>NW_023416390.1:9226024-10653805 GCF_014108235.1 Myotis myotis | reverse complement strand
ACATCTGGCCTGTATTGCCGGGTGAGACATAGCAGCTTAGGAGGCCAGGACATCCTCCTCTACTTGGGTAAGAAAGCCTGGGGCCCACACTGGAATAGGAGTGGATAACGGTCTACGAGCAGAACAGTACAGCCCAGTAAAATTTGGGATTTATGGCGTCCAAACTCAAAAGAATGAAAATAGTTCAATATATAGCAGAATTGAAAATGAGAGACCTGCAGAAGTAGGAAGATGTTGAGGGTTAGATGAAAGATTCAACTCTAAAGAGGGAAGAGAGAGGAAACAAGAACAAAGACTGGTGAGGCAAACACTGTAATAAAAAAGACGGACCAGGGAAATGCAGTAAACAGAGGGTGGGTTTGAAGTGACACCTGTGTGCACCCAAACCCACAGATCATCATCAAGTCTCCGTGGGCTTGATCATCTTGGCAGTGATGGTGCCCCTGGTGCTTCTGACAGCTCTTGCATTTTGGCTTAGGAAGCGCTGGTGAGTTTTTTGTGCCCATGTTCTTTCCTGTTCTTTCATCCACTCCCTACTTGTCTTCCCACCTTTCTTCTCTCTCCTCTTAGTCCTTCTTTCCTCAGTCCCTTTCCTTCTACTCTTCAGTTCTCACCTCCACCTCATGCAGAATAACTTTCATCTCCGTTCTTATTAGGTCACACTGTGAGCCTCCTGCCATTCTTCTTCCTTTGGAATGAGATTACAGCAGCCCTGGGGTTCCAGACATATTTAAACGCAGCATGGCGATAATGTCCGCTCAGCTCTCCACGTACAACTTTGGTTGCTTACATGTTATTTGTGTGTTTAACAGTTAGTTATTAATATAAGCTAAAGGTAATTTTGCAGGACTTGCTTTCTGACCTGTTCAGAGATAAAAAGTCTAATTTTAATCTGGATAAAATGAGATCCTAGCAACCGCTACATATTGAAAAATTGATGAACCTCAGGCCCATTTCAGATGTCACCTCTTTCTGGGGGCCTTCCCTGATTCACAAGTGGAAGCAGCGTCTGAACTCCCACCACGCTTTTCAGTGGACTTTGCTGAATCTACTTCTCACTTTTTATCCGTTGTTGCAGTCATGTAGGCCCCTTTTCACCTTCTGATTCTTAAGCCTGAGAGCAAAGTCTATGTCTTTTTAAAATTCGTATCATTTACAAAGTGTATAACTGTATGTAATATGCTTTCAATAAAAGCCTGTGTTAAGTTTGCTTAGCATTTACCACTAAAATCAGGTACCTGAAGTTCTAGAGCAAGAAAGGAGAAAACAAGGAAGTAACAAGTGACAATCTAATCTAATAAAAGACAAACATGGTAATTAACCGTACCTCCGACATGCTTCCCATTGGCTAATCAGGGTGATATGCAAATTAACTGCCAACCAAGATGGCGGCTGCCAGCCAGGCAGCTGAAGCAAACAGGAGGCTTGCTTGCTCCAGTGATGGAGGAAGCCAAGGTTCCCCGCATGCCTTGCCGGACTCTGAGCTGCACTCTAAGAAACAATGTTGCAATTATAGAAGCTAAACAAACTCCAGATACCTGCTTTCAGCCATCAGAGCTAGAGCAAGCAGGACCGCAACAGTGTTGCAATTATACAAGCCAAACTAACTCAGATACCTGCTTTCAGCAGCCGAGGCCTCAAGCTGGAGCCGGCCTCAGAGCTAAAGCCGGCTCTCAGCTCCAGTGACAGACATAGAAGGTAAATAAATCCCAGAATAAAAAAAAAAAGAAAAAAAGGAGAGGTTGGGAACTTCAGTCACCCGCCAGCCTGAAAACGGCCCTCAGCCCCTCACCCAGACTGGCCAGACACCCCAGTGGGGACCCCCACCCTGAAGAGAGTGTGACCAGCTGCAAACAGCCATCAGCCCCCTCACCAAGGCTGGCCAGGCACTCAAGCGGGACCCCCCACCCTGATCCGGGACACCCTTCAGGGCAAACCAGCCAGACCACACCCGTGCACCAGGCCTCTATCCTATATAGTAAAAGGGTAATATGCAAACTGACCCTAACAGCAGAAAGACTGGGAATGACTGGTCACTATTACACACACTGACCACCAGGGGGCAGACACTCAATGCAGGAGCTGCCCTCTGGTGTTCAGGGAGCTCCCACATGGAGGAACTCTGCTCAGCCACAAGCCAGGCTGACAGCTGCCAGTACAGCGGTGGTAGTGGGAGCCTCTCCTGCCTCCTCAACAGCGCTAAGAATGTCCGACAGCAGTTTAGGCCTGCTCCCCGCTGGCAAGTGGACATCCCCTGAGGGCTGCTGGGCTGTCAGAGGGATGTCTGATTGCCATCTTAGGCCCAATCCCCTGGGGAGCAGGCCTAAGCCAGCAAGTGGTCATCCCCTGAGGAATCCCAGACTGCGAGAGGGCACTGGCCGGGCTGAGGAGGCCCCCGCCCCAAGTGCACAAATTTTTGTGCACCAGACCTCTAGTCTAATCTAATAAAAAACAAATAGGGTAATTAACCGTACCTCCAATATGCTTCCCATTGGCTAATCAGGGCGATATGCAAATTAACTGCCAACCAAGATGGCGGCCGGCAGCCAGGCAGCTGAAGCGAACATGAGGCTTGGTTGCCCTGGCGATGGAGGAAGCCAAGTTTCCCTGCCTGCTGCTGCTGGGCTTTGAGCTGCACTCTAAGCAACAATGTTGCAATTATAGAAGCTAAACAAACCCCAGATACCTGCTTTCAGCCAGCCGGGCCTCAGCGAGCAGGACCGCAACAGTGTTTCAATTATAGAAGTCAAACAAACCCAGATACCTGCATTCAGCAGCCGAGGCCTCAAGCTGGAGCCGGCCTCAGAGCTAAAGCCAGCTCTCAGCTCCAGTGACAGACATAGAAGGTAAGTAAATCCCAGAATAAAAATTTTAAAAAAATAAAAAAAGGAGAGGTTGGGAGCTTCAGTCACCCACCAGCCTGAAAACGGCCCTCAGCCCCTTACCCAGACTGGCCAGGAACCCCAGTGGGGACCCCCACCCTGAAGGGGGTGCAACCAGCTGCAAACAGCCATCAGCCCCTCATCCAGGCTGGCGAGGCACCCAAGCGGGACCCCCACCCTGATTTGGGACACCCTTCAGGACAAATCAGCCAGCCCCCCCACCCCCATGCACCAGGCCTCTATCCTATTTAGTAAAAGGGTAATATGCAAACTGACCCTAACAGCAGAAAGATTGGGAATGACTGGCCACTATCACACACACTGACCACCAGGGGGCAGACACTCAATGAAGGAGCTGCCCTCTGGTGGTCAGTGTGCTCTCACATGGAAGGAGCTCTGCTCAGCCACAAGCCAGGCTGATGGCTGCCAGTACAGCGGTGGTGGTGGGAGCCTCTCCTGCCTCCTCAACAGCGCTAAGAATGTCCGACTGCAGCTTAGGCCTGCTCCCCGCTGGCAAGTGGACATCCCCCAAGGGCTGCTGGGCTGTCAGAGGGATGTCTGATTGCCATCTTAGGCCCAATCCCCTGGGAAGCAGGCCTAAGCCAGCAAGTGGTCATCCCCTGAGGGGTCCCAGACTGCGAGAGGGCACAGGCCGCCCTGAGGGATTCCGCCCCCCCCCCCAAGTGCACAAATTTTTGTGCACCAGGCCTCTAGTATTATATATCCTGCTACTTAACACAAACGCATTTTTCTATCAATTTGTGAAAAAGAATATGCTATTTATAAGTAATTCAGGCTCGAGGTGTAAGAAAAGAAAATTTGAGGCAATATTCATAAAAGTACACAGGAAAATTCAGCACTTCCACTGACTGGTTCACTCCACTGGTCCAAGCATAAAGGAATGAATCTTAAGTTTAGAATAGTTCAGTAAATGCAGTAGTGGCGATTTTCCTGTTATTTCCTTTAAAAAAATAAAATCTTGACAACCCAGTCCAAATCTTGCACATACCCAAGGCTACAAATTCTGCCATTTTTTAATACCTCCTGTGGGTGTCGATGGCTCACCTCCCCCTCCCACATAAGCTGCATAGATCCCATGGAAGCAGCTGGGGGCCTACTGCTCACGATATCGTACGATGGGCTACTAGTATTATAATAAAACCCTGCACACCAAGGATTATAGTCTTTATTTTACATGTTTGCGTCTAAAGTAGAATAAAAGCTCCTTGCATTAAGTAATTGCCTGTAGACCACTAGATACTCACGAGTGTTACAAGGTGCTTGTATCCAGGCAGGTTCTGAGTGACTTTGGGGTAAGTATTCATTTGGGTATTTATCATTGAAAGTCAGAGGAGATTTTTCTTTATGTTTCCAGGTTCCTGTGGTCTCTGTGATTGCTACTGGTTCTTCCCTAAGGATAATGGAGTAGTAGTTTATACTGTTACACAGGCCAATAGGGAGATTCTGAAACTCAAAATGAAAAAAAACCAATGAGATGTCAGAGATATGAATGTGATGGGGCGATATGAATACACTCAGACAGAAGAGTGTATTTGAAGAAAATTTAAATTTGGCAAGAGGACAGAGTGACAGGGAAGAGCAGGGACAACAGAACATCAGGTGGGAATTGGAAAGCCTTTTGGTTTTATGCTTTCATTGTCTGAATGCGAAGAAAATGTCCCCAGAGGTAAACTTGACTTTTCAATGGCGCATAACACTTAGTCCAGAGAAGCTGAATTAGAGAAAGATGAACAGAATGAAGGCTGGTAGCAAGGGGAGAAGTTGAAAGTCAGAAGTGGAGGGGAAATGAGAGGCTGAATCAGTGCCTGGAGTTTAGGGAAGGAGCACTGTTTTTTTGTTTTTTTTCTTTTGGTGGTGGTTTGTTGGTAGAAGAAGGAAGTCAGAATTGATGTATTGTGGAGCAGTTCTATTTAAAACAGAAGATAAAGACAGACTTTCCTGAAAAGAAATAACATCAGTAAATGAAATGCTGTTTCTGCAAATTTCATTGCTAGCAGTTCTCCTCGCAGCTGGTGACAATGAAGATGGTAAGAACTCTGGCAACTGCCCTGTTGGGTGCAAAAGGGAGTGTGTGTGTTCCTGTGTGGTGTGGTGTCCCCAGAACATACCTGGAGAGGAGAATGTCAGCGTAGTTCTGAGTATCCCGTACTCTGGGACTGTGCCCTTCTGAAGGTTGTTTGTAAAGCCTGGGGCCCTGGGCAGCTGAATGTCTGCTGAGGTAGCCATGGCTTCCCTTATCTCCTGATTCTGAGTGTTTCCTTCCTGGCAAATTTCTTCATTCTCTCTCCTTCCCGATGCCTTTTCTTCTCCTCATTCTATCTGTTCTTTTGCCACAGCCTTCCAGGAGGAGATCTCCTTCAAAATGATCCACACCTCATCCTTCTACAACCATTCCTGGGTGAAAATTCAGAACTCTGCTTGGTTGGATGACTTGCAGACTCATGGCTGGGACACCAACTCTGGCAGAATTATTTTCCTGCGTCCTTGGTCCAAGGGCAACTTGAGCAAGGAAGAGATAAAAGAACTGGAAGAATTCTTCCATGGGTTACCCATGCCTCAAGAAATTCACAGACATGCCAGTCAATGGAAGTTTAAATGTAAGTTCAATTCCCAAAATGGGGAGGTGCAATGTGCTGCGTGAGGGGTGTGTGTGTCTCAATGAGTTCCTTATTCCAATTTTCCCGTACATTCAATCCCTTCAGCATTAAGTCTGTACATTTATTGTAACCTATTGCATTTCATTCACCCTATGTCAGTGGTTCTCAACCTTCTGGCCCTTTAAATACAGTTCATGTTGTGACCCAACCATAAAATTATTGTCGTTGCTACTTCATAACTGTAATGTTGCTACTGTTATGAATCGTAATGTAAATATCTGATATGCAGGATGGTCTTAGGTAACGCCTGTGAAAGGGTCGTTCGACCGTCAAAGGGGTCGTGACCCACAGGTTGAGAACCACGGCCCTAGGTTATTATAATCACAACTCTCACACTACGTGCTTCCTTATTCTTTTTTTTTTTTGAATTTTTTTTGTTTTTTTATTGCTTAAAGTATTACAAAGAGTATTACATATGTCTCCTTTCCCCCCCTTGACAATCCCCCAGCTTCCCCTACCCCCCAGTGTCTTATGCTCTCGCCATTTATGTCACCTTCTTTCAACAATTTGCTCACTTCAATTTCTAAAAAAAAGTCATTATTTCTTCCACTTTCAACTACCACCAATTACACTTTTTCTGAACTTTTGATCAAACCAGACTTTGTTCCATTATTTCAAAACCCCCAAACTACTTCTATTTCTTTTGCTTCCACTAATTTCATCTTTTTATTCCCTCTAATTTACAATCTCTCTTTCCTAGATCCCTTTGAGATTCAGATAACATTAGGATGTGAGCTGCACCCTGAGCGAGCCATAGTAGGCATCTATGGATTCGCTTATCAAGGATCAGATCTCCTGCAATTCCAGAACAATTCATGGCTGCCATCTCCAAAGGGTGGAACAAGAGCTCAGGATGTGAGCAGAGTATTCAATCAGTACCATGTCACCAAGAGAGAAGTATAGAGCATTCTAAGTGACACCTGCCCACGATTCCTCTTGAGTATTCTTGATGCAGGGAAGGCAGATCTCCAGAGACAAGGTTAGTCCCATATCCTTCCTCCAAGAATTTTCTAAAATTACACCTTCTCACCATCCCTTTAAATTGAGATAAGGAGTCAAAAGGGAGAAGGATAATGGGTGCATTCCCAGCATGTCATAGATGTGTCCGTCTAAACTGATGTGAAGATATGAACCTCCAAGTCTGTGTTAGAATCTTTATCTTAATACTAGAGGCCAGTGCACCAATTCGTGCACAGGTGAGGTCCTTTGGCCTGGCTGGCGATCGGGGTGATCAGGTGCGCCAGCCGGGAGGGACAGCGGGACATGGGCCGGCCAGGGAGGAACAGCAGGAGGGCTCCAGGTTGTGTCCAGCCCGTCTCACCCAGTCCTGATAGGCCGGACCCCAGCAGCAAGCTAACCTACCGGTTTAAGCATCTGCGCAGTGGTGGTCAGTGCACGTCATAGCGACTGGTGGAAGAATTGGACTGAAGGGTCTAATGAATGGTCGGACACCTAGATTACACTTTTATTATATAGGATCTTTCCTGTTCTCTGCAGTAAAACCAGAGGCCTGGCTGTCCACTGGCCCCAATCCTGGTCCTGACCATGAGATGCTGGTTTGTCATGCCTCTGGCTTCCACCCAAAGCCAATTTGGATAAAGTGGATACGAGATGAACAGGTATAACAGGGCACTCAACAAAGTGGTATCTTGCCCAATGCTGATGGGACATGGTACCTTCAGGTTTTCTTGGATGTGGAAGCCACTGAGACATCTGGCCTGTATTGCCGGGTGAAACATAGCAGCCTAGGAGGCCAGGACATCCTCCTCCACTTGGGTAAGAAAAACTGGGGTCATCACTGGGAAAGGGAATAGATGGTCCACAGCAGAGCAGGAGAGCCAAGTAAAAAAATTGGGATTTATGGACTCCAGACCCAAAAGAATGAAAATAATTAATTCAATAAAGAGAAGAATTGAAAATGAGAGACCTGCAGAAGTAGGAAGATGTTGAGGGTTAGATGAAAGATTCAACTCTGAAGAGGGAGGAGAGAGGAAACAAGAACAAAGATAGTGAGGCGAACACTGTAATAAAAAAGATAGACCAGGGATGCAGTAAACAGGGGGTGGATTTGAAATGACACCTTGTGTGCACCCAAACCCACAGAACATCATCATAACTCCGTGGGCTTGATCATCTTGGCAGTGATGGTGCCCCTGGTGCTTCTGACAGCTCTTGCATTTTGGCTTAGGAAGCGCTGGTGAGTTTTTTGTGCCCATGTTCTTTCCTGTTCTTTCATCCACTCCCTACTTGTCTTCCCACCTTTCTTCTCTCTCCTCTTAGTCCTTCTTTCCTCAGTCCCTTTCCTTCTACTCTTCAATTCTCAACTCCACCTCATGCAGAATAACTTTCATCTCTATTCTTATTAAGTCACACTGTAAGCCTCCTGCCAGTCTTCTTCCTTTGGAATGAGATCGAGCAGCCCTGGGATTTCAGACATATTTAAACGCAGCATGGCGATAATGTCCGCTCAGCTATCCATGTATCATCTTGGTTGTTTGTGTGTTGTTATTTGTGTGTTTAGTGATTAGTTTATTAATAATAAGATAAAGGTAATTTCGCAGAACTTGCTTTCTGACCTGGTTCAGAGATAAAAAGTCTTATTTTAACTCTGGATAAAATGAGATCCTAGCAACCGCTACATATTGAAAAACTGATGAATCTCAGGCCCATTCCAGATGTCACTTCTTTATGGAGCCCTTCCCTGATTCACAAGTGGAAGCAGCGTCTGAACTCCCACCACGCTTTTCAGTGGACTTTGCTGAATCTACTTCTCACTTTTTATCCGTTGTTGCAGTAATGTAGGCCTCTTTTCACCTTCTGATTTTTAAACTTGAGAGCAAAGTCTATGTCTTTTTAAAATTCGTATCATTTACAAAGTGTATAACTGTATGTAATATGCTTTCAATAAAAGCCTGTGTTAAGTTTGCTTAGCTTTTACCACTAAGATCAGGTACCTGAAGTTCTAGAGCAAGGAAGGAGAAAACAAGGAAGTAACAAGTGACCATATTATATATCCTGCTACTTAACACAAACACATTTTTCTCTCATTATGTGAAAAAGAATATACTATTTAAAGTTAATTCAGGCTCGAGGTGTATGAAAAGAAAATTTGAGGCAATATCCATAAAAGTACACAGGAAAAAACTCAATAAGGACAGACTTTATTTTAACATAAAAGTTCTATTTTCTTGTGAGGCAGCAATAAGTGTTCAGATACAGGGAATACATAAGTATATAGTAACTATTTATTACCATTGGAAATGCTGTTCTTTTAGGGAGAAATTTATTAGAAAAACAAAAATTTTAAAAATTGCATTTAAAAAAGATTTAAACAGCTTCAACAGAGATGAAAGATACAAACTTTAAAAAAACATAAATTATATTCCATAACAGGATTGCATATACAACATATATTGTTCAGGGCTGCTCTGCCTATCATGAATTTAAGGCAGAGTAAAACTTAAACCTTAAAGTGCGGAGTTAAGTTCTTAGTTTAATGCAAATTCAGCACTTCCACTGGTCCGGTTACCTCCACTGGTCAATGCATCAAGGAATGAATCTTAAGTTTAGAATAGTACAGCAAATTCAGTAGTGGCAATTTTCCTGTTATTTCCTTAACAAAAGAAAATCTTGAGAACTCAGTCCTAAACTTGGACATACCCCCAAGGCTACAAATTCTGACATTTTTTTAATACCTTCGAGTAAAAGCCAACCATTGAAAAGAAAAAGCCTGTTTTCTTGACACTTAATCACAGGTAGCAATAGCACCTTCTAAAAGGCGCATTTGGCTTGTCATAAGTGTAAGAAACATTTTAAACAACATGAAGAATCTAGAGCAAAAATAATTTTGGCATCCATGCTCACAATATTAACCAAAAAGGAAAAACAAATATTTTTTAAAACATAACTGCTCACACAAAAACACGACAAGCAACAGACTCAGTCATGATCAAAACCAGTAAATTTACATGTTTTTATCACAACAAATTCTTTAAGGGTAAAAAAAAATAACTTAAGACTGATAAAATAAATAACCACATAATAGCTCCTTTTGCCAAAATATACATGCCACCTATTTCTTTTACTACAATGGAAACACATTTATTTAAAATTATAAAAAAATTAAATTATATTCCCATTGAAGTTATTCTAATTTACTGACTTCCTGTACAGTTTTCTATAGAATAACAATTGTAGAATGTTATTTTAGAAAACAGTATTGAGACCCATTTAAAAAAAATCAACCCCTTGGAACTTAGGGTTAAATAAAGTGGAATGGACCTTAGTATTTTTTCAAGATTGCGATAAAACTCCTATGTATAAAATTAGCCCTTTGGCACTGGCAGTTAAAGTTGTTTGTACCTTGCACCTTTTTTTCTTCTTCTTCAAATCTCAGGCTCTATCTCTCCCAAATCCACGGGATATGCTTGGTTGCCATACAATTCATTTACCTACAAATTCACATTCTCCTTACAACCAGACATTACAAGTTCCATTTACAAGACTATGTAAATAATAAAGTTATCCCATTCCTATTTAAATTACTTTAGGTTAAGGATATATGAAACTCTACAGAAAAATGTGAATTAGACCAACATGCACAACAGAGTAAAAGGAAAAACTTTACAAAGTGGCATTCAAAATACCCTTGTAACTTGTAGGGACGGAGACACAAGAAAGTTAAGTGTGAGGCAAAGAAAAGAACACGGATTTAACAGAACTCAAGTCATCCAAAAATAGCTGTGTGCGTGATTTTTAACCTTGTCTTTAACTTCCTATTCCTGCCTTTTACACTAACTCACCTGACCTCAGTTTTACCTCTCCTGTACTGCTGACAGAGCAGTTCTCTGTGGGGAAATGGTCAAGTCAAAGGCAAAGAATCAAAGTTCTCATTAAACCAACCAGAACATTTAGATCCTATATAACTGACTTAGAAGCCACATGTACAAATTCCAAGTAAATTAATTTTGAACAAAAAAGGTACCAAAATTCATCAGTCTCACCAACTAACCTGACAGACTTATGTTTGAATTTATCTAACTTCCCTAAATACATCTCCATTTTAACTTTAACAGGGTATGCTTTTCATTACTTAGATATTTTAAAGTTGCATGAGTATAAGAAGTCCTTTCAGAAGATGTATTGCTACCACTAGGTTTTCCTTGATGGGATATGTCTGGATAAACTGACATAGCTAACCCTCTAAACTGTCTCCTTTTACAAGTATTTAAATTTTTCTCCCTTTAATATGTATAAGAACATTACATCATTGCATCATAAGGTAGTATATGAAGACCTCAGAAGGATGCTTGTTACCAACAGAGTTTGCTGGAACTCACTTTTTAAAAGAGCTGCTCCTTAATTTTACTACCACATTCCAGACATGGAATACTGCTGACACGTGACACTGGCAGTAACTGTACTAGGATGAGCCTAAATCCAAAAAGGATGGATTTTTCAAAGGTTCCTGTTGCTTATGCCCCAAAGCTCTCCTTTGCCTGTACTCCTCACTGTATGGAAGGTTGGACGGACAACTAGCAAAACCTGTAGGTACCATCTCAGTGCCAACTACATAAAGAAACTGTCAGTCGCAAGATTCTGTGACTACGGATTGCTATTCAATGGATTAGGCTCCTGGCAAACTACCAACCCGGACCAAGTCCACAAGACAACAACATCACAAAAGCAAAGAAGGAAATCCATGCACCATCATTTGGGGATCTCTGGGACTATGATACAGTGATGATGAAAGGTAGGATGATACCTGTGGTAAAAGGAGATCATGTGACAAATACTGTGCAGAAAACCAAAGGGGCTTATTACTCCTAGCTAGCAACCAACACTGGGCAGCTTCCTATTGGCTCACTGACTTTCAAACCAACTTCCAATGATGGGTGAGAACTTGTTAAGCACTCATCTCCAGACTACAATTTTTCTGAGCACATGGTGGAATGTACACAGGAGTAGTGAAGAGAACAGCAGTTTTACAAATATTTCACCCAAAGCACAAACTTCTGACATCAAAAAACATAAATCACATCATGTACTAATATTGCTTTTTATTTCTTTTTTTATATACTTGTTCAACGCATTTACTTATCAATTCTTGTTTGGGAGGAGAACACAGTCATGAGAATAAGATTGCTGGGAAAATGTCAACAATCCCTTTGGTCCCAAAGCTGAAAACAGCTGAGAAAAGCACACACTGAGAAAGGGAAACAAGAAACAGAGGCCACCAAAGACTCTTTTGAACATCCGTTTGCTATGTTTCAGAAAATGTCACATTGGTTTTATAAAATAGTCATTATCATATAAAAGATGGTTCTTGCAGCATCATTCACGTCTCCAGGAATCATTTGCAGGGGTCAGTGTTTTGTTGTGTTTGTGTTTCTAACGAAGTTTAATTTGAAAACAAAACAACAACAACAAAAAAGTGGTATCAGCCCACCAAAAGCAAAGAATGAGACCTTTCTGTTTCAACTGGCGCTTTAGGAGAAAGCAGGCTAAGCACTGAGGGCTGGCCTTCCAGCGAGCCGGCCACCAGAGGGTGTTCTTCCAGAAGCTGTGCTGGGAGTCACCCTGGAAGCCTGAGCACGGCACAGCCAACTGAGCGCAAGGTGCCATCACAGTCAGGAGATCTGAGGGAGCAGTGGCTACCAGCACTGGGACCTACCCTTCAGCCTCCTCAATCGGTTCGGGTGGTGTGAGTAGCGAGGCCGAGGGCAGGATTGTACTTGTTCCTCGGGAGACTCGGTCTTGCTCTGCAGACAGGGAGGCCATGGCGATGGGCTGCAGCAGAGTGGTCGTCATGCCAGTGGTGACTGTCAGGCTGTGGCCAGAGCCCTTGAGGGTCAGATCTGGCGTGGGAAGGAGTGGCTTGAGGATGCTGACGAGGCAGAAAGCAGAGCCGCTTTTAGGAATGAAATTCACCTTGTTTTTGTCAGGACAGTAAAAGGCTGGGATTTCATGAAGTTGTTTTGGCCTAGATATGGAACAGACAACCCAATGCATTTAAGTCACAGAACAGTGGAAATACATTCCTTTATTATTATTTTTTAAAAGCAGAGAACAGACTCATATAAGGAATACAAAATTCAAGCTACATCAAAAGCTTCAAATGCTATGGACCAAAGCGGGATTAGACACATGATTCAAAATCTGTATTTCAGAACGCCGGGAGGACACCATTCACCTTGCTGCTGTCAGTTCCCTGGCGAGCCCGTGCACCAGAAGCTTTCCCAGGCTGCCAAAAGGGTCCACAGCACAAAACAGGTAAAGAGCCCCCGCAAGAGAGTCTGAGAGATGTGATAAAACGGCTTGTAAAAGGCTTACAAGGCGCACAGGGAGTGACAACCAGTGCACAAAGGAGGAGGGAGAGTTTGGGGAGAAGCAGCCTTCCAAAGGAAGTCACACCTGAGCTGGGTGGTAAAGAATGAAGAAACAGGCCTTGGGAGTGGGTGCAAAAAGAAAGGAGTGTCAAGTGGACAATGCTTTGGGTGGCAGATTTTACCGATGAACAGTGAATACTACCCGTGAACAGCTCTGACAAATGTAATAATTTATGAATAAAGACATTACATGAGGGAGTGGGCTCATGAAGAGAGACCCTGCTCCAGCTGCCACCTCGCTGGTCCTCTCCTGGCCTAAGCCTCCCCCTGAGGGCTCTGGCAGCAGAGGCCTGGGGCAGCGGGCCTTGGTTCCAGCCACTGTGTGACTCACCCCTCTGAGCCTCAGTTGTCTCAGCTATGAGATGGGTTGAACACCCCCTACCTCCCAGCCTTGTCGTTGGGACTTAAGGAGATAAATCCCAGTGCCTGGCACACAGTAAGTGTTCAATAGATGGCAAGGCCCTCTCTCTGTGTGGGACCTATGGAGATACTAGCCCACGCCTCTCCTGGAAGGGTCTAGATCTGCACTGTCCACCAGAAAAGTCATGAACCCCATGTGGCTACTGAACACTGGAAATGTGGCCAGTCAGAATTGAGATGTGTCATCAGAGTGAAATATACAGCGGATTCTGGCAACCTGGTACCTAAAAGGAATGCAAAATATCTCATGATTAATGTTTTACATTGACTACATGTTGAAATGACATATGTCTGGTACATTGGGTTACATGAAACATATTATTAAATTTAAAAATTACATCATTTAAATTGTTTCTTGAATAAAATAGAAACTTAACTCATTGAGTACTTTTAGGCCCACAAATGTGTTTGGATATGCTGCTGTTAAGAGGACACACTCCTCTATTTTTACTATCTGAGAGTATGTTTCTCTTTTTTTTAATCCTCATTCGAGGATATTTTCCATTGATTTTTAGAGAGAGAGTGGAAGAGAGAGGGAAAGACAGGGAGGAATATCAACATGAGAGAAACACATCGACTGGCTGCCTCCTGCATGCATGAGCCCTGACCAGGGCCAGCGCAGGGGAGGAGCCTACAACCAAGGTATGTGCCCTTGACCGGAATCGAATCCAGGACCCTTCAGTCCACAGGCCAATGTTCTATCCACTGAACCAAACCGGAGAGGCTTAGTTTTCTTTATTAAATATATATTTTTTTACTTTAGAGAGGAAGGGAGAGGGAGAGACAGACAGAAACATCAATGATGAGAGAGAATCACTGATCAGCTGCCTCCTACATGCCCTCTACTGGGGATTGAGCCCGCAACCCAGGCATGTGCCCTGACAGGGATCATAGGTTGATGTTCAACCACTGAGCAACACCAGCTGGGCGAGTCCTAGGTTTTTAATTATTTAATTTGTTTGAAGCTATCTTCTTTTATTTTTTAAAATATATTTTACAGATTTTTTTACAGAGAGGAAAGGAGAGGTTTAGAGAATTAGAAACATCGATGAGAGAGAAACATCGATCAACTGCCTGCTGCACACCCCCTACTGGGGATGTGCCCGCAACCAAGGTACATGCCCTTGACTGGAATCGCACCTGGGACCTTTCAGTCCGCAGGCCGATGCTCTATCCACTTAGCCAAACCGGTTAAGGTAGAAGCTATCTTCTTTTAAAATTTAAATTTTATTCTTAAAAATTGCTTTTAGAGATGGGGTGGGTGAGAGAGAGAGAGAGAGAGGGAGAGAGGGAGAGAGAGGGGGAAGCAGTGAGGGAGGGAGAAGGAAGGAGAAAGAGAGAAAAAAACACAGATGTGAGAAAGAAACACTGATTAGTTGCCTTGCACCCTGATCAGGGACTGTACCTGCAACCTGTATGTGCCTTGACCAGAACTGAACCACCACGTTTTTGGTATATGGGACGATGCTCCAACCAACTGAGCCACACTGGCCAGGGCTGAGTTTATCCTCTTAAAAATGACCTAAGACAAGCACTGGCTGGTATGACTGAGTTGGCTGTAGTGTCATCCTGTGTACCAGAATGACACCGTTTCAATTACGGGACAGGGCACATACTGATTAAACCCCCAATCAGGAGTGTGTGAACTACCTGACTGATATATATATTTTTTTTTTTAAATATTTTTTATTGATTTCAGAGAAGAAGAGAGAGAAACATCAATGATGGGAGAGAACCATTGATAGGCTGCTTCCTGCACGCCTTACCCCACCCCACTCCCGGATCGAGCCCACAACCCAGGAATGTGCCCTTGACCAGAATCAAACCTGGAACCCTTCAGTCTGCAGGCTGATGCTCTATTAACTGAGCCAAATCTGCTAGGGCCTGACTGATATTTTTTAATGAGAGAATCTAAAAAGTTTAATTTCCTGTTGCTTTCATAAAAACACTTATGAAAATATTTACACAAAATAATATAAACAGTAACTTTGTCTAACTAGCACCCAGATCAAGAAAATAGGACATTAACAGTAAAAAGCACCAAAAAGCACCAACCCACCAAAAGGAATCATTCCTGACCTCTAACACTTAACTTCTAGAAGCATATTATCTAAGAATCACACTACCGACCCTTGGGAGTGTATGACTTATACTTTTGGTAATAGAAGGTGTAAGTATTCATATTTTACAAAACCTTTCTTCTCAACTCAAGAACCATAACTACCAAAAAAAAATCTCAGAAATAGTTTTAAAATTTTATTTTTCCTTAAAAAGTTATCATTTTTCCTTAAGAAGTTATCATTTTCAAAGATAGACCACATTTTAGGACACAGGCAAAGTCTCTTCAAATTCAAGAAGATAGAAATCATACCAAACATCTTATCAGATCACAATGGCATAAAATCAGAAATCAACTACAATAAAAACGATGAAAAATATAAAACACTTGCAGGCTAAATAGCATGCTATTAAACAAGGATTGGGTTACCAAAGAGATCAAAGAAGAAATAAAATGCATCCTGAAACAAATGACAATGAAAACATAACAATCCAAAATCTATGGGACACAGAGAAAGCAGTCCTGAGAGGGAAGTTTATAGCTCTACAGGCCTACCTCAAAAAAACAAGAAAAAATGGTAATAAATTACCTAACCTTGCAAGTTAAAGAGTTAGAAAGAGAGCAACAAGAAAACCCCAGAGGAACCAGAAGGAAGGAAATAATAAAGATCAGAGCAGAAATATATGACATAGAGACCAAAAATACAATACAAAAGATCAATGAAACCAAGAGCTGGTTCTTTGAAAGGATAAACAAGAATGATGAACGTCTAGCCAGGCTCACCAAGAAACAAAGAGAGAGGACCCAAATAAACAAAATCAGAAATGAGAGAGGTAAAGTAACAATCGATCCCAGAGACATACAAAGGATTGTAAAAAAATACTACAAACTACTCTTAGTCCAACAAACTGGACATCCTTGACGAAATGTACATATTCCTAGAAAAATACAACTTTCCAAAACTCAATCAGGAAGAATCAAAAAACCTGAATAGGCCGATAACTACTGATGAAATTGAAACAAAAATCAAAAAGCTTCCAGCAAACAAAAGCCCTGAACTGATGGCTTCACAGGGGCATTTTACCAAACATTCAAAGAAGAACTAAAAGCTATCCTCAAACTATTCCAAAAAACTCAAGAGGAAGGCACACTTCCAAGCTCTTTCTATGAAGCCAGCATTACCCTAATCCCAAAATCAGATGAAAACACTATAAAGAAAGAGAATTACAGGCCAATATTCCTGATGAACATACATGCTAAAATTAAAATCCTCAACAAAATTCTAGCAAACCGGATCCAGCATTACATCTGAAAGATCATACCATGACCAAGTGGGATTTATTCCAGAGATGCAAGACTGGTATAATATCTGCAAATCAATAAACATGAAACATAATATAAACAAATTGAGAGACAAAAATCACATCAATTGATGCAGAAAAGGCACCTGACCAAATCCAACACCCTTTTCTTTTTTTTTTTTCTTTTTTTTTTTTAATATATTTTATTGATTTTTTACAGAGAGGAAGGGAGAGAGATAGAGAGTTAGAAACATCGATGAGAAAGAAACATCGATCAGCCGCCTCCTGCACATCTCCTACTGGGGATGTGCCCGCAACCCAGATACATGCCCTTGACCGGAATCGAACCTGGGACCTTTCAGTCCGAAGGCCGACGCTCTATCCACTGAGCCAAACCGGCTTTGGCCCAACACCCTTTTCTGATAAAAACTCTCAGCCAAGTGGAAATAGAGAGATCATACCTCAACATAATAAAAGCCTTATATGACAAACCTACAGCCAACATCATACTCAATGGGCAAAAACTAAAACCATTTCCCCTAAGAACAGGAAAAAGACAGGGATGACCTCTTTCACCACTCCTGTTCGACACAGTACTGGAAGTGCTAGCCATAGTGATCAAACAAGAAAAAGAAATAAAAGGCATCCAAATTAGAAAAGAAGACATAAAACTGTAATTTGCAGATGGCATGATATTATACACTGAAAATCCTAAAGACTTCACCAAAAAGCTACTAGACTTAATAAATGAATTCGGCAATGTAGCAGGATACAAAATTAACACCCAAAAATCTATGGTTTTTTTTATACACCAACTAGAGGCCTGGTGCACAAAATTATGCACGGATGGGGTCCCTCAGCCCGGCCAGCGATTGGGGTTGATTGGGGCCATCTTGCCTAGTCCGGAGGGATGGACCGCGGGAGGTTGTCTGGCTGCAGGGAATTGGCTGTGCGAGCGTACTGACCACCCTGCCAGCCAGGGGAAGGGATCACGGGAGGTTGGCCGGCTGTGGGAGATTGGCTGTGGGAGTACACTGACCACCAGGGGCAGCTCCTGCAATGAGTGTCTGCCCCCTGGTGGTCAGTGTACATCATAGCTACTAGCCGGTCGATCGGTCACTTAGGCTTTTATATATATACTAGAGGCCTGGTGCACTCGGGGGGTTGGAAAGAAGAGGTTCCTCAACCCGGCCTGTGCCCTCTCACAGTCTGGGACCCCTCAGGGGATGACCACTTGCTAGCTTAGGCCTGCTCCCCAGGGGATTGGGCCTAAGATGGCAATCAGACATCCCTCTGGCAGCCCGGCAGCCCTCGGGGGATGTCCACTTGCCAGCAGGGAGCAGACCTAAGCTGCAGTCGGACATCCTTAGCGCTGTTGAGGAGGCAGGAGAGGCTCCCACCACCACCGCTGTACTGGCAGCTGTCAGCCTGGCTTGTGGCTGAGCAGAGCTCTCCCTGTGGGAGTGCACTGACCACCAGAGGGCAGCTCCTTCATTGAGCGTCTGCCCCCTGGTGGTCAGTGTGTGTCATAGTGGCCAGTCATTCCCAATCTTTCTGCTGTTAGGGTTAGTTTGCATATTACCCTTTTACTAAATAGGATAGAGGCCTGGTGCATGGGTGGGGGCCGGCTGGTTTGCCCTGAATGGTGTCCTGGATCAGGGTGGGGGTCCCGCTTGGGTGCCTGGCCAGGCTGGGTGAGGGGCTGATGGCTGTTTGCAGGCTGCCTGCACCCCCTTTAGGGCGGGTGTCCCCACTGGGGTGCTTGGCCAGCCTGGATGAGGGGCTGATGGCTGTTTTCAGGCTGCCCACACCCCCTTCAGGATGAGGGGTCCCCACTGGGGTGCCTGGCTAGCCTGGATGAGGGGCTGATGGCTGTTTTCAGGCTGCCCTCACCCCCTTCAGGGTGGGGGTCCCCACTGGGGTGCCTGGCCAGCCTGGTTGAGGGGCTGAGGGCTGTTTTCAGGCGGGCCAAGCCTGCAACTGAAGCTCCCAGTCTCTCCTTTTTTTCTTTTTTAATTCTGGGATTTATTTACCTTCTGTAATTGAAACTTTGTTGCAGCTCCAACAACTTTGTTGTTTTGAGGCCGGTTAGCTGAAAGCAGGTATCTGGGGTTTCTTTAGCTTCTAAAATTGCAACATTGTTGCTTAGACTGGAGCTCAGAGCCGGGCTGCGGCAGGCAGGGAACCTTGGCTTCCTCCATCACTGAAGCAAGCAAGCCTCCTGTTCACTTCAGCTGCCTGGCTGCCGACCGCCATCTTGGTTGGCAGTTAATTTGCATATCGCCCTGATTAGCCAATGGGAGGCGGTAGCGGAGGTATGGTTAATTACCATGTTTGTCTATTATTAGATAGAACTAGAGGCCTGGTGCACAGATTCGTGCACCGGTGGGGTCCCTCAGCCTGGCCTGTGGGGATCGGGCTAAACCTCTAAAATCCCCCAAGTAGTTCTGGATTGCCAGAGCGTGCAGGTCAGGCTGAGAGACCGCACGGGTGCACTATCAGGGCTGGGGAGGGACTGCAGGGAGGGCTCGAGGGTGTGTCTGGCCCATCTCGCCCAGTCCCGGTCAGCCAGACCCCTGCAGCAAGCCAACCTACTGGGTGGAGCGTCTGCCCCCTAGTGGTCAGTGCATGTCATAGCGACTGGTCGAACGAACGGTAGGACACTTAGCATATTAGGCTTTTATTATATAGGGTAGACTAGAGGCCCGGTGCATGAAATTCGTGCAAAGGGGTGGGTCCCCACAGCCCAGCCTGCACCCTCTACAATCCAGGACCCTTCGGGATTGGGCCTAAACCGGCAATCAGACATTCTTCTCACAACCGCTCACTTACCTGCCTGCCTGATTGCCCCTACTGCCCCCTCGCTGACCTGGTCGCCCCTAACTGCCTCTGCCTGCCGGTCTGATCACCTACAACTGCCCCCCACTCCCGGCTTAGTTGCTCTCACTGCCCCGCTGCTGGCATGATCGCCCCCAACTGTCCCCCCTTGCTGGCCTGGTCGCCCCCAACTGCCCCCCCCACCAACCTGGTTGCCCCATGCAGCCTGCTGTTCAGTCATTTGGTCGTCACTCACTGCACCCCTGCTGGCCTGGTCACCCCACGCAGCCTGCTGTACAGTCGTCCATCCGGTTGTTTCGGTCGTGACGGCCCCTGACTTTATATGTATGGATAAAGAACTCATAGGAAGAGAAACTAAAGAAACAATCCCATTTACCATTGCAACAAAAAATTAAGATACCTAGGAATAAATTTGACCAAGGAGGTAAAGGACCTGTAATCAGAAAATTACAGGATGCTGAAAAAAGAGATAGAGGAAGACATAAACAAATGGAAGAATATACCATGTTCATGGATTGGTAGAATCAACATCATTAAAATGTCCATACTACCCAAAGCAATCTACAGATTCAGTGCACTCCGCATTAAAATACCAACAGCATATTTCAAAGACCTAGAACAAACTCTCCAAAAATTCATTTAGAGTAAAAAAAGACCCCGAATAGCTGCAGCAACCCTGAGAAAGAAGAATAATGTTGGAGGGTTCACAATATCAGATATCAAGCTATATTACAAAGCCACTGTTCTCAAAACTGCCTGGTACTGGCACAAGAACAGACAAATAGACCAATGGAATAGAATAGAGAACCCAGAAATTGACCCAAAACATTATGCTCAATTAATATTTGACAAAGGAGGCAAGAGCATACAATGGAGTCAAGACAGTCTCTTCAATAAATGGTGTTGCAAAAATTGGATACATGCAAAAAAATGAAACTAGACCACCAACTTACACCATATATAAAAATAAACTCAAAATGGATAAACGACTTAAACGTAAGACAGGAAACCATAAGAAACTTAGAAGCCATAGGCAGCAAAATAGCAGGCATATGTCGTAAAAATATCTTTACTGATACAGCTCCTAAGGCAATGGAAACTAAAGAGAAAATAAACAAATGGGACTACTACATCAAAATAAAAAGCTTCTGCACAGCAAAAGAAACCATCAAGAAGCCCACTGCATGGGAGAACAGTATGGCGTTTCCTCAAAAAATTAAAAATGGAACATCCAGTTGACGCAGTAATCCCACTTCTAGGAATGTATCCCAAGAAAACAGAACACCAATCATTAAGGATATATGTACCCCTATGTTCATTTGGAAACAGCCTAAGTGCCCATAAGCAGATGAGTGGATTAAAAAACTGTGATACATCTACACAATGGAATACTACGCTACTGTAAAAAAGGAATTCTTACCATTTGCAACAGCATGGATGGAACTGGAGAGCATTATGCTAAGTGAAATAAGCCAGTCAGAGAAAGATAAATATCACATGATATCACTTATTTGTGGAATATAATGAACAACATAAACTGATGAACAAAAATAGATCCAGAGACAGAGAAGCATTGAATACAGTGTCCAACCTATGAGGGAAGGCGGGAGGTCCGTGTACGAGATCAACCAAAGGACTTGTATGCATGCATATCAGCATAACCAATGGACACAGAAGGGGAGGAGGTGTGGCCAGGGAGAGGTCAATGGGGGGGAAGGAGACTTATGCAATACTTTAAATACCCACTCTAACCTCTAGTTGAAGTCAGTTACTTCCCTTAAACTAAGAGTAAGACTTAGAAGAGTATTCTTTAAAGAATAATGAAATAAGCAAAACATTTTTAATTAGAGCCAATAATTGACCTTTGCTTTAATGCCAGTGAATCCAGTGCATTTGCTCTAATTTTGACATAGCTAGTGCAAAAAGAGACTAATTTTTAAACTCTGAGTTGTTTAATTTTATTTATTTTTTAAAGAAATATTTTTATTGATTTTTAGAGAGGGAGGGAGAGGGAGAGAAACTTCGATGTGAGAGTGTAACAACTGGCTGCCACCTGCAAACTTCCTACTGGAGAATGAGCCTACAAACCAGGCATGTGGCCTGACCAGTAAGCAATTTAATCTAATCAGCTGACCCAATCAACACAATCCAACTGGACTGAGTGAACAGCTTAATCCAATCAACTGGTCCAATCAACGTGTTCTGATCAATCCTCATTCTCTCAATTTTCTCAGACCTCTGGTTTCTCTCCTCATTCATTCAATTGTCTCCCATCTCTCATTTCTCTCCTCATTCTCTCATAAAGGAACAGAAGGATACCAGATTTCAAAATGATTCCAAGATGTTCATAATGGAGGAAAAAGATAAATTATGCGAATCGGACAAGGTTGGATATTATCCACATTGTATTTTAGGTTTCATAGTGAGAAAAAGCCAGAAAAGAGCCTCTTACACTAGCAACCATAGTGTGATTGGAAGGTAAATACTATCACCATATTCCCAAATAATGTTCATCATCTATTTGCTCATCGCATTTACACTTACAACCCTGCAGCCATCACTGATAAAGCAAAGAGCATTTCAGCTACTGAAAACCCAAGGCTGTAATACTTTCTGAGCAACTTTTGAGTCTAAAATTGGAATACTTGATGAGTACCAGTCAACAGAATAGGAGCATAGGTGATTACACACCAAAAGTACCAGACACTGTTGAAAATTTTACTTCTTACTATCTTCATCACAGTAACATGATTCGGCAAAGTAACAGAATCCTGTTTCCTATATTGGCAAACAAATATTTTTTAAAACTATTTAACAAAATGAAGAACAAGAGTAGATAAAAACCAAAGGGAATTCAATTCTTGAAAAAAGGAAACCACACTGGGTAAGATCTATGGTATATCTTGAATAAATATACTGCTAAATTCAAAGTGTGATGTTGACTGCATACAGGTTCAAAAATAACAGCCACAAATGATACAGTGGAAAGAAGTTAGAAAAGGTGAATAACAACTGGATATTAAACATTACTGTTAATTTTCTTTGATGTGATTAATGGTATTTTGGTTATGTAGGAGTAGTGTGGTTACTTTTAAGAAGCACATATTAAATTGTATTTAAGGTGTAAAGTAATGGTGCCTGCAAATTACTTTCAAGCAGTTCAGCAAAAACACTACCACAAACAAAGCAAATACAGCAACATTTTATTACAGAACATAGGGAGTGGTTATATGGGTGATCACTGTACTATTCTTCAATTTTCATAATAAAAATTCTCACAATAAAAGCTTGAATTTGGGGGGAGGAGTGTACTTACGAGCATTCCTCAAAGACTTTGACCCTTTCACAGCCCTCTGGAGGTTCCCTTTTGAACATATAACTGTTGTTGGGTTTTGGTGAAGTTGCATATTTGGGCAAAGGAGAGTTGTTCCCATTCTCTGCAATAAACAACATGCTGGATTACTAAGAAATGCTACTACATAAATGCTTAGTCATACTGTAATAAATTATTCTTGCCCCCCCCCCCCTTTCCCCACCATGAGCCACTTGAGGATAGAAACAGTGTTTTACTCATCAACACCAACCCAATATCTAATTCCTGGTAAAGAGAAGAGAATGTTCGTTAAATAAATGCATAAACAAATCAAAGATTTTTATGTCTTTTTCACTTATAATCACCACCTCCTAGGCCCGTCTCTGATTTATTTTTATTCCATACATAGCACACAGACTCCAATAGCACTACCATTCTTCCCAGTACAAGTAACTGTTTGCTTATCATGCTCTCCTACGCTACCCTTCAGAATTTCTCAGTTGATTTCTCGGCTCCTCCAGTTACCATCTCTGCCCCAGGAAGTCAGAGCCATCTGCACTGTACGCCAGACTTCCTTTTGCCTATGAACTTCTCCATGCATGTGTAAGAGATTTTCCTCTCTGCTTATTTCCCACAACTGCCTTCAAAGTCTGGCTCAAAGTTTTTAAAACCTTTTCAAATTAATTATATCAAAGGGAACACTTCTTACTTTGGTATTCCTGTTCAGTGCTGATGTCCTCGGTTTATATGTATTAACTTAAAATTTCTTGATACATTACGTAAGTGTTCTGAGTTTTCAGCTTGTGTTTGCTAAGCTACAAATTCCTTGCCAAGAGTAGCACAGTGGCTCTGTTTTCTTACAAAAGAAATTCAGAGCAGCTAGTCAGTCACTAATCTCCTAAAATCAAATGCAGCAGGACATAAAATTTATGACATGCTGTCAAAGGGCAGATTTTAATGGCCACGACTTTTTAAATGTTGGAGGGTACATTTGATTGAGCCTAAGTACCAAGAGTAAGCTAAATGGTTTGCATTCACTACCTCATTTAATCCTCACAATAAACATAAGAATTATTATGCAGATTCCTGACAAGAAACACATGGTCCAATCAAAGGGCGTAACTGAGTGGGTGTCAAGCTTGTGTGCACATTGGAATCACGGAGCATCTCCTAGTGCCTATTCCTACAACCCCCAGGGGCTGTGATTTAATTGGTCTGGGAGTTGGCCTGGAACAGTCGTACTTTATTTAACCTAGAAGCTGGCAGAAAAGGCTTCAAATAATAATATTTTACAATGGCCCATAGTTTGAAGTGACTTCTTCAGAAAACCTTAGGTTCTCTGCATGTCTCAATAACTTAAGTGTTTGGTAGTAACAGTCAGCTGTAACAATGAAACATTTTAGGATGTTCAACACACTGTATGAGGTCCTAAATAAATGACTACTGAACTGAGCTGTAGAATCCTATTAATAAAAGCTTAATATGCAAATTGTCCCCTCGGGCGATCGTTCAACCAGGAGACCGGGAGTTCGACTGCTCGCTATGACATGCACTGACCACCAGGGGGTGGCATGGAACATAGCGGGTGTCAGCGCTGCTGGCCCCAAAGGGCTCTGGCGAGAGTGGGACCATGGTGGGATGGTGGAGCAAGTGAGCGGGCAGGCGGCACCAGGCCAAGGCAGGTGCGAGTAGGGGTCCGATCACCCCACCCATCGCCCCACAGATGGCAACCAGCAGCAGCAGAGGGGGCCTGGCCCCAACCAATCACGCCGCAGATGGCAACTGGCAGCAGCACGGGGTGGTGGGGGAGGGGTATGGGGCTCCAGCACCAATTGATCACCCACAGGCGGGATGGTGGAGCAGATGAGGGGATGGTGTCAGGCCAAGGTGGATGCCAGGCGGCTGCGAGTTTGGGGGCGTGAGCTGGGGCCCTATCTCCGCAGGCCAAAATATTGCCCTGATACAGACTTATGAAAGGTCCTATTTGTTTTAAAAGGTAAGAATACTAGTAATTAATATTCAAATTGCTTAGGTCACCACGTTATTTTTCAAGTTGCATAAGTAGTTTAATACTGTAAGTAGCCCTCCAGGCTTCCCTTGAATAGTCATTTTGCATGATATTAATCAGCTCTATTCCTTCTAGAAATATCACAAGTATAGATCCTAAAAAACACTAACTTAAAGGTTTCACATTTAATTAAAAAGTAGAGGGTAGTAAAAACATTACTACTAAATGACAGAGAATAAAATGCTCTTCATGACCAATGTTCATCTCATTTATACCCAAAAGAATGTTTCTCACTAATAAGACACTTGTATTAATAAGCACAAAGAAGAAGAAAAAAGAATAAAAACCCATAAACTCACCCACCTTGACCATCACTGAACACACCACAATAAAACCTGTTTTGTACTCCAATTTTTTAAAATCTGTTTTGAAACACCTCAAACTAATTACCTTAGTGCAACTTTAAGTGTGTGCGTTCTGCTAGAAAATAGAATAAATGATAACACAGGTGGTATTCTCTTATCATCTGGTAACAAATTCCTCCTGTACTGTACCTTTATCTCTGGGATCAACGAGCAGGTCATCAGCTGAACAAGGGCTCTCTTCGCTGCCTTCATTGGAGATGGTGAGGAATGACGCGGGGGACACAGACTGGGAGCGGCTGCTGTTGTTGCTCCCCCTGTCTGCCCCACCAGGAGTCTGCGTGTCGATGCTGCGTGTGCTGCTACTTCTCTGTACAAGGGGAGGAGGTGCACGATGGCCATCTGGAATATCTTGTGGCTGTTATAAAAGTTTTAAAAATATGTGTATTTAATCACTGATTTTGAAACTCAGCCAGAAATGCGCCCAATATTGACCTTCCCCTGTGGTTCCAGAAGACTAAGTCAGAAATCCCCTACTTATGAGCCTAATGAGAAAGAAGCCTTTGTGTTGCTCCATTAGTGACATCCCTGCCTAATCTGACTCCCCGACTGGACACCGAGCAGCCTGGGCAGACTCTCTTTCCAGGAACTGGCACCTGACAGGTGGCCAATGCTTACTGAATGATAAATTAAAGTTACTTATCATGTGCTAAATAGTATTTAAAAATTTATGAAGAGGGGCCATGGTAAATGAGAATTCTATGTGTAACACTCAATTCCATTATTAGAAGAAAAGGTTATCCATTGTGGGAACTTCAGATACCTGATGTTAGGCCCTGTTACCTTCTCCCCCTGCCAACTCTCTGAGTTTTTTTCAAAGAAACTGCTACATGAGGAAAAAGTTCATCACAACAGTGCTAATTATAGAGGGGAATCAAGGGGAACAATTTAAAAAAGCTTGTGGGCTCACTTTTGAGGGAAACCAGGAACCTGTTTACCTGTGCCTCATTGACATTTATTACATGAGGGAAAGTTTCCCTATCATGCAGCATGGAGAAGAGGGTGTGAGGAGTTGTGTTTTCTCTAATCTAAATGAACCTTTAATCTTAAGCATCAATGAAATACTACTTAAAACTCTTCAATTCAGCCGAAACCGGTTTGGCTCAGTGGATAGAGCGTCGGCCTGCGGACTGAGAGGTCCCAGGTTCGATTCCGGTCAAGGGCATGTACCTGGGTTGCGGGCACATCCCCAGTAGGAGATGTGCAGGAGGCAGCTGATCGATGATTCTCTCTCATCGATGTTTCTAACTCTCTATCTCTCTCCCTTCCTCTCTGTAAAAAATCAATAAAATATATTTAAAAAAAAAAACAAAAAAAACTCTTCAATTCAATCACTGAAGAAAAAAGCTTAGTATACTCTGTGACATGGTTTTAAATACAAACAGGAAATTTTCTGTCTTACATATGAGTCATTCTTATGTGTATTAAAGTTAGTAGAAGAGTACACAGTCTTATGTGCATGATAGGTAAGAACTGCACTTCATGATGTTCTCATTAACCTTTGAAATAGTAAGTGACAAACAATAAACAGGTAGCCCTGGCCAGATGGCTTGGTTGGAGCATTGTAGTGCATCAAAAGTTTATGCATTGGATCGACTCCGGGTCAGGGCACGTACCTAGGTTGTGGGTTTGATCCCCAGTCCAAGTGCATATGGGAGGCAACTGATCAATATTTCTCTCTCTCTCAACCTTTCTCTCTCTCTCTCTCTCTCTCTCTCTCTCTCTCTCTCAACATACCCTAGAGTATTTAAAAAAAGAAGAAACAGCCGAAACCGGTTTGGCTCAGTGGATAGAGCATCGGCCTGCGGACTGAAAGGTCCCAGGTTCGATTCCGGTCAAGAGCGTGTACCTGGGTTGCGGGCACATCCCCAGTAGGGGATGTGCAGGAGGCAGCTGATCGAGGTTTCTCTCTCATCGATGTTTCTAACTCTCTATCTCTCTCCCTTCCTCTCTGTAAAAAAATCAATAAAATATATTTAAAAAATAAAAAAGAAACAGTTCACGCTTAGAATTTGATGTCATATCCCTCTCTCCCCAACAAATTAGTAGCCTAATCTTTTCTTAAATGGAGTTATAATAATTAGAATTATACCATCTGTCTGGTGCTTTTCAAATACAGATAAATAAAAAACAGCTTCTGTTCAAGGATCCAAATTTAAGTCATATCAGTTGCCTCTATGACATGCAAAGAAATGAAAACTTTCACTCACTTAGTTTTTCAAAAGATAAAAATTGTCATTTTCTCTCAATAAGAAGGAAGAAACCTAAGTAAATATGAAAAACAAAATCATAAATTTTTTAATAGGTAGAAGAGTTAATGAGTAAGGATTACTTACTATAAGTTGTTCTTCCTTTTCCCCTGTCTCTTTAATTATTATTTCAATCTCCTGATTCAATCCTTCCACACTGTTCCGGAACCGCGAGCCTGTTGATTTGGTGATGGGAACTGCTGGAATAAGAGTACTCTTTGGAACAGGAGCCTTGAGAAGAGGAAATAAAGCAGGGAGAAGAGAGATTTAACACTCATTTGAAACATACTTTTAGTTTACATGAGTAACTCTAAAATAAAATAAAAATATAGTCTATAGGCCTCGTAAAAAGTGTGAGTGACCAAATCTCCTTCTCAGTATACTGTACATTAACAATTTAAAGATAAAAACCCAGACAATCAAGATAGACTTTCAGAAGTATATGCACATCTATGAGGAACTATAAAGGGAAAACGGATAAAAGAATACTAAAAGAATTTCAATCTCAAATTATTGTATGATTGTAACAGAGTTCTAATTTCAGACATAACTTTAAAGTCCTCTAGTGACACAATTAACTGTATTTATAGCAAGACTGCGATGGGAATAAGGTCCCTGTAAAATTTACTTACTTATACTTCCATTGTAATGATTTTAATGTTTTTTTCAGGAATGAAAATGATATGATTTATTTTCTTTTTTTTTCCAAAGCCTATCTCTAACTTAAAAAAACATTTTTTTTCACTGACAGTTATTGCTTTTGAAAAGAAGTAACTGATAACATAATTATAGGATATTACTTGGTTTCTTTTTTTTTAAATATTTTATTGATTTTTTACAGAGAGGAAGGGAGAGGAATAGAGAGTTAGAAACATCGATAAGAGAGAATCACCAATCAGCTGCCTCCTGCACACTCCCCACTGGGGATGTACCCACAACCAAGGTACATGCCCTTGACCGGAATCGAACCTGGGACCCTTCAGTCCACAGGCTGACGCTCTATCCACTGAGCCAAAACGGTTAGGGCATTACTTGGTTTCTTGACAAAATACTCAAAATTAAATATGAGACAAGAATTGCAAAGGCCCTGACTGGATGGCTCAGCTGCTTGGAGCATTGTCCCATACACTGAAAAGGTTGTGGGTTCGATTCCCAGTCAGGGCACATATCTAGGTTGCGGGTTCAAAACCCAGTGGGGGAGAGTACAGGAGACAACCAATCAATGTTCCTCTCTCTCTAAAATCAATAAAAACATATCCTTGGGTGAGGATTAAAAAAAAAAAGAATTGCAAAAATATCCGCCAAAGTTCAATGCAACAGTGTGCCTGAGATCTCTTGTAAATTGTCCTGCTGCCTGGTAAAGAAATGTGATTAACCCACCATTCACTTGGAGGTTTCTTTGAAAAACTTGTCTTTCTGAGGAAGGTGGGTAAGCAAAAAGGTAACAGGGCCTTTGATCAATTATCACTAGTTTCATTCAATGGACAACCCTGTCCTCTGACAGAGAACTTAGTGTTAAACCTGTATTCCTCGTCTTTTATTCCTGCTCACCATTATAATTGATATTTTTAAAAATTAAGCATAACACATTAACAATCCTCGGAACAGGCAAGGAACTGGTGAGAAAGATCTAAGGGGCAGCTTCAATCTGGAGTGCCGAGGCAGCGCTTCTTCACTGCTCACTGCTGGGCCCCTCCGCCCCACTTTCCTCACATAATAGGGGAACTCAACCACCTCAGATTGTAACGTGTTATTTTTTTTTCATTTCCTCTATCTCTAACATCTTTCTATGCTTTTATGCTTTAAAATTATTATTTACCAAGTAACATTCATAGCTGAACGGTATTTTGTTGTATAAATAAATATATTAAGAATAAATGCTTTGCTATTGGACAAATAGTTTCCAATTTTTCGCTACTCAAAAAAAAAATGCCACTATGAACATCCTCTTAAATAAATATTGCATACAAATATAAATATTTCCTTAGGATAAATTCTTGGGCCGGAGGGACTACTGACTCAATGTACAGGAAAGATTTTCAGGACTTTGATTCATACTGCTAAATTAATCGGCAAAAACATTTTTAACTCCTCACAGTATCTGCACTTCGTGTTCACTGCAGCAATATTTCTGAGAGCCAAGATATGTTAACAACCTAAGTGTCCGCTAACAAATAAATGGATAAAAAACAGGGTTATACACACAAACAATGAAATATTATTCACCCATGAAAGAGGAAATCCTGCCAATTGCAACAACATGGATGAACCTAGAGGACATTAGGCTAAGTGAAATAAGTCGGAGAAAGACAAATACTGTGTGATGTTACTTATATGTGGAACCTTAAAACAAAACAAAACAAAAAAAACCACCTCATAGAAACAGGAGTAGATGGATGGTTGCCAGGAACAGATAGGTAGGAGAAATGGGTGAACATGGTCAAAGAATACAAACTTCTAGTTATAAGATGAATATGCTTTGGGGAACTAATGTATAGCATGGTGATGACAGTTAATAATGTATTGTATACTTGGAACTTGCTGAGACAGATCTTAAAAGTTCTCACCAGAAAAGAAATAAAAAGGTAACTATGTGAAATGATGGATGTCTTAACTAACCTTATTGTGGTAATATTTTTACAATATTATACATATATCAAGTCATCAAAATGAATAGCTTAAATGCACAATGTTAAATATCAATTATATCACTATAAAGCTGAGATGAGGGGAATGATACACTGAACTTCTTCAAAATTATTTGAAAATAATTTTTTCTCTGTGAAAGACCCTGTTAAGAGAATGAAAAACTAATTCAGACTGAGAGAAAATATTAATATTTGGAATTCACAAAGCCAACAAAGAGCTTGTATCCAAAATATATAACGATCTCTCAAATATATAATAAAACAAACAGCCCAATTTAAATATGGGCAAAAAACTTGAACATACATTCATTAAAGAGGATTTACATATAGCAAATAATCTTAGAAAAATGTGACAGTGCAAATTTATATCAAGTACAATACCACTACACATCTATTTGAATGGCTAAAATAAAAAATACAAGAGGCAGAGTAGGTGGAAGTTACACTCACCCTCCTCCCAGGTCCAAATTGGAATTACAACTAAATTACAAAACACTCCACCTGAATAGCCAACTGAAGACTAGCTGAATAGAAGTCTTATAACCAAGGATTTATAGAAGAAGCCACTTTGAGACTGGCAGGAAGGGCAGAGACATGAAAAGGGCTGGCCCCACATCCATGTACAGCAGGTGGGAATCTGCAGGGACATCTCAGCTGCAAAAGTTACCCCCTGAGGAGCAAGGGGTCTCAAGCAAACGCATGTGCATGCGGGTAGATGAGCCCATATAACATCTGGCTGTGAAAATTAATGGGGATTCTGTCTGCCAGGGAGAGACAGTACTCTGCTCAAAACCCAGGTGCCCTCTTAAAGGAACAGCACACAAAATCTCATTCGTGGCCACTTAGTCTGGGCTCCAGCAGAGAGAGGGAAGATCAGAGCAAACTGGAGATGTGGGAGGACAAACAGGGAGTGAGGCTCCAGGGAAAGAGCTGAAGGGACCGCTGCCAGGGCCTCTATGCCAAGTTCCTCTCAGACAACACTCACAGAAGACATCTTCCTGGGTCAAGCACTCCCCTCCATACTGCATCAGCCTGGATAAATGCACTAGCCCCACCCTCATGACTCCATCACCCTGCCCTGCCGAGCTGTTGGAAATTACAACCAAACTTTAAATTTATGAAATCAAATTTGACCCATGTACCAATATTTTAGGACAAAATTAGTTTGAAAAAATATATACCTCTACCTATACTTTCTCTTGAAAACAATCCGAATATACTTAACAATCATCAGAAGGTATCAACCTAGAAAAGGTGTTGACAAACTTTCTCTTGTTTCTCCTTGCCTAGGGACCCCATCCAATTTCAATTCAGTTAAAGAGAAATGTTCCCGGTGCGAGCCATCAAGAGTAGTTTATAGGATTCTATTAAGGAATCAGGGCAGCTAAACGTTTCCCCTGTAAATGACTTTATGAGACAGGTATCATTATCCTCAATCCTCAGATGAGGAAACCGAGACTTAGAGCAGGTTACCCGTCCAAGGTCTGATTCCACAGCCAGTGCGTATCTCTATTATTCTGCCTCCAACATACTAAATTGATAGATACAAAGTATGTTAAGTCAAAATATGAAAAATTAGCTATGTCTCTTAGAAGTCTTATCACAGATCACCAAAGGAAAATATCATTTTGTCAATTTAATATTCTGGTTTCTTTTTTTCAGTTTATTTTTATGAAGGTTATGATTCAGTATTAATCAGTTTCAAATGTGCTTTGGCTATTTTTTTCCCACAGTCACCTATAAAATAACAAATCACCTGCAAAATAAAAAATCTCGTCTGCATTTTGTGTTATCTGTGCTCCTACCTGACACTGGTTAATGGCTGAATGGTTGCCATGGAATGGTGATTGCCTTTCTTTATCTCGATGATGTCGACTGCTATGCTTACTTCTCTGCAATTGCTGGCGTAATTTTGCAATCTGCAAAGGGGAAAATACATGCATCAGAGTGTTTCCCATACTATATAAAACATCCTTGCTTAATAAGAACCAGAAAAATTCAGTCTTAATAAAAGTTTTGAATTTTTAAACTGTATCACAAAATCTTATTGTATCTACACATGCATATATAAAGAGATATTCCAAGTACTAAACAAGTGAAGTTTTCAGCATTTAGAATAAATTATATTACAACTTTCACAAAGAATTAAAAATTCATACTTATTCTCTCATTGCCCTCATAAGTCACATTTTATTTAGATTTCTTTATCAAACTTGTGACCTTCAACAGCTCCAAAAATTAAACTATTTGAACATCAATTCAAGCCACAAAATGCACTCACAGATATAATCTTTAAAAATACCAAATAAAATTTTAATCAATATCCCATGTTATTTCTGGGCTGAATTTTCCTGGTCTTTTTTTCTACATTATATGAAAAAAGAAAATGTTATAATTGTAGACAGAAAGTGGTAATCAGGTAATCATAGCACAGGGGCAAAATCAACTTAGTTATACTGGGTTACTAAATAGTAGAATCACTACCATAATATACAGAAATAATACATGTGAATTTGTTATGTCACTAAAATTTATACATCTGATATTTATATTATATTAACAGGTACAGACGCTCTTTTTTTAAAAAGGAAAAACACTATCAGATAAGTAATGTGTACATTTCTCCATTCAAATCTTTATTCAATTAACATAACTGTTTTTCTGTTGTTAATTCTCAAGTAAACAGAACTAAGATAAAAAACAAACACACAAACCCCACACACAATGGAAACTGACAAATCTCTGCTGCCCACAATTTCAAGGAACTAGCCCACGAAGGAATCAAGTTTCCACACCCACTTTCTTGGAATCATTTTCCTGACCTCCTTAAGTTGATCTGTACTGCCCCAGGATGCTGAACGCTTGTGAGACCCTTTCTTCTTTTCAAAATATTCTTCGGCCCATGCACTCTCTGTCTATAAAGAGAAAAAGGGGGAAGGAAAATTTTAATAAAGAATCATTTAACAATAATGTATACCACATTTGCCACAACATGGATGGACCTTCAGGGCATTATGCTAAATGAAAAAAGTGAGAGAGAGAAAGACAAATACTGTATGTGGATTCTAAAAAACAACATACAAAAGAGATCAGATTCGTAGTTATCAGAGCCAGGGAATAGGTTGGTAGGGGACTTGGATGAAGGTGCACAAAAGGTACAAACATACATTTATAAGAGAAATAAATACTAGAGATGTAATGTACAACATAAAGGTTATAATTCCCACAGCTGTATAGTATATTTGAAAGTTGATGTTTCTTTCTCTCCCTCTCCCTTCCTCTTGAATGTCAGAAAAAAAAATATTTAAAAAAAATCAATGAGGCCGAAACCGGTTTGGCTCAGTGGATAGAGCGTCGGCCTGCGGACTGAAGGGTCCCAGGTTCGATTCCGGTCGAGGGCATGTACCTGGGTTGCGGGCATATCCCCAGTGGGAGATGTGCAGGAGGCAGCTGATCGATGTTTCTCTCTCATCGATGTTTCTGACTCTCTATCTCTCTCCCTTCCTCTCTGTAAAAAATCAATAAAATATATTTAAAAAAAAAAAGGAAAAAAAAAATCAATGAGATAGAAGTTTTGAATACTATAACCAATATGACCCAATATATACTCATTGAACATTACACCTTACAAATTCTGAACATATGGTTTCTTTATCCCAGCATGCATGAAACATTTATCATCATAGACCATATGCTAGACCAGTGGCCGGCAAACTGTGGCTCAGCAAACCATGGCTCGCGAGCCACATGTGGCTCTTTGGCCCCTTGAGTGTAGCTCTTCCACAAAATACCGACTTCTGCACATGGGCCACGAAGTTTCATTCGCACTGTACGTGTGTGCCCGCACATGGTATTTTGTGGAAAAGCCACACTCAAGGGGTCAAAGAGCCGCATGTGGCTCGCGAGCTGTGGTTTGCCAACCACGGTGCTAGACCATAGAGATGTCTCAGTAAATAATCAGAGGATTCAAATCACTGAGTATATTCTCTGATCACAATGGAATTGAATTTGAACTCAGTAATAAGACATCAAGAAAATATCTGAAAAATAACACAATTCCAAAGAAAACGACTCATCAGTCAGATTCAAAAGAGATTAGAAAATATTTTGAACCTAATGATAATGAAAACGTAACATATTAAACTATGTGAGATACTTCAAAATGTACAAGAGAAACCTCAAAGTTCAAATGTTTACATCAAATAACAACAAGGAATGTTTAAAATCAGTAGTAATCTAAGCTTCCACCTTAAAAGGTAAGAACAAAGAGAGTGTATAAAAAAGTTACTATATGGTGACTATGTGGGTTTATCCCAGATAAGAAATATTTATTTTAAATTTAAAAATCTAGCATTATAATTCACCATGGTAACAGAATATAAGAGAATAACCATATTTATCTCTATAGGTAGAAATAAAACATTTGAAACATTCAGCACCTTTTTAAGGCAAAAAACTTCCAACAGACTAGGAATGAAAGGGCACCTTCTTAATTTCATAAAGAGAATTTAAAAACAACAGCTAACATCCTACTAAATGGTGACTGTTTTTGCGTTTCTTCTAAGGCTGGGAAGAAGGCAAGGATGTCTGTCTGTGCTCACCATTTGTATTAATCATTGTAGTGAATGTTCCAATCTTATTAAGAATTAATATGACAAAGTAAGAAATTAAAGTTATAAAGATTATAAAACAAGAAGATTGAAACAACAAAACAAACAAATAACAAGAAGCTTAACTCTCTTTATTTGTAGGGGACATGATAGTCTATATAACAGAGAAAATTTCTATATGCTCTTTTATCAGTTCAGAGCCTGCATAGTTAATTTGCAAAGTTTGCTGGAAAACCAAATCCTATCTAATAATAGACAAACATAGTAATTAACCGTAACTTCGCTACCCTTCCCATTGGCTAATCAGGGTGATATGCAAATTAACTGCCAACCAAGATGGCGGCCGGCAGCCAGGCAACTGAAGCGAACAGAAGGCTTGCTTGCTCCAGTGAAGGAGGAAGCCAAGGTTCCCCGCCTGCCGCTGCCGGCCTCTGAGCTGCAGTCTAAGAAACATTGTTGCAATTATAGAAGCTAAACAATCCCCAGAAACCTGCTTTCAGCCAGCTTCAGCCTCAGAGCTTAGAGCGGCAGTGATGGCAACAGTGTTTCAATTATAGAAGCCAAACAGACCCAGAACCTGCTTTCAGCAGCCAAGGTCTCAGAGCTAGAGCTGAGCCTCAGAGCTAAAGCCGGCTCTCAGTTCCAGTGACAGCCATAGAAGGTAAATAAATCCCAGAATAAAATAAAAAAAATGAAAACAGGAAAAAAAACAAACAGAAAAAAAGGAGAGGTTGGGAGCTTCAGTCACCCGCCAGCCTGAAAACGGCCCTCAGCCCCTCACCCAGACTGGCCAGGCACCCCAGTGGAGACCCCCACCCTGAAGGCGATGTGACCAGCTGCAAACAGCCATCATCCCCTCATCCAAGCTGGCCAGGCACCCCAGTGGGGACCACCACCCTGATCCGGGACACCCTTCACGGCAAACCAGCCGGCCCCCACCCGTGCACCAGGCCTCTATCCTATACAGTAAAAGGGTAATATGCCTCCCAGCACCGGTATCAGCGGAGCCACAAGGCCTCCCGAACCCGGGATTAGCGGAGCCGCAAGGACTCCTGGCACCGGGATCAGCGGAGCAGCGAGGCCTCCTGGTCCCTGGAGCAGCGTGACAGGGGGCAGCACCCAAACCCCCTGATCACCCTGAGGCTCTGTGTGTGACAGGGGGCGGGGCCACAACCTCACTATCCGCCCTGCTCTGTTCCTGACAGGGGAAGGCGCCCCAACCCCCTGATCGGCCCTGCTCTGTGCCTGATAGGGGGGAGCTCCCCAGCCCCCTGATAGGGCCTGCTCTATGTGCGACAGGGTGCAGCGCCCTAACCCCCCATGGGCCCTGCCCTGAGTGTGACGGGGGGAGTGCCCCAACCCCCTGATCGGCCCTGCTCTGTGGGTGACAGGGGGCGGCGCCCCAACTCCCCTATCGGCCCTACTCTGTGCGTGAGAGGGGGGAGCTCCTCAACCCCCTGATTGGCCCTGATCTGTGTGTGACAGGGTACGGAGCCCCAACCCCGATTGGCCCTGCTGTGTGTGTGACAGGGGGTGGTGCCGCAACCTCCCCATCGACCCTGCCTTGATTGTGACAGGGGGCGGTGCCCCAACCCCCCAATCGGCCCTACCCTGAGCGTGACTGGGGGTGGCATCACAACCTCCCAATCTCCCTGCTCTGTGCATGACAGGGGGCGGCGCCACAACTCCCCAATCGGCCCTGCTCTGATCCTGACCAGGGGCTGCACCTAGGGATTGGGCCTGCCCTCTGCCACCCGGGAGCAGGCCTAAGCCAGCAGGTCGTTATCTCCCGAGGAGTCCCAGACTGCGAGAGGGCACAGGCCAGGCTGAGGGACAGCTCCCCCAGCCAGTGCACAAATTTTTGTGCACCGGGCCTCTATTTAGCAATATAATAAACTAATCTAAGACAATGGACAATGAGCTAAACTATTTTTGCTTTATATAAACTTTAAACTAAATATGAATAGCAGCAAAACCAAAACAAAATAAAATACTTAATGGATACAATTGCATACAGTAATATTTTGATCTATACAAGTCAATCAGGGAAAATTGCATTTTTGTAGAAATAATGGCTACAAACGATAACTTTCAAAAGCAAACCCTTTACAGGTAAAATTCAACATTTGATTTCCAATTAGTTTTTACCATGTATAATTTTTTATGTGAAAAAGGATCTGAATATACTTTTAATAAAATAAGCAGAAAGTATGTAACTGTGGTTTTAGAATAATGAAATTAACTTGGTTACAGGAATTTACTTGGTGTAATCTCTTATACATACTTTAATTTGGAGATTAAAGGAGAGTAACTAACAAAAACTGGAGAAATTAAGACTTTCAGATTACAATGCAATAGAGAGATTTCATGTGAGGCTGACTTTAAGTATGGGGAAAGTGCCTGGGGTAAGTACACCAGGGTCAAGCTGCCCACATCAATATAGTTTACTTGCAAGGTACCATACTGAGTTTGCCTTATCTTCTCAGAGTGGTGGGTTAGGGTAACGGTCCCAACAGATGAACAGCTGTTACTGCAGGTGAACAGTGGCACATCAGACACTGGGTTTTTAATTCAGAATAGAGTGAAGGTGAGCAACATAGAATTTCACAGGAACTTCTTTTTAGACAGCATTAAATAGCTGAAACTTGATGCTTGTGAATGTCTGTATTTAAATAGTTTTCTGTATTTGAATAGGTGTCACTGTGTGTTAAACAGTTACTGAACACACTGGCAAATTGAAGATTTTCTATGAAAAAAAAAATAATTGATTTTGTGTACATATATTTTATGTGTTTACTCAGAAGATAAATTTAAAAAACCTGCTTGTGTCACCTCCTCTGTCCTGTCTCACATTTTCTCAGTCCACCACCCGCCCCCCTTAGTAATTACAAGGCAACGGAACTGAACTTAAGCTGCACTGCATGTGTTTCTCGTTGTTTTACTAAGGCTTTTACATGACGTGGTTGGGACACCTGTGAGAAGCTGATGATCATTTGTGGGTGCTCAAAACTGCAAATGTGGGAGAATTAACACCCCATGACACAATCCTTGACTTTGAGGGATATTATGCTCAGTGAAATTAGCCAGTCAGAGAAAGATAAATACCATATGATTTCACTTTTATATGGAATCTAAAAAAACAAAACAAACAAACAAAATTGAAACAACTGGTAGAGAACAGACTAATGGTTGCCTGAAGGGAGGGGATTGGAGGAGTGGGTGAGAAAAGTGAAGCGATTAAGAATTACAAATCAAATGAACTCTCCAAAAATTTATCTGGAATAAAAAAAGACCCCAATAGCTGCAGCAACCCTGAGAAAGAAGAACAAAGTAGAAGGGATCTCAATACCAGATATCAAGCTCTATTACAAAGCCACTGTTCTCAAAACTGCCTGGTACTGGCACAAGAACAGACAAATAGACCAATGCAATAGGATAGAGAACCCAGAAATCGACCCAAACCATTATGCTCAATTAATATTTGACAAAGGAGGCAAGTGCATACAATGGAGTCAAGACAGTCTCTTCAATAAATGGTGTTGGGAAAATTGCACAGATGCTTGCAAAAAAATGAAACTAGACCACCAACATACACCATACACAAAAATAAACTCAAAAAATGTATAAAGGACTTAAATGTAAGACAGAAAACCATAAAAATCTAGGAATCCACAGGCAGCAAAATCTCAGACATATGCCAAAGCAGTATCTTCACCAATAGAGCTCCTAGGACAGTGGTTCTCAAACTTCCTAATGCCAAGACCCTTTAATACAGTTCCTCATGTTGTGGTGACCCCTAATTTCATTGTTACAAATTGAACATAATTAAAGCATAGTGATTAATCACAAAAACAATATGTAATTACATATGTGTTTTCCAATGGTATTAGGCGACCCCTGTGAAAGGGCCGTTCAAGCCCCGAAGGGGTCATGACCCACAGGTTGAGAACCGCTGTCCTAGGGCAATGGAAACTAAAGAGAAAAAAAACAAATGGGATTACATCAAAATAAAAAGCTTCTGCACAGCAAAAGAAACCATCAAGAAGCCCACTACATGGGAGGACATATTTGCCAATGTTATCTCCGATAAGGGTTTAATCTCCAACATTTACAGGGAACTCATACAACTTAACAAAAGGAAGATAAACAATCCAATCAAAAAATGGGCAAAGGACCTAAATAGATACTTTTCGAAAGTGGACATACAGAAGGCCTAGAGACATATGAAAACATGCTCAAAGTCACTAATCATCTGAGAGATGCAAATCAAAACGACAATGAGGTACCATCTCACACCTGTCAGAATGGCTATCATCAACAAATCAACAAATGACAAGTGCTGGCGAGGATGCAGAGAAAAAGGAACCCTCATGCACTGCTGGTGGGAATGCAGATAGGTGCAGTCAATGTGGAGAACAGTATGGAGTTTCCTCATAAAACTAAAAATGGAACTCCCATTTAAGTGAAATATGTCAGAGAAACATAAATATCACATGATCTCACTTATTTGTGGAATATAATGAACAACATAAACTGATGAACAAAAACAGATCCAGAGACAGAGAAGCATCCAGCGGTTCTCAACCTGTGGGCTGTAAACAATGAAAATACATCCTGCATATCAGATATTTACATTACAATTCCTAACAGTAGCAAAATTAGTTATGAAGTAGGAACGAAAATAATTTTATGGTTGGGGGTCACCACAACATGAGGAACTGTATTAAAGGGTCACAGCATTAGGAAGGTTTAGAACCACTGGATTAGACCATCAAACCTCAGAGGGAAGGCAGGGGAGGGTCGGGGGAAGGGAGAGATCAACCAAAGGGCCTGTATGCATGCATATAAGCATAACCAATGGACACAGACACTAAGGGGGTGGGGACATGAGCAGTGAGGTGGGGGGGTGGACAATGGGGGGATAAGGACACATATGTAATACCTTAATCAATAAAGAAAAAATAAGTATTTTTTAAAAGGAACAATTAAAAAGAAAAAAGAATTACAAATCAGTCCTGGCCAGTTTGGCTCAGTGGAAAGAACGTCAGCCTGAGGACTGAGCAGTCCCTGGTTCGATTCCTGGTCAAGGGCACATGCCCAGGTTGTGGCCTAGATCCCCAGTAGGGGGCGTGCAGAAGGTACCCGATTCATGATTCTCTCTCATTATGGATGTTGCTATCTCTCTCTCCCTCTCCAAAATCAATAAATCTGTATTTTTTAAAAAAAAGAATTACAAATCAATAGTTACAAAATAATCACAAGGATGTAAAGTACAGTGTAGGGAATATAGCCAACAATATTGTAGTAACTATGTATGGTGCCAGGTGGGTACTGAAAATATTGGAGGGAACACTTTGTAAGGACATAATTGTCTCATCACTATGCTGTACACCTGAAACTAATACTAAATAATACTGAATGTAAGCTGTAATTGAAACGTAAAGTTAAAAAAAAGGAGGGAAAAGTAGAGTGGGAGAAAGAACGCATGGATGGGGAGAAAAGGCAGCCCAGTGAGACACACAGAATGCTAGAAGGAAAGGCGACAAGATTAGAAAACATTTACTTCTTTCAACCCAGTTATTTTACAGATAAGAAAACTGAGGCCAGAATGCTGATGTGTTTTTTCCAATTCACTGCATCCAGCAGGTGTCTCATCCAGGAATGTATCTTGGCTCTGAAGGGCAAGAAGCACTCACATCAGATACATAGAGATACTAGAGGCCAGAAAGAGGATAGAGAAGCTTGAAGCCAAGTGGGAGGGAAAAGAAGAAGGTCAGTAAAAGGCACATGACTGTAAGAGGCAGTGGATTTCTCTAGCAGGGAAGTTGAGGTCACTGCTGCTGGGGAGTGGGGGTTCAGATGAATGTGAGACTGTGTGAGAGTGGAGCTCCGGTCTGGGTTCTGAGGAGAGCTTTAGAGGACAGAGAAATCCCAGAGCTCTGATGGTGTTTGAGGAGCACCACGTAACAGCTGTTAGAAAGAGCATAAGCATGCCTGTAGTCTAAGCACCAGTGCAGTGGATCAAAAGGAGGGATCCCCAGGAAGCTCTGAAGACACAGGGGAAAATGATGGACTTCCCTAGGGTAGCTGGGTACCCTGCCTTGTTAAATTCTAATCAGGATATATCCCATTTATCTCAGTTCTCTCCTCTGGGGCTTTCTGTGTCCAGGGAGCACACAATTAATAGTGACCTGAATAGACAACTCCTTCTCTACCAATTCTTTTTTTCTTTTTCTTCTACTGGTTCTGGTTGCCTTTCTTCACCCCTGTTTTTATCTCTTAATTTGGCCTCTTTTAGTACTGATTGCACTTAATCTTTTCTCTTTTTCTAATATATTGTCATGGCTCTTATTATCAGACTAGAGGCCGGGTGCATGAATTTGTGCGGGGGGGTGGGGGGGGTCGTGGGAGGTTGGCCGGTGGCACCAAGGAGGGAGCCGGCCATTGGACCCCTGGGGAAGGGGGTGCATCGGCCACCACCCACCCCCAGTTCGCCATCTCAGCCTGGGGCCTGAAGGCCCCAGCACACTTGGGAGAAGAGGCGACAGTCGCTGGGTCAGGCACAGAAGGAACAGACACAGGATACCAACGCCGCCTCGCCACCGCACAGTTACCCGCCTCCCCCACTTCTCCTTCCCTCACTGCTGAGGCCCCCCAGGGAAGGGAGAGGATGGGAGTGAGACAAACCCTTGTGTTGAGGGCTGACTTTCAATAGATCACAGCGAGGGAGCTGCTCTGCTATGTACAAAACCCAAACCCAGAAGCAAGTCGTCTATGAATGGTTTAGCACCAGGGGCCAATGGGAGCTGGCCAGCCAGGGGGAGGGATCGCAAGCAGTTGGCCAGCTGAAGAAGGTTGGCTGTGGGAGCACACTGACCACCAGGGGGCAGCTTCTGTGTTGAGCGTCTGCCCCGGTGGTCAGTGTGTACCATAGCAACTGGTTGACTGGTCATTCTGGTCGTTTGGTCCTAACAGGCACTTAGGCTTTTATATATACTAGAGGCCCAGTGCACAAAATTCATTCACAGGTAGGCTTTCTAGGCCGGGCTGGTGATCAGGGCCTAGATTTTATAACTCTTGTGAAAAAGTTCTCTCTTGGTGTTTCAGGAATGGGGAAGGCACCTATCATGGAAATTTTCTTCCTTCTGTTAAGTGGATAGAGAAGGGTCACAGAGCTCTTCCTGCTCTTTTTGCTACTCAGGTGATTTTTAGTTCAAAATAATATGTCTCTGTGGAAGATCTTGGGGCAGCCAACTCTAAGCCGCAGTATTAATTTTAGCTGAGTTATTCTTACTAGCTTATATAGCATCTGGCATCTGGCATAAGTAAGCAAGCATCTGCATCCCTATTTCCTTGAAGATGCCTATTTGTCCCTATATTTTTATTTGATTGCCTTGACATTTTAGTTCTCCAATCGTTCAAGAAAATTTGTAATTTTGATTAACCAGCTTATTTTATAATTGTAAGTAAAGAATGAGTCTCTTTCCAGCTTTCTATGTTGTAATTATGAAAAGTTGTCTAAATGAAGCTATCCTATATAATAAAGAGCTAATATGCAAATGGTCATCATGCCCTTATGCCATAATGGCTCAGACACTCAACACTGGGGAGAGAGGAATGGGGACCAGCCAGGCACAAATGAGCTCGCAAGAGAGGAATGAGGACCAGCCAGGCTGCGACCAAGCAGAGGGACAAGCTGCCCACCCTGCAGTCCCAGGCGCCAGTGGCTGCGCCTGCGGCTTGGGAGAGGGACAAACCGCACGCCCCACAGTCCCGGGCATCAGCGGCTGGGGCTGCATCTGCGGCCTGGGAGAGGGATAAGCCACCCGCCCCACGGTCCCAGGCGCCAGCAGCTGCGTCTGCAGCCTCGGAGAGGGATAATTTGCATGCCCCATGGTCCCCGCGGTCCCAGGCGCCAGCAGCTGTGCCTGCGGCCCAGGAGAGGGACAAGCCACCCACCCCATGGTCCCAGGTGCTAGCGGCTGCGTCTGCATCTGCAGCCCAGGAGAGGGACAACCCGCCCACCCTGCAGTCCCAGGTGCCTGCAGCTGCGGTCCAGGTGAAGCTGCCTGCCCACAGTCCCCTGCGGCTGCAGCCAGCCTGGGCGAAGCCAGCTCAGATCCTAAGTGCCTGTGGCCGATTAGAGGGAGGGAAGTCCAGATCCCGGGTGCCTGCGACTGGCCGGAGGAGGGAATCCTGGGTCCCAGGTGCAGGGTGAGACAGAGGCAGTTAGGGGTGATCAGGCCAGTAGGGGAGCAGTTAGGGGTGATCAGGCAGACAGGCAGAGGTGGTTACGGGTGATCAGGCAAGCAGGCAGGCGAGCGGTTAGGAGCCAGCAGTCCCGGATTGCAAGAGGCAGTCGGACATCCCCCGAGGGGTCCCGGATTGGACAGGGTGCAGGCTGGGCTGAGGGACCCCCAACCCCCATACACGAATTTTGTGCACCAGGCCTCTAGTTTTAAAATGAAACCAGAGCAGCCATTCCAAAGGAACTACAATTCACATTTTACTCCTTAAAACTTTAGAATGCTTGAACTAGGCCAGATCTTTGGACTGGCCAAACCAGTATTGTCTTTCAAACAACTGTTTGCAAAGCTAACAAGAAAGCAGACATTTTGACCACAGGGACTAATTATTATAGACTCTGTCAATGTAAGAATGTCCAAACCTGTAGGGAATTTTTATAAAAGTATGAGTGAAACTGATGACATATATTAGGGAGCAAGATCTCAAATACTTCAAAGAATAACAGTTTTGCACCTTCTTTTAAGCATAAAAATTAAGAAGGAAACATAAGGAAGATTACATGGAGGTGGGAGGACTGGAATACAGGATAATTAACATGATCATATATGCTCTCTTGAGGCTAGTTACAGCTTATTTCGAAGGTGTATTAACCTAGATGTACAGAAACAATAGACAGGGCTTACTTAGGCAAAGATACACTTTTCACTAAAGAGATTATATGCCTGGAAAATGACTACCAACCAGGACTTGCTCAACTAAGAACTTATGATCAGATCAGCCTTTGAGGTTACTTTGCATAGAAGACCTTTTTTGTTGTCCAAAACTTTCTTTCTGAAGACAGAATTAGTAACCATCTATGTGTAGTGTAGGGGAAGAAGAAACTTTCCACTACCCTCCTAGGTTCTTTCCATGGGTCTAATAATTAAATTAACATGAGTCAGATTAACAAGAGAAAAATCATCAAATTTAGTAAACATGTACACATGGGTACCACACATACATGAAAGAGTCAGAGAACCCACATACATGAGAGACTCAAGGAAAGTTATGTCGATGTAAGAACATTCAAACCTGTAGAGAATTTTTATGAGTTTATTTAAGTCAAACTGATGACATTCTGGGAAGCAAACTCTCAAATGCTCCAGAGAATGACAGTTTTGGAGTTCTTTTTATCAATTTCAAATCAAGGAGGAAACTTACGGAAGATTACATGAAAGTGGGACAGGATATTAACAAAATTATGTGCTCTCTTGATGGTGGTTACCCCTTAGAGAGGGGTCTGGGAAAAATTACTTTTAACATTTCAATGATGCACATTGTTCTAGAATAGATGCACAAGAACAATGGACAGAGCTTGCTTAAAGTAAAGATAAACCTTTTATATAGACTAGGACAGTGGTCGGCAAACCGCGGCTCGTGAGCCACATGCGGCTCTTTGGCTCCTTGAGTGTGGCTCTTCCACAAAATACCACGTGTGGGGCGCACGTACAATGCAATTGAAACTTCGTGGCCCATGCGCAGAAGTTGGTTTTCGGCCTGGGAGAGTCTATTTTGAAGAAGTGGCGTTAGAAGAAGTGGGGGGTGGACATATAGAGAGGATGAACAAAAGGAGATAGACGAAACAAGTATACAAGACGAGTGTGGATGAGACAGTTGGAAGGGGTTGACCTCAGTGAACGTACTCAATCAGATTGAGGACTTTTTTTTGTTTTGTTTGTTTGTTTGTTTTTTTAATTGCTTAAAGTATTACAAAGAATATTACATATGTCTCCTTTTTTTCCCCCGCCCTTGACAATCCCCTGGCCTCCCCTACCCCCCAGTGTCTTATGTCCATTGGTTATGCTTATATGCATGCATACAAGTCCTTTGGTTGATCTCTTACCCACCCCCCTCCTGCCCTCCCACCCTCCCCGGCCTTCCTGCTGTAGTTTGACAGTCTGTTCGAGGCAGCTCTGCCTCTGTATCTATTTTTGTTCATAGGTTTATAATGGTCTTTATTATCCACTAATGAGTGAGATCATGTGGTATTTTTCCTTCATTGACTGGCTTATTTCACTTAGCATAATGCTCTCCAGTTCCATCCATGCTGTTGCAAATGGTAAGAGTTCCTTCTTTTTTACAGCAGCATAGTATTCCATCGTGTAGATGTACCACAGTTTTCTAATCCATTCAAGATTGAGGACGTTTTTAGCAAAGGCCAGTTTAGGACTACCCTAATTAAGTTAATAACAATGTACCTACCTATATAGTTTAAGTTTAAAAAATTTGGCTCTCAAAAGAATTTTCAATTGTTGTACTGTTGATATTTGGCTCTGTTGACTAATGAGTTTGCCGACCACTGGACTAGGAGCATGACTACCCACTATGGCCTGCCTAGTTAAAAATTTATGACCAGGTCACCCTGTGAGCTTACTATCTGTCACTGAACTTGTCAGATTCATTACACAGCCCTTTTGTTGTTCACAGTTAAAGTGAGGTATATAAGGCAATTCTGAGGTAAAGATAAGGTAAGGTAGCTTGGGGCTTCAAAAGGTCATCCTATATAATAAAAGTGTAGTATGCAAATTGTCGCCCCGACCAGGAGTTCAACCAGGGGGCAGGGCCAGCCAGGGGAAAGGAGGGAGTACCTGGCCAGCAGCCAGCAGCCGCTAGGGACCCTACCAGTGCACAAATTTCATGCACTGGGCCTCTAGTTGCAGGCTAATAAGAGATTTTCAGTAATTAATAGTTTGTCCTGCCATGTATACTGGTTTTTAAAAAAAAAGTTATTTCTGGTGATAGTTTATTATGGGTAAGACCTCTAATTTAAATTTTTAAAGAGAGAGAAGTTTCTTATAAGCCTGCAGGATCTTAATTGCCTTCAGCTCAAAATAATTTAAATGCTAAAGTGGTACATTTTGGGGAGATGTGTTCTGAACCCCTAAAATAGCTAAAGAGTAATTTAGCTAATCAGCCTGTTAGCACCAATAGAAACACCTTTTTTGTATTCATGAAATTATCCCATTCTTTTCTCATAAAATTCCCTTGCTCTCACCCTATAATCAGGACATTATGTTGGTTTCTGCTTGAAGCTGTGCTTCCCCCAATTGTAATTCTTTGATCCCAAATAAACCCTTATTGCCTCTCATTTTGTTTTTTAAGTTGTAGATTAAGATAATCTTAAGTTTTTCCAAAATATTTTGTTTCTTAAATTAGCCTCAGATAATTTGTTTATTTGTACAAAAATAAATACTATCTAATAAAGAGGGAATATGCTAATGGACCCTCATGCCGTCACAAAGACGGCAGTGCCCACAGCCAATAAGGGAATATGCTATTTGACTGCCTCGCCCTCAAAGATGGTGGTGCCCACAGCCAATAAGGAGGGAATATACTAATTGGCTGCCCCGCCCTCAAAGATGGCAGCACCCTCAGCCACAAGATGGCGGTGCCCAGTCCCCTCAGCCCCACTGGGGTGGCAGGTGCGCAGCAAGGCCAGACCTACCTAGGGCCAGGCCCACTCCGCGCACCTGCCTCCAGAGTCCCCCAGTCCCCTCAGCCCCCCAGCCACCCAGGGCCGGCCCGAGGAGCAGGCAATCCAGCTGCCCACGGCTACCCGAGGCTCAGGTAACCAGGGCAGGCCGAGGCTTGTCCTGCCGGCAGTGGCAGCAGCAGAGGTGTAATGGGGCATCGCCTTCTCCTGATTGCTGGGTAACCTCCCACCCCTGAGGGCTCCCAGACTGTGAGAGGGGGCAGGTTGGGCTGAGGGACCAACCCCTCCAGTGCATGAATTTTCATGCACCAGGCCTCTAGTCTATAATAAAAGTGTAATACACTAATCAGACCAGACAGCTGAACAACCTTCCAGATGTCATTCGGGAAGTCCTTCCAAACTAAGCCATGGGGGCAGAGGTGGTTAGGGGCAATCAGGCAGGCAGGCAGAAGGGTTAGGGGCGATCAGGCAGGCAGGCAGGTGAGCAGTTAGGAGCCAACGGCTCCAGATTACGAGAGGAATGTCCTACTGCCAATGGGATCAGGCCTAAACCGGCAACCAGACATCCCCCAAGGGGTCTCAGGTTGCGAGAGAGTGCAGGCTGGGCTGAGGGACCCTACCTCCCTGCCCCTGTGCATGAATTTTGTGCACCAGGCCTCTAGTAACAAAATAATAGCCAAAACACATTTATCTAGAAGTTACAAAGAAAAACAAAATTTTAGAGCCTTTTAACCATTATAAACAGCATCAGAGAGGAGGGTCAGCATGCCCAACAATGAATAGTTTATGTATGATAAGACAATCATGGAATATCCAAGTATGGCCAATAAGAATGATATCTTGGACAAATAACTCCAGACTATTCTATTAATTTCATTTCCCATAAATTATCACTGTTTGTTTTTTGTAAAATATGCTTTTATTGATTTCAGAGAGGAAGGGAGGGGGAGAGGGGGATAGTAACATCAATGATGAGAATCATCGACCAGCTGCCTCCTGCACGCCCACCACTGGGGATTAAGCTTGCAACCGGGCATGTGCCCCTGACCAGAATCACAACCTTGACCCTTCAATTCGCAGGCCAACTCTATCCGCTGAGCCAAACCAGCTAGGGCTTATTACTGGTTTTTAAAGGTGTTACTAATAGGGGAGATTTACAGCATAACCCTCTGTGTAAACATAATGCTTATTAGCATATATTTTAATTCAAAATAAAACTTTATAAAATTCTCACTTCATCAAGTAGAAATACAAGTAATGATTTCTGATGTCTTAAAAAATTATTAAAAATCTGCATAATTAAAAAAAATTGGATGCCTGAACCAAATTATTTAATCATCCAAAATTATTCATTGAGCACCTTGCCAGGAGGACTTCTGTTAGCGTTGGGGATCCTGTACAGCAGAGGTAGATAGATCTAACACCCTGAGCAAACCACTGAAGTCAAGATTCTAAGTGAGCAACATCAGTTAAGGATTGCCACTTTACAAAATATTGTTTTGAGAAGGCTTGTTTTTGTCTAGAGTCTCTAGACTCTCTACATTACAATAAAATCCAGCACGCCAAGATTTATAATTCTTGGTTCATGTGCTTTCTTCTTAAGTAGAATAAAAGCTCCTTGAATAAAGTGATTGCCTTGTAGACCACTATATACTCATGAGTGTTGCAAGGTGCTTGTATCCAGGCAGGTGCTAAGTGACTTTTGGGTAAACATTCATTTGGGTATATATCAATGCAAGTCAGAGGAGATGTTTCTTTATGTTTCCAGGTTCCTGTGGTCTCTGTGATGGCTACTGGTTCTTCCCTAAGGATAATGGAGTAGTAGTTTATACTGTTATACAGGGCAATCAGGAGATTCTGAAAATCAAATAAAGCCACCAATGAGATGTCAGATATGAATGAGGTGGGGTGTGGCTTAGATAGAAGAAGAGATTATTCAGGGAATATTTAAATTTGGCAAGAAAAGGACAGAGTGACAGAAAAGAGCAGGGACATAAGAACATCAGGTAGGGATAGGAAAGCCAATTAGTTTCATCCTTTTATTGTATGGATGAAAATAAAATGTCCCCAGAGGTAAATTGACTTTCCAATGACACATAAGACTTATTTATTCTACAGAGGCTGAATTAGAGAAAGAGGAAAAGAATAAATGATGATAATGAGGGGAGGTGCTGAAAGCCAAAGAAGAGAGTCAGAACTGAAGGGGAAATGAGAAGCTGAATTGGTGTCTGGGGTTTAGGGAAGAAGCACTGTATTTTTGTGTATGTGGGGTTTTTTTTGTTGTTTTTTGGTGGTATATTGGTAGATGAAGGAAGTCAGAATAGAGGTACTGTGGGGTAGGTTTATTTAAAACACAAATTGAAGACAAACATCTGTAACTGAAATGCTGTTTCTGCAGATTACATTGCTAGCAGTTCTCCTCGCAGCTGGTGACAATGAAGATGGTAAGAATTCTAGCAACTGCCCAGTTCAAGGTTGGAGGGGAGGGGAACGTGGTGTGTGTGTGTGTGTGTGTGTGTGTGTGTGTGTGTGTGTGTGTTTATGCGCGTGCACTGTCCTCACGGCATACCTGGAGAGTGAGAATGTCAGCACAGTTCCATTCTAAATATACCATACTCTAGGACCCTGTGCTCTTCTGAAGGTTGTATGTAAAGCATGGGGCCTTGGGCAGGTGAATGTTTGCTGAGGTAACAATGGCTTCCCTTATCCAGATTCTGAGTTTTCCCTTTCTGACACCTTTCTTCATTTTTTCTCCACATTCTGTCTGTTCTTTTGACACAGCCTTCCAGGAGCGGATCTCCCTCCACATGATCCATATCTCATCCTTCTACAATCATTCCTGGACACAAAATTGGGGCTCTGGTTGGTTGGGTGAGTTGCAGATTCTTGGCTGGAACAGTTACTCTGGCAGTTTTATTTTCCTGCGGCCTTGGTCCAAGGGTAACTTAAGCAACAAGGAAATAAGAGAAATGGAAAAGTTCTTCCGAAGGTTACACATTGAATTGCCGCGTTTAATTCGCAAACATGCCAGTGAATGGAAGTTTGAGTGTAAGTTCAATTCCCAAAATGGGGAGGTGCAATGTGGGTGGGATGTGCGTGTCTCAGTGAGTTTCCTATTCCGATTTTTTCCTGCATTCAATTACTTCAGCAGTCTCTGTCTGTACATTCATCGTAACCTACGGTATTACATTCACCCTACATCAGCGGTCACCAACCTTTCGGACCTCACAGACCACCAGTGGTCCATGGACCATCAGTTGGCGACCGATGCTCCAAAAGTTTCCCTAAACCAGCGGTTGCCAACCTTTTGGACCTCACGGACCACCAGTGGTCCACAGACCACTGCCCTAGATATAATCATAACTCTCTCACACCAAAGCCTTCTTTATTCTCTTACTCTCATCATTTATGTCACCTTTTTTCAATTTGCTCCCTGCCATTTCCAAAAAATATGTCGTTCTTTCTTTTTCCCACCTTCAACTACAACCAATTATGCTTTTTCTGAACTTATGATCAAACTAAACTTTGTTCCATTACCTCTAATACCCCAAAATTCTCTCTTCTACTTCCTTTTTTCGATTCCACTAATTTCATCTTTACTCCCTCTTTCCTCTAATTTACAACCCTTCTTTCCTAGATCCCTTTGAGGTACAGATAACAGGAGGCTGTGAGCTGCACCCTGGGGAAGGCAAGGTAGTCTTCCTGCAATTTGCATTTCAAGGATCAGAGCTCCTGAACTTCCAGAACAATGCATGGCTGCCATCTTCAAAGGGTGACAATATATCTCAGGAGGTGTGCAGACTATTCAATCAGCGCCATGTCGCCAACATAATAACACAGAGGCTGCTCTGGGACACCTGCCCACGTTTCCTTTTGGGCCTCTTTGATGCAGGGAAGGCAGATCTCCAGAGAAAAGGTCCGTCTCACATCCTTCCTCCAAGCATTTTCTATTCTAAAATTTACCTTCCTACCTCCCCTTTACAGTGAGGAGGTTCATATCTTCACATAAGTTTACACAGACACATCTATCAATTCCCAGCATGTGACAGATGTGTCCGTCTAAATTGATGTGAAGATATGAACCTCCAAGTCTGTGTTAGTGTCCTTATCTGAGTATCTCTCCTGTTCTCTGCAGTAAAACCTGAGGCCTGGCTGTCCACTGGCCCCAATCCTGGCCCTGGCCGTCAGATGCTGGTTTGCCATGTCTCTGGCTTCCATCCAAAGCCAATTTGGGTAAAGTGGATGCGAGGTGAACAAGTACAACAGGGCACTCAACAAAGTGATATCTTGCCCAATGCTGATGGGACATGGTACCTTCAGGTTTTCTTGGAGGTGGAAGCCACTGAGACATCTGGCCTGTATTGCCGGGTGCGACATAGCAGCCTAGGAGGCCAGGACATCCTCCTCTACTTGGGTAAGAAAGACTGGGGCCCACACTGGAATAGGAGTGGATAACGTTCTACAAGCAGAGAAGTAGAGCCAAATAAAATTTGGGATTTATGGCCTCCAAACCCAAAAGAATAAAAATAATAAATAGAAGAGTTAAAAATGAGAGACCTGCAGATATAGGAACATGTTGATGTGAAAGATTCATTTCTGAAGAGGGATGAGAGAAGAAAGAGGAAAAAAGGAGATTAATGAGAACATTCCAAAGAAAAAAGGCAGACCAGGGAAATGCAGTAAATAGGGGGTGGGTTTGAAATGACACCTTGTGTGCACCCAAACCCACAGATCATCATCATAACTCCATGGGCTTGATCATCTTGGCAGTGATGGTGCCCCTGGTGCTTCTGACAGCTCTTGCATTTTGGCTTAGGAAGCGCTGGTGAGTTTTTTGTGCCCATCTTTCCTGTTCTTTCATCCTCTCCCTACTTGTCTTCCTCCCTCTTTGCCTCCCTCTCCTCACCACTTGTCTCTTCTTAGCTCTTCTTTCCCCGGTCCCCTTCCTTTTACTCTTCAATTCTCACCTCCACCTCATGCAGAGTAACTTTCATCTCTGTTCTTATTAGGTCACACTGTGAACTTCCTCCCACTCTTCTTCCTTTGGAATGAGATTCCAGCAGCCCAAGGACTCAGGACATATTTGAATGCACATGGTGATAATATGCTTTCAACTCTCCTGGTACAGCTGTTATTGTTTATTTATGTTTGTTTAATGACCTATTATTAATATAAGCTAAAGGTAATTTTGCAGGACTTGCTTTCTGACCTGGTTCAGAGATAAAAAGTCTTATTTTAACTCTGGATAAAATGAGATCCTAGCAACCGCTACATATTGAAAAATTAATGAATCTCAGGCCCATTTCAGATGTCACTTCTTTATGGGGGCCTTCCCTGATTCACAAGTGGAAGCAGTGTCTGAACTCCCACCACGCTTTTCAGTGTACTTTGTTGAATCTACTTCTCACTTTTTATCCTTTGTTGCAGTTTATGTAGGCCCCCTTTCCCCTTCAGATTTTTAAGCTTCTTAAGAACAAAGTCTATGTCTTTTTTAAAGTCTGTATCATTTACAAGGTGTATTAACTAAATGTGGTATGTTCTCAATAAAAGTCTGTGTTAAATTTACGCCAAATATATAGTCTTTTCTTATTCTTTATCTTCCTGACATGTTTGTTATAATTGAGACATTTTATGCTCTTTTTGTTTAGTCTTCACCCATTACTAATTCCTTAGTAACTTACTTCTCTGAGTTCTGAGGAGAAACACAATTTTGCCTCTGACCATTCTTTTTTTATTTTTTTGTTAATCCCCACGGGAGGATATTTTTTCCATTGATTTTTAGAGAGAAAGGAGGGTAGAGACAGAGAGAGAAACATTGATGTGAGAGGCACATCGATTGGTTATCTACTGCATGCGCCCCAACCTGGGCTGGGGTTTGAGCCTGCAACTGAGGTGCATGCCCTTGACCAAAATCAAACCTGAAACCCTTCAGTTCACGGGCTGATACTCCAGCCACTAAGCTAAACGGGCTAGGGCACCTCTGACCATTCTTAAAATGTAACTGTAGAGAGCTACTGGTGTGAAAATTTTGCTCCAAGTATTTTAAATAAAAAGAGGAAGGAAGGATATAGTCCTTGCTATTTAGTGTGGTTCAGGGACAAACAGCAGAGTTATCACCTTGGAATTTGTTAGAAACCTATATTCTTGGACCTCACACCTCAGACTTACTGAATCATAACTGCATTTTAGCAAAATCAAAAGGGATTCATAGGTACATTAAAATTTGAAAAGCACTGATATTGGTGTAGTCTGAGAGGTAGCAGTATAAGTGTGTCACAGAAGCAAAAAGAAAATGGTCAAGAAAAGAAAACAGTGTGTTGACAGGACTGAAGTAAGACCAAAGCAAGGAGAGTACATACAGTACATTCTTGCTATTTATGGTGGTTGTGTTAAGGACACTGAGATCACAGAGTTAATGAATGCTGAGCCACTGCTCCTAGGGAAATACCCGAGGAACAATGATGTGAGGGTAACATTTGTTATAGGGTTATACTCCTGTAAATTTCTGGTTAAAACATTTTGATCAACTAAATATACACACAGCTCTGTTTTATATGTGTTTCTGTTTAAAGACACCTTTTTTACTATAGATATGATTTCAAATAATTTATTTATTGCATGTAGTATTTTTTAATGTTTTTATTGATTTGAGAGAGAGGAAGGGAGAGGAAGAGAGAGGAAGAGAGAGAAAGAAACATCAATGTGAGAGAGAAACAGCAATCTGCCACCTCCTGCAAACACCCCAACTGGGGATCGAGCCCACAAGGAATAGAACTGTGACCTTCTGGTGCCTGGCATGGCGCTCAATCCACTGAACCACAGTGTGAGGGTTGCATTTTTTAAATAATAGAATACCAGCCAAGTGTGTTTCACCTTTTCCTAACCCTGGGCAACGTAATTGTAAGTGTTTTTTACTTTTAGTCATACAGCTGGGCTATTATATTTTAAAAAAACAAAAAGTCATTTTACTATGAATTCACAAATCCAGTTCCTTCTGCATCTATTCCATAGCTTAATCATAGCATTATAAATGTTACTTCAGCACGTTGTGAGCAGCTCCACATACAGATCAGCAAGTTCCTTAGCTTTTTTCCAGGCCTACTGACTGTACTGTAGATTTATTAACACTGATCTCATGGCCCACAACACTGTAACTCATGCTGGAACAAAGCATATCTACCTATACATTTCCTCTGTAAGACATATTACAGTCTATTTGTGCTTAGGAATACTAGAAAGCTCATCTGCACTGTTTCAGGGATATTTTAAACATCTAAATTACCAACACAAAGGGAAAAAAATGTGGAAAATGTGGCACGAAATAGACCATGAAAGGGACACCTGTTTATAGTGTGAGAACTAAAATAAGAAGGCAGAGTGTCACTTTGTTCAACTTCAGCACAAATTGCAGTTTAAGTTGATATATCCATGACTAGACTTCAATTACTTCATTACTTAATTCCAAAAATAATTCTTAAGCACTTTCTATGCAGCAGGGACATATTGAGTATAAAGTAGTGGGGGAGAGTAAGATCATCACTGCCTTCTGAGCTTGAAAATTTTGTCTTCCCAATTTGATTCCACAAGTTTACCCTTTTCATTGTTAGATTTTAGTTTCTTAGTACAGCAACTTATTGGATTAAACTAGGGAAAAGGGACTGAGTTCTAGTTTGTTTAGAGAGCTGAGATAGGGGGGACTGGCAAAGAGAACATCCTTATGAACCTAGTGCACCTGCACATGTCAAAATTTTTGCAAAATAAAGTTGAGATGGGAGAGTTGAGAGGAAAAGGTCAAAATAATGGGACAAGGGATAGTAAACAGTGGAACCGTTGCACTCCTCCTAACTGAATTAGGCTGGTTGGTTGCTTCTCTTGGTGCCAATCTACCTTGTCACCATGCAGAGCAGCCATGTGGTTTTTGGTTGGTTGATTCCACTCTCATCTGTACTTTGAACCTGATCAGCCTAAGGCAAATATGAGAAAGCATCCCTGACAATGTAATAGGCTAACGGATGGACTGGTAACCTATAATTTAAGCCAAATCATCATATAGACCTCACTTATCCTAGAGCTCAGAGTGATGGTTCAGGGCAAGGTATCTGCTCTAAGGTGATACAGTTCATATGAAGTCTGATTCTTAAGTTTGATGGTAAGGAAAAGAGATGCCCTTTCTTGTCCTGGATGTTATGGTGTGAGGTATAAAGCTTGAAACAATTGAAGCTAGCCCAGCCTGTGTGGCTCTGTGGTTGAGCATCGACCTAGGAACCAGGAGGTCAAGGTTTGATTCCCAGTCAGGACACATGCCTGGGTTATGGGCTCAATCCCCAGTAGGGGGCATGCAGGAGGCAGCTGATCAGTGATGCTCTCTTATCATTAATGTTTGATTAATGCTCTCTCCCTTCCTCTCTGAAATCAATAAAAATATACTTTAAAAAAAGAAACAATTAAAGCTATTTTTTCAATACCAGAGAAGCAAGCTGTGGATAAAATTATATATGCAAGAAGGCAGAGAAATTTGAAATTTATTAAGAGGGTAGATCTTAAGTATTCTCCACACTAAAAAAGAATAAAGCAGTAACTATGTGAGTTAATGGACATGTTAACTTGTCATGATCATTTCACAACATACACATAAACATAACTCAAAACACTGAGTTGTAGACTTGAAATATATAAAACTGTTATTTGTTACCCTGGCTGGTTGTCAGTGGTTAGAGCATTGGCCAGCAGACCAAAGGATTGATGGTTCAATTCCCAGTCAAGGGCATGTACCTCGGTTGCAAGCTCGACCTCTGGTTTGGTCAGGGCCCGTGCAGGAGGCAACCAATAGAAGTCAGTCTCTCACATTGATGTTTCTCTCTCTCTCCTCCCCACTCTCTCCCTTCCACAAATGGCTGCATCATAACATTTATAAATATTTATGTTTTTGCCTTATAATTATTTAATTGAATTCTTTATTATTTTGATTGTTTCTGATGATATTTTTAACAATCCTTTTCTTATTCACTCATGAAAGGAAGTTTAACAGATCAAGACCACAGTAAACTGCAAGTTTAGGAAATTTCTCATTTCTAGAAAAGAAGATTAAAAGAAAACTTGTGACATTTTTTAGTATGCACAATTTCAATAAAGAACAATGGGAGGGAAATTCCTTCTTATAACAGACCTGGCCACACCTACACACAAACTATGTTTCATCACAGGCAGGAGTAAGGGATTCAGAGAAATTTTAGCAAGATTAAAGGAAAAATTAATCCATATCATGTGTCATAAAAATTAGTATTAGTCACTCTCACTATTGAAGTTCATTTTCTGTGTAACTTTAATTTGGGGTTAGAAACATTTATTGGTGAAGGTAAAAATCGGTGTGGTCTATAAATTTCCGAAATGATTTATTTATGCTTAAATTCAATTTTTTGTGGTGATCTGTACATTCAGTACCTCAATATCTAAAGGGGGATGCAGAACCGGAACCAAGATGGCGGCATAGGTTAACGCCGGAGATCGCTGCCTCAAACAACCACTTCAGAGATATAACTAAAGGACAGAACGGACATCACCCAGAACCACGGGAAGGCTGGCTGAGTGGAAATTCTACAACTAGGAGGAAAGAGAATATCATACCCAGACTCAGAGGAGGCGCAGTGCTGAAGTGAAATACTCAGGTGCGGAGTGCGCGCGGAGCGGGCTGGCGGCGGAGGGCTCGGTTGTTGTTTTCAATCGGGAGGGAGTTTCAGACTCTGAGCTCCAGATCCGGGCGAGTCTCTGGGGACCGAGACTCAAACGGGAGAAACGGGACTGTCTGGCTTCGGTCGGAACTCGAAGGCAGCTTTCTCTCCGAGGTTTGCAGCCATTGCTGGGGCTCTGAGAGGCAGAGCCCCTGGGGAAGGAACTGAGAGTCGCCATAACTGCTTGTTCCGCCTGCCCTGTAGATCCCCGGGGACCCGCCCCGCCCAAGCCCTGCACAGAACCATTTGCCGGATAGCCTCAGGCAAACGCTAGATTAGCACCGCCCTAGAGATCCAGCACAGAAGCCCTCCCACTACAGACACAGCCGACTCTCATAGCCAGTTAGCCTGGAGGTCAAATCACCCCGGTATTGCCGACATCAATCAAGGCTTAAAGGCAACAAGACTGCGGACAAAGACCACTAGGGGGTGCACCAAGAAAGCATAAAAAATGCGGAGACAAAGAAACAGGACAAAACTGTCAATGGAGGATATTGAGTTCAGAACCACACTTTTAAGGTCTCTTAAGAACTGTCTAGAAGCTGCCGATAAACTTAGTAAGGCCCTCGAAAAGACTGGTGAGACCGCCGATAAATGTAGTGAGATCCTCAAGAAATCTAATGAGACCCTCGATGTTGTGATAAAGAACCAACTAGAAATTAAGCATACACTGACTGAAATAAAGAATATTATACAGACACCCAACAGCAGACTAGAGGAGCGCAAGAATCAAGTCAAAGATTCAAAATGCGAAGAAGCAAAAAACACCCAACTGGAAAAGCAAAATGAAAAAAGAATCCGAAAATATGAAGATAGTGTAAGGAGCCTCTGGGACAGCTTCAAGCGCACCAACATCAGAATTATAGGGGTGCCAGAGGATGAGAGAGAGCAAGATATTGAAAACCTATTTAAAGAAATAATGGCAGAAAACTTCCCCCACCTGGTGAAAGAAATAGACCTACAGGTCCAGGAAGCGCAGAGAACCCCAAACAAAAGGAATCCAAAGAGGACCACACCAAGACACATCATAATTAAAATGCCAAGAGCAAAAGACAAAGAGAGAATCTTAAAAGCAGCAAAAGAAAGAAACCCAGTTACCTACAAGGGAATACCCATACGACTGTCAGCTGATTTCTCAACAGAAACTTTGCAGGCCAGAAGGGAATGGCAAGAAATATTCAAAGTGATGAATACCAAGAACCTACAACCAAGATTACTTTATCCAGCAAAGCTATCATTCAGAACGGAAGGTCAGATAAAGAGCTTCACAGATAAGGAAAAGCTAAAGGAGTTCATCACCACCAAACCAGTATTATATGAAATGCTGAAAGGTATACTTTAAGAAGAGGAAGAAGAAAAAAAAAAGGTAAAGATACAAATTATGAACAACAAATATGCATCTATCAACAAGTGAATCTAAGAATCAAGTGAATAAATAATCTGGTGATCATAATAGAATCAGGGACATAGAAAGGGAATGGACTGACTATTCTTGGGGGGGAAAGGGGTGTGGGAGATGCGGGAAGAGACTGGACAAAAATCGTGCACCTATGGAAGAGGATAGTGGGTGGGGAGTGAGGGCGGAGGGTGGGGCGGGAGCTGGGAGGAGGGGAGTTATGGGGGGAAAAAAAAGAGGAACAAATGTAATAATCTGAACAATAAAGATTTAATTAAAAAAAAAAAATAAAGGGGGATGCAGACATGGACTATGACCAAAGTACACATCTGCATTCAGACATTACTGCTTTTTGCTTTTGTTATATTTTAAATAAACTGAGATTTTAAAACAATGGTCACTAAAGATTAATTTTTGCAATCTTACTTCCATGCATTTTTTTACATAGGTGAACACAAATTCCTTTTTTCTGGTTCAAAAGGAATTCTAAAAGTGACACATATAGGGAGGAGATTTTATAGCTTTAAAAGCATTTATTTGTAAATAAGACAGACTAAAAACATATGAACTAAGACTTTAATTGAGGAAGCTAAAAAAATAAAATATTAAAAAAATGAGAAGATAGAAAATTAATTTTAAAGCACTAAAAGTTAAAATAAAAAGCAAAACAAAAAGTTGATAAAGGTGGGTCAAGATAGTGAAGTAGCTGTACTCACCTCCTCCCATAACCACTCAAAGTTACAACTACATTTATAGAACCATCATTGAGTACTGCCTGAAGTTTAGTTGAACAGAAGTCCTATAACTAAAAATATACAGAAGAAACCAAGTCAAGACTAGTAAGAGAGGTAAAGACAAAGAATGGGCTGGTCTCACCTACATGAAGCAGTTAAAAATCAGGATAGCCCTAGCTGGTTTGGCTCAGTGGATAAAGCGTCGGCCTGCAGACTGAAGGGTCTTGGGTTCGACTCCGGTCAAGGGCACATATGCTGGGGTTGCGGGCTCGATCCCTAGTGTGGGGCATGCAGGAGGCAGCCAATCAATGATTCTCTCTAATCATTGATGTTTTTCTCTTTCTCCCTCTCCATTCCTCTCTGAAATCAATAAAAATTAAAAAATCAGACAGGTTATCCTGGGGGCAGAGGTTCCCCCTTAAGGAGTGAGGGCTCCCAACCCCCCATCAGTCCTCCAGCCCATGGGTTTTAGTGCCAGGAAGAGAAGTTCCCATAAGTTCTGGCTGTGAAAATCAGCAGAGATTGTGGCTACGATGGAGGGCTTCTGGAGTCCCAGGCATTCCTCTTAAAGGGCCTGCACAAACTTATTTGCTGACAGGCTCACTCATTTTGAGCTCCAGTGCTAAGTTGGCAGCTCAAAAGGCACCAGGGATACACAAGAAGGTACTAAATTGTCTGTCTTTACATCAAGGGCTAGAGGTGCAGCTTTCTCTTAGAAGTGCTACAGAGGCCATTATTCCTTTGCTAAGTTCTCCCCCTACAGGTGCAGGCAGGCACTACAGCTGAGTATTCATCACCCTGGCTAACACCATCGACCCTGACCTGGTGATTCCATGAAACCCTGACCCACCCAACTTGCGGGTCCAAGCAAGCCTCTTCCAGTGGTTTTCCATACAAATAGCCTGTCTTGGCTCATACAGCAGACTTTCCTAAAATCACTTAAAGGCTCACAAACCCTAAACATATGGAATTTGGCCTCAATGTGCCCTGTATCGTTTGATAAGTGGCCTCAGGCTAGACACTTGTGGCAGCCAGACTTGGTTCAAAACTTGGCCTCTCTCAGGCACCACCAAATCCAGCACAAGGGGCAACCATCGGCAGGTCACTTTATAGCTCAGAGCAGGAGCCCCCAAGCAGGGCACAGGCAGTGGCTGACCTTGGCCTGCACCTTCCAAGAGGCCTGAGAACCAACATACCCAGTGCCCAACTTCAGACTCCACCAGAGCACCACTTCCACAAACAGCACACTCAAAAGGCAGACTGGGCAGGCACCAGAACCCCACTAAAGCGAATCCTGCTCCATAGGATTAGCCTCTGCACAGTATCTCCTCCACAATAGTCACAACCAGTCCTCAAACCAATCAGTCTGAGGGTCAATTCCCTCCCATTGACATGCCAACAGCAATCAAGGCTCAACTACACTGGAGGGCACATAGGACCCACATGAGGAACACACCTTGAGTGCCTGACTCAGGTAAACAGAAAGCATGTGCCAGCCACTGAGCCACACAGGACACTTGCTACATAAAAACACTCTTACCAAAACAGAGAGGCAGCCAAAATGCGGAGACAAAAAACCATGTCCCAAATGAAAGAACAGAACTCCAAAAAAAAGAATTAAACAAATTAGAGACAAGCAATGTATCTGATGCGGAGGTCAAAACTCTGGTAATAAGAATGCTCAGCCCTAGCCGTTTTGGCTCAGTGGATAAAGCGTTGGCCTGTGGATTGAAGGGTCCTGGGTTCGATTCCGGTCAAGGGCATGTACCTGGGTTGCAGGCACATCCCCAGTAGGTGTGCAGGAGGCAGCTGATCGATGTTTCTAACTCTCTATTCCTCTCTGTAAAAAATCAATAAAATATATTTTTTTAAGAAAAGAATGCTCAATGATCTCAGTGAGAACTTCAACAAAAAGATAGGAAACAGAAACTCCTTTCCCCCAGGAGCATGGGGTCTTAACCCACAGAAGGATCCCCAACACAAAGCAACAGTGATGGAAAGAGGAACCTGCATACATGAGCATCTGCTGGTGAAAACCAGTGGGGGTTCAGTCTGCCTGGGAGATAAGTGAGTCTGCTAAAGACATAGACATCTCCCCAGGTAAGAGCACTCCTGTTGTTATAGCACCAGCCTGGGAATACACTGCCTGGTCCCCAGCTGCTGACGAGACCACTCTGCTGTGCTGGGCCCCCTTTTTCTGAGGAGGCTCTTGACGGAGACTTAGACAGTGACTAGACTGTGTGCCTTTGGAAAGGGGGCCAATCTCCCCCACCTTGAGCACAGCCTGTGCCTCCCAACCCCACCTGTTGAATTACTTGGCCGGCCTTGTCCTGCTGAGTTCAGCTGTGCAGGGGGGATCAGAGTGTTGTGCAGAGCTGGCACTTTCATAGCGTGCCTCCTGGAGAAGCTTTTTAAAAATTACTTATTTATTTTTTTACGTAATCCCCACTCCAGGATATGCTTACTGATTTTAGAGGGAGATCAGGGGAGAAAGAAAAAAAGAGAGACATCAACTGATTGTCTCCTATCGCACCATGACCAAGGATTGAACCCACAACCTTCCAGTATACAAGACAACGCTCCAACAAACTAAGCCACTAGGCCAGGGCTCCCAGGGAAGCTTTTGTTTAAGAATTAGAAGGTTGGGTGCTGGTCTGTGTAGCTATATCAACAGGAAGCCCCACTTATCTTCTCTGCAAACTCACCACACCCTCCCCAGGAAGGGGAAGAAGTGCCTGCCCCCCTACTACAGGCTTGCAGGCACCACCCCCCAATGGGAGTCTGTTTGGATCTGCCCTTCCAAGTCCCAGACACCCAACCTAGCTGAGCTCAGTTCTGCAAGGGGAAGGGAGAGCTGCTCAGAGCTGGGATATTAGAGTGTGAGTCCCTCAGAGGCTACTGTCTGCGACCAGGAAAAAGTGCTTAGCCCACTCCTGCGAGCTGGGCCAGCATCAATCCCAACAGGAGACTCTTGATCTGTCCTCCTGAGTCCACTGGCTCTGCCCAGGAGAGCTGACTCATGCAGAGAGGATGGCTGGCTGCACCCAACTTAAACCTGCGGCATGCCCCTTCTGGGTGAACCAGAGTTGGAGACTCTGGCAGAGACTGAGTGTTTTGGCTCTGGAGTAGGGACCACTTTTCCTCTCATTGAGTGCCTGACCACATGACCTCTAAGAGGGGACTCACTAGCTCCATCCTCCCAACCCTGGTTACCCACCCCTACCAAGCTTGCAACTTGTGGAAGGGGCTGTGGGTTGCAGCCAGCCTGGGCACACTCTCCAATCATTCTTCAGAAGACTCTGGAGGAAGATTAAGCAACCCCAGGGAGAGGTGGAGTAGCTGACAAGGAGAGGTGGACCTCAGAGAACCTGTCCTCTTACATGCCCCCAGCTCGAAGTTGAAGGAAACTGACCCTTATACACAGACTAGAGGCCCAGTGCATGAAATTTGTGCACGGGTAGAGTCCCTAAGCCTGGCCAGCAATCAGGGCTGATTGGGGCCTTCCGGCTGCTGGCCAGGGCCTCCTTTTCCCAGCTGCTGGCCAGGGCCTTCCTTTATTCTGTGCCACGCCTAGTAGTCAGCACATGTCATAGCAAGCGACTGGTCTCCCGGTTGAACTCCTGTGGGGACAATTTGCATATTAGGCTTTTATATATATACTAGAGGCCCAGTGCACAAAAATTTGTGCACCCGGGGGAGGGGGCGTCCCTCAGCCGGCCTGTGCCCTCTCACAGTCTGGGACCCTTCGGGAGATAACAACCTGCAGGCTTAGGCCTGCTCCCGGGTGGCAGAGGGCAGGCCCAATCCCTAGGTGCAGCCCCTGGTCAGGATCAGAGCAGGGCCGATTGGGGAGTTGGGGCGCCGCCCCCTGTCATGCACAGAGAAGGGCGGATCAGGAGGTTGCGATGCCACCCTCAGTCACGCTCAGGGTAGGGCTGATTGGGGGGTTGGGGCACCGCCCCCTGTCACACTCAAGGCAGGGTCGATGGGAGGTTGCGGTGCCACCCCGTCACGCACAGAGCAGGGCCAATCAGGGGGTTGGGGAGCTCCCCACTGTCACGCACAGAGCAGGGCCCATCAGGGGGTTGGGGAGCTCCCCCTGTCACACACAGAGCAGGGCTGATCAGAGGGTTGAGGAGCTCCCCCCTGTCACTCACAGAGTAGGGCCAATAGGGGAGTTGGGGGCACCGCCCCCTGTCACACACAGAGCAGGGCGGATCAGGGGGTTGGGGCGCCACCCTCTTTCACCCACAGACCAGGGCCAATCAGGGCTTTGGGGCGCCGCCACTGTCACACTCAGAGCAGGGCGGATGGGGAGGTTATGGCTCTACCCCATCACACACAGAGCAGGGCCCGTGGGGGGGTCTACCCCATCACACACAGAGCAGGGCCCGTGGGGGGGGGGGTGTTGGGGCGCCGCACCCTGTCACACACAGAGCCGCAGGGCGATCAGGGGGTTGGGGAGCTCCCCCCTATCAGGCACAGAGCAGGGCTGATCAGGAGGTTGGGGCGCCTTCCCCCGTCACGAACAGAGCAGGGCGGATAGGGAGGTTGTGGCCCCGCCCCCTGTCACACACAGAGCCGCAGGGCGATCAGGGGGTTTGGGCGCTGCCCCGTCACGCTGATCCCGGTGCCGGGAGGCCTCGCGGCTCCGCTGATCCCAGGGCTGGGAGGCATATTACCCTTTTACTATATAGGATAGAGGCCTGGTGCATGGGTGGGGGCCAGCTGGTTTGCCCTGAAGGGTGTCCTGGATCAGGGTGGGGGTCCCCACTGGGGTGCCTGGCCAGCCTGGATGAGGGGATGATGGCTGTTTGCAGCTGGTCACATCCCCTTCAGGGTGGGGGTCCCCACTGGGGTGCCTGGCCAATCTGGGTGAGGGGCTGAGGGCTGTTTTCAGGCTGTCAGGTGACTGAAGCTCCCAACTGCTTTTTTTCTTTTTTTTTATTCTGGGCCAGCTTTAGCTCTGGCTCCAGCTCTGAGGCCTCTGCTGCTGAAAGCAGGTATCTGGTTTGTTTGGGTTCTATAATCAAAACACTGTATCAACTCCAGCTCTGAGATCCCGGCTGGCTGAAAGCAGGTTTCTGGGGTTTTGTTTAGCTCCTATATTTGTAACAATGTTTCAAACTGCAAGCTCAGAGGCCAGCAAGGCAGGCGGGGAACATTGGAGTCCTCTGTCACTGAAGCAAGCAAGCCTCATGTTAGCTTCAAGCTGCCTGGCTGCCGGCAGCCATCTTGGCTGGCAGTTAATTTGCATATCGCCCTGATTAGCCAATGGGAAGGGTAGCAGACGTACGGCTAATTACCATGTTTCTCTTTTATTAGATAGGATATAAATTGGCTTCTCCCACACACACTCAGGCCAAGGAGATGCAGCCACAAAGGTGTAAAACATAGTAGCTCCAGACAGGTAGCCCAACGTTGGTTAAGCATAACATCTGACATGAACCCCACCCAAGTGGGCTCAGAACCAACACAACCAGTGATGGACTTCAGACCATACCAGAGCTCAACCCAATTAGCCAAACAATTGGCACACCCAAAAGGGAATTCTGGTAGGCACTAGGCCCTGCTGGAAACAACTTCACCTTAGGGGACAGCCCCTGCACAGCACCTCACACAGTGATTGAGGTTTATCCTTATGGTCAGCCAGCCTGAAGGGTTAAGTCCACCCACAAAAGGCTAAACAGCATTGAAAACTAAACTACAACAGAAGGGTGCACATAACACACAAGAAATATCCCTGGAGCACGGAGCTCAGTGCTCTGGAAGGTTTTGCCACTGAGCCCAACACCTTCATCATAAAGCCACCATAACAAGTTTGGGAATTGTACCAGATCTACCTAATACACAGAGACAAAATGGGGAAATAAATAAATATGCCCCAAGTTAAAGAGTAAGAAAAATACCCAAGAATTAAATTAAATGAAGCAATCAAAATACCAGAAGCAGAATTTAAGACAATGGTTTTAAAGATGCTCTCTAGACCTTAGGGGAAGAATGGATATCTCAGTGAGACCTTAAACAAAGAGATATAAACATCAAAAAAGGACATAAAAAACCACATAAAAGAACAACTCAGAAATGAAGAATAAGTAATACAATTCAGTCAAACCTCAGTTCTCAAACATCTCCCATGTAGAACAATTCCATTCTCGACCAAGTTGTTCACGGCAAAAACATCTTGATTGTGAAACAAAACTTCAGTTTTCAACCTGACAGCCCATGCATGCATGACAAAAGGTTTCTCTCAGGCAACAAAGGAGAGGTTGAGACGGCCCCGTGAGGTCAAGACGCCCCGGTGAGGCTGAGATGACCCCGGTGACGTTGAAACAGCCCTGGTGAGGCCGAAACAGCCCCGGTGAGGTTGAAACGGCCCCGGTGAGGTAGGGATAGCCCCGGTGAGGTAGGGATGGCCCCAGTGAGGTCGGGACGGCCCCGGTGAGGTCAAGACGGCCTGGTGAGGACGAAACGGCCCCGGTGAGGTTGGGACAGCTCCAGTGAGGTTGGGACAGATAATGGGGACCAGTATAGACTGGTGAACAGGGGGAGATGCAGAGACAGAGCAGCATTGAACAGACTGTCAAACTACAGTAGGAAGCCTGGGGAGGGTTTGGGAGGGGTGGTTAAGAGATCAACCGAAGGACTTACATGCATGCATATAAGAATAACCAATGGACACAAGACACTAGGGGGTAGGGGCCGGGGGAATGTCAAGGGGGGGAAAAAAGGAGACATATGTAATACTCTTTGTAATACTTCAAGAAATTTAAAAAAAAAAAAAAAAAAGGAGAGAATGCTTTTAAAACATAAAAAAGCCATCGAGAGTGCTAATGTTACAAAGGGTGTGAAAGTGCTCACAAAACAACCACCATAGGCAATTGAAAAGGTAGAAAAACTTTTGTTAATAAACAAAAAGCAGTTAGCCAGTGATAATATTTCAGAGGTAGTAATATATGAAAAATTCCGTTTAAGACCAGTAGGGGGAAATCTTTAAAATGTACATTCTCAAGCCTCAATCAAAATCTGCTACAGAATATCTGGAGATCAGGCCTGGGAATCTGCTCTTTTGATAAGCTTCAGATTATTCTAAGATACACGGATGTTTTAAGAACTTGATCACAGACCAGAACAAATAATTATGAGAAACAAAAATAAAAATTATGAGAAACAGTCTCAGAATAAAACACTTCAGGATAAGACCTGTAATACACCTACCTGTGTAGCTTTGTCCTTCATGCAAGGAGCAGTTTGACCATGATTATCACGAGGCCAGTGCCCTGCAAGGTATGGAGCAGCAAGTGTATCCAGAGAGGAAGTGCGGCGAATAATAGTAGAGGGGCTTGAGGAAGGAGGTCGTGTTTTGTCACCTAAATTTAAGGCAAATATATTTATTTTAAAAATAGATGAAAGAAGAAAAAAAGTAGAACCCAAGTTTTAAAACAGGAGTTTTCCAACTAAAAATAAAATATACATGACAATAAGAAATTATAAACTACTAGAGGCCTGGTGCATGAAATTCGTGCACAGGTAGTGTCACCAGGCCTGGCCAGAGATCAGGGCCGGCCGGGGCCTCCCTTCCCCAGCTGCTGACTGGGGCCTTCCTTCGCTCCACGCCACCTCCTGGAGGTCAGCACACGTCATAGCAAGCCATCAGTCTCCCATCAAACTCCCATGGGGACAATTTACATATTAGCTTTTTATATATAGATTTACTCACACAACATTGGATGAATATCCAGGGAATTATACTAAGTGAAAACAGTCAATCTCAAATACATGATTTCATTTATTTAACATTTTTGAAATGACAACATTTTAGAAATGATGAAAGATTAATGGTTGCCAGGGGTTAGAGATAAGGGAGGAAAAATAAAAGTACTGGGAGAGAAGCAGGGACCCTTGTGATAAGGAAGTATTCAATATCTTAACTGAAGTGGCAAATATAGAAACGTACAAACAAGAGTAAAAGTATAGAATTACACACACACACACACACACACACACACACACAAGAATAAAAGTAAAATTGAATACATCTGAATAAACCAGTGAATTGCACAATGTCAATATTCTGGATATAAAGTTGTAGAGTAATAGTTCTATAAAATGTCATTGGGGGAACCCAGGCAAAGTGTACAAAAGATCTCTTTGTTTTATTTCTTACAACTGCAATTATCCCTACAAACACACACACACACACAGAAAAGACAAATGTATGTCTATCAATTTTAAAAGTGTTCATCTAGGTTTTAAAATTAAATTGGTATGATATGTAAAATACTCATTCATCATTATACCATATATACTCAAAAGGATATAAGACAGTTAAGATAAAGTTAAAATTACATTTTAACCTACTTCTACAAAAACCATTATCTTAGTGAGATTTTGTTACAATAAGTACACTGCAAGAAATCATATTAACCAGGCTACAGGAGTTCTAATTAAAGCCACATATGCAAAAATTTTTGCATTTCAAGATACAGATAGCTATATACTTAGATGTAAATCAAAAGTAAAATCCTAGAGGTAACAGGAAGTTAGAGGTGATGCAGAAGAAACACCCTCATATCTCCTTTTTTTTCTGATGTGGGTTAGGAGTAGGCTTAGCTAATTTATGCTGTAAATTAAAGAAAATTAAGAAGCTTAAATATATTAAACATAAATATATGCATTCATAAAATTATACTACTACTAGTGGCCCAGTGCACGGATTTGTGCACACTGAAAGAAAATTAATTAGAAGAAATTTTTTAATATCACTGTTCACCTTTTCTCTATAATAGAAGTGTCAACCAAATGCATGACTGACAATGACAGATCGAAACACACCCATGCAACTGGCACCAGCAAAAGCTTTATATGTATCGTGCATGTGCAAGTCAACTCAGCCTTTTATCTATGTACTAGGGGCCCAGTGCACGAATTCATGCACCATGCAAGGAACTGTGGGCCGCGAAGCTGTGGTGGGCACAGGGGTGGGTCTCGGCCCATCCTCCATGCCCCTGCCTGGCCCCTCCTGCCATGGCCCCCAGTCCGCTGTCTGACCGCAGCCCTGCTCCCGTTGCCACCTCTAGCCCTGCTTTCACCCACTGACAGCATGCAGCAATTGGCGCTGACGCCAGCAGCGGGTGCAAAAGGGGCCGGTGCTGTCAGCGGGTATGAGTGGCAGCTGCTGCCCTGATCGCCACTCAGGAGCAGGGGAAGGTGGAAAAGCCCCCAGGGGCGATCGGGGCTGCCAGCTGCTGCTCACACCAAAGGAGCAAAGAATTTTCAGGAACCACCAGAGGCTCACCCTGATGACAGCAACCGGCGCCCTGCCGTGGTCTAGCACCCCTGCTCACCTGCTCCACCATCCTGCTGCAGCCGATGCCCGCCATGTTCCATGCTCTGCCGCCTGCTGCTGACGCCCACCACGTTCCACGCACGCCCCTGGTGGTCAGCGCACGTCACAGCGACTGGTTGTTCAGTTGTTCCGCCATTCGGTCTATTTGCATATTAGGGATTTATATATCTACTAGAGGCCCAGTGCACAAAAATTTGTGCACTTGGGGGGTCCCTCAGCCCAGCCTGCCCCCATTTTCAGTCCAGGACCCCTTGGGGGATGTCCACCTGTGGATCAGGCCTAAGCTTGCAGTCAGACATCCTTCTGGCAGCCAGGGAGCCCTCGGTGGATGTCCGACTAAAGACTTAGGCCCCCAAGGGATCGGGCCTAAACTGTTAGTTGGACATTCTTAGTGCTGCCACAGAGTTGGGAGAGGCTCCTTCCACCACCTCTACACTGGCCAGCCATGAGCCAGCTTCTGGCTGAGTGGTACTCCCCATATGGAAGTGCACTGACCAGCAGGGGTCAGCTCCTGCATTGAGTGTCTGCCCCCTGGTGGCCAGTGTGCATCATAGCAACCAGCCATGTTGCCATTCAGTCAATTTGCATATTAGCCTTTTATTATTATTATTATATAGGATGTCCCTATATCCCCTCTTTTGCCCCCTCTACCCAGCTCTTGCCCCCCACTTATTTCTGGCCATCACCATACCGTTGTCTGTGTCCATGGGTTGTGCATATATTTTCTTTGGCTAATCCCTTCTTTATTTTCAGATAAGTGCTTATAACTGCACTATTATATATTTTCTATTATATCATTTAGAATTAAGATATCTTTTAATTGAAGCCTTGTAAATTTTAGCACAATAAATTACGCTAGGAGCAATTAGGCGATTTTTCATGTAATGCAGATACATTTCAATTAATATTTTATTAATTTTTAATTTTTTAATATTTTAATTTGAAATAATCTCATACATGTAAAAAGACCTATAAAATACTACAGCATATTATATGTACCCTTCACCCAATTTCTTAGCTGTTAATAATTTAAACATAACCATTATACAACTAACAAAATTTAGAATATATTTTTCTTATAATTTCTTTAATGTTACTTAGTCCATTTACTTTGTTTTTGTTAATCTTCACCCAAGGATATTTTTCCATTGAATTTTAGAGAGAGTGAAGGGAAAGGGAGAGACACATTGATTGGTTGCCTCCTGCACATGCTTTGATAGGGACTGGGGATCAAGCCAGCAACAGGGGTACATGCCCTTGACTGGAATCGAACCTGGGACGATTCAGCCCTTCAGTCCATGGGCTAATGCTCTATCCACTGAGCAAAACAGGCTGCAGCTTAATTCATTTACTTTTAATCTATATGTGTCTTTATATTTAAAGTGGGTTTTGTTTTTGATTCACCCACATAATCTGTCTTTTAACTGGTGCATTTATGCCACTGACTTTCAGAGTGCTTACTGATAGATTACTGCCATATCTCTTCTGGGGCATCTGGGGCCAGCCAGCGGCTAGGGATTGGATCAGTCACGGGGGCAGAGAGGCGGCTTCTGGGGCTTCCAGGGCCGGCCAGTGTCCCAAGACCGGATCCAGTCACGGGCAGCAGGCAGGCGGCTTCTGAGGCTGCACACGAGGGCTGGCCTGCAGCCCGGGACCAGATCCGGTCACGGGTGGCAGGCAGGTGGCTTCTGGGGGTGCAGACGGGGCTGGCCTGTGGCCCGGGACCGGATCTGGTCACAGACGGCAGGCAGGCGGCTTCTGGGGTCGCACACAGGGGCCTGGATGGCAGCTCGCGCTGGCAGCTCATGCTGTCCCGCCCTGCCTGCAGTATGCAAATTGGCCGCCATCTTTGTTGGCAGTTAATTTGCATATCGTGCTGATTAGCCAATGGGAGGCATACCAAAGGTAGTCAATTACCATGTTTGTCTGTTATTAGATAGGACTAGAGACCCAGTGCACAAAAATCTGTGCATTCAGGGGGATCCCTCAGCCCAGCCTGTGCCCTCTTGCAATCTAGGAACCTTCAGGGGATGACCACTTGCTAGCTTAGGCCCACTCCCTGGGGGACTGGCCTAAGCAGGCAGTCAGACATCCCTCTGACAGCCCGGGAGCCCTCTGGGGATGTCCACTTGCCAGTGGGGAGCAGGTCTAAGCTGCAGTCGGACATCCTTAGCACTGCTGAGGAGGCGGGAGAGGCTCCCACCACCACCGCTGTACTGGCAGCCATGAGCCTGGCTTATGGCTGAGCAGAGCTCCCTCTGTGGGAGCGCACTGACCACCAGGGGGAAGCTCCTGCATTGAGCGTCTTCCCCACTGGTGGTCAGTGTGTGTCATAGTGGCCAGTCATTCCCAGTCGTTCTGCTGTTAGGGTCAATTTGCATATTACCCTTTTATTATATAGGAGTGCCTGGCCAGCCTGGGTGAGAGGCTGAAGGCTGTTTGGAGGCTGGCCACAGCACCTTCAGGGTAAAGGTTCCCTCAGGAGTGCCTGGCCAGCCTGGGTGAGGGGCTGATGGCTGTTTGCAGGCTAGCCACAGCCCCTTCAGTGTGGGGGTCCCCACTGGGGTACCTGGCCAGCCTGGATGAGTGGCTGATTGCCGGGAGCCGGTCCGTCCTTGCTGTTTCAAGGGACCTGGCATATATGGCATACTGTTCTTAATATGTTTGCTCACCTTCTTGGCACTATGTGTTTTAACCAAGGTCTCCTCTCTGAGAAAGGTTATTTCCCCAGGTAGGGATTTTCCCCTGAAGTTAGGGAGGGAATAAAACCCCTCAACTAAGTGCCAGGCGGGTAATTAATCACTTTAACTATGAACAATCATGCTTAAGCTACATAATCTTTACTCCCTGGAATGGAGATAAGAAACGCCCTAACCATTGTAATAGAGATTGATAGGATTGAATCAACTGGTATAAATACAGATGTAACAAGACAGCAAGACACAGAACTTACACAGAATTTAGAAGACAGAACCTACAGACAGAAGAACTTCGCTGGAGAGAACATGGCAAAAGATCCTGGACTGAACCTGACTACAGAAATTGGCAAGAGAACCTGACTAGAACCTGGTGACTGAACCTGGCTGGATAACCTGGACAGAACCTAGCTGGAGAACCTAGCGAGGGAACATGGCTACAGAACCTGGCTGGAGAACCTGGAGAACCTAGCAAGAGAATATGGATACAGAACCTGGCTGGAGATCCAAACCAGAACTTCGCTGGAGATCCAGACCAGAACTTGGCTGGAGATCCTGGCTAGAGATCCTGGATAGGCTGCTGATCAACTGAACACTGTCTCCGTGTCCTTCCTTCTTCGCCGACTCGGACTACGCCTTTGGGAACCCCGGACCTGCTGGGGCTGGACCCCGGCAGCTGATGGCTGTTTGCAGGCTGGCCACAGCCCCTTCAGGATGGGGGGGTCCTGCTGGGGTGCCTGGCCAGTCTGGGTGAAGGGCTGAGGGCCGTTTGCAGGCTGGCTAAGCCCCCCAGCAGGGACCCTCACCCCATGAGGGTGTGGCCAGCCTGAGTGAGGGGCTGATGGCTGTTTGCAGGCTGGCCACAACCCCCAGCCACCCAAGCTCCCAGTGGAGGCTGGCTGGAAGCAGGTATCTGGAATTTGTCTTCTATAATTGAAACTTTGTTGCCATGAGCAGAGGCCACAGCCGGCTCAGGGCAGGCGGGAAGCTTGGCTTCCTCCATCGCCCGGGCAACCAAGCCTCCTACTTGCTCCAGCTCCCTGGCTGCGGGGCGCCATCTTGGTTGGGTTAATTTGCATATAGTCGCCCTGACTGGCTGGTGGGCATGGCTTGGTGCATAGCGGAGGTACAGTCAATTAGCATCTTTGTCTTTTATTAGTGTAGATACTAATAAAAGGGTAATATGCAAATTGGTCAGGACACCCTCACAGTAACAACCGAACAACAGGCTGCATGGGGTGACCAGGCTGGGAGGGGGATTAGTGAGGGATGACCAAACAACTGATCAGCAGGTTGCATGGGGCGACCAGGCCAGTGGGGGGGACATGAGGGGTGACTAGGCCAGCAGGGGGGCCATTGGGGTGACCAGGTCAGCAGGGGGGGCAGTTGGGGGCAACCAGACTGGCAGGAGGGGGGCAGTGAGGGGCAACTAGGCCAGCAGGGGGGCAGTTGGGGGCAATTAAGCTGGCCAGGGGGGCAGTGAGTTGTGACTAGGCCAGTGGGGAAGGCAGTTGGGGGTGCTACGCCACCGGGGTGCAGTTAGGGGTGACCTGTGGCAGAAAGGGGGAGTTGGGAGCCACCAGGCTGGGAGGGGGGCAGTAAGGAGTGACTAGGCCGGCGGGGGGGCGAAGTTAGGAGTGACCAGGCCTGCACGCAGAGACAGTGAGGGGTGACCAGGCCAGCAGGGAGTTAGTGAGGGACGACCAAACAACTGAACAGCAGGCTGCATGGGGCAACCAGGCCGGCGGGGGAGCCATGAGTGGTGACCAGGCCAGCAGGGGGGGCAGTTGGGGGCAACCAGGCCAGCAGAGGGGAGCAGTTGGGGGTAACCAGGCCAGCAGGGAAGCCAGTAAGAGGTGACCAGGCCATCAGGAGGAGCAGTTAGGGGTGACCAGGCCGGCAGGGGGTGCAGTTGGGGGCAATTAGGCTGGCAAGGGGGGCAGTGAGGGGCAACTAGGCCGGCAAGGGGGGGCGCAGTTGGGGATGACCAGGCCAGCAGCAGACGTCAGTAGGGGGCAACCAGGTCAGCAAGAGGGGCAGTTAAGGGCGATCAGGCCAGCACACAGAGGCAATGAGGGGTGATCAGGCCGGCAGGGGGGGCAGTTAGAGGTGACCAGTCCAGCAGGCAGGTTAGTGATTAGGAGCCAGTGGTCCAGGATTGTGAGAGGGATGTCCGACTGCCGGTTTAGGACCAATCCCCAGGATCGTGGCTAAACCATCAGTCGGACATCCCCAAAGGGGTCCTGGATTGGAGAGAGTGCAGGCTGGGCTGAGGGGACCCCTCACCCCAGTGCACAAATTTCACACACCGGGCCTCTAGTCCTATATAATAAAAGAGAAACATGTAAATTGACTGTCCCTCTGCTACACTCACCAGCCAATCAGGAGTGAGTATGCAAATTAACCTGGAAAAGATGGCGGGGTTTTTGCATACACAGGTGTCAAGTGCACTGGAAGGCAACGGCAGCCGTGGGCTCCCGGGACCTTTGCTGGCCGCTGCAAGTGAGGCTGGCCGCGCCAAGCCATGCCCGCGGGTTCCCGGGACCTTCGCCGGCCCCGGGAGGCGAGGCCAGCCGCACCCGCAGGCTCCCGAGACCTTTGGCGGTGGAGAGCAGCAGGTTTGGAGGACTTGGCAGAGCAGGAGGCCGCTGGACATAGAGCAGAGCGAGAGGGCGGCTTGGAGGGCATGGCTCCCTCTGTCACCCCAGCTTCCTCATCACAGCTGTGGAAACCTGACTGCAGGGAGGAGGAAGTCCCACCCCCACAGAATCAGCCAGAATCAGCTGTTGGTCAGACAGCTCTCAGTGCCCTGACAGCCAGGACTCTCATTCACCTGGATCTCAGACTGTGACAGTAGAGAGGTGGGACTATGTCTAAAGAACTGTTGATACAACATAGCTCTGCAGGTGAAAGATGCTGGCGTTATCGACAGAAAATATCTGAAGAGCAACGTGCGTCTGATCTTGAAAGAAGGCGGCGCCTGCAACAGAATGCAGCACCTTCTCAGCAAAAATGTAGTACATGAGGATGCAATTCTCGAACATAGTTGTGGTGGAATGACTGTTTGATGTGAATTTTGCCTATCACTAAATTTCTCTGATGAAAGACCATCCGATGGGAAATTTACTAGATGTTGTAGCAAAGGGAAAGTCTGTCCAAATGATATACATATTCCAGATTACCTGACATATTTAAAAAGATTAATGACAAAGATTCTGACAGTAAAAATTTCATGGAAAATATTTGTTCCATAAATAGTTCTTTTGTTTTGCTTCCATGGGTGCAAATATTAAATCGCCATCAGGATATGGGCCATACTGTTTTAGAATACATGGACAAGTTTATCACTGTACTGGAAACATATCCTTTGGATGGTGTTTCTCGGAAGTTTGCTCAACTCTGTATTTTGGACACAGTCAAAACTACAAGTAAAAGATTAGCAATGCCAAAAAGCCAGGGCTGCTCAGAAAGACTCATGATCAACATCAACAACCTGATGCATGAAATAAATGAATTAACAAAATCGTACAAGATGCTACATGAGGTAGAAAAGGAAGCCCAATCTGAAGGAGCAGCAAAAGGTACTGCTCCCACAGAAGTAACAACGGCAATTAAATACAATCGTAACAGTGACCCAGGTAGATATAATTCTCCCTGTGTAACCAAGGTTGCTGTCATATTCAGAAACGAAGATGGAGAACCTCCTTTTGAAAGGGACTTGCTCATTCATTGTAAACCAGATCCCAATAATCCAAATGCCACTAAAATGAAACAAATCAATATCCTATTTCCTACATTAGATGCAATGACATATTCTATTCTTTTTCCACATGGTGAAAAAGGCTGGGGAACAGATATTGCATTAAGACTCAGAGACAACAGTGTAATCGACAATAATACTAGACAAAATGTAAGGACACGAGTCACACAAATGCAGTATTATAGATTTCATCTCTCTGTGCGGGACACGTTCAATCCTATTTTAAATGCAGGAAAATTAACTCAACAGTTTATCATGGATTCGTATTCAAAAATGGAGGCCAATCGGATAAATGTCATCAAAGCTAACCAATCTATGTTGAGAGTTGAAAAATATAGTTGTTCGATGGATTATCTCAAATCTAGATGTGAAAATGACTATGTGCCGATTGGTAAAATAATAATACTTCCATCATCTTCTGAGGGTAGTCCCAGAAATATGCAGCAGTGATATCAGGATGCTATGGCAATTGTAACAAGGTATGGCAAGCCCGATTTATTCATAACCGTGACGTGCAACCCCAAATGGGCAGATATTGCAAACAATCTGCAACGCTGGCAAAAAGTTGAAAACAGACCTGATTTGGTAGCCAGAGTTTTTAATATTATGCTGAATGCTCTTTTAAATGATATCTGTAAATTCCATTTATTTGGCAAAGTAATAGCTAAAATTCATGACATTGAATTTCAGAAACACAGACTACTTTACGCTCACATATTATTGATATTAGGTAGTAAGTCCAAATTACGTTCCTCTAATTAATTCCCTTTCAATGTGCATGAATTTCATGCACTGGGCCACAAGTATATATAAAAAAGGCTAATATGCTAAGTGTCCCACTGTCCGACCAGTCGCTATGACACGCACTGACCACCAGGGGGCAGATGCTCAATGCAGAAGCTGCCATGATGTTCACTTGCCATTTACAAATGGTAACGCAGACTTGGCACTGGCAAAGCAACACTCAGCTTCCCCCAAGTGGGACACAGGCCCCACCACTACCCCAGAGCAACAGCCCACCAAATCACAGCCAACGCTGCCAAAACCCCATGGCGCAAAATGTGGCCCACAGCCCAGCTCAGCCCATCCTGGGTGCCAGGTAATGAAGTCATGTGGCCTGGCTTCCTCTCCCTAGCAACAGGCCATCTAGAATAAAAGGGTAATATGCTAATTAGGCCAGACGTCCTTCTGAATGTCATTCCGGATGTCCTTCATGATGAAGCAGGAGCTGGAGGGAAGCCAGCCCGGGGCCTGGGTGCCAGAGGGAAGCTGGTGCCAGCAGCCAGGGGAAGGAAGGCCTACTCTTACCCAAATTTTCATGCATCGGGCCTCTAGTCTATATATATAAAAGGCTAGTATGCTAAGTGTCCGTCCAGGTAGTTGTCAGCAACACAGCAGTAAATATCAACTCGAAGCAGATTATTATTGTAGATCACACAGGGAGAACAAAGGGTAAAATATTTAACTGCAGCAGTATTTGACTATATTCTGCACAGTGAGAAAACCCAAAATCATTTTTGAGGTCCACCATTTCTTCTTTTCAGTTGGGTCAAGTTTCTAAACTTTCTAAATCTCCGTTTTCCGGCTAATGAAAAGAAAACAGGATCCCACCAAGTCTCCTATCTACCTACTCCAGGACTTCTGTGAGGACCAAATGAGATGAGGCACGGGAAAATGCTTCACAGACATTTGGTTAAACTGTGAAATGTTGCACCTGGCTATAAAGCAAGTGTTGTTCCTGGGCTGAAGAAACTGCAAGGAGGCTAGCTGTCACTAGAGAGAGGAAGCCAAGAGTTGCTTTGTGACATCATTACCCATCGCCCACTGCAACCGTTTCCAGGCTGGGCTGGGCTGTGGGCGGCATTTTGCACCATGGGTGTCTCGGCAGCATTGGATGCAATTTGGTGGGCTATCGCTCCAGGGTGGTGGCGGGTTCTGTAACCCACTTGGGAGAAGCCAAGTGTTGTTTTGTTGGCACCACGTCCGTGCTGCTGTTTCTTTGTAAATGGCCAGTGTGCATCATAACAGCTCCTGTGTTGAGCGTCTGCCCCCTGGTGGTCAGTTCACATCATAGCAACCAGTTGAACAGTTGGAGGGACACTTAGCATATTAGCCATACACACACACACACATACACACACATACACACACACACACACATATACATCATTCTAGTTCTATATAATACCTAGTACTTCTCAAAGCCATTTATGGAAACACCTTAACACACCTCTTTTTTTTTTTTTAATATATTTTATTGATTTTTTTACAGAGAGGGAGAGGGATAGAGAGTTAGAAACATCGATGGGAGAGAAACATCGATCAGCTGCCTCCCGCACACCCCCCACTGGGGATGTGCCCGCAACCAAGGTGCATGCCCTTGACCGGAATCGAACCTTAGACCCCCTCAGTCCGCAGGCCGACACTCTATCCACAGAGCCAAACCAGTCAGGGCAACACACCTCTCTTTTACCTGTATTACATTATGTCTTAATAAGGGTCTTGCACGGTTACAAGTATAAAAGTTCTGTTGCTGGTTATGTGATCCAAATAACAAAATATTAAATTCCACTAACATAATAGTTACAGCAGCTGTGTTGTTGATAATCATTAAGGCTGCTTTACAGATACGCCTTAGTCACTTAATTAGCTTTCAAAATGGCACAATTCTTTCACTAAAACAATTGTTGCAAACGCTAACCATCTCTGATACAGTCTTCCCTTTTATAGTAAACAGAAAAGAAATGCAGTACATATCTGTAAGTTCAAGAAAACATATGTGCCCATATTATTAACTGTGACAAGTGAAAAGCAATAAATACACACACATTCACCATTTTTCCTCTAAAATAAATCTCTATTGAGACAGTCACAACAAGATTGTTCTTAGCTAGGGATAAAAAAGGCACACTCTTGTAAACTGGTAAATATTCATTAAAATAAAATTGCTAAAAGGTTGTTTGGCACTTTTCTTCCCTAACTATGATCTTGTCAGTCACCCACCAGTACAACTAATCAAACAGACCTTACTAAAGGTTCTGATTCAATTTTTAAGATTTTTAATGATCTAAGGCAGCAATTTTCAACTTTTTTCATCTCATGGCACACATAAACTAATTACTAAAATTCTGCAGCACACCAAAGAATATTTTTTTTGCTGACCTGACAAAAGCAAAATTATATAGGTAATTACATACTATAAATAATAACAGTAATTACCTTTTTCACTCCACAGTGATTTTTCAAAAAAATCAAGTCCCTTTCTTGTATATAAGGATTTCAGGTACCACCCATTAAACAATCAGATGCAACCTTATTTTGTGAGACTAGTGGCCTGGTGCATGAAATTCGTGCATCGGTGGGGCCCCCTCAGCCCGGCCTGCACCCTCTCCAATCTGGGATCCCTCAGGGGATGTCCAACTGCCCCCACAGGGATCGAGCCTAAACTGGCAATCAGACATCTTTCTCACAATCGGGGACTGCTGGCTCCTAACTGCTCACCTGCCTGCCTGCCTGATTGCCCCTAACCATTCTGCCTGCAGGCCTGATAGCCCCGAACTGCCCCCCCCTTCCGGCCTGATCACCCCCAACCGCTCCCCCACCATCCTGCTACCCAATTGTCCCCCCCTGCTGGCCTGTTGGCCCCCAACTGGAACCCCCTGCCAGTTTTTTCAGCCCCAACTGGCCCCCCATGCCAGCCTGATCACCCCCAACTTCCACCCTGTTTCGGCCTGCTCGCCCCCAACTGCCCGCCCCCGCGGGTCTGATCGCCCCAACTGGCCCTGCCTGCCAGCCTGCTTGCCCCCAAATGCTCACTCTGCCAGCCTGCTCGCCCCCAACTGCACCCCCACCAGCCTGATCACTCCCAGATGCCTCCCCCAGCGGGCCTGATTGCCCCCAACTGTCCCCCCTTGCCGGCCTGCTCACTGCCCCCCCTGCCGTCCTGCTCATCTCCAACTGCCCCCCCTGCTAGCCTGATCAGCCCCAACTGCCCTCCCCTCCTGGCTTGATCGCCCCTAACCACCTCTGCCTCAGCCCTGCCACCATGACTTTGTCCGGAAGGTCTCTGGTCTAATTAGCATATTACCCTTTTATTAGTATAGATGTGACCAATAAAATGCAACTCTATTATATGACCTATATATTAATGGTTTAAGACAGGGCATTCATATATGACAGCCACTGTTGTGTTGGCTGTTTTAATTTTTTAATTTGACAATCTAAGGGAAAAGAGATCAGTGTGCCTGATTAAATAGTCAGGTACTGCATGTCTTAAAATTCAACATGGTGCTGACCAACATGGCACAGCAGATGAGCATCGATCTATGAACCAGGAAGTCAAAGTTTGATCAGGCACATGCATGGGGTACGGACTCAACCACCAGTGGAGGGCTTGCAGGAGGCAGCCAATCAATGATTCTCTCTCATCACTGATTCTCTCTCCCTCTCCCTTCCTCTCTGAAATCAATTTTAAAATATATTAAAAATATATAAAATTTTTTAAAAAATAAAAATTCAGCACGGCACACCACTTAAAAATTACCTTTCAACTAGGCCTCCTACGACTATTAGATTTTCTATAATGAAATGGAGATTTACAAAAGGTATACATGGTCACACGTAATCCCGTCCTATAAACCCATTCATTTAAACATTTACTAAGGGTCTAACATTTTACTGGGCCCTAAAAATAAAAAAGTAAAAAACCTAAGTTTAAGTCTGCTCTAAAGAGCACAGTCTACAACTAGCTTGTCATTATTCCATTTCAATTCAGGTTCCCAAAATTGATAGGATTTGGTGCCTAATTATGAGGGAGTTAAAAGGGGGAAATGGAACTTCAAGAATTAAAGATAACTCAAAGATTCCCAGACTACATGAACGGAAGTTGTATTTATAAGGAAGCCCAGAGGAAGAGACTCTCTGACAGCTGACAAGACCCTTTATCATCTGGCCTCTCCAGCCTCCACTTTCTTGGCTGTACTACCTCAATCCCTACCATGCTGATCAACTTTCAGTTCCCAACATGTGCCATGCTCTTGCATGCCTCCAGGCCTCCAGGCCTTTGTCTCTATTAGATTACCTTCACATCCCTTCCTTGGTTTGGCTAATGCCTGTTTAGGAAACACATCAACTTCTAGGTCAAAAGCCCTCTTATTTGCTGCCATCACTGAAATGGTCTCTTGACAGTTCTAGTGCTCCACGAGATAGTGAGATAGATATTGAGAGCAGATGTTTTACTTTTCCTCAATCCAACAACTAAGACAGCATTTAACAGAGACAGAGAAGAAAATGACTTCTACTGTTACTATATATACCTCTCAAACAAGGGCAGGTGCATGCATTAAATTCAGATACTATTCTGTTATTCCAAAGTAAATCAACAAATATTGCATGGTATCACTTATACATGGAATAAGAAGGAAAAAAAAGTCAAACTCATAGTAACATAGAGAAGAAAAAGAGGTTGCCAGAAGGGTGTGAAAGGGGGTGAGGTGATAGGGAGAGGTTGATGAAAGAGTACAAACTTTCAGCTATAAGTACGTAAGGTCTGAGATCTTATGTATAATACTAGTGGCCCAGTGCATGAAATTCATGCACAGGGAGGGGGGGGGATGCTCCCTCAGCCCAGCCTGTACCCTCTCCAATCAGGGACCCCTTGGGGGATGTCCAACTGCCGGTTTAGGCCTGATCCCTAAATTGGCAGTCAAACATCCCTTTCTTAATCTGGGACCACCGGCTCCTAATCGCTCACCTCCCTGCCTGTCTGATCGCCTCTAACTGCCTCTGCCTGCCTGCCTTGATTGCCCCTAACCCCTATACCTACCTGCCTGATCACCCCTAACCTCTATGCCTGCCTGCCTGATCACCCCTAACTGCCTCTGCCTGCCTGCCTGATCACCCCTAACTTCTCTCCCCTGCTGGCCTGATCGCCCCTAAATGCCTCTGCCTGCCTGATCACCCCTAACTGCCTCTGCCTGCCTGATTGCCCCTAACTGCACTCCCCTGCCAGCCTGATCTCGCCCCCAAGTGCTCTCCCCTGCAGGCCTTATCACCTTAACTGCTTCTGCTCAGCCCCCACCACCATGGCTTTGTCCGGAAGGAAGTCGGACATCCGGAAATGGCCGGTCGACTGGTCTAATTAGTATATTACCCTTTTATTAGTATAGATAGATTATATAGGATAGGATTGCTTAAATGGGGGGGGGGGGGACTTTTCAGCAAGAGGAGATGCTCTTGGCAGACAAAAACACATAATCCCTATATCTGGACTGATAGACAGCCATATGCACTGTACTGCCAAACTGGTCATTAAAAAATTGAACTGCTTTCTTACACCTTACACCAAACAGCTGTTGCCCTTAAAACCTCTCCTCAGCCCCAACATTAGGTTCTGCCTTTGCAGTTCACCCAGATTATGTTCTGACTGGTCAGTTTCTATGCCAGTCAGCGCCAAAAGCTCCGCCTCCTAGGCAGCCATTGGCTCCTCGCAGTTCTCCCAGATTTGGTTCTGACTGGTCGGTTTCTATGCCAGTCAGCGTCTCTGGGCTTATCTCTGGACCTGATCAGAGAGGCGGGGCTGATCAGCAGCCGCTCCAAGCTGCTTGGCTGCAGGCTGCTGGCAAGAGGGCTGAACTGCTGACCTCTCAGAGAGAGAGATGCTCGGCTGCTGGCGAAGCCTGGGGTGGCTGCTGCCTGGGGCCTCTCTCTGTCTCCAAGAGGTGAGCAGTTCAGCCTGCTCGCCAGTCCCCGCCCACCTGAGCCTGCTGTGTATGCAGCCTTGCATTCAGTCATCCCTTTGGTCGTTTTGGATGTTATGGAGCCTCATTCTTTATATATATAGATGGTGACTATAGTTGACAACACTGTTGTATAATTGAAATGTGCTAAGAGAACTTAAATGTTCTCACAAAAGAAGAAGGAAGATGCATAGCAAAAGGAGGAGGAGGAGGAGAAAAATATGTGAGGTGACGAATAAACTAGATGGGAGGAATCCTTTTACAATGGATATCAAATCACAATGTACACTTTAAATGTCTGGCAACTTTATTTGTTAATTATACCTCAATAAAAAAAAAAAAGAAAATCAAATCTTTACAGAAGTTAACTACAATAGGGTGTGGCAATAAAAGTTTCAGTCATAGGAATTTGGAACTCCCAAACCACCTGTACTAGTTCAACTGGTTCCTGTGTTGCTTCAATGACAGTAGAGCATCCCAAACCATGGCCCTAGGTATTACATTATAAAGGTTCTAAAACCTGATCAGCTACTGACTTAAAGGCTGTGGTTCCTGTTATCCACAAAATCATTTAACAAGAAGAAGGGATATACTAGACATAATTATTTGTTCAAAAAGGGGGGAAACCCTAGCAAGTGTGGCTCAGTGGTTGAACCATGAACCAGGAGATCATGGTTTGATTCCTAGTCAGGACACATGCCCAGGTTGTGGGCTCAATCCCATGTGGGGCATGCTGGAGGCAGCCGATCAAAGATTCTCTCTCATCATTGATATTTCTTCTCTCTCTCTCCCTCTCTCTTCCTCTCTTTATAAAGAGAAAAAAATCAGTAAAAACATATTTTTTAAAAATAGAAAAAATATCCACAGGTGAGGATTAACAACAACAAAAATACAGTACAAGTCTAAGATGCTGCAAATATTAAGTTCTGATACCCTACTTTCTCCTGATTATTAGTCTAGAGACCTCCATCTCTTGTTGCTCTTGCTGCTTCCTCCACCCCAACAACCAACCAAATTCATATACAACATAATGCATCCAAAGTAAGGGAGAAATTAGCAAAAACACAACTTACGTATCAGCCACACTACAAAAATAACTTTTACACATACTGTACTAAAGCCATTTTTTCTAATGATGAGTTTTCAGATTTTCTTTTGGTGCTTCTAGTCACTTTTTTTGTTTTAGAGTACAGCAAAATCACAGTGGGTAGAGATGAGGCTTTTAAGGTCTGTACTAGAGTCTGGTAACCTGCATTTTTACCAAGGACCCTAAGTAATTCTGATAAAGATGAACTAGACCACACTCTGAGAAACAGTTCTGGATGTTCACAGGCAATATTCTCTCCAACATGAAATTTCATACAACCATGAAAACTAAGCCTACATTGGCAATTTATGTTATATCCACTAAAACTAGAAGCAAACTAACATGATACACAATAGCCAACTTTTATGATGAGGTACAGTACTATTTTAAATTTTTCTCTCATGTAATCCTTACCACCAGGTGGAAATGATATCCATCATTACCTTTTTCATACAGATGAGAAAGATAAGGGTCAGAAAGTTATTCACTTTCCAATATCACATGGTTTCTAGGTGGCAAAACACAGGTATTAAACCCAGACTGTCTACCAAAAGCCTATGCTCCCAACCTCCATGTTATGCTACCTCTCCATTTATAATATATATTAGAGGCCCAGTGCACGAAATTCGTGCACAAGGGGGGGGGGGGGTGTCCCTCAGCCCAGCCTGCACCCTATCCAATCTAGGACCCCTCGAGGGATGTCCGACTGCCCGGTGGGATCGGGCCTAAACAGGCAGTCAGACATCTCTTTCACAATCCAGGACTGCTGGCTCCCAACCACTCACCTGCCTCCTTGCCTGCTTACCCCTAACTGCTTCTGCCTGACAGTCTAATCACCCCCTAACCACTTCCCTGCCAGCCTGATCGACGCCTAACTGCTCCCCTGCCAGCCCGATTGCCCCTATCTGCCCTCCCCTCCCGGCCTGGTCACCTCTAACTGCCCTCCCCTGCCGGCCTGGTCGCCCCAACTGCCCTGCCTTGCCAATCTGGTTGCCCCCAACTGCCCTCCCATGCAGGCCTGGTTGCCCCCAACTGCCCTCCCCTGCAGGCCTGGTCACCCCAACTCTCCTCCCCTGCCAGCCATCTTGTGTCCACGTGGGGACAGCCATCTTTGACCACATGGGGTGGCCATCTTGTGTGGAGTGATGGTCAATTTGCATATTACTATTTTATTAGATAGGACTAGGGACCCGGTGCACAAAAATTTGTGCACTCGGGGGGAAAGAGGGGTCCCTCAGCCGGCCTGTGCCCTCTCGCAGTCTGGGACCCCTCGGGAAATAACGCCCTGCTGGCTTAGGCCTGCTCCCGGGTGGCAGAGGACAGGCCCAATCCCTAGGTGCAGCCCCTGGTCGGGCTCAGAGCAGGGCCGATTGGGGAGTTGGGGCGCCGCCCCCTGTCATGCACAGAGCAGGGTGGATTGGGAGGTTGTGATGCCATCCTCAGTCACGCTCAGGGTAGGGCCGATTGGGGGGTTGGGGCACCGCCCCCTGTCACACTCAAGGCAGGGTCAATGGGGAGGTTGCGGCGCCACCCCGTCACACACAGAGCAGGGCCAATCCAGGGGTTGAGGCGCTGCCCTCTGTCATGCACAGAGCAGGGCCCATCAGGAGGGTTGGGGCTCTGTACCCTGTCACGCACAGAGCAGGGCCAATCAGGGGGTTGGGGCGCTGCCCCCTGTCACGCACAGAACAGGGCCCATCAGGGGAGTTGGGGCTCCATACCCTGTCACGCACAGAGCAGGGCCCATCAGGGGGTTGGGGAGCTCCCCCCTGTCACGTACAGAGCAGGGCCAATCAGAGGGTTGAGGAGCTCCCCCGTCACTCACAGAGTAGGGCCGATAGGGGAGTTGGCGCACTGCCCCCTGTCACACTCAGGGCAGGGCAGATCAGGGGGTTGGGGCACCACCCTCTATCACCCACAGAGCAGGGCCGATCAGGGGGTTGGGGCGCCGCCACTGTCACACTCAGGGCAGGGCCAATGGGGAGGTTATGGCTCTACCCTGTCACACACAGAGCAGGGTCCGTGGGGGGGGGGGGGGGGGGGTTGGGGCACCGCCCAATATCACCCACAGAGCAGGGCCGATCAGGGGGTTGGGGGCCACCACTCTCACACTCAGGGCAGGGCCGATGGGGAGATTATGGCTCTACCCTGTCACACACAGAGCAGGGCCCGTGGGGGGGGTGGGGGGGTTGGGGTGCCGCACCCTGTCACACACAGAGCCGCAGGGCAATCAGGGGGTTGGGGAGCTCCCCCTGTATCAGGCACAGAGCAGGGCTGATCAGGAGGCTGGGGTGCCTTCCCCTGTCACGAACAGAGCAGGGCGGATAGGGAGGTTGTGACCCCGCCCCCTATTACACACAGAGCCGCAGGGCAATCAGGGGGTTTGGGCGCTGCCCCCGTCACACTGATCCTGGTGCTGGGAGGCCTCTTGGCTCCGCTGATCCCGGGGCTGGGAGGCATATTACCCTTTTACTATATAGGATAGAGGCCTGCCTGGTGCACGGGTGTGTGCTGGCTGGTTTGCCCTGAAGGGTGTCCTGGATCAGGGTGGGGGTCCCCACTAGGGTGCCTGGCCAATCTGGGTGAGGGGCTGAGGGCTGAAGCTCCCAACTGCTCCTTTTTTTCTTTTTTTTTTATTCTGGGCCAGCTTTAGCTCTGGCTCCAGCTCTGAGGCCTCTGCTGCTGAAAGCAGGTATCTGGTTTGTTTGGGTTCTATAATCGAAACAATGTATAACTCCAGCTCTGAGATCCCGGTTCACTGAAAGCAGGTTTCTGGGGTTTTGTTTAGCTTCTATATTTGTTACAATGTTTCAAACTGCAGGCTCAGAGGTCGGCAAGGCAGGCGGGGAACGTTGGTTTCCTGGGTCACTGAAGCAAGCAAGCCTCATGTTAGTTTCAAGCTGCCTTGCTGCCGGCCGCCATCTTGGCTGGCAGTTAATTTGCATATCACCCTGATTAGCCAATGGGAAGGGTAGCGGTCATACGCTAATTACCATGTTTCTCTTTTATTAGATAGGATATTTGACATTTTATTAAGACAAAATGAGGTAAAAAGAGGGAAGGCACAAAAACAAACCTCACCTTCTTCATTATTTTATCTACAGTTAACACTGTTGCCAACTCACCTTTCTCTAAGCCTTTCTCAGTTCCTAATGACAAACCACATTGCCATAGACACAGCAGGCACTGAAGGTGGGAACACAGATTGGTGCAGCCATTATGGAAGACACTGAGGAGGTTCATCAAAAAATTAAAAATGGGCCCTGGCCAGTGGTGGGTCAGTGGTAGGAGTGTCATCAAAAGGTCCTGGATTTGATTCCCATTTAGGACACATGCCTAGGTTATGGGTTTGATCTCTGGGCCTTGTTGAGGCTCATGCAGGAGGCAACCAATCAATGTCTCTGTCTCTGTCTCTGTCTCTCTCTGTCTCTCTCTCTCTCTTCCCCCAACCCCCTAAAAATCAGTAAAAATCCTCGGGTGAGGATTTTAAGAAAATATTAAAAAAAGAAATTTCCTTATGACCCAGTGAGTAAACTTTTGTGAATATATCCAAAGGAATCTGAAACACTAATTTGAAATAATATATGCACCCCTGTGTTCATTGCAGCATTATTTACAACTAGAGGCCTGATGCATGAAATTTGTGCAAGGGGCTCAGCTCTCGCAGCCGGGCAACTTGCCTCAGTCCTCACAGCTGCAGCGGCTTGCCTCGCCCCTCGCAGCCCCGGCTTCATCCAGAAGGACATCAGCAAGGTAGTTCGGCTGTCCAGTCTAATTAGCACATTACGCTTTTATTATTATAGACTAGAGGTCCAGTGCACAAAATTCATGCATGGGGGGTGGGGGTCCCCTCAGTCCAGCCTGCACCCTCTCCAATCCAGAACTCCCCAGAGGATATCCAACTGCCGGTTTAGGCCTGATCCCTGGGGTCAGCAGTCGGAAATCCCTCTCCCAACCTAGGACCGCTGGCTCCTAACTGCTCACCTGCCTGCCTACCTGATTGCCCCTATTTGTCCCCCCTGCCAGCATGATCACCCCTAACCGCCTCTGCCTGCCAGCCTGGTCACCTGTAACTGGCCCCATCCCCTGTTGGCCTGGTCGCCCCTGACTGCCAACCACGCCAGCCTGGTCGCCCCCAACTGTCCCCCCCGCTGGCCTGGTCACCCCCAACTTCCACCCGTCAACCTGGTTGCCCCCAAATGTCCCCCTGCCGGCCTGGTCACCCCCAACTACCCCCCTTGCTGGCCTGGTCGCCCCCAACTGTGCCCCCTGCAGGCCTGGTCACCCCACGCAGCCTGCTGTTCAGTCATTTGGTTGTCCCTCACTAACCCCCCTGCCGTCCTGATCGCCCCACGCAGGCTGTTTGTTTGTTGTTGTTTGGTAGTCCCTCACTAACCCCCTGCCTGCCTGGTCGCCCCATGCAGCCTGCTGTTTGGTTGTCCATCCAGATGTTTCAGTCATGAGGGCCCCTGGCTTTTTATATATTAGTATAGTCAAGCTATGGAAGCAACTCAAGTGCCCATCCAGAAATGAATGGATAAAAAGGCTGCGGTACATTTACACAATGGAATACCAATCGGGCTTTAAAAAAGAATGAAGTCTTACATTTTGTGACAGCATGATGGACCTAGAGAGTACTATGCTAAGTGAAATAACTCAGAAAGAGAAATACTATATGATTTCACTTATATGTGAAATCTAATTAACAAAATAAACAAACAAAATAGAAACAGACTCATAGATGCAGAGAACAGAATGACAGTTATTAGAGGGGAGAGGGGTTGGAGAGCTGGGTGAAAAAGTAGAAATTGGTAGTTACAGTACAGTCGCAGAGATGTAGATTACAGCATAAGGAATGTAGTCAGTAATATCAATGATAACTGTATGGGGCCAGGTGGGTACTTGAAGCAGTGGTACATGATTTTCAAACCACTTTGCTGTACATCTGAAACAAATACAGAATAATATGGGATGCAATTGAAAAAAAAATAATTATCTGTCAGAAATGGGTGCTTGGATTACCTTATTGCAGCGATTTTCAACACTTTTCATCTCATGGCACATAAACTAATTACTAAAATTCTGTGGCACACCAAAAAAATATATTTTATGCTGATCTGACAAAAAAATAAGTATAATTTTGATTCATTCACACCAGATGGCTATTGTTGTGTTGGCTATTGTCATTTTTTTAATTTCACAATCTAAGGGAAAAGAGTTCAGGGCCCGTGACTAGTCAGGTATTGCATGTTTTAAAAATTCTTGCAGCACACTGGTTGAAAATCACTGCCAAATAGTAGTCAAGAAAAGGGGAGTTCTCAACTCCCATCTGACCCTGTGATCCCACTTCTAGGAATATATCCCAAGAAACCAGAAACACCAATCGGAAAGGATATGTGCACCCATATGTTCATAGCAGCACAATTCACCATAGCTAAGATCTGGAAACAGCCTAAGTGCCCATCAGTAGATGAATGGATTAGAAACTGTGGTACATCTACACGATGGAATACTATGCTGCTCTAAAAAGGAAGGAACTCTTACCATTTGCAAGGTCATGGATGGAACTGGAGAGCATTATGCTAAGCGAAATAAGCCAGTCAATGAAGGAAAAATACCACATGATCTCACTCATTCATGGATAATAGAGACCATTATAAACTTTTGAACAATAATAGATACAGAGGCAGAGCTGCCTCAAACAGATTGTCAAACTGCAGCGGGAAGGCCGGGGAGGGTTGGGGGGCAGGAGGTAGGGGGGTAAAAGATCAACTAAAGGACTTGTATGCATGCATATAAGCATAACCAGTGGACATAAGACACTGGGGGATAGGGGAGGCTAGGGGACTGTCTAGGGCGGGGGGATAAAATGGACACATATGTAATACCCTTTGAAATACTTTAAGCAATAAATTTTTTAAAAAAAAGGGGGGGGGGAGTTCTCAAAGAGCCAATGATTAGCTATAAACATGGAGGAATAAGGAAACTGTATAGGAATCCAACCCTCTAAGGATCCTGAGACCTTCAACTCAGGGACTTTTAGATGCTGGATCCCTAATAAAGGTTATGGCATCCAGAGACACCCAGAAAGTGGTAGCCTGATCTACATGGACCCCAGAATTTGAGTCAGATGAGGTTTACAAAACTATATAAGGTGGACACTTCCGCTCTACCAGTAAAGATTTCTAAATTTCACTGAGGCTGTAAACTGACCTCTAATCTAAAAGACTCTTCCTTAGGCCCTGGCTTTTTAGCTCAGTTAGAGATCAAACCATCATCCCAAAAAGCTAAGGTTGGGGGTTCAATCTCTAGTCAGGGCACATACATGAAACAACCAAGGAATGCATAAATAAGTAGAATAACAAAGCAATGTTTCTCTCTCTCTCTCTCTGTCTCTGTCTCTCTGTCTCCCTTCCTCTCTCTAAAATCAATCAATAAGTAAAATAGCCCTACCCGTTTGGCTCAGTGGATAGAGCGTCAGCCTTCAGACTGAGGGTCCCAGGTTCGATTCCGGTCAAGGACACATGCTCGATCCCCAGTAGGGGTCAAGCAGGAGGGAGTCAATCAGTGATTCTCTCTCATCATTTTTTAAAATATATTTTTATTGATTTCAGAGAGGAAAGGAGAGGGGGGAGAGAGATAGAAACATCAATGATGAGAGAGAATCATTGATTGGCTGCCTCCTGCACGCCCCCTACTAGGGATGAGCCCACAACCCAGGCATGTGCCCTTGACCAGATGAGCCCACAACCCAGGCATGTGCCCAGAACTGGGACCCTTCAATCCGCAGGCCAGCGCTCTATCCACTGAGACAAACTAGCTAGGGTCTCTCTCATCATTGATGTTTCTATCTCTCCCTCTCCCTCCTGAAATCAATAAAAATAAATAAATAAATACTCTTTCTTTTTCTCTCTTTCCAGTTTTAGTCTGAGAAAAAAAGCAAAATGCAAATGGTCTAGTTTGTGCTATGAAGACTTGAAATCTGAAAATTGTTTGTTCTACTCTGCATGGAAGTTCACTAGCATGAAACAAGAATACAATCCTGGAAAGGAAGCTATCAGACATTCACTTCAGCATAACTTAGTAACAGATGGTATCCCTTTTCAGTTGAGAGTGCTGCATTAGAGGAAAAAGTTTTTTTACTTTTGGGGTGTGGGTGGGTAATGAGAAGGTTAACTTAACAGCATGAATACTCTAAGGAGTAACAGATCTGAGGGAAGGGAGCTATGGGAAGCATGAAGAATGGGCATGTCAGGAGCCTGAGATCCCTGGAAATCCAACAACTCCATTCTAGAGATCAGAAGGAAAGAGCACCTTTCTCCACACACTGCCAATACCTAATTTTACCCTCTCTCCCTAGACTGCCGCTCTGCTTCAAGGGTCAAACCGTTAAGAGGGTAGCCAGAGTGCATTCTCAGAATGCAGCCACCACCTCCTACCAACCTACCTCCACCTCTATGCCCACTTAAGTAGCTCTCCTTCCCTTCTTCCTGCCACGCACTATGCCAACTCCAGAGGGCTAAAAGTAAACTGAAGCAATTATGGTCACCAGGTCTCTCCAAGAGTTACAGTACTTTAAAAACTAAGCACATTGCCCTAACCCAGGGGTGGGCAAACTTTTTGACTCGAGGGCCACAATGGATTCTTAAACTGGACCGGAGGGCTGGAACAAAAGCATGGATGGAGTGTTTGTGTGAACTAATATAAATTCAAAGTAAACATCATTACATAAAAGGGTACAGTCTTTTTTTTTTTTTTTTTTTTAGTTTTACTCATTTCAAACGGGCCGGATCCAGCGCGGGCCGTAGTTTGCCCACGGCTGCCCTAACCGGTTTGGCTCAGTGGATAGAGCGTTAGCCTGCAGACTCAAGGGTCCCAGGTTCGATTCCAGTCAAGAGCATGTACCTTGGTTGCGGGCACATCCCCAGTAGGGAGTGTCCAGGAGGCAGCTGATCGATGTTTCTCTCTCATCAATGTTTCTAACTCTCTATCCCTCTCCCTTCCTCTCTGTAAAAAATCAATAAAATATATTTTTTTTAAAAAATTAAGCACATGCAACTTTGCTGTGCTATATATTTCCCAGGTTCTATCTTATACATCATAAAGCTGCCTCCTTGATATAAGGTAAAAGATAGGATTGAAGTATATCGCAGCAGAGTTCAAATATCAACTCTAATAGTTGTTACTTAAGCTCTCTAAAACCTACTGAGAAAATTAAAATGAGAACTTGTAGGTAAATCACCCACCATTATAGCAGAAGCTCAGTAAAGTGTAGCTATTATTAGAAGAAGGGGATGTTATAGTACTTTTAACAATCAGTTTTTAAAAAGTACTTTGCATTTTCAAAATATTTAAATCAGTACTCTTGCTCTAATTAGAAAACACTATTGATCATTTTTCAGGGCAATTCTCTCCAAAAAATCTGATAAAATCAATAGGAAAGATTCACCCTACTCCCTGCATTTCTGAATGAACCTTTGAAATCACTTCATCTGTTTTATTTGGTTAGGAAGTACTGTACAAAGTTTCCTGAAAATCCCAGCCATTATGCCTGAAAGATTTTGACAGAAATTCCCCCAGAAAAAAGGAAAAACAAAGGTCTATGTTGACAGTATTAACATGCAAGCTAAAAACCACCCATATCTTTCTTCACTAGGTCCTAACAGGAAGGCAATCAGATAATAAATTTTACCTCTGTTTCCCCAATCCGAATGTCTCTATTGAGTTTCTCTTTATGAATGACTCCATGAGAACCCAACAACTCCGTTCAGGACTTTTCCAGGGACCTTACTCAGGTGTAGAGAAAAACAACCAATTTTAGGTCCGGAAAATGATCACAGAAAAAAATCGGATTTTCTTTTCTTTTTTTTTTTTTTGTTTAGAAAAACAAAGGAATGGTTTTACATCCTAAGCACAGAATCAGTCGGTATCCGAGAAAGACACGCAGACCCTGGGACAAAGCCCATAACCTTCCAGAGCAGCGGTTCTCAACCTGTGGGTCGCGACCCCTTTGGCGGTCGAACGACCCTATCACCGGGGTCGCCTAAGACCATCCTGCATATCAGATATTTACATGACGATTCATAACAGTAGCAACATGACAGTTATGAAGTAGCAACGAAAATAATTTTATGGTTGGGTCACAACATGAGGAACTGTATTTAAAGGGCCAGAAGGTTGAGAACCACTGTTCCAGAGGAACCTGCTTCCTTCCCTGCGCTCCGCGCCAGCCCCTTCCCGAGGCTCCGGACACGCTCACACTCTCCCGGCCTCAGACTCTGCGGGGACCCGCAGCTGCCACGCTGAGGTTTTCAGTCCCGCAAATCTGGGGCTGTGTGGGGAGAGAAATACTCAGCAGCCGCGTGCCACCTTCACATGAACCATGTCACTCGGACGAGGGGACAGCCCGCTCCCCGCCCCACCGCCAGCGGAGGGTGGGCAGGTCCGCAGGAAGCGGCCGGCGGCCAGAGGCCCCGGTTTACCGTCCACACACATCAGAACAAGCACAGGTGAGCGGCGGCCCCGCCGCGGGCGCGGACAAGCGCGGACTGGCTGAGGCGAGGGATGAATGAGGCGGGCGGGGACCTGCGGGGGGGAGGGGGCTGGCGTGGAGATGGGGGGGCCGCCGCGGGGCAGGCGGGTCCGCCCCACTCGGGCCCCGCCCCCTGCCGCCCCGGCCCCGCCGCAGCGCCGCAGTCCCCGCGCGGTAGCGACGCGCGCCCCGGCCCCTGCCCCGCGCCGCCCGGCCCCCAGCACGTACCTGCTTTGCAGACCGGGGCGCTGGGGCTCCGCCTCTCCGGGGAGCAGCGGCTCTGCTCCGGGGACCGCCTCCGGTGGCGGACGCGGGCCGGGGGTGGGGCCGCGCTCACCTCGCCCGTCCACAGGTGGGTGGGCGACGAGCACGGCGACGAGACGGTGCCCAGCAGCGGCGGCGGGGGCGGCGGCCGCGGGGGGCTCCCGCGGGCTCCGGGCGCGGCGCCGCGCGTGGGGCTGGTGCCTCGCGTGGAGGTGGCCGACGCGCCCGTCTGCGTGGCCACGGTGGGGCTGGTGCGCGCGGCCGCACTCCCGCCGCCGCGCGTGGGGCTGGTGCTGCGCGAGGCCGTGCGCAGGCCCCCGCCGCCCGAGGGGCCTGAGGCGCCGCCACAGCCGCCGCCGTTGTTGTTGCCGCCGCCGCCGCCGCTGCTCCGCGTGGGGCTGCCATGTTGCTGCTGCTGCTGCTTCAGCTGGAACGGAACCGTCGCCCTCATGGGCTGCAGACGGCTCCCGGCTCCCCCGGTCGTGGCGACCGCACCGCTCCCGAGGGCGCCGGCCGGCGTGGGGGACCCATTGCGCCTCATCCGCTGGGACATGGTCCACCCTCCCCGGTGACTGGGCGAGACGGGGGCGGGGGCCGTTGCTGGGTTGAAGAGGAAAAGGTTCTCGAGGCCGAAGAGAAGGCCCCCGCGACGGGGTGACGAAGCCGGAATCCGGGGTGCGGGGGGCGCCCGGGCCGCGGCCGGCAGCGAGGAGGTGGTGCAGCCGCCGCCGCCGCTTCTCCTCATCAACAATAGTGTCTCCGCCGCTGCCCCCGCCCCCCGCGCACGCCCATTGGTGCGGCGTCAGCCGCGCTCGAGCCGCTCCGCCGCGCCCATTGGCTGCCGGCAGCTCGGGCCCTGGCCCCCGGGGCCTAACAGAGCCTGGCTTTGCGCGGAGACCGTCCGCTCTTTAACGAGAGCAGCCCGCCCCCGGGATGGGGTGCGGGGGGAGCGGGGAGCCGGCCGTGTGTATGTGTAGCGCGTGCGCGCGCGCCAGTGTGTGTACACGTGAGTGCGCGTGCGCGCGCCTGGCCCCGCGCGCCTCCGGTCCACGCAGGGCAGCCCCGGGCGCTCGGGCTGGAACGTTGCCAACGAGAATGTCCCGAGCCGGAGCCGTCCCCGGGGATGTCCCGAGTCTGTCCTCACCCGTCTCCTCTTCCCTCCGTGTGCCCCGACCGAGGCCGGGTCCCTGGCCTTTTCTCTGGATCTTTTTGTTCTGTCCTAAAGCCATCAACGTTTGGGCAGGGCTCGCAGGAGGAGAGATTGCGTTCATCTGAATGGCATGTTGCACCTCGTGTCCCTTTTAATTCATCTTTACAAAGAGCCAAGTCCCAGGAGGCCAGGCCTGCTGGTCAGCGTGCACTTGGAGGTTGTATCCACGAGGTCCGGTTGTCCAACGCTGTTACCACCGCCCCTGCACCTCGAGTCACCGGAGATTTTTTTTCATCCGCTGCTGCCCAGTCCCCGGGTTCCTGGGGAAGATGTCCGCTACCCTGCAAGTTTGTGAAGGGCCTCGGTTTACCAAGGGCCTCGTTTGATCTTCACGGTCATTATTTGAGGCAGAACTGGGCTGGCCATCCACGTTGTCTTCTGGTGCAGGAAACAGGTCTCTGTGTGCCGGGCAAGCACTCGGGAAGACAGGCAGCAACGTCAGTGCTAACATAACCTTAGGGGCTCCTCGTGAAGACCAAAAAAAAATTAAAAAAATAAAAAATGGTGGAATCTTACCGCACAGACTCACCTCTCGGGCTATAAATTGCTTCCCCTTTGCGAGTTTATTAAATGTCCATTCTAGACAGATTTCATCTTGTAAAAATGTGGGAGTGGAAGGTGCGGGATGATTTGCTCTGGACCCGAAATTCCACTGGGTCCCTGTGCGTTGCGGTGGGAAGCCTGTGAGGACCTAAAGACTCAGATCCCAGACCCACCACCGCCTCCGTGACCTTTCGCAGGTCCCTGGCCAGTTAGTTCCCTTACCTGTAAAACGCAGCTCCACAACGCCTCCTCTTCCATCCGATGGTTGTGATTATCAGCCACGGGGTAAACGAGCATGTGGTTTGTAGAAGGCACTCGCGGTTCCAGGGTCTCCAAGTGATTCAGGGGCCCACGTCTCTCCCTTTTCCCTATTCCTCCTCTCCCCCAACGCAGAGAGGCTCCAAGTCCCAGAAAATACCTGGTTGGCTGATGATAGACCTGACATCACTACCATTCCCACAACCTGGAGTGAAAACAAAAATAGCTTCTCACTAGACAGGACATACAGGAACCTGCCTGCAAGATCCATGCAGAGCGATAAGGCTAGTCTTAACACAGGAGAGAAGATAAGCCTTTAAATAAGGATTTCATGTCCTGTACCAAGTAGGAGCTCTATATATTTACTGAATTAAACTGCAAGAGGTCAGCAGCCCTAGTGTCTTAGGCTTCCTGATCAATCACTTTTTTTAAATTACATCTTTATGGTTGAAAGTATTACAGCCTGCTGGCAGGGCTCAGTGGTTGAGTGTTGCACTATGAACCGGGAGGTCATGGTTCGATTACCTGTCAGGGCACATGCCTGGGTTGTGGGCTTCATCCCCACTGTGGGGCGTGCAGGAGGCAGCCAATCAGTGATTCTCTCTTATCATTGATGTTTCTATCTCTCCCTTCGTCTGACATCAATAAAAATATATGTACTTTAAAAGTATTACATATGTCCCCTTTTTTCCTCCATTGACACCTTCTACCCTGCCCCTTTCCCCATAACTTTTGATGTTACCAAACTAGAGACCTATTTGTTGAAAGCAAGAGACTTTTAGCTTTTCTGAGCTAAAGTACTAACGTCAGCACAGAAGTTTGTTAGATCAAAGAGTTAAAATGGCCCTAACTGGTTTGGCTCAGTGGATAGAGTGTCGGCCTGCGGACTGAAGGGTCCCAGGTTCGATTCCGGTCAAGGGCATGTACCTTGGTTGCAGACACATCCCCAGTAGGAAGTGTGCAGAAGGCAGCTGATCGATCTTTCTAACTCTCTATCCCTCTCCCTTCCTCTCTGTAAAAAATCAATAAAATATTTTTTTTAAAAAGTTAAAATGTCCTTGGCTCAATCATGAGTTCACCTTTTGCTTCTAGTCATGTTTCCTGTGGAAACCAAAAACTGTATAGCTCCAGAAAATGCTCTTTTTCATCTTGACAGTCTCGGGCTTACCTAAGTGAGGGCATGTCAGCTGAAGCAGATGTTAGCCATTTCAGTCCCCTTTGTACTAAAGGATATTTGTGATGACTTGCAAGTAAAACTTGGAAGATATGAAATCATTCAAGAATGAAAAAAAAAAAAACACTCAGATACTTTAGAACTTTTTGTCTGAGTTTAAGATTTAATGGCAATGCATAAAAGCATCATGTACTTGACTTCATTATCTGTCACTGAAGATTCAAAACAATGCATCAACGTGATGTATTGGTCTTCAGTTTGATAGTATAGCTATGAAGAGTGTCCTTGTATTTCAAGGATCAACAAAATAAATGTCTCCCTCTGGCTTAAACCTTTAACCCTGTTCTTAGAATATCATTCAGATTTTCCATTTGCTCTCCAAGGTTGAAAAATGAGTATATGAAGCTGAGGAAGCAACATGTTGGAATTGGTTTATCTATATTTAAACTCCAGAAGACAAAATTAATAGGCTCATTTGCTTCTGTGCTTTTTTAACTCTTTAAAATGATCTTCTTATGGTAAAGGAAGGTGGATTTTAAGAAAAACTTTGTAGGTTTTTTTTTCTTCCCATGGTTTTAGTAGAATTAGCCATATTCTTTTATAAATCTCTAAATTAATGTCATTGAATGGAACACTCTACAGCCACTAAAATGATAATTATGAAGTCTTAAGTTCCTTTCATTTTAAAATAGAAAAAATGAAAATTATGCATTCAGCTGCATATATACAAAAATTCATTGTAGCTGCAATAATACAAAAATGTTCATGCATTATAAACAAACTAGAGGCCCATTGCACGAAGATTTGCGCAATAGGCCTTCCTTCCCCTGGCTGCTGGCACCAGTTTTCCTCCAGCACCCGGGACCCAGGCCTTTGGTCCAGCCTCAGCGGAGAAGCCAAGCCTCTTCAGTCTTCAGTCGTCTTCAGTCTTCCCTCGGGCCAGAGCCTTCAGTCTTCACTCTGTGCCTGCGTATGCAAATTAACCCACCATCTTTGTTGGGTTAATCTGCATACTCATCCTAATTGGCTGGTGGGTGTAGCGGAGTGATGACCAGTTTACATATGTCTCTTTTATTAGTGTATATATTGGAGGATAAAATACTGATATGAAAATAAAACAGTCATTTTTAATGTGGGATTTGGGGCGGTGTTTCCCCCCCCCCCCAAGAAATATTGATATATGATTTCCTAATAAAAGGGCCGAATTATCAGAACTTAAATTGCAAAGTGATATCCTCTACTTAAAATCTGCTGCTTCACTGAGACTTTGGTCTCGACTAGTTCAGCAAGGCCTTCTATAGCACTACCCACTCCTGTGTTACTCTTACCTCTCTGACTATGCCTTGATCACTTTCACTGGCTCCTTCTCAACCTGACCCTTATATGGTGAGAGTGCCTCAGGACTCCATCCCAAGTCTTCCCTCCACTCATTCCCTAACCAGAGAGCTTCATTTGTACATAAAATTTTACTGACCATCACATTGCCATCTACTCAACTGGCTGCTTGACATCTCTCCTTGTATTTCTCACAGATGCCTCAAACATTGTCCACACCTGAATTTGTCATCGTCCCACCATTCACCCAGCAACAACTGAGGCTCTTCCAGTGTTCTATTATCTCAGTATATGGATCCACTATCTACTCAGTGATCTAAATTAAAACCCTGTAGTCATCTTGGCTCTCTGGCTCCCTTGTGGCAGGTTCATTTATCTTAACTACTCCAGCTTTGCCGGGAGCCGGTCCATGCTTGCTGTTTCAAGGGACCTGGCATATATGGCATACTGTTCTTAATATGTTTGCTCACCTTCTTGTCACTATGTGTTTTAACCAAGGTCTCTGAGAAAGGTTGTTTCCCCAGGTAGGGATTTTCCCCTGAAGTTAGGGAGGGAATAAAACCTCTTAACTAGTGCCAGGTGGGTAATTAATCACTTTAACTACGAACAATCATGCTTAAGCTACATAATCTTTACCCCCTGGAATGGAGATAAGAAACGCCCTAACCTTTGTAATAGAGATTGGTAGGATTGAATCAACTGGTATAAATACAGATGTAGTAAGACAGCAAGAGACAGAACTTAGAATACGGAACCAGGAGAGACGGAACCTAGGCACAGAACCTACACAGAACTAGAGACAGAAGAACTTCGCTGGAGAGAACATGGCAAAAGATCCTGGACTGAACCTGACTACAGAAATGGGCAAGAGAACCTGACTAGAACCTGGTGACTGAACCTGGCTGGAGAACCTAGCAAGAGAACATGGACACAGAACCTGGCAGGAGATCCTAAGCAGAACTTCGCTGGAGATCCAGACCAGAACTTGGCTGGAGATCCTGGCTAGAGATCCTGGCTAGGCTGCTGATCAACTGAACGCTGTCTCCGTGTCATTCCTTCTTCGCCGACTCCGTCCACACCTTTGGGGACCCCTGGACCCACTGGGGCTGGACCCCGGCATATGGCGCCCGAACAGGGACCCCTAGGTAAGCCCCACTCTCAGGACGGATAGGACTCCACCGTAGGAAGAGGGTGGATAGTCTTTGCCCCACAATCGGGACGGATCGGACTCCACCATAGGAAGAAGGTGGATAGTCTTCGCCGACTCCGTCCACACCTTTGGGAACCCCTGGAACAGGATTCCCATAGGTAAGCCCCCACCCCATTGAGAACCCCCACATTCGGGACGGATAGGACTCCACCAGGGTGCTACAGACCCCCCTATAAAGAATAAGTAGGGTAAGAAGGTGGATAGTACAGAACTTAGATTGAGAAGATGTGCCATACTGAGTCCAAAGAAAGAAGACTCTGTATTGATTCTTAGATTGAGAAGATGTGCCATACTGAGTCCAAAGAAAGAAGACTCTGTATTGATCTTTAGATTAAGAAGATGTGCCATACTGAGTCTAAAGAAAAAAGACTCTGTATTGATCTTTTAACACATATGCTTGCTAGCAGAGGAATTAAGGTTACTCCCAGTCAGACAGAACGTTTTATACAAGAAGTATGTCCATGCTTTTCTGAGGAAGGAAAGGTAAATGTAAAGGCATGGGAGAAGGTAGGCCCAAGGAGCCTTATCCTTAACCCCACTGCAGCCTTTCCACCCCGGGAAAGTGCAGGATTGGCAAGCTCTCCCTGGGGTGATAGATCAGGACTCAGGTAATAGCAGAAAGTGCCAATCCTACTCTTAAAATGGATACAAGAGAGCATTTGGGGTTTTTCTTTTTAATGCCTGCTTTTAAAAAATAAAAAAGGGAGAATTTACCAGGAGCCGGTCCATCCTTGCTGTTTCAAGGGACCTGGCATATATGGCATATTGTTCTTAATATGTTTGCTCACCTTCTTGGCACTATGTGTTTTAACCAAGGTCTCCTCTCTGAGAAAGGTTGTTTCCCCAGGTAGGGATTTTCCCCTGAAGTTAGGGAGGGAATAAAACCTCTTAACTAAGTGCCAGGCGGGTAATTAATCACTTTTAACTATGAACAATCGTGCTTAAGCTACATAATCTTTACTCCCTGGAATGAAGATAAGAAACGCCCTAACCTTTGTAATAGAGATTGATAGGGTTGAATCAACTGGTATAAATACAGATGCAACAAGACAGCAAGACACAGAACTTAGAAGACAGAACTTAGAACACAGAACTTAGAATACAGAACCAGAAGAAGACAGAACCAGGAGGCACAGAACCTACACAGAACTAGAGACAGAAGAACTTCGCTGGAGAGAACATGGCAAAAGATCCTGGACTGAACCTGACTACAGAAATGGGCAAGAGAACCTGACTAGAACCTGGTGACTGAACCTGGCTGGAGAACCTAGCAAGAGAACATGGACACAGAACCTGGCTGGAGATCTGAAGCAGAACTTCGCTGGAGATCCAGACCAGAACTTGGCTGGAGATCCTGGCTAGAGATCCTGGCTAGGCTGCTGATCAACTGAACGCTGTCTCCGTGTCCTTCCTTCTTCGCCGACTCCGTCCACACCTTTGGGGACCCCTGGACCCGCTGGGGTTGGACCCCGGCATCTGGCGCCCGAACAGGGACCCCTAGGTAAGCGCCCCGCACTCGGGGTGGATAGGACTCCACCGTAGGAAGAGGGTGGATAGTCTTCGCCGACTCCGTCCACACCTTTGGGAACCCCTGGAACAGGATTCCCCTAGGTAAGCCCTGCCCATTGAGAACCCCACACTCGGGACGGATAGGACTCCACCAGGGTACTGCAGACCCCCCTATAGAGGATAAGTAGGGTAAGAAGGTGGATAGTACAGAACTTAGATTGAGAAGATGTGCCATACTGAGTGCAAAGAAAGAAGACTCTGTATTGATCTTTAGATTAAGAAGATGTGCCATACTGAGTCTAAAGAAATAAGACTCTGTATTGATCTTTTAACACATATGCTTGCTAGCAGAGGAATTAAGGTTACTCCCAGTCAGACAGAATGTTTTATATAAGAAGTATGTCCATGCTTTTCTGAGGAAGGAAAGGTAAATGTAAAGGCATGGGAGGAGGTAGGCCCAAGGAGCCTTATCCTTAACCCCACTGCAGCCTTTCCACCCCGGGAAAGTGCAGGATTGGCAAGCTCTCCCTGGGGTGATAGATCAGGACTCAAGTAATAGCGGAAAGTGCCAATCCTACTCTTAAAATGGATACAAGAGAGCATTTCAGGTTTTTCTTTTTAATGCCTGCTTTTAAAAAATAAAAAAGGGGGAATTTGCCGGGAGCCGGTCCATGCTTGCTGTTTCAAGGGACCTGGCATATATGGCATACTGTTCTTAATATGTTTGCTCACCTTCTTGTCACTATGTGTTTTAACCAAGGTCTCTCTGAGAAAGGTTGTTTCCCCAGGTAGGGATTTTCCCCTGAAGTTAGGGAGGGAATAAAACCTCTTAACTAGTGCCAGGTGGGTAATTAATCACTTTAACTATGAACAATCATGCTTAAGCTACATAATCTTTACTCCCCTGGAATGAAGATAAGAAACGCCCTAACCTTTGTAATAGAGATTGATAGGATTGAATCAACTGGTATAAATACAGATGTAGTAAGACAGAACTTAGAACACAGAACTTAGAATACAGAACCAGGAGAGAAGGAACCTAGGCACAGAACCTACACAGAACTAGAGACAGAAGAACTTCGCTGGAGAGAACATGGCAAAAGATCCTGGACTGAACCTGACTACAGAAATGGGCAAGAGAACCTGACTAGAACCTGGTGACTGAACCTGGCTGGAGAACCTAGCAAGAGAACATGGACACAGAACCTGGCTGGAGATCTGAAGCAGAACTTCGCTGGAGATCCAGACCAGAACTTGGCTGGAGATCCTGGCTAGAGATCCTGGCTAGGCTGCTGATCAACTGAACGCTGTCTCCGTGTCCTTCCTTCTTCGCCGACTCCGTCCACACCTTTGGGGACCCCTGGACCCGCTGGGGTTGGACCCCGGCACAGCTTCTAAATCTCTTGTGAATCTACCACTATCCTCCAAACTCACCATCTCTTCTAGCCATGCTTCTCATCTTCTCTGACCTGTGCTCTTTCTTATACTTACCTAGCCAGTCTCCCTAGATCATTTATGCCCCAGTTTACTTCTCCAAGCACCCAACTTTCCCAAGTTCCCCATTTCTCACCTGCAATCCAGTCCCCATACATCTATAGTGGTCTTTTAAAAACACAAACTTTGTCCCAGCCTGGTGGCTCAGTTGGTTGGAGCACTGTCCCATACTTAGGTTGTGGGTTCTGTCCCCAGTCAGGCATGTATGGGAGGCAACCCATTGCTCTCTCTCTCCCCACCCCATCTCTAAGATAAATAAAAATACTCTCCAGTGAGGATTAAACACACACACACACACACACACACACACACACACACACACACACAAACTTAATCATCTCACTCTACAGCCTGGAGCTTTCCATTCCTCTTAGGAAGATGCGCCCAATCCTGAGGTTTACCACATAATCCATAGGCCCACCTGTTCCCCTCTGAGCTCCAGCCATGCTGGTCTCCTGTGATTTCCCCCAAATACTCCATACTCCCATCCAGAGGCCTTCACATTTATTTCCTCTGCCGCCAACAGTCCTCATTCTCATCACTTGGCCAACTCTTGATCAAAGTTTTTAGACCAGGGGGGCCTCTTAAACTAGCTTTCTCACATTTACAACATTTACCATGCTTCCCTATTGTAGTTATTATAACACAATGATCTGTTCAGTATCTATTTTTCTTTTTAATGTTAAGCTCTTGGCTGCCTTCTATACACAGAGCACTGTGAGAGACATTGGCTCTACAGCAATGAACAACCCACACGCTCCTTGTCCTCTTGAACATACATCTGCGGGAAACAATGAACAAAACAGGCATGGATGCACACACACACATTACCACACACCTGAGTAAATTACCAATTGCAAAGTCCTGTAAAGGAAGCCATAGAGTGCCAAGAAGGAGAACAATGGAGATATAGCTAAGCTAGGTGGGAAGGACTTTCTGAAAAGGTGACATTTAAGATGAGACCTGAAATATAAAAAGGTGCTATTCATGGGAAGAGCATTCCAAACAGGAAATAGTTGTATAGAGACTGAGAAAGGAAAATGCTCTGTGTGTTTAAGGAACCCAGATAAGACCAGGGTCAACAAAGGGGAGAGTAGTTCAGAGATAAGACTGAAGAGGCTAGATGATATAGAGACTTTTAGGCCCTGGTAAGGGATTCAAATTTTATTTATTTATAAATGCAATGGTGATCTTGAATAAAGCTGAGTCCACTCATTGCCTGTATCAGCATAGCATCTCATTCAAAAGAAACAACAGATAACAAAACTAAAAATGAAAAGCAATCCAATATTTACTGAAGTCTATGAAAGGTACAAAGGGAAATTTCTGGGCCTGAGTCTCAGTAAACATGATTTTAAAAATCTTGATCCATCTAAGTTCTACTCAGCACAGCAACAGTCTCCAATCTCTCTTCTCTCTAAATATTACAAACACCCTCCCCCACCCCACCCCACCCCCCCCAAAAAAACAAAAAAACTAGTGAGACCTGGACCTGGATCTTCTTTGGCCTCATTCTCTCACCTTCAAAAGTCCATTCTTGCTCTATCCTTTCTGACCTCACCATTTCTGCATCTCTACTCCAGAACCCAGAGTAGGATCTTCCCAGAAAGGTGTAGGAATGAAAGAATACTTACATTTTCTGGTTTTTAAATTTGTTTTGTTTGTGTTTGTTATCACTACTGTTTGATGTTGCTTTCACACTGGGAATCCACTCTGGCCACTGTGCAGAGAATGGCTTATAGTGGAGCAAGAAGCAGCAAGGCAAATAATGTGGCACCTATTGCAAAGAAGTTCGAGCAAGGGGTGTTGCAGAGAGGAAAACAGTGGATGGATTAAAAATCTACCTTCCAGGTAGAACTAATTTGTCTTGCAGGTGATAGGGTGAGGGAGACGAGCTGTCAGGAGTGTCCCCAGGTCTCTGGCTTGAACACCTTGGTGGGTGGTGGCCTGTTTATGGAGATAGAAAGAGAGGAGAGAGGGACGGTCTTTGAATCAAAATCAGTCTAGGTTTGGATGTATTATGTTTGAGTCTATTATGAATTATTTAAAAGGAGACATTGAAAAGGCAGCTGTACATATAAGACAAGTTCTGAGAGGTCAGTCCGGGAGGTGTAAATTTTGGATTTGGGGCAGATAGATGTTATTTGTGGCTGTGTGAGCAAATGAGATCACCTAAGGACTTACGGCTACTTCTCGGTCTTAGCACAGTGCCAGGTACACTCTAAGTGCTCAAAAACATTATAATTTAAGCTCCTGTCTGTCTGTCTTGTTCTCCCTTGTGTCCTCATGCCTAGGACAGGGTCTGGCATATGGTAGGTACTCAATAATTTCTTGTGAATGGAATGAATGGTTTAGCAACTGTACCATTCACAGCAGCAAAACAGTGATTTCAATCCCATGTCCCTCAGAAACCAAAGTCCATTTGCTTTCACCATAGGATGGTGCTCTCTCTAGTTCAGCAGATAGTCTCAAAGGCTAGGTGGGAAAAGCAAGTTCATGGTATTTCGTTATATAAAAGAGGAAACTAAAGACGTTTCATGGCTTGCCTAAAACTACAGCCTACGTCTTTTAATTTATATTCCAGCATTCCTTCACCAGAGTAGGACTGACTTTCAACAGACCAGCAGCTGCTGGAGATATGTTGTACCTGCCAGTTAGCATAAGCTGTGAAGAGAGAGAAAAAACACACCTAAAAACATAGGTTCGGAAGTGGTATTACAACTTAAAGCAATCTTCTGCTATTCTGCCATGCAAACTTTTCCATCCAAATTCAGGTGAAATATCATATGGCCTTTTCCACTTGCCAAAGCAAGATATTGGCTCCCTCCTCCCTTTGTTCACTGATGTTGTGCTGTCAGAGATATGGTTCCCATTATACCAGCAGTTTTGTATCCTTTCAGAAAATCTTCCTGTATTAAAAGATATGTTAATGAACAAAGGCATGGTACACAACGGTGCTTTGCTCCTCCTTTAAGGGTTACAGTTATATACATGCTTGTATGTGCATGCATAGAATATTTCTGGAAATTCTCCCAAGAAACTGGCCTCTGAAAAGAGGAACTGGGAGGGGCGGGGAGAGAAAGATATGGTGGGAAGGACTTTAGATCCTTTCTTTATGCATACCCTTTTTACTATTTTTGAGGTTTTCGATGCATGTTCACATATTAGCTTTCTTTAATGTTTTTTCACATATTAGTTTTAGGAAAAAAAATTGAATGTAAAAACTTAATCTCAGAAAACCGGTTTATTTTAGTGAACCTTAAGTTTGAAATTGGGATTTATTAATGATCATCACAGTCTCATATAAGCATCAGTACCCAAAATATTTCTGGATTTTGTTTAGGTTAAATAATATTGAGAAAATCCTTGTCCACAAAAATATGTAATTGCAAATGGTAGCAGTGTTCTTTTAATTGATCTTCAACCAGGCAGATTCAAAAAGTGGAAACAGGAATCATGGAAAATGTTTGTCGGAAATAAGTAATAAAGTGGGAAACATTGAGATTTGGAGGACACAGAATGGCAGAATATTGATAATTGTTGAAGTTGAGTGATAAGTACAGACTTGTTCATTATTCTAGGGGTTACTTTTTGTCTGTTTCAAAGTGCCTATAATAAAATGTTTTAAAAATTGATTCACAAAAAATAGCCAACAACTTCACCCATGCCTTATTATAAAAGCCAGAAAAACACCAAGAACTTATAAAGCTCTGAATTTAAGAATCTGAAAAACCTTATCTACCCAACCTGACATGTTATATATTTATTTGTTATTGCACATAAGACTATATATGTATCAAGCAGATGAACTTTGCTCTATATTTCATTGTGCTCAGCATATACGGGCTGTGGTTGCATAGTCACCTGTAGATTTTTCTATAAGCAGAAATATGCAGGCTGATTTTTTTAAAAGACCAATGTAAAGCTGCAACCTTTCTAAGTAATGACAGGTTTACAATAAATTTAAATGTAGCTCAGCGATGACAGGAAAAATTTAACACTAACAGCTACACACACAAAAAATAGTTTACCTGATGGTGGACATTAGCCAGTGGTGGTCCCAAAAAACCACTTGTAGTATTATATTAAATTAATTGATTTTATTACAGGTGTTTCAATATTTAAAATATATTCGAGCCAAAACCGGTTTGGCTCAATGGATAGAGCGTCGGCCTGCGGACTGAAAGGTCCCAGGTTCGATTCCGGTTAAGGGCATGTACCTGGGTTGCGGGCACATCCCCAGTAGGAGATGTGCAGGAGGCAGCTGATCGATGTTTCTCTCATATCGATGTTTCTAACTCTCTATCTCTCTCCCTTCCTCTCTGTAAAAAATCAATAAAATATATTTAAAATATATATATATATTCGAAAATGAAATTCAAATCATTTATTCCACCCCTAAAACACAGGGCAGTTTAAAACCATTCCACTAGACTGTGATAAAATTGAAAGCAGGAAATATATTTTACTCACCTCTATCTCTCCACTACGAAACACAATAGTTTGATGAATGAATATTATTAACTGCAAGTACAGAAAAATTGATTTCTAAGCCCCAAAGTAATGTTATTAAAAATTCATATGTTGATTTTTCTGAGTACACAAATTCCATTCTCATTATAAACAACTGAATAGAAAAAAAAATTTACTTAGAAAATAAAATTCACAGTTCCCCAATCTTTCATTTTTCTATGTATAAAGTAACCTACATTCATGAGAATTTTTTTCTTTAAAAAACAGGATCACATACAAGTTTTAAAGCCCATCTTTTTCCTTTAAATACTGTATATATCTAGGTCATCTTTCACTCAGTATGTATCTAGATTCTCTCATATATATAGTATTCCATCATTTGGCAGGCGAGTCCAGTGCTGCTTAACGATGGAGATGTGTTCTGAAAAATGCACCAGTTGGCAATTTCACTGCTGTGCAAACATTGCAGATTGCATGAACACAAACCTAGATGGTGTAGCCCACTGCACACCTGGGCTACATGGAATAGCCTATTGCTCCGAGGCTACAAACCTGTACAGCATGTGACTGCACAAAACAACACAAGATTAAATCAAGCGCAAAAGAAAGTGATGCAATCAAGAAACACATAAACATGAAATGCATGAGGCTGCTGCCGGTGTAATTATGGCACTGTTTTACAGCAAACATTTTTTTTCATAAGTAGAAACAGTACACTCTAAGTAAAAATAATGCCCTAGCTGGTTTGGCTCAGTGGATAGAGTGTTGGCCTGCAAACTGAAAGGTCCTGGGTTCAATTCCGGTCAAGGGTACAGGCCTGGGTTGCCGGCTTGATCCCCCATAGAGGGCATGCAGGAGGCAGCCAATCAATGATTCTCTCTCATCATTGATGTTTCTCTCTCTCTCCCTCTCCCTTCCTCTCTGAAATCAATAACAATATATCAAAAAATAAAGATAAAAAGTGTAGTATAATAAATACAAAAACCAGTCCCCATTTATTATCATTAATCAATAATACATTGCATGTGCTATAAAGGCATAACTCTGAGATATTGTGGGTTCCATTCCAAACCACCACAATAAAGCAAATATTGCAATAAAAGGGGGTATGCCTATACTTTTATAGGACTGGCAGCACAGTAGGTTTGTTTACACCAGCATTACCACAAACACAAGAGCAATCCTTGGCGCTACAGCCTTGCAATGGCTATGATGCCACTAGGCCAGTGGTCGGCAAACTGCGGCCCCGTGAGTGCGGCTTTTCCACAAAATACCACGTGCGGGTGCGCACGTACAGTGTGATTGAAACTTCGTGGCCACACTCAAAGGGCCAAAGAGCCGCATGTGGCTCTCGAGCTGCAGTTTGCCGACCACTGCACTAGGCAATAGGAATTTTTCAGCTTCCATTGTCTTTCAGCTTCCATTGTTGACTGAAATGTTGCCATGCAGCTCATGGCTGTACCATAACTTAATCAATCTCCTACTGATGGACATTTAGGTTAATTTTATCTTTTTGATATAACATACAATAGTCTAATGATACCTTTGCATTTACATTTTGCATTCTTTTGAGAGCATTTAAAATTTAATGTTGCATAAAAGCAATGTGTCTGCACAGAATAGGAAACCAAACAGCTTTAGAAGGCTGATTTGTCATTGCCCCTCCCAAGCCCTCCAAAGGATTAAGTCTCTTTGAAAATGATTAGTGGTTTGTTTTTTCCTTAAAAAAAAAAAAAAAAGAAATCTTAATGGAGCCTTCCTTTCTCCCGTTCTGTTTAAACTAGGTATGTTCCAGGACTTCTGTGTAGCTGCCAACCTGGAATTTCCCTTCACTCCTTGGGTGTGTGTACATTATGTCCCTTCTACCCAAGGTCTTCCGTTTTGTTTATTTCCTGTGTATGGCTTTTTTTTTTTTTTTTTGTAATAGCTTCCTAATGGTGTACAGAAGGTAAATTTTTTTTTAAGACATTGCAAGTTTGCAAATGTCTTTATCTCATCCTTAGATGGCTTGGGAAAATGTCTCCTTAGGCAGTTGAAGACATTATTTCACTGTCACATAGCATTCATTGTTGCTGTTGAGCAATCCAATGCCATTGCGCTTCCTCATCCTTTATGTATGATGTGGTTTTTCCTTAGAATCTTCTCTGTGTTAATGGTGTTCTGAAAACTCACTATGCTGGGGTTTTATTAAATATCCGAGGATGGACACCAGCTGTTTTTCAGATGGGAAAATGTTATTGTATTAGTCTTCAATCATTTTATTTCCCTTCACATACTAGCCCTTCCCTTCCTGAATGACCTCTTTGGAATATATATATATCATCAGCTGGTTTCTGGTTAGGTTTGGCCAATGGGAGATCAAAATGCAGGAAGAGAGAGAAGTCAGAATCTTTCTTTCCTGAGGCAGAGCTGAATCTCCTGCAGTATCTCTCAGGCAGTAGCTATATCTCCCACTGGGAGGCCCTTTCTCCTGGACTCCAGTTCTCACTGGGCTGCATTTACACGACCTCCTCCAACCTTGCCCCTTCAGCCCTTGGAGTGGAATAGCTTCTCACTGTTGCTATCTGGACACTGTACCACCCTTATGTGTTCCTGTAATCCTTCCTGCTCACACTTCTATAAGAGTCACTTTGTAAAAATCTCTTTATCTGAACCATGTGGGGTGAATTGTGTTTGTTTTAGGGATTCTGAATGATACAGATAGTCTCCTTCCTCTCTCTCTCTCTCTCTCCCTCCCTCCCTCCCTCCCTCCCTCTCTCTCCATTTTCCAAGAAATATTGAGTTTCCTGAACTAGCCTTCTAACTTTTTCTTCTATTTCCCATTTCTATGTCATCTCTTCCATGTATCTCCTGGGGAATTTCTTTGTCTTCACCTTCTAACTCCTCTATGAATTTCTTATTTCAGCAATCATGTTTTTCATTTCCAAGAGCTCCTTTATCCTGTCATTATTATAGCGTTCCATTGTTTCATGGATATAATTTGTCTTCCTGTATTGTCTCTGTTTTCCCAAAATTCTTTTGTTTTGGTGTCTGCCTTTCATGATGGAGACATTTGTCAAATGTCAAATGACTTTCACATAATAGCTAATTGTTAACTCTGTGTACTCAAATGGCTTGTCCCTTGGTGGGCTTTACTTTGGGGTGAACAAGCAGGAATCCGCATGCTTCATTATAGGGTCCCAAATGTCATTTCTCTTGTGATGTTAAATTTTTCCAGAAGAGAACACACCAATCTCTTGTCTGGTATTTTTGGAGCCAAGTGCAGGAATTACAGCTTCAAATTTAGAACAGACTTTCATTTAATGGGAATATTTTTTTTCTGGAAGAAATTCCTTGAAGTAAAATTGTGGGATCCAAGAGTATGCATTTTAAAATTTGATAGATTCCAATGCAATTTGGAAGCATCCAAAGAAAAAAGTTTAATGTGGTTTAAAAAAAAAAAAAAAAACAAGCAAACACATTTTATACGCTGTAAATGTCAGCAGAACTTAATAAAGTATTTTCCTTAATGTTTCAAGAAGTAAAATAGACTGAAATGAATTCTTCTTTTCCATGGTTTTACTTACCTTCAGAATCAGTGCCAACATAGCCTATTTGAAAATTTCCCATCTTTCTAGAAGACAAAATTAGATTCCCCCCAAAGCCATTTGATTGGTATTTCAATAGAGGCAAAAATTGAAATCTATAAAGAGGCACTTGATCTTTTATCATTAGGACCTAAGGGAGTAGCAACTAAAATAGTTGCTTAACCAGATGATCTTTGGTAACTGATATTTGAGTTTATGACAACGGTTTGTGGGAGATTTATCTCAGGATGGTGATTGCTCTGTAGGTTATGAGAATAATTAGGGCAAGAAACTATTTAACCACACTCCAGAGAGAGGCAGTCCACAGAACATGAGGATATTATTTCTAGGGTACCTAAATTATATCCAGGTCATAACTGACCTGTAGGAACTAGCTCCATGCTAATCAAAGTAAGTTTTTCTTTTTTAAAAAAATTGCTGATTATCTTACCCCATAAGGTTGCTCCATATTTTGTCCTAGGTTCCTCACTACATAGCAGACAGTGAAAACTCTTTATAAACTCTACTCCAGGGAATCTAAGTCTCATCCAGAAATAGACATTTCCCTTCCAAAATGATTGTAAGGAAGTCTTTAAGTTTTCTGTCTCTATGGTAACAGCTTGATGGAGAGAGTTAATGACTGGGACGTGAAATACGCCTTGCCCTTTCAAATTCTGTAACAACCACTCAGCGTGCACTCACAGACACCAATTGTTGCTATGGAATAGCAATCACTTTACCATTGCTGAATTGGAGCTTGGATTTCATAACAGAGGGAAACAGAAGAGGGAAAAAAAACACATCCAATCTACATTGTACCTAATCATTCCTTCTTACTTATTCTTTTACTCTGTAGATATAGTTGAATTTTGCTTAAAGAAATGCAGTTAAATTCTGTATATTTGCAAATGTACAGGCCAAGCACTGGGTTCATAGACCACAAAATTTGTGCATCCACTATGTACCACATGCGAGTCCTATGCATATACTCACCATTGTCAATAAATACAGGGGTAGTCAAAAGGAGGTTTACAGCTGGCATCTCAGTGGTTAGAGCAGTGGTTCTCAACCTTGGCTGCACATTAGAATCACCTGGGAATCTTTTTAAAATCCTTATTTCTAGGCCTCATCCTCCGGAAATTCTGTTTCTTTGTTATGGGGTGGGGCCACAACATTAGTAACAAAGAAACAGAATTTCTGGAGGATGAGGCCCAGGAATCAGGATTTTAAAAGATTCCCAGGTGATTCTAATGTGCAGCTAAGGTTGAGAACCACTGGGTTAGAGCATTGGCCTGCATACCTAAGGCTCTCAGGTTCAATTCCTGGTCAAGGGCATACACCTGGGTTACAGGTTAGGTCCCCCGCCCCCAGTTGATAATCGATATATCTCTCTCACATCAATGTTTCTGTCTTTCTCTCTCTCCTCCTCCCTCCTTCCCTGCGTATGAGTACGCAGTTTCTTCTTGTATTATTATTTATTATTGTATTATTAATTATTATTATTAACCTACTTTTGCCCACCCTGTATTTGTGAGTAAATGATTTTAAGAGCACTTATATTACCAATGATTTCTGGTATCTTTTCTCAATATCACTTAACTATGCCATAATGCAGAGTGAATTCAAAGGGCAAAGTACCAAGACACTACTTCCTGTTACACACAATGCGAAGTGGTTTAGTCCCCCAACTATGTGTCTCCAGTGAGCTGGGAGAATTAACTGAGCCATGATACCCTGTGAGATGACTTAGGCAGCTAACAGGTGAAGAAACTTAACCACTTGTCTCTCCCATGTATTTGAGAGCATAGGCCTGCCCAGACTTGGTATCCAGAAAACTAAGACTCCTTGTTTGACTCAGCTCCTAAGTACTCATTACACACTGGAGCACAAAGACCTCTTCTTAGAGATCTCTCTGGGGAGCAAAGGACTTCGGAGGACTAGCAATTTGACCTATGAAGGATGACAATCGCCTATTATTTTATTCTTTTGTGATGTTTTTTAAAGCAATGTCCTTTTTAAAATCTTCTCTCCTAACTGCATTTTAAGTATATGAAGTTCTGAGAGAGTTGCAGCATAGATTACTTCTCAATATGTGCATAGCCTATTAATAGTAGGGATGAAAAAGCAGAAACCAAAAGGGAAGTTAAATTCATGCTCAATATATGTTAATAAAAGAGCGATTCCACTCCTCCCTCCACACTAACCAAAGCCTTAGCTTCCCTCTCTTCCCTCCACTTCTGGCACGATTTATCTTCAGTCCTCTGCAAGACTAGCATTTTCAGTTAGTTCTTCAACTAGGAACTTCCCTTCCTGTGATTCTACTGAACCAAAAGCTTCTGTAACCCAAGAGCAAGGGAGTTGTTGGTGGTAAATAACCTTAAACTAAATGTCCCCTTGTTCTTATTCTGGCAGATTATAAGACAGGATGATAATGACAATCTTATTGACAGTTAACATTTACTGAATACTCGCTATATGTGTGGCACTGGGCCAAGTACTACACACTCTAACAGATTTACACTCTACAACAACTCTATCCATGAGTACTATTATCCCCATTTTTATAGGTAAAGAAAAAGAGGGATAGAATTTTAAGTAGATCGTCCAGGAGTCACTGCCACAGGTAGGATGAAACTGCAGGGAGTCTGAATCTAAAGGTCATACATACTCCCAACCACTGCACTAGAGCAATTTCCACCCACCCCCCCCTTTTTTTTTTTTTTTTTAATTTTTATTGCTTAAAGTATTACAAAGGGTATTACATATGTGTCCATTTTATCCCCCCGCCCTAGACAGTCCCCTAGCCTCCCCTATCCCCCAATGTCTTATGTCCACTGGTTATGCTTATATGCATGCATACAAGTCCTTTAGTTGATCTCTTACCCCCCTACCTCCTGCCCCGCAACCCTCCCCGGCCTTCCTGCTGCAGTTTGACAATCTGTTTGAGGCAGCTCTGCCTCTGTATCTATTATTGTTCAAAAGTTTATAATGGTCTCTATTATCCATGAATGAGTGAGATCATGTGGTATTTTTCCTTCATTGACTGGCTTATTTCACTTAGCATAATGCTCTCCAGTTCCATCCATGACGTTGCAAATGGTAAGAGTTCCTTCCTTTTTAGAGCAGCATAGTATTCCATCGTGTAGATGTACCACAGTTTTCTAATCCATTCATCTACTGATGGGCACTTAGGCTGATTCCAGATCTTAGCTATGGTGAATTGTGCTGCTATGAACATAGGGGTGCATATATCCTTTCTGATTGGTGTTTCTGGTTTCTTGGGATATATTCCTAGAAGTGGGATCACAGGGTCAAATGGGAGTTCCATTTTCAGTTTTTTAAGGAAACTCCATACTGTCTTCCATAGTGGCTGCACCAGTCTGCATTCCCACCAGCAGTGCACAAGTGTTCCTTTTTCTCCACATCCTCTCCAGCACTTGTTGTTTGTTGATTTGTTGATGATAGCCAGTCTGACAGGTGTGAGATGGTACCTCATTGTTGTTTTGATTTGCATCTCTCGGATGATTAGTGACTTTGAGCATGTTTTCATATGTCTCTTGGCTTTCTGAATGTCCTCTTTTGAAAGGTGTCTATTTAGGTCCTTTGCCCATTTGTTGATTGGATTGTTTATCTTCCTTTTGTTAAGTTGTATGAGTTCCCTATAAATTTTGGAGATTAGGCCCTTATCAGATATGACATTGGCAAATATGTTTTCCCACACAGTGGGTTTTCTCGTTGTTTTGTTGATGGTTTCTTTTGCTGTGCAGAAGCTTTTTATTTTGATGTAGTCCCATTTGTTCATTTTCTCTTTCGTTTCAAGTGCCCTAGGAGCTGTATCAGTGAAGAAATTGCTTCGGCATATGTCTGAGATTTTGTTGCCTTTGGATTCTTCTAGAATTTTTATGGTTTCCTGTCGTACATTTAAGTCCTTTATCCATTTTGAGTTTATTTTTGTGTATGGTGTAAGTTGGTGGTCTAGTTTCATTTTCTTGCATATATCTGTCCAATTTTCCCAGCACCATTTATTGAAGAGACTATCTTGGCTCCATTGTATGTTCTTGCCTCCTTTGTCAAATATTAATTGAGCATATTGGTTCGGGCCGATTTCTGGGCTCTCTATTCTATTCCATTGATCTATATGCCTATTCTTGTGCCAGTACCAGGCAGTTTTGAGAACAGTGGCTTTGTAATACATCTTGATATCTGGTATTGAGATCCCACCTACTTTGGTCTTTTTCAGGATTGCTGCAGCTATTCGGGGTCTTTTTTTATTCCAGATGAATTTTTGGAGAGTTCGTTCTAGATCTCTGAAGTATGCCATTGGTATTTTAATGGGAAGTGCATTGAATTTATAGATTGCTTTGGGTAGTATGGACATTTTAATGATGTTGATTCTACCAATCCATGAACACGGTATGTTCTTCCATCTGTTTATGTCTTCCTCTATATCATTTTTCAACGTCCTGTAGTTTTCTGAGTAGAGGTCTTTTACCTCTTTAGTTAAGTTTATTCCTAGGTAGCTTAATTTTTTTGGTGAGATGGTAAACGGGATTGTTTTTATAATCTCTCTTTCTGAAAGTTCACTATTGGTGTATAGAAATGCCTCGGATTTCTTGGGGTTAATTTTGTATCCTGCTACATTGCCAAATTCATGTATTAAGTCCAGTAGCTTTTTGATGGAGTCTCTAGGGTTTTGTATGTATAATATCATGTCGTCTGCAAATAAGGACAGTTTTACTTCCTCTTTTCCAATTTGGATGCCTTTTATTTCTTCTTCTTGCCGAATTGCAATGGCTAACACTTCCAGTACTATGTTGAACAGGAGTGGTGAGAGGGGGCATCCCTGTCTTGTTCCTGTTCTTAGGGGAAATGGTGTTAGTTTTTGTCCATTGAGTATGATGTTGGCTGTGGGCCTGTCATATATGGCTTTTATTATGTTGAGGTATGATCCTTCTACTCCCACCTTGCTGAGAGCTTTTATCAAAAATGGGTGTTGAATTTTGTCAAATGCTTTTTCTGCATCAATTGATATGACCATGTGGTTTTTTTCTTTCAATTTGTTTATGTGATGTATCACGTTTATTGATTTGCGGATATTGTACCATCCTTGCATCCCTGGGATAAATCCTACTTGGTCATGGTGTATGATCTTTCTGATGTACTGCTGGATCCGATTTGCTAAGATTTTGTTGAGGATTTTGGCATCTATGTTCATGAGGGATATTGGCCTGTAATTCTCTTTCATTGTGTTGTCTTTACCTGGTTTTGGTATTAGGGTGATGCTGGCTTCATAGAATGAGCTTGGAAGTGTTCCTTCCTCTTGAATTTTTTGTAGTAGTCTGAGGAGGATAGGTTTCAGTTCTTCCTTGAATGTTTGGTAAAACTCCCCTGTGAAGCCGTCTGGTCCTGGGCTTTTGTTTGCTGGAAGCTTTTTGATGACTGCTTCAATTTCTTCCATAGTTATTGGCCTGTTGAGATTTTTAGATTCTTCCTGATTGAGTTTTGGAATGTTGTATTTTTCTAGGAATTTGTCCATTTCCTCCAGGTTGTCTAGTTTGTTGGCGTAGAGCTGTCCATAGTATTTTTTAACAATCATTTGTATTTCTGTGGGGTCTGTTGTTATTTCGCCTCTATCGTTTCTGATTTTGTTTATTTGGGTCCTCTCTCTTTGCTTCTTGGTGAGTCTGGCTAGAGGTTTGTCAATCTTGTTTATCCTTTCAAAGAACCAGCTCTTGGTTTCATTGATTTTCTGTATTGTTTTTTTGGTCTCTATGTCATTTATTTCTGCTCTAATCTTTATTATCTCCTTCCTTCTGCTCACTCTGGGGTTTTCTTGTTGCTCTCTTTCTAATTCTTTGAGTTGTAGAGTTAGATGATTTACTACCATTTTTTCTTGTTTTTTGAGATAGGCCTGTAGAGCTATAAACTTCCCTCTCAGGACTGCTTTCATTGTGTCCCATAGGTTTTGGATTGTTGTGTTTTCATTGTCATTAGTTTCCAGGATGTTTCGAATTTCTTCTTTGATTTCATTGGTAACCCAATCAATATTTAATAGCATGCTATTCAGCTTCCAGGTGTTTGAGTATTTTGGGTTGTTTTTATTGTAGTTTATTTCTAATATTATGCCATCGTGGTCTGCGAAGACGCTTTTTATGATTTCAATCTTCTTGAATTTGGGGATACTTTGCTTGTGACCCAATATATGGTCTATTTTTGAATATGTCCTATGAGCATTTGAGTAGAATGTATATTCCCTGGCTTTCGGGTGAAGTGTTCTGAAGATGTCTATTAAGTCCATCTGATCTAGTGAGTCATTTAGGATTGCTGTATCTTTGCTGATTATTTGTCTAGAAGACTTATCCAGTGCTGTCAGTGGTGTATTAAAGTCCCCTACAATGATTGTATTGTTGTCGATCTCTCCTTTGATATCCTCCAGGAGTTTTTTATGAATTTGGGTGCTCCTGCATTGGGTGCATATATGTTTACCAGGGTTATATCTTCTTGTTGTATTGATCCCTTTAGTATTATGAAGTGGCCTTCCTTATCTCTTGTTATGGCCTTCACTTTGAGGTCTATTTTGTCCGATATAAGTATTGCTACCCCAGCTTTCTTTTCCTTTCCATTTGCCTGAAAGATATTTTTCCATCCTTTCACTTTCAGTCTGTGTGAGTCCCTTCTAATGAGGTGGGTTTCTTGTAGACAGCAGATGTATGGGTCATGTTTTTTTATCCATTCAGCCACTCGATGTCTTTTGTTTGGAGCATTTAGTCCGTTTACGTTTAAAGTTATTATTGAAAGGTACTTGTTTGTAGGCATTTCTGTTTTTGTGTGGCTGTTTTCTTTCTGAGCTTTTTATTTCTTATTTTTATACCAGTCCCTTTAGCATTCCTTGCATTGCTGGCTTGGTGGTGATAAACTCCCTTAGCCTTTTTTTGTCTGTGAAGCTTCTTATTTCCCCTTCAAGTTTGAATGATAGCCTTGCTGGATAGAGTATTCTTGGATTCAGTCCTTTGCTTTGCATCACTTTGTAAATTTCCGTCCATTCTTTTCTGGCCTGATGTGTTTCTGTTGAGAAATCATTTGACAATCTAATGGGAGATCCCTTGTATGTAACTTTCCGTCTCTCTCTTGCAGCCTGTAAGATTCTCTCTTTGTCCTGAACATTTGCCATGGTAATTATGATGTGTCTTGGTGTGGGTCTTTTTGGGTTCACCTTGTTTGGGACTCTCTGGGCTTGTGTGACTTTTTTCTTCCCCACCTCAGGGAAGTTTTCTGATATTATTTCTTCTAATAGGTTTTCTAATCCTTGTTCATCCTTCTGTTGTTCTGGTACCCCTATTATTCGTATGTTGTTTCGTTTCATGTTGTCCCAAAGCTCCCTTAGGCTCTCCTCCTGTCTTTTCATTTTTTTCTCCAATTGCAGTACGTTTTGGGTGTGTTTTGCTTCCTTGTCTTCTAAATCACTAATTCGGTCCTCCGCTTCTCCTAGTCTACTGTTGATACTTTCAATGGAGTTTTTCATTGCAGCTATATCACTCTTCATTTCTTCTTGGGTCTTACTTAAGTTGTTGATTTTTTCATCTGTTTCTTCTAGCTTCTTGGAGAGGTTGTCGATTTTTTCCTCCATCCGGTTTATGCACTCTAGGACCCTTATTCTGAATTCTTTTTCTGTCATGTTGCATGCCTCTGTATTACTTAGCTGCTTTTCTGGAGAGTCCTCCTTCTCTTTCCTTTGGGGGTTTCTTTGTCTACCCATGTTTGATCTCGCTGACATATCTAGACGTTGAGTCGTTCAGTGGCTGCTCCCTTGGTGGCAGTGACTCCTTGGTCTGTGGTTGCTCTTCGGGCGGTTGCGGTAGCAGCTGCTCTTCAGTTGGCAGCAGCTCCTCTGGTGGGTGCTGTTCACAGCTGTGGTGGCTCTTCTGGCTGGTGGGGCAAGGTTTCACGTACAGCTGCTGTTCCTCAGCAGAGGGTGTGGTGCTCAGGAGGTTGCTTTTGCTTGGATCTGCTGCGTTGATTTAAAGGCACAAAATACAACACAACAAGGCACCACGTACCAGGCACTATACACAAATATATTCACGATATGAATAACCCCAAATAAAGGTGACCACCTGAATTAAGAGAATTAGGGGATAAGGAAGAAGGAAGAGAAAAAGAGAAAAGAGAAAAAAGAAAAGAAAATTAGGGACCAAAAAAAGGAGTGCAAAAATGAAATTGGGAAAAAGGAGGGGGGGAAATAAAAGCGAGAAAAGAAAAGAAAAGAGCGAAAAGAGAGAATGAAGTGGAAGAGGGGAAGAGACTTTTTTATATGAGGAGAATACTCCTATAGAACAGCCATTAATCCCAACAAATTCCAGCAACAGCTCCCTGGAGATGAATGCAAACTAGAAACAACCAATAATATAACGATGAAAATAGAATGGAGAACACTAATCCCAAAATAAAATAAAGAGAAAATAAAATGGCACTTTAAAAAAAAAATGGTAAAATGGTAGCAGTAATAATACTGGTTAAAAATAAGAAGGTAGTAATTAAAAGGGTAAAATCAGGTGATGGAAAAAAGAAGAAAAAAAAAGAAAAAAAAGAAGAAGAAAAGAAAAAAAAAAGAGAAAAAAAAATTGGTTTCTTAGTTAAAAGGTGAAAAAAGAAAAAAAATATATTGCAGTAGTGAAGGTTCTTCGGTTCTTCTATTCTTCAGTGTGACTCGCCTTAGACCTGCCAGGTATTCAGGAGAGTGTTGAGTTTCCCTGCGATACACTGTTCCTCTGTGTTGTAAACCACAGTCCTTATTTTAAAGCAAGCCGCATTTGTTTCCCAGACTGCCTTATTTTGTGTTTAGCAAAGAGTCAGTTTGTGGGACAGCCTCTGGGTGGCAGTGTTCTGGGGTTGGCCTCTGAGGCTATAGGGCCTCTCTGTCCAGTGGAAGTTCACTGCCCAGAGCTGGCTGCGTAAGAGTTATCAGTGCTGTGTTGTTGCTGGGATTGAAAATCCCTCTATAGGCCAGACCCTGTTAACTCCCAGGGACTGATCAGGTTATTTTAATCCTTGATCTCCTACAGGGTGGAATCTGGGTGTGGCTGTGTTCCTTGCCTGGGGGTTGGGGGAGGAGTCTCACTCTCCGGAAAGAATGGCTGCCTCAGCCCTGGGCTCGGGGGGTGTCTCAGCACTCAGTTCGCTGCCACCTCTTCCTGTCCCCCTTCTCTCCTCAGTCTCTCCCCAGATTCCACTCCTCCGCACACTATCCCTCTCTTCAGCACAGGTGAGTGTCTGTATCCAAAATGTCCCATGAACAGGATTCAGTGAAAACAAACAAACAAACGCCGGCCGGACAACAAACGCTTCCCCGGAAACGGGGAAGGCTTGGTTTCTGTAAGCTTCTTCTCTTACCGGGACTGCATGGTCTGGTCAGCTCTTCAGGCTGCCCCCTTTAGGCTCAGTCCTCTGTGATCACAGACCCAGCTCTCAATTCCCCCGGCGGCGCCAGGAATCCCGCAGTTCTCCTTTCCCCCGTTAGGGGCTCTGCCTGTCCCAAGGGACGCAGCTGTCTGCCACTCGGTCTCCCTCCGACTCTCCGGGCTCAGAGGTGTGGCAAACTTTCCTGCCCAAATCCCTGGTTTTTTTACCTTTCCAGGGGAGTTCTGCTCTTCCCGGCTGCAAACCGTCTCGCCAGCTGAGGAATTTCGCCAATTCGGGGTGGATGTTACTAGTTTCAGCTGCTCACTCCATTTGCTCAGGGACACGACCTGGGACGCGTCTGTCTATACCGCCGCCATCTTCCCCCCCCCCCCCCTTTTTTTTAAAATTATTTCAGAAACACAGTCTAGCATAGCAGTAGAGTGGCTTTGGAGCCAGAGTACCTGGATTCAAATTCCAGTTTCACACTTACAGTTGCACGATCTGGAGCAAGTTATTTACTTTCATCTCAGACAGTTCTGTTGAGGCTTAAACACGTTAATTCACGGGACAAGCTCTTAGCCCTGTGACCCGCACACGGAAGGCACTTGGTGAATGTTGGCTATTGTTACTGTCCAAGCTTTGACCAAGTCCTGCTAATTGGTTCCGTCTCATCCCTGCAATTCATCTTCACTTCATTTTCACAGCTGCAGCTTTAGATGAGCCCTGCCACTAGCTTTTCCATACTAGTTTACATACAGCAGAAAGAGTAATCATCCTCAGACAATTTCGTATGTCATTTCCACGCTCAAGAACCTCCAGTGGCTCCCTATTGCAAATTTTATCAGATCCAAATTTCTCAACTTGGCCTCCAGGTATGTCTCTACAAATCCCCTTGTTTAGCTTCCTCGTTCAGTCTCTACTCAAGCCCTTTTCACATAGCTTGCCATATGTTTTCTTAGTTTGCATCTTTTGTGTTCTCTGGACTATGATTCAGTGGGTCTTTATCATGTAAACCCTTTGTAAAATGGCCCTGGTTCTCTAGGTAACAATGTTAATCTATTCAATTAAATATACAGGGATTATCCGTCTAAAAAGGCACTCTGATTAACTCCACCCAAGCTTGATCATGCCAGTGCACTCCTAAACATGTCTGGAAATACTCTGCAACATGTTGATTCATACTGGTTGGTGTGGTAGTGTTTTTATGCATTCTTGTCTTCTCTCATGGTTTTCCTTCCTTTTCAACCTTTCCTTCCTGCTTATTAGTAAGGCAAGTGCTTCATAGATGCTGTTGAGTGATTGATGGCGTGAAACAGTGGATGCGAAAGAGAAAGGTCTGTTAGAGGCAAACAAAGTAACGCGACACTGGGGCTTGTGTTCCTTTAAGTGCAGGTAACAAAACGCTGTGCGCTCTGCAGCTTTGCACATCAAGGTAATTTTCAGAATAAGGCAAGCCATTTGCCTCTGACAATTACGGCATCCTTTTAACAGCAGCCAGAAAGCTGATCTCTTGATTCTCCATTCCTGGGCGTGTAGGCATGCAGGCAGAAGAAGGCAAGGAACAGGCTGCCATGACTTGTCTAAAGGACTTTGCTGTGATAACAGAGGGGAGAGGAGTCAGGTTGCAACTAACTCCTTACCTACTACAGCACAGTTAGCAACCTGGCAGCTTTTTCTTCCCTACTTAGAGAAAACGTTCCCCCTTCCAGGCACCTGCCCGGATCCTCGATCCTGAGAGACCTGACGTCCTCTCTCCCAGTGCTGCAAGAAACAAAAGAAGACAGGATCCATGGACACCATCTAACTCCAGCTGAGGGACAGACCCAGAGGAGGAGCTCTGGAGGTTTTCAGAGGAGCACTTGAAACGAGACCCAAAGGAACTGAGTCATAGATCACCTTTAACCATGGTGGCAAATACTTCTTTGGTAGAATGACAAGAGGAAGATAATGACTGAAATGAAAATGAAATTGTTCCAGTTACACCAAACACGGCACAGAAGGCCTGTCAACCCTCACAAAAATATAAGGCTGAGCAAATTCCATGAGGGTTAGGTGTGGCTATTACTTTAAAATAGAAAATAGTTCTTCATAGTTCAGAAGTAGAAACATGTAGAATCATAGGATATTAGAGCTCATGGAATCCACGTTCCATGGTTTATAAAGAGGAACCGAGACCCAGAGAGGAAAATTAATTTTCCCAAGGCCACAGGAGTGGTGACACAGCCAAGGTGAGAGCCCAGGTCTCCTCATGCTCTAGTGCAAGGTACATTCACTGAGCAGTAAAGATGCCTGCGCTTGGCATCCCACATTCAACGAAAGCCAAGAGAACATGCATAAATACAATATCTTTCCAGAAAGATAAAGTTCTACCTCCACCAGGCTGGGCCACAACACAACACGGTTTTGCTAAAAATTTCCAAGTTCTCTGATTTGCATGTTGAGCTCATGTTCAAGTATGTGGGGGTGGGATGGAGGGGAGCACATGCGAAAAGAAAGAGGAAGAAAAAGAAAAAATAACAACAGTATAATCTAAAGCAGAGGCCGTCTTCTTAGTGGCTTCGGGGTGTTTAGATGCAAACTAGGAGCCAGGAAGACCTGCTTCTATCTCTTGACAAGTCATTTAATCTCTCTGGGCCTCAGTTTCCCATCTGCAAAAAGAAGGCATTCTACTGTAAATTATTTTTAAGGTCTCTTTCACCTCAAATATTAGAATAGTATTCAAGAATAATTACACTAATAGATTTTTATCACATCCAAGATTAGTAACAGAAAAAATATATAAAATGATAGTGGTTCACAAGTAGGTGGCTGATTGTGCATTCAACTAAACAGATATTTATTTTGTGCCCCTGCCTAGGACTCTCAAGACAAAGAAGATATGGCCCTTGCTCTTGAGAAGCTAGCTGTCAGCCCAGAGGAAAGACCTATAAGACTCGCTCTTCACAGACTGTCTCTTAACTAAGTACTAGACCGTCTGACCAAAGATCAGACAAGAAGGGTTTTTGCCAGAGGCACCTTGGGAGGCAACTTCCTGGTTAGTTTTTCCTTCTTACATCTCCACCAACTCCCAAGTATTACAAGTAATAAGGGCTAACTGGTCGCTGCAAGAACCCACTGAACAGCATCCCTAACTCATGTTTTCTGGCCAAAGCATGGTAGGTCAGACACTATCATATCAAAGCTGTTCACTGAGAGTACTGTAAATCAGAGTTATAAATAGTCATTAACTCAAATTTTATCCTGCATGAAAGCAAAATGCTAAGGATCTAGAATGGATGTCCATTACCCTGCTCTGAAAATGGACAAATCAGTATAAGCATCTCATTTGAGAAATTGAGGACAGGAAGTGTCCTGTAGAATATGTGAAATATGTGGCTGCAGAGGAGTCTCAGTTCTAGAGGTGCTCTCAAAACTTGTCAGAGTGTAAGCAAGGTGCTTCATACAAGGTACCCACTCTATTATGAGACTAAATTTACAAGTTCTGCTATTGTTGTCTACTACCTACCTATACAGGGATCTGTAAAATGTGCATTATACATGAATCTATCATGACTCCAAGTAACTAGTAGGGGAGTAGCTACATTTCAGTTTACCAAACAACAATTATTGACTGGCTTATTTCACTTAGCATAATGCTCTCCAGTTCCATCCATGACGTTGCAAATGGTAGGAGTTCCTTCTTTTTTACAGCAGCATAGTATTCCATCGTGTAGATGTACCACAGTTTTCTAATCCATTCATCTACTGATGCGCACTTAGGCTGTTTCCAGATCTTAGCTATGGTGAATTGTGCTGCTATGAACATAGGGGTGCATATAGCCTTTCTGATTGGTGTTTCTGGTTTCCTGGGATATATTCCTAGAAGTGGGATCACAGGGTCAAATGGTAGTTCCATTTGTAGTTTTTTGAGGAAACTCCATACTGTCTTCCATAGTGGCTGCACCAGTCTGCATTCCCACCAGCAGTGCACAAGTGTTCCTTTTTCTCCACATCCTCTCCAGCACTTGTCGTTTGTTGATTTGTTGATGATAGCCAGTCTGACAGGTGTGAGATGGTACCTCATTGTTGCCAAACAACAATTTTAATGGCCATATAGGTATATTGCACAAAGTGTACAGAGATCACCTCAAATTACTTTATTATGTCTTAACTTAGGGATTGTCCTTTTATTCAAACAGTGCATAGTTTGTGCATAAATTACCCAAGCTACAGAAGTGAGGGGAGGGGAAGACGGGCAGGTCTAGAAGAAAATAACTGGAGTGGTAGGTGCAGCCTCTGAGGAAATAACAAACTTGAGAAGAAAAACCCTTACCATCAAGTCTCCCATGAATGAGAGGGTGCCATAAAGAGGCTAGAAACCACGAAGATCAGGACTCTAAACATATTCACCCTCCTCTCTTTTTGGGAACCCACCCCACTAAAACGTTTTTTCTCTACAAATTTGAAAATAGAGTTCAGAGCTTGGCTGATCATAAGCCCTAAACCAATATGAGTCATTCAGTCATAAAGCCACTGGCTTTAGCAATGCCTTCTGATTGAGCAAAAACATCTCCCAACAGCCTCAAAAAAAGAATAAAAGCACACGGCGCACTTCATTGCACATTAAACGAGCAGGCCATTACCAACAGGACAGAACATTGAGTAAGCTTTCATATCCCACTGAAACTCACCTTAGTGGCAAGAAAGCAGAAATGGCTACAGGAAAACTATATCACTAGAGAACTGTTCTCTAAAACATGCTTTAGGCATTGGGTAGATTTCCCCTCTTCTTTCTTTTTTTGGGGTGTTTGTATCATCCTAGAGGGTTCTTTTTAAATATTGCACAAACTTATTGTGCAAAAAATAAAAATGTACAATTGTGCAATCAATGAATATGTAAATCAAAGGAAAATCACCCATAGCATACCCAAAATCTAATTGCCATTAACTTTTCTAGCCATTTTTTCTGTGCATTTGTTTCACACATAGAAAAAACAAGAATCATACTACACATATAATTTTGTATCCTGTTCAACACAGATCATGAAATTCTTTCATACATATATATTTCTAGGGCTATTTTTTGAAAATATGTTTTGTTTAGTTTAATATATTTTATTGATTTAAGAGAGGAAGGGAGAGGGAGAGAGAGATAGAAACACCAATGATGAGAGAGAATCATTGATTGGCTGCCTCATGCACGCCCCCTACTAGGGATGGAGCCTGCAACCCAGGCATGTGCCCTTGGCCGGAATCGAACCCGGGACCCCTCAGTCCACAGGCCGATGCTGTATCTATTGAGCCAAACCTGCTAGGGCTAAAAATATGTTTTTATTGATTTTTTTCTAGAGGAAGGGAGAGGGAGAGAGAAAGAGAGAGAGAGAAACGTGAGAGAGAATCATCCATCGTTTGCCTTGCTTGCCTTCCATACACACCCCAACAGGGTATCAAACCTGACTGGGACTCAAACAAGCATGGGACTACGCTCAACCAACTGAGCCACACCAGCCAGGGCTCTAGGGCTATTCTAATAGCAATATTGGAAATTTGTACATGAACTAAAAAAGCATGGATGTACCATTGTGTGAATACATCATAAGTTATTTAATTAATTCCAAATTCTTGGATGAGGTTGTGTTATGGGCTGAATCATATCCCCCTAAAATTTATATGTTGAAGTCCTAACCCCCTGGATATCAGAGTGTGACTGCATTTAGAGCTTGAGTTAAAAAGATAATTAAGTTAAAAAGTAGGTCATTTGGGTGAGCCCTAATGCACTCTGACTAGTGTTCTGATGAGAAGAGGGCATTTGGACACAGACATACACTGAGGGAATATAGTCTTCCCTATATGAAAATACAGGGAAAAGATGGCCATCTACAGCCAAGGAGAGAAGCCTCAGAAGAAACCAACCCTACAGATGCTTTCATGTTGTATTTCTGGACTACAGAATTGTGAGAAAGAAATTTCTGTTGTGTAAGCCACCCAGTCTGTGGTGCTTTGTTATGGCCACCCTGGGAGCCCTTTCTCCAACCTCATCTCCTTCCATCCTTTCTTTCACTTTATGGTTGGAACACATCATAATTCCCCAACCTGTACACTATTTCAAGCCTCTGGGTTCTTATTTGGACTGCTCTGGAAGAACTGCAATAATAAATTAGAGATTAGGATGAGATAATAAGTAGTCAATATACCCATAGCTCTCCCAATAGTGTCCCTCGATGTTCTCACCATCTTTTAATCTAGATAAACATGTACACATGGCTCTGCTGGGTGAGGTGAGAGTAGGATACAGGTGTGACAACACATCCGAGAGGTTTTTGAGCCCGAGTCTGAGATACAACTGTTCAATTGGCTTTGCGGAGAGGAAATCTAAGAGGATGAGGTCAGAGGAATGAGATGGAAAATATGCACACGGTGCAACTTCTTCACTAAGTTAGGCAACCCGCTCTCTGGAAAAGGACTATTAAGCCAAGACATTCTTCAAAGACCGAGGCTGACCAGAGATGACTTCTAGTCCACAGGGAGTTATCCTGTTATTCTTTCAGAGTTTGAGAAGGCTTATCAGGAGCTAGGCACACATAACCTTATTCCCTGTCTCTTCTCCCCAATTTTTTAGGGGGAATATTTCTGAATATTAGAGACATGGCACAAAATGACATATTCTCCTTTTCTCTCTCCTCATGTAGGGATTTCACAATTGAACTACAAGGGCCCGGGAGAATTCTTTCTTTCTCAGTGCTCAACAAGAGGCAAATGTGAGTGCTTCAGCTCTCTCACCTCAACAAGTGGTCTTAGTCGACTCTCCCAGAAAAAAGAAGTTGATTGAAACCCTCTACTTTAGGCCCTAATAAAAAAGAGAAGAGAAGAGTGCAGATTGGTTTGGCTCAGTGGATAGAGCTTTGGCCTGGGGATAGAAGGGCCTAAGGTTCCAATACGAGAGAGAGAGAGAGAGAGAGAGAGAGAGAGAGAGAGAGAGAGAGAGAGAGAGAGAGAGAGCGGGAGGAGCGCCTGCTGGGGAGAAGGGAGGAAAGGAGGCGCCGCCTCTTTCCTTCCCTCCCTCTATCCCCAGTAGGCGAGGGAGCGGGAGGAGCGCCTCCTCGCGGAGAGGGGGCTTTTTGCACGGGAGGGCGGAAAAACATACGTTAAAATAGGGTTGAGACTTAGCTTTAAAACTTCGCTGAAGTCTAATCTAGAAAAAAGGCTTTGAAATAATAAACCTCGCTCCAAATTAGGAACGCCTGCACATGTAGTAATTTCCACCTAAGAGGCTTTGTGTCCAAACATGCCATTTGTGACCCCAGCAGACAAAGGAGAAGGCCCTTGGAAACACGGCTGCCTTCAGCCCAGGGCCCAGGGCACTGGATTTCCTCGCTCGGCTCAATAATATTTTCACCACCTTGGGCACCAGCTTCAAACCTGGTGGGAAGCAAACGTAAGTGTCTCTTTTAGGAGAAAACAATGAGAATGCTGTATTTCACAAAAGAAAGGAATCCTGTCACTCCTGGGCTGGCAGACCGGAGTCTTAATTATTACATTTGACAGTAGCTTGTACTCCTAGATGTTGAATTTAATAGACCCTCTCTGGGCTGGCAAAACTTATCCCAAAAGGGGAAACGCCTTAAGCTCTTGAATAGCATAGGAGGAAATGTTTATTCTATTTGTATTTATCTTTGTATTCCCAGGGATAAGACAATGAATGAATGATCCTGTAAACAGAAAAGCAGCCTCATGTTACTGATGCTAAAGAATAATACAGCCCTAGCCAGTTTGGCTCAGTGGATAGAGCATTGGCCTGCAGACTGAAGGGTCCTGGGTTTGATACCAGCCAAAGGCATGTACCTTGGTTGCAGGCTCCTCCCTGGCCCAGGCCCTGATCAGGGCACATGCAGGAGGCAACCAATTTATTCTCTTCTCTCTGTCTTTCCTTCTCTCTTAAAGAAACGAAAAGAAAAATACATCGCCTGGCTCGTGTTGCTCAGTGGTTGAGTGTTGACCTATGAACCAGGAGGTCATGGTCCAATTCCCGGTCAGGACACATGCCTGGGTTTCGGGTTCAATCCCCAGTAGGGGGCATGCAGGAGCTCATCATTGATGATTCTTTCTCTTCTTCTTCCTTCCTCTCTGAAATCAATAATATATAATGTATATATGTGTATATATATATATTTTTTAAATAATACATTTTAGAAAAACATCAATGACTCAAATTCAACAATTCATTTATGCATTCACCAACAAATTTATACTAATTGCCACCATGTGCCAAGTACCTGAGATACAGTGTTGAAGAGACCTGTAGTGAAAAATAGAAATCATGGCATTTGGGGTGGGGAGTGGGAGATTCTCAGGAGCTATAGAAGAGAGGAGAAGGGATGGAGTCCTGGCACAGATAGAGGACACAACAATGGATAAAAGGATATCAGATCAGGTAACAGGGAAGAACTCTTGTAAAAAAAAAAAAATGACTAAGAAACTAAGGGTTGAGAAATGAATGGAAGAAGCTTTACTGTCAAGCAAGGATCCCAATCCTAGTGCAGGTCTAGGGTCTAGGGCAGTGGTCAGCAAACTCATTAGTCAACAGAGCCAAATATCAAGAGTACAACGACTGAAATTTCTCTTGAGAGCCAAATTTTTTAAACTTAAACTATATAGGTAGGTACATTGTTATTAACTTAATTAGGGTACTCCTAAGCTGGCCTTTGCTAAAAACGTCCTCCATCTGATTGAGGTACGTTCGCTGAGGTTGACCCCTTCCAAATCTCCCATCCACACTCATCTTGTATACTAGTTTCAGATAGACGAGTGTGGATGGGAGAGTTGGAAGGGGTCGACCTCAGTGAACGTACCTCAAAACAATGTACCTCCCCCGTGCTGCATATCCCGGGGCCCGCCTGCGCCACGTCTCCTGTTGCCCGACCAACCCACACCCCCCACTTCTTCTAACGCCACTTCTTCAAAATAGACTCGCCCAGGCTGAAAAAACGACTTCTGCGCATGGGCCACGAAGTTTCAATCGCACTGTCCGTGCGCGCCCGCACGTGGTATTTTGTAGAAGAGCCACACTCAAGGGGCCAAAGAGCCGCATGTGGCTCGAGAGCCGCGGTTTGCTGACCACTGGCCTAGACCATAATCACAAAGCAACAATTTTAAAAGGACCCATAAATTCTGTGAACTAAGCCACCCATTTTGGAAATGGAGACTCCTGAGTTTACCAGACAAAAGTACAGAATTGGGGAGTAGAGAGAGAAGCACTGAATCTCCTGCAGTTAGTTCCCTGGGAAAAGATGGGGAGAAAATGATTTTGGTTGTGTTTGTTTGTTTGTTTGTTTGTTTGTTTTCAGCAAAAAAGTAGGGGGTTTCAGCAGCCTACTCAAACCACCACTTCCTTTACCCTTGTGGCTGTAACCTGCTATGTTTCTAGGACAGTAAATTCCCTATGTTTTGTCACTTCTAACTTTTGGATAACCATGTAAGTGAGATGGATTTTCCACTGCTCTAGGGCTCAAAGGGGTTCTGGGCTTTGAGCTTTATGAATTCCACACACTGTTTCTGTTTTCTCAGTTTCAATGTCTGTCTCTCTGTCTCTCTCAGTTTTTATGTCTCTCTCTCTCTCTCTCTCTCTCTCTCTCTCTCTCTCATACACACACACACACACACACACACACACACACGGTAAGGAAATATTTTTCTCCCATTGCAGCTACAAAGGTGTTGCCTCACACCTTTGAGATGCCAGTGCTGCCAAGGGTGGGGCTTATCTGAAAAATTCAAGGAACTGTTTGAATTATAAGGGAAGTTCTTGCTTTGTCTGTTTTAGTTAAAATGTAATCTTAAAAAGTAAAGTCAGAGTCCAAATCAACTTAATTATCTTGAAACCTAAAAAGGAAGAGAGATTAATAAGTACTGTGTTTACTTTTTCCTTTTTTTAAATTAAGCAGTTCATTTCCTTTCTATTTACCTACTCTCTGTTTAGGGAGGAATTTATTTACTTAAGTAGAGGATAGCAGAAATGAAACCCTTTAAATTTTTCTTTTGGGTGGAGATGAAGATGCAGGAAGGAGAAGTGTAGAGTAACATAATGTAGAGTAACATGACACAGAAACATAGCATAACTTTCTATAAAATTACCAGCTTTGATATCCCTTCAATTTTCACATAGTTTTCTTTTCACTCTCTCAATTTATAGAAGTACGTGTTAATTTGAGTGATAAATGTGTAACTAAAAAGACTAGAATCAATTTTTTTAAGTACAGTGGGGCCTTGACTTATGAGTGTCCCGACTAACGAGTTTTTCAAGATACGAGCCGTCTCTCAGCTGATTTTTTGCTTGGAGTTGCGAGCTAAAATTCAGGTTACGAGCCAGCTTCAGATACCCCACCGCTAGTTGGTGCAGCAAACGTCACAGTGAACGCCACAACATCAGCCCAGCATCACGTGTCTCACTCGTTCACTGTTGATTTGACATACGAGTAATTTGAGTTACGAGCTCTGTCACGGAACGAATTAAACTCGTAAGTCAAGGCCCCACTGTATTGGTGAATCCTTTTCATTGAAGAATCACTGTCTATTTTATAAAGCAGGTTTCCAGGTAGATTTGATTAAACAAAGGCATAGCTGCATGTTGTATACTAAAACATACATATTTTGAATTCTAGACTGAATTTCACTCAAGTTTTGGTCTAAAAAAGCCAGTTTAGCAGGATTAGTAGCATCAATAACCTTTCCCCCAAAATGAAACTTTAAGTTATTTATTGTATATTAAAGTTGAAGATACTAAAGGTCTGATTTGGGCTCCCATAATTTAAGTGGAAACATATCAGAGTAGGATAGCAATAAATAAGGAGAGCATTTCAAAATGAACAGCTGTGGCTCAGTGGCTGAGTGCAGACCTATGAACCAGAAGGTGACAGTTCGATTCCCAGTCAGGGCACATGCACCACACTCAATCCCCAGTGTGGGACGTGCAGGAGGCAGCCAATCAATGATTCTCTCTCATCATTGATGTTTCTATCTCTCGCTCCTTCTCCCTTCCTCTTTGAAATCAATTTAAAAAATAATTTTTAAAGAGGCTAACAGGAAGGTAGATGGGGATATTACAGTTTGGAGAAAAACTATAGGGGAGATTTTTACCTTAGTTTTGAAATATATCTATTTAAAAGAATATCACCAACTATTTTCTTTTACATGAGCAACTAAAAGAATAAATATCCCAGGATAAATATAACCAGAAAAAGTTTAGGTGAGAAAGAGTAAAAAGAAGTCTTGACTGTGAAAGTGGACACATAGGTAAGTTCTGAGAAGGTCAGTATAGCACTCAGCTCCACACTTCTCTGACTGCCGTGAAGCAAGAGACTTAGAGCAAATGATTTTTGAATCCCTATTTTCTCAGTTCCTACCATTCTAAAAGGCTGGATTGAAACTCCTTCTGTCTACTTTCCTTTATTGAGTGGCCTTCTTTTTCTACTTTCCCTAACCATCTCTCTTACCAAGTTAAAGAAGAAAAAGAAAAACAACAACAGTAAGAGAGAGAAGTCTTTATAAAACGACCAAGCAGGGTTCAAGTATGGGATGATTTTGCTTGGTGGTGCAGTTTGTTTTGACTTCAAGAAAGACATGTTGGGACAGGATAACATAACTTTAAAAAAAAATCCTCATGTGAGTACATGCTTAGGAAGAGGAAGGAAGACAGAGAGAGGAGGGTGGGGGGGAGAGGGAGAGAGGGAGAGAGGGACAGAGGGACAGAGGGAGGGAGGGAGGGAGAGAGAGAGAGACAGAGAGAGAGAGACAGAGAGAGAGAGACAGAGAGACAGAGAGGTTACCCTCCTCACATGCCCAACCAGGGATTGAACCCCCAACCCAGGTAAGTGCCCTGACTGGGAATCCAACTGGTAACATTTCAATGTACAGGACAACATTCAACCAACTGAGTCACTCTAGCGGGGCAGGATAGCATGGCTTTAAAATTTTTTTTAAGTCGTCATTTATCCCATGAATGAATATTGGACCTTACCCATGAGCAGGCTTCAATGGGAGATAGGGAAGAAATGGAGAAATAAGACAGCAGTGGACTTTTCTATGGAGGAAAAGAAGTGCTCACACAAGGAGGGAGCAAACAAACTGCCTTACTCCGCAGTTTTAGCCAAGGCTGCCTCTCCGCTCAAGTTTATTCCCATAGGCCAAGCATTTCCTCTAAGTCCTAGATCCGTGTTATGGCTGAGATGGAATTTCCTGGGACAGGGGGCACAACCCAGAAGCTGACCTATTAGGAAGGTAATAGAAATGGGTAAAGCTTATTGGGTAGAAGACGGGAATTACTGGCTTTGGAGAGATTGCAAGTCCCACCTAAAAGACGTTCAAATAACAGCAAATCTTAAATATTTGCAGGCCAAACAAAACCCTGCTGGCTGGCTACATTGAGCTCTAGGCTCATCACGGTTTTTATTCCTTTCCTAGAGAATAGGGATTAAAGTATTCTCCTTTTGTATGTAGAAAATAAAAAGTAATTAAGAGGAAGATCTAGATAGAGCATGATTTACTGAGATTCTACATACCTTGGGAGAGGCTATTTCCAGAATTTTAGTCAAACTGTGAATTAAAGCAATCCTGGTTCTGATTTCTTATTTTAATCCTTCAAATGAGTTTTGAGCTGGGGAAAAGAAAATAATTTTGAGTAAATCTCTTTGAAAGGATGGCACTTCTCACCCCACCCTCCATAGGTCAAATGTAAATTACCACCCTTTTTGGTGTTTGCCTACACAGTACATGGGAGGATATCATTCTTGATGCTGCTAGAAGAGGTCCTGTTTTAAATCACATGGCAGTTCTGAATTTGTTTGTTATGGTAGAAATAGCCTTCAAATCCATTGCTTTTGGAAGATGGGGAAAATAATTTCTCTTTTAAGAACAGAAGAAGGGGAGAACCAAGATGGCGGCATAGGTTAATGCCGGAGTTTGCTGCCTTGAACAACTACTTCAAAAGTGAAACTAAAAAACGGAACGGACATCACCCAGAACCACAGGAACGCTGGCTGAGTGGAAGTCCTACAACTAGGAGGAAAGAGAAACGCATACGGACACTCAGAGGAGGCGCAGTGCTGAAGTCAAATTCTGAGGTGCGGAGTGCGCGAAGCGGGCTGGCGGCGGAGGGCGCGGTTGTTGTTTTCAATCGGGAGGGAGTCGCAGACTCTGAGCTCCAGATACAGGCGAGTCTTTAGGGACCCAGACTCAAACGGGAGAAGCGGGACTGTCTGGCTTCGGTCAGAGCAAGTGCAGCTTTCTCTCTGAGGTTTGCAGCAGTCGCTGGGACTCAGAGAGGCAGAGCCCCTGGGGACAGGACTGAGAGCCGCCATAACTGCTCTCTCCGGCCCACCCTGTTGATCCTGTGCGATCCGCCCCGCCCAAGCCCTCCACAGAGGCATTTGCCGGATAGCCTCAGGCAAAGGCTAGATTAGCACCTCCCTAGAGGACAGAAGTTCTCTCACTGCAGACACAGCTGATTCTCATAGCCACTTGGCCTGGAGGTCAAACCCTCCCTGGTATTAGCTACAACAATCAAGGTTTAACTATAAGACTGCGCACAAAGACCACTAGGGGGTGCACCAAGGAAGCATAACAAAATGCGGAGACAAAGAAACAGGACAAAATTGTCAATGGAAGATATAGAGTTCAGAACCACACTTTTAAGGTCTCTCAAGAACTGTTTAGAAGCCGCCGATAAACTTAATGAGCTCTACAAGAAAACTAATGAGACCCTCAATCTTATATTGGGGAACCAACTAGAAATTAAGCATACACGGACTGAAATAACGAATATTATACTGACTCCCGACAGCAGACCAGAGGAGCGCAAGAATCAAGTCAATGATTTGAAATGCGAGGAAGCAAAAAACACCCAACTGGAAAAGCAAAATGAAAAAAGAATCCAAAAATGCGAGGATAGTGTAAGGAGCCTCTGGGACAGCTTCAAGCGTACCAACATCAGAATTATAGGGGTGCCAGAAGATGAGAGAGAGCAAGATATTGAAAACCTATTTGAAGAAATAATGACAGAAAACTTCCCCCACCTGGTGAAAGAAATGGACTTACAGGTCCAGGAAGCGCGGAGAACCCCAAACAAAAGGAATCCAAAGAGGACCACACCAAGACACATCATAATTAAAATGCCAAGAGCAAAAGACAAAGAGAGAATCTTAAAAACAGCAAGAGAAAGAAACTCAGTTACCTACAAGGGAATACCCATACGACTGTCAGCTGATTTCTCAACAGAAACTTTGCAGGCCAGAAGGGAGTGGCAAGAAATATTCAAAGTGATGAATACCAAGAACCTACAACCAAGATTACTTTATCCAGCAAAGCTATCATTCAGAATTGAAGGTCAGATAAAGAGCTTCACAGATAAGGAAAAGCTAAAGGAGTTCATCACCACCAAACCAGGATTATATGAAATGCTGAAAGGTATCCTTTAAGAAGAGGAAGAGAGCCGAAACTGGTTTGGCTCAGTGGATAGAGTGTCGGCCTGCGGACTGAAAGGTCCCAGGTTCAATTCCGGTCAAGGGCATGTACCTGGGTTGCGGGCATATCCCCAGTGGGAGATGTGCAGGAGGCGGCTGATCGATGTTTCTCTCTCATCGATGTTTCTAACTCTCTATCTCTCTCCCTTCCTCTCTGTAAAAAATCAATAAAACATATTTAAAAAAAAAAAAAAAAAAAGAAGAGGAAGAGGAAGAAAAAGGTAAAGATACAAATTAAGAACAACAAATATGCATCTATCAACAAGTGAATCTAAGAATCTAGTGAATAAATAATCTGATGAACAGAATGAACTGGTGATTATAATAGAATCAGGGACATAGAAAGGGAATGGACTGACTATTCCTGGGGGGGAAAGGGGTGTGGGAGATGCGGGAAGAGACTGGACAAAAATCGTGCACCTATGGATGAGGACAGTGGGTGGGGAGTGAGGGCGGAGGGTGGGGCGAGAACTGGGAGGAGGGGAGTTATGGGGGGGGGGAAAGAGGAACAAATGTAATAATCTGAACAATAAAGATTTAATTAAAAAAAAAAAGAACAGAAGAAAATAGTGGCTCAGATTTACATAAAAAAACAAAACAAAATAATATTGAAAATTATTCAACATTTGCCAGGTTGGCGTGGCTCAGTGGTTGAGCGCGACCCATGAACCAGGAGGTCACGTTTCGATTCCTGGTCAGGGCACATGCCCGGTTGCAGGCTCAATCCCTAATAGGGGGCATGCAGGAGTCAGCCGATCAATGATTCTCTCTCATCATTGATGGTTCTATCTCTGTCTCCCTCTTCATTCCTCTCTGAATAAATAAAAATATATTTTTTTAAATAGAAAAGAAAATTATTCAACACTTCTAAAATAGGTAACCTGAAGTCATATTTGAGTCAGATATGATTTATGATAGTTCAAAACTCCCCTGATCATTTTGGAGGTATTGTGGCTTATCAAAATGTCTCATTCTTCCCTCACTATTTTATTTTCATCTTTCATAAAAGAAATATCAGTAGATGCATTTACCACCTAAAATTTGCAAATAAGTTCTGATAATTGGAGAACTGTCAGCATTTGAAGGCATCTTAATGGAAACTTAAAGAACACAAAAGCTTTATAGTAATAGAAAAGCGGTTCCTTTTCCCCCTTCTTATTATATACAGAGTAATACTGAAGGCTGTTAAACAATTCTGAATATTGATAAGAACGCAATTTTTTAAAATATATATTTTATTGATTTTTTACAGAGAGGAAGGGAGAGAGAGAGAGAGCCAGAAACATCGATGAGAGAGAAACATTGATCAGCCGCCTCCTGCACACCTCCTACTGGGGATGTGCCCACAACCAAGGTACATGCCCTTGACCAGAATCAAACCTGGGACCCTTGAGTCCGCAGGCCGACGCTCTATCCACTGAGCCAAACTGGTTAGAGCAAGAACGCAATTTTTAAGATAGAAAATAATCAGAGAAGAGAAAATAAGGAGACAAAATCAGAAATAGTTTTCTCAAAAATTAAATATCAAGAAAGCCAAAATCAATGATTTAAAAAATCTAAAACCTAAGTTTGCTTATGAAATTCCTTCATAGAATTCTGCTAAACTTTGATAGAATCCTGGCAAATGCTAGTATGAAAATATTCTAACAACTCTGGATTAGACACCTCTTTCAATGTCTTAGGAACTGTAAATTACGTTTCATTGCAAGACTAAAGTGAAGTCATAAGAAAATCATATTTGGTTTTTTTTTGTTTTTTTTTTAATTAAATATTTATTGTTCAGATTATTACATTTGTTCCTCTTTTTTTTCCCCCCATAACTCCCCTCCTCCCAGTTCCCGCCCCACCCTCCGCCCTCACTCCCCACCCACTGTCCTCATCCATAGGTGCACGATTTTTGTCCAGTCTCTTCCCGCATCTCCCACACCCCTTTCCCCCCCAGGAATAGTCAGTCCATTCCCTTTCTATGTCCCTGATTCTATTATAATCAACAGTTCATTCTGTTCATCAGATTATTTATTCACTTGATTCTTAGATTCACTTGTTGATAGATGCATATTTGTTGTTCATAATTTGTATCTTTACCTTTTTCTTCCTCTTCCTCTTCTTAAAGGATACCTTTCAGCATTTCATATAATCCTGGTTTGGTGGTGATGAACTCCTTTAGCTTTTCCTTATCTGTGAAGCTCTTTATCTGACCTTCAATTCTGAATGATAGCTTTGCTGGATAAAGTAATCTTGGTTGTAGGTTCTTGGTATTCATCACTTTGAATATTTCTTGCCACTCCCTTCTGGCCTGCAAAGTTTCTGTTGAGAAATCAGCTGACAGTCGTATGGGTATTCCCTTGTAGGTAACTGAGTTTCTTTCTCTTGCTGTTTTTAAGATTCTCTCTTTGTCTTTTGCTCTTGGCATTTTAATTATGATGTGTCTTGGTGTGGTCCTCTTTGGATTCCTTTTGTTTGGGGTTCTCCGCGCTTCCTGGACCTGTAAGTCCATTTCTTTCACCAGGTGGGGGAAGTTTTCTGTCATTATTTCTTCAAATAGGTTTTCAATATCTTGCTCTCTCTCATCTTCTGGCACCCCTATAATTCTGATGTTGGTACGCTTGAAGCTGTCCCAGAGGCTCCTTACACTATCCTCGCATTTTTGGATTCTTTTTTCAATTTGCTTTTCCGGTTGGGTGTTTTTTGCTTCCTCGCATTTTAAATCATTGACTTGATTCTTGCGCTCCTCTGGTCTGCTGTCGGGAGTCTGTATAATATTCGTTATTTCAGTCCGTGTATGCTTAATTTCTAGTTGGTTCCCCAATATAAGATCGAGGGTCTCATTAGTTTTCTTGTAGAGCTCATTAAGTTTATCGGCGGCTTCTAAACAGTTCTTGAGAGACCTTAAAAGTGTGGTTCTGAACTCTGTATCTTCCATTGACAATTTTGTCCTGTTTCTTTGTCTCCGCATTTTGTTATGCTTCCTTGGTGCACCGCCTAGTGGTCTTTGTTCGCAGTCTTATAGTTAAATCTTGATTGTTGTAGCTAATTCCAGGGAGGGTTTGACCTCCAGGCCAAGTGGCTATGAGAATCAGCTGTGTCTGCAGTGAGAGAACTTCTGTCCTCTAGGGAGGTGCTTATCTAGCCTTTGCCTGAGGCTATCCGGCAAATGCCTGTGTGCAGGGCTTGGGCGGGGCGGGTCGAACAGGATCAACAGGGTGGGCCGGAGAGAGCAGTTATGGCGGCTCTCAGTCCCGTCCCCAGGGGCTCTGCCTCTCCGAGTCCCAGCACCCGCTGCAAAGCTCAGAGAGAAAGCTACACTCGCTCTGACCGAAGCCAGACAGTCCCGCCTCTCCCGCCTGAGTCTGGGATCTGGAGCTCAGAGTCTGCGACTCCCTCCCGATTGAAAACGCCAACCGCGCCCTCCGCCGCCAGCCCGCTCCACGCACTCCGCACCTCAGAATTTGACTTCAGCACTGCGCCTCCTCTGAGTGTCCGTATGCGTTTCTCTTTCCTCCTAGTTGTAGGACTTCCACTCAGCCAGCGTTCCTGTGGTTCTGGGTGATGTCCCTTCCGTTTTTTGGTTTCACTTTTTAAGTAGTTGTTCAAAGCAGCAAACTCCGGCGTTAACCTATGCCGCCATCTTGGTTCTCAGAAAATCATATTTGTTAGGTCCCGGCTATGGTATTTGTCCTGTTCTGGCAAGAAGGGGTAACCTGTAGACATTCTGTCTCCTAGCCAAATCTTCTCAGCCAATAAAAAGCACTGGACTCTTCTAATGTAAAGAGTGTTCACGGAGGAGAAACCAAGATGGTGGCATAGGTAAACAACAGAAATTGCTGCCTCCCACAACAACTTCAAAAATACAACTAAAAGACAAAACGGACATCATCCAGAACTACAGGAAGGCTGGCTCAGTGGAAATTCTACAACTAGAAGGAAAGAGAAAAGCACACTGAGACTCAGAGGAGGTGCAGAAGTAAAGTGCAGAGGTACAGAGGCACACATGGCAAGGGCTGGCAACTGAGGATGCGGCTGTCTTTTTGAATCGGGAGGGAGTCACAAGCCCCCGACTGCTCTGAACTCCAGTTCCGGGAAGTCTCTGGGACCTAGGACTCATACAGGGAGAAACTAGACTGTCTGGCAGCGGGCAGAACTCAGAACTCGAGGGCAGCTTTCTCTCAGAGGTGCTTGCAGCGATTACCGGGACACTGAGACAATAACCCGGATACTGAGACCTGAGACGCGGGGCCCCTTAGGGTAGGACTGAGGATCAGCCATAGCTGTTTGCTACGCCCTGTTGATCCCCTGAGACCCCGCCCCACCCAGGCTGCGGCAGAGGCTTTTGCATATGAATGCCCTGGCCCTTTGCAATCTGAAAAGTACCTAACAAACTGCAGCTGGGCCAGACAGACCCAGAACTTCCAAGAGAAGGCCCAAGGCCCCACAGCAGCTTGCATTGCTTCACAGCTGGGCCTCATCTGGGCACCTCCAAACCCCAAACAAGGAAGGGGAATCTGCAGACCTCTTCATGGCTCCTGCTGGGTAGCCTCAGGCAGAGGCTAAATTAGCACCTCCTTAGATCCAAGAACCAGTGTCCCCAGTGGTCAGAGTGGGACCATCAGATTACAACTCCTCAGATCCATAAGGGACACACTCAGGGGGCAGACTCAGTGAGCACCAAAGCCCCACTGAAGCAAGTCTTGCCCCAGAAGGGTGTCTTCAGCACAGAAGCTCTCCCACTGTAGACACAGCTGATTCTCAAGGCCACTTGGCCTGGAGGTCAATTCCTCCCAGTGATACCTACAACAATCAAGGCTTAACTACAACAAGACTGTGCACAAAGCCCACAAAGGGGTGCACCAAGAGTGTCCCACTTCAGGTAATTGGGGAGGCTGAGCCACTGGGCCCAATAGGACACCTAGCACACAAAGCCACTCTACCAACACAGGGAAGCATAAAAAATGTGGAGACAAAGAAACAGGTCACAAATGACAGAAATGGAGGAAAGCAAACGACTGGATATAGAGTTCAAAACCACGGTTATAAGGTTTTTCAAGAATTTTCTGGAAACCACCGATAAATTTAGTGAGACCCTGGAGGATATGAAAAAAGACCAACTAGAAATTAAGCATACACTGACTGAAATAAAGAATAATATACAGAGATCCAACAGCAGACAAGAGGATCCCAAGAATCAAGTCAAAGATTTTAATACGAAGAAGCAAAAAATACCCAACCAGAAAAGAAAAAAGAATCCAAAAATATGAAGATAGTGTAAGGAACCTCTGGAACAACTTTAAGCATACCAACATCCAAATTATAGGGGTGCCAGAAGAAGAGAGAGGGCAAGATATTGAAAACCTATCTGAAGAAATAATGACAGAAAACTTCCCCTACCTGGTGAAAGAAATAGACTTACAAGTCCAGGATGCACAGAGAACCCCAAACAAAAGGAATCCAAAGAGGACCACACCAAGACACATCATAATTAAAATGCAAGGGCAAAAGACAAAGAGAGAATCTTAAAAGCAGCAAGAGAAAAAGAGTCAGTTACCTACAAGTGAGTACCCATAGGACTGTCAGCTGATTTCTCAACAGGAACCATGCAGGCCAGAAGGGAGTGGCAGGAAATATTCAAAGTGATGAATAGTAAGAACCTACAACCAAGTTTACTTTATCCATCAAAGCTACCATTCAGAATTGAAGGTCAGATAAAGAGCTTCACAGATAAGAAAAAGCTAAAGGAGTTCATCACCACCAAACCAAGATTATATGAAATGCTGAAAGGTATTCTTTAAGAAGAGGAAGAAGAAAAAGGTAAAGATAAAAATTATGAACAGCAAATACATATCTATCAACAAGTGAATCTAAAAATCAAGTGAATAAAAGATCTGATGAACAGAGTAAACTGGTGAATATAATAGAACCAGGGGCATAGAAAAGGAGTGGACTGACAATTCTTGGGGGGAAAGGGGTGTGGGGGTGCATGAAGAGACTGGACAAAAATCGTACACCTATGGATGAGGACAGTGGGAGGGGTAAGGGCAGAGGGTGGGGTGGGAGCTGGGTGGAGGGGAGCTATGGGGGGGAAAAAGAGGAACAAATGTAATAATCTGAACAATAAAGATTTAATTTAAAAAAAAGAGTGTTCACAGAGCCTTCCTGCTGATTACTCATAATCAATAAGGAAACATTACGAATTGACAAGAGACATCTAGACATTGGGAAGAATGGAGGCCTCCAGTTCTTAGCACAGGAAAGGAGAGCCGCCTGGTGGTCAAAGTGGTGCACAGACCTGCCGCTGGGTCCCGAGGAAGAGCGCGTTTACTGTGTGGTTAACAGGGCAGAGAAGGTAAGGAGTACAAACACTACAGCAAAAAACCAAAAGGTAAAAGCATTTCAGTGAAGGACCTACTTCCTAAACCCACTTACTTTATTATTAAAACCATACCTGCTGGATGTATTTTATGGTAATACTAGTGGTACTCATTTACTTAAAATTTCTGTCTGTCTAGGGGTGCGCTGGGCTCTGCGAGCGGGACGCGGCGCGGGCCTGCCGGGCGCGGGCATGTTCGGGCTCCTGGGCGCCAGCCTGGGCCGAGCCCTCCGGCGGAGCGACTCGGGCGGCGGGGCCCGCGCTGCTGGGCGCACCTGCCCCGGGGCCGGCAGGAGACCGGGCGCCAGCGGTGGGGGTGCCGCCGCCCCGAGTCGTTCCGCAGGGCGGGGCCGGGTCTGCTGCCGCTGCTGGCAGGTGAGGGTCGCGGGCCTGGGCGCGTGGGCGGCGCTGACGAGGAGTCCCTCTCCGCAGCGCTTGCGTGGTTCTCGAGGCCCGTGACGGCGGAGGAGCCGGGGAGGAGGCCGAGGCCGAGCTCATCCGGCTGCTGAAGCGAGCCAAGTTGAGCATCATGGAGATGAGCCAGGAAAGGCTGAGCTAATTTTGCACGAGGCACTTCGTCTTGTCATTCAGAGTGATAACAAGAAGGCCATCATTTACACTTATGATTTGATGGCCAACTTAGCATTTATATGGGGTCAGCTTGAAAATGCAGAAAAGCCCTAGCCGGTTTGGCTCACTGGATAGAGCGTCGGCCTGGGGACTGAAGGGTCCCAGGTTCCATTCTGGGTCGAGGGCATGTACCTTGGTTGGGGGCACATCCCCAGTGGGGGGTGTGCAGGAGGCAGCTGATCGATGTTTCTAACTCTCTATCCCTCTCCCTTCCTCTCTGTAAAAAAATCAGTAAAATATATTTTTTTTAAAAATGCAGAAAAACTTTTTAAAGCAACAATGAGTTACCTGCTTGGAGGGGGCATGCAACAGGAAGACAATGCAATAATTGAAATCTCTCTAAAGTTGGCCAGTATCTATGCTGCTCAGAATCGACAGGAATTTGCTCTTGCTGGCTATGAATTCTGCATCTCAACTCTAGAGGAAAAAATTGAAAGAGAAAAGGAATTAGCGGAAGACATTTTGTCAGTGGAAGAGAAAGCCAACACCCACCTCCTCCTCGGCATGATGCTTATGCTCGCTACCTTCTGTTCTCCAAGCATCATCGCAGGCACAAAGGATGTATGAAAAAGCTTTTCATATTTCTGGAGAAATACTAAGAGAAAGACACCCACAGACCATTGTGCTAATGAGTGACCTGGCTACCACCCTGGATGCACAAGGCCACTTTGATGAGGCCTGTGCGTACATGCAGAGGGCGTCAGATCTGTCAAGACAAGTAGGACATCCTGAGCTGCACATGGTGCTGAGTAACCTGGCTGCAGGCCTGACGCACAGAGAATGATATGCACAAGCAGACGAGATCTACCAGGAAGCACTGAAGCAAGCAGAGCTCAAAAGAGATGAGGTTTCAATACAGCACATCAGGAAAGAATTTGCCGAGTTGTCCAGAAAAAGTAGACCTTTGACTTAATCAAGCTCTGAATCCCTTTTTGTTGTAGGAAATTTCCCAGTATCAGTGGCACCCAAATCAATGGCTTAAATGAGCGATTTTCAACCTGTTGGTTGCAAAAATTTTTAAAACATGCAGTACCCGACTAGTCAGGGGCACTGACCTCTTTTCCTTTAGGTTGTTAAATAAAAAAAATTACAACAGCCAACACACACACACAAAATATATCTCTCTCTCTCTCTCTCTCTCTCTCTCTCTCTCTCTCTCTCTCTGCTATCATTGGTCAATTTTAACCTTAAAAATGTGCCAAAAATCTCACAGAATAACTTATTGAATGACCTGTAGTTAAGTTACTTTCAAACACATAGAGAACTCAGAGGGACTAAGATGCCTGGTTAATAGAAATTAAAAGATAATCTACTTTTTAAAAGAATTATAAGAGCCTTAGCTGGTTTGGCTCAGTGGATAGAGTATCAGCCTGCAGACTGAAGGGTTCTGGGTTCGATTCTGGTCAAGGGCACATGCTTGGGTTGCAGGCTTGGTCCCCAGTGTGAGGCATGCAGGAGATAGCCGATCAGTGATTCTCTCTCATCATTGATGTTTCTGTTTCTCGCTCTCTCGCCCTTCCCCTCTGAAATCAATAAAAACATATTTTAAAAAATAATAAAAAAAAACTATAAGAACTATTTTGATATCAGCATATCAATCAATTAAAATTTTTACTTCAGAAAAAATAACTGGTAAGACTCCTTCCCTGATGCGAAAGGCTGACAACCTAGTAAGGAAATGAAGTAAACAGCAGCTGTACACTCTAGAGTGGAGTGGCAAAAGGTTGGAGGAGTAAGTGGTTGCTGCATGGTAGACATTTTGGCATTTCAGCTTGAGGAGCTTGAATCATTCATGGGTAACCTGACAAGAGTTGTGACAAGATGAGTGGCAGCAGAGTATAAGTTGGCTTGGATTAGGGAGAAATGAAAACAGGAGGACTGAAAGCCAATGGTAACAGCTCATTGGCATGTAATAAGTGGGATTTTGGTGCCATGGAGTTAAGAGGAGATAGATGTAAGAGTTTCTACTTTCAAATTTTATTGAAAATTTTTTTTCTTTTCTAAATGTAAGAAGATGTGACTCCTAGAAGGCATCACCAATGTTATGAAAGGTAGTTTAATAAATTTATTTATTTACTTTAAAAACAAAATAAAATTTTTATTTTAAAAACCCAAGTAGTTCTGATGTTCTTAGAGAATAATTTGTTTCTTTAAATATATTTCCCTTAGTAATTTATTTCCCATGGCCTCTTACATAAATTATTGATTGCTTCGATCTAGGGAAAGGTTGCTAAGCAAAGGAAATTTTCCCTTTGTAAAAATTAATAAACAAAATCATTTAAAGTGAAGCAGGGAGGCCAGAAGGGGGAGCTCTCACACCCTAGGTCATGAAAAGCCCAACGGGAGAATCTCTGTATGTAACTGCCATCTCAGTTTCTTTTTTCTGTCCATAAAAAAGCTTCCTCTCCCTTGCTTCCCCAGACTTGCATGCTCCCCCCTCCCCGTCCTCTGCCCCATCACTGTGTGTTGCAGATTGCAATACTCTGTTGTTCCTGAATAAAAGCTGGCTTTTTGTTTACAGTCAACACTTTTTATCTGTTCCATTCATCACAATTACCAAGAAAACAAACACACATGTGGGATGTTTGTTTCCTTGAATAGGAAATAGTTTCTGGACTTTTCTACCTCCCTTCTAATTAAGTAGAGAGGGAAGGAAGAACTCTAGGGTTGAGAAGTTAAGCTGGTTGAGAACTTGATGGGAGAGGTAAGCACTGGGCAAGAGAAGGGTAGCTCTTCTTGGAAGATCACATGTCTACATTCAACACAACCTTCTCATTATCTTCCCACCACCCACCATTTTAGGATACCTTTTTGTTTCTGTTGTTCCTTGTAAGGCAGTTTCTGATACTCATTTTTATAGGGCAGGGACAGGGCCAGCCTCAAAATGTCCTAGTAAAATTCTGTAACAAATTGGTCTAATAAGGCACTAACTCAACAAGAACAAATTGAACTACGGATAATAGGTAAAAGCTGTCTGCATATAGTTTTGGAACCCATGTATTTGAACACATGATGTCAAAACTGTTCTGTTTTTAAAACCTATAAAGGCAGTTTCCTCTGTTAAATGCACACTCCTTGGATTTTTAATTTCTCTGAGGGATGATCAGTGTTTTGCCAAATTAGACCTTGAAGTTAAGGTATTTCCCTCTCCAGTGTTCATTCATCTTAGTGGCCCCACTGATTCTCTTTAACCCTAACCCAATCTATGTCCTTATCTCTACCACCACTGACTCAACCTTGGTTTGGGCTCTCATTATCTTTTGTCGATGCTATACAACTCCTTCTCTATATTTAACTCCGTCTTGCCCATTCTTTTTTTTTTTTTTCTTAAGACATTTTTATTGATTTCAGAGAGGAAGGGAGAGAGAGATAGAAACATCAATGATGAGAGAATCATCGATTGGCTGCCTCCTGCACACCCCACACTGTGCCCTGACTGGGAATCAAACCATCACCTCCTGGTTCATAGGTTGACTCTCAACCACAGAACCATGCTAGCTGGGCTCAACCCATTCTTTGTAGACTGCCTGCTGAGTTACCTAATTTGAAACCCCCTGTTTAATTCTTCCATTGACTTCAGGATAAATCCAAACTCTTAGCATAGCATGCAAGTCCTTCTGTGATATAGTCCCACCGGAGTCATCTTGGCTCCTCTAGGTCTTCTTCTCATATTTTCATTTAGCCTCCCAACCCCTACTCTTATCTAACATCCTCCCATCCCCTTAAAGAAGCTCCACCCTCTCAGGCCTCTAGGGCTTTGTGATGTTGCAACTTCTGTTTAGAGAGGCACTGCTCATCTCTTAACTAATTCCTTTCATATTTTAAAATAGGAATTAGGTTAGGAACCTTAACTCAGAAAGGAGAAATTGCCTCTGACTCATAAGATTGGACTAGGTTTCTTTTTTTATTCTTTTCTTTTTGTTTTGTGTTTTCTTTCTTTTTTCTTTTTCTTTTTCTTTTTTTTTCATTTCTTTTTTTGGACTAAGTTTCTTGTCATGCACTTCCATACTACCCTGGGCTTCCACTCTGTCATAATACTTATAATCTGTACTATCATTTTCTCCAAATCTACTGAGAGCAATTTGAAGGAGACACTGTGTCTTTTATCTCCTACTACAGTGCTTGCTACACATTAGGTGTTCAAAAAAGGTTTTTGATGCCCCTCTGAAAAAGGAACTTATTGGTCATAATGGAAATTGCATTTTATTTGCAATTTTTCTTGTGACCCCATCCAATCACTCTCCTTTCTAATCTATCATGCACACTGGTTAGGCTAAACTTTTTCAAATTGCCTCTATCAAAGTCTTCCTTCCTAAGAAACCTTTGGCTCCCTATTGTCTATGACAGCAAATCCAGACACCTGGGTCTAGCTTTAAAAAGTTTTATCTGCAAAAGTTAGCTTTCCCCTCATTCTAGGTCCTTCTCTTTATTCTGCCCCCCGTTTGAGACTTCAAACTGCACAACACTGTTCAAAGCTGTAGACTATTAGGTGTCATTGTCTTTATTCTGCTCACTGACACTGCAGAGAAGTTATTCTCCATCACTGCTCAGCAAAATCACATATGCTCACTGCTTAATCATCACTTGTACCTTTTCATTTCATTTTTCCAGCTTCCTTGCATCATTATAGTGTCACTGGATTTTAAGAGCTTGTTTATAACTAAAGATGTTAACCATTTCTCATGCATTGCAAATGATATACCATGTTTTTTGTTACTATTTTACTCTGGTGTTTTACTTTTTGGTTGTATCAAATATAAGGTTGTGCGTTAAATATAATCATATTCTGTTTTTAAAAAATAGTTTTATCTGTTTGGATCTACTTGTTCTACTTTATTTCCAGTCCCTATTCTCCCTTATCTCTGGTCACTTCAAATATCCTGCCTTCACTTTTCCAATTGAAATCCCACCTGTCCTTTTAAGACCCTGCTCAGTAATCATTTTCTCACTGAAGTCTTCCCTGGCTCTTCAAACACATATTGAACATATAGCTTACCACTTATTTGAGCACATGCATATCATCTTGCTGGGATGTAACCATTTCCTGGATAGGCCTTCTCCCTTCCACAAGATGATTTAAGTTCTTGGGGGGGGGAATCATATCATACTTTTTGGTATCGAAACAGCAGTGAAGATTCAATTTCAAGAAAGTGAATAATTATACCAACAAAACGAAAGTTGTCCACTTATAGAACTTGGCCTTTAATTTGAAAAACACTAGCAAGTAAAGAAGAAGGTTAATCGCTAGCTTAAGTTAGTCCTTTTGCCGGGAAGGATGTAAACTTGGAAGATGGGTCAGACAGGCGTAGGTGCCAGCCAGAGTAAGGTCCCTTGTGGTCAGTCATTGTTTCATTATTGAAACAACCAGCAGGTCACTGTTATGCGTATCTCCCAGGTTATCTATTTTCTCTGAGGACATTTAGTTACCATCTGGAATGTTACGTAGTGGGTTCTGTAGAGAATTGCAATGACACCCTGTAACATGATCTTACATTGTAAGATTTGGCATGTGAATCAAAACCAAAAAGGTACTCCAGATCTATTATCTCTAAAATACGAGATTATTTCAGGTGACAACAGAGTCTATGGGAGTAGGCCATGCTTTTCCTCAAACAAAAATTCCCTTGGCATCTAGGTAAGAGTGGTCCAGAACTCTTTTAAATCATGGTTGTCCTGTGAATTGATATAGGATTCTACTCCAGGACACTTAGTTAATATACTGAATTAATCTAGAGTCAGAAACAATGTGTTGCCTTCACAAACTCATATTCCGTTTTAATAAGGCCCCCTAAAGGTACAAAAATCTAAAAGGATTATTTAATGGTGTGAAGCACAAACAGAATGTTGGACCAATAGAGACAGTTGTTTTTGTACCTGGTCGCATTTCAGTAACCTCAAACTGCTTCATGTTCTTGGATACTACCACTGAGCCATTTTCATTTTTGAGTTTCTTGTGCCATAACCAGAGCTTGAAAACTGTAGTTCAAAGCAAAATGGAAAATACATTAGAATCTCATCTTTACCAGTTCTGTGGCTTAAGGTAATGTATTTAACTTCTCTGAGCCTCAGTTTTTTAATTTATAAAATGGGGACAGTAATATGTATTTTGTAGGATTACTGTGAGAATTAACAACATATATAAAATAACTAACAGTGTCTGGCATATAGTAGGTATACAACTATTACTGTAATGTTAGGTGATTTTTTATGTATCATACTGAATGAAAAGTCATATTAGAACACTTAATATTAGTTGTAAAATACCTAAAATATCACACTAACAATCATAACTTCCGGTGACATGATAAAAGCAAAAGATACAATTACTGCCCTGGCTGGTGTGGCTCAGTTGTTTGGAGTGTCCTCCCATGCACGGAAAGGTTGTTGGTTCAATCCCTGGTGGGGGTGAGTACGGTGGGGGGCACTGGTTGATGTTTCTCTTATGCATGGATCTCTCTCTTTCCCTCCCTCCCTCCTTCCTTCCCTCTCCTTTCACCTCTCTCTAAAATCAGTAAAACATATCCTCAGGTGAGGATTTAAAAAAAAAAGATACGATTACTGTTGTCATTAATATGATCTTTAATAAATGGAATAATGCACCATTTACAGCAAGCCTTTTTTAAACCTAAAGAACTGTCTTAAAATCTCCTTCTCCAATGTGTCTGTATCAATACAACCTTTTTATTTAGGTTTATATATAGCAAAGCATTTACTTACAATTATTCATAGAAAACTCTTTAGTGGCTTAATGTCAGCTTTCATAGTGGCATCCATAGGTAATACAAAAGAAAAGTGATTTGCTTTATTTCATACACTGATCCATCAAACACAACTTATACAGCATAGCAAGGTCTCAGACAGCTTATACAAAAGCAAAATAACTGAACTGATTCACAAATTCATATATGATGTTCTATCTGTAATGTAAGAGCAAAACACACCAACAAAAGATACCCGTTAACAAGAAAGATGGTTCTGAGGAATTGACAATATTTTTCAGCCTTTCTTATTCCAGAAAAGCATCCTAAGAAATGAATACTCTGTAGCTTGTTTCTCCTGTCTACTCAGAAAAAAGCATAGTAGCTACACATCTCCATGTTTCAGCTACAACACCCTACATTAGTGTATTATACAATTATCCCCTTATCTTCATCTGAAAAATTACCAACAGAAAATTAAGGATGATTCCAGCTTATACAAACACTTATACAATATAATCTCCATGACAACAAGGCATACAAAACTGTTTAAATAAATAAATGTGACCAGAAAAAGAAAAGCCACAGAAGCCAAGCAATTCAATGTTAAACCAGAACTTATCTTTGAATTGCATCTTTTAGTAATTTAGTTTTCTTATTAAGTTTCTTTAAAAATGCTTTCCTACCATACTTATAAGAATTGGTAATAAGGTGGAGAGCCTGAGACAAGAGACTGGTTACAAATAACTTCACTGCTAGGATTTTAAGTGTACATCATACCAATTTGCAGCTTGAACTTAACTGATTTAAAGAAAAATTCCATTTGGACCTAACAATAGGTTACCATAGGTTACCTTCTCAAAATCACCCAAGCTATTACTGAAGCTATAAAGTCTTTAGTTCACTTTTAGAACACACTTTTATACTGTTTACCTCCTGAAAAAATGTTTTATCTCAGAGGAACTATGTTACTAAGTTCTCCCATTAAAAAATAATATAAAATAAAATAATTTGTCACATCATGATAACCATTTGACCAAAGGACATAAGTAGTTTGAAGACAATGCTTCAACTCTAGACATAAATATGCTGCAGTATGTAGTCAACTAGTTGGACTGTTTCCATTTCTCTTCAGTAATTATAGAATTGGGCACATTTTATGATTAATGAAATCTGATATTGTGTATATGTAAATTAAGTCAAATCATAAGATGAAACATTAAATGAATTGTGTGTACAACAAACATTTTAAATATTCAACTGGATCTAATTGCTTGTTTACTACCAATTGAAGTTTTGCAATGTGCAGAGGGATGAAAGGGCCCTGAGTTTTTAAGTAATATTATGTCTATAGAGTGAGTCTAAACATGAAGATGTTTCTGAAATCTAAACCCACATTATCTTTTAAAACAAAACAAAAAACAACCTCAAGTTGTAGTTTAAAAGTTATTTGCTTTAAAATTCAATCATAAACTGGATACCCTAATGACATGATTTATTTCTAAAGATTCCTCCTCTCTTACCCAGATTTTAAAATCTGGGTTTCAAGTTAAGTTTAGAAAATGACTGTCACATGCTTCATAGTAATACTACGAACCTCACAGTAATAACGGAATTGGAATTTTCAAGACATGATAGATTTATTTGGGGCATAATTTTAATACACAGCATACATTCTTAAGTATTTATTTTCAAATGTATCAGCCATGAGATAAAATCCTAAATTTTACATGCACACACACTCAATTTAACCAGTCACTTAAAAGTTAAATGAAAGTTATTGTCTAGTCTATGTTGCAAAACAATGGTAAATATTTCAAAAATGGTCTGCAAAAATGTTCATAGATAATACCTGATATTGTAGGGTTTGCTTTTGAAACTTAAGGTTGCACTTTGTGTCTTAATATTTGATACAAAGAAATAAGTAAAACATACGTTTTGTGTGGCTCAATCATAAGGCTAAGCTTGCTGTAATAGAGGTTAGAATTTTTTAATGGAAAATTATATACAATTCTGTATGCATTAGTTGTAACTAATTAGAATATAAAATCATAAAACTCAGCAACTGAGAAAATGTTAGATACAAAACTTGAACTCAGTGATTTTCTGACAATCTGATGGTTGGATCCATTGTCAAATGGTAACATCTTAATTCTCAATTCTATCCTATTGAACTATTAACTAGAGTAATGAACTTGAATATAACAAAATATAATTTTAGGTGTTCTTAAATATAAATAGTTATTGAAATAGGACTGAGGATAAAATGCTAAAGAAACTAAAGCAATTTTGTCTGAAAAACTGAGACTTGGGTGTTAAATGAGATGCCTGAAGCATATTGAAGAATAACAATGTTGAAGAAGATAACCAACATTTTTTTTTTTTAACTACTGGATAAGAAAAATGGATAAAAAATAAAAACAGGAGATAAGCAGAATATATATATATTTTTAAAAACCCTTTCCTGACACAGATCACAAGTCAGATAACCAAGGGATAGAGTCAGTCAGATACAAACTAAGGTGACTGATGGAAAGCAATGTGTTGGCACACCAGAGGGCCCTGGGCCTTCCTTCCTCGATGTAAGTTTAATCTGGGAACCTACAGAAAAACCTTCTTTTGATAGTAACATTTGCGTAACTAGCTCAAACTGTGATTTGCCAGATTTACTAAAGTATATGTAGGAGCGGGTCACGCAAGGTACTTTTGGCCGAAGTTTGCATAGTTCAGAATCTAAAAGTTAAAATGCAATTTTACCTGCTGAAGAGCAAATTGACAGTAAAAGGTATGAATATTTAGAAACATCCTAGTCTGAAAAAGACTCCTGGGGCGTACGTAGGACTGTTATGTAATTTCTAGAGTCACTAATCTAGACAATCAACTAATGTTGATTGTAACTTTAAGGAGTCAGCTTGGAAGAGAAAGTATTATATAAAGCAATCTGTGAATAGTTATGTAATAACCTGCATTTAATTGGTAATAAGTTCAACATAAATTTATAAAATGTATAGAAATGTAAGTAATCTCAAGTTCTAAAATCTAACTACCGCCAATGAAATATTTATCTCCATAAATATGAGAAAACACCAAAAAGTTTATTGAAATATTTTTCCATTTTAAGTGACTTTGAAAAGAGGTTTACAGGGAATGGAAAGTTCAGTAAAGAGCTGAAGCCTACCAGGTATTTCATTTGGCTATAGAATCTAAATTTTAAAATCTTTTAAAGAAAATACTTCCCAAATTTTGTGATAATGCCCACTGAAACACGTACTTTACGTGTTCCTTTTTTAAATTGTTTTCACATTCAGAACCAACATACATTTTCTGGAACATGTGGATACATATAAGAAAACTATACAAATTGCTTTATTAGGACATTATCCTTGTAACCTTCCTACATCCCCCTTAACTCGTTTTCTGGATTAGTAACATTTTCCAAAGTCACTAAAAGCAGAAATTTTCAAGGTGGAGACAAAGGGTTGATAAGATTAAAAGTCTATGTTAAATCAACTTCTCCAAATCAAGTATGGAATCCATACTATGAAATCTATGAAAAAGTGTCTGTTCCCATAAGCCATCTTCACTTTTCCCTTAAATTTTACTTTACCTTAGTTCTTCAATATAAAGATGTTAGGAGTGAAGTGATTTGAAGATTCATGATGGCAGAGGCGGGATGAATTTTGTCTTGAATTAGTAATTACTTCTCAAGCACAATCAACATAGATATGTCCACACGTCGTCTTATGGTTGCCTGACTTTTAAAGTCATTAAGGTATCTGGGTTTGGCTTATATATAAGCCATAGTGACTAATTTCTTACAAAATGTCAGGACATTATACATCCTGTCATAGTGTGTAGGCAATACGGTATAGAGAGATGTGGAGACAGGCAAACCTAAGTTAAAATCCATCTTTGCCTATTACTAGGTGTGGACCTTGGGCAAATTACTTAGTTTCTCCTAGCTTCAGTTTACTCATCTGTAAAGGGGATATATTAACTGTAATTCTTATATAGTTGCTATGAAGACTAAAAGAGATGGTGTATGTATATCCCAACATTCAGTCTACAACAAATGGTCAATTAGTATTATTTCACTCCTGCACCTTCCCAAAACTTTTTACACTGATATCAGGGTTTCCCCCCAATTATACATTTTTAAAGGGGGACCACTTTTAAGAATTATAATTAAGTCATTTTTGACTAAACACAATTCAAATCAGGTTCTTTCAATGGCTTAGTTCTGACATATAATAACAATAGTTAAGGGAATTAATATTATTCTTTAATTACCTATTATAATGTTTTTAAGATTGTAATACTATCCTGCAAATGAATTTAATATTTTTTCATTAACAGCCTTTTATTCAAAAGGAATCAAATGTTTTTACACATGCAAAATGTGTGATAGCAGTTAAATATTAGCTTTAAGACACCTTTAATATTAGATGAAAAAAAATTGGCAAACAAGCATTTTAAGTAATTTTGTTTGCTTGTATATTATAAATAGATCCTAAAAGTAAATGAGTCTGATCTACAATTTAATTTAAAATTTATTAAAATGACCTACACTTTCTACTTTTTCAGGAGTCTATTAAACAAATTGGGGAAAGGAAATTATTTGTTTTAAACATCATGGAAAATGGGAAACTATAGGAGTTTTTTAAAATGGTATGTTAACTTTTAAAAGTATTTTATTACTAAGTATCAAAAAATGCTGAAAAACAATCGACTTGCTTGAGCTCAAAGTAAGTATAATGTAGGGTAACTCTTCTTCTGTCAGGAAAAAATCAGTCAGACTTCACATGGTCACTTACCCTCCAACTGAAGAAGGACTATCGTTTATTTTTATTCAAAGATGTCCTACAAATGTTTGAAAATAATGCCCTGAAACACAATTGACAGACATTTAAAGGCAAGGGAACGAAGTAAAATTTCCTGGGAAAGATATAAATAATTTGTTACATTATAAAAGACTAACCGGATGAAAAATATTTTATGCCGTAGACTGAAAAATATGTTAAGGGTCTGAATCAAGATAAGGGCCATTAAAACACAAAAGCTGGAAATCCTGGGCACTAGTAAAAGAATCTTCATTCTAAGAATTCAAAACTGTGCTCAGCCATCTAGCTGAATAAATGGTAAGTGCTGTAACACCCAACTCAAGACCATCGCAGATGGCAAACAAGAAAAGGCTTATATACAAGTCAAGTGTTTTGGAAATCTGATATAAGTCAAACTGGGAAATTTAGGTTGTTTTTAGCTAAATGATGAAGACAGAGGAATCTGAATGAGAAAATATTGTTCAGAATTTTTGTTTGTCTCTTAGCTTTTTATCTCCCAGAGAAATCACAGAACTTAATTAGATAATAAGTACTAAGTACTCTGAGAATCTGTAAAAAATAAGTGAGATCATCGCTGTTTGCAAATTGATAGAAAATAATTTGTGCTTATAAAAAACAGTCCCTTATTTGACATAAAGTGCTTTATTTTTAAAAATGCGGAGGTTGTTGTTTTAGAAATGATTATGAGTAATGAAGAGGCAAAAGAAGCTTTAAAAACAATATGACTTGGATACATAACATGTTATCACTAAAAGGTATTAATGTAAATAACAAATGCTGTTCACATATCAAAAATCATGTGAAAAATTGGCAAAAGGAGAATTTATGAAAATAGGATTAGTGAAAAAAACACACACCCAGTTTTGAAAAGAGAGAGGGAAGTCTAAGTCTGCTCAGAGATGACAGGTTTGGCAGCAACCCTTCCTTCCACCGGAATTTGGCATGCCAGTCAAACAATTTTTTCCACACAGTGTGACAGGTCACAGGGAGAGGAGAGGAATCTTTTTCAGACAGTCATCGGGCTTTGCTTGTGAAGAGGATAAAAAGACACTGTAGGTTCAAAACTAGGAATTACTTTTGAAGTTATTTTAATCAGGAAATGTAATTTTATTTGAGTCAAAGGTGGCCTACTTAGAGAATAAAGGATATAACACTATATTGTCTTAACCATCTACCTACTTAAAAATTCCATATAAGTATAGCTCTATAAGTTTTCTGATAAAAATGTGCTTCTTAAATAAATGAAAATGGAACATACCATACATATAAAAATAAAATAAAATGGAAAAAGGTTAATATTAGGACTTCTTCTACTTTGTTCTATGCTCTCTTATGAACTTCTAAAACCAGAACCAAATACATTTGTTAAAATGCCTGGAAGGAAACATTTAGGATTTGGAAGGTTAAAAGAAATAGCATTTCAAATTAGGTTTTGGTTGTTCCTTCTTTAGAGCCCTTTGAGACAATGTTTCTGCATTTTCCACAAGGAGAGAGAAAGCAAAAAATCAGGTAGTTGCTTTCTCTTCTGCAAAATTCACTGTCATAAAACAAACCTGACAAAAGTTGGGGGGAGAAAAATGTTCATATAATGGAAGAATGTGTGCTCTGTTAGGAAGAGAGCTTACAAGAAAGCTTATTTGTGGCTACAGACTATTGCACATTCAAACAAAACACAAGAGAAAAGAATGTCCAACAGATAATATGTTAGGAACGGATCAACATATAAAATAAACTAGCTTGTGCCCAGAAATAAAACATGGATACCGGACACCACTGAAGTCAAATCTGTCTTAATTTGCTTCTGTTTTAATGACCTTAGAAACTGTTTCAAACTGATTATCAGCAATACATTGTTTTTGCTTTTTTTTCTTAAAAAAATATTTTAAGACCACTTTTGATACACACACATATAATTCTGTGGTCATAACAGACAAATATAACTTTAGTGAGACTAAACAAAAGTGCAAAACTTAAAAAAACAAAATTAAAAAATGTGGAAGCATAAGCTAAACTTTCTGCATAGCTGAAATCTATTTAAAGCAAGTCCTGTTGCAGGGTGGGGTACTGACAGGAGGATAAAGCAGGTTTAAAACGTCTTCTGCAGGTTTAAACGATGCGAAAAATAATTTCACTCCATAGGCTTGGAAACATTTCACAGACAGTTCACTCCTACATCTTTAGACACCATGGTGGTGGCAGTGCCTCCGTCTGCAAGGTAAACGGTGGTGCTAGATTTGGAATGGGCTGCCCTGTCACTGCCATTGTTGTTGACCTCACAGTCCAGCTGTTCGGTGGAGATAACCCAGGTGGAGGGGCGCCACCGCTTAAGAGAATACGGAGTTTTCACACGTTTCTTGATCTTTTCACCAGATCCTGATTTGCCATCTTGTGTTGACTCACCTACTAAAAATGAAAGTACAGAAAAATGAACTATATATATATAAAGAAAGTACTAAAAAAGTAAAAACGTAGAGTTGCAATTCAAGAAGAGATCAAACTAATGTCTACAGGAGGTCCTAATAGACATTTCTTAAAGTTGATGACTCCAGGCAGTATTTTTTGAGGCGAACCTTAAATTACTTCTGAGGCTCTTTAAGCCTAATGTTTTTATAATTGAATTATTCTATAGGACAAGGAAGAAAATATTTAAAAGCCACTAAAAGCAAAAAGAGGAGAAAATGCAAAGTTCTTAGCTGCATTCTCAAATCCTTTGGTTACTGGTATCAATCCTAACTTAGCAAAATGCATTTAATCATTCTATTTAATGTTCAAAGTCATCAAATGACAAAGGCACTGGCACATGACAGTTTACAGAAGAATGACAGAAGTCCTAGAATACAAATTTTCTAGTAATTCCCCATACACAGCAAAACATTTTACTGACGTGGAGCCCTGCCATAGGTCAAGTGGTCTACAATAGAAACCACTCAAGCACTGGCTAGATTCTACTGATTGATTTTTGAGAGCTAAATCCCTTTCAGCCCATTTTGTAGTCTTTGACAACATAAAACATGACTTTGTTTTTCTTCATAAGTGCTGTCTAAAAGAGAAATTATTTTGTAAATGATGACTGTTAAAGATTTTGGTGAGCTCTCTTGTTTTGTGTTATAATCCTTTTAGGGCCAGAAACTAAGTATCAAGTTGTTTAAGTTATTTGTTTAAATTGTTAGGGGGCCCATAGCACAATGCTGTAGGCATGTGGGAGACTCAATACATAACTCTTGAAAAAAATGACACTAAAAAATCAAGAGCAACTTTATAGTGACTTTTCTGAATTCTCTCTGGACTTTTAAGATTTTTTAAGTCTGATAAAATCTAAATGTGTATATAATAGATATTAATATGCTCAACAAACTTTCAAAAGTTGTACTGGCATCATTTTACTTGGAGGTTTTAAAATGATATTTATTTAATCTTAATCATTCACAGCAAATATGAGTTGCATTATAAACTAGTAGCTACTTAAGACACATATTGAATTGGTAATTATTCTATTGTGACACTGATTTTTTAATTATCAATAACAAAAAATTTTTTTTTACAATAGTCTAATTACTTTTTAGGTCCAGCCAAATGGCTTATTTTATTTCTGAAAGTATAAAACTAGATAATTGTTAGTTGAAACACAATCTGATTCTAAGTAGTTACTTAAATGGTCCCAAAAGACAAGCAGGAGAGATTACACAACCCCCTCACTTACATTGCAAACCGCTGCCATCAAGGATATTTGTGGCTGAAAGATCTAAAGAATTAGGTCTCTGTGCTCTTCTGGGTTTTGATGGTCCAGGATCTACTACTGTGCTTGGAACACCCTGTGTAAGAACATCTTGCTCTAAACATGGATTACTGTTGTTGTTATTGGAATTAGTTCGGCCACCTTCCAGCGGCCGTTCCCTCCTGTCCACAAGACGATCCAGAACACCTTCATCATGGCCAGCCTGTTGCTCTCGCCTCAATAAAGGTTCATGCTCATCAGGACTGGAATTAATATTCAGCCTGGTGTCCTCACCAATGAACTGATTCTGCAGCATTTCTTGGGCCCTGTGTGCCACTGTGTTGGCTGTCTGGCCAGATGGTATTGCCCCATTCGCATACTGAGCAGCGGCAGCATGGGAGTTAACGCTGTGATTTCTACCTGCCACGCCATTCATGGTAACCGTAACCACGTGAGGTTCTACAGCATTGATGGTGTTCATCTTGGCAACTCCAGTTTCTACTTGTTTCAAGTTTGATTTGTGCTTGCTGCCAAATTTCAGCCGGGGCTCCTTTGTTGAATTTTTGGTGTTTAAAGGCAAACTAGTAGGTCTCTTGGGAAGGTTCTGTTGCTTGGGGAGAGGATAGAGCTGAGCAGGTGGGACATCAGGAATTAAACATGCTTGGCCATTGGCAGCCTGTGTGAAGTCCTGCTGCCCAGTGACTTCTACTGCAAGCTTTATTAGTGGGTAAAGCAGGCTAGAGCTGGTACTGCTCAGGGGGTCTGGCCCACTGAACTGCTTAAGAGAATGCTCCATGAGATTCTCATCAGAACTTTCTTTGAGGTTCTTATCAACTTCTTTAGGGTCTAGCTTGTTGGTCTCCAAGTCCTCTTCTGTCAGCTGTAAGCAGACAGGGGTTGGCCCAATTGGCTGTGAAACATTGGTGGCATGAAGATTTGTTTCATCTGGGTATGGCATCTCCGATATAGTGGTCATGCCAGTGCTTGGAGTGAGGCCAGTGGTGTTGGTGGTGGTTGTGTTGGTGGACAGGCTGGTGACACTTGTTTCAGGGCTGGGAATTCGAGCTTGTGCTTGCTGTCGTTCGTAGTTAATTGAGTTTCGGTTCTTTTCCCCTGTGGTCAAAGGTGTGCTAGACATCGAATGCTCAGAGGAAATATTCTTCACAATGCTGTCAGTGTGATGGATAGAGTCTTCAATGTATGAGGAAGAAGAATAATCTGGATAAGGGCCAATCTTTGGCACACGCCTACTGTGTGACAGATTGCTTAAACAAAGAAAAAAGTGCGACATTGAGAATGTACATTTATGACAAACTGGTTCTCCTCATCTAACATCTCTGTTTTTAAAGTATAAACTGCTTTTTATTTTATTTCTAACCCACATCATCCTCAAAGTTATTTAAAAATTCTAATCAAATAATCAATTGTCAATAACTTACTAAATGCTTTATATTATTTGAGCCTACTGAAAAACCTATATGGATCTAGATATGATTTTTATGGGTGTTCATTACTTTGGCTTATAAAATCTCTCCTAGCCCTAGCTGGTTTGGCTCAGTGGATAGAGCGTCAACTTGCGGATTGAAGGGTCCTGGGTTCAATTCCAGTCAAGGGCACATGCCTGAGTTGTGGGCTCTGTCCCCAGTTGGGGGCGTGCAGGAGGCAGCCTATCAATGATTCTCTCTCATCATTGATGTTTCTCTCTCTCTCTATCCCTCTCCCTTTCTCTCTGAAATCAATAAAAATATTTTTTTAAAAAAATCTCTCCTATAGTTTTAGAACATTACCAAATTATCTTTATGAATTGTATATGTGCACAACAAAGTTTCATGAAAGAAGGAACCATGGCATATGTTCCCTTTGTGCTATCACAATTCTATATAGATAGTGGCTACTCTACGAATAGGTTACCAGTTAAGTTCCAATGACCAAACAGCAACAACTAATAGGTTGTTCCAAAATGCTTCTATGAGGAGGCTTAGCCTAGCAATAGAATGTATTCTCTTGGGGTAGACTGAGCCATATCAATGAAAGCCCTAGATCCTAGAGCAGTGATGGCAAACCTTTTGAGCTCGGCGTGTCAGCATTTTGAAAAACCCTAACTTAACTCTGGTGCCGTGTCACATATAGAATTTTTTCTTTTATATTTGCAACCATAGTAAAGCAAAGATTTATATTTTTGATATTTATTTTATATATTTAAATTCCATTTAACAAAGAAAAATCAACCAAAAAAAATGAGTTCGCATGTCACCTCTGACACGCGTGTCATAGGTTCACCATCACTGTCCTAGAGTATTAATGTGACACTCAGATAAATGATCAAAGATTCAGAAATGTTCTCCAGTTATCAAGGGTTCTTCAGTCATCATCACACCTTGAAAGTGATGGTTCTTGAGCATCACTGTAATATGTGTATGTTATTTAAAATAAAAAACCAGGGGTAGCTTTAACAATAAAAGTATAAACATTGGGAACATTGATACAAGTGTTGTAGGAGAAAAGCAACAGCTAAAGGAGGAAGTACTACAAAGAAAGACTGATGAGGTTGTGAGGGGAGTGACAGGAAGGGGAGAAGTAAAAAGGTGCTGTACTGAACAAGAAAAGGAAGTCTAGGAGGTATGGAAGGTAAGAGTCAATACAATGAAACCTAGAGTGGAATATGATGGCATGAACTACAATTTAGGGGAAACTACTTAGAAGGGACAGGACATGAGAGAACGCATGTAAGGAGTAGAACTAAATGACACAGACGGCAAAAAAAAAATGGCAAAGCAAAGGGGAGCATCAAGGGTTTCTTACAATTCAAGAAAAGTTCAAAAACACTTAAAAGTAGCTGACTCTTGAGAGAGAGACAAATAGCATACTAGAGCACACAGATAAGACAAAGGTAAGGTGAGAAGCAAGCAGATTATCTACCTTTAGGTATGTATAAAGTGAGAAAATGTATACTTAGAATTGCTAGTCTCGACCTTCCTTGACTGGCTGATATATAAAGCATAAGGGTTTATATGCTGAAGTTAATTTACCTAATTATAAGTAGTGTAAACCCAATTTGAGGTCTATTCAAATTGGTCTTAAAATTGTAATAGAAAAGAGCACGGGGAGAACCAAGATGGCGGCATAGGTTAACGCCGGAGTTTGCTGCTTTGAACAACTACTTCAAAAGTGAAACTAAAAGACGGAAGGGACATCACCCAGAACCACAGGAACGCTGGCTGAGTGCAAGTCCTACAACTAGGAGGAAAGAGAAACGCATACGGACACTCAGAGGCGGCGCAGTGCTGAAGTCAAATTCTGAGGTGCGGAGTGCGCGGAGCGGGCTGGCGGCGGAGGGCGAGGTTGGCGTTTTCAATCGGGAGGGAGTCGCAGACTCTGAGCTTCAGATACGGGCGAGTCTTTAGGGACCCAGACTCAAACGGGAGAAACGGGACTGTCTGGCTTCGGTCAGAGGGAGTGCAGCTTTCTCTCCGAGCTTTGCAGCGGGTGCTGGGACTCAGAGAGGCAGAGCCCCAGGGGACAGGACTGAGAGCCGCCATAACTGCTCTCTCCAGCCCACCCTGTTGATCCTGTGCGACCCGCCCTGCCCAAGCCCTGCACAGAGGCATTTGCCTCAGGCAAAGGCTAGATTAGCACCTCCCTAGAGGACAGAAGTTCTCTCACTGCTGACACAGCTGATTCTCATAGCCACTCGGCCTGGAGGTCAAACCCTCCCTGGTATTAGCTACAACAATCAAGGTTTAACTATAAGCTGCGCACAAAGACCACTAGGGGGTGCACCAAGGAAGCATAACAAAATGCGGAGACAAAGAAACAGGACAAAATTGTCAAAGGAAGATATAGAGTTCAGAACCACACTTTTAATGTCTCTCAAGAACTGTTTAGAAGCCGCCGATAAACTTAATGAGATCTATAAGAAAACTAATGAGACCCTCGATGTTATATTGGGGAACCAACTAGAAATTAAGCATACATGGACTGAAATAACGAATATTATACAGACTCCTGACAGCAGACCAGAGGAGCGCAAGAATCAAGTCAATGATTTGAAATGCGAGGAAGCAAAAAACACCCAACTGGAAAAGCAAAATGAAAAAAGAATCCAAAAATGCGAGGATAGTGTAAGGAGCCTCTGGGACAGCTTCAAGTGTACCAACATCAGAATTATAGGGGTGCCAGAAGATGAGAGAGAGCAAGATATTGAAAACCTATTTGAAGAAATAATGACAGAAAACTTCCCCCACCTGGTGAAAGAAATGGACTTACAGGTCCAAGAAGCGTGGAGAACCCCAAACAAAAGGAATCCAAAGAGGACCACACCAAGACACATCATAATTAAAATGCCAAGAGCAAAAGATAAAGAGAGAATCTTAAAAACAGCAAGAGAAAGAAACTCAGTTACCTACAAGGGAATACCCATACGACTGTCAGCTGATTTCTCAACAGAAACTTTGCAGGCCAGAAGGGAGTGGCAAGAAATATTCAAAGTGATGAATACCAAGAACCTACAACCAAGATTACTTTACCCAGCAAAGCTATCATTCAGAATTGAAGGTCAGATAAAGAGCTTCACAGATAAGGAAAAGCTAAAGGAGTTCATCACCACCAAACCAGGATTATATGAAATGCTGAAAGGTATCCTTTAAGAAGAGGAAGAGGAAGAAAAAGGTAAAGATACAAATTATGAACAACAAATATGCATCTATCAACAAGTGAATCTAAGAATCAAGTGAATAAATAATCTGATGAACAGAATGAACTGGTGATTATAATAGAATCAGGGACATAGAAAGGGAATGGACTGACTATTCTTGGGGGGGAAAGGGGTGTGGGAGATGCGGGAAGAGACTGGACAAAAATCGTGCACCTATGGATGAGGACAGTGGGTGGGGAGTGAGGGCGGAGGGTGGGGCGGGAACTGGGAGGAGGGGAGTTTTGGGGGGGAAAAAAGAGGAACAAATGTAATAATCTGAACAATAAAGATTTAATTAAAAAAAAAAGAAAAGAAAAGAGCACAGAAAATTATTCAGGAATCAGGTGTATTTTTTTATTTATTGATTGCTTTTTTAGAAAGAAGGGGAAGGGGGAGGGAGAGAAGGGAGGAGGGTGAGAGGGAGGGGAGAGAGGGAGAGAGAGAGATTGATTTGTTGTTCCACCCATTTATGAATTCATTGGTTCCTTGTTTTGTTTGGGCCTTGACCAGGAGATCAAACCTGCAACCCTGGCTTATCAGGACGACGCTCTAACCAACTGAACTACCCAGCCAGGGCCTCAAGTATACTTTTAGCTCAATTTTCTCTGGTAACTTTTTCCTTGATGCCTCTCTAAACATTTTTAACATATATTAGATAAAATGACAAATTTGTGAGAACACTTTTCCCCAAACATGAAACAAAGAAACACAGGTGATATAGTCTGAAAGTTCCAAGTTTTAGGAATCTTTTAATAAGCGCTTTTAGGGGACTCTCCCCCTCCCCACGTGCGAGTCTCTGCTGTGAGAGTCTTTCCTCTTCCCCACGAGGGAGTCTGTACCTGTTCTTCAATAAATTTCCACCTTTGCTAAAATAAATAAATAAATAAATAAATGGCCCTTTTATTTAGAACCAAACACCATAGCTCTAACAAAAACACAAGTATAAAATAATGTTCATGATGGGATAGAAAGACCTTATGAACTGCTCTCCTATAAAAGTAGTAGTATATTCTATAAGAAAGAACATTGGGCCGAAACCGGTTTGGCCCAGTGGATAGAGCGTCGGCCTGCGGACTGAAAGGTCCCAGGTTCGATTCCGGTCAAGGGCATGTACCTGGGTTGCGGGCACATCCCCCAGTGGGAAATGTGCAGGAGGCAGCTGATCGATGTTCCTCTCTCATCGATGTTTCTAACTCTCTATCTCTCTCTCTTCCTCTCTGTGAAAAATCAATAAAATATATTAAAAAAAAAAAAAAGAACATTGGATAAGAAGTCTGGAAATAATCGTCTCCAATGAAACAGGTTCAATACATAGGCAAGATCATATTCCATTTTCATTAAACAAACAAACAAACAGCAGGGACAGGAGGATTAATAACAAAGAATAAATATAATATCTGAGGAAGTGCTTATAAACTTTTGGAACTACGAAAACGTTTTACCTTTATTATTGTAGGGAAGTTGGTGCATTAATAGAGGAAAAACTAACCTCTTTCACTGTATCTTTAAGATACTAAAAACCCCACAGATTCCATCTTGCATTTATATCAAAAATATTCAGTAAAATAGCAAGAATATTGAAAGAAAAATTTTGACTTTAGAATGGATTAGTTAATCACTGCACTATTATACTGATAAAAATGTTTATTTCCTATTCTGTTTGGTCTCAGTTTTCAATACTGACTGATGGGTGCCAATCCCTGTGGGTCTTACCGCTCGTTCTGCATTGCAGTAGACATCGGATTGACTGTTGGGCTCACGGATTTGTTTCTTTCCCATATCATCATAAGTTCAGCCATCCTCTCCTCAGCACACTGTGCAGTAAGCCGAGCCTCTGCATCCTGGTCCCAACAGTCTTCGATTGTCTCCTTGAGTGACCTCACTGCCTGTAAAAAAGCACATGTCAAACAGTGTATCTTTAACGAAAAAAGTATTGAGTTTTTAATGATATGAAGTAGGATAAAAATATTTTTATTTAACAAATATTTTACATAACTATAATAAAACTTTTTAGACTTCAGAGATTTATAAAGGGTCACATTTCTCAAATGGTGAGTAGCAAGTAAGCATGGAAGCTTTAACGTAACTCCTTGAAGAAATATACATAAGATAATACATATACAATAATATGTATTGTACAAACAATATATAATACATATACAATATATGTATAATACATATACAAACATATATAATACATATACAATAATACATATATAATACATATATATACATAATAATACATATATACATATACATAATAATAAACATTATATATATACATAATACATATATATACATATTATATATAAACAATATGTAATACATATACAAACATATATAATACATATACAATAATACATAAGCAAGCTCTATGCATTACAAGGCTACATGTTTTTTAATATTTTTTTTCTAACATTCAAATGAGAATTACTATACTCACTTAGCCATACTACTTTTATTTAGCAATCAGGAACATATACATATTCCTAATTCTTTTAATGCTGCATAGCATCCATTATATCATAAGTTTTTAGCCTGATCCTTATAAGAGGATAGTTTCCAGTTTTTGCTGGTATAAATGACACTACATTGAATATCTTACACATGCATTTTTCTACATGTGTGTAAGTGCAGTTGAGGAACAAATTCCTGGAGATATTATTGCTGGATCAAAGGGTAAAATACATTTAAAATTTGTTATTGCCAGATTACCCTCCAAATTGATGGCACTCCCAACAACAAAAAAAGTATCTGCTTTCCCATCACCAACACTTTGTTAATGTGATAAGTAAAAACAGATCTTCTTTTAATTTATCACTAGCAAGTAGAGCCAATATTTGAAACCAGGCCTTTAACTGAGCTGGTACTCTTACTATAAAACTGAAACTAATATTCTTTTCTTAAATAAATATTTTTATTGTTTTACATATGAAAGAAAAAGTTATTTAAAAAACTAGGACCTATAATTTTTTGTTTTCCTAATTTAAAATATTTTAATATAAAAAGCAGCCTTAAACTATTTGTGTGATTGTTACAATAGTTCATTTTTACTATAAATTCTAAAAGTATAGGGGGAAAAGTTATTCATAAATCTAATATTCAGTGGTAACTATAGCTAACATTTTCATATAGTTTTCTCAGAAAGTATTTTCTATACTTTCATTTTAATCAGAAAATTATTCTTCCCCCAATTACTGACTGAACTATGCTTGGGTCTCTGGTAGTTTTTAAAACTAGTTTTTACATTCATTAATATTTGAAAGAGTCTGAGTTGTTTTGTTTTTTTAAAATATATTTTATTGATTTTTTACAGAGAGGAAGGGAGAGGGATAGAGAGTTAAAAACATCGATGAGAGAGAAACACCGATCAGCCGCCTCCTGCACGCCCCCCACTGGGGATGTGCCCGCAACCAAGGTACATGCCCTTGACTGGAATCGAACCTGGGACCCTTGAGTCCGCAGGCCGACGCTCTATCCACTGAGCCAAATCGGTTCTGGCAAGAGTCTTGAGTTTTGTTACTATAAAAATGTGTGTGTTTTTATTTCAATGCAACTATGAAGCAAAGGTGTTTTCTTTTCCACACAGGGGAATTCCTCTCTATTTTTATAAACCATGCACTTGCTATATAACTCTAGTACTGGATTGTCACTGCAGACAGGCAGGTCTACAGACTGTAACACATTAAATGGATTCATTGGAACTGAACCAAGAATTACTTCATCCCTTACTTAGAAACCTAGTCTAAATTTGGAGTAAAAAGTTTTCAAGTAAATATGCATATGATAAATATCCCATAATGGTAGGGTTGCCAAGAAATACTTCAAAATCAGAGTCCAATTTCTCTGGTGAAATAAACAAGTTAAAGAAGATGAAGTATTTGATGAGGTAAAATTTCACGAGATTTTTTTCTTTGAGGGGTGCTCTATTGTGAGGCTGTAAAGGATTCAGCCTCTCACCTGCTGCCAGGGACCTCTTTAAGTTCTGTCCCACTTCCCATAGCAGGACTCCAGTTTGGAGGCAATCTTGGGCATACGTGATTGGCAATAGGTCTTTAATTCCCTCATACTTAAAGAAAATTGCAATCTCATTTGAAGCAGAAGCCTTCCTTGAAGGTAATCTACTGACAAAGATGACCAATGGAGAAAATACTTAATCTAAATCTGTATGGAAACATATAACATCTTCCTAGCCTCTCTCTGATGTGCCAACACCCCATATAAGTCATGATCCAGAATGAAAATATTCTTTTAAAAATATTTTTTAATTGATTTCAGAGAGGCAGGAAGAGGGGGAGAGAGACAGAAACACCAATGATAAGAGAGAATCATGTTCGGTTGCCTCCTGCACACCCCCCACTGGGGACCAAGCCCACAACCAGAGCATGTGCCCTTTACCGGAATCGAACCCAGGACCCTTCAGACTGCAGGCCAAAGCTCTAGCCACTGAGCCAAACCAGACAGGGCCAGAATGAAAATATTCTAATCCTACCAAGACAACCTAAAATTAAAATGTGAAAATACATAGTAAAAAGATTTAAATTACATAATTAAAATGTTTTCATTTTTGTTCTTTAATTATACATCAAGAAAACTGCATAAAGTGTCAAAAATTCAAATGTACACCCTCAGAAATAATAAAATTCCTATTATATTCTTAAAACAAGAACAGATTGCTCTGGAAAAAGCAAACAATAAAAATATCTAGAAATTGTACGTATGACTGTGGAAAGTAAAATTTTAATGAACAGATAACAAGTAGAATGGAAAAGGTGAAAACAAATAAGTGATTTCAAAGGTAAAGCTGAGTAAATTTAAATAATTTACAACAACAAAAAATTGAAAAATGCAAGGAGAAGAACTGAGACCTAAATGGCAGGTGGTCCAATATTTGTCTAATGAGAATTCCATAAGGCAGAAATAAAGAGGAAATAATTTTTTTAATCATGTAAAAAAATTCCTCTGAATTGAAGGAACTTCCGAATTTTCAAGCTGAAAACCTGTCCAGTGTAAAGCGAAAGGTGTGAAAAGATCCATGCCTACATAATTCCAATGATGAAGTAAAAGGCTTAAAAGCTTATAGAGAAAAGAAAATAAGAGAAGGAAACAAAAAGCAATTGAATTATACTAGTTGGTGCTGGAATTCTCATTAACACATCTGGATGCTAGAGGACAAGTGAGTAGTGGTTTCAAAGTTGTGAGGAAATGATTTTGATCTTGAAATTATTACCTAGCCAAATTATTACTCAAATGTGAGGACAAGATAGAAACACTTTTTAATGTGCAAGGATTCATAATGTTTACTACCCATGTGCATAACTAACACATATTATTTTAAAAGGAACTTCAAAAAATTCATGAATGTGAGAAACCAAGATAGCGGCATAGGTAAACACCTGAAATTGCTGCCTCGCACAGCCACTTCAAAAATACAACTAAAAGACAAAACAGACATCATCCAGAACCACAGGAAGACTGGCTGAGTGGAAATTCTACAGCTAGAAGGAAAAAGAAAAGCAAACTGAGACTCAGAGGAGGTGCGGAAATAAAGTGCAGAAGTAGGGAGGCACGCAGAAAGAGCTGGCAACCGAGGTCTTCTTCAGTCCAGAGGGAGTCTCTGGGGACCCAGGCTCATATGGGGAGAAACTGGACTGTCTGGCATTGACCGGACCACGAGGGCAGCTTTCTCTGAGGTGCTCACAGCGTTCATTGTTCCTGCAATGGGGCCACAGGACACAGAGACCCAGGGACCTATCCGGGGCAGGGTCTATGGCAGTCGTGGGCAAACTACGGCCCGTTTGAAATGAATAAAACTATTGAAATAAAAGACCGTACCCTTTTATGTAATGATGTTTACTTTGAATTTATATTAGTTCACACAAACACTCCATCCATGCTTTTGTTCCGGCCCTCTCGTCCAGTTTAAGAACCCATTGTGGCCCTCGAGTCAAAAAGTTTGCCCACCCCTGGTCTATGGGCAACCATTGCGGTTTGCACTACCCAGTGATTCCCTGAAACCCCGCCCCACCCAATTTACAACCCCACCCAAGCTGTGTACAGAGGCTTTTGCATACAAATGGCCTAGCCTTTCTCCGCCTAAAAACCTGTCAAACTATAGCTGTGTCAGAGAATCCCAGAGCTTCCAAAAGAAGGACTAAGGCTCGTCAGCAGCCTGCATTGCTTCACAGCTGTGCCTTACCTGGGCACCTCCAAACCCCAAACAAAGAGGAGGAATCAGCAGATATCTCTGTAGCTCCTGCTGGGTGGCCTCAGGAAGAGGCTGACTTTGCACCTCCTTGGAAATCCAAGAGCCAGTGTACCCAGTGGTCAGAGTGGAGGCCACACCAGCTTACAACTCTTCAGATCCATAAGAGACACACTCGGGGACAGACTCAGTGAGCACCAAAGCCCCACTGAAGCAAGTCCTGCTCCATAAGGGTGTCTCCAGCACAGCAGTTCTTCCACTATAGACACAGCAGGTCCTTGCAATCAATTGGCCTGGAGGTCATTTCCTCCCAGGGATACCAACAGCAATAAAGGCTTAACTACAACAAGACTGTGCACAAAGACCACAAAGGGGTGCACCAAGAGTTTCCACCTCAGGTGATTGGGGAGGCTGAGCTACTGGGCCCAATAGGACACCTACCACACAAAGCCACTGTATCAACACAAGGAAGCATAAAAAATGCAGAGACAAAGAAACATGTCACAGATGAAAGAAATGGAGGAAAGCAAATTACTGGATTTAGAGTTCAAAAACACAGTTATAAGGTTACTCAAGAATCTTCTACAAACCTCCGAGAAACTTAGTGAGACCTTCAAGGATCTTAATGAGAATGCAAAAAAAATGGAAAAGGACCAGTCAGAAATTAAGCATACACTGACTGAAATAAAGAATAATATACAGAGATCCAACAGAAGACTAGAGGATTCCAAGAATCAAGTCAAAGATTTGAAATATGAAGAAGCAAAAAACACCCAACCGGAAAAGCAGAAAGAAAAAAGAATCCAAAAATATGAAGATAGTGTAAGGAGCCTCTGGGACAACTTCAAACGTATCAACATCCGAATTATAGGGGTGCCAGAAGAAGAGAGAGAGCAAGATATTGAAAGCCTATTAGAAGAAATAATGACAGAAAACTTCCCCTGGTGAAAGAAATAGACTTACAAGTTCAGGAAGCAAAGAGAACCCCAAATTAGAGGAATCCAAAGATGACCACACCAAGACACATCATAATTAAAATGCCAAGGGCAAAAGACAAAGAGAGAATCTTAAAAGCAGCAAGAGAAAAACAGTTACCTGCCGGGGTCCAACCCCAGCAGGTCCAGGGGTCCCCAAAGGTGTAGACGGAGTCGGCGAAGAAGGAAGGACACGGAGACAGCGTTCAGTTGATCAGCAGCCTAGCCAGGATCTCTAGCCAGGATCTCCAGCCAAGTTCTGGTCTGGATCTCCAGAGAAGTTCTGCTGTTTATTGTTTTGTTACATCCGTATTTATACCAGTTGATTTTAATCCTGTCAATTTCTATTACAAAGGTTAGGGCGTTTCTTATCTCCATTCCAGGGAGTAAAGATTATGTAGCTTAAGCATGATTGTTTGTAGTGATTAACTACCCGCCTGGCACTTAGTTAAGGAGTTTCATCCCCTCCCTGACTTCAGGGAAAAATTCCTACCTGGGGAAACAACCTTTCTAGGAGAGGCATCCCCTCCCTGACTTCAGGGAAAAATTCCTACCTGGGGAAACAACCTTTCTCAGAGACCTTGGTTAAAACACATAGTGCCAAGAAGGTAAGCAAACATATTAAGAACCGTATGCCATATGGCAGGTCCCTTGAAACAGCAAGCATGGACCGGCTCCCGGCAAATTCCCCCTTTTTTATTTTTTAAAAGCGGGCATTAAAAAGAAAAACCCCAAATGCTCTCTTATATCCATTTTAAGAGTAGGATTGGCGCTTTCTGCTATTACCTGAGTCCTGATCTATCACCCCAGGGAGAGCTTGCCAATCCTGCACTTTCCCTGGGTGGAAAGGCTGTAGTGGGGTTAAGGATAAGGCTCCTTGGGCCTACCTTCTCCCATGCCTCTACATTTACCTTTCGGGCACCTTTCCTTCCTCAGAAAAGCATGGACGTATTTCTTGTATAAAATGTTCCATCTAACTGGGAGTAACCTTAATTCCTCTGCTAGCAAGCATATGTGTTAAAAGATCAATACAGAGTCTTATTTCTTTAGACTCAGTATGGCACATCTTCTTAATCTAAAGATCAATACAGAGTCTTCTTTCTTTGGACTCAGTATGGCACATCTTCTCAATCTAAGAATCAATACAGAGTCTTCTTTCTTTGTACTCAGTATGGCACATCTTCTCAATCTAAGTTCTGTACTATCCACCTTCTTACCCTACTTATCCTCTATAGGGGGGTCTGTAGCACCCTGGTGGAGTCCTATCCGTCCCGAGTGTGGGGGTTCTCAATGGGGGGGGGGCTTACCTAGGGGAATCCTTTTCCAGGGGTTCCCAAAGGTGTGGACGCAGTCGGCGAAGACTATCCACCCTCTTCCTATGGTGGAGTCCTATCCGTCCCGAGTGCGGGGCGCTTACCTAGGGGTCCCTGTTCGGGCGCCAGATGCCGGGGTCCAACCCCAGCAGGTCCAGGGGTCCCCAAAGGTGTAGACGGAGTCGGCGAAGAAGGAAGGACACGGAGACAGCGTTCAGTTGATCAGCAGCCTAGCCAGGATCTCTAGCCAGGATCTCCAGCCAAGTTCTGGTCTGGATCTCCAGAGAAGTTCTGCTGTTTATTGTTTTGTTACATCCGTATTTATACCAGTTGATTTTAATCCTGTCAATTTCTATTACAAAGGTTAGGGCGTTTCTTATCTCCATTCCAGGGAGTAAAGATTATGTAGCTTAAGCATGATTGTTTGTAGTGATTAACTACCCGCCTGGCACTTAGTTAAGGAGTTTCATCCCCTCCCTGACTTCAGGGAAAAATTCCTACCTGGGGAAACAACCTTTCTCAGAGACCTTGGTTAAAACACATAGTGCCAAGAAGGTAAGCAAACATATTAAGAACCGTATGCCATATGGCAGGTCCCTTGAAACAGCAAGCATGGACCGGCTCCCGGCAGTTACCTACAAGGGAGTACCCATACGACGGTCAGCCGATTTCTCAACAGAAACCATGCAGTCCAGAAGAGAGTGGCAAGAAATATTCAAAGTGATGAATAGTAAGAACCTACAACCAAGGTTACTCTACCCAGCAAAGATATCATTTAGAATTGAAGGTCAGATAAAGAGCTTCACAGATAAGAAAAAACTAAAGGAGTTCATCACCACCAAACCAGGATTATATGAAATGCTGAAGGTTATTCTTTAAGAAGAGGAAGAAGAAAAAGGTAAAGATAAAAATTAGGAACAACAAAACAACAAAGGGACAACAAATACATATCTATCATCAAGTGAATCTAAAAATTAAGTCAATAAAAAAAATCTGATGAACAGAATAAACTGGTGAATATAATAGAAGTGGGGGCATAGAAAGGGAGTGGACTGACAATTCTCAGGGGGAAGGGGGTACGAAGGGTGCAGGAAGAGTTTGGACAAAAATCTTACACCTATGGATGAGGACAGTGGCGGGGGGTAAGGGCATGGGTTGGGGTGGGAACCAGGTGGAGGGGAGCTATGGGGAGAAAAAAGAGGAACATCTGTAATAATATGAACAATAAAGATTTATTAAAAAAAAAAAAAGAACAAGCTAAAGGAGTTCATCACCACCAAACCGGTATTACATGAAATGCTAAAGGGTATTCTTTAAGAAGAGGAGAAAGAAGGAAAAGGTAAAAGATAAAAATTATGAACAACAAAGTAACAACAAATACATATCTATCAACAGGTTAATCTAAAAATCAAGAGAATAAAAAATATAATGAACAGAATAAACTGGTGAATATAATAGAAGTGGGGGCATAGAAAGGGAGTGGACTGACAATTCTCAGGGGGAAGGGGGTACGAAGGGTGCAGGAAGAGTTTGGACAAAAATCTTACACCTATGGATGAGGACAGTGGCGGGGGGTAAGGGCATGGGTTGGGGTGGGAACCAGGTGGAGGGGAGCTATGGGGAGAAAAAAGAGGAACATCTGTAATAATATGAACAATAAAGATTTATTAAAAAAAAAAAAAAAAAGAACAAGCTAAAGGAGTTCATCACCACCAAACCGGTATTATATGAAATGCTGAAGGTTATTCTTTAAGAAGAGGAAGAAGAAAAAGGTAAAGATAAAAATTAGGAACAACAAAACAACAAAGGGACAACAAATACATATCTATCATCAAGTGAATCTAAAAATTAAGTCAATAAAAAAAATCTGATGAACAGAATAAACTGGTGAATATAATAGAAGTGGGGGCATAGAAAGGGAGTGGACTGACAATTCTCGGGGGAAGGGGGTGTGGGAGGTGCGGGAAGGGACTGGACAAAAATCTAACACCTATGGACGAGGACAATGGGGGGGGGTAAGGGCATGGGGTTGGGTGGGAACTGGGTGGAGGGGAGATATGGGGAGAAAAAAGAGGAACAACTGTAATAATCTGAATAAAGACTTATTTTTAAAAAAGAAATAAGAATAAATATAGTAGCATTATAATGGTAACTTCTAGAAGAGAAAATTAAAAACAAAAAATAAATAAATAAATAAATAAATAAATAAATAAATACATCAATAAATAAAACAAAAACAAAAATTGCAGAACAATGTTAATGAGAGTTATTTTTGAAGAATGGTGGTGGGGACGGGTAGTCTTTTCCATTTTCTTTTTTATACCCTTCTATTTAATTGGGTTTTGTTTACTATGCATAAGCATAACTTTAATTCTTTCAAAAAAAACTGTTTAAAATATGAAATCCAGGGTACTGTCATCAATAAGGGGTAATTATGATATAGCACACAATGGCATACTGTCAAATGGGGATAAAGAGAAACATCTATATGTACTGACATGAAAACTGTCCATATTAAAAGAATAAAGCTTCAGAAATGATAGTAAATAATGAGATACTCCCACTTATGTAAAAAACTTATATGAGACAGAGAGTGCGTGTGTGTGTATGTAAATGTTTGTAAGATGTTTTTAGTATCATGGCAATAATTTACTGAAATGATAGGAGCCTCTGAAGATATTTCAATGTTTTGAGCTGCATTTAATATGCAGTATTTATAGGCTGTACCTTGCTTTCTTTTTGGTGCAGCTTAAATTTCCCTTAGCCACTGAATTGGTAAGTCTGCACTAATTAACACTTTTAGTACCATTCTCAAGAGAGTAAGATGGAATTTCAATAACGTTTCAAATATTAACTTGTTAATTATTCCAGTTGTTACCCATTCTGACAAACAACACATAATAGACTCTTTAAATACTATTTTATACTTGGAAAAAACTGAAACTGAACCAAAAAGGGGGACTTTTTATACTGAAAAATTTTAAAACACCTAACAACAAAAATCAAGTAAGTTGATTTAACAATAAAATCAAGTAGGTTGGATTTTTGGCATTAGACAAGTCTAAAAAACTATTAACATTATTAACAGTCCTTTTTTGCTTCAAACAACATTAAAACATAGTCGTTAAGTCATGTTTTTAATAATTAGTTTTTCTTACCAGGCTATTTTCTTTCCAAGCTTCTGGGAACTTAGGTCTCTGTTTTTCCCTAGACACCAGAACCTGCATATCTTCAAAAGTGGGATGGTTTCCAACTTCTGTCTGAAAAGCCATCTGGTATTCTGGTACAGATTCACCTGTGAATTTTTTTAAAAGGACAGAGTAAAATGTCCAATTATCATAAAATGATATAATTACAGGAGTATTAGATACTAAGCAAGCAAAGAAACTCACAATCTTTTTTTTCTTAATCCTTTCCCATATTTGGAAATTCTGAAGAAACCCCTTTGTGGGTTTAATGCATTATTAATAAATGTTTCACTTAGAATAGTCTCTGATAAATTAAATGTTTTTTAATAAGTTAAACAAAAAACAAAAAAAAGAAATTCCAAGTTCAATACCTAAAGAACCTGGCTATTACTATGTGAGGGAAACAGACAAGTATGTAACTGTAGCTAAGTAAATTTTTGCTACTACCTAAAAAAAAAAAAAATAATAAGTTAAACAGTACTTTCAATGTTGAAAAGGTATTTTTAAATGGTTCTAGCATTACAAAATTTGGAGGGAAGAGATTTTTTCATATATACATATTAATATGCTTGAATTCTTATTGCATATAGGGATCAAGGATACTGAATATGAGGAAATGCCCCGGATCTAGCACAACAAACACGAACATAACTGGGAGGGTTGTACAGTCATCATATCTAATTATATCATTTGCTCTATTATAATACAGCTAGATTGATAAAATCTGTTTCAAATGTCACAAAAACTTGTATGATAATGACCATTTGACAGGAAAATCAATATACTGGTCTTTAAAAGCATTTAAACAGTTTCTTATCAAACAGTTTCTAGATCAAGGATTTTTCTTTCCTTTTTAGAGCAAGGATTTTTAAGTATCATTAAGTATTCTACCACTGCCCAAGAAGCACAATCCGGGGCTTGTAATGAGAGGCTTATAATTTTTACAAAATGTGATCAAAGTAAACTTCATAAACATATTGAGCTACACAGAAGACCTCTGGGACCAACATTCAGAAAACAAATCATCTAGTAAAAATCTTGGCAAATAACTCTGGGGAAATAGAGACCTTTCTGTCTCCTCGCCACTGCCACCCGCCTCCCCACCCCCCACCCCAATTAAAATGACAGGATAATTTAGAAGGAAGACACCATGATAAGGCACTTAGTTCCTAATCTTGGCTTCCTTTCTACCTTGCAAAAGTCATTTTTAACTGTTCTGTGTTTCCGTTTTCTCCTTAGCAAAATGGCAATATTCACCTTCCTTATTTCACTCACTTAGAAATAATACAAAAGTTATAATGACTGAGATAGAAAAAACATGTAATTTAAGTTTTATGTTTCAATTTGAATACTAAAAAGAACTTATAAACACTATCCTCCACCAATATTAAGAAACTAGAGGTGTGGTCCTACGGCCTGGCCTGCAGGGATTGGGCCGAAACCAGCAGTCCAACATGCCCCGAGTGCGAGAGGGCACTCTACAAAGTTGCTGTTGCTCGGCAGCTCCTGCGTTGAGTGTCTGCCCCCTGATGGTCAGTGCATGTCACAGCTACCAGCTGGTCACTTAGGCTTATATATATATATACACTAGAGGCCCAGTGCAGGAAATTCATGTACCGGTAGGGTCCCTAGAGGCTGCCGGCTGGGGCCTCCCTCCCTTCCCCCAGTCACCTGCCACCACCACCACAGCCGCAGGCCAGGGCTTCCCTCCCTTCCCCTGGCCGGCCCCGCCCCCTGGTCAAACTCCTGAATGAACTCCAGGTCGAGGGGGCAATTCGCATACTATGCTTTTATTATATAGGATATTTACAAAGAATAATTCTATAATCTATGAAGCATAGCCCAAAATTTTTTGGAATATTGCACTATCTATAAATACAAGTGATATTTTCACATACTCTAAACATTTCAGCTGATACTTATTTTTTTATCAATAACCATCAACAATGAACTTGAAAGACAAAACTAAAGGACTTAACATTGCCAGTTAGTATAAAACTTCCATGAATCCTCATATGATAAAACCTCAATCCATACCACCTTTGAACTGTAAGATATTTACTAGTATATCTTATCTCTTTGACATATATACACAACCCACATAATACCCTCCCAGTGTTATTTATTAGCTATTTTTTTCTTCAAATGTTGATTTAGTAGAACAAGTAAAAATACACAATTTTACTTATTTTTTTTAATCAGGTCTAAATAACAATGAGAAAACTTGCTAAATGAATCTGAGGCACAATTCTGTCTTGTGATTTGAATAACATTAAGAATTACTAAATTTCTACTAAATTTTCATGGTTCTAAATCTAATTGTTTCATAGATAGTTGTGTAGAGCTAACTTTGTATTAGGGATTGGAATGACTGCCTTAAACTTTATAATCACTGAATTGCTTAAGGGAAGTTTTATAATCCTATTTTCTCTCAAACTGTCCAAAATAGATAAATATCTAAGACTATCAGATGCCATTCCTTGCTTCTCACAACACTTGCTACTTGTTAATTATGCCTCTAAGCAGTTAGGAATTTTAGTCCCTAACTTAAATTACACTTTTCTCTTTCTTTTTTATTTCTCTTGCCTTCCTTTTTTCTCCTTTCTCCCTCCTGAGTATAAACTTGGCAGCATTTCATTCTTCCTTTGTAATAGAAATACCTTATTCATTTGTTTTGCTAATATTTTTTCCCTTTTATTGAATTTACTGGAGTGACACTGGTTAACAAAATTATACAGGTTTCAGGTGCACAATTCTACAACACATCATCTGTATACTATATTGCATATTCACCCCTCCAAGTCCATCCTTCACCATTTATCCCCCCCTACCCTCCTCCACCTGTATTTTGCAATCAGCTTCCATAGTGTGTCCATCCTATCTAATAATAGACAAACATGCTAATTAACCATACCTCCGACATGCTTCCCATTGGCTAATCAGGGCGATATGCAAATTAACTGCCAACCAAGATGGCGGCCGGCAGCCAGGCAGCTGAAGCGAACAGGAGGCTTGCTTGCTCCAGAGATGGAGGAAGCCAAGGTTCCCCACCTGCCGCTGCCAGCCTCTGAGCTGCACTCTAAGAAACAATGTTGCAATTATAGAAGCTAAACAAACTCCAGAAACCTGCTTTCAGCCAGCTGGGCCTTAGAGCTGTAGCTGCAACAGTGTTTCAATTATAGAAGCCAAACAACCTGCTTTCAGCAGCCGAGGTCTCAGAGCTGGAGCCGAGCCTCAGAGCTAAAGCGGGCTCTCAGTTCCAGTGACAGCCATAGAAGGTAAATAAATCCCAGAGAAAAAAAGGAGAGGTTAGGAGCTTCAATCACCCGCCAGCCTGAAAACGGCCCTCAGCCCCTCACCCAGACTGGCCAGGCACCCCAATGGGAACCCCCACCCTGAAGGGGGTGTGACCAGCTGCAAACAGCCATCAGCCCCTCATCCAGACTGGCCAGGCACCCAAGCAGGACCCCCACCCTGATCCAGGACACCCTTCAGGGCAAACCAGCCGGTCCCCACCTGTGCACCAGGCCTCTATCCTATATAGTAAAAGGCTAATATGCAAACTGACCCTAACAGCAGAAGAACTGGGAATGACTGGTCACTATGACACACACTGACCACCAGGGGGCAGATGCTCAATGCAGGAGCTGCCCTCTGGTGGTCAGTGCACTCTCACATGGGAGGAGCTCTACTCAGCCACAAGCCAGGCTTATGGCTGGCAGTACAGCGGTGGTAGTGGGAGCCTCTCCTGCCGCCTCAGCAGTGCTAAGGATGTCCAACTGTAGGTTAGGCCTGCTCCCTGCTGGCAAGTGGACATCCCCCGAGGGCTGCCGGGTGCACGGGTGGGGGCCGGCTGTTTTGCCCTGAAGGGTGTCCTGGATCAGGGTGGGGGTCCCCACTGGGGTGCCTGGCCAGCCTTGGTGAGGGGCTGATGGCTGTTTGCAGGCTGGCCAAGCCCCCCAGCAGGGACCCTCACCCCATGGGGGTGTGGCCAGCCTGGGTGAGATGCTGAGGGCTGTTTTCAGGCTGGCCACAGCCCCTTCAGGGTGGGGGGCCCTACTGGGGTCCCTGGCCAGCCTGAGTGAGGGGCTTATGGCCGTTTTCAGGCTGGCCATGGCCGCGGGCTAGAAGCAGGTATCTGGGATTTATTTATCTTCTATAATTGAAACTTTGTAGCCTTGAGCAGAGCTCAGGGCCCGCAGGGCAGGCGGGAAGCTTGGCTTTTTCCATCGCCTGGGGCAATCCAAGCCTCCTGCTCTCTCCAGCTCCATGGCCGCTGCCATCTTAGTCGAGTTAATTTGAATATTTGCTCCTGACTGGCTGGTGGATGTGGCTTGGTTTAGGGTATTCTTTCTTTTTTTTATATATATTTTATTGATTTTTTACAGAGAGGAAGGGAGAGGGATAGAGAGTCAGAAACATCGATCAGCCGCCTCCTGCACATCCCCCACTGGGGATGTGCCCGCAACCCAGGTACATGCCCCTGACCGGAATCGAACCTGGGACCCTTCAGTCCGCAGGCCGACGCTCTATTCACTGAGCCAAACCAGTTTCGGCTTCTTTCTTTTTTTAACTTCCACCCCATTTCACTGTTAAAATTTAAGTGCCCTGTATCCTCTATCTGTGCTTTATTACTATGTTCCCCTCCTATACTCTGTAATATTTCTCTTCTCTATTTCACAGAAACTCCTCTGAGAATACCAGTGACCTCCTATTATTCAAATTCAAAGATTATTTGTCAGTTCTATTTCCTTTTGACCTTTCAATTACATTTATTGCTATCAATCTTGGTTCTTAACACTTTCTAACACTGACTTTTCAGATACTATAATTTCTCAGTTTTCTCACTTTTTCTGACCATATGTCTTCATAACTAACCTATTTGGGGAGGGCCTAATATTCAGTCTTTTCAAAAATATATATATTTTTGTTTCAGAGAGGAAGGAAGAGAGAGAGAGAGAGAGAGAGACATCAATGATAAGAGAGAATCACTGGCCTCTTGCACGCCCCACACTGGGGAATCAAGCCCACAACCCAGGTATATGCCCTGAATGGGTTCATATGTCCACGCTCAACTACTGAGCTATGCCAGCCAGGCAATATTCAGTCTTTATTCAACAATTTTTCCTCTCTTCATATGTTCTCTTAAAGGAGTACATCCACTCTTAAGTTCCCAATGACCAGGTCTGGGTAGACCAGCGGTTCTCAACCTGTGGGTCGCGACCCCTTTGGCGGTCGAACGACCCTTTCACAGGGGTCGCCTAAGACCATCCTGCATATCAGATATTTACATTATGATTTATAACAGTAGCAACATTACAGTTATGAAGTAGCAATGAAAATAATTTTATGGTTGGGTTACAACATGAGGAACTGTATTTAAAGGGCCAGAAGGTTAAGAACCACTGGTGTAGACAATTCCTAAATAATCATTTTAACCTTAGTTCTATCAATAGCCTCTTCTTTTAAATGCTTTTAAAATTTTTAAGTTGTCTTCAATACTTTATCCAAAAGCCTCCATAATTTACTCATCTTTCCAGTGTAAGCCAGGATTTTTCCTAAGTTCCTGACTGCCATCCTCACTATTTCTCATATCTCTGAATATTTCTCAATTCCTTAAACTTTCTTCTGTTAATTAAAATCACAGATTCCTCTTCTACCTTTTCTCTCACATGTGCATCTTCTTCCTCATTTGTATATTCAAGATTATAAGGTATCTTAATGCAACTCTCTTTTTTTTCCTTTATTTTTTTTATTGTGGTTAAATATATATAACATAAAATTGACCATTTAAACCATTTTCAAGTGTACAGTTCTATGGCACTAAGAATATTCATGATGTTGTGCAACCATCACTACCATCAATCTCCAGAATTTTTTTTATCTTTCCAAATTGAAACTCTGTATTACTAAACAGTAATACCCTATCTCTTTTTTCTTTTAAAAACTCCTTCTAGTTCTATTATAATTCTTCCAAAATTTTGCCTTTCCCCTTTATAAACATCTAATATTGTTCTTTATTATTTACCAGATGAAAAGCAATAGTTATTCTTTGAATGCAGTAGTTGCTTAAAAATGTTGCGATGGCAGTGTCATTTAGTCAGACATACTTCTATAAAACAATAATTCTGGGTTAGGATATTTTTAAAAATCTGTGGCCTAAGTTTCAATACTAGAAATAAAAAGTTCCAAAGTTCCAATAATACTATGATTCTACTACAGTTCCTACAATTTGCAGAAAAACACTTCAACTGAGTACACTGTACTTCCAATTAACTAAAAAATATACTTCCAAATAAGAAATGACAGACCCTGGTTAATCTAAATAATTAATTTCATCATATTTTAAGAACAGCCGTGGGCAAACTACAGCCCGCGGGCCGGATCCGACCCGTTTGAAATGAATAAAACTAAAAAAAAAAAAAAAGACCGTACCCTTTTATGTAATGATGTTTACTTTGAATTTATATTAGTTCACACAAACACTCCATCCATGCTTTTGTTCCAGCCCTCGGTCCAGTTTAAGAACCCATTGTGGCCCTCGAGTCAAAAAGTTTGCCCACCCCTCTTTTAGAATTATAAACTACTGTTAAATGCTTACTGTTTTTAAAGCAAAAAATTTCAACTCTACTATTAATCTCTGTTTTTATGAAATAGTTCCATTTCATAAATTTGTCCAATGGTGATTCAATTGTCTGTTTTTCCTTTTTCTATATTTTTAATAGTGTTATTCTTATAAAATAGAGACCATTTATATCAAATCATTCTGTACCCCATGCAGTTACAATTCTACATGACAGTGATGTAAAAAATACTAACAAAAGGAAAAAACAAAAATTCATCTGGTTAATTCAAGTAAGCCTCAAATAAAGCAGAGCATTCACATTAGATGAATGTTCTTTCACTGAAAGGATGAAGGAATGTAGGAAGGCATGAAGAGAGAATAAAGAAACAGACAGAAAGAAATTAGAATTAGAATTGGAATTAGAAGGAATTAGAATAAGAAGGAATTAGAATTGCTTCTAATTCCTTATTGAGTCAATTTAGGACAGAATGTAAGTGTAGCTTATCAAATGCTCTGAGGGTGCATAAGGAAAATTATGACTGCTAAAGCAATCAGAGACCAAACTAAATATGGTTAGATAAGCTATTGTGAGCAATTAATTAAATTGCACTCAATACAAACATGGAGTCCTTTTAGTAAGTTTTTCCTTCTGGCTAATAATGTTTCTGAACACTAGATGGCACTAAACTAAAGGTTTAAATGCAAATAAAAATCTGTAATACCATCAACAACAAAAAAACATTAAAAAAGAGAGAGTAAAAACACAAAGTTGACTTTTTTTAATATAGGTAGAAAAAGCAGATATAACTGCTTTGCATAAAATTCATATATAAATTTTTGATAGATCTCTTACCTGGGAAGAGGTCTGTACATCTCATAAATATCTCCCAATAGATTAGTCCAAGAGCATACATGTCTACTTGTTTCAAAGCAGATTCACAGTCCCTCAGGTTCACAGCTCCTTCTAGAACTTCTGGTGCCATATATCTGATTGTACCAACCTGAAAAATTAGAGCAACAATTTTCGGAATGAGAATGAAGGACATACATTAGAGTCCCAGGGGTGGGCAAACTTTTTGACTCGAGGGCCACAATGGGTTCTTAAACTGGACCAGAGGGCCGGAACAAAAGCATGGATGGAGTGTTTGTGTGAACTAATATAAATTCAAAGTAAACATCATTACATAAAAGGGTATGGTCTTTTTTTTTTTTTAGTTTTATTCATTTCAAACGGGCCGGATCTGGCCCGCGGGCCGTAGTTTGCCCACGGCTGCATTAGACAGAAATTATACATCCATTTCATATCAACAAGATGTTAGTAAGTTATTGTACCCTAACTATGTTACTGAAACTGTTCATACCTGATTTTTTTAATCTATAAAATGCCCTTGAATAATTACACTGTGGTCAATACATCCTATTGCACAGAATCAATAAAAAATAATGAGCTAGATCTTCCATTGCATATCAACATAAAAAACAACACCTTTAAGACACAGTGAGAAAAATGAAAAACAATATGTATACCACTTAATATTTTTTAAAAGTCACAAAAAATATAAATGTATGTATAGACTTATATATGTAAATGCAGAGAAAAAGGCCACAGAAGGATATGCTCCACATTGTAATAGTGATTTATCAGAAGGTGACTAGGTCCTGTCTCACCTTGATAATTTTACTCCTACTTCAAAAATCAGTTCCTATAAATTTCTTCCTAATGCTTATAAAAAATGAACTTGAATGGCAGTGACTTCCATAATAAACTGATGAACTCTATGCAGTGTCTTTGGTATTTCTTAATTTTGTAATTCCTAAAATGCTATAATTGGTGGAATCCTTATATAATAAAAGGCTAATATGCAAAAAGAACGAACGGCGGAACAACTGAACAACCAGTAGCTATGACGTGCACTGACCACCAGAGGATGTGCGCGGAACATGGCGGGCGTTGGTCATGGCAGGATGGTGGAGCGTGTGAGCAGGGGCGCCAGACCAAGGCGGGGCATTGGTCACTGCCATCAGGGCGAGCCTCTGGTTGTTACTAAAAATTCTTTGCTCCTGTGCACCGTGATCCGGCCCGGCACTTGCACCTACTGCTGGTACCAGCCCCACTCGGTGCCAATCACTGGGTGCCGTCAATGGGTGAGAGCAGCGTCTCCCGGCCGAGATCACCCCTCAGGGCTTCTCTACCTCCCCCTGTTCCTGAGGGGAGATCAGGGCCGGCAGCCACCTCTCCTGCCTGCTGCCAGCAACGGCCCCACTCACACAGTGCCGGAGCCGCCACTCACACCCACTGCCAGTGTCAGCCCCGCTTGCACCCGCTGCCGGTGCCCAATGCTGGTCCCAATCGCTCGGCGCCATCAGTGGGTGTAAGTGGCGGCTGATGGCCCTGACCACCCCTGAGAGCTTCTCCACCTCCCCTGTTCCTGAGGGGCGATCGAGGCAGCAGCTGCCGCTCGCACCTGCTGACAGCACCGGCCCTGCTCTCACTGCTGCTGGCGCTGGCCCCAATCGCTCCGTGCCTTCAGGGTACAAGCAGGGCCAATGCCGTCAGCAAATGGGTGCGGCGGCGGTGGGAGTGGGGCTGCCAGCAAAAAGGGGACCAGGGGCCACAGCAGGAGGGGCCAGGCAGGGGTGTGGAGGATGGGCCGAGACCCGCCCCTGTGCCTCCCACAGCCTCACTGCCCACAGTTCCTTTCAAGGTGCATGAATTCGTGCACTGGGCCCCTAGTATAAGGATAATTATCATGAGTAGTTATCAAGGTAGTGGATTCTTAAATGCAATTCATAATGTTTTCAAAGTATGTCTGTATGATTCTTCTTGTATACACGCACCTCACTTATGGCTGCATTATCTTCTTCTCCTGGGCGTACCAGTCTATTTCCAGTCAGCCTCATGGACAATCCAAAGTCACTAATAACACAAGTTCCATCATTTTTCACCAGGACATTTCTGCTGTTTAAATCTCGATGGGAAATTGCAGGTTTATAATGATCTGTTTGGATAATTTCAAATATTCATTAATGCTTAAATAGCACTACTGGACATGAAATGAGTATGCAAGTAACAGGGACTACAACATAACTATAAAAGGTAGTGGTGTTTTTTTTTCTACCTATTTATTTCCTAATAACAAAAAAGAACATAAGAAATCAAAATTTTAACTCAATACCTCATAAATGTTTTGAAATAGTATAGTATAGTTGGACTATTTTTAAAATAATAGGTAAAATCTTAAGTTCACACAGCTACCATACTTTCTTGCAATAACATATACATATATATTCATTTTTTTAAAAAGGTAAACTCGTGAAAATATTAAGTAATGTTTAAGACTAAGATATGCACTTAAATAAAACTCTTACTTGATGGCAATCCTTCTTTTCAGCCAATGTTTGACTTGAAAGCCTTGACAAGAGGGATTAGGAAGATATTTTTAAGTTCTGTGCTAAATCAGCTTATTAAAGGAGCTATAACAATATTTAAGAGTAAGAATAAGGAAACACAGTCCAAATGGTTAATGTGCTAAAGCACTAAAGTGAGTGAGTGCATCAAGTTGCTACACAGGTAATAACATTGGTCAATTCTGTATTCAGGAAAAGCAAGATGTCAAGATAAATGAATTGCTAAATTATTCAGGAGAAATTATTTATATATGAAGCAGCAGCTAGAAAAGACGACCCATGCTATTATACATTGGAAAAAGATCTAAGAAATTGATACATTAAGAATTCTCTTCACTACAGAGGTCAGAGACACTGAAAAAACAATGTTCTGGGCTGTATTATGACAGGAAAATGCTGTAAGGGATGAAAGCTTGAGAAAGCACAAAGACAGTTTCACAGCAAAGCTAATTTAGAGCTGCCTATGATATGAGGTGTATTTTGTAACAAAGTCAGAAAAAAAATGTATTTTTTTATTTTAAAATATTTTTTTATTGATTTCAGAGAGGAAGGGAGAAGGAAAGACAGACAGAAACATCAGTGATGAGAGAGAATTATTAATCAGCTGCCTCCTACGTGCTCCACACTGGGGATTGAGCCTACAACCTGGGCATGTGCCCTGACCAGGAATCAAACTATGACCTCCTGGTTCATAGGTCTATGGTCAACCACTGAGCCATGCCAGCCAGGGAGCAATTGTATAAAAAGAACATTTTTTAAAGTATACCTATACGGGTATCTTTGCAGGGACAGTGTTCAGAGCTTTAATCAAATTCTTAATGGTATCCATGACCCCTCTAGAGTCCTGAAATTATTTTTCTCATTCTTTCTATTAGATTTAAAATATAGTTCTCATGTCAGATCTTTCAAATGGCTGGCTAATAAATCTGCTATATATAAAATATACTTTTACTTTGAAGATATGAATAAAATTTCCCTTTAATTTGGACTCCACATGAGTATCATTCCTCTTCTATTCACTGTCTTACCTCCTCGTGGTAATTCTGTATGAAGATAAGCCAGTCCTCTAGTCACAGAATGAGCCAGACGGCAAGAGCTTACCCAATCACTTGTATGGAGACTAAGATACTTGCATAGAGATCCCTATTTAGAAGACAAAATAAAATAAAAAAAGAGAAAAAAACTGCAATTAATTTACTTGATTAGAAGATAAGTTATAAGTCTTATAAAGGACTTGCATAGGTTAGGATTCCATGGATATCTAATAAATTATGGCATTTCAGGATCTCGAAGGAGTAAGACATTTCCTTGGGTAGAGAGAAAGAAAAAAAAGAATTTAAACATGATCAATATTGATTTTTCCAATATTTAAAATTATGAAGTTATTTCATTTTAAATACCTTTAATTTCAAATTAAGATAGAAAATGAGTCTTTTAGACTCTTTCTTTACACTATATCTCTTATCAGTACAAATACAAATTATATTGTTATGTTTTATAAATAGGGAATAGGAAATTTTTGTAAATATGTATGTGCCAGTGCTACTCAAAGTGCTCGTCCACAAGGTATTAATTATCAACCAGCCTGGGATATGGAGCTTGCACCAGAATGAATGTCAATCAAAGCACTGCTTCCTTCATCAAGAAAGTCTTGTGGAAGGGTGAGAGGGTTGGGGGAGGGAAGGGATGGAGAGATAAGGGGGTACTGAAGAGTTAACTAGTGACAGTTAATTCACATTCTGTGTGAGATCCCTTTCTCATTGCAGACCCTTAAACTAGTTTGCAAACCAGCGATGTTCTACTGAATATCTGATTAACTACTTGTATAAATCTCAGTTTATTTGAATGAAGAACTTACATTGGGATAGTATTCCATCACAAGCAAATACTCCATGCGTCCATCAGCAGTGACTCTTTCATCTCCAACTATAAAGCGAGCAATGTTGTCATGTTCCATCAAAGGCACTCTGTAAATGTTCTTTTCATTGATAAAATTTTGACGGTTTGCGAAGGAAAACATTTTTACAGCAACTGGACGCTCATCTAAGGAACCTTTATATACTGCTCCATATCGACCCCGGCCAATCAGCTGCAAATTTGTTTTTGAAGCAAGCAAGGTATTAATTCAAATCACAATGGAAAAATCAAATTTACTAAATAAAGTGTACATCCATAAGTGTGCCACAGTTCTCTATTGCTTAAAGGTTAAATTATGCCACTGACAAGGAACTAATCAAGTCCACATTTTAAATGGCTCAGGAAGCAACTACTAGACCCAGCCTTCCCAAAGACAGCAACAATAAACTCTGAAAAAAAATGTAAAAAGAAACTAAAAGTGCTGGAGAATGAAGAAAAGGAGTTAGATAGGTGAGGGGCGTCAACACTTAGAAGAAAGGAATGGCACGAGTTACCTCCTTTTATAGCTTTTAGCCTGAGGGCAGGCTGCAGTCAGCTCTGTGCATTGGAGCTAAAAACAGAATAGAAAATCTATAATCTTTCTGGCCCCAGGAACCAGAGGACAGAATTTGGGGTAATCACAGCTGCTGGAAAGTGAAGGGAAATTTTCAGAAAGGAGAATCAGAGAAAGGGAAATGGAGTGAATGCATGGGACAAATTCCTGCTAGAGACAAAGTAACTGAACTGAGATTTGAGCTTCAGTCTAAGAGTTTGCAGTGTGTCCAACCAAGATAACTGCCTATTAAAACAAACATTGAAAGTAAACACACTTCAGAAGAATCTAAAGAACATAGGGTCTGCAGCATATTCATATTCACAATACCCATGATATAAAATTAAAAGTTACTTAATGCACAACAAACCAGCAAAATGCAACCTGTCCTCTTCATTTTTTGGCTTCTGGGGATTTCTCTCACTTTTTTTTTTTTTTTTTGGACCTCACAGCCGCCCCCAGGCTGCGCCCAGGCGGGGGCCGGGCAGATGTCCACACGCGCCTCACTTTTTTATTGAAATAGGTTAGGGATTTACTATCATCAATTTAAGGATATTTGTTATATTTCACTCACTGTTTCTAAGTTAAAATTTAACAAACAGATTGTTCTTTAGAAAGGTTTATCAATACCTGGTTAAATCAGCAATGTTTGGGAGTGTCTTTTTGCTCAATCCAGGATAAAATCCTATGGTTTTTAATAAGTTGTTTTTTTTTTCAATGTAGTAAATTGTACATTTAATTATAATACATTTACTAGCCACATTTATTTTGTGAATTGACAGTTCATTTCTTTGTCCATTTTTTTAATGAATTATTTCTTCATATGACTTATACTAGCTCTGTAGTAATTCTTTGTTTCTGTGTTGAAATACTTTTTTTGTACCTGGCTTTTAACTTTGTTTTTATATTTTTCTCCCAAATGTAAGGTTCTTAAAAAGTTTTACATTATCAAATCTACCATGTCTACTATTTAACAGTCTCTGTAGTTTGAGGATCAGATTTATATATCTATTATATTACAGTCTCTGGTTTGGGGATCATAGTTTATTTATTTATCCTAATAAAGAATAAAACATTCATAATGATAAAACTTTTAACATAGTCCTCGCCGAAACCGGTTTGGCTCAATGGATAGAGCGTTGGCCTGCGGACTGAAAGGTCCCAGGTTCGATTCCGGTCAGGGGCATGTACCTTGGTTGCGGGCATATGCCCAGTGGGAAGTGTGCAGGAGGCGGCTGGTTGATGTTTCTCTCTCATCGATGTTTCTAACTCTCTATCTCTCTCCTTTCCTCTCTGTAAAAACTCAATAAAATATATTTTAAAAAAAACAAAAAAACTTTTAACATAGTCCAGCCAGCATGGCTCAGTGGTTGAGCACCGACCTATGAACCAGGTCACAGTTCAATTCTTGGTCAAGGCATATGCCCGGGTTTCAGGTTTGATCCCCAGTGTGGGGTAGTGCAGGAGGCAGCCGATCAATGATTCTCTTTCATCATTAATGTTTCTATCTCTCTATCCCTCTCCCTTCCTCTATGAAATTAAAAGAAAAAAAATTAACTTTTAACATAACTTCTGAGAAATTGCCAAATAAAAATTAAGTTCTATGGATTATATAATAGTCCCATGAACCTATACAAATATATAATATATTCACAGACAAGAATACTTGAATCTAATATGGATTCCTTGCCTGGCACATACTTCTCAGAATTTCACATCCTTATTCCCAAACTCTGTTGAAGTCTGTACTCAAAGGTCAATTCCTTTCTAAATATACTTTCTTTAATAACCCCTTTTCCATAACTTTCTAACCTTCTTGTCCATTTTATTTTTCTCCATAGCACTTACTATTACTTGAAATAATATACATTGGTTTACCTGTTTATAGACTCTCTCCCACTACAATGTAAGTCTCAAGAGGGTTATCTATATTGTTCAGCTACATTCTCAGTGCCTAGAATAGTCTTGGCACTAAACTGATATTCAATAAATGCTTATTGAATAAATAAACAAATGATTCAGTGAGTGAATAAAGTCACTGTTTCAGATATGGGAGCAAAAGAATGGTCCATAATCTAAGAGCAATCTTACCTCCAACAGTTTCAGATTATCTAGGTCAAGAGAAGGCTCTGATGCTGCTGCCTCCATCATGTTCATACTGTGCAGACCTTGTTTACGGTCTCCTATAGGAATAGGCAGAAGTAGTTACTGAGGGCTTCTCTTAAAGTGAAGATTTTACTATACTTTTTACTATATTACCATTAAAAAGAAGAGCTACAGTAGCGTAGGCAGCAAGGCTTATACCTAATGTCAATGGGTGTAAAACTATTTAGTAAACTAAGAATTATCTATAAATTAAGATAAGTGATGAATAACATGAAATCTGAATTCTGGAAGATGATTCCAGTAACAGACCTAGTTTAAAACCTTCAAAAATACTGCCAAGACATTAAAGGTAGTTTTATTACTTATTCAAATAAATGAATGAGTGCTGATTTCCTAAAAGTTCATAGAACCTAAAGTTTATTAGAAACAACTGAACATTTGATGATACTGAGAAATTACTGTTACTTTTTAAATTTTGGAAACGGTATTGTGGTTATATATATTTTAAGTCCTTCTATTTCAGCAATAATACTAAAGTATTTATACATAGATGGCATGTGATTTTTTAAAAATAATCCAGTGGCATAGAAAGGTGTAGTGAGTGGGGCTATAGATGGATGATGTATAGATGTGATAATTGTTGAAATTGGGTGATAAGTATTTTGTATATGTTTGAAACTTTTCATAAACACTAAAGGAAAAAGGATTGTTAAGAGAGAAAAATGGGAGCTACTGTACCACAGAATGTTTTTTAGTATAAAGATTTTAAAAAGGAGAAAATAAGTATCAACTAAATGGCATGTTTAATAAACAACAGAATAAGAAGTTATATTTTTACCTGTCAGCATCCTGTATCCGAAGCATAAGGCAACTATCAAAACAGCTAATACAGAGACTGATGCTAAAGCAATGATTATTGTTTCATCTCGGTTAAATGAATGAGGTGGACCTAAAAGAAAAAAAATTTTTAAATATAGTTATCATTAAAGAAGATGTACATATTTACAATAGAATATTCGTTGGTCATTAAAAAAAAAGAATGAAATCTTGCCATTTGTGATAGGTGGGTGGACCTAGAGGGTATTACGCTAAGGGAAATAAGTCAGACAAAGACAAATACCATGTTATTTCATTTATAAGTGGAATCTAAAAAACGAAATAAACAAAACAGAAATAAACTCAAATACTGAGAAAAAAATGATGGTTGCCAGATGGAAGAGGGGTTTGAGAGGGATGATTAAAATAGTGATGGAGCCCTAGCCAATTTGGCTCAGTGGAGAGAGCATTGGGCCCATGGACTGAAGGGACCCGGGTTTGATTCCAGTCAAGGGCATGTACCTTGGTTGCAGGCTGGATCCCGGGCCTTTGTCAAGGCATGCGGAAAGCAACCAATCGATATGTCTCACATCAATGTTTCTCTCTCTCTGTCTCTCCCCATCCCTTCCACTCTCTCTAAAAATCATTGGGAGCCAAAACCGGTTTGGCTCAGTGAATAGAGCGTCGGTCTGTGGACTGAGAGGTCCCAGGTTCGATTCCGGTCAAGGGCATGTACCTTGGTTGTGGGCACATCCCCAGTGGGAGGTGTGCAGGAGGCAGCTGATCGGTGTTTCTCTCTCATCGATGTTTCTAACTCTCTATCTCTCTTCCTCTCTGTAAAAAATTAATAAAGTATATTTAAAAAAAAAAATCATTGGGAAAACATCCTCAGGTGAGGATTAACAAAACAAAACAAAAATATGGTAAAGGAAATAAGTAAAAATTGGCAGTTACAAAATAGTCACAATGATTTAAAATATAGCATAAGAAATATAGTTAATAATATTATAATAGCTAAGTATGGTGTCATGTAGGTAGTTGACTTATTGGGGGATCACTTCATAAGTTATATAAATGTCTAACTACTATGCTGTACACCTAAAACTAATATAATAGTGAATGTCAAATGTAATTTAAAAATTTTTAATGTAAAAATATAGTTATGTTTTTTTTAGTATTTTGTTAAATAGTGACAGAAAGACTGTATCACTATATAGTTGAATCTGCAATGTTTTTGCATCAAAGGAAATAAAAAATTAATAAATTTTAATAACTGAAAAGTATATATTTCATCAGATTATTTTATAAGAATATATATATTTAGGACACTGAAATACCTGTTAGTTACATTCCTAAATACTAGAGGCCCAATGCACGAAATTCATGCAAGAGTAGGCCTTCCTTCCCCCGGCTGCCAGCACCAGCCTCCCTCTGGCACCCAGGACCCGGGCTTCCCTCGCAGCCCCGACTTTGTCCAAAAGGTCTTCTAGAAGGACGTCTGGTCTAATTAGCATATTATGCTTTTATTACTATGGATTAACTACATCATGGAACAGCACAGACAGAAGAGTATATTTAACAGAATAGTCTTGGAATCACATTTGGTGTCTTTTTCTAATAAGATTTTAGAGAGAGGAAGGGAGAGGTACAGAGAGACAGAAACATCAACGTGAGAGAGAAACATTTATTGGTTGCCTCCTGAGCACCCCCTACTGGGGACTGAACCCACAACCTGGGCATAGGTCCTGTTCAGGAATCAAACCAGTGACCTTCGGCTCATGGGGAGATGCTCAACCAACTGAGCCACTCCGGCTGGACTCACATTTGGGTTTAAATCTTGACTCTACACCACTCTCTCAGTGGCCTTTAGCAAGTTATTTGACTTTTCTGATATTCAATTCTCACATTTGTAAAAATAATAATCTCTACCTCACAAATCTTCTATGTGGCTTAGATGGAAATCTGAGTACTCAGTATAGTGTTGAGAATGTATTATCTATGCAATAATAGTAGTTATGTTTACTAATATTAATATTATGATTAAGAGAGTGTGGCTTTGCTGGTAGTTAAACCTGAACTGGACTTAAAACTCAGTTCTTCGCCCTCACCGGTTTGGCTTAGTGGATAGTGCTGGCCTGCGGACTGAGGGGTCCTGGGTTCAATTCTGATCAAGGGCATATGCCCAGGTTGCAGGCTCAATCCCCAGTGGGAGGTTGGGGGGTGTGCAGGAGGCAGCTTATCAATGATTCTCTCTCATCATTGATGTTTCTATCTTTCTCTCCCTTACCCTCCCTCTCTGAAATCAATTATCTTAAACACAAACAAAGAAAACTCAGTTCTTCCACTTATTGTATGACCTTCAGAAAATTTCTTCACCTGTCTGAGCCTAAGTTTATTCACTTGCAGAAAGGGAACATACATATCTAAATCACAGGGCTATTATGAGCAGGTACACCATTTTATGTGTTAGTTCCTTCCATGAATCAGATCATGCCCAGAGAAACACCCTTTAGGATGGAAGTCCACAAACTGGAGTATTTCCAGAAGACATGAAGGTATGAGAACACTGAAATGTGATGGGTAGAGAAAAATGGAAGTGTCTGGTATACAAAAAGAGAAAATTTAAGAGTATACGATAGCCGCCTTCATGTGGAAAAATACATTTGTAGCTAGAAAGAATAACATGATCCAATTAGTGAGTGTTCCAAGAACAGCAGACAGAAAATACTGTTTTTGATCGATGGTTGGTTGAATCTGCAGATGTAAAATCTAGGAATATGGAAGGTCAACTGTGTAACCACAGACCTATCTCAAAGTGGACCTATCCTGTTTCTAACAAGATACTGAGTTGCTTTGCCCAGACAGCAGACCAAAACCACAAAGCATACAGCGGAAGCATAGGAGAAAATTTTGACCTCCAGCTGCACTTGGAACCCACCCTCCACCCCCATCCTTCCCCCCACTCCCATAAATGTTTCTAGAGAATGACAACAACTGGATTTTTAAAAACAATTAAATTTCTTAATGACAGCAACTAAGTAGCATTTTTATCATAACATCGATTCTGTCCATTCACTATACTTTTCCTGAGTTTTCCTACATGCAACTAGATGTCTTTAATGTTTTTCTTCTATGCTGTTCCTATAACTTCACTATTAAAACATATTAAACTACTTTTTTTTTTCTTCCCCACCACTGCCTGCCCCCCTATTAAACTATTTTTTTAAAGTTGGTTATGCTAGGTGACTTTAAGGTCCTTCTAATCCCAAAATTCTGTATAACTCTTTTAATGTTTCTTGAACCTCAGTATTCTCTTTACTTTTATTCCCAAATTTACAAAGAAAATGCAACATAACTTTTACATAAAATATTCATTAACCCAAAATCTGAAGTAGGAAATATTAATTCATATACAGGGAGGATGAAAAAGTGTTAAGTAGATCTTTAAACATATTTTTTAAAAAAAAACACACATGCTAGTGGTTAAATATTTCAAATGGAAAACTTTCCAGGATATGTCACATGGTCTAAAAATATGAGACCCCTGAAAAACTGCCAGAAAAAAATATTTCAATGTATATTCATATATGTGTGCAATAAAAGAGGCCTTTAACCAGAAAACTCTTTATTTTTTGTTCCTTTTTAAAATTCTTTCTTTTTTTGCATATATGCTATATATATGCTATGTCTGAAATTGTTTTGTTCCCCTAGCTCTAATAAACCCTCTCCTTCCTCCCTATTAGCTCTCTCAGTTAAATACTCAGCCAAATGTAAACACTGCTATGTATGCCTGCGTGCAATGGCTCCGATTATACAAGCAAGCGCTTCCTGAACGCAGAACAGACAGGGAACTGCTGTCTGCCTCATTGGAGCCTAGGATGTTTCTGTTTACAAACCCTGGAGCCAGCCAGGGGCCACTACTGGAGGCAGTGCTGTTTGCTTCCTTGCTACACTCAGCCTTTGTCTGGGTCTGTGTCAAAGAAAGAACAACATCGTTGCATGTGCAGCAAGCAACAAAAGAATTCTTAAATAACTGATGGTTATTTGGCTCCTAAATCTTTTACAACTCTGCATGAAAAAGCAAATTAGGAATTTGTTCTTGTTTTTAATTTTTTAAGCAATGTACTTTTCATAAAAGCAGAGGGAAAACATTAAAATCAAAACAATTAATGTGATTACAATTAAATGAATTCCTTAGCAAAATAATTTAGATTGCCAAATATTGTTTCTGTGATAATGATATATTATACAGTTCAATGTTTTGAACAAATATTTCTATAAAAAATAAACAATTTTATTTTAATTATTATGTTTAGAATGGCAAATATACAGCAATCATGATCACAGTAATGTTTATGTTTAATGTCCTAAAAACAAATTAATAGGAGCATATTTCTTTTTTTTCAAGTTGGTATTTAATACTACTTAAGACTTAAAGTTAACTTGCCTCAATCATTATGAATAGACTTTGTTTGTAAGAAACAAATAACAACAATAAACAAAAACAGTCCATAATCTGCTAAGTCCAGACATTTTATGGCTGAATTATAAAATGTAAAACTAAGGGAGAGAGAAACAGTTGAATTAAACAACAACAAAAAGTTTAAAAAGACAACAGGAAAGACATTCAATGCCTAGCTTTCTTATTAACTTCTAGCTTAGTAAGGTTTATAATTTTAATTTCTTTAAAATAGGTGTTTTGTGATTAAAAGAGATTGAATTTCAGCATTGTATTTCTTTTATTCAAGAACAGATTAAAACTAACAAAGTTAATTATATTTCATCAGAATAAAGTCATTAAGTAAGTGTAAAAAGAGCATTTAAGCAAATAGATTAAGAATTTTTATAAAGCCCTAACCAGTTTGGCTCAGTAGATAGAGCGTCGGCCTGCAGACTCAAGGGTCCCAGGTTTGATTCCGGTCAAGGGCATGTACCTCGGTTGCAGGCACATACCCAGTGGGGAGTGTGCAGGAGGCAGCTGATCAATGTTTCTCTCTCATCGATGTTTTTGACTCTCTCTATCCCTCTCCCTTCCTCTCTGTAAAAAAAATCAATAATATATATATATAAAAGAATTTTTAGTAAAAACAAAAAATAGAAGATAAAGATTAATCTGCAGCCTATGCTACATTTTTAAAAAATCCATTATAATTAGGAAAAATAGAAATCTAATCACTGCGCTATTTGTTATTAAAATCAAATAAAAATCCTCAGAATACAAAATCAAACCAAAGAATTTAATCATTCAGAGATCCCTAGTCAAATTTCCTAACTGGTCTATATAAAAATGATACTTAAAAAGTATCATACAAAAAGCCATTATTCTCAGAAAATGATCATGAAATAATTTGACTATAAAAAATGGAAATTACATTTTCTAGTTATTTGCTGACTAGACCAAAAAATATGTTTGGCACTGTACAGATAACCCCCTCCCCCATTTGATGTTCTTTAAATTATGATAACAACTTGTACTCACTTTGATAAGGAAAGCATGACTACATGTAGAAAAAAATTAGTTTTCTAGTTTTTCCCATATTGTTCCTTCTTTCAAAGCATTTTTAAATTATAAAACATAAGCTATACACATAAAAGTGTTTATAATACAAATGTACAGTTTAATAAATTATTATGAAGTAAATAAACACTCACATAGCTACCAGCTGGGCCAAGAAATAGAACATCCATAATCTCCAAAACCACCTTCCCACCTACCTGCTCCTTCTTGGTCATAACAGCTTTCCTCCTCCCCAGAGATAGCCACTATCCGGACTTGTGCTAATCATTTTTTCTCACTTTTCTTAATAATATTACATTCTCTGTGTGCTTAAGTTTGCCTATTTCTGAATTCTATGTAAATGGAATTTCTGTGCCTTGCTTTTTGTTTAATAATGCTTTGAAGAGTTAATCATGCTGCTGTGTGCATATAAAATTCAATCAGGGTTTCTTTTCTATGTAACAAATGCAGTTATTTTTCCTTGTAATGAATCTGGAATTTATAATGCTAATTAAATAATCACTACAGCTAATCCCTATTAAGCATCATAGAAACATTCCATAAATGAATATATTTAGTTTGTTCTATTCAGTACTTTTAAAGTATCCAATTTTGTTGGCAAGAGAAAAATATTAAACAAAGCAGACAAATGAAAAGACTGCACATCCTCTTGCTGTTTCTAATTTTGGGGCAACAGAGGCAGTAGCTAGGAGCCAAGAAAGCCAGAGTTAATAAAAGATGCACTCTTGGATAGGGACTGAGCAGAAATAAAAGCTTTTTTAAAGCTTGCTTTATGCCACTCTACCTTTACAAAATGTTTACATTAATACCTGTTTTCATTAGCCAAAAGAAATCTGAAGAGGATTTTCACTCTTATGAAAAAGGCAGTAAGTGAACATAGAGCCCCGCGTTTGCTGTGCAGTGAGCCGTTACAGAGGCAGCGCAGGCCTGAGCGGGGAGTGGCGCTCCAACCTGCTTCCTCGGGAGCTACACTCAGCAGCTCAGCATCAACTGCCCTAGCTCTGAACCATGTCTGTGAACATCTGTGCTTTACCTTGATTTATTTTGTGCATCTGTTAGCAACAAGATGTGTCCTAAGGTAATTGCTTCTTTGCTTTACACCAGTTGGGCCTACAAAATATTTCATAGGAACACTATACTTTCAGATAGCAGAGGAAATCTTTATCTGAAACCATTGGAATCCTTGAAATTCATCTCTTCCATAGTTCCCAGGTTGTTCTGTTATCCCCTGCCCTCATCTGACAATTCTTTAAAAGGGACCTTCTAAACATACACATCTGGTGTTCCATGAAAGGACAGTAAAAGGGATAGTGTTTTCATCAGATCACCATTGATGATTCTAACCCAGGCTGTCCATAAATAAATCCTCAGTTCCTACAAATCCCACTCCGTATGTAGCAAGAGTAGAGAGTTAAAGTGAGAGAAAATCTAGGGCAGTGGTGAGACAAACGGAGTTTAGAATTATTGTTGCTGGGACTGTATCATTCTCCAACATAGGCACTGCTTTTTCCCATCCCATTAGCTCTTCTTTAACCTAAGCTCTCTCTTTTTAACTTAACTATTTTATGTTCCCTTCTTTGTCCCTGTATATATTCCTGTCTGAAAACCTGTCCTAAAGGCACCCACGTGTCCTGCTTAAAAGCAATGAAGCAATTCCAGGAAGTTTTATTTTCAGTCCAACTTTTTCATGGTTTTCAAACAAAAAACCTCAGTTACAATCTTTGTGAGGTAAAGGTGAGATAAAAGCAATTCAAGTTAAAAAAATATTTTACATCAAATTGCAACACAAACCACATTAATCTTTTTAAATGAGTGATTGTTCAATAGCTCCAATACTTTGATAGATCCAACACTTTCAAAAATCATCAACTAAAAACACTGACCTAACAAAAAAGAAAAATTACTGCCCTAATCGATGTGACTCAGTGGATAGAGTGTCAGCCCATACACCGATGGGTCGAGGGTTCGATTCCCAGTCAAGGACACGTACCTAGGTTGCAGGTTCTATCCCCGGCAAGTCTGGGAAGCAACCAATGTCTCTCTCTCACACTGATGTTTTTTTCTCTCTCTCACTCTTCCTTTCTCCTTTCCACTCTCTTTTTTGAGAAAATAGGAGCAAAGCAGGTAGGTATGGGGCGGAATTGATATTCAATAGCGCAGAGCTAACAAAACTTCAGAATGAAAGCTGTCTGACCAACACTACATAACACGTGTAAATAGAATCTTGCTACTACTGCATTAAAGAATATCTTCAAAGGATACATACTCTTCTTTATTTCTCTTGTACATTCTCCTCTAATATTTTTAACAAGTATAAAAAGAAACATTTCATTTTGCCTCTTGCTAAAATGCTTCATAAAGTACTAAGCAAAGTCTTTTTTTAGCTATACTTAGCCATTTCCTATCTATTCAATCAGTTTAAAGCAATCACAGAAGCAGTAAAAACTGAACAATTATTCTATATTCACAATAGCTACAAGCCTATCTGAGGCTCTGCCAACATCAGCTTCTCGTAGGCTTTCTTTCCAGCTCGGCGTGAGATGAAGACATCTGCTGCCAGACACTGGGATTGGAATTTCTAATCTTAACGGCACAGCGTAAATGAGAATGTGATTTCTTAAACCCAGTTCTAGATGCAATTCAATCTTTCCTCATCAACTTAATGAATAATTTTCTTTTAAAATACAAGTATATTCTTATACTACGGTCATCCAAAAACCTTTAACACTAAATGCAATGAACTGGGTTTATTTAGTTTGTCTTTTATAAAAGACAAATTTTCTGCCAGCTTTTCTAACTTGGTTATTTTGTTTACTTTATAGTTAGGGAGGTTAATTATACCAACTCCAGAAATCTTATCAAGAATTGTTACAAAGTAAGTGTCCAAATCTTGCAATATTATACACTTCTTTCTACTCTGGAAAGTTACAAACACATTAGGATGAGTTAAGCAAGTAAAAGAATACTGTAGATATAAATTCATTTATTTAAACTAAAGGCTGACTTTCTTTTTAAACAGAGTAGGTACTGCAAAGTCTCTCGTGGTTGGAAGAGACTTTGAATAATATAGCTCACTTTCCTTTTTTATTTATTTTTTTATTTTTTATTTTTAAAAAAATACATTTTATTGATTTTTCACAGAGAGGAAGGGAGAGGGATAGAAACATCGATGAGAGAGAAACATCGATCAACTGCCTCCTGCACACCCCCCACTGGGGATGTGCCCGCAACCAAGTACATGTCCCTGACTGGAATCGAACCTGGGACCCTTCAGTCCGCAGGCCGACGCTCCATCCACTGAGCCAAGCCAGCCAGGGCCCACTTTCCTTTTTAAAAAAAAAAAAAAAGTTTTTATTGATTTCAGAGAAAGGAAGGAAGAGGAAAAGAGAGATAGAAACATCAATAATGAGAGAGAATCATCAATGGGCTGCCTCTTACACACCCCTTATTTGGGATCAAGCCTGCAACCCAGACATGTGCCCTGACTGGGAATTGAACCGTGACCTCCTGGTTCACAGGTCCACACTCTACCACTGATCCACACTGGCAGGGAACAGTTCACTTTCCTAAAGTGTCAGATTTCTGGTTTTAGGTAGTATGTGGACATGTATCAGTAAAAGTTTTCTCTCTTTTGTCCACTTACTGAGGTAGAAAATCTCAACCTGGTAACAGTGGATCTCTATAACTTTCAAACATTTGCTATTCTCCCTTTTAACAGAGAAAGGGAGCTTTAAGTATCATACAATTTGGCAAGCAACAATATCTGGCTAGTTAATACGAGGGTTTTGTTTTCATCTTACTAATTTTTAAATAAATACTTTATAAAGTTACCCTCTATTTATGATATTGGCTTTACATTACAGTATGATGATGTTTCCCTTTAAAATATATACTTTTTAATGAGATGATCAAACAAAAATATTAAATAATGTGTAATGTAAATATAGAAAACCTTTGTAATGTGAAAAAATCATAAAGTGGTCCTTGAATTTTAGGAAATGTAATCAAGTATTTTCAAAATATCCTTTTTCTCCCCCTCCCAAATGAATTAACAAACAAATATAAACAGGTCCCCTGTTTAAGTGGTTATATAACAGCTGCGTATACAGAGTAATGGCTAAACAAATAGAAAGTAATGGCTAATAACATACTCTGGAAGCAAAACATCTAGATTTTAATTTTGGCTCTACCACTTACTAGCTGTATGACTTGGTAAATTATGTATTTGTGCCTTAGTGTTCTCAACATAAAGTAAGCACATAAGAGTAACCATCTCATATGCTTCTGTAAGGGTTAAGTAGAAAGGTTTAAGGCATATAGAAGAAGACTATAAGCACACACTGAGTGCTCAAAATGTTACTTAGTATTGATTTCACTATATATTAAATGCCTGAATTCCCTTTATGTTCACTTTAAAAAGCCTGCTCATTCTGTCTAATAATTATAATCCTGATAAAGTGAGTTACAATTTCACTACTAGATTTATCCCATCTGGAATAATATTTCCTAAGAATCTTACATTTACTTGTATTTTATGAAGCAAGACCCATTAAATAAATATCTAACACCAGTATCTTAAGGCCAAGGGGAAAGAGAACTAAGAACAGCATTTGTTGATGGGGAAAGGAAGAACAGTGCCTGAAAAGGTTACCAAGTCATACTGGATACAAAGAGGAATGGTTTTCTAAGAAAAAATAAAGGCCTCAGAAAATAAGATCTCAAAAGAAGAAAAGTACCTAATCTCCTTTAATTCCAAAATTATATGTAGATTCAGGTCTACTTCTAACTATATTCTAAATAGGCACAGAACTACTAGCAAGTATTTTTTAAAGTTGCTGGTATAAGAGGAAATCTTTGAAAAAATAATAATGGAGGTATTAAGACCTAGAATATGAGTTATCAATCCATAAATCTCCTCACTTATAGTCAGTTTTGTCTTGGGAGAATTATCTGATAATGTGGTTTCTGGCTGAACACATGCTATAAGGACTCTGATGGAAACCTCAGACCTGAACCTCAGATTGGCAAAACAACTGGCATCTATTTCTAAATATCAGAAGTTCTTTTTCCATTATTTCCCTTTTTATTTTAAAGGGTAATAATTCTTCTAAATGGAGGAAAACAACATGTATAGTCTACTTCAGATGCTGAGATTGGAGGAAAAAGCTTTTTTTGAGAACAGAGAGCTAGTTGCCAGAAGTCATTGGTGATTTATGGCTCAAATAGAACCTTAATTTTTATGGTACATAACAATGCTCACATACCTTTTTCCAACTTTAATAATTAATTATTTAATTATGTTTAAACAGACATTTCATTCATGTCTCAACAAAAAGCATCAGACTTCCCATTTTGTTAAATTTTTTAGGAAACAACAGCCAGAATAAATAGTCTAAGGAGATTTCATTTATTTGTGCCCTAATTACCTCCAAAAAAACTATGTAAGGTAGTTCTTAAGACTACACAAAATCTGTAATTAAAAAAAAAATTTAGAACTGGACAGAAGTGGAGTAATCTTGCTTCAATCCCCTAATTCTACATCAAAGTAATCCTTGAATGATTTTAATGTGAAATTCTGTGGCTCAACAAAATACATTCACTTATGGTCATGTGGTTAGTCTGTCAGGTTTTCCCTGACAATTCCTCCTCATATTCTTAAAGATCCACTGCTAAAAAAGAAAAGAAGATCCACTGCTACCATATGCTTTGGTTTATATTACTTACGTATCTCATGATCTTCACCTGCAACTGTGTGTGGGAAAGAAACACACAAAACAACATTTTTCTGAGGGCCATCCCTCAGCCATCCATACATTCCTCCATTGCTACTGGGTCTGACCCTACTGGATGTGCAAGTTCTAGCGGTGAGAAGGCAAGTAAATGTGATGGTGGATATTGTGTAAATGTATACTTAATGAGAAAAATATAATTCCACTAATGCAATGAATGGCGTGAAGTCAGCAAGTAAACTGTTCATCTGAAAACAATGTAGAGACATAAGAAGATTAACAGAGAACATTAGGTATCCTCTGTTGTTCCCTAGAGCAGTAGTTTTCAGCCTTTTCCATCTCATGGCACACATAAACTAATAACTAAAATTCCGCAGCTCCCCAGAAAAGACATATTTTTGCCAACTTGGCAAAAAACATAGGTATAATTTTGATTCATTCACACTGGACAGCTATTGTTGTGTTGGCTATTGTCATTTTTTTTATTTGACCATCAAGGGAAAAGAGATCAGTGTCCCTGAATAAACAGTTAGGTGTTGCATGTTTTAAAAATTATTGTGCACAAGGGTTCCCTTTTCTCTATATCCTAACCAACACTTGTTTGTTAATTTACTGATGATAGCCATTCTGATAGGTGTGAGGTGGTATCTCATTGTGGTTTTAATTTGCATTTCTCTGATGATTAGTAACGTGAGCATCTTTTCTTATGTCTATTGGCCATCTGTATATCCTCTTTGGAGAAGTGTGTATTCGGGTCTTTTGTCCATTTTTAAAATTGGATTGTTTGGTTTTGGTGTTGAGTTTTGTAAGTACTTTATAAATTTTGGATACTAACCCCTTATCAGATGTATCACTGGTGAATATGTTCTCTAAAGAGTTTTTGCACAACGAAGGAAATTATCAACAAAATGAAAGACAACCCACTGAATGGGAGAACATATTAAATTATTATTTAAAATGTAGCTCCTGTTATCCCTATCAACAGAAACTATCAGTATCAACAGAAACAGGCAAGGAAGGGATGAAATGACTAGATTTCAGACTATTTTAAATCATTTATTTCAAAGCTAGTTAGCTTCATTCTTGAAAAATAACAGTACAAATGGGCAATAAATATAAGCAAACTTAAAATAGAAAACAAAAAATATATGAACCTCACTAATAAAAACAAAGCAAATCATTTTTCAAAATGATCACAGCAAAGTTTTATTTTCATAATACTAGTGCTGATAAAAATAAATGAAATATGCACTCTTGTATACCACTGATGGAAATGTGAACTGTTTTTACCAAAAGCTATTTGATAATGTATGAGGAACTTTATTATTTTTGTTAGATACAGAAATTACAATTCTGGAAATTGTAATTTAATTTTATATATACAAATATATGTCTAATATTCCCTCATGATTAGATTCAGGGTATGTATTCTTGGCTAAAAAACAGTACTATATGAGCGACACTGTGGCTTGCTCTGGATATCACGGATGTTCATCTGCCCTGTATTAATTGTGTTAATCTTAACTACCTCATCATGCTGTTGTCCAATTTCCTCACTTTATAATTACTAAATTTTTTCTGTTAATATGTGGGAAATACTTTAGAACAATGCAAATATCCTCCTGCCCATAAATTTGGATCTTTTGATGATTCCTGCCTAATCCAGTCCTTACAATGATATTTGCAGAATAATAATTTTCCAACTGCTGCCCTCCTCCATCTATCCATTGGCACTTAGCATTCTACTATAAGCAAGTGCTCTCTCTTTTCCCTTCTCTACTACCAGCATAGACTCATTAATTTGTTTTCCTTCCAATAGCTTACAATTTATTACTGTACTGTTTTAGCACTCAAATTATCTCTAATTTGGCCAGTGGGAGTTCCTTCAAGCTGGCTCCTGTGTCCTTGTGACAAGTCTCCATCCTATTTGGGGGCATTTCTTTCCTTACTTTCTAATGTTAGAAGCTGTTTCAGACTGATCTAGCATCTATCCTACTCTTGTCCTAAAATAAGCCACTTTTCCAAGAAGTCCAAGTTTCTTTGAGTGGAGAGTTAGTTGTATTAGAAACTAAATTAGGGTTTCATGTATGTTCATTGCTACTAGGGTGCTTTTGCTTTTTGTCCTTTTCAACAAATTGAACTAAGAAATATATGTGAATATATATATGCATATATTACATACACACGTATTTAAATATATACACAAATATATATGTACACATATACATATATACATGACCACATATACATGCATATAATAGATACATATACATATTTTTAAAAGTCATAAATCCATACTGACACCTTGAATTAAAATCTATTCTCATAATATTCTCGTCTTCCCCATATATAACTGTGTTCCTCTTCTTCAGTAAGAACACTGGCTCCAAGAACATCAACACATATAGTCATTTTATATATATTTTTTTTATTGATTTCAGAGAGGAAGGGAGGGAGGGGGAGAGAGGGAGAGAGAGAGAGAGAGAGAGAGAGAGAAACATCACTGACGAGAGAGAATCATTGATTGGCTGTCTCCTGCACGCCCCCCTACTGGGGATGGAGCCCACAACCTGCGCATGTGCCCTTGACTGGAATCGAACCCAGGACCCTTCAGTCCCCAGGCTGACACTACCCACTGAGCCAAATCAGCTAGGGCTAGTCATTTTCTTAATCCTATAATATAATACATCCACAATTGTTTTAGAATTGCTTTGTCCACATTACTGAAAACAAACCTAAAAAGAGTTCAGTATTTGTTTGCAGTTCTTCCGCCATCTCTTATATCCCATCTCACCCAAAAGAATATATATAGCCAAAATTATCTTTGCAAAAATCCGTATATTAGTTCTTTCCTTTTTCCTTAAGTGTGATTATGATACAATTGGGCTCATTTGTTTCAGTTTTATTTTAGTTTGGGGGTTCCCCCCTTCCCTTCCTTATTGATTTAATTTAATTTTTTGCATATATATATATATATGTATTAGTAACATGATTCCAAAAGTCAAAACTACATATAAAAGGCTATACTCAGAGAACTTCACTACTTCCTGTATCCTTTCCACTCCACCCCCTCTATCCCTTGTAAGTAATAAACTTCATTATTTTCTGGCTTATCCTTTCTTTGCTTCTTTTTGTAAAGATAAGCTTTCTGACCTTCATGAAAGACAGCATACTGTATATGCTTTTTATTCATCTAACATTATCTCTAGAAATCACTCCATATCAGTTCATAAAGATCTTACTAATTTTTTTTCTTACAGCTGCATAGTTAGTACTCCATTACAGGTATGTACCGTAATGTATTTCAAGTAATCTGCTATTCTTAGACATTTGGAAAATTTCCATTATGCAGTTACAAATAATACTGCAATGGATGACACTATGCATATATATTTTCATACTATTGGAGGTGTCTCTTCAAATTCTTAACAAATGGGGGTACTGGATGAAAGAGTAAGCACACATGCAGTTTTCTTAATATTGCCAAACTCTCCTCCTCAGGGGCTGGAATGTACTATATGTTGACTCACTTGGTAATATACCAAAACCTTGGAAATCCTGGTGCACTGCTTTTGGATTTCAGGTGTACCTAAATATAGTCTCATGATGCTGGAACTCTCCCTCTCACTCCTGCCAAACCTGAATGATATATATATATCCTCACCTAAGGATATTTTCCCATTGATTTTTAGAGAGAGTGGAAAAGAGAGGGAAAGATAGAGAAAAACACAATGTGAGAGAAACACATAGACTGGTTGTCTCCTACACATGCCCTGACCAGGGCCCCGGGCCAGGGAGGAGCCTGCAACTGAGGTTTGTGCCCTTGACTGGAATCGAACCTGGGATTCAGTCCACAGGCCAATTGCTCAATCCACTGAACCAAACCAGCCATGGCTGTTTGTATATATTTTTTAATTTTGCAAATTTCTAGAGAAAGGAATTACAAGGAAAAATAAGTTACTTTAGTTACTTACTTAGTGGTGTTGTATCTGGAGGTGGAAAATTCTCGGTAAAGTTGACATTACACAAGTCTGTGCTACAGCAGCAGAAACGATATGTTCCATTCTGAATTGAGGGAGGGGTGGTAGTTACAATGCATTCCTCATGGTGACACTCTTCAGGATCTCCAAGGTGAGACCAACATCCTACAAATTAATATAAATGTAAACATTGACCCTTATAATGTTAAGGGTCAATACGATAAACAAAATTAAATGAAAACAACAAACTAAGAAATAACTGAAATAATTGCAATCAATGTTAGAGTGAGTACTCATCAGTTATAAAATACTTTTGCAAATCAATAGGAGACAATTTTTTTAAATAACAGGAAAATGGCAAAGTTTAAATAGGCATTTCATGGGGCGGGGGAGCCAACAACAAAATGTTTAACTGCATCATTAATATAAGAATTATTAAAGCAACAGTAGATTTCATTTTTGTCTACATTAAATTGATCTAAGTTTAAAAAGTAATAATATACTACTGTAACAAGGAATCAATAACACTCTCACACACTATTGGAGGGAATGTAAATGTATATAGCATTTCTGGAAAACCAGATGGCAATTTTTCTAAACAGCCTTTAAAATATTCATGTTTTAAAATCTAATAATTCTACTTTGAGGTATCTATTCCAAAGAAATAATTAGATAAGATCAAAGATTTATGTTCAAAGATGTTCACTGAAGTAGTATGTATTATAGTGAAAACCAGAAAACAACATAATGATCAACAGAGTAATGTGTAAGTAAACTGCCATATGTGTATACAATGAAATATTGTGCAGAGGTTAAAAATGCTTTATATATACACATACACACACACACACACACACACACACACACACACACACACTCACGGTCTTGGGGAAACATTCATGATATAACTCTCCCAAATCAATCAATAAAAATTTTTTAAAAAATATAAATAATTGGTGTGAAATTATTTATAGTTTATCCTAACTTTGGGTAACAAAAAGTACACACACATATAAACATAGAGGGACACAGAAAACACACCTAATAGAATAAATTAGTAGAATTTAAAAAATTCTTAGGAGTATGAAATTGTACGTGTTTGTTTTTCTTAGTTTTCTGTATTTTCTAAATTTCATAAAATAAGGCTATTATAATAAGAAAGATATTATTTAAATCACCTAAAAATCAATTCCATTTATAAATTTGGGCTTTGTGAGTGAATATATATACATGGATATATACTTCTAAATTACTGTTTTCCAGGAGAGGGTTTTAACCTACCTCCATGCTTTTCAGATAAACTTCAATTTTATGAAACACAAAGTTATTTCAGGTAAGAAAAGTAGAACTTGCCTTGTTTTACGAGATTGATGTCCCCTTTTGACTTCTCCCAGAGTCCATAGCAGGTGCTACCTTTTGAGCATAATATGGTTCCATTTTCATGAGAGATTCGACTCTCGCCTATCCCAAGGTCTTGTTGATATGGATCTTTAAATGCACATAGACGTTCTTGATTCTGAGAAGCTAAATTAAAAAAAATAAAAGAATGACATTAATTTTATGGTAAAATTTGCAAAACATTATTATGTAAAATCTTAAGTCTTTTTAAAAGGCATTGTAAAGTTTCCTACTAAATTCCTAACAAGGGTCGAATAAATTTGTAGTTTCATATTTATTCAATTACTTCTCTCTTTCCATTAATTAATTTGTAACCTCCAAACAAGAAGCAAACTTGAAAATTCATTTCCCAAAAGCAACTCCACTCTTACACAAATTATTACCACTTTCTCCTATTAAATAATTTTGGTATCTGAATAAATAAATATCCAAAAATGTCCATGGCCCTAGCTGGTTTGGCTCAGTGGATAGAGCATCGGCCTGCGGACTGAGGTGTCCCGGGTTCGATTCCAGTCAAGGGCACATGCCTGGGTTGCAGGTTCGATCCCCAGTAGGGGGTGTGCAGTAGTAGGTGGCCAATCAATGATTCTCTCTCATCATTGATGTTTCTCTCTCTCTCTCTCCCACTCTTCCTTCCTCTCTGAAATCAATAAAAATATTTTTTTAAAAAATGTCCATGCTCGCCGAAACCGGTTTGGCTCAGTGGATAGAGCGTCGGCCTGCAGACTAAAAGGTCCTAAGTTCGATTCCGGTCAAGGGCATGTACCTGGGTTGCGGGCACATCCCCAGTAGGAGATGTGCAGGAGGCAGCTGATCGATGTTTCTCTCTCATCGATGTTTCTAACTCTCTATCTCTCTCCCTTCCTCTCTGTAAAAAAATCAATAAAATATATTTTTTAAAAAATGTCCATGCTCTAGCACTGGCTAGTGTGGCTCTGTGTGGACTGTGCATCAGAGGATCTCGGGTTCGATTCCTGGTCAAAGGCACATCCCACCCTGGTCGGGGTACATGCTGCAGGCAACCAATAGAGGTATCTCAAATCGATGTTCCCCTCCCGTTTCTCCTCTCTATCTCTCTCTCCTTTCTTCCCCACCCCGCCTTATACTCTCTTAAAAAAAAAAAAAATCAATGGAAAAATTATTCTCCAGTGAGAATTAACAGCAACAAAAAATGTCCATGCTCTGAATTATCAAACCTCTAAAACAAACAAATGAACCAGCCAAGAAGGCTAAATAATTTTGGGAAATTCTATAGTATTCACTTTTCTCATATTTTACAGTCAGCTACGGGAAGCTAAATATGCATCATTAGCCATGGAAAACTAAGGATGAGAAGAGTGACTACAAATGGATATATGATTTCCTTTGGGGGAGATGAAAATGTTCTAAAATTAGACTGTAGTAATGGTTGCACAACTCTATAAATTTACAAAAAGTGCCTGGCTGGCATGGCTCAGTGGTTGAGCATTGACCTATGAACCAAGAGGTCAGTTTGATTCCCAGTCAGAGCACATGCCCTGTTGCAGACTCAATCCCCAGGTTTCTATCTATCTCTTCCTCTCCCTTCCTCCCCCAAAATCAACAAAAAAACGTATTTAAAAATAACTAAAGAAATAAATTTATAAAAAGTCATTGTTCACCTAAAATGAGTGAATTTCATGTTATATAAATTATATCTTAATATATTTGTTTTTAAAAACTATGGCTACTGCCCAAGCCGGTTTGGCTCAGTAGATACCAGTATAGTGTTGGCCTGTGGACTGGAAGGGTCCCGGGTTCGATTCTGGTCAAGGGCACATGCCCGGATTGCAGCCTAGATCCCCAGTAGGGGGCATGCAGGAGGCAGCCCATCAATGATTCTCTCATCATTGATGTTTCCATCTCTCTCTCTCCTCTCTCTCTCTCTCTCTCTCTCTCCCTTCCTCTCTGAAATCAATAAATATATATATATTTTTAAAAAGCTATGGCTACTAGTGATCAAAAGAAAATGACTTTGTTATTAAAAATAGCAGTATGATAGCCAGAAGAAGAAATGCTCAATAATCCCTTATTCTGAAGCGACAACCCAATTTAGTTTTAATACCAATCAATCTTTTTCCATAAACATAATCTAATTTAACTAATTTCAAGAGAACATTTGCCACATAATTCATCAGCTAACAAATATTTACCAACATTACTGAGAATACCAAAGAAGTAAAAGGTTTTCAAAAGCAACAGCTGATCTTTATTTGGTTTCTTAAAGTAGACTTTCCTAATGTGTTTAACTAGCCAGAACTATTACACTTGGCCAATATATTCCTCATGGGCTTCTGATTTATTTCTTAATTTTGGGTGTATCTTATTTAGTGTGGCTTAATTCACTAGCACCTTAGCACTGGAGATGATTCATTAAAATGTTTCTGAACCCACAAAACCAAGGACCAAACTCTGGAGAAGGAATGAAAGAGCCAACAACTGTGTGCCCAAGCCAATTTAGACTCCTAGCCCTGTCATATCACAACAGAAAGCACCTTCAAAGTGCTGAGCTACACCACTAGGGTATTCACAAGTAGGTAATACAGAGTTCTCAAGTACTTATAATGGTCTTTTTGGACACAGACAATAATTATTAAATTTAGTAATCAGATGATAATTACTGAAAAATAAATGTGACTTGATTTCAACAATTTAAAACCACTTCAGGCAATCTTCTAGAAGATATTTATTAATATCAACTAAATGTCCAGAAAATATAGTAAAAAATAACTCTAAGGTATTAACCTAATTATGATTCTACCATATTTTTAACCAAATGTACTCACATATTCAAATTCCTTTAATGACAATCTTAATTATATTTTAGATTATCTTATACATTAAATACCAGTATTTCCTTAGATTATCCCCTAATTTGTAAACTTTACCAAATTATAAAAATTAAAAATATTTCTACATACGAAGTACATATAACACAAATTCATACTTAAAAGATTCAAACTACAAACATAAACTCTGTAATGTGAAAAAACATGCCTATGAGGCATAACTTCTTTTCCCTGTCCTACTCCATTTCTTTTCTTTTTTGACAGACAGATCCTGCCTCAGGTTTATTGGTACAAATAGCACAGGAGGACACCAGCTCCATGCAGTCAGCAGCCCAGGGGTCCCACCAGTCCTTCTGTCCTCACACTGGCAGTCAGAGGCTTCTACTGTGCAGCCTTCGTGGGGGCCTGGGAGCCTTTGGGAGCCTGAGCTGCAGCTGCACCCACAGCCTGAGGCTTGGTTTCGGCCTTGGCCTTTGGCCGGCAGAGCCTGAGCCCCATGGCAATGCGGGCACAAGCACGTTTCCCAAGTTTGGGGTGAGCGATGTAGGCAAGTCAACTGAGCTCGCAGCTGCTCCCCTTTGGGATATTGGGCCTGACCTCCTTGGGCTTGACCAGGCCTGATGGCCTCAGCGCATGCGCTCATGGCCTTGTTGGCTTGCATCTTCTTCAGGCCCTTCTTATTGTGCTTCTTGGCAAAGCGCCATGTTCCTTAGGAACTTGGGGTCTACTCCCTTAAGAGATTCGTATCTTTTTTTTTTCTTTCTTTTTTTTTATTGCTTAAAGTATTACAAAAAGTATTACATATGTCTCCTTTTTCTTCCCCCCGCCCTTGACAATCCTCTGGCCTCCCCTACCCCCGTGTCTTATGTCCATTGGTTATGCTTATATGCATGCATAGAAGTTCTTTGGTTGATCTCTCACCCACCCCCCTCCTGCCCTCCCACCCTCCCCGAGATTCATATCTTTGTGGTGGGGTTTCTTGATGCCGTTTCTGTGCCATTTTCAGGATTGCTTGTGTGTGGTGTGGTTCTTGGACTTGGCCATCTCTGCACCGTAGCCCGCAGACCCCCAGTGACCGGACGCCCAGGGACAGGAAGAGAAAGTGGAGGCCGTGGTGCAGCACGGGAAATACGGTCATCCAGGTGGGAAGGTACTACTCCCCACTCCATTTCTTAAGTTAAATGCTTCTTACCTAATACCAGATAGTGAAGCTATAAACCCACTCGTTTTCCCTTTTTGTCTTGATTGTTAGAAAGGACAGAATAAATTTCTGAACTCAATATCTCTTGTTTTCCACAACCAAAATATCCTTTTTTCCCTTCTCTTTTTCTGCTATCCATTTTGACTAGAACTTTGCGTTGACTACTGAGTTAATGAATCTAACTGTACTTGGAAGTATAAAGATCATACATAAATAAGTGCCTCATTTAATTTAAAAAGAAAAAGAAAATGTATATCCTTGTGAAAGAATAGATACAAAAATGAAAATTTTTGCTTTTCCTGGATCTCCTTTACAACTGAAAAGTAGCTAAAGGCCTGAATACATCAAAACTTTTTAGTGACATCTATAATAATAAAAGCATAATATACTAATTAGACCAGACGTTCTTTCGGACATCCTTCCAGACAACCTTCCGGACAAAGCCTGGCTGCGAGGGCCGAGGCAGCCGCTGCGGTGGGCAGGGACCAAGGTAGAGGACTGGCTGCCGTGGCAGCAGTCAAGGCCGAGCCCTTGCACGAATTTTGTGCATCGGACCTCTACTTATTAAATAATTTGATGATCGAAACCTAAAATTCCTCCTTATAAAAAAATTCAAAAATAAGCAAATCCAATCTCCCCTGTGTTTCCCTCTCCCCTGCTCCGCCCCCAACTAAGCTGAATTGATTATCAAAGCAATAGAGATACAATTGGAAGGGACTAAATTATATCTTTAATATCCCTCAGTTTTCACTAAATAATTTTTTTTCTTAAAATAACATGAGCCTACTTTTCAGGAATTATTTTATGATAGTGACATTAGTACAGGTCAATTATAATGTGATATTTTAAGAGTAACTTTCCAAATTATGATTCAGCAAATTCTTATACAATATAAAGGTATTCTAGCAAGAATTCTAACTAAACTGCCCTGGTCAAAACAAAGAAAGATTATTTTGTAAAACAGTGTTGTTTGTAGCTTTTTAAATGCTCTTTGTGGAATGAGTCTTAGCAATATCTCTGTACAAAGTTTTGAATTCTTCATAAATAATGTAGGAAAAGTAGGGATGAAATAAAGAGTACAAGAAACAGTATAGCCTAGCATTATATTGTCACAGATCACATACAGAGACCTAATCATTTACAAGTCAGTGTTCTAAATTTGTTAACAGCTAGACAAACTTTATTCAGTCAAGTATGGTCGATTAGCTCTTTTAAGGGACATCCTTAACCAGGTATACGGATTAGAGATGGATTTATTTTTTAATTATTCTCATTTTAAACAGGTGGTATTTGGTTATAATAAGCACTAAAACAATTTTGATTAACATAACTACATTAAACTAAAAAGAATCTCATCCAAACTGCTGATAGAGGCATCATCATAAAAGACAGAGCTGATCTGATCATGCTAAAAATCTCTTAGCTCCCTGATGCTCCTAGAATAAAATCCAAACACTATGTGTGCACATAAGGTCCTTTATGATATACTAGAGGCCCAATGCATGAAATTCATGAAAGGGGCTCAGCCCTCACAACCCCGGCTGCCTCGCAGCCCCAGTGTCGTCTGGACAGTCGTCTGCTGTTCAGTCTAATTACATATTAGCTCTTTATTATATAGGAGGATATCCAACAGAGCTACTTGATCACTTTAGAGGCCTGGGAATTTCTGTTTCCATAAGTCCCTTTCTCCATAAAAACTATTGAAAATTATATTTTTTAAAAATTATATTTTATAAAAAAAAATTATATTTTATAAATGCATTGGTATAAAGAGAATGTATTAGAAGAGAAACCAAGATGGTGGCATAGGTAAACACCGGAAATTGCTGCCTCCCACAACAACTTAAAAAATACAACTAAAAGACAAAACGGACATAATCCAGAACTACAGGAAGGCTGGCTGAGTGGAAATTCTACAACTAGAAGGAAAGAGAAAGGCACACTGAGACTCAGAGGAGGTGCGGAAGTAAAGTGCAGAGGTACGGAGGCTCAAGAGAGCGTGCGGAAAGGGGCTGGCACCTGAGGACGCCGCTGTCTGTTTGAATCGGGAGGGAGTCACAAGCTCCTGACTGCTCTGAACTCCAGTTCCCGGAAGTCTCTGGGGACCCAGGACTCATACAGGGAGAAACTAAACTGTCTGGCAGTGGGCAGAACTCGAAACTTGAGGGCGGCTTTCCCTCAGAGGTGCTTGCAGCAATTACCGGGACACTGAAACGCAGGGCCCCTTAGGGCAGGGCTGAGGATCGGCCATAGCTGCTTGCTCCGCCCTGTTGATTCCCTGAGACCCCGCCCCACCCAGGCTGTGGCAGAGGCTTTTGCATATGAATGCCCTGGCCCTTTGCAATCTGAAAATTACCTAACAAACTGCAGCTGGGCCAGAAAGACCCAGAGCTTCCAAGAGAAGGCCCAAGGCCCCACAGCGGCTTTCACTGCTTCACAGCTGGGCCTCATCTGGGCACCTCCAAACCCCCAAAAAGGAAGGGGAATCTGCAGATCTCTTCGTAGTTCCTGCTGAGTAGCTTCAGGCAGAGGCTAAATTAGCACCTCCTTAAATCCAAGAGCCAGTGTACCCAGTGGTCAGAGTGGGACCATCCAGATTACAACTCCTCAGATCCATAAGGGACACTCTCAGGGGGCAGACTCAGTGAGCACCAAAGCCCCACTGAAGCAAGTCTTGCCCCAGAAGGGTGTCTTCAGCACAGAAGTTCTCCCACTGCAGACACAGCTGATTCTCAAGGACAACTGGCCTGTAGGTCAATTCTCCCAGTGATACCTACAACAATCAAGGCTTAACTACAACAAGACTGTGCACATAGCCCACAAAGGGGTGCACCAAGAGTGTCCACCTCAGGTAATTGGGGAGGCTGAGCCACTGGGCCCTATAGGACACCTAGCACACAAAGCCACTCTACCAACACAGGGAAGCATAAAAAATGTGGAGACAAAGAAACAGGTCACAAATGACAGAAATGGAGGAAAGCAAACGACTGGATATAGAGTTCAAAACCATGGTTATAAGGTTTTTCAAGAATTTTCTGGAAACCACCGATAAATTTAGTGAGACCCTGGAGGATATGAAAAAAGACCAACTAGAAATTAAGCATACACTGACTGAAATAAAGAATAATATACAGCGATCCAACAGCAGACAAGAGGATCCCAAGAATCAAGTCAAAGATTTGAAATACGAAGAAACAAAAAATACCCAACCAGAAAAGAAAAAAGAAATAAGAATCCAAAAATATGAAGATAGTGTAAGGAGCCTCTGGGACAACTTCAAGCGTACCAATATCCGAATTATAGGGGTGCCAGAAGAAGAGAGAGGGCAAGATATTGAAAACCTATCTGAAGAAATAATGACAGAAAACTTCCCCTACCTGGTGAAAGAAATAGACTTACAAGTCCAGGAAGCGCAGAGAACCCCAAACAAAAGGAATCCAAAGAGGACCACACCAAAATACATCATAATTAAAATGCCAAGAGCAAAAGACAAAGAGAGAATCTTAAAAGCAGCAAGAGGAAAAAAGTCAGTTACCTACAAGGGAGTACCCATACGACTGTCAGCTGATTTCTCAACAGAAACTATGCAGGCCAGAAGGGAGTGGCAAGAAATATTCAAAGTGATGAATAGCAAGAACCTACAACCAAGATTACTTTATCCAGCAAAGCTATCATTCAGAATTGAAGGTCAGATAAAGAGCTTCACAGATAAGAAAAAGCTAAAGGAGTTCATCACCACCAAACCAGCATTATATGAAACGCTGAAAGGTATTCTTTAAGAAGAGGAAGAAGAAAAACGTAAAGATAAAAATTATGAACAGCAAATACATACCTATCAACAAGTGAATCAAAAATCAAGTGAATAAAGGGTCTGATGAACAGAGTAAACTGGTGAATATAATAGAACCAGGGGCATGAAAAGGGAGTGGACTGACAATTCTTGGGGGGAAAGGGGTGTGGGGGTGCAGGAAGAGACTGGACAAAAATGACAAAAATCGTACACCTATGGATGAGGACAGTGGGAGGGGTAAGGGCAGAGGGTGGGGTGGGAACTGGGTGGAGGAGAGCCGGGGGGTGGGGGGAAGAGAAACAATTGTAATAATCTGAACAATAAAGATTTAATTAAAAAAATAAATAAATAAAGAGAATGTAGTAGTATTATATACTAAAACATTTTCTTTAACCTAGAAGTCCATTTTTCCTTCTGATTTTAAAAGAAATTAAAATATTTTCATGGCCCGCCACAAATACTGTGGGTCTTTGTCCCTGTGCCTACAGTCTTAATGGGTATCCTACCTTTTGCCATTCATCTCACTTCTTTATGCTCAGTTCCCACCACATAATATGCCAAGGCCTTTCCTGACCTACTATAATGTTCCCACTATCCAAATGCCATTTTCCCTGCTCTTCAGTGAAGTCTATAGACTATTAAATGATGTGCTGCATTCCCAAAACTTAACTCATATATGTTTCAGCATTATATTTTATCTGTTAACCTGTATGCCTCCCCAACCAAGCCAGAGGCTGACTTCATTTGTTCCAAGAGCAAGATAGGTTTATTTAACTCATTTTGTATAGTACTAATCTCCAACAGTGTTACGAGCAGACAGTTTTCATATCTACATATATTGTACTCAATAGCACATTCCCATTCAAATGTTACCAAAATCTAAGCAATAATCATCTCATCCTTCTACCATACCACAATAAATGAAACAGTAAATGTAGTATGAATGTAGAGGCAATATTATTTTCCCTCTCATATCTAGCCAAATTACTGAGAATAAAGTAATCATTTTTTGTTTACATATGCTTACTGAATCAGTATTTGCTAATCATATGCAGCATTTAATTCCCATGAACAGATGCAACATAATCTAGAATACTCAGCTATCTTGAATTTCCCACTGCATGCTACAACACTACCAAGAAAGTAGTGTGTAAAGGTATAGCATAATTTGATCATGTCTGTATCCGTTAACTGTCAGTACAGACATAAATCTGTAATACATATTATGCAAATAATGAAAAATACTTATTTCCTTTTATGAGAGAAGAAAAAAATGCTTATTCTGAAAATGTTAACTATTTGCTCTTTCCCCTTTTTACCAAGTAAGCTTACATTACTTGAATTTTCATGAAAATATAGTCATGTATTTTATATATATATCAAAATCAAAGGTGTCCTTGAATTACTTACTTTCACATCCAATTTTTTTCATTTTGAAATATCTACAAATTCATAGGTAGTTTAAATGAAATAGATACTGACAAAAGTCCAATGCATCTCTCCTCAGTGTGAACATCTGACACAGTAACTGTACAGTATCAAAATCATGAAAATGACATTAGCACAATCCATTGAGCTTATCCAGATTTCACATTATACAAGCACTCATCTGTATATGTGAATATCTGTAAATATATGCAATTCTGTCACACATTATTACAATCAAAATACTTAACTGTATTATCACGACTCCCTTATGTTAAAACTTTATAGTCACCATCTCTTCATCCCATTCCTAACCAAGAGCAACCACCAATTTGTTCTCCAACTGGATAATTACGTTATTGCATGATTGTTACAAAAATGAAATCATTCAATACATATCTATTTGAGATTGGCTTTTTTCACCAAGAAAAATTTCCTGGAGGTTCATCCAAGTTGTTGCATGTATGAATAGTTCATTAATTTTCATGGAGTAATATTCATGGTTTGGTTGTACCACAATCTGTTTAACTTTTCACCCTTTGAAGGTCATTTGGGTAGTTTCCAGTTTGGGGCTATTAGAAATAAAACTGCTATAAACATTTGTGTATATTTCTATTTTAACAGAAATTTTGTTTATTTAAAATAATAATAATTTCCTTGAAAAATAAAGTATGACGTCTGCAAAAAGCAATTAAGACCATGTGCTCTACAAACAAAATACATTGTGTCCCATCATATACATTTGTCCATTTACAAAACATACAAACTCCTTAACTTCCTCAGATCAAGTACTTCTAGTACTGGGAGAAACTGGCTTTGCTATGGAATCTTGGGTTAAAGAATTATTCATGTAATATTCCTTATATTTAAGCAAAGTAAAATGTGGCAAAATAAATACCATCTAAATATGTCATTAAATATCTGAGATGAGATCCATCCATGTTGTCGCAAATGGGAGTATTTCATCTTTTTTATGGGTTAGTATTCCATTGTGTATATATACCACTTCTTTATCCAATCATCATCAGTTGAAGGACACTTAGGGTATTTCTATGTCTTGACTATTTTGAATAAAAGTGCAATGAACAAAAGGGCATAAATATCTTTACAAATAAGTGTTTTCAAATTTTGGGGGTAAATACCCAGAAAAGAAATCACTAGATCATATGGTAACTCTATATTTAATTTTTTGAGGAACCTCCATACTGTTTTCTATAGAGGCTGCACCAATTTATATTCCCGCCAGCAATGTACAAGGGGGTTCCCCTTTCTCCCTCCACATTCTCTCCAACACTTATTATTTCTTGTCTTACTGATAATAGCCATTTTAACAGATGTGAGATGGTAGATCATTATGGTTTTGATGTGCATTTCCCTTATAACTAGTGAAATTGAGCATCCTTTCTGTTGTAATAATCAGTGATAGATAAGAGACCAAAATATCCAACCATACACTTTATCCTTCTCACACTCCATTCATCTCTCTTTATCTCTTCCTCACATCAACCTCTTTATTATTATTATTTTTTTAATCCTCACCCGGGGATATTTTTTCCATTGATTTTTAGGGAGAGTGGAAGAGAGAGGGAAAAACAGAGAGAAATATCGATGTGAGAGAAACACATCGATTGGTTGCCTTCTGCATGAGCCCTAACCAGGGCCCAGGCCAGGGAGAAGCCTGCAACCAAGGTATATGTGCCCCTGACCAGAATCGAACCCAGGACCCTTCAGTCTGCAGGCTGATGCTCTATCCACTGAGCCAAACCAACTAGGGCAACTTCTTTCTTATTACCACATATGTTCAGCATGCCAATTTCCTCAGAGATACAGTCATACAAACATTTAATTCTACTATACAAGTCCTAAATATCACAAAAGTAAAGCCTGAAGCTGTATGGAAAAATTCCCCATAAAACATTCTTCTTAATATAAACTAGGCTTACTCTTTGAAAGTCACATCCACAAAGTAAATCTAATGGACGGAATAACTCACTCCTCTTAGGAGCCTTCGTGCACTCTCTTCCCCTTACCTAGAATGCTTATGTACTTAACTCCTATTTATATTAATATTTCTTCTTCAAAGACTCTTTTCCTAATCAACCCAGACCAGGGAGTGTACAACATCTATCATATGTTCCATAGCGTTCTATACTTCAGACAATTTCCACACTTTTTAGTACTTATAATGTGCCTGGCTTATTCAACAAATTATGAGCTCTATGAGAAAAAAGCTTGAGTTCTTGTGCACCACTGTATCTTCAGCACACTGCATTATACCTGGCATTTAATATATGTTTATTGAATAAGTGAATGATTGATGTGTTATCTTCCCCTTGTTTTGCCAGGGACAAAAAGGATTACTGGCATTAATTTTTTAAATAAAAAAGGGTAGGGCACACCAACAAAATGAAACTCTATGTCCATGCAAAAACGAACACAATAGATTTATTTACAACAGTCACAAAATGGAAATACCAGTAATTCAAGTACCCATAAATTGGTGACAGGTTCAACAAAATCTACACTAATAAAAGAGAAACATGGTAATTGGCGTATGACCGCTACCCTTCCCATTGGCTAATCAGGGCAATATGCAAATTAACTGTCAGCCAAGATGGCGGCCGGCAGCCAGGCAGCTTTAAACTAACATGAGGCTTGCTTGCTTCAGTGACGGAGGACTCCAACGTTCCCCGCCGGCCGCTGCAGGCCTCTGAGCCTGACGTTTCAAACATTGTAACAAAAATAGACGCTAAACAAAACCCCAGAAACCATCTTTCAGCCGGCTGGGATCTCAGAGCTGGAGTTGATACAGAGTTTCGAGAACCGAAACAAACCAGATACCTGCTTTCAGGAGCGGAGGCCTAAGAGCTGGAGCCTCAGAGCTAAAGCTGGCCCAGAATAAAAAAAAAAAAAAAAAAGAAAGAAAGAAAGGAGCAGTTGGGAGCTTCAGTCCCAGCCTGAAAACAGCCCTCAGCCTCTCACCCAGACTGGCCAGGCACCCCAGTGGGGACCCCCACCCTGAAGGGTGTGTGACCAGCTGCAAACAGCCATCATCCCCTCATCCAGGCTGGCCAGGCACCCCAGTGGGGACCCCCACCCTGATCCAGGACACCCTTCAGGGCAAACCAGCCGGCCCCCACCCGTGCACCAGGCCTCTATTCTATATAGTAAAAGGGTAATATGCCTCCCAGCACTGGGATCAGCGGAGCTGAGAGGCCTCCCGGCACCGGGATCAGTGTGACAGGGGGCAGCGCCCAAACACCCTGATTGCCCTGCGGCTCTGTGTGTGACAGGGGGCAGGGCCCCAACCCCCCAATCGGCCCTACCCTGAGCGTGACTGAGGGTGGCATCGCAACCTCCCAATCCGCCCTGCTCTGTGCATGACAGGGGGCGGCGCCCCAACTCCCCAATCGGCCCTGCTCTGAGCCCGACCAGGGGCTGCACCTAGGGATTGGGCCTGCCCTCTGCCACCCGGGAGCAGGCCTAAGCCAGCAGGTCGTTATCTCCCAAGGGGTCCCAGACTGTGAGAGGGCACAGGCCGGGCTGAGGGACCCCCCCCCCCAGTGCACAAATTTTTGTGCACCGGGCCTCTAGTATATCTATAAAATACTATTGGGCAGTAAAAGGAATCAACTACTGATACATGTAACAAGATGGATAAATCTCAATATCACTGTGCTGAATGCAAGACACTACACGGAAGTCTCTATCATATGATACAATTTATAGAAAATACAAAGTAATCTAAAGCACATCAGTGGTTGCCTGGTGCTAGGGCGGGGGGGAAACAGACTACAAAGTGCAATCTTTGGGGGAAGATAAAAATATCTTGCTTGAAAAAGTGACACTACAATTGTACTAGTATTTATCTCTAATGGGCCTCTGGCTGGACTCTGGATTTGCTTGGGTTCAAGGCCAGGTTGTTCATAAGTGGAATTCATTCTGATGTTTGAGCCCTGTCTGTCCAATGGAGCCCTAGAGGTCAGTATGCTGTCTATTTGGCATCCCAACTAACAATTAAGAGTAGGCTACAGGGGAGACTGTCAATATTTTGTGTGGCAAGAAAAGCCACAGTCGTTTTGTCTTTGTACTTTGGATGCTGAAATCTTCCTGTGTAACATAGCCACATCTAGATAAATATGAATGTTTTCTTTTTAAAAAATTATTTTCAATGTCTATAAAAATACTTTTTTCTATAGTACATTTATGACCCATATTGACTCTTGTCTGTAAAACACATATTTAGAATAATACTTGAAAAAAAGTAAAATAGTGTTTTTTTAATTAAAAAAAAGAAAAGAAAGAAAATGTTTTGTATGCTGGCTGTGGTGGGGGTTTTCACAAGCATTACAAACTATAAAAATTTATCAAATTGTACAGCTTAAACATATGCAATTTATACCTTAACTAAGTCCATGTTTAAAAAGGCAGAAACATAATATAAAGCTGAACAAGAACAGGACAACATCTTTCAGGTGAATTTTTCATGCATGTTGTAAACAAATTATATAGAGAAATGTTTTACTGGGTTACAGAATCTCGTGCCTAACCTATACTCCTCTTAAAAGCAGGTTTTATGGATGAATATAAATTTTCCTTAAGTTTTGTTGGCAGGAATTTTTTAAGACCTTCACTGTCTATCTAAACAACCAAAGAATCACATAACACTCATTTTTCAGTAGCAATAATGTATTTATCCGCACTGGAGAAGTCTAAATGCCTTATCTTTACCCTGGAACAAAGTTCAGGGACTAATTCTGGATATGCATGTGTTTGGCTTCTGTTTATCTAAGTGTCAAAATAAACTATCTAAAATACACAACACAGGAACTCTGCAGTAATGGAACGCATAACTGAATAACTGAAGCAATAGTATCCCTTTCCTAGAACACAAATTTCTCAGGACAAACACAATTGAGATTTCAAAGTATCACTACAATTCTATTACGAAAATTACGAAGTGTCTTAACCTAATAAAAATGTCCATATACAATATGGTGTAAACTCAAATTTCTAAATTCAATTATAATAAATCAAATAAGGAAGTTCCTTATTTTCCAATCTTTCAAATATGAAATAATTGTCCCTTAATGTATATATTTCTACATCCAGATTACAACAGGTTAAACCATCATTCTGCTGAGTATTCTGATAATATCAAGGAGAGAGTACAGTGAGAAGATTACAGTCTTCAGAAGACGCTTCTTTGGGATGTTTCTAAATTTTATGCTATGTCAGGAGTCCCTGAAACCAGCCCAGAGTTGGTGATTCACTGGGAAGACCCACAGGACTCAGCACATCACTGTGCTCAGGCTATGATTTATTACAGCAAAATAGTAACAAACTAAAATCAGCAAAGGGAAAAGCCATATGAGGTTATGTCCAGAGGAAACCAAGTACAAGCTTCCAAGAGTCATTTCTTGATGGAGCCCTACAGAATGCACTTAATTCATCCAGCACTAAATTGTGACAACACATGTAAAATGTTGTCTAACTAAGAAAGTTCATTAGAGACTCAGTATCCCAAGTTTTTATTGGGAGACTGGTTATATAGGCATTTCTCTGCCTAGCACATACAAAAGTTCCAGACTTTCGGAAGAAAAGGAGGTGCTCAAAATAAATCATATTGTTTGTACAAACAGTTCAGGCATAGTAAACAACCCTTATCGGTTATGAAATGGTGGGAATGATCCCAAAATCCAATTTCTCAGATGCCAGTCAAGGGCCAATCTTGTAAGCAGATCTTTCTAAGGATAGCAAGTCTGCTATGTTAACTCCATCATGCATACATACCTAAAGAGAAAGGCAACCAAAAGCTGATTAAAACAAACAAAAACCCACATACTCAACGACAACTCTGAGCTGATAACATGTCAGGTAATCCAAGCTCTCCCAAACAGTGATGAGACGGATTGCTCTCCCCTAATTCAGAGCAACAGCAAACTGTAGATAAATTAGGCCCAAGCCGAGAGACTTATATATCCTGGGGCCTGATTCTTTAGTGGCAATCAGTTACTAAAGAGTCAGTCCAATATTTATTAAGTTACTAGAGGCCTGGGGGGGGGGGGGGCTGTCCCTCAGCCCAGCCTGCACCCTCTCGCAATCCAAGACCCCTCAGGGGATGTCCGATTGCCGGTTTAGGTCCGATCCTGCCTGTGGTTGGACATCTCTCTTGCAATCCAGGATAGCTCGCTCCTAACCGCTCACCTGCCTGCCTGCCTGCCTGCCTGCCTGATTGCCCCTAACCACTCTGCCTGTCTGCCTGGTCACCCCTAACCATTCGCCTGCCTGCCTGCCTGATCACCCCTAACTGCTCGCCTGCCTGCCTGATTGCCCCTAATTACTCTGCCTGCCTGCCTGCCTGCCTGATCACCCCTAACCACCTCTACTTCGGCCCCCGCTGCAGCGGCTTCGTCTGGAAGGAAGTCCGGAAGGTCGTTCAGCTACCTAGTCTAATTAGCACATTACGCTTTTATTATTATAGCTATGCCAGGGACTATCCTAAACCTGGAGATATGATGGTAATAAGATGCAGTTTATATACGTAACAAAACAGACAGTGCCCCCACTCTCAAAGTTCTTAAGTCCTAGTAATAGAGACAAGTTATAACACTGTGTGGGAATCGGGAGTGAGTCTCCCACAGTACCACCCTGGCAGACAGATTATTCTGGCTGAAAACAATTAAAGTCCAACAAACTCAGGAAGAGTTTTTTACCTCTCTATTTCCTTCTTAAAGAGAGTTAGATTGAAAAATCTGCTTCAAGAAAGGAACCTTAGCATAATCACCACAGCATATTCACTTTAGCACATATGAATTAATATGACAGGCTAGAAAGTTCTATGCAAATATCTGTTCCCTGGATTCCCCTCTATCCCACTGTTTCTGAGTTGGCTACCTGTGAATTGTCTACTGCCCCTTTCAAATCTGGAACCTCTTCCCTACTTTTCTCCTTTGTCCAAAGTGACACATATACCTCTTTTTGCTTCACTGTCTTTGGAATTTAATACTTACATGAATGCCCCATGCACATGTATTAAAATTTTATTTTCTCCTATTAATTTGCTATATGTCATTTAAATTATTTGACTTGCCAGAGGAACTAAAGGATAAAGGGTAAGTTTCCTGGCCCTGAAAATTATAAACAAATAAATATATAAGAATTTCATGGGAAGGCTTTGGATGACTCAGTTTTTCTCTCATGTTACAATCAGTGGTCATTCTCAGTAGCTACTCTTACAAGAAAAGTAAATTATAGAATATCTTTAAAATATTCTTTATCTACATAATTAGCCACAGCTTTCCTAGAGAGCAACTTGGTGTTTTATATAAAAAAAAATTAAATATGGATGCTCTTAAGCCCCCAAATTGCCTTTCAAATTTTTTTTTAATTCCTCACCCAAGGATATTATTTTTTATTGATTCTTAGAGAAAGAGGAGGGGGGAGGGAGAAGGAGAGAGAGGGGGGGAGAGAGGAAGAGAGAGAGAGAGAGAGAGAGAGAGAGAGAGAGAGAGAGAGAGAATGTTTGATGAGTTGCTCCCTCTATGCACTTGGACCGAAAATCAAACCCACAACCTGAGTATGCGCCTTAACGGGGAATCAAACCATGTGACTTCCTAGTTCATAGGTCAACTCTCAACCACTGAGCCACACCAGCAGGGCATGCCTTTAAGACATCTGGCATCATACATTCCTTCTTGGCTTTTAACCTTAATTTTTAATCTTGATTTTCTTATCTCTCTGGCCACTTCTTAACCTATTTTTCAAGCTCCTCCACCAACTCTATGAACTTGCTAAATGTTGATAATCTCCAGGGTTCTACTCTGAATTGTTTTTTATTTACTCTACATTTCATCCCCTGAACAACTCCCTAACTGTTCACTAATGACTTACAAATCTCAAACTTAAACCTTTTTCCTGAACTCCAGATTAGTATATTAAATAACTGTTCAGATGTTTTGTTTTGGTTTGTTTGTTTTAATATTTTTATTGATTTCAGAGAGGAAGGAAGAGGGAGAAAGAGAAACATCAATGATGAGAGAGAATCACTCACTGATCAGCTGCCTCCTGCACAACCCCTAGTGGGGATTGAGCCTGCAACCCAAGCATGTGTCCTTGACCAGAATCAAACCTGGAACCCTTCAGTCCACAGGCTAATGCTCTATCCACGGAGCCAAACCGGCTTGGGTTGTTCAGATGTTTTAACTTAGTAATTCATAAACCACCTTACACCCAGAATTTTCCACAATGAATTCATCATTTTCCCTCTCTCTCCGTTTTCAAATGGAGATGGGGGGGCAGGGAGGTGTGAAAAGGTCATAGGGAGGATGATAACTGCCAGGGAGTACAGTGTTGTGTTAAGGTTAAGAGCATAGACTTTAGAGCTAGATTGCATGGATTTAAATCTCAGCTCCTCAGTTACTAGTTGTGTGACATTATAGTTTTAGCAGTATATCTTTCTCAAAGCAAAAATTAAGCCAAATATTATACTAGAGGCCCATGAAATGAATTCGTGCGCCAGTGGGATACCTTGGCCTGGCCTACAGGATCAGGTCAAAACCAGCTCCGACTTTCCAAGGGGTCCTGGATTGCGAGAGGGCACAGACCAGGCCGAGGGACCCCACAGGAGAGACACAGGAGATTGGCCAGCTGGGGAGGGACCGCAGGAGGACTCCAGGGCATGTCTGGCCCATCGGGCATGTCTGGCCCATCTCACTCAGTCCTGATCGATCGGCCAGACCCCAGCAGCAAGCTAACCTACCAGTTAGAGTGTCTGCCCCTGGTGGTCAGTGCACATTATAGCATGTGGTTGAGCAGCCTTAGCATATTATGCTTTGATTGGTTGAATGGCCAACAGGTTGACTGGACATTTAGCATATTAGGCTTTTATTATATAGGATGACATCATTAGTCTCTGCCTCTATCTATTCCCTCATTTTCCCCCTGAAATTCTCATTTTCTTGAAAATCAACCTAGAGATGTTCCTGTCACCTAGTCCTCATGATTTCATTTCCACCAGGAACCACCTTCACCAAAATGACAACATCCAATGAAAAAATTACACTTCATAGCCCTAAAGAACCTGGAGGTCCAATAAAGATAACATTTACACATAAACCTTGCTTGCTTCCAATCCAGTAAAGCAACACTCTTAAACATCCTAGACAGCTGCTACCTTACCTAGCTGGCAGATGGTTATATAATTTCAACCTCACTGGGCTATCGAATATGGTCAGGTCAAACTTCAAAGTAGCAAAGTACAATGAACAGTTAAGAATCACTTTATCGTTTTAATTTAAGAAAAACAGATCTGCTGCTGCCTTTAGTATGTTTTTTTAATTAAAGTGAAAACTTGCAAAGCAAATGCCAACACTATCTGATAAAATTATTTTAAATTAAAATCTGAGAAACATGTACATATCTGTTACACATTAAATATTATCTAATTTGGTATCACATTAGATTTAAAATTATAAAATTACAAAATGAATAGTCAACACAGACAATTACAGAAAGAATAAGAGAGGCCACGACTTATAGTCAATTAATGCTAATGCAGGGTTTTTCTATCTCAGCATTTCCGGTATTTTGGGCCAGATAATTCTTTGCTGTGGCGGTTTGTCCTGCATCTTGTAAAATGTTTGGCAGCATCTGTGACTTCTATCCAATAAATAAATGTCAACAGCATCCCCTAGTTGTTACAACAGAAAAATGTCTCCAAATACTGCCAAATGTCCTAGGACAGTGGTTCTCAACCTTCCTAATGCCGCAACCCTTTAATACAGTTCCTCATGTTGTGGTGACCCCAACCATAAAATTATTTTCGTTGCTACTTCATAACTGTAATTTTGCTATTGTTATAAATCGTAATGTAAATATCTGATATGCAGGATGTATTTTCATTGTTACAAATTGAATATAATTAAAGCATAGTGATTAATCACAAAAACAATATGTAATAATATATATGTTTTCTGATGGTCTTAGGCGACCTCTGTGAAAGGGTCGTTCGACCCCCAAAGGGGTCGCAACCCACAGGTTGAGAACCGCTGTCCTAGGAACAAAAATCACCCCTGGTTTAGTACCAAGCACTGTGCTAATAAAATGAAACATCATGATACAGAATAACTTCAAATAACTGGTAAGAAGTAAGTCATTACCTTATATTAGGTGTTACTTTCTACTTATATGTGAATATGGAGAACCTTTGTAGACTGAAAAATAAGAATATTTTAAACTATAAAATGAAAATAAATCCTAAAGGAATTTTCTCAAGAAGCCACTTCTTCCTGGAAGGAAATGGAAGAAAACTAACATTTTTTATATAAAATCTACTATACTATTCTACATCATGCTAATTATTTTCTATAACTTATTATCTTTAATGATTAAAAACCCTACAGCAGTAGTTCTCAACCTGTGGGTCGCGACCCCTTTGGGGATCAAACGACCCTTTCACAGGGGTCGCCTAAGACCATGGGAAAACACATGTATAATTAGATATTGGGTTTTTTTTGTGTGTTTTTTTAATGTATTTTATTGATTTTTTACAGAGAGGAAGGGAGAGGGATATTCAGAAACATCGATCAGCTGCTTCCTGCACACCTCCAACTGGGGATGTGCCCGCAACCAAGGTACATGCCCTTGACCGGAATTGAACCTGGGACCTTTCAGTCTGCAGGCCGACGCTCTATCCACTGAGCCAAACCGGCTAGGGCTAGATATTGTTTTTGTGATTAATCACTATGCTTTAATTATGTTCAATTTGTAACAATGAAAATATGTCCTGCATATCAGATATTTACATGACGATTCATAACAGTAGCAAAATTACAGTTATGAAGTAGCAACGAAAATAATTTTATGGTTGGGGGTCACCACAACATGAGGAACTGTATTAAAGGGTCAAGGCATTAGGAAGGTTGAGAACCACTGCCCTACAGTGATAAATATGTATAATACTTATATATAAATAGGATACTTCTGAAAGGATGTAAGAAAGTGGTACCAATAATTACCTTGAAATATGAAGACAAAGAATAAGAGATTTGGAGTAGAAAAAAAAGTCACTGAAAATTAGTAACCCAGAAGCCCTTGTTAGGCACCTGACTTAAATAACACAATATCAATCTCATTCTATAATGCAATTAACTTAGCTCATTCAACAACTCTTGAAAATCTATATATTCAAAGTCCAAAATATACAAAAAGTGGAAACAGTACCTCCCTCCTCTTAAGAAATGTATAGCCGAAACCGGTTTGGCTCAGTGGATAGAGCGTCAGCCTGTGGACTGAAGGGTCCCAGGTTCGATTCCGGTCAAGGGCATGTACCTTCGTTGCGGGCACATCCCCAGTAGGAGATGTGCAGGAGGCAGCTGATCAATGTTTCTCTCTCATCCATGTTTCTAACTCTCTCTCTCCCTTCCTCTCTGTAAAAAATCAATAAAATATATTTTTAAAAAAAGAAAATGTATAATCTAATGGCAAAGACAATCGTGTAAACAGTGAATCACAAAATAAAAAGAATTTAACAATTATTTTAACAAATATTGAATACTAACTGTGGTGAAACCCCCCAAAATTCAGTAAAACCCCCACTGTGACTGTATTTGGAGATAGGGCTTTTAGGATAAAGTTACATGAGATCATAAAGGTAGGGTCCTAATCCAATAGCATTGTTGGTCTTATAAGAAAAGAACAATTCCTCTCTCTACACACACATACCAAGGAAAGGCCACGGCGGCACACAGTGAACACAGAGCCCTCACCAGAACCTGACCATGCTGGCACCTGGTCTCAGACTTCAATCCTCCAGAACTGTAGAAAAATAAGTTTCTGTTGTTTAAGCCACCCAGTCTATGGTACTTTGTTATGTAATTTTGTATTAAGCAGATCAATACAAATACATGTCAGAAACAACATTAGGGACTAGAGCTAAAAGATACTTATCCTGAGCTCAAGAAAAAAATTCTGCTTTTAAGGATTCCACTCTCTAATAGGTAAGAGTACAATGTGATAAATGCTCTCCTAGAAGCAAAAAAATAAAAATAAAAAATAGAGGACTTAGACAAGCCTAATACTGCCTCATCCTTCTAAAGAATATCAAGGAATATTTTTAAATGTCCACATCACAGAAATACTGTTTAAAATGAATTGTAGTCGCTAAGGAAGGATTCCCAAAGGCAGAGCAGGAGAGAAGGAAATTTCAAGCAAGAGCAAAAGCTTGGAGAGAACTCGTTAAGTTCCAATAACCATAAATAGTTCAATATTGCCATAATGGGAAAGTAGTAGGAAATGATGCTGAAAATGTAAGCAGGAACCAGATGATGGATGTGCCATGATAGGGAGTCTGATCTTCATTTTGTGGGCCACAGGGAACCACTGAGGAATTTTAAGCAGGGGAATAAAATGAACAGCTTTGTATTTGGCAGAGTATGAAAAAAAGATTGGGGGAGGGAAAGAAGAGAGGCATTGTACCAGTTAGAAAGCTATTGCTGGAATAATCCAGACAGAAAAATGATAAAGGGAGGAACAGAGAGAAAAAAGGAGAAGAGAAGGTTTAGAGAAATATTTATGGGGGGTTAAATGAATTTTGCACAGGCCTTGAAGTCACACAAAAAAATTAACATTTAATCTTACTTACTCTCTTTGAATTTTAGTTTCCTTATCTGTATAATGGGAATTTTAAAAATTCCTAAGGGTTATTGTAAGAAAATAACTTCTGTATGCCACATATACTATTGAGTTTAATAATGATAGAATTACCTTGGTTTCTAGTTGGACATTCTGCTGAAAACAGGAATGAAAATTAAGAGAATAATCAAGACCCCAATATCAGCCCTGTGTTTGTGGCCTAGGCTATAGGGTAAGTAGTCATGTTAATAATTTAGCCAGGAAATGAAAGAATAGTTTTGGAAGGAAAAGTACCATGACAGAAGTAAATAAAATAATACAGGCACAAACAAAAACTTATAGCTAAGGCATGAGGAAAGATGGAGGATTTGTGATGAACCCAAAAAAATAGCCAAGAGGTAAAAAGGCACCCTGGCCAGTTAGTTCAATTGGTTAGACCAGTGGTCGGCAAACTGCGGCTCGCGAGTCACATGCAGCTCTTTCCCCCCTTGAGTGTGGCTCTTCCACAAAATACCAACTTCTGCGCATGGGACACGAAGTTTCAATCGTACTGTACATGCACGCCCACACGTGGTATTTTGTGGAAGAGCCACACTCAAGGGGCCAAAGAGCCGCATGTGGCTCGCGAGCCGCAGTTTGCCGACCACTGGGTTAGACCATTGTCTGGATACGCCAAGGTTGCAGGTTTGATCCCTGGTCAGGGCACATATAAGAATCAACCAATAAATGCATAATTACATGGAACAACAAATCAATGTTTCTTCTCTCTCTCTCTCTCTCTCTCTCTCTCTCTCTCTCTCTCTCTCTCTCTCTCTCCCCCCCCCCTTCCTTTCTCTCTATCAATCAATAATAAAATATTTTAACAGAGATGGATAGAAACATAGGCATAAAGAATAAAAGTGGCAATAAATAAGTACCTATCACTAAAAAGAGGTACAAAGGCATTCAAGGACATTATGAAAAGAAAACCACCAGAATAAGAACAATAAATCATGCTCGCTTCGGCAGCACATATACTAAAATTGGAACGATACAGAGAAGATTAGCAAGGCCACTGTGCAAGGATGACACGCAAATTTGTGAAGCATTCCATATTTTTAGACAGAGAAACACTGATCAGATGCTCAGAGGGAAGGTAAGGGAGGGTGGGGTAAGGGGGAGAGATCAACCAAAGGACTTGTATGCACGCATATAAGCATAAGCGATGGACGCAGACAACAGGGGGTGAGGGTGAGGGCAGGACTGGGGAATGGGGGACAATGAGGAGATAAGGACACATTTGTAATACCTTAATCAATAAAGAGAAAAAGAACAATAAATCATTAAATTCTGATGAACTACAGAGAGTGTGAGGGGTGTGTATGTGTTAAGGGAAGGAGTAACAGGAAAAGGTAAGGTTAGTAAGGTAGAATGTTATACTCTATCCTAAACTTTGGACTTTAGATAGGAGGCTGCTATAGTTCTTGGAGCATGTAAAAACTGATACTGCAATTACACCTACGGAACATTAGACTGCTCAAAATATGGAAGAACTATAGTGGGAATAAATAGATGCTGGGTGAAGCAATAATAAAAGGTATGTCGTATAATGATGCAGTGGAGCCATAATAAAATTCTTAACTGGAGAGGTGCTATGAGAATGGAAATAAAGTTACAAGTGAAGTGAAGAAATGAAAACTATCCCAGAGAAATGATAATATAGAAATGAAAAAGTTTCAAGCCTCAGGAGATAATGAAACCTTGTTATAGGCCTCTAGCTAGAAGTTCTTTCCTTTTTACTTAACTTCATTTTGGGCATACAAAAGGATTACATGCTCACTATAAAACTTCCATTGCAGAAATACATAACATCCAATTAATCACCAAGTGCAATGAATTTTACCTCCAAAATATCTCTAGATTCCATGTATATATATCAATCTCTATCCAATGCGCCATTCTAGTTTTGGCTATCCTCATCTTTTGCCTGAACAACTTTGATAGTCTATTTACTAATTTTTCCACATCCTCTCATAAACAAGTCTCTATATGGCAACCATAGTAATTGTACTTTTTTAAAAAAATATATTTTGATTGATCTCAGAGAGAAAGGGAGAGGGAGAGAGAAAAAGAAACATCAATGATGAGAGAGAATCATTGATTGGCTGCCTCCTGCACGCCCCCTGCTGGGGATCAAGCCCACAACCCAGGCATGTGCCCTTGACTGTAATTGAACCTGGGATCTTTCAGTCCGCAAGCTGATGCTCTAGCCACTGAGGCAAACCAGCTAGGGCTAATTGTACTTTTTTAAATAGGTAATACAAGTACATAATAATTTAAAGGTATACTAGGGCATATACTTAAGCCTATCCTCACTGCAGTCTCAAAGTCATTTATTTCCTTTGCATGAGTCAAAATAAACTAGGTTATGTGCATTAACAATACAAAAATGAAAAAATACATGTAAGAACATTTTGGGGGTTTTTTGTGTGTGTGTGTTTTTTAAATATATTTTATTGATTTTTTTACAGAGAAGAAGAGAGAGGGATAGAGAGCCAGAAACATCGATGAGAGAGATCGATCAGCTGCCTCCCGCACGCCCCCCAGTGGGGATGTGCCCGCAACCAAGGTACATGCCCTTGACCAGAATCGAACCCGGGACCCCTGAGTCCGCAGGCCGATGCTCCATCCACCGAGCCAAACCGGTTCGGCTGTAAGAACATTTTGAATACTATAAAATGCTACTAAAATTCAAAGTGATAATCTTTAATCTTAGCAAAGTTCCCTAGAATAGATATTTTATATAACTTCAAATATAAAAAGACAAACATTCTAAGCTAAAAGTAAGAAAACTCACCCTATGTACATAAAGCCAATAGGAAGGTAGCACTGTTACAAATTAGCCATTTCAAAATTAAGTTAGTAGATAATGAAGAAGCCTGAACTATGCTGGAGTCCATTTCCACAGACATTTAAGTAACACTGTAACAAGTAGAAGATGTTGGCTCACTATTGAGACTATTCAGAAAACTACATTTGCATACCCAGGCAGGCTCCAACAAAATTCTACTCTAAAGCTGGAGCTAATAGTGTTAAACAGAAACATGCCAACATAGAGCAATTTTAGTGCATATAACATTAAATCATCCGGTTTGTATGGAACCACAAAAGACCCCAAAGCCAAAGCAATCCTCAGAAAAAAGAACAAAGCTGGAAGTATCATACTACCTGACTTCAAATTATACTGCAGAGCTCTAACAATTAAAACAGCATGGTACTGATAAAAGAAAAAAAGCAATACATACACAGGCCAATGGAACAAAATTGAGAACCCAGAAATAAAACTGCATGTATATGGGCAAATAAATTTTTTATTTAATTATTTTTTTAAATCTCACCCGAGGATATTTTTCCATTGATTTTTACAAAGTGGAAGAGAGAGAGAAATATTGATGTGAGAGAAACACATTGATTGGATGCCTCCTACACGTGCCCTGACCAGGGCTGGGGCCAGGGAGGAGCCTGCAACCAAGGTATATGCCCTTGACCAGAATCGAACCCTGGACCCTTTGGTCCACAGGCTGACGCTCTATTCACTGAGCCAAATAATTTTAGTCCAAGAAGCCAAAAACACACAATGGAGAAAAGAAAACTCTTCAATAAATCGTGCTGGGAAAATTGGAAAACCACATGCAAAAAAATGAAATTAGATTACAGTTTGTCCACATGTACAAAAATTAATTCAAAATAGATCAAAGACATAAATATAAGATCTAAAACAATAAATAACATAGAAGAAAACACAGGTACTAAACTTATGGACCTTGGCTTTGGGAACATTTTATGAATCTGACCCCAAAGGCAAGAGAAGTAAAGGCAAAAATAAATGAATGGGACTATATCAAACTAAAAAGTTTCTGTCCAACAAAAGAAACTGACAACAAAACAAAAAGGCAAGCAACCAAATGGGAGATATTTGCAAACAGTTCCAACAAGGGATTAATATCCAAAATATATAAACAACTCATAACTCAACACCAAACAATCTAATTAAAAAATGGGCAGAGGACCTGAACAGAAACCTCTTCCAAGTAGACAGACAAATGGCCAACAGATATATGAAAAGATGTTCAATTTTACCAGCTATTAGGGAAATGGCAAATAAAAACAACAATGAGATACTATGTCACACCTGTTAGAATGACTATTATCAACAAGACAGGTAAGAACAAGTATTGGAGAAGTTGTGGAGAAAAAGGAACCCTCATTCACTGCTGGTGGGAATGTAAACTGGTACAGCCACTATGGAAACCAGTATGGAGGTTCCTCAAAAATTTAAGAATATGAGTTACCACATGACCCAGCAATTCCTCTTCTAGGTATGTACCCGAGAAACTCAAAAACATTTATTCTCAAAGATATATGCACCCCTATATTCATTGCAGCATTATTCATGGTGGCCAAGACATGGAGACAACAAAAGTGTCCTTCAATAAAGGATCAGATAAAGATGTGGTACATATACACTATGGAATACTACTCAGCCATAACAAAAGATGAAATATTGCCATTTGTAACAATATGGATAGACCTTGAGAATATTATGCTAGGCAAAATAAGTCAGTCGGAAAAAGCTCACTCATCTATATATATAAAAGCCTAATATGCAAACAGACCAAACGACAGAACAACCAAACAACCGGCTGGTATGACATGTGCTGACCACCAGGGGTTGCATGCGGAACATGCCGGGCGTCGGCTGCAGCAGGATGGTGGAGCAGGTGAGCGGGGGCACCAGACCAAATCGGAGCGCTGGTTGCTGTCATCGGGGCGAGCCTCTAGTGGTTACTGAAAATTCTTTGGCCCACATGCCGCAGTCCCACCTGGCACTTGCACCTGCTGCCAGCACTGGCCCTGCTTGCACCTGCTGCCAGCATCAGAGCCGCCGCTCACACCCACTGCAAGTGCCCGGCACCAGTCCCGATCACTTGGCGCCATCAGCAGGTGGGAGTGGCGGCTGCTGGCCCTAATTGCCCCTGCGGGCTTCTCTACCTCCCCCTGCTCCTGAGGGGTGATCAGGGTAGCAGCTGCTGCTCGTACCCACTGATGGCGCCAATCCCGCTTGCACCCACTGCTGGCACTGGCCCCAATTGCTCCGTGCTGTCAGCAGTGTGGGCCAGCACTGTCAGCGCGTGGGAGCGGCGGCGGTGGCGGGAGTGGAGCTGCTGGCAAACAGGGGACCGGGGGCCACGGAGGGAGGGGCCGGGTGGGTGCACGGAGGATGGCCAAGACCTGCCCCTGTGCCCACCACAGCCTCGCAGCCCACAGTTCCTTTCAAGGTGCATGAATTCATGCACTGGGCCCCTAGTATAAGGCTATAAACTTAAACTCATAGACACAGAAAACAGTATGGTGGTTACCAGAGTAAAGGGGTTTGGGGGGAGAAAAGGGAAAATGGGGACAAATATATGGTGGTGGAAGATGATTTGACTGGGTGCTGGGCACACAATGCAATAAGCAAATCACATATCACAGAAATGTACACTTGAAATCTTATGATCTTATTAACTAATGTCACCCCAATGAATTTAATAAAAATAAATCTACACTAATAAAAGACAAACACACAAATTGACTGTACCTTTGCTATGCCTTAAGCCACGCCCACCAACCAATCAGAGCAGCTATATGCAAATTAACCCAACCAAGATGGCGGCCAGCAGCCACAGAGCTGGAGCAAGCAGGAGGCTTGGTTGCCCCAGTGATGTAGGAAGCCAAGCTTCCTGCCTGCTGCGGCCAGCTCTGAGCTCCACTCAAGGCAACGAAGTTTCAATTAAGAAGATAAATAAACCCCAGAAACCTGCTTTCAGCCAGCCGTGGCCATGAAACTGGAGCAAGCAGGAGGCTTGGGTTGCCCTTGGCGATGGAGGATGCCAAGCTTCCCACCTGTCCTGGCCGCTCTGAGCTTCACTCAAGGCTACAAAGTTTCGATTATAGAAGGTAAATAAATCCCAGAAAGAAAAAAAAGAAAAAACGAGGCTGGGAGCTTCCGCCACCGGGGGGCTTGGCCAGCCTGAAAACAGCCCTCAGCCCCTCACCCAGACTGGCCAGGCACCCCAGTGAGGACCCCCACCGTGAAGGGGATGTGACCAGCCTGCAAACAGCCATCAGCCCCTCACCCAGGCTGGCCAAGCACCCCAGTGAGGACCCCCACTGTGAAGGGGGTGTGACCAGCCTGCAAACACCCATCAGCCTCTCACCCAGGCTGGCCAGGCACCCCAGCGGGACCCCCACCCTGATCCGGGACACCCTTCAGGGCAAACCAGCTGGCCCCCACCCATGCACCAGGCCTCTATCCTATATAATAAAAGGATAATATGCAAATTGCCCTAACAGCAGAACCACTGGGAATGACTGGTCACTATGACACACACTGACCACCAGGGGGCAGATGCTCAATGCAGGAGCTGCCCCCTGGTTGTCAGTGCGCTCCCACAGTAGGAGCTCTGCTCAGCCACAAGCCAGGCTGATGGCTGCCAGCACAGCGGTGGTGGTGGGAGCCTCTCCCACCTCCTCAGCAGCGCTAAGGCACAAAATACAACACAACAAGGCACAACGTACCAGGCACTGAACACAAATGTATTCACAATATTAATAACCCCAAATAAAGGTGACCACCCGAATTAAGAGAATTAGGGGATAAAGAAGAAAGAAGAGAAAAAGATAGAAGAGGAAAAAGAAACGAAAAGAAAAAGGAGTGCAAAAATAAAATTGGGAAAAAGGAGGGGGGGGAAAAAAGAAAAAAAAATGAGCGAAAAGAGAGAATGAAGTAGAAGAGGGGAAGAGACTATTTATATGAGGAGAAGACTCCGATAGAACCACCACTAATCCCAACAAATTCCAGCAACAGATCCCTGGAGATGAATGCTAACTACAAACAACCAATAATATCAAGTGAGGCAAGGGAAAACAGAAGCACAAAAATAACCGGGAGGGGGGGACCAGCAGAAAAAAAGAAAAAGAAAAAGAAAAACAACCTCACAACCAATCCTAAAAAAAAAATATATATATATATATATATATATATATATATACACACACACACACACTCAATAATCAAGCAAACAGCAACAAAACAATAGAAAGATAAAAGAAGAAAAAAAAAATTTGGATAGTGAAGAAAGATAAGGGAGAGGTGTATAAGGATTTAGAGCAGTGGATTGGAAATAGGATATATAAGTAGGGTGAAATTTTGACAGGGGGTAAAAAGAAGGAATAGGGAAAATCTAAAGCAGGAATAGGGTAAGAGAAACAGGACAACAAAAGGGGAAAAGTGAGGGAGAGGGTTTTAGCATAAAGGTAAAATTGAGGTAGATAAAAATGATGCTAAAGGAACGATGAAAATAGAATATAGAACACTAATCCCAAAATAAAATAAAGAGAAAATAAAATGACACTTTAAAAAAGTGGTAAAATGGTAGCAGTAATAATACTGGTTAAAAATAAAAATGTAGTAATTAAAAGGGTAAAATCAGGTGATGGAAAAAGAAAAAAAAATTGGTTTCTTAGTTAAAAGGTGAAAAAAGAATAAAATAAATAAATAAAAATTTGCAGTAGTGAAGGTTCTTCGCTTCTTCTACTCTTCAGTCTGGCTCGCCTTAGTCCTGCCAGGTATTCAGGAGAATGTTGAATTTCCCTGCGATACACTGTTCCTCCGTGTTGTAAACCACAGTCCTGATTTTAAAGCAGGCCGTATTTGTGTCACAGACTGCCTTAATTTGTATTTACCTAAGAGTCAGTTTGTGGCTCAGCCTCTGGGTGGCAGTGTTTCTGGATTGGCCTCCGAGGCTATACGGCCTCTCTATCCAGTAGCTTGGGTTTATCTTCTCTATTGCACTTAAAACTGGTTTGGGGAAGTCCACTGCCCAGAGCTGGTACCCTGCTCTGTGTTGTTGCTGGGACTGAAAGTCCCTCTATAGGCCAGACCCTGTTAACTCCCAGGGACTAATCATATTAGTTTAATCCTTCATCTCATTTAGGGCGGAATCTAGGTGTGGCTGTGCTCCTTGCCTGGGGGCTGGGGGGAGGAATTCTAACCTCCAGAGAGAATGGCTGCCCTAGTCCTGGGCTCAGGGGTGACTCAGCACTCAATTCACTGCCACCTTTCCTGGCCCCCTTCTCTCCTCAGCCTCTCCCCAGATTCCACTCGTCTGCACCTTCTCCCTCTCTTCAGCACAGGTGAGTGTCTGTATCCAAAATGTCCTATGAACAGGGGTCAGTGAAAACAAACAAACAAACACCAGCGGCAGAAACGGGGAAGGCCGAGTCTCTATAAGCTCCTCTCTTACCGGCACTGCATGGTCTGGTCAGCTCTTCAGGCTGCCCCTTTTAGGCTCAGTCCTCCGTAATTACAGAACCCAGATCTCAAATCCCCCGGCGCCAACAGTCCCTCGGATCTCCTTTCCCCAGGCAGGGGCTGTGCCTGTCCCAGGAGACGCGGCTGTCTGCCACGCGGTCTCCCTGTGCCCCTCTGGGTTCAAAGATCTGGCAAACTTTCCTGCCCAGATCCCTGGTTTTTTACCTTTCCAGGGGAGCTCTGCCCTTCCCAGCTGCAAACTGTCTCACCAGCTGTGTAATTTCGCCAATTCGGGGTGGGTGTTATTAGTTTCAGTTGCTTGCTCCATTTGCTCCAGGACAAGACCTGGGACGAGTCTGCCTATACTGCCGCCATCTTGAATCTTCTCCCCCTCAGCAGCGCTAAGGATGTCCAACTGCAGCTTAGGTCTGCTCCCTGCTGGTAAGTAGACATCCCCCGAGGGCTGCCAGGCTGCCAGAGGGATGTCTGACTGCCAGCTTGGGCCTGATCCCCCAGGGAGCGGGCCTAGACCAGCAGGTGGACATCCTCCAAGGGGTCCCAGACTGCAAGAGGACATAGGCCAGGCTGAGGGACCCCCCCCCCGAGTGCACAAATTTTTGTGCACCAGGCCTCTAGTAAGTAAATAAAGCTAGAGCCAAAGGTATTAGACAGAAAGGTGCCAACATAGAGGAATTTTAGTATATATAACACTAAATTAGTAATACATAACTTATGGAATAATAGTTATACTCCAATGACCTGTCTTTGGGCCAATAGTCTAATGTGAAGAGTTCTAAGTTGCTGACCATAAACAGTATTTGTCATCTGTGATATTGATGGGGTTGGGACATGCTACTCCAAAATATGGTACCTTGGCATACTGAACATTTTAAGCTGAAGAAATTTTAGAAGTGGCAGGTGTAGAAAGGACTCTCTGACTTGCCCTGTATCCCCTGAAGCAGATCATAAGACCCTCATGTGAGAGGTACCCTCCCTTTAGTAAAGAAGCATCCTTATCTCTACAGACAGAGGGACACCAAGAGGAATCCAAACAGATAGGCCTTTGCTACGTTTCCCTCAAGTTATTACATTTAGCTCTTTCCTTTTGTCCTATCACATTTTTTCAACTTTCTACTCTTCTATCAAACCTTCTTTGGGCTTTCATTTCCTTACAAAGGCTCAAGTTTCATGTTAAGTTTGTATGCTTTTCTAATTTATCTGTTTTTTTGTTACAAAGTGTGAGCAGAGAACCTAGAAAAATAGAAGGAAAACATTTTTCTTTCCCTACAATATCATTCTATGCTTGCAACATGTGACAGATCCTCAATCTAAAATTTCAAGTTAAACTGAAAAAAAGCCTATGTAAACAAAGACAACAGAAAAGGAAGTATAGATTTCAATATCTTATAATGATTCTTGCATCAAACAGAAACTGGTAAATCAGTGACAGTTGGAAACACCAAGATTTGTGAGATTTAGCACAAAAAAAGGCATCTTTTCTTTCCATCACCATTTATCCCCTCTATGCCCTCTTCCACCTCCACCACCGCCCATCCCTGCAATCACCATACTAGTGACAATGTCTGTGAGTTCTCTTTTTTTTTCCTTTTAAAATCTTAACTATAATGGGAAGATGACTCATGTTGTGCACGGATGCCATACCAAAGCACAAAGTTTTTCAAAGGCTTTTATTTTAGCCATCCTAAAATGACAAAGACGTAGCACAAAAGCACCTATACATGTGTACAAGAGAAGCCATCTATAATGTTTGACATGCCAGGTAGAGTCTTATAATGTCTGATTTACTGATTTAATTCTTTTTTTGTTTTCAGGTTAAACTTGCATTTCAAAAATTTCTAACACAGACAATTCTCTTAGAAATTTCTTGACTGGCCTTTATTATACTCAGAAATGCATATTCAGACTCGGCTGGTATGGCTCAGTGGCTGAACATTGACTATGAACCAGGAGGTTGTGGTTCGATTCCCGGTTAGGTCACATGCCCATGTTGCAGGCTCAATCTCCTGTGGGGGGCAGGCAGGAGGCAGCTGATCAATGATTTTCTCATCACTGATGTTTCTATCTCTCCCTTCCTCTTTGAAATCAATAAAAAAAAAATACATATATTTTAAAAAGAAACGTACATTTAGCTTCTCTAAGCGAAACCTTTCTTTGATCAACATATCCCACAGAAGTTCCCTCCAGCTTGCTCTCTCCTCTGTCTTATTTTAAAACTTTCCTTACAACTTGAGTCTCCATCTTATCCTGCAGTCTCTACACCAGCAAGTTAAATATTCCCAATTTTCCCCCACAACCTCAAACCATTCCACCTAGAGGTCCTAATTACTAATCTCATCTCTCTCATTTACATGGCTCAAACATCTAGATGTTCTTTCTTCTCAACCATTTGCTTTCCGTACTCTAATACAGCACCTCTCCTCTCTAGGCTGAAAATACTCTCTATTCACAACGATGACATTTTTATTTCCATCATTCATTCTCCACTTATTGACTGGAATTCTATTTAAAAAGAGCTGTCCCTCAATGTTGCTATGAACCTAAAACTGCTCTAAAATGTGAATTTCATTATTTTTTTAAATAAAAAGAGCTGTTCCTCCATTGTATTCTTATGATAGTGTGGACTCATAGTTTATTATATGGATTTTGATCCAAAGCTATCATTACATATTTCATCCCAGCTCTGAACAGTGCAAGTGCTTTCAATCTGGCTATATCTTTCTAACATACCCTCATCATTACATTCTGGTTCCATTAAATATTCCCGGTTCTTCTTTATTCCCCTCACCCAGACCTGGGACCAGTCATTTCTCCAGGATTCCTTTTATTGGAGAATGTTATTTAGAAACCAAGATCTGGGCAGCAGTGTGTTCACTGTTTCTGTAGTACTGTTACCTCTCAGTGGGGAGATTTAAAAACCTAGATCTTATTATCCACAATATTTTTATTTATTTGTTCAATAAAAGTATATATTAAAGTAAAATTGCTAATAACAATTCAGAAATGCTGCCGAAACCGGTTTGGCTTGGTGGATAGAGCGTCGGACTGAGGACTGAGGGGTCCCAGGTTCGATTCCGGTCAAGGGCATGTACCTGGGTTGCGGGCACATCCCCAGTGGGAGATGAGCAGGAGGCAGCTGATCGATGTTTCTCTTTCATCAATGTTTCTAGCTCTCTATCTCTCTCCCTTCCTCTCTGTAGAAAATCAATAAAATATATTTAAAAAAAAAAAAAAAAAAAAACAGAAATGCTAACCCATGCCTCTTTCAGAAAGAAACTTAGGCTAGTTCTTTACTTCTTAACCCTCTTCGGTGTTATTATATTATTCATTTACAGGACAATTAGGTTCCTTTGTTATTATTTACATATTTTTTTCGTTCTCTTCATATCCTGTTTGATCTGAATGACTTATTTATTTTTTGAATCACACATCTGTTTTAATGAACATTGAAGAAGAGTACTTTGGGAGAGCATTATGCTAAGTGAAATAAGCCAGTCAGTGAAAGAAAAATACCACATGATCTCACTCATTTATGAATAATAAAGAACATTATAAACTGATGAACAAAAATAGATACAGAGGCAGAGAAGCATCAAACAAACTGTCAAACGACAGCAGGAAGGCTGGGGAGGGTTGGGGGGTGGGGGGAGGTAACAGATGGACCAAAGGACTTGTACTATATGCACATAAGCATAACCAATGGACGCAAGACACGGGGAGGGGGGTGAGGGCATGTGCCAGGGGGTAGGGGAGGCTGGGGGAAGGTCAATTGGGAAAAAAAAAGAGATATATGTACTACTATTTGTAATACTTTAAACAATAAAAAAATAAAAGAAATTAAAAAAGAAGAGTACTTTGTTTCTTTGACTAATGAATGGGAATAGGAAGAAAACTCATCTCCTTGACAAAGAAACACTCATACTGTTCCTGATATTAATGAATCAATTCAAGACATTCCAGACATGTCTAGACATAGGATATTCCATCCCCAGTATCCTAAAATAAAAATATAATACAAAGTAGATAAAGAGATAGATAAAAAGAAACAAACAAAAAACTTATAAAACCATTGTTTGATGTCTTACCCTGTGTTTCCAAGATAGTTGAAGTGGAATGTGAAATAAAAACATTGGTAGACTTCCTATTTCCTTGTAGGTCCTACGCCCTATTTCCTGCTTCTTTCAAATCTCAAAGATAGAACACTGATTAGTGCCTGAAAATCCTAATATAATTAATACTAATGTCTAAAAGAATCTAAATGTTTATTTTAAAAAACTTGCTGCATGCATCTGCTGTCCCAGGCAGTGATAAATATTTTACATACATTTATCTAATTAAATGAGAGCATTTGGGAAGACCCATTAATTCTGTTATGGTTCAAATTGATTTGTTTTCTCCCTAGATTTTATATACTATTATGCCAGTACAATCAACATCTAGTGATAATGAAAAGCTAACAGCAAAGATTTGTCAAAACCCATATTTTATGAGAAGCAACTGAACCTACTGGTGCAGACGGGTGAATATTGGATAGTTAGAGCTAAGAAGAAACCATAATACTGGTTTCTGTGAGGAAATGAGCATATGAAATTATTTTGCCACCTAAAACTGCAAAGCTTTTATTTTTTTTTTTAATATATTTTATTGATTTTTTACAGAGAGGAAGGGAGAGGGATAGAGAGTTAGAAACATCGATGAGAGAGAAACATCGATCAGCTGCCTCCTGCACATCTCCTACTGGGGATGTGCCCGCAACCCAGGTACATGCCCTTGACCGGAATCGAACCTGGGACCTTTCAGTCTGCAGGCCGACGCTCTATCCACTGAGCCAAACCGGTTTCGGCTGCAAAGCTTTTAAAAAGTACTTCACAGAAGGTATTTTATAACCCACAAACTTTTGGACATCAAGACCCAGCCATTAAATCTTTCAGCATTTTACTCATCATCCCAAATACTATTATAGTCAAGAGTTATGCTTTATTTTTATACAATAGACTAATTTTTTCTCAATCAATCCTCTGTGTTTTCCTTATGAAATTCTGAGTTAAAAGAATCCACTAGTTGCCCTAGCTGGTTTGGCTTAGTGGATAGAGTGTTGGCCCACGGATTGAAGGGTCCCGGATCTGATTCCTTATCAAGAGCAGGATCCCCAGAGCACATGTGGAAGGCAACCAATCAATGTGTCTCTCTCACATGGATGTTTCTCTCTCCCTGTCTCTGCCTCTCCCTTCTACTCTCTCTAAAATTAAATGGAAATATATCAGGTGAGGATTAACAACAACAAAAAAACACTAGTTGTACAACTCCAGTGTATAATATATAAGCAGAATACAATGTAAAAACAGTATTAATAAGTACCTGAACTGGGGGCATGGGTGGGCAGAAGAGGGTTAATGGGGGAAAACAGGGACATCTATAATACTTTCAATAATAACGAATTTTTTTTTAAGTGCCTGAACTAGCCCAGTGGGCATGGTTAAGTGGTTGAGCATTGACCTATGAACCAGGAGGTCACGGTTCGATTCCTAGTCAGGGCATATGCCTGGGATGCGGGCTTGATCCCCAGTGTGGGGCATGCAGGAGACAGCCAATCAATTATTTTCTCTCATCATTGATGTTTCTATCTCTTTCCCTCTCCCTTCCTCTCTAAAATCAATAAAAATATATTGGGGGGGGGGGGGGGGTAGGGGCGGGGATGAAGTACCTGAACTAGTTTGATCATACCAGTATATTTACAATAACCAACAACTTGTCTCAAATGGACAAATATAAGCATGGAAAACGATGACTGAACAGGACTGCTCAGGTATACTAACCCACACCCCAGCTACTACTAATACCAATTACAGCATCACCACATCTCTAAGTTTATTAGACCATTCTTGCCATCCTTGCATAGCAGCCAGGGCACAATAGTAATAAAGTGAAACACTTGAATTACCAAGTCATAGCCCCTAACATGTACTAAACTCTAAGTTGGAATGACACCACAATCCAAAAAGTCTGCCAACCTCTGGCACAGAGGTTTATTTATTCATTGATGCTTTATATGATCTCCCCTTAAAACGAGGGTCAAACCATAATGGATTAGTTAGCTGTAGCTAGAGTGCAATTTTAACTTGCTAAAAATATTCCACACTCATGAAATTATGTTCATGTCCCAGAAAACAGCACAGTAAGTCTCCTGTTCTGGACTGGTTTTATATTCCTATTAATCAATTTTATTCTGTGCAAATGGTTAATAGCACATAATCAATTTCCTTAACTCATTGGTTATAACATGGGGTCCTTATGATGATGATCTACAAAAAAAGACGAGCAAGGATCCTTAGAAAAACAAATCTCTTCCCCAGCCACAAATATAAAGAAAATTATATTAATTCCCATCCTGGGAGGAGGGTGCTCACAACCTCAAGAGGCTACAGAAGGCAATGTGTTCTAAGAAACATGAACAACCAAGGAACCCTATCATATCCTTTGTTACTTCTGTAATTGCAGGCCTCTTTGGGTTTATCTAGTTTGGGACTTTCTGTACTTCCCAGACTTGTATATCTATTTCCTTTCCAAGATTAGGGAAGTTTTCAGTAGTTATTTCTTCAACTAGGTTTTCAATCCTTGTGCTCTCTCTTCTCCTTCTGGTACCCTGGTGATGTGAATGTTGATAAACTTGATGTTGTCCCAGAGGCCCTTTAAAATCTCATTTTCTAAAAATTATATTTTCTTTCTGCTGTTCAGATTGGGTGTTTTCTGTTACCTTGTCTTCCAGATAGCTGATTTGATCTGTTGCTTCATCTAATCAACTACTGACTCCCTCCTTCTTCATTTCTAACTGGTTCTTTTTTATGTGTTCTCTTTGTTGAACTTTTCACTGAGTTCATCTATTCTTCCTCTAAGTTCATTAAAACCCTTTTAACCAGTGTTTTTTTGTTTTGTTCTGTTTTGTTTATAATTTTTATTTCTTAAAGTATTACAAAGAGTATTACATATGTCTCCTTCCCCACCCCCCCTCCCCTGACATTCCCCCGGCCCCTACCCCCCCCCCCCCCGGTGTCTTGTGTCCATTGGTTAATCTTATATGCTTGCATATAAGTCCTTCGGTTGATCTCTTAATCCCACCCCTCCCAAACCCTCCCCAGGCTTCCCACTGCAGTTTGACAGTCTGTTCAATGTTGCTCTGCCTCTGCATCTACCTCTGTTCATCAGTCTATACTGGTCCCCATTATCTGTCCCAACCTCACAGGAGCAGTCCCAACCTCACTGGGGCCGTCTCAGCCTCACCGGGGCCGTTTCAACCTCACCGGGGCCATGCCGACCTCACCGGGGCCGTTTCAACCTCACCGGGGCCGTCCCGACCTCACCGGGGCTGTTTCAACCTCACCGGGGGCGTCCCGACCTCACCGGAGCCGTCCTGACCTCATCAGGGCCGTTTCAACCTCACCAGGGCCGTCCCGACCTCACCGTAACCAGTGTTTTGAACTCTGTATCTGGTAGATTGCTTGTCTCCATTTCATTTAGTTCTTTTTCTGGATTTCTGTCTTATTCTTTTTTTTATATTATTATTTATTTTTAGAGCGAGAGGAAGAGAGAGAAAGATAGAAATATCAATGATGAGAATCATTGATCGGCTGCCTTCCGCATGCCCCCTACTGGGGATCAAGCCTGCAACCCAAGCATGTGCCCTTGACCAGAATCGAACCCAGGACCTTTCAGCCTGCAGGCCAACACTCTCTCCACTGAGCCAAACAAGCTAGGGCTTGTCTTGTTCTTTCATTTGGGGCATGTCCTTTGTCTCCTGATTATGGTCCACTCCCTGTGTTTATTTCTCCTGGTCTTGACAGAATGGCCTTATGGAGAAGTCTCCTGTGGAGCCCAAAGGCACAGTCTCCCTGGTCACCTGAGATGGATCCTCCAGGGGTGTCCCTTGTGTGGGTTCTGTGACTTTCTGTTATAATTGGGCCTCCATTTCTGTTTGCATGTCAATGGGTGAGGTTGACCCTCTAGGTGGCTGCTATGAGGGCTGGCCAATACAATGGATAAGCTGTTTTATGGGGAGTAACCCCACAAAGAAGGAGTCGCTTAGTGGGGCTCTGGTGACAGCCAAGTCCACTTTTGGGTGTGTTACTTGGTTGGGTGGTGCTCTGGTATGGTCTGAAGCAGGCCCTGGGTATATTGGGCCTGTAGCCCCTGGGAGGGGCTCTGATGAAAGCCAAAAATCAGCAGCCACTTGTGTGGGGCTTGGGATCACTTGGTAAGAGCTACAAAGTAATATATGATTGCTTGCCACCTGTGCTGGACTCGGAGATACTGTGAACTGAAGCCAGCTTCCACTTATGTTGGGCTTGGGACCTTTTGGAGAACACCATGATGTGAGATGAGGCCAGTGGCCACTTGTGCTGGGTTTGTGGCCACCTAGTTAAAACCACGTTCCAGGCTAAGACTGACTGCACTTAACGCCAGGCTTGGGGCCGCCTAATGGGAGTTACAATGCAAGTTGAGACCAGTCACTGTTTGTGCTGGGCTTGGGGCCACTTAGCAAGATCAACAAGGCACACTGAGGCAGGCTGCCACTTGTTTGGTGTTTGTGGACCTTTGAGAGACTTAGGGAAAGTCCAAACAGTGAGCCAAGGCATGCCTGCTTGTGTAGAGGAACCCCTGAGAGCTCTAGTTAGAGTTGAGAGAGTCGGGGCCGCAGGGAATCACCAGGACAGGGTAAAGAGTATTAATCAGGTTAATGGAGAAGCAAAGATTTGGTGTCCACCTGCACCTGGCAAGCTGGTTGCGGGGAGGGCTCAACAAAGGAACAATGGCCCCTCTAGCCCTCACCCTGAACCTGGTCAACTTAATTCCTCCCCTATATCACTTTAGTATGTCCCTGACACTTTTTGAGCTGCTGCCCCTGCACTGGAGCTTAAAGCAAGTGAATTTGTGAGCAAGTGAGTCTGTGCAAGATCCCTTTAAGACCAACACCTTGGTTTCCCACAGCCCTTTGTCTTTCTCACATGCAATACTGGCTGATTTGCACAGCCAGATGTCATGGGGACTCCTTTTCATGGCACTGATGGCCCGATTTGGGGAACCTAGTGTGGGGCTGGAGCCCCTCACTCCTCAGGGGAAATCGTCACAGTTGAGATATCCCTCCTAATGCTTAATCACCACAGGAGTAAAACCATTCTACCAGTCTCAACGTGGCTTCTTGTTTATATCCTTCACTAGAGGCCCAGTGCACGAAATTTGAGCACTGGTAGGGTCCCTAGCGGCTGCCGGCTGAGTACTCCCTCCCTTCCCCCCAGCAGCCACCATCAGCCAGGGCCTCCCTCCCTTCTCCTGGCCACCTGCCACCGCTGCCACTGACCAGGGCCTCCTTCCCTTCCCCCAGCCGGCCCCGCCCCCTGGTTGAACTCCCAGACAACCTCCAGGTCGAGAGGATAATTTGCATACTACGATTTTATTATATAGGATTATAAGAATTCTGTTCAGCTAGTCTTCAGATGGTTCTAAATCAGTGGTTCTCAACTTTCTGGCCCTTTAAATACAGTTCCTCATGTTATGACCCAACCATAAAATTATTTTCGTTGCTACTTCATAACTGTAGTGTTGCTACTGTTATGAATCGTAATGTAAATATCTGATATGCAGGATGGTCTTGGGCGACCCCTGTGAAAGGGTCATTTGACCACCAAAGGGGTCGCGACCCACAGGTTGAGAACCGCTGTTTTAAATGATGGTTGTTTTAAAATTCAGTTGTAATTTTCATGAAGTCATGGGAGGAGATGAGCACAGAGTTTACCTACTCTGTTGTCTTGACTGGAAGTCTCTAAAAAAGTCTTTAACTACTTATCAACATCTTGATGAGAGATACAAGTTTTTCAAAACTCTACTAGTATTTTTTTACTTTGAAAGCTCAAATTTTATTACTGGTAATAAATTCTTTCAGCTGATTCCCTAGAAATCACAATATCACTTCATTCAAATTCAAGAAAACAGCCCTGGCTGATATGGCTCAGTTGAGCGTCACCCCATGCACTAAGAGGCCACTGGTTCAATTCTGGTCAAGGCACATGCCAGGGTTTTGAGCTTCATACCCGATGGGGGCCGTCCAGGGGTGAAGCTGATCAATGTTTCTCTCTCTCTCTCTCTCTCTCTCTCTCTCTCTCTCTCTCTCTCTCCTTCTCTCACTCTTTCCCTCTCCCTCTCCCTCTCCCTTCCTATCCCTCTCTCTAAAAGTCAATTTCAAAAATTCTTTAAGACTGTGTGTGTGTGTGTGTGTGTGTGTGTGTATAAAATCCCAGGAATCTGAATAAGATTTCCTTGTTATACTCTTACTTTCTTAAAATGAATTAAAAATTAACTTTCTACAGTATCAATCTAATCAGAATTCCAATTTAAAGTAAAAAATAAATATTAGTTTGTTCAAAACCACATAAGAAAAAATGCAAATCTTTCCATCAATATTGTTTCTCATTAACTGAAGAAACGGAAAGGCCAATCATAAAAATGCTAATGTAGAAAAGTTTAGAGGGCTTTAAAGATTTAAATTAATTTCTAAAAGTCTACAAACCCCACTTGACATAATAAATACACAAGTTACTACCTCCCACTCCTACCTCACTCCTTTTCCCACCTGCTCCTCTTGGATCTCAGAGGAGGCTGGCTGGGGTCTTGACTAACTGAATGTTTGACTGTAAATCCAACATTAGCTTAATGAAGTCCTGGCAAATTTGAGGCATTACAGCCTTCTCCTAAAAGAGAAGAACCACAGGCAAAATTGTGCTAACAACAGAACTCTTTACAAAAAGCACCCTTAAATCCTTTTTGCTGCACGTTCATTTTAAACAACCACTGTGATTTCCAACATTTTACTGCATCATAATGACAGAACAATCCTAAAAGGAAAATGTAGATAGTCTTAAAATCATTCAATGATAAAAATTAAATTATATTTATTTTTTAAGAAGCTGGTTTAGCCCTGACTAGTTTGGCTCAGTGAATAGAGCGTCGGCCTGCGGACTGAAAGGTCCCAGGTTCGATTCTGGTCAAGGGCATGTGCCTTGGTTGCGGGCACATCCCCAGTGGGGGGTGTGCAGGAGGCAGCTGATCGATGTCAATGTTTCTAACTCTCTATCCCTCTCCCTTCCTCTCTGTAAAGAATAAAATATATTTTAAAAAAAAAAAAGCTGGTTTAATTAACATGTTGAGACTCCTTGGTTACTGACACATAATCTGTTAGTTCAATAAATTTTTGTAAACTATATGTATTATTGTTAAAGATTAACATTTTGGCTCACTTTCTTGCTTTACAAGTAAAACTGAAAATACTGTTGATTTATATCAACTTAAAATGTTAGCTAATTAAGATTTATCACCTTACTGACTTATACCAAAGAAAACATTGACTAAATATGCATAATATATTAAAAATTAGCAACCTATATAGATGAAGCCATTTTAATTAGTATGCAAAACTTGGAAGTAAATGTGGCCTTACTGAAAGATAGCTCCAAAATTCATTAACAAAATAAAGTCATACGTTATCTATTCTCTTTTGCAATACCTCTGCTTTGAAATGCTTCAGCAATGTTCTTAGTATACAGTAAAAAAATTAAAAAATCAACAACTGATTAAAAAAAAACACTTTAATTCATTTAACTCACTTTTAGAACATGTTCCTTATTGCTACCACGTGCCATCCAACTTTATGATTACACACAAACGAGAGATGAAGATGTGAGGCACTGTTGGCAATCTTCACCATTTCCCCCTCACTCTATAGTTGACGTAGATCAGGGGTGGGCAACCTTTTTGTGAGTGCGTGCCAAAACCAGCAAAATCTCTGACTCAAAGTTCTTCTGCGTGCCAACCCTAATTTTTTGAGAACATGTTACGCCAACTTGATATCTCTTAAGGTGTACGTATGTGAAGAACCTTGAAGAAATAAAAAAATTCATTCGAGCGACAAAAACACAGTGTACGATGATGAAAAATACATTTATTTTTTAATGTATACATGTACACTGATAGTCCGACAGAAAACTTTATGACTCCGTTTGATATTATCAGTGGGACTTTTGCTGCTGCACCACTGATGACAGAGATTTTACAGCAGGTTTATATTTCGTGACCTTCAGAGATATGCACGAGCTACTACTTTCATCCGTCAGGCTACTCCTATTACGAGACTTAACAAAATTCATCACTGAGAACAAAGATTCACAAGCGTATGTGGATGAAAACATGGAGAGTAACGCTGCTGCAAAGTTTTTTAAACAGAAAAAATTTTCTGGAATGGCATTCCAAGTCCTCAATAGTTCGTTTTCGACACTTCTCTCTGGTACTCCTGTCTCTAATCGTTTTCAATGTTTTCCAAGTCAACTCTAAGGTCAATAAATTTCTGCTTCCAAATTGAGCTGCTCTGAAATTCAATCAACTGCATTTCAAAGTCAGCTATGTCTATGCATGAAAACATTTGTAAGTTTAGTTCCTCTAGTTTCATGCTGTCTGGAAACCTCATGAATTTTGCTGTCTCTTCCAGTTCTCTGAATTTCGCAAATCTTGAGAAGAACTGCTCAATAGTTGACTCGATGATGTTTAAAAACAGCTTTTGAAGGCTTTGACAGTCTGTTCTGTCATCTTTGGGGAGGTCTTAGATGTGCCTCTTGAGGTTTTGGAAATATCTAAATCTCTCACCATCCACATCCCTCTTAAAGACTTCCAGTTTCTTTTCAAAAGCCTTTATGTAACCAAACATAACATCAAGTGTCTTGCCAGTTCCTTGTAATTTAACATTTAAGTCATTCAAATGTTCACAAAAATTGTAAATGGAAGATTATAAGAGAGGGTTTCGTGTGCCAGCAAAAGTTACTGGCGTGCCATGTTTGGCACTCGTGCCAGGGGTTGCCCACCCCTGACCTAGATTGTAAGCAAACAAAAGACATTTGCATACCTGATAGGTTGAGTGACACCTAATTAAAAGAAAGATGCCAACTTTTGCCTGGCTTAGATAATAAGAATGTTATAAAATGTTCCTATCATTGTATGCCCTTTCATACAATTTGAATTCATTTGTTTATGTATGTGTATTATTTTGAAATAGTTGTATTTTTTTAAGTTACTAGTTCAAAACTATTTTATCTAAATCAAGCCTATCTGAGGAGTTCAAAATTTGGTATTAGAATTATAGATTATAGAAGTAGAATTAATTTAAATAAAAAGTTTGAACTGCTTTACCTCAATAAAAGGACACAAAAATTAATCAAAAATAACTTTCACAGTAGTAAATTAAACATTAAGAGAATTTTTAGTGGTAAAGTTAAAGATTTTAAAACTATATACTACTGCCCTAGCCGGTTTGGCTCAGTGGATAGAGCATCAGCCTGCAGACCAAAGAGTCCGGGGTTCGATTCCCATCAAGGGCTGCAGGAGGCTACCAATCGATGTATTTCTCTCACATCGATTATTTCTCTCTGTCTTTCCCTCTCCCTTCCACTCTCTGAAAATCAATTTTTAAAAAAATATTTTTAAAAAGAAGATAAAAATTAATGGAAAAATATCCTCGGGTAAGGATTAAAAAATAAATAATAATTTTTTTTTAATTTAAAACTATACACACTACTTTGTTAATTTATTTTGAGACTTGGGCATAGTATCATTTGTTAGGAAAGTCACCATGTAAGAATAAAAACACAAATTTAAAATTTCTTCTTAGATTTAATATAACCATTAAATAAATGAATAAAATAATTGAGGAGGAAGGATGGTTTTTCCTTATGGTAGCATGACAATTAATAAATGTAGCCGAAACCGGTTTGGCTCAGTGGATAGAGCGTCGGCCTGCGGACTGAAGGGTCCCGGGTTCGGTTCCGGTCAGGGGCATGTGCCTGGGTTGCGGGCACATCCCCAGTGGGAGATGTGCAGGAGGCAACTGATCGATGTTTCTCTCTCATCGATGTTTCTAATTCTCTATCTCTCTCCCTTCTTCTGTGTAAAAAAAATCAATAAAATATATTTTAAAAAATAAAAAATAAAAATAAATAAATAAATAAATGTAGAAGCAATATTAGGTTTAGACAAGAATCACCAATGAATGCTGAAACTAGTCTGATAAGAAACAAGTCACATAGTCTTAAATATCTCTTTACAAGTTGCTTTTTAATTACAAAGAAAAAAATTGTAATTTAATCTGGCAGATATCACCTTAACCAAGCAATAAAAGTTAACACCAAGAGCCGAAGCCGGTTTGGCTCAGTGGATAGAGCGTTGGCCTGCGGACTGAAGGGTCCCAGGTTCGATTCCGGTCAAGGGCATGTACCTGGGTTGCGGGCACATCCCCAGTGGGAGATGTGCAGGAGGCAGCTGATCGATGTTTCTAACTCTATCTCTCTCCCTTCCTCTCTGTAAAAAAATCAGTGAAATATATTTTAAAAAAAAAAAGTTAACACCAAGAGTAATAAAGCAAATTAACATCATGTGCCCCTGATATGACGCACTGAGCAGATCCCAAAATTACTTTTCTGTGATATTTCTGCCAAAATGCATTACCTGACTCTAAGCATGGGGAAACATCACACAAATTCAAATTGAGGAACATTCAACAAAATAATTGATCTGTACTCTTCAAGTACATCAAGGTCATAAAAGACAGATTGAGTAACTATAAATAAGACATAACTAAATGTAATGCATGATCCTGTTTCCTGGACCAAAAAAATTTTTCCTTTGGCTATAAGAACAATAAATGATATTGGAAGGTATGTAGATTAGAAAATGGTATTGTATCTATGTTAATTTCCTGATTTTGATCACTGCATGTGGTTATATAAGAAAATGTCTTCAGCTCTGGCCTATATGGCTCAACTGGTTGGGAACATCGTCCTGTGCACCAAAAGGTCTTCGGTTTGATTCCCAGTCAGGGCACATACCTAGGATACGGGTTCGATCCCCAGTGGGGGCACATACAGGAGGCAACTGACCGATGTTTCTCTCATACACCAATGTTTCTCTCTCTGTGTCCCTCTCCCCTCCCTCTCTCTCCCCACCTCGACCCTAGTCCCTTCTCTCTAAAAATCAGTAAAATATATCCTTGGGTGAGATTGGGGAAAGAAAAAAAAAAAAAAGAAAAAGAAAATGTCTTCATTTCTTACAAAATACACTGACGAATTATTTAGGGGTAAGTGGGTGTCATTTCTGCAATTTGCTCTCAAATGTTTCAGAAAAAGACAATATGACTGACTGGTCTGGCTCAGTTGGCTGAGCATTATCATCCCATGCACGGAGAGGTTGCTGGTTCAATTCCCAGTCAGGGCACATGTCTGGGTTGGTAGCTCGATCCCCAAGACGGGGTACAGGAGGCAGCTGATCAGTGGCTGTTTTTATCTCTCCCTCTCCCTTCCTGTCTCTGAAAGCAAATATATAGGGGCAAGTACTTTAAAGGGAAAAAAAGGCAATATGAACATATAAAGAAAATGATAAGACAAAGGTAGTAAAATATTAACATCTGGGAAGCTAGGAATTCTTCCCCATTTATGCAGAAATTCTATTATTGCTACAACTTATTATAAGTTAAAATAATGACAAAATAAAAGTATTTTTAGTGTTGTTCCCGACAATAACACTTAATAGCTAGCTAGACCTAGAGGTACAGTCCCCTACACCAGTGCAGTGAGGCTCAGTACAGAAAGGCTCCACATCAGCAGAATAGCCAAGGAATTATTTCATGGGAGGATAAAGTAGAATAAGAGCATATCGGGGAGTATGACTGTTGAGGGTTCAGGATGTTAAATAAATACTTTCACTCAACATTTCAAACTCTGCAGTAGTTATGGATTATGGAAACTATAAACAAAATATAAAGGACTGGCTTGGTGGTAAATGGAAGTGCAATAGCTTTCACTGAACATAGAAGTTTAGCTGGACAAATAGCAAGTTGCAAAAGAGAGCCAAATAGCAGAAATATAACAAATGATCATAGCTGAAAACCTTTTTGTTTAGAATTTGGAAAGAGTATGCATTTTGTATTGGATTCTGCAGCTCTCTCCATCGAGGTACTGGTCATATAGTAAAGCATGATGAAATGTCATTTTGAGACTGGAAAGAACTACTGCACCTTGGATCCTGGTCTTTTTTAAAACTAAGAATTAGGGAAAAGTTGTCTGACTAAAGTAAAAACAGAAAATATAAGCAGAGAAAAATATAAGTTTCATTTACTGGTAAAATTGACAGATTTTACACCTGTCATAAAATGTGAAAATGTTGCCACTGTTAAAATAACAACTGCCTATGAAGGTGTTTTCTTCACTCTTACTCTTTCATGTATCTCTTAAGTTTCCCAAGGATGGATTTCTAGGAATATTGAAGGTATTAGAACTTGGTTATATCTGATATTACCTACTAATCTTCAGTTTTTACTTCATACCCTCGAAGACATCAAAAAGCTGATCGACTCTGCCCATTTAGTTTTTTCAGTAAAACTTCAGCACAATCACAAATCATAGTCCTCATCCCCAGGAGGAGGGCTAAGTGATACGTTCATCATGCTATCTATATATTTAGGATTTATGCACTTGCCATATACTTTAAAAAGTCAAATATGGATAGAGTTTGGCTCTTAAAAGCTAGTCTTCAATTTGTTTGGACTTAACTGTTTTTCTTTATGAGACTTTCATATATAAAATAACCTTTATCTTTCTAAATTAAAGGTCTGGAAGCCCGACCTGTGTGGGTCAGTGGTTGAGCACTGGCCTACGAACCAAGAGGTCACAGTTCAATTCCCAGTCAGGATTCATGCCCAGGTTGCAGGCTAATCAATGATTCTTTCTCATCATTGATGTTTCTGCCGCTCTATCCCTCTCCCTTCCTCTCTGAAATCAATAAAAAAAAATTTTTTTAAATTAAAGGTCTGGGAAATAAACAATAATGCTGCCCCCACAGAGGTATTAATTGTAAACAACTAACAAAAAGAAAATAAACAATTCTCTTAATTCAAGATAGTTTTTAAAAGGATACGAAAATTTCCTTTAGAGAAAACAATTAAAAACCTTAATATACTGGGATATTATAGGCTAGAAAAGCTTCTTCTGAGACGCTAAAAAGGAAAACTGATGGAAAACCTTTCTTTAAATTTATACTCTCTGTACATCACCTTGCTTTTAAATAATAGAAGAAAACTATATTCTCTTGTGAGTATTTAGAAATCTACAATTAAAATGGTAAACTTGCGGAAACCGGTTTGGCTCAGTGGATAGAGCATCGGCCTGCGGACTCAAAGGTCCCAGGTTCAATTCCGGTCAAGGGCATGTACCTGGGTTGCGGGCACATCCCCAGTAGGAGATGTGCAGGAGGCAGCTGATCGATGTTTCTCTCTCATCCATGTTTCTAACTCTCTATCTCTCTCCCTTCCTCTCTGTAAAAAATCAATAAAAATATATTAAAAAATAAAATAAAATAAAATAAAATGGTAAACTTTTGCTGCTGAGGCACCAGAAAACTGTAATACAAATGATCTGCCAGGTATCTGAGATCTTTAGGCAGTTTACCATAAAACCTTCATTTCCTTTAAATTTCATCCTAATTCTTGCTCCCATTATTCTGTTGCCTTACAAAGGCTTTCATTTACTATAAAAGGCCTTTACTAGTAGTTAAACTGTTACTGCCCATAATTTAAAGTCTAGTAAGAAGAATTTTTATAATTAAAGACTGCAGTTATGTCAACTTTATTCTAGAGTCCAAGTATGAAAACCAGCAGTTTCCAATATTATTTGAAAGTAACTAAGGATGAGAAAAAGTTGCACTGATAAAACACTACTAGGGATATATGAATGAACACTTCCTTATGAAATGAGGGGGAAAGAAGATTACCAACAAAAAAACAACAAAAATCTCAAAATGATACAATGCTTACATGCCTACATGGGGGGAGGGGGGGAGATTACATGTGCTTTAAATGAGAATACAAATGAGACATGACCCAAGTCTTCAAACATTGCAATAATAAGCCTATTGAAAACAGGACAAACAGGAAAGCCCTCATTTACAAAGGACAGTGTGACTAGAAATTATTTTTTTAATATATTTTATTGATTTTTTACAGAGAGGAAGGGAGAGAGATAGTTAGAAACATCGATGAGAGAGAAACATCGATCAGCTGCCTCCTGCACATCTCCCACTGGGGATGTGCCCGCAACCCAGGTACATGCCCTTGACCGGAATCGAACCCGGGACCTTTCAGTCCACAGGCCGATGCTCTATCCACTGAGCCAAACCGGTTTCGGCTAGAAATTATTTTTGTAGTCTCTATTTTCTGCATCATAAAGGGAGTCCAGGGAGACGGACTCTAACCCCATACTTTGAATTATTCCTTGAGGCAAAATATTTTCCATGTTTACACTTTTCTAAATAAATAAGAAAGTACAGATAAAACTAATACATATTTATAGTGTTTACTGAAAACGTGAAATAACACAAGCATTGAGGGAAATAGGTTTTCAAAACTAATTCATAGATATATGTATACATATGTGTATATATGTATGTATGTGTGTGTGTGTGTGTGTGTGTGTGTGTGTGTGTATCCTAAATCTAGAAACAGTCCTTCCTATTTAAAAACAGTGTATCACAGCCCTGGCCGGTTTTGCTCAGTGGTTAGAGCATCGGCCTGTGGACTGAAGGGTCCCAGGTTCGATTCTGGCCAAGGGCACATGCCCAGGTTGTGGGCTCAATCCCCAGTGTGGGGTATGCAGGAGGCAGCCAATCGATGATTCTCTCTCATCATTGATGTTTCTATCTCTCTCTCCCTCTCCCTTCCTCTCTGAAATCAATAAAAATATATTTTTAAAAAAAACAACACAAAAAACAGTGTATCACAGAAGTAGGAGAGTAACAATACCAAAATGTTACTTGACAGTACCAGGGGGAAAACTCCAACCTGCTACCTCCCTTGTCCATCTTGACTATTAAACTGCCTACCAGTCTTCCTGTTTCTCCTATACTAGTAGCTCCTCTCCAATCCTTTTCCCACTACAAGCCAAATCTATCTTTGAAAAATGAAAATTAGACATGAAGTTACCCTGCTTAAAATCTTTCAACATCATTTCCCATTTCCTGCGAATGAAGTTCAAACTCTTCATCTTCCAGCCATGGCCTAAGACCCACAGGATTTGGGTCCTGTTTGCCTAACCCCCTTGCCACGCCCCTCTCTACACTCAACACTACTCGTAGCCATACCAGTCACTTTTCTTATCCCATAAAACACCAAGCTCTTTCCTACCTCCCAGCCTTTGTACTTTTTGTTCCTCTACCTGAAATGCTCTTCCTGTAATTATTCACATCTCTGGCTCATTTTAATTCTTTAGATATCACCTCATCAGGAAGGCTCACTGACACCTTAACTAAAGTGGCCTTCCCCAAGTACCGTCTAACACAGCCTTGTGGCATTTATCATAATCTCTATTACCTGGTACATTTATGTATTTACTAGTTATTTATGCTCTGTCTTCTCAACAAGTAAGGAAGTGCTTTTGGAGGCAGGGATCCAAATACTTTGTTAATAGCTACAAGATACTATGATAATCTCTTAACCTAACACTAATCTTCATAAACACAACATGTAAAAGCTACATACATTACAGAATGTAAGGTTTCCTACCTGTTTTTGCTCAATCTCCTTACAAAACTACTAAACAAGTGTTCATACTCCTTAAGAAATAAGAAAACCACAAGAATATTCAAAAATCAGCAGGTATTTTATCTTTAGTTCATTTCAGGAGTATTACAAACTTGCCTTCTTCTCCTTAAATTTATGAAGTCTCCAAACTTATTTTCACTGTTTCGCGATATAAAAGCACTAGGCTGAGTTGCCTCCCTGGATGGCTAAGTAGCCTCCCCGCCTCCTTCATTAAGTGTAGTTGGCAATATTAGGTGCATCACAGCATATAATTTGCTTCACATACAGCCCTTTTTTATATAGTCAGGTTTTTTTCACATGTAATTTTAAAAGAGCTGAGTGAGAAATTTCCTCAAAAACACTGCAAAAGAAAATTCTCATGACAATATGAAAAAGCATTTTTAATTTAAATTATCTACATTTTTCTCTGTAGAAAGGTAGTCATAAGACACTGAAACCAAAGAATCGTTTTCTCTTATTATTTTGATCTGCTTACCTGAGATTATAGATCAAAAGTTTTCAAGTTTACCCCTGGCCGGTGTGGCTCAGTTGGTTGGGTGTTGCCCCACACACCAAAAGTTGCCAATCTGATTCCTGGTCAGGGCGCATGCCTGGATTTCAGCTGGATTCCTGGTAGGGGGATATGCAGGAGACAGCTGATCTATGTTTCGCTTTCACATTAATGTTCCTCTCTCTTCCTCTCCCTTCCTCTCTGTCTAAAAATGAATTTAAAAATATTTTTAAAAACATTTTCAAGTTTAGTGAAACATGGTACTTTTTAGGGGGAAAGTTACTCACTCTGTTCTCAACCTTAGTATACTAAAGATTTAAGATATCAAAAGTTTTGTGCTCAAGAAAACTGTAAGGCACTCACCTCAAGGAAATATATTGTTGCTGTATCTGTAAAATCCCAAAAATTCAAGCATACAATATCTCTGATGAACCATTTAATATATATCATAAAACACATTACCTAATAATTAAAATGGAACTTCTTTTCCTACATCTCTTTATGATATCCTGTGTCTATTATTATTTGTTTTTCATTTCAAGTGTTTCCTCTTTCTTATCTGATTTAAATTCTGAGGTCAAACAAGTAGATGTAGCAAGATATCCCCAAAACTCCAACTATCAAGAATAAAAGCAGTGAGAGAAACACAGCTGGTAATTACAACTCTAAACAGTATCAGCAAGCTCTTACATGCATACCTCTGTTCGGGACCACTACTTTTATTGTTACCTCCATAACCATCTATACTCCCCTCACAAGCCTTACCACACAAACGATGATACACATTAGGCAGATCTCAAGTCTTCAGAGCTGAGCAGAACTGAGCCAATCTTAAATAAGGCACAATATATACACACCAAATAACCTCATCCTTAACCACCACCCTCAGCTCATCCAGGGCTCAGTAGAATGACAGAGGATTTACCCAGGTTGCTGAATTTCCCCTCCTCATTTTTTATACAGTCAGGCCCAATTGACTAGGCCTCTCAGTCTCTGTCCCTGCTCACACCTATATTTACCACACATTAGGTCACCATGCCCTGGCCACCTGGCTGCTTTTCTAAAAAGTATCTCCATAATCAGGCTAGTTCCCTTAGCCCACCCTCAAGAGAACTGTGAGCTCTACAGCCACAATGACTTACCATTGCTCCAATTATTCCTTTTTTTTTATTACTGCCTATATGCATTCTGTATATCTTATTTCAAATTTGCATTTTTGATCCTGTCAGCAATTGAGCATACACCATTGTATTTATGGTGTTGTTCTATAACAGGGTAAGTTTGTCAGATACTAGCACCATGATTCATACTTCTTCATACCCTAACACAGTTGAGGTATTCATATTCAATGTATATCACAGGAAAACAGAAGTGATCAAGTCTCTCTTAATGAATCAAATATTTTTATTACACTTATTTACACAACTGATGTAAAGTTATTAATTTATCCTAACCTTATTACTTTACAGAGAACAATTCACAGAATTTCAAATTTGAAAGGCATCTCAATGTGACTGATCCTCTCTGATGACACAAAACAATCTTGAGAGAAAATATGGTTAAGAGTAGAGACTCTCAGAAATTAAGAAGAACTTGGCTTGAATTCTAGTCCTGCCACTTTCTAAGTATATGGCTTTGGGTGATTTATTTAACCTCTGTGCACCTCAGTTTCCTCATCAAAGAAAAAATAATAATATCTATTTCAGCAAAGCTGATGTAAGGATCACATGAAATAAAGTTAAAAAACTTAGCATAATGCCTGTCACAAGGAGGTATTCAATAAATAATTCAGTAAGTAATTAGTGATTACTAGAAGTATATATTACTAGACGAAGTATTTAGTCCAGCCGTGGGCAAACTACGGCCCACGGGCTGGATCCGGCCCGTTTGAAATGAATAAAACTAAAAAAAAAAAGACCGTACCCTTTTATGTAATGATGTTTACTTTGAATTTATATTAGTTCACACAAACACTCCATCCATGCTTTTGTTCCGGCCCTCCAGTCCAGTTTAAGAACCCGTTGTGGCCGAAACCGGTTTGGCTCAGTGGATAGAGCATCGGCCTGCGGACTGAAAGGTCCCAGGTTCGATTCCGGTCAAGGGCATGTACCTGGGTTGCGGGCACATCCCCAGTGGGGGATGTGCAGGAGGCGGCTGGTCGATGTTTCTCTCTCATCAATGTTTCTGACTATCTCTCTCCCTTCCTCTCTGTAAAAAATCAATAAAATATATTAAAAAAACAAACAAACAAAAAATGACTGATTTAAAAAAAAAAAAAAAAAAAGAACCCATTGTGGCCCTCGAGTCAAAAAGTTTGCCCACCCCGATTTAGTCTGTTTTCCTAATTCTAAAATAGAAAAAATTCCTACCTTTCAACTACTCTGATTAGAAAAGAATATATGTAAAAATACTCTGTTATGATTGATATACAGTAGGCATTCATAAAGAGGGATGTTACTGTTATTAAACAGCTATTTCATTTTGTTACTTGCAATAGCATTTAATATAATCCTCTGTATTTAAGTATTATTTTATTAATGTCACATATTTTTCATAAATTTTTTATACAATAGGTTTCTTTAAGCAGTAATGAAATATTCATTAGCTACCGAAATTTAATGCTTCTCCAACATAATTCTCAAGATAATTATTGAGGACATGACTCGAGTCTCACAGGAATCTTTCCAAACACCTTAATTAGATGCCACCTTCTAGACAACAAATTCTCTAATTAGTGACCTAAATAAGTAAAATGAGCTGAAAAGATTTCAAGAATCAGCTCACCCAAGTAACAGGATGAAAAATGCAACCCACAGTAATTGTAGTACTGCTGACTGTATAAACTTCCCTCTGATACTGCCATTTACTTAACTGTTCAGAGTTCTCTTTTCAATATACTAGGTGTACCAGTTAATGCGGATTTTTTCAATAGATGGAATTACACATATGTTGATATATATGCGATCTGATATGTATGTTGCCGGGGTCCAGCCCCAGCAGGTCCAGGGGTTCCCCAAAGGCGTAGACGGAGTCGGCAAAGAAGGAATGACATGGAGGCAGCGTTCAGTTGATCAGCAGCCTAGCCAGGATCTCCAGCCAGGATCTCCAGCCAAGTTCTGGTCTGGATCTCCAGCAAAGTTCTGCTTAGGATCTCCAGCCAGGTTCTGTGTCCATGTTCTCTTGCTAGGTTCTCCAGCCAGGTTCTGTAGCCATGTTCCCTCGCTAGGTTCTCCAGCCAGGTTCTGTCCAGGCTCTCCAGCCAGGTTCAGTTACCAGGTTCTAGTCAGGTTCTCTTGCCAATTTCTGTAGTCAGGTTCAGTCCAGGATCTTTTGCCATGCTCTCTCCAGCGAAGTTCTTCTGTCTGTAGGTTCTGTGTAGGTTCCTCTTCTTAGTTCTGTGTTCTAAGCTCTGTATTCTAAGTTCTGTCTCTTGCTGTCTTGTTACATCTGTATTTATACCAGTTGATTCAATCCTATCAATCTCTATTACAAAGGTTAGGGCGTTTCTTATCTCCATTCCAGGGAGTAAAGATTATGTAGCTTAAGCATGATTGTTTGTAGTGATTAACTACCCGCCTGGCACTTAGTTAAGGAAAAATTCCTACCTGGGGAAACAACCTTTCTAGGAGAGGCATCCCCTCCCTGACTTCAGGGAAAAATTCCTACCTGGGGAAACAACCTTTCTCCGAGAGGTGACCTTGGTTAAAACACACAGCGCTAAGGGGAGCAAACATATTAAGAAGAGTATGCTATATACGCCAGGTCCCTTGAAACAGCAAGGATGGACCGGCTCCCGGCAAATTCCCCCTTTTTTATTTTTTAAAAGCGGGCATTAAAAAGAAAACCCCGAAATGCTCTCTTGTATCCATTTTAAGAGTAGGATTGGCGCTTTCCGCTATTACCTGAGTCCTGATCTATCACCCCAGGGAGAGCTTGCCAATCCTGCACTTTCCCAGGGTGGAAAGGCTGCAGTGGGGTTAAGGATAAGGCTCCTTGGGCCTACCTCCTCCCATGCCTTTACATTTACCTTTCCTTCCTCAGAAAAGCATGGACATACTTCTTGTATAAAACGTTCTGTCTGACTGGGAGTAACCTTAATTCCTCTGCTAGCAAGCATATGTGTTAAAAGACCAATACAGAGTCTTATTTCTTTAGACTCAGTATGGCACATCTTCTTAATCTAAAGATCAATACAGAGTCTTCTTTCTTTGGACTCAGTATGGCACATCTTCTCAATCTAAGAATCAATACTGAGTCTTCTTTCTTTGGACTCAGTATGGCACATCTTCTCAATCTAAGTTCTGTACTCTCCACCTTCTTACCCTACTTATCCTCTATAGGGGGGTCTGCAGTACCCTGGTGGAGTCCTATCCGTCCCGAGTGTGGGGTTCTCAATGTGGGGGGTTGGGGGCCTTACCTAGGGGAATCCTGTTCCAGGGGTCCCCAAAGGTGTGGATGGAGTCGGTGAAGACTATCCACCCTCTAGAAGTGACCTTGGTTAAAACACACAGCGCTAAGGGGAGCAAACATATTAAGAACAGTATGCTATATACGCCAGGTCCCTTGAAACAGCAAGGATGGACCGGCTCCCGGCAGTATGTTATTTTGTTGTATTGACAACAAGCTTCAAAACTTCATGTCAAATTTGCTGAAGGTGTTAACATCATAGATATTTTTACACTTAAAAATGTCGAATTTTGTGCCCCAAAAAAGAGCATGTGCACGAAGTTTTAATTCATTACTTTATTTTGAAGAAAAAGTTATCGTGTACTTCGGGAAGCTTGTGGTGAACATGCTCCATCTCAAGATACTTGTGAACACTGGTTTAAATGCTTTAAAGGTGATGATTTCGATGTGAAAGACAAAGAACATCCAGGCCAACCAAAAAAGTTTGAAGACCAACAATTAAAAGCATTGTTGGATGAAAATGCGAGTCAAACTCAAAAACAATTTGCAGAAAGAGTACACGTTGCTCAGCAAACAATTTCCGATCATTTACAAGCAATGGGAAAGATTTTAAAGGAAGGAAAATGAGTGCCATATCAACTGAACGAAAGACAAATGGAAACCCAAAAAGTTATCAGTAAAATGTTGCTTCAACGGCACAAAAGAAAGTCTTTTTTGCATCGAATTATGACTGGCGATGAAAAGGGTAAGGGGGCCAAATATACGGTGATGGAGGATGATTTGACTCTGGGTGTTGAGCACTCAATGCATATCAGGTATCATAGAAATCTACACTTGAAACCTATATAATCTTATTAACCAATGTTAGCCCAATAACTTTAATTTTAAAAATAAAATAAAAAACAACCTCTAATTATACAAAAATGTTTATTTATAGTGCATACCAAAAAAGTATGAGAGATTATACACCAAACTGTTAACAGTGGCTACATCAGAATGGGATTAGAGAAAAAGTAAAGAAGGAATGGGTCTTTTTATTTTCATTATCATTACAAAGATTTTGTATTACAACTTCAGGATTGTAAAAAAAAAAAATTAAAGAAATAAAGTCAAAGTCCCAAAAGCAAAAAACAAATCTTAAAAAACAAAGCGAATACAAATTTATCTTATTATTTCCTACAGTCACCATTAGTTCTATGTCCCAAACTCCTTTTACAAATAGAAAGATCACATTTGCTAGAGGTTGGGGGAGACCATGAGGCTGAATAGTGAGTTGTAAATAGAAGCGATATGAATTTTTTTCTGGGCAGAGCACATAATTGTCATGCAAGATTTTCTTATACATTGTTTTTTACCTGTGGCACAGCAACAAGCAACTTTCAAGATGGTGACACTCTATCATCCCAGATTCCTGAATGATGAACAGAGTACCCTACCAGTCTCAATGGGTGAGCAAGAAATAACCACTGCACCCTAGCTGGTTTGGCTCAGTGGATAGAGCATCAGCCTGAGGACTGAAGGGTCCCAGGTTCGATTCTGATCAAGGGCACATACCCGGGTTGCGGGACGATCCCCAGTGGGGGACGTGTAGGAGGCAGCCGATCAATGATTCTATTCTCTCTCATCATTGATGTTTCTAGCTCTCTCTCCCTCTCCCTTCCTCTCTGTAAAAAATCAATAAAATATATTTAAAAAATATATTTTTGTTGATTTCAGAGAGAAAGGGAGTGGGAGAGAGAGATAGAAACATCAATGAGAGAGAAACACTGATCAGCTGCCTCCTGCACACCTCCCACTGGGGATGTGCCCACAACCAAGGCACATGCCCTTTACCAGAATCGAACCTGGGACCTTTCAGTCCGCAAGCCAATGCTCTATCCACTGAGCCAAACCGGCCAGGGCAACAAAAATATTTTTTAAAAAAAGAATAAGAAAAAGAAATAACCGCTGCTATCTTAGAATAACCTAGCCAATGCAATTATTAAACTTCCATAAACCATGCCTTAACACACTGGCTTTTACTTGCAAATAACTAGAATTTAATCTATTTTCAGTTAATGAATTTAATTAATTTTCATTAACAGGGTGATGTGAAATATAAAGCCTATTAGCTATTTAGTGTAAAATCTAAACTGACTTAGTACAAATCTAAGACTACTATTTTGCTCTTAGCAGCAAGGATCAGTAAAACTGAATATCTGATAAACCTAAATAAATGGATAAAACAATGATTACTAGAGAAGAGCTGGATAAATGGAAAAAGTTGATGCTAAAGGCTAAATAAATTTATAGATCAACATTTTTCATGACATTTCATCTAGCTAACACATTGGAAAAGGGGGGAAAATAATTAAATATCCCAGAAAAATTATCTCCCACAAAAAACGTTGTTTCAGTAAGTAACATGAATAATTTCATCTCTTGATATCATTTGGCTGTTTTTCATCTTGCCTTTCTTGTCACCACAATATGGCCCTTTGTGTAGTAACTAAATATAAAAATTTACTCTTCACACTAAAAAGGCCCCTAGGGATTCTAATCACTAACAACAGATGGAAACATTAAACACTTATCCTCAACTAAATATGTCATCATCACTCTTCTCATCTAACTGATGCTTCTTCCCAAAACTGAAGCTTTGAATCTTCAGTGAAATTTTTATTATCCATCAACATTTGAACAGTGCACACAAAACCTAAAACATCTGTTGTCATTTACAGCCAAATAAGAAACCATAACTGAGGCAGAGTTCAGTCTGGGCAAGCAATGCTGAATGATTAAAATGTCAATAAGATTTTCAGATGCCTAAAATATTCCGAGTATTTTATACCTTCGGGCTAACACTGTATATATTATATTAATGCTCTGCTTTTGAGTTATAGAGGCCTGAGCCTGAATTCCAAGTCTCCCTTTTATTCAGTTTACTCCTCTCTAAAATAAGGGAAAATAATAGTTCTAATCAGGCTGTTTAGAGAAGCGGTTCTCAACCTGTGGGTCGTGACCCCTTTGGGGGTCAAACGACCCTTTCACAGGGGTCGCCTAAGACCATCGGAAAACACATATATAATTACATATTGTTTTGTGATTAATCACTATGCTTTAATTATGTTCAATTTGTAACAATGAAATTGGGGGTCACCACAACATGAGGAACTGTATTAAAGGGTCGTGGCATTAGGAAGGTTGAGAACCACTGGTTTAGAGGTTAATGAGATAACAGAGTAAATACTTATGGATATACAGGGTGGGGCAAAAGTGGGTTTACATATGGAATATACAATAATTAATAAATAATACAAGAATAAACTACCCCATACTCACAACTGTAAACCTACTTTTGCTCCCCCCTATATCAAAGGCTCAAATTATATAAAGTGTCTTAAATCTAACCTATTCAAGTACATTTAATTTTCTGAATTTGTAATTCTTGTAAAGTTAAAAGCACAATAAAAGTTTAGCAAGAAGAGAAATCAGCAGATGCGGTCAAAAGTAGTAGGAGCCACTGCCAAGATGCCACAGGACATTCATTCTCTGTGTCCTAGAGAAGAACCTGGACCCAGACAGCTCCATGTCCCAATAGGACTGCCCAGGACATGACAAACCGAAAAGGCAAGGCTGTCCTAAGAGGTTTCAAATTCATTTACAAATGTTATATATGAAAATTGTACCCACAAAAACTGGGTGGAAACTGAGGCGTGAAGAATAACAGATTCTATAAACTCAGAAAACTCTCCATTTATATACTGTTACTACTTTTTCATAGTTACATTTTTTTAAATATATTAATTTCCCCTCCTTAGGAAAAAAAAGTAGTAGGGGCCTGCTTGTGTAGAATATTTTTAATGATTATGACTTTTATTCTGAGTGAGATGGGGAGACACTGGAGAGTTTTAAGCAGAGAAATGTCATGATCTGTTATGGTTGAAAAGGATGACCCAGAATACATATTGAAAAGTAACTGTAGCCTTGGTCAGGTGGCTCGTAGGTTGAAGCCTCTTCTGGTGCAACAAAAGGTTGTGGGTTCAATTCAGGTCAGGACACATACCTAGATTTCGAGTTCAACCTCAAGTCACGGTGTGTACGGGAGACAACCAATCAAAGTTTCTCTTTTACATCGATGTTTCCCTATTTCTTTCTCCCTCTTCATCCTTCTCTAAGAATCAATGAGAGCATATCCTCCAGTGAGGATTAAAAATATAAAAAGAAAAAAGAAAGCAACTGTAATAAAGCAAAGATTTTAGAGAAAACAGACTACTGAAAAAAGTAACAAGTGACAGGAAGATGATGGATTTTAGATTATGTGGAAGCAATGAAGGTGGTAAAAAGGAGGTAGACTCTAAATATATTTTAAAGGTGGAGCCAAAAGTTTTTGCTATCTGACTACTGGTGAATGTGAAAAGAGGAGAAGAGAGGAGAGGAGGTGGAAGGGGAGGGGAGAGAAGGATGAGGATTTAAATATAGATATGTTCTGAAACATTAGTTTTAATACATGAAAAAAGTTCATTAAAAGATTTCCTGCAAGAACCCCAGCCCGTGTGGCTCAGTTGGTTGGGTGTTGACCAGTGCACTGAAATGAAAGGTTGCTGGTTGGATTCCCAGTCAGGGCACATGCCCGGGTTCACCCTTGATCCCCCTGGGGAACATAGAGGAGGCAGTCAATGGATGGTTTGCTCTCACACATTGATGTTTCTCTCTCCCTCTCCCTTCCTCTCTCTAAAAATCAATAAAAATTTTATTAAAAAAAACAAAAACACTGAATTACATGCTAGTTGCCTAAAGCATAAAATAAGAAATATTTGATACAAATGTTGACTGCATAAAAGATCCAGAATAGGTTATAATTAGCACAAAAAGTAAAAAATAAAATAAAGTAAAACCTGATAGTTAAAAGGAATCTTAGATATAATAGTTCTCAAACTTTAGAGTACATAAAATTTACTTGGGAAATGTTTGTTTTAAGATGTAGATTCTAAAACTCACTGTCCATATATTCAGATTAAGTGGGTCTTGGGTGGTGCAAGAATCTGCATTTCAAACAATCTAGTTCAACCCCATAATATTACAATTGAGAAAACTATATTAAGTAATCTATTTGCGTAGAGTCACATAGAATCCAGGTCTCATTAACTCAAGACAATGGTCTTCCTACTACTCCACTTAAAACTACCTTACAGTTGAAGGAACAAAGAATTACTAAACCATTATTTGAGTAAATGGGCAATCTTAGATTACTTCCTGGCTCCAATTCCTTTTTTATTATTTATTCAGTTAGTAATTTTAAAGACATTTTTATTGATTTCAGAGAGGACAAGGAGAGAGAGAAATATCAATGATGAGAGAGAATCACTGATCGGCTCCCTCCCGCATGTCCCACACTGGGGACCAAGGCTGCAACCCAGGCATATGTCCGGACCAGGAATCAAACCTTGATCTCCTGGTTGATAGGCTGACACTCAACCACTGAGCCACTCCAGCCGAGCTTCATTTAGTATTTTTTAAACATCTATGTGCATAACAAGATGGTAGATTACAAAACAATCCTATATAATAAAAGCCTAATATGCAAATTGTCCCCTCAGGCGGTCATTCATTCAGAAGTTCGACCAGGAGGAGTTCAACTGCTCACTATGATGTGCACTGACCACCAGAGAGAGGCGTGGAACATGGCAGACGTCGGTGGTGCACCGCTGACAGCGGGTGGCAGTGGCAGCACTGCCAGCCCTGATGGGCCCCAACAAGAGAGGGACCGAGGGAGGATGATGGAGCAGGTGAGCGAGCAGTGCCAGGCCAAGGTGGGTGCAAGCTGGGGCCTGATCGCCCCGCCAATCGCCCCACAGATGGCGACCAGCAGCGGCAGCAGGGGGCAGGGCCGCCACCCAGCTCCCAGGTGCTGAGGGAGCCAGGCAGGAGGCTCCGACCCCAACTGATCGCCCCCGCAGGTGGGATGATGGGGCAAGTGAGGGGGCAGCGCCAGGCCACAGCAGGGTGCCAGGCAGGGCTGCAGAGCTGCAAGGCTGGGGGCACAAGGTGCGGCTGCGAGCCTGGGGGTGCAAGCTAGGGCCCTATCCCTGCAGGCTACCCCAAGGGACCCCACTCATGCACAAATTCGTGCACTGGGCCTCTAGTCTAAGATATGAACCCTGTCCTCTAGAAGCAATTATCAGTTAGGAGGACAAGGAAAATACATAAAACTGATATTCAACAGCAAGGCAATATATGAGTGCCAAAATAAGTGTTTTGGCCAATTATAAAATTAACCAATTTACACTGACTTCACTCTGTATCTTTTATTTGTAGCTAGAATTTATTCACTAGAGAAAAATACAAATTCTCCCCTTTCACTGATAAGAAGGTTCACCTTTAGTAAAGGTTGGAATAAGTATCTCTCTCCCCATGTTTCATACAACCAACAATTATAACACTACCAGCACAACATCCCACAAGCATGTATAGCTTTGTAGAGACCCAAGCTGATATAATTTTTATGCAAAGGCCTAATTAAGAGTTTGACTGTTCAAATGGTAAAGAGAAGCTCCCCTTCTGGACCATAGTCCTGATCATATGTGGTAGATCAAAGGTCCCATTTCCTCATTCCCCCACAATAGTATCATACATCCATATAATACCACGGCCTCCTTATAGGCAAAGTGTACTTTGCTACCCCTTGTCTTTGGGCTTTGCCAATGAGAGGTTATAGGACCAGAGTCTGGAAATGGCTGGTGGGACTGGGCTTATCCTCTTGTACTATCATTGCCATGAGACAGGTTTCCCCAGAGAGATGTTACCCTTCCCTCCAGCCTGGGCCCCAGAATGAGACAAGCGAAGCAGAACAAATGCTTATTGTTGTATATACCACTATGATTTTGTGGTTTCCAATTATTATCCAGCAAAAGCTGATAAAATATCACAATATTTCAAAGTCCAAATAAGATTAATTAATTATATACAGCAGTGGTCCTCAAACTTGCCTGAGTGAGAATCTTTAGGGGTTTAAGTTTTAAAAATATATATAGGCCCCAGAGAGATCCATGCAGTACATCTACTGTGGGGCCAGGAATACACATTTTATTAAGAAGCAAAGGTGGCCCTAACCAGTTTTGCTCAATGGATAGTGTCGTCCTGCAGACTCGGGGGTCCTGGGTTCGATTCCGGTCAGGGGCATGTGCCTTGGTTGCGGGCATGTGCTCAGTGGGGAGTGTGCAGGAGGCAGCTGATTGATGTTTCTCTCTCATCGATGTTTCTGGCTCTCTATCCCTCTCCCTTCCTCTCTGTAAAAAATCAATAAAATGTATTTAAAAAAAGAAGTAAAGGTGCCTAGCTGGCATGGCTCAGTGGTTGAGAGTCAACCTATTAACCAGGAGGTTATGGTTCAATTCCTGGTCAGCATACATGTCCAGGTTGTTGGTTTGATTCCCAGTGTGGGGAGTGCAGAGGCAGCAGATCAATGATTCTCTCTCAGCACTGATGTTTCAATCTCTCTCCCCCTCTCCCTTTCTCTCTAAAATCAATAAACATATATTTTTTTAAAAAAGCAAAGGTGATCCTGTTGTAGTGCCCACATCTTGAAAAACACTAAAATAAAAAATACTAAATTTCCAGTTCCTCAACAATATTCATTAACTGCTCAAGAGCACTAACTAAATAAGTTAATCTTTTTTGAGAATGTATGTGTTCATTAAAAAAAGTATCTAAAACTGAAACCTGTCAAGTGAATTCTTTCAAATGCAGGAAGAATCAGCTGACATTAATGCCAATTCAGCCATGGACACATCTGAGCCAGTCAAGAAGGAAGAGAATTATGATGTGATGTAGGACCCTGAGTTCCTTAAGAGTGTCTTGGAGACCCTTCCACGTATGGATCCCAACAATGAGGCCACTCAAAATGCCATGGGGGAAAAGAATGCCATGGGCTTCCTAGCCTCCTAGATGACCAAGGATGGTGTAGGAGTCAGGAGTGAGTCTCCCCAAAATGAGCCACCTTAGCATACTGATTATTTCGATACGATAATTAAAGCCCAACAAACTCAAAAAGAGTTTACCACCCCTTTACCTGCCTAAAAAGATTCAGATAGAAAAACCTGCTTCAGGAAGGGAACCTTAGCATTTATGAATTGTCTACTTCCCCCCTCCTTAGTTCAGAATGACATATAGCCCTAGCCGGTTTGGCTCAGTGGATAGAGTGTCGGCCTGCGGACTGAAAGGTCCCAGGTTCAATTCTGGTCAAGGGCACATGCCCAGGTTGCAGGCTCAGTCCCCAGTAGGGGGACGTTCAGGAGGCAGCCAATCAGTAATTCTCTCTCATCACTGATGTTTGTATCTCTCTCTCCCTCTCCCTTCCGCTCTAAAATCAATTTTAAAAAAAGAATGACATATATACCTCATTTGCCTGTCTTCAGAATTTTCATGCTTATGTGAATTTACCATGCACATGTACTAAAATATTACTTTCTCGTAAATCATTTTAATTATTCAACAACCCAACTAAAGGGATAAAAAGAAAGTTTCCTAAGCCCTGAGAATGTCAAGAATAAGAAGGACAGGAACTAAGGCTGGAAGTAAAGGGTAATTAAACCTGCACAAGGGATTGCATCGGGTGGGGTGGGATATAGAGTTAGATATGTTATCTGTAACTATTACCACCTAAATAAAGCGTGACAACTTTTTTTTCTCAAAGAAAGAAAATTTTTTTCTTACAGAAGCTGACCCTTAAGTATGGTATTGTACTGTATCTTTTTCTTTTTTAAAATATATTTTATTGATTTTTTTACAGAGAGGAAGAGAGAGGGATAGAGAGTTAGAAACATCGATCAGCTGCCTCTTGCACACCTCCCACCAGGGATGTGCCCGCAACCAAGGTACATGCCCTTGGCCGGAACCGAACCCGGGACCCCTCAGTCCACAGGCCGACCCTCTATCCACTGAGCCAAACCGGTTAGGGCAAGTACTGTATCTTTTTATTAAAATAAAGAATTCATTTATAAACCAAGAAAGCACATCATATTTTTATAAATTCTAATGTTTTGAATACACATTGTTTAGAATTAAGGAAGCCAAGAACTAGATAGAGTTAAGTGGGAAAGAGGGATTCAAATTAAATAAAGGATTGCCCTGGCTGGTTTGGCTCAGTGGACAGAGCATCAGCCTACAGACTGAAGGGTCTCAGGTTCGATTCCAGTCAAGGGCACATATGCCTGGGTTGTGGGTTCAATCCCCAGTGGGGGGCATACAGGAGGCAGCGGACCAATGATTCCCTCTCATCACTAATATTTCTAACTCTCTCTCCCTCTTCCTTCCTCTCTGAAATAAATAAAAATATATTTTAAATAAATAAATCCTTTATAATAAAAGCCTAATATGCAAATCGGCTGAACAGCGGAAAGACTGGCGGAACAACCAGTCACTATGATGCACACTGACCACCAGGGAGCAGACGCTTAACGCAGGAACTTCCCCCATCCCACAGGCCCCAGGCCAGCCAAGGCAGGTGCAAGCAGGGGCCCCCCCGGATAACCCTGCCAGTTGCCCCACAGAAGGAGGCGAAAGGCAGCTGAGGCCAGGGGCAGTACCGGCGAGCAGGCAGTGCCAGACCAGCCAAGGCGGGTGCCAGCAGTGGTCCCCAATCACCCCACTGGTCACCCCACAGATCGGCCCTGATCACCAGCCAGGCCTAGGGACCCTACCCGTGCACGAATTTCATGCACCAGGCCTCTAGTAAATAAATAAAAGATTTAACCATGACTCCCAAAGATGAATGTGGTATCAGTGTGCCTTCCAGTATTTTTTCCTTTCAGCTGCACTATTTATACCTGTTTGGTTACATCACTGCATCTATGTATCCCCAAATCTACACAGCCCCTCTTTAGTTACCTGCATTTTATGAAACTGCACTAGCCACTCCAATATTAAGCAAAGCAAACTTTTACACATTTAGAACCATGACATTTGCATGCATAATCACTGCAGTACAAAGACCATGTCAAGTGTCTCTACTTCTTTGCAAAGGCTGATCTGGTGAAGGCACTACTCTATCTCATGTTCCCAATTAGAGTGAGAAGTTGTTGTTATCATTAATGTTGTAAGTAAGAGTCCAGGCTATAATCCTGACTCCACAATTTACTGACTGTGTGGAGAGTTATTTAAATTCTCTGTTCTTCACTCACCCTCTCTGTAAAAAGAGCATAATTAAGCCTGCAGTATAGAATTGAGGATGAAATGAGAAAATACCTGTCAAGCTATTAGAATAGTTGCTGGCACACAGCAAGCACTTAATAAATACTAGCTGCTTTATTATTATTATTATTATTATTATTATTCTGAAATCCAGCTTCACAAATGTGGGCATCTGCTGCTATGTAATACTAAAGAAAAAAGAAGTCTAAACCACTTTTTAAACAGTGATTCTTTTAATCCATCCCTTTTAAGGGACATTATTCTAATGTTTTATTTACCAAATAGACATTAAGTTTATTTTTAAATCAATGTTCTTTCTCTTATTTTATCAGTTCTGATCACAAAATAATAAGCCTGTCAACCATAAATGAGAATCTAGATGCTAAAAAGGTAAAAAATAACAAAGAACACTTAAAAGTCTGTGCTGTGAGATTTCTGCTCTTAGAATGACTGCTTAAGCTTAAGGCCTTTTACTCACTACATATTTTAGAGCAACCACGTGACCTATGCCTAGAGAATTTAAATAGCTAACACAATATAAAGAAATCTAATAAAAAATCATTTTTTTAATCCCAAAAGAACTTGTAGTGGCTAATAATATTAAAATATAAGTTCCCAAATATATTCAATTCAGAAATTCCAATTATTTTAACACAACTATATAGATGTGTCATAAACATAATAGACATTAATAAAAAAATATCAACAGCACAAAAGGAAACTTCAAATTTTCTTTTAGTATTTTCTCAATGCAGATTTTTTTAAATGGAAATAAGCAAGCAATCCCTGTCTAACATGGCGATGAGAAATTTATTGAATTTGAAAAGTACACTTATAAAAATAAGAAAGTAATTGAAAACTGTCATGTTGTCCTTGACTCATTTTTAAAGGCATAATCCATTTGGCCACCCTAAACCAAATTGAAGGATTATATGTACAATTCACTCCTGAAATTTTCTAAAAAAACCTATCACCAAAAGACTGCTTGAAAAAGGAACATGAGGCTTTCTTTAAGGTGTCTTAGGACTAAAAGCAAACTATCCTAAGGGAAGGATGGCTACCATTTCTCTTTACAATTCGGTAAAATGACAAAGAACTTTCAGACTCCAATTTCCTAAGAAGTCTGATGCGAGGTCAAAGTTGTCCCAATGACAAGACGGCCAATAAATGCCAGACAACTAAATGTAAAGAGATCGAAAACCCTTTTAAACCCAACAGCAATTCCCAAAGCATAGAAAACACCAGGGTCCGGACCGAAAGACGGACATACTATGACTCAAATGCTCTGGAGTAAAGTAACGCTAATGATACTACACTTCACAGTATTATCCGACCTATTAGGAACCTCGCAGTCATGGCTTCCTCAACGCTGTACTCAACCCATTCAGTAACATGTTTGAATAATGAAAGGAACATGGATTCCCCAAGGGTGATCTAAATAAACCTAAAACTAAGGTTCCAGTGTGTGCTCCATAGCCGATGTCCTTTTTCCTGTAAGCCAAATCCGCTTCTTTATATTAAATTTTAAAAAAACAACAACCACAGCGAACTACAGCTCTGTTCCCAAAGACCTCATCATAGACACCATCCACTGGTGATTAAAATATTATTTTTAATCCTTGCATTACCTCACGGCTAAAAATGTCAAGAAACCACACCCAACATGTCTTTTCCCCGCCGCCGGAGGTGGGAGGGGGTGGGAAATGGGGGGAGTGGAGACTCGAAACGACAGGACCCCCGACAAGGTGACCCCCCGGAGGGATGGGCGAGGAGCGCAGGGAGCACGGTGCCCGCGGCTCCCTCCCCACCGGCCCGGGGCGCCGCGAAGGGCGAGCGCAGGCCGCGGCCTCTGCGGGCGCCCCCCCTTTTCCCCCGCACCCGCCCCCCAACCCCGGGACGAGTGGCCCCGACGCGCCCGCCGGGCTACTCACCGGCCGCAGCGCTGACCAGCAGGACGGCCCCCAGCAGCCAGGGCACCCGCCGGGGCCGCAGCCGCGAGGCCGTCATCCCCGGGCGCTGAGCCCCGAAGCGGGAGCGCGGAGCGAGGAAACACGGGAAGGAGGAGAGGCGGGCGCAGGCGCGGGCCGCCCGGGAGGCTCGCCTTCCCCGCCGGACTGGCCGGCCGGGTCACAGCGCCGTCTGGAAGGACGCTCGGCAGGCGGGAGGGCCGGGCCGCAGAGCGCTCATGCCGCCGCGGGGATCCCCGTTTCAGTCCTTGCCCTCGCGGCCGGGGGCGTTCCTTCGCCGGGGACGGGGTGCCTCGGCCCCCCGAGCGGAAGGCATGTCCGTGGGGGGAGACGCCGGGGGACGAGAAGCGAGCCGCCGCGATTATTTCCCTCGGAGTTTCACGATGTCGAAGAAGCAGCCGGGTCGGGGAGAAGACATAGCCGGGGCGCCGCGGGGTGGGGGGCCGAGGGACGCGACTAGTTCGTTCCCGGCGGCGAAGACGAAGGCGAAGGCGAAGCCCGGCGGGTGAAGGCGGCGGCCCCCGGCGGCCCGAGGCGCATCGCCCGCGGCTCCGGGAGCGCAGGATTCCTGGCCGAGTTTCGCTCCGGCGCTGCCTTCACTCCGGCTTCAACGACAACAAACCCTCCTTCTCAAACGGGCGGCAACGGGGGTCTGGCTCCATGGACGAGTCCGCAGCCTCCGCGGAAGAATCCCGTGAGGGTCTGGCCGGAGGGCGGCGGGGAGTGGGGGCAGGGGGGCCCGCAGACTGGGCCCGGCGCCCCCCGAGAGAGCGGGCGGAGGCGAGGAGCCGGCGGCTGCCCTTCCCAGCCCGCCCGGTGCGCGGCTCGCTCGCTCTTTTCCTACTGCGGCCGCTCGGTCTCGCCTGAGGTAAATGCCACCATGGAAGCCGCGTCTTCGCCCGTCAATGGTTCCGGGGACCAGCGAATCACAAGCCCCGAAGCAGCAGCCGCCGCCGCCTCGTCAGCCCGCAGCTCTGGGCTCCGGGCGCAGCTGGGGCGTCGAGGCCGCGGGCGGGGGGCGGCGGAAGAGCGGATGTAGACGGCTGGGGAGGGGAGGCGGCGGGCGAGGCGGCGAGGCACGCAGCGCCCCTCCGGGAAGCACTTCCAGTGGCTCCGGGCAGAGGAGACACAAAGGGGGGAGTCGCCGCAGCTGCCAGTCGGCGGCGCTCCCGACCGGGATCGCCCCGCCTCCGCCGCCGCCCCGCCTCCTCCTCAGTCTCCGGCTCTTCCCGACCTCGTCCGTCTCGGGCCTGCGGTGCAGCGCGGGAGGCGGCGGCGGCGACGGCGCGAGGAGGCCCGCACTGCGCCTGCGCGCGCGGCCCCGCCCGGCCCCGCCCCTCGCTCGGGGGCTGCCGGGGCGACTCGGCGGCCTCCGTGGGTGTCTCGCCCGAACCCGCGAGGGCGGGGTGGGGCCGGCGGCCGGTGATGCGGGCAGGCCGGTGATGCGGGTAGAAATGGCTCTCCTGCTTCCTACACACATTCCTTCCATAGGCGCACACGTGTGTGTGTGTGTGTGTGTGCGTGTGTGTGTGTGTGTGAGTGTCCCGAGCCGAGCGATCTAGACCCCGGCTGGCGTCGCGGTGTCCTCGGGGCTCGAAGGACGCGTGGAGGGGCAGACCTGCCCCCATTGTTTCCTGGAGCCGGAGCCTGAGGATGCAGACGGTCACGCCTGTCCCAGAACCGGAGCCCGTGGCCTCCGCGGCCTCCCCTCGCCGGCGGAAACAAAGGCCGGAATCGGAAAGACCCCCCTTAAACGGGCATTGAGGTCTTCCTGCTCTTGTCGGCGCCCCGCTCGCCGCCGGCGCCCGTTCCCGTGGCCCTGCCGAGCGGACAGGAACGCCGACCCCAGGAAAGGGCGCGAAGCCAGAAAGAACACGCTCTTCCCTTAAAATTCTGCGCAGCGTCCTGCTGTGTCTGCACATCTGTGCAGTGAGGGTGGGCCTTTATTCACGGAGGCCAGGGCTTTAGGGCGTTTTTAAGACACGGGGGGGCGGGGGGGTTGCAGTAAGGAGTTGCTGCCTCAGGACGGAGTCTCCGCGCCCCAGGAAATCAGAAAAATCAGAAGGTCCTGTTTGTAGCTTCCTCGAATCTGGAAAGGATCGGGCTTGGTAATTTTTTAATTGCAAGATCCCAAGCAACCAGGATTGGGGAAGAGATTCCACCCCCGCCCCCACCACCACCCTCCACCTCCCCCACCCCCAACCTCGCCCTGCAGCCCCGACGCACGCCTGTGGGATCTGGCCGACTTGGGTGGGATTTTGCGGGGGGAGGAGAAGAGAGAAGGTGACGTGCGTGGCGCCATGATCGGAAGTCTGGGTTTAATTCTGAGCTGCGAGGTGGAAAATTTGCGTGGGAGGGCAATTTCAGAGGTGAAGCCTCGCCTTCCCCTCTCCTGAGCAGAAGGGTTGTTCTGAAAGCTGGTTTTGCTGGTCTTTCATTCTGGCTACAGGCAATTCCAAAGGTACATTCACGGATACATGGCTCTCTGGTAGATTATTCAAGTCCCCTTTTATCTCTATCTGAGCTTGATGTAAATAAATCTCCACATTCCTTTAACTAGTTGCTGTTATCATACTACATATCTTCTGTAATTAGGGGTTGTGTAATACCAGCCCAGGAGTCTCAGACTCTTTTTAGTGGAACTATTTTTATACGGTATACCCTTCAGGCAGAGGGAAATAGTTCTATAAAGTAAAATCCCTTTTAAAAAAAATTAGAAGGGGCATATGTTTTGGTTCATTAGTTTTATTAATATGTTTTGTTTTGCCCAAGAGGCCTAAAATAAGAAACTGGTATTGTCTTACCATTTGACTTTCAAGAAATCAGATCTTGCACTCCAGAGAAAAAGGATTTTAAGTATGTGAAGGTACAGAAGGTTTATTAATTGGGAGTTTACAGTTTTTCAATCAAGTACTGGGACCGAGTCCTTGGTTATTCTCTTTTTAGTTGCATAAAAATTGTTCTAAGAAACAACAAGTATCCTTGTAAATTGTAAATATGTGATAAAGTATATAGAAAAGAAGAAAGGGTCCTAGAAAATTCACAAGAAAAAAAAAAAGACGTGCCATGCCACTGACTTGGTAGGAATAATTAGTAGACAGCCAGATAGGCAACCTTCTGCTTCTGTTGCTGCATTGGGACATGGCTATTAACTCACTATGAGAAAGAACAGGAGAGAACTAGAACTTGGCAATCTGCCCACTAAGACAAGACACTTCCACTCCAGTGAAAACAAAGGATTGGCCAGGCAGTCAGGGTTTGGTATCTGTACTAGTCAGGATAAGCTACGTTGAAACAAACATCTCAGCAGCTTATTGCAACAAAGGTTTATTTCTCACACTGTTACCTGTTTGACCATGTTTGATACAAGTTAACAGGTAGCCTATCACAGTGGGGTTCACTATGCAACAGACCCCTAAAACTCTTAGATTTTCATGCAGGAGGTTATTGGATAGATAGTGCTTCTAGGGACGATCTCTTTGGAGCGGAGGGTCACACGATCAGGCAGAGGGAGAAATTCAAGTGCAACACAGTTGTAAATGACGCTTTAACCCAGCGTTCTCAACCTGTGGGTTGCAACCCCTTTGGGGGGTCGAACGACCTTTCACAGGGGTCGCCTAAGACCATCGGAAAACACATATAATTACATATTATTTTTGTGATTAATCACTATGCTTTAATTATGTTCAATTTGTAACAATGAAAATACATCCTGCATATCAGATATTTACATGACGATTCATAACAGTAGCAAAATTACAGTTATGAAGAAGCAACAAAAATAATTTTATGGTTGGGGGTCACCACAACATGAGGAACTGTATTAAAGGGTCGCAGCATTAGGAAGGTTGAGAACCACTGCTTTAACCAAGCACTGAGGGGTGGACCTTCAACATTGTCCTAAATTGGGGCAGGGGCCAGGTCTTTATACCCTCACATCAACCAGTTATTGAACAGGTCTGCCCCTAGGGAAAGGAGGCAACCTTGGGATAGAGCGCTTTCTTTAGCCAAGAACAACCCCAGAGAGGGACCCAGCTAGCAGCCACCAACATCTCCAGCAGTTGGGAGAGGTTGTACTTGAGTCCTGAAGGGTAAATCTGGGTAGCTCAGCACAACCTTTACTACATGGACTCTGCTCCTTGTAGTTACTCAAGTCCCCCGACTGATGGAAGCTTCAAAGAGACACATGCTTTCCAGATTGCCACTGTAGGAATCATGAGATGTAATTGCTGGTGCTGCAGTGTTTTGGTATGTCGGAGGAATGAAAAGGAAGCCAATTTATTAAAGCATAGGAGATTAAATTAGAGAGGTAGGCACGTGCCACATCATACAAGGCTGGTAAGGCCATCAGGAAGGTGTGGATCGTTTCCCTATTTGCTCAGTTCCATTCCCTTCCCTCTTCCTTTTACAGGGGCTGACTCCTTCGAACTAAATTTCCAGCACTCCCTTGCATACTGGCTTCCAGTTCGGCCCAGCCAATGGGAGGCGCAAGCTTAAGTAAATCCAAGCTCCTTAAAATGGAACAGAGGCTCCGCTCATTCGTTTGTTTCTTCGGCAAATATGTACTGTCCACTGCGCTCCAGGCTCTGTACGAGGCTACTTTGGACATAATGAGCAAAACTATCCAAGTCTCTGCCCTCACAGACCTCTGGGATACCAAAGAACTTACAGTTTCGCAAACACACGTGCCTTTGTGCCTTCGCACTTTCTGTATTGTCTGCCAAGAACGCCCTTTCCCCCTCTGATTATCTCAATCCTTTTTACCGTTCGACACCCAGCTCAGATTGTACTACCTCTGAGAAGATTCCCCTGACCCCAAACTCCAAACAAAATGATTCCCTCTTTGCATTACTTTATTTTCGTTTTTATAATTTATAGTATTTTTATGATAAACATGCAGGAGCTTTACAATCAGAGAAAAATATATAGTTCACTGTTTTTAAAAGAACAGATATGAATGATACCTGTATGGTGCCTGAATTTCAAATTAGACAGGTTTTTTGTTTTCTTCAATAAAGTCATTTTCCTTTATTAAATTTTAGGTAACTCCACCTACCCCACATTAATTTCATAATCTGTCTTTTATACCTTTCGTATGAATTAGTTAATAACGTATTTTCTAATAGTTAATCCAGAAGACATCTGTTAAGAGGGAAAGAAATATGAGGGTATTGATTGGGTTTGGGACTTGTCCAAAAGGAAAACAGATACTGAAAGGAACGAGGGAGGAAGTGTGGACAAACTCGATCATTTCATACATTTTCCTGGGCTAGCCATGTCTGTGGCTAAGGCAGAATAGATTATCCTCATTTTATTTTGAAAAGTAAAGCACATGCATATCCAAAAATACATAAATAAAAGCAATTATTCAAGTCTATATACCAAAAGACTGAATTAAAGTCCTCACCCTAGCCTGGGTCACTCAGTTGTCATAGCATTGTCCCAATATGCCAACGTTTCGGGTTCAATCCTCGGTCAGGGCACATACAAGAATAAACCAGTGACCTGGCTGCTGTCAACCTATGTACCAGGAGGTCACGATTCAATTCCAGGTCAGGCTACACACCTGGGTTGCGGGCTTGACCCCCAGTGTGGGGCATGCAGGAGTCAGCTGATGAATGATTCTGATCTTTGTTGTTTCTATCTCTCTCTCCCTCTCCCTTCATCTCTGAAATGAATAAAAATATTTTTTAAATATAAATTATTTTATATTTAAATATATAGTTACAGATTATATTATGTTAAATATATAATTATTTTTTTAATTAAAATTATTTCATGAAATAGTTGGAGCTAGTTGTAGTCCCTGGAGTGAAAAGCCAGGTAACTGAGGACACAAAATAAGGCAAAGATATTTGATTCTGCACAGGCGTCTTTGTATCTTGAGGATTAGGAAAAAAATCATAATGAATATTTTTTTTCATTTTTTTTCTTTTTTTTTATTAAATCTTTATTGTTCAGATTATTACATTTGTTCCTCTTTTTTTTCCCCCCATAACTCCCCTCCTCCCAGTTCCCGCCCCACCCTCCGACCTCACTCCCCACCCACTGTCCTCATCCATAGGTGCACGATTTTTGTCCAGTCTCTTTCCGCATCTCCCACACCCCTTTCCCCCCCAAGAATAGTCAGTCCATTCTCTTTCTATGTCCCTGATTCTATTATGATCACCAGATTATTTATTCACTTGATTCTTAGATTCACTTGTTGATAGATGCATATTTGTTGTTCATAATTTGTATCTTTACCTTTTTCTTCTTCTTCCTCTTCTTAAAGGATACCTTTCAGCATTTCATATAATACTGGTTTGGTGGTGATGAACTCCTTTAGCTTTTCCTTATCTGTGAAGCTCTTTATCTGGCCTTCAGTTCTGAATGATAGCTTTGCTGGATAAAGTAATCTTGGTTGTAGGTTCTTGGTATTCATCACTTTGAATATTTCTTGCCACTCCCTTCTGGCCTGCAAAGTTTCTGTTGAGAAATCAGCTGACAGTCGTATGGGTATTCCCTTGTAGGTAACTGGGTTTCTTTCTCTTGCTGCTTTTAAGATTCTCTCTTTGTCTTTTGCTCTTGGCATTTTAATTATGATGTGTCTTGGTGTGGTCCTCTTTGGATTCCTTTTGTTTGGGGTTCTCTGCGCTTCCTGGACCTGTAAGTCTATTTCTTTCACCAGGTAGGGGAAGTTTTCTGTCATTATTTCTTCAAATAGGTTTTCAATATCTTGCTCTCTCTCATCTTCTGGCACCCCTATAATTCTGATGTTGGTACGCTTGAAGCTGTCCCAGAGGCTCCTTACACTATCTTCGTATTTTCGGATTCTTTTTTCATTTTGCTTTTCCAGTTGGGTGTTTTTTGCTTCTTCGCGTTTCGAATCTTTGACTTGATTCTTGCGCTCCTCTGGTCTGCTGTTGGATCTCTGTATAATATTCTTTATTTCAGTCCGTGTATGCTTAATTTCTAGTTGGTTCTTTATCACAACATCGAGGGTCTCATTAGATTTCTTGAGGATCTCACTACATTTATCGGCAGTCTCACCAGTCTTTTCGAGGGCCTTACTAAGTTTATCGGCAGCTTCTAGACAGTTCTTGAGAGACCTTAAAAGTGTGGTTTTGAGCTCTATATCTTCCATTTCTGACATTTGCGTCCTGTTTCTTTGTCTCCGCATTTTTATATCTTTTCTTGGTGCACCCCCTAGTGGTCTTTGTGCACAGTCTTGTAGTTAAAGCCTTGATTGTTGTCGGTAATACCAGGGGTGATTTGACCTCCAGGCTAACTGGCTATAAGAGTCTGCTGTGTCTGCAGTGGGAGAGCTTCTGTGCTGGATCTCTAGGGCGGTGCTAATCTAGCCTTTGCCTGAGGCTATCCGGCAAATGGCTCTGCGCAGGGCTTGGGCGGGGCAGGTCCCCGGGGATCTACAGGGCGGGCAGGAGCAAGCAGTTATGGCGGCTCTCAGTTCCGTCCCTAGGGGCTCTGCCTCTCAGAGTCCCAGCAACCGCTGCAAACCTCAGAGAGAAAGCTGCCTTCGAGTTCCGACCAAAGCCAGACAGTCCTGCTTCTCCCGTTTGAGTCTGGGTCCCCAGAGACTCGCCCAGATCTGGAGCTCAGAGTCTGAAACTCCCTCCCAATTGAAAACAACAACCGAGCCCTCCGCCGCCAGCCCGCTCCGCGCGCGCACTCCGCACCTGAGTATTTCACTTCAGCACTGCGCCTCCTCTGAGTCTGGGTATGATATTCTCTTTCCTCCTAGTTGTAGAATTTCCACTCAGCCAGCCTTCCTGTGGTTCTGGATGATGTCCGTTCTGTCCTTTAGTTATATCTCTGAAGTGGTTGTTCGAGGCAGCAATCTCTGGCGTTAACCTATGCTGCCATCTTGGTTTCTCTCATGAATATTTTTTTTCTTACTGCACATTCTACAAATGTTTGAAACTTTTTCTAGGTATTAAGTATGTTGCTATTATTCTCACCTAGATGCTGAGGCTGTGGCATAAACATTGCAATGCACAGAAGTTAAAGAACAAGACTGTCTTATGGCCTTGCATTCTAGTTTTTCTGGCTTTTGATAAATATTTATCTGGCCTCTCATAATGACCTCCAAATAACTGCTGTAGACTATCTGCTTGTGGGAATTACACAAATAATTTCAAGAGCAACTGAAACTACTGTAGTACCTTCCCCGCAACCTTCACCCTGTATAAGATAAGTACATATTCATTCTTTTTAGAGGCTACTGAAATATAGAAATATTTACTTCAAAACTTACTTTCTGCTCCAGCTGAAAGTGGATATGAGGGTCAGCCTATGGACAGAAAGGTCCCAGGTTCGATTCCAGCCAAGGGCACATGCCCAGGTTGGGGTTCAGTCCCCAGTGGGGGGAGTGCAGGAGGCAGCCAATCAATGATTCTCATCATTGATGTTTCAATCTCTCTCACCCTCTCTCTTCCTCTCTGAAATCAATAAAAATTTATTTTTTTAAAAAATACTTACTTTCTTCTTTCTTTATCTAGAATTTTCCTGCTTAAAATTGGTTAGATATTTAGAGCTAAAATGTGGTGTTTTTATTTTCTAAATACAAAACTAATCATACTTAAAATTTGAACCTCTTCCACTCAAAAATTCCTTTTCCCTTTAACTAAAACACCAATGGTAATGCCCATTGCTGTAGGAAGTTGAATTATACAACAAATTTAGGATAAAATCTTCTTTTTAAAATTTCTTTATTGATTTTAGAGCGGAAGGGAGAGGGAGAGAGATAGAAACATCAATGATGCCCTGACCTGTTTGGCTCAGTGGATAGAGCGCTGGCCTCAGGACTGAAAGGTCCCAGGTTCAATTCTAGTCAAGGGCTTGTACCTTGGTTACAGGTACATCCCCAGTAGGAGGTGTGCAGGAGGCAGCTGATCGATGTTTCGCTCTCATCAATGTTTCTAGCTCTCTATCGCTCTCCCTTCCTCTCTGTAAAAAATCAATAAAATATATTTAAAAAAAGAAAAAAAGAAACATCAATGATAAGAGAGAGTCATTGACCGGCTGCCTCCTGCACACCCCCCACTGGGGACTGAGCCCACAACCCAGGCATGTGCCCTTGGCCGGAATCAAACCCGGGACCCTTCAGTCCGCAGGCCAATGCTCTATCCACTGAGCACAACCAGCTAGGGCTAGGATAAAATCTTTGTCTAAATTTGGTCTCAAAGGTGTTCAAAAAGCAAAAAGACCACCCACTCTTTTTTATAGAAAGAAATCCAAGTTACACTTATAAAAATAACAATTAAAAAAAAGGCTGATCATGAGCGGCTCATCTCAAAGCATGTCCATATTTCATTTGGCATAAAGCTGACCATATCTCTGGCATCTTTAATATTATTTTGCTTCAAAACAATCATTGCCTTCTACTGGCTAACTCATTTCTCCTGGGGAGACTCTCTTCCAGTATATACTGTTCGTATTAATCCCATTTTTCATTATAGCCCTAGCTGGTGTTCTGTGATTAGAGAATCTGCTTTCACAGATTTGATTCCTGATCAAGGGCACATACTTGGGGTGGAGGTTCGCTTGGGACATGTGCAGGAGGCAACCAGTCAATGTGTCTCTCTCACATGGATGTTTCTCTCTTGCTCGCTTTTTCTCTCCCCCGCCCCCGTCACTTCCACTCTCCCTGAAAAAGCAATGGAAAAAATATCCTCAGGTGAGGATTAACAAAAAATAATTTTTTCAGGGGAGTTGTGCAGGGGGCAACTGATCGATGTTTCTCTCTCATCGATGTTTCTAATTCTCTATCCCTCTCCCTTCCTCTCTGTAAAAAATCAATAAAAATTTTTTTTAAAAAAGTTAAGCATACAGTAACCATATGACCCAGTAATTCTAATCCCAGGTATGTACCTAAGAGAAATAAAAACATGTCTATATGAAAATTTGTACATAAGTATTCACAGCAGCACTATTCATAATAACCATAAAGAATAAATAAATCGAATGGACATCAATTGATAAATGGATAAATAAAAGTGGTATGTCCATGTAATGGAATATTATTTAGCCCTTAAAATATGTGAGGTACTGATACATGCCATAGCGTGGGTAAACCTTGAAAACTGAGTGAAAGAAGCCCGACTCAAAAGATTATAAATTGAATGATTCTGATTATATAAAATGTCCAGAATAGGCAAATGTAGAGACAAAGTAGATTAGTGGTTGCCTAGGGTTGAAGGGGGAAAGGGATTGGGAGCAAATGGGGAGTGACCAGTACTGGAGAAGGAGTTTCTTTTGGTAATGATGAAAATGCTATAAAATTGATTGTAGTGATGGTTGTACAATTCTATGAATACACTAAAAACTACTGAATTGTCCTATTTGTTTATTTATTTATTTTTGTGAATCCTTACCCGAGGATATTTTTTCATTGATTTTTAGAGAGAGTGGAAGGGAGGGGAAGAGACACAGAGAGAGAAACGTCCATGTGAGAGCTCTCTCCCACATGGGCCCTGGGGATCAAGCCTGCACCCGAGGAACATGCCCTTGACCGGAATCTAACATGGGACCCTTCAGTCAACAGGCCAATGGTCTATCCACTGAGCAAAAATGGCTAGGGTTGAATTGTCCACTTTAAATGAGCTAATTGTAGCCTATATGTAGTCTATCTCAATAAAGACGTTTTTACAAAGGAACTGAAAGGCATTTGCCAGTAACAACTAAATTGTTAATTCTCAGCTCCAGCCCATGTGGCTCAGTTGGTTGGGCATCATCCTGTGTACCAAAAGGTTGCCAGTTTGATTCCTGGTCAGGACACATGCCCAGGGTATGGGCTCGATCCCCGGTAGGGGATATGCAGGAAGCAGCCAAGTGGATTGATGTTTCACTCTCACATCAGTGCTTCTCTCTCTCCCTCTCCCTTCCTTTCTCTCTAAAAAAATAAAATAAAAATTGCTAATCTTCAGACTTTCACTTCTCTTGTAGAGAGGAAGGGAGAGGGAGAGAGAGAAACACCGCACACATCCAGTGACCCTCCGGTGCACTGGACGACTCTCAACTAACGGAGCCACACTGGCCAGGCTCTTGCAGGACACAATACTTTTTGAGAACAGAACCACACTTGAGAAACACAGTAGATCTTAAAGCAAAAATTTCTGAGTCCTTCTATTAACCTTAGAAGCGGGGCAAAAATCAAGATTATGAAATTGAATCACTTCTTTCCCATGGGCCTTTACCAGATATTATCAGCATATTTATACACAATTTGGTTTGTTGAGAACAATGACTGAAATCTTAAGCTGCTTTAGGTTATACGAAGGGAATAATCCTTAACTTGTAAACTTTAGGCCTTAAAGTAGGTACTGGAATTTGTAAGCTTTGCTTATATTACCAGTGGTCTTTCTACTTCCTTCAAAACTCTTGTACAAGCAAGTGGTGTATTAAGCAAGAGACAGAGCTGTGATAAGAGAATTTCTTATAATAGCAGTGTACCTGTATCCCTGCTGAGATATCATCTCTTTGGTGACAGGCTTGTTTTAAACTTTCCCAAAGAGCTGCCAGCCAGTAATCCTATCATTCAAACCCAAGCAACAATTACAGCAACCAAGATGATGAAACCGATAACTAATGGTACGAATCCATTACAGTGCCAAAGCTGGTCGCTGGTCTCTACATCACAGAGGATTTCGTACTAGGATTAGAGGGGAAAAATAATTAATGAGTCATAATGGTAAACAAATGACAAGAGAAGAGTTAAGTGAAGTCACTAGGATTTACTTAGAAATCAACTGAAGGTTTCAAGCATTTTTGCAAATAACATGAAAGCAAGAATAGAAAGGTGCTTGCCTTCCAGAACAATTCCAGAAGGATAGATTTATATGATTTATTTTAACAATTAGTAAAGTGACATTTCTTAACTTTTACAGAGCATTTTCACACCTATTTCTGCATTTAGGCCTCCCTCCTGTGGGGTGGCTAGAACAGGCGTTACTTTTCTCATCATCACTATCATAAGGAATGACCTATACCGAGTTCTTTTGTCCCAGGTAAAAAGGGAATTTTGGCCCCACCACGTTAGCCCAAAGAATGTTTTCAATGGGTCACAGGGAAAAAGAAAATTTCATGGAAATAATAGCTACAAAAGAAAGCTCACCATAGCAGTAGGTAAAATTGACAAAGTTTATGAGCATAAAAACCTAATGACTGAGCCCTAACCGGTTTGGCTCAGTGGATAGAGCATCAGCCTGCGGACTGAAGGGTCCCAGGTTCGATTCTGGTCAAGGGCATGTACCTTGGTTGCGGGCACATCCCCAGTGGTGGCTGTGCAGGAGGCAGCTGATCTATGTTTCTCTCTCATCAATGTTTCTAACTCTTTATCCCTCTCCCTTCCTCTCTGTAAAAAATCAATAAAATATTTTTTTTTAAAAAAACCTGATGACTGAAATGAATCTCAATGTACATGAAAAAAAAGGTTGATCCTGAGCATAATCATTGCAGTAAAATAAAAATGAGAATAGAAAAAAGTTGGAAATAGTTTCACTGTTATTGCAAGGACATTTGATCAAGAAATACATTGGTTATAATTATCGTTTAAATTGATATATTCATAATAATAGGGTTTAAAATGGCAGGTCAAAATTATGCACATGATTCAAATGGGGGAATAAAAAATAAGAAGGAGAGAAAAAAATAAGGAGGAGCAAATGGCAGGATCAAATTGACATTATTGACTTGATAGAATCCTTTCTGACTTCTTACCAATTTAACATAATTATATAATGTTAAAATAAATCTCATTATCGCTCTGGCTGGTGTAGCTCAGTGGATAGAGTGTCAGCCTATGGACTGAAGGGTCCCGGGTTTGATTCCGGTCAAGGGCATATGCTGGGTTGTGGGCTCAATCCCCAGTAGGGGGTGTTCAGGAGGCAGCCGATCAATGAGTCTCATCATTGATGTTTCTATCTCCCTCTCCCTTCCACTCTGAAATCAATAAAAATATTTTTAAAATATAAATAAATAAATAGACAGATAGATAGATAGATAAATCTCATTATCATCCTGGTGTGGCTCAGTTGGTTGAGTGCTGTCCTGTGCACCAAAGGGTTGCCGGTTTGATTCCCAGTCAGGGCACATGCCCAGGTTTCAGATTCGTGAGTGTGGGAGGCAACTGATCAATGTTTCTCTCTTGCATCTTGGTTTCTCTCTCTCTCTCTCTCTCAAATCAATAAAAATATATTTTAAAAAGAAATCTCATTATCAAGCTCTCTCTTTATCTGTAATACAAAAAATATAAATATAGGCACCACCTCATCATGTTGTGGATGAAATGAGATAATGCTTATAACATGGTTAGCACAGTAGTGCACAAGTGGGAGGTGTTGTAACCCTACCTTTTCTAAGAATTTATTGTATTTTTTTCAGTGTACCAGACCAGGACCTTTAAAAATAGGTCTCCTGCTCATTAAACCACATTTACTCCATCTGTAAGTACTTTCTTGTAGTTGACGGAATACCCAGAGAGCTCTCTGATGAAGCTACAATGGAGCTTTACCTCTGACTATCTATATATGTTAAAATAAAATTTTAAATTAAGAAACATTCTCCCAAGCAACTACTGGAGTATAGAGATAATTAAATATACTCCCAATTGTTTAGAAAATATGAAAAATAAAAATACCTGTGTGGTGGTGTGTGTTTTTTTATTTGACACATGAATAGAAGTTATTTTAGTTTGGCTTAGCCACCCCAAAATTGCTTTATCTCTTTTCAAGAAAAAAGGTATGCCAATGAAGTAATGGTATTTTTAGTTTCGCTAACAATAACGAAATATGGAATACTAGGAAATTATTCAGACTATCAGTCTTCTATAGAAAATAGACATGAGTAAAATACACCCACTTCAGAGTTCTTGTGAGAACTAATTAATGTCTTTAAACTGCTTTGAAATTCCCATATGACAGACACCTAATCTGATCTTTTTCTGGGAGAGATGGGTAAAACATACGTGGGAAGACACTATTCATTTAGAAGCTAAACTTGGAGTTTGCTTGTGTAACTTGAATTTCTACTTGGTAAAAATGTAATTTAGCAGAGAGCATGCTGTTATACAATTTTTTAAATGCATGTCTCAAAAGCATATAATACTCATTCATTTTTTCATTTCATTCTTCATATATGATACCAACCACAGGTACACAAAGTGCTCAATTTCAAACAAACATAGCACTTGGAACTCTTTTGTGTGGTTATGCTATTATTTTTTAAAATCTTTCTTGTTTTTTTCTGTAACCCAAAATACGCAATTCTTAATTGTTTTTTTTTTCCAGGTTCATAATTTATTGTACACATTGTATCACATGATGTGTTGACATTAGCTTCTCCAGGAATGGGAAATTAATAGATGAGGTACAGTTTAGAATCCTTTTGTTAAAAAGTTTTTTATTGATTGATTTTAGAGAGAAGGGGAGAGAGAGAGAGAGAGAGAAACATCGATTTGTTGTTCCACTTATTTATGTAGTCATTGCTTGCTTCCTGTCTGTGCCCTGACCAGGATCAAACCCCCAACCGTGGTGTATGAAGGCAACGCTCTGACCAACTGAGCTACTCGGCCAGGTCTAGTATCTTTTTATGTTGCTTTCACAGCTGATTTTTTTTTTTTTTTTTTGAGACCTTAACTTGAAGTATAAAACCAGCAGAGCAATGCCTCCAAATGTGTCCAATACACAATTCATTCAACCTGTGAGAGTATAAGAGTTGAAATATTTTTGACACCTGTGAAAAGGAATTAGACATTAGTTTCTGAATCTGCCATGATTTCAATTTTAGCCTCTCCTGCCTCCTCCACAGTGCTAAGGATGCCCAACTGAGGGCTTAGGCTCGCTCCCCATGGGGAGCAGGGAGCGGGCCTAAGCCCTCAGTCGGACATTCCCTCAGGGCTCTGGGCTGCCAGAAAGATGTTTGACTGCCAGGTGAGGCCTGATCCCCTGGGAAGTGGGCCTAAGCTGGCAGGTGGACATCCCCTGAGGAGTCCCGGACTGGGGGAGGGCACAGGCCGGGCTGAGGGCCCAGTGCACGAAATTCATGCACTTGGGGGGAGGGGTCCCAAAGCCTGGCCTGCACCCTCTTGCAATCTGGGAGCCCTCGGGGGATGTGTGACTGCCATAAGCCTGGCTTCTGGCTCAGTGGTGCTCCCCCTGTGGGAGCACACTGACCACCAGGGGGCAGCTCCTGCGTTGAGCATCTGCACCCTGGTGGCCAGTGCACTTCATAGCGACTGGTCGTTCCACCGTTTGGTTGATTTGCATATTAGGCTTTTATTATATAGGATAATAAAAGCCTAATATGCAAATTGTCCCCTCTACTGGGAGTTTGACCAGGAGGCAGAGCCAGCCAGCCAACTGTGGGAAGGGAGGCCCTGGTCGGGAGTCGGCAGCCACTAGGGACCCTACCCATGCATGAATTTCATGCACTGGGCATCTAGTATATATCCTATCAAATAATAGCCAAACATGGTAATTGACCGTACCTTCGCTACGCCTCCCATTGGCTAATCAGCACAATATGCAAATTTAACAGCCAACAAAGATGGCAGTTAATTTGCATATACCGGCTGGGAGCGAAGCAAGCCAGGTGGCCAAAACAAGACGGGCGGCGGAGGCGGGAGCAAAACAAGCCAGGCAGCGGAGGGAGGCGGGGGCGAAACAAGCCGGACATCCCCCAAGGGGTCCCAGACTGCGAGAGGGCACAGGCCGGGCTGAGGGACCCCCCCCCCCCCAGTGCACAAATTGTTGTGCACCAGGCCTCTAGTATATAATATAACTAATATATAGATACGTACGTATATATATATTGCATATATGTATACACATATATATGTATATGCCACCCAAAAATTTTGTACCAACTTAATTATACTTATTTATATATGTAATTATTATTTAAAAATATGGGGTTATTTTATACACACTATATTGCAGAGCTGAGATTAGAATGAGGCAGAAGAGGAGAGAGACTAGGATGTAAAATTTAAGGAGGCATTCACTCTCAGGGACCAAACCTGCACCCCTACCGTGCTAACAGTGAGTGTTTCCCTAAGTATTATGCCCTTGGCCTTGCCTCCCTAGTCCCTATACCTCCTGCAACTTGCTTTTTATTTTTCCCATTAAGTTATCCTGAACATATTTTCTTTTTTTTCTTTTTTTTAAATATATTTTTATTGATTTTTTACAGAGAGGAAGGGAGAGGGATAGAGGGTTAGAAACATCGATGAGACAGAAACATCGACCAGCCGCCTCCTGCACACCCTCCACTGGGGATGTGCCCGCAACCAAGGCACATGCCCTTGACCGGAATCGAACCTGGGACCCTTCGGTCCGCAGGCCGACGCTCTATCCACCGAGCCAAACTGGTTTTGGCCTGAACATATTTTCATATAGAACTGTTTCTTTTCAGTGGCTGCATAATCTTATTATTTACTTGAGCACCTTATGAAGGACACGTGGTTCTAATTTCCAGTGAGCATCCTTATTATACACATCTGTGCCTATTTGTGTTAGAATTTGTCTGTGTTGAACTTCAAAAAGAACAACTAGATCCAAGTCTAGTAAGCACTTAATTTTAATAACTAAAGGCATTTTGCCCTCAAAAACAATTGTACTAATTTACACTGCCATCAAAAGTGCCTGTTTCCTAACATTCTGACTAACACTGGGTATTTATGAATTTGTAAAAGCTTTGGCAGTTGCATAGGTAAAAATAATAGCCTGATGTGGTTTTAACTTGCATTTCTGTAAATGATGTTGGGCATTTCCTTCTCTTCCTTACTCATTTTTTTTTTTTTTACTTCTTTTGAGGATTGCCTCTTTATGCAATTTGGAAAATTTCTCACAACATTGTTTTTTCCTGAAATTTTATGAGATCTTTGTATGTTAGGGATTTTAGTGTGTGTGTGTGTGTGTGTGTGTGTGTGTGTGTGTGTATTTATTTTTTTTAGAGAGAAACATCAATGTGAGAGAGATATATCAATCTGCTGCCTCCTGCACGCCCCCTACTGGGGATCAAGCCCACAGCTCAGGCATGTGCCTCTGACTGGAATCGAACCTTGGACCCTTCAGTCCACAGGTCAACACTCTATTCACTGAGCCAAACCAGCTAGGGCTTAGCTCTTATTTTTAAGCCTTTGGTCCATTTTGACTTAATTTCTGTATATAGTGTGAGGTAGTATGGTCCAACTTCATTCTTTTGCATGTGGTTTTCTATTTATCCCAGCACCATTAGTTGGAAAGACTACTCTTTTCCCATTGAACTGTTTTGGCATCATTGTAAAAAATCAACTGGTCTTTCATGTATGGGTCCATTTCCGAACTCTCAGTTCCTTCCCACTCATCTGCATGTCTATGCTTGTGCCAGCACCACACAGTTTTGATTCACTGTTACTTTGCAGCAAGTTTTGGAATTAAGAAGTGTGAATCCTACCTTTGTTCTTCTTTTTCAAGATTGTTTTGGCTTTACTGAAACCCTTTCGTTTCCAAAGAAAATTTAGGATCAGCTTGTCAATTTTTTGCATAAAAGCAGCAGCTAGGACTGCTCTCATTTAAAAATATTTTTTTAAAGAATAGTTTATTGCCCTGACCGGTTTGGCTCAGTGGATAGAGCGTCGGCCTGCAGATTGAAGGGTCCCAGGTTCAATTCTGGTCAAGGGCATGTACCTTGGTTGAGGGCACATCCCCAGTAGGAGGTGTGCAGGAAGCAGCTGATCGATGTCTCTCTCTCATCAATGTTTCTAACTCTCTATCCCTCTCTGTAAAAAATTAATAAAATATATATTTTTTTAAAAAAGAATAGTTTATTGATTTTAGAGAGAGGAAAGGAAAGGGGGGAAGAGGTAAACATCAATGCAAGAGCACAACATCAATCAGGCTGCCTCCTGCATGTCCACTGCTGGGGATCGGGCCCAAAACATAGGCATGTGCCCTTGATGGGGAATTGAAAAGGCAACCTCCTGACAATGCCCAACCAACTGAGCCACACTGGCCAGAGCTCATACAAAGTTTATTAATATATTTACTTACGATTTCTTATAGGACTTTTGCTCTACCTATATTATCAACAAATTCCTCTCAAATCCCCTTTACTATCTTCAACCTTGTGGCCTAAAATCAGGCTGCAAAAAGATACAGAATTTTCTGTCTAATTAGGCATAAAAGATGTGAAACACTATAATATTTGTTTACTACCTACAGGGAATTGTTAGTTTCAAATATAAATGTAGCTTAGTGCTGTGCCCACATCCAGAAACCAGATTGTGAATCAGATGTCGCAGCACAATGTATCATCACTACCTTGAAAACTTTCCTCCCATTTTATGTCTATGGGCCAAGTGACAGACTTTAATTCATGCCTATTTGTACTATGCTCATTCCTGCTTATTTATGCCTGATAGTATGGTACAAAGTCAAACAGCAGGACATTTTAGTTAATAAACAAATTCTATATCTTATTTTGTAAAATATCTCTTTTTTAAAAAATTTTTTTAATTGATTTCAGAGAGGAAGGGAGATGGAGAGAGAGACAGAAACATCAATAATGAGAGAGACTGTGTCTCATGCACTGGCACATGCGGTCACCGTAGGAGGGTGGACCTAGGAGCTCCCTCACTCTGACCACTGAATCCCTCTCTTCACACCCCTCCTGACAGGGGCAGCCCCTCCAGGAAAGATGCCCAAAGCCGAGGGGCTGGACATGGCCTCTTCAACTGGGAATCACTCGAGGGCAGCCTCTCCCCTGCCCCTGGACCACAGGAGCCCGTCTGAGCCCCAGGCCCCTCGCTGCTTCAGCTACCGCTCCAAAGGTCTGGTTTCAGATGGGGTTTGTTTGGTTCTGTTTTTGTTTGGGGTGGGTGGGTCATTGCGGTCTTAGATTGTGTTTCTCTTGCTACCAAACAGTCATGTATTAACTTTCTTTGGATGATGAATTTTAAAGTCAATAAATAGAAACACCAAATAATAATAATGAGAGAGAATCATTGATCTGCTGCCTCCTGCACGCCTACTGGGGATCGAACCCACAACCTGGGCATGTGCCCTTGACTGGCATTGAACCAGGGACCCTTCCGTCTGCAGTCTGACACTCTATCCACTGAGCCAAACCAGCTCGGGCTGTAAAATATCTCTTAATGTAATGCAAACCTGTATTTATAACTGTTTGACTTAACACTAACTGCCTGGCCAACATTATAATTCTGAGAATTACTGTCTCTTGTATCATCTAATACCAAATGCAGCCCATGCATCTAGGGTTCATTTTAGCATACGTGCATTAAACACTGTGTGAAACATTATAAAGGTAAACAATATAAAAGTATACCTTTATAATGTTTCACACAAGGAAACTCATGTGAGGGGTTAGCTGGTGTTAGCTGACAATAACCTTTTGTGACAAGCATTTCCCTTTCTTTGCAAACTGCTACAGCATGTATATTTGCTTGCACCAGTAGTGTAAGTCTTCCTATATTATCAGTGATGGTGTGCCTTTCTAACTAATCATTTAAAAATAAAAGTTCATCTGCCCTGGGCGGTAGCTCAGTGGTTGGAGCATTGGCCTGCACACCAAAGGGTCTCAGGTCCGATTCCTCGTCAAGGGCATGTACCTGGGTTGCAGGATCAATCCCCAGCCCTGATCAGGGCATGTGAGGGAGGCAATCAATGTGTGTGTCTCTCTCTCCCCACTACTCCCTCCCTTCCACACTCTCTAAAATCAATGGGGGAAAAATCCTCCTGTGAGGATTAGTGAAACAAAAAAAAAAAGTTAATCCAATCTTATATTTCATTGTTTTGTTTGTTTGTTTGTTTGTTTGTTTTAGAGAGAGAGGAAGAGAGAGGGAGAGAAAGAAATGTTGATTGGTTGCCTCCTGCACACCCTTCACTAGGGATCTAGCCAGCAACCCAGGCATGTACCCTGACCTGAAACGAATAGGCAACCCTTTGGTGCATGGGTCGGCGCTCAACCAACTGAGCCAAACCAGCCAGGGCTATTTCGTTGTATTTTTGTCTTCCAATCCACGAACTTTTCACCAGCCAGAAAATCAACATGAATGAACATCTCCAAACTCCAGAAGCAGACCCAATAGTAACCTTGGAGAGCCAGGCAGAAGGCTGTCACAGGACAAAAGGAACAGGGGAGCATTACCAACCCAGTAGGAGGAGCCAGTGCTTACAGTTAGTCGCCTTCCATTTTCATGTTCTGTCCTTTAGGCCCATTTCTCCAATTTCAAGGAAAGATGGACATACTTGACTACTCCATGGGAGCACTTTCCGAATAATTGGGTGCTGTTTTAAAACCACCAACACTTGGTGTCGATATACAGACCTCAAAGCCCTCTTCTTTTAGCCCTCTGTTAATGGCACAGTGTCTCCAAACTGTAGTGGCCACTATTGAATCTGGATTCCTGCCCTCACCGGTTTGGCTCAGTGGATAGAGCATCAACCTGCAAACTGAAAGGTCCCAGGTTCGATTCCAGTCAGGGGCACATGCCCAGGTTGTGGGCTCGATCCCCAGCGGGGGATTTGCAGGAGGTAGCCGATCAATGATTCTCTCTCATCATGGATGTTTCTATCTCTCTCTCCCTCTTCCTTCCTCTCTAATATCAATAAATATATATATATATTTTTTAAATATATTTTATTGATTTTTTACAGAGAGGAAGGGAGAGAGATAGAGAGTCAGAAACATCGATGGGAGAAAAACATCGATCAGCCGCCTCCTGCACATCTCCTACTGGGGATGTGCCCGCAACCCAGGTCCATGCCCTTGACCGGAATCGAACCTGGGACCTTTCAGTCCGCAGGCCGACGCTCTATCCACTGAGCCAAACCGGTTTTAGCAATAAAAATGTATTTTTTTAAAAATCTGGATTCCTAGATGCCCTGGTGAGCCTCGATGTAGCAGCTTGGTGCTGAACTTTCTCAACTGATTTTAAAAGTTGTTTCAACTGTGCCTTCACTAAAACTCAATTGAGGCAACATAAATTAATACAAGATTAATGGCTAAGAGTGTAGTCTCTGAAGTTAAATCACCTGGATTACAATCTCAACTCTGCCACTTTCTATTTGTGTGACCTTGGATGTTAACTAACCTGTCAATGCCTTAAGTTCCTTATACAAAAAAATGAGGATAACAATATTAATTTACTAATGGGGTTAGGATAAAGCTTAAATTAGTTAACTTGTATAAAACATTTAGAAGAGTGCCTAGTACACAGAGATTACTTAATAGATGTTAGTCATTATTACCAACACTCCTTCACTTGGAATATATAGATGAACTTCATGAAATCTTTGAAATTGTATGCAGAATTTTGGAGGTATGTGTATACTGCATTTTCTGGAGAGTTCATATTTTATCACATTCTCAATGAAATTCCATAGCTGCAAATCTTAAGAACCATTGTCTTTCAAATAAATTGTTCAGATTTTAAAGCAATTAGATTTATAAATTCATATAATTTCAAAACTTCCTCTGTTGTATGTAATTATAAATATATTATTATCTTACCTTATTTTTAGTGTACTATTATTTTAATACAGTAATAGTTATCTAGAGGTAGTAGTTTCATTATTATGTTTAATTTTCTTCTTTACATTTTCTTTTTTTTTTTTTTTTTTTTTTTTTTTAATATTTTATTGATTTTTTTACAGAGAGGAAGGGAGAGGGATAGAGAGTTAGAAACATCGATCAGCTGTCTTTTGCACACCCCCTACTGGGGATGTGCCGACAACCCAGGTACATGCCCTTGACCGGAATCGAACCCGGGACCCTTCAGTCCCCAGGCCGACGCTCTATCCACTGAGCCAAACCGGTCAGGGCCTTTACATTTTCTATAACCTCCAATCTTACTTTTTTTTTTAATATATATTTTATTGATTTTTTACAGAGAGGAAGGGAGAGAGACAGAGAGCCAGAAACATCGATGAGAGAGAAACATCGATCAGCTGCCTCCTGCACATCCCCCACTGGGGAAGTGCCCGCAACCCAGGTACATGCCCCTGACCAGAATCGAACCCGGGACCCTTCAGTCCGCAGGCCGACGCTCTATCCACTGAGCCAAACCAGCTTTGGCCTTACTTTTATAATCAAAATTTTTAAAAAAATTAAGGGTAGAACAAAGGAATCTGACAAATACTGAGATATTTTATTTAAAAGGCTATCTACCTCATAGAAAATTAATCAAATATCATCACACTTCTCCTCTTTAACACCAAGTACCAGAGACAGTGAAATAATATCTACAAAATTAGAGGGGAAATTATTGTGATCCAAGAATCCTATACCCAGCTAAGCTATTTGTCATATGCCATTCAACAGAAAGTATTCTCACACATTCTTCATTTTTTTCAAGGACCCAAAAAATATACTATTCATATACACTTTGTAGAACAATATTACTCAGAGGAACACTCTAGCCAACCTCCTAATGATTTAACTTAAAGAACTCTTGAAAATGCTATGCTAAAATAAAAAGAAGTTAACAATGATCAAACAATACAGAGTTTAACTTAAACAGTGATAATTTAAAACAATTTTTAACCAAAATTTTTCTACTTAATTACTGAAAAGTTTCATGAGAAAAAGAAAGTAGGACTCATCACTCCCTGTTAAGCATTTTTTAAGTGAAGTTCTCTTTTAGCAAATAACACCTACTCACTTGAGAAATTTTCATCCCAAATAAGAGGTGGGAAGAAATCAGCCCTCAGGTGTTTAGGCTGCACATTGTGATCAACTTGACTTAGTGACTCAAGCCAAGTAATAAACAAAGAGTGAACCTGACTGTCTGTGCAGGACCCAACTTGATGGGGAATTAAGGGAATTCAAAAACAACCATCCAACATTACATGGCTTGGGCCTTTGTTTTTCAGAACACTATAATTTCTCATCATTCATCTTTGCCTTGGTTTTTCTGTTACTGGATATATCTCTTCCTGTGGATTCTTTTGAAAGTCTCTCTTCATGCCACCCTGAGGGTCAGGCTTATTCTAGAAGTGCAACGAAAAGAATGCTAGACCCAGGTGAGATGGCTGGCTCCTAGTCCAGCTCTGCCAGTTAGGAAAATGATCCTGAGGCTAGTGAGCAAAACATGCTTTCTGAGCCTTCGTGTCCTTACTGTTACTCTGCACTACCTTAGTCAGGGCTGAAAAATGAATGGACTCAAAAATGCTTTGGCCGAAACCGGTTTGGCTCAGTGGATAGAGCGTCGGCCTGCGGACTGAAAGGTCCCAGGTTCGATTCCGGTCAAGGGCATGTACCTTGGTTGCGGGCATATCCCCAGTAGGAGATGTGCAGGAGGCAGCTGATCGATGTTTCTCTCTCATCGATGTTTCTAACTCTCTATCTCTCTCCCTTCCTCTCTGTGAAAAATCAATAAAATATATTTAAAAAAAAAAAATGCTTTGAACATTCTCAGATGCTCTTGTAAAGGTAAAATACTGTCTTTATTCTTTTACTTGGAAATCACCATTATTCAATCAGTCTTGATCGCTTAGCACCTCAATTTTTTTCCCTCCTCCCTCCCGCCCCCCTCAATTTGCTTTTAAGACTAGTATCAATGTCAGTTCCACAGTATGTAATGTTAAGAATAAAGTGCCTCAAGAGTGCGGAATCTCGGAGGGAAAGTGGGAGAGGGTAGGTGGGTGGGAGGAAATCAAAATGTAACCTTATGCAACTCTGTAGCCCTGTGTTTTTTCCATAGACCCCCTTAATTTAAAAAATTCCCTAAACCTGCCTATTTCACCCCTAAAAATTTCTCTTTCAAAAATTAATAACATAATGTTGGATTATAACTCAAAGTAAACATTAGTATAAGTCCACACAGATATAAATGAATGAATGAATGAATGAATGAATGAGGAAGAAGAAACAAATGTTCCTGACAGAAGAATTCCATTTAGTCCATTCACCAGGAGATGAGCTTAGTCTCCGCTTCCCCACGACCCCCCCCCAGCCCCCTCCACCTTTTTGAGAGTAGGCTACACTTAGTGAGTTGCTTCCAAAGAATAGATCACAGAAAGGAAGAAATGGTAACGCTACAGTGAAGAAGCCAGGCAAACTCGGCGTTAACCGAATGATGAAGGTGAACTTCACCAGGGATGCCTTGTCATGTCGCCCACCCCTGGCGTGATGAGAAGGGCACCGCACCTTGGAGGTGTGCTTTCCAAAAGCCACAATGGCCACCCGATTGTGAGGAAAACGCCAGACAATCCTAATTTGAGGGACAGTATAAACTCTGACCACTATGCCTCAAAACTGTCAGAGTCATAAAAAAAAAAAAAAAAGGAAAATCTGAGAAACTATCACAGCTAGAGGAACCTAAAGAGACATGATGATTAAATGTAATATGGTATTTGTGGATGAAATCTGAACTGGAAAAAAAAGAAAACCTTAGGTGAAAACTAGTGAAATCCAAATAAATGTGGAGTTTAATATATAATAATAAAAGCATAATATGCTAATTAGACCGGATGTCCTTCTGGACAACCTTCTGGATGAAGCCGGGTGCCAGAGGGAAGCTGGTGCTGGCAGCTGGGGGAAGAAAGGCCTACTCTTGCACGAATCCTATCTAATAAAGACAGAATATGCAAATTGACCATCACTTCACCACAGAGATGGCGGTGCCCATAACCACAAGATGGCAGCACCCAGTCCCCTCAGCACCACTGGAGTCCCCCAGTCTTTAAGCCCTCGCCGTGGGGCGAGGGGCAAGCAGGGCCCCAGTACCCCACGGTGAGCAGACAGCAGGGTGCAGCTTGCCCCTCTTTGTGGAGGCTAGGGGTAAGCAGGCCCCCGCAGAGAAAAGACACCAGGGCCTGCGGTGACATCGAGCAGGCAGGTCCGCAGAGAGCAGAGAACCATGGGGAGCAGGCCTAAGCCATCAGTAGGACATCCCCTGAGGGCTCCCAGATTGGAGAGGGTACAGGTCGGGCTGAAGGACATCCACCCCCCATGCACGAATTTCGTGCACCAGGCCTTTAGTAGTTAATAATAGCGATCCAGTGTTGGTTCCTTAGTTGTGATAAATGTACCAGAATAATATAAGATGTTAACAGTAGGAGAAGCTGGGTGAGAGGTTTATGGGCACTGTCTTATCTTTGTAACTTTTCTGTACATCTAAAATCATTCAAAAATTAAAACTTTTGTTTAAAAAAGTTATTATAGAAAATGGGAGAAAAAGCAGTTCTTTGGAGGAAGCCATATATTGTAAAATATACTTTTAAATAAATTATTCTCCCTTGAAAATGGTCCTATTAAGAGATAAAGAGGCGTGAGAGTGATCCTGAGGTGCCCTGGGAAAGGATCCCTTCATTTTGTAAATTGTGTTTTAGGGTAGAACATATTAGCATTTGGTCCAAAAACTCCAGGCTAAGCATTTGTGAGGAAATTATTCGAACATTCACAGAAGCAACATAAGGGCTTGCCTGTCCTTGCCTGCGGCTTTCTTCATCTGGCTCTGTTTTCTGGTAGGAGCTGCTGATTTGACATCTAAAGGAACATTTTCCCACTGATTTCTCATGCTCGCCTGGGGCCTCTGAGAGCCAGCAGGGTGAGCCTCCAGCAGAGCTCCGAATTCGGGGAGGGCCGGCAGGGGGTGATTATGCAGACAGAGCTGTCTGCATTTTCCCTCCCTCTGCTTGGCAGAACAAGTACAAAGTCCTGAAGATAAAAGGCTTCCATTAATACCAAACCAATGAAACTCCAAGAGCTTTCTTGATGATGGTTGGGTCATCACCACTATTTCTCTTTCTCTTCCTTCCTTCCTTTCTTTTTTAAAGAACGTGTTTATGAGTCAAAGTCAGGATTTAGGCTTCCCTGGGCTATTTTCTAGTTTCTATCTTCTAGGAGTGCAGCAAAGATTCGCATGCAGCTTTCATGGTTTCCAAGAAAGAGTAGAAGCAAATGCCTTAATCCCTGGCAGCTCCTTTTCCAGCTCCCAAGGACGGGAGGGAAATGGGGAAACAATAGAAACTGTCTTTTCCTCCCGTGTCACATATTGCCTTGTACTCATAGACATCTACTGTCTCCATTCACAGCTCGGAGAGCTGCCTCCACTGCACTTCAGGGACCCACACCCACTCTTACCCCGACCTCGCCGTCCTTGCTGCTCCACTTCCTTCACGAACGTGCTCGGTGGCCACAGTCTCCTTCCTCTTTGTCCATTTATTCCTTCAAAGCTATTGAGCAAGTTCTTTTAGGCTGAATGGCAGGTGCAGGGTGTAGGTGAAGTGCTCCTGGGATTTACAGTCTCCTGGAGACATGGCTGAGTTTTGGGTACACGGAGGTGAGAAATGTTAGAAAGATGGTTGGAGAGGGAACTCCTTTTGGGGGGGAAGGGGGTGATTTGCATACTTCTACTTCGGCCCGGTGGGCTGAAGGTAGGGGTATGGTATTCAGACAGAGGGAGCCAAAGTCCTAAGGCCCTGAGGCAGAAAGGAGCTAAAGTACTCCCCTCTGGAAGGCTGAGGTCCAAGAATGGAATGAAAGGAGACAGGCCAGAGAGATAAAAGGGCCCATCGCAGGGTCCTTGTCTGTCCTAATAAGGCAGTGGTTCTCAACCTTCCTAATGCCGTGACCCTCTAATACAGTTCCTCATATTGTGGTGACCCCCAACCATAAAATTATTTTCGTTGCTACTTCATAACTGTAATTTTGCTACTGTTATGAATTGTCATGTAAATATCTGATATGCAGGATGTATTTTCATTGTTCCAAATTGAACATAATTAAAGCATAGTGATTAATCACAAAAACAATATGTAATTATATATGTGTTTTCCGATGGTCTTAGGCGACCCCTGTGAAAGGGTCGTTCGACCCCCCAAAGGGGTCGCGACCCACAGGTTGAGAACCGCTGTATAAGAGGTTTTCCGTTTCTTGTCATAGGAAGCCATTAGAGTTGCAAGCAGGGGAGTAATATGATGGCTCCCTTTCTTTGAAGGGAGTAGCTTTTCCTACGTATACGTATACGTTACTCAAATCCACCAATTGTTTACATTTTACCCTGATTGGTTTTCTCTCCCATCTTGTAAGACACAAATATCAGCAACAAAACTCTCTCCCTGAACTCCGCTTTCCCTTCCAACTGCCGACCTCACACCCTCGGGCAACTGCTCCACAAGGCAACCTGGGGAAGGTACTTACCTATCAATCACACCTGAGAACAAAGCTCATTGGCCACAATGGGTGGAGCCACTGCAAGCCTGAAAATGTTGGGGTACTTAATCCCCTTAACAAAGGCATCGTCTCTCTTGTTGCTTTTGGCTCCCTTGCATTCCCCTGCATGGCCCACTGCCGGGCGGACCCCACACGGGAAGGACTGATGGACTGCAGCTGGAAACACAAACGGAGCTAGGGTGGTGCTGGATCACACTGCTTCTTCATGGAACAGAAACTCAGACACTGGCTTCTATTTTAGCTCTTTTAAAAGCAAAATGGGACTTCTCTGGCAGGACTGAGGGAAATGGGACTTTGGGAAACTCAGGGGTTTAACTCCATACAAATAAAAACCACTCACTCTCCTGTGCACGTCTCAGAAAATTCTTTTTCTTGGACTGTCCACTCCCAGGAGCAACAGGTAGGGATGAGAACCTCTCTCCGCTTGTAACAACAGGATTACGGGTGATTTAATTCTCTTTAGTATTCATATAATTTTTTCTCTGTGACGAATATGTATTATTTGTATACTAGAGGCCGGATGCATGAAATTCGTGCAAGGGCCTTGGCCCTGGCCTCCGCCCGCCCGCCACCACAGGCCTCTGCCGCCTCTGCCTCGCCCCTGCCTGCCCGCTGCTGCTGCTGCTGCTGCTTTGTCGGGAAGGAAGGAAGTCTGGGAGGACATCTGGTCTAATTAGCATATTACGCTTTTATTATTATAGATAAAGTAGGCATCTTGAGGCACCCCTGTGCTGCCTGGGGCACCAATCCTAAATTGCTTCTCTTACCAACTTCCCAGTATGCTTCCTACCCATTCAAGGTGTTTCTGGATTCTGACCTCAGGACTTCTTGTTCCCAGGGATGGACTCTCTTTGTCCTCAGACCAGATTCCAAACAGTCTTTTGGCTTTGCCACTTGTTTCTTTATTCTAGTACAATGTGGGCTCTCCCTCTGGCCAAAGTGCTGTTGGCCACCCTGTGTAACAGAGAAAATATGCTGGAAGAGAGAAAGGTACTCTTTCCTCTGATCTATTATTTCACTTTGTGGAATATTTTAGGACTAAAAATATATTTTCATTGATTTTAGAGAGGAAGGGAGAGAGAGAGATAAAAACATCAATGATGAGAATCATTGATCGCTGCCTCCTGCACACCCCACACTGGGGATCGAGACCGCAACCCGGGCACGTGCCCTGAGCTAGGAATTGAACCCTGACCTCCTGGCTCATAGGTCAATGCTCAACCACTGAGCCACGCCAGCCGGGCATTTTCGGACTTTTGAGAACTTGGAGAGAAAGATCATGAGTAAAAAGTAAAGGTTTGGAATAACATAACAGACTTAGGATGTGTATGAAAGGACCAGGCTTGTTTAACCTTAAAATGAACTAGGTAACATACCATGCTCCATCTCCACCGAGGAAAAACGTAAAAAGGGGCTGCAGTTGCAGAAAAGGGGGTTCTGGTTAGATCAGCAACTTTACACTTCTGGCTGTGGAACCTTTCCTTTTAACAAAACAGAACCTGGGGGCCTAACATGTGAAAGAGCGAAAAGAAGAATGGGGCCTACTGAAGCCTGAGTGGGGGTTGCCCATGTCTGCCAGCTCTTTCTTCCCTCAGAGGACTTGCCAAAGCAGTTTGAAAACCAGTGGTTTAGGTCAAGTCAACAAACTATAGCCAGCTGACTTTTTTTGTATGGACCATGAGCTAAGAATGTCTTTTCCATTTTTAAATGGCTAGGGGGAAAAAGAATTATTTTATGTGCCATGTAAAAACTGCATGGCATTCAAATTTCAGCGTCCACAAATGAAGTTTTACTGGGACACAGCCACGCTCATTTGTCTATGGCGACAATGGCAGAGTTAAGTAGTTGTATTAGAGATCTTATGCTCTGTAAAATCTAGAATATTTACTGGTCCTTTGCAGAAAAAGTGTGCCAAACTCTGGTTTAGATGGAAAGCTTTATGATACTGTACTGTTTTTAATATGTGATAAACCATTTATGTGATTTCTTCCTTTTGAAGGCATTAAAGTCAGGCAAGGCTATGGTTTACGAGAGGTCCTGACTATATAGAGTAGAAATGACTGGTCTCAAACCACCCAGGATCCCTGACAGTCTGTCCCTTCCAGCCCTGGGAGGCTGTGGTTTCACCCTTGGGCTCCAGCCAGTCGCCTGCAGATGGCTAAAGGGAAAAGAAGGCAATGACCTGGCAGTATGCCAACCTCCCCAGCCCTCCCTTTCCCAGTTTGGAGCCTTGAATTCCTGGCAGTTAAGAAAAGGATTTCCTTCAGAAGAATACAATGCAGTAAAGCTCTGGCCAGTCATTAGATTTCACAGGGTGGGAAAACATCTGTGATTTGGGAAGAGGAAAGAAAACCCAGTCTTAAGCACTGATAAGAGATGGTGCTGAGGAAGACTATGAGAAAGGAATAAAAGCACGTCTAGAACAAGTGGAGAATGATAGAAAATCTTAACATCTCTTAATGCTTTCTTTGAAATCACCTATCATTTTTAAAAAATATATTTTTATTGACTTCAGACAGGAAGTGAGAGGGAGAGAGAGAAACATCAGTGATGAGAGAGAGTCACTGATCGACTGCCTCCTGCACGCTCCCCACTGGGGATTGAGCCCACAACCCAGACACGTGCCCATGACCGGAATCAAACCCGGAACCCTTCAGTCTGCAGGCCGACACTCTATCCACTGAGCCAAACCAGCCAGGGCAAAATTACCTATCATTTAAGATCAAATCAGGTCATTTGCATTAATACTTAGGACAACTCTTCTGTCTCCAATCTAGCATTTCACAAACATTATGTTTCTCTGATATATTAAAGAGGTGGAAGCTGGAATTATTTTCTGTCACCAAAATGAGGATGAGCCCTGATCGGTTTGGCTCAGTGGATAGAGCGTCAGCCTGCGGACTGAAGGGTCCCAGGTTCGATTCCAGTCAAGGGCATGTACCTGGGTTGCAGGCACATCCCCAGTAGGGGGTGTGCAGGAGGCAGCTGATCAATCTTTCTCTCTCATCTATGTTTCTAACTCTCTATCCCTCTCCCTTCCTCTCTGTAAAAAATCAATAAGATATATTTTAAAAAAATGAGGATGAGACCTTAATACTGTTGGGGCCAGGGAAACTACCCCCTCACCCCTTTAGTTATTCCAGCTGGTCAAATAAGTCAAATGACATGCAGCAGATTAACAAGAGAAAATAAATTTTTTAAAAAATATATTTTATTAATTTTTTACAGAGAGGAAGGGAGAGGGATAGAGAGTCAGAAACATCAATGAGCGAGAAACATCGATCAGCTGCCTCCTGCACATCCCCCAATGGGGAAGTGCCCGCAACCCAGGTACATGCCCTTGACCGGAATCGAACCCGGGACCCTTCAGTCTGCAGGCCGACGCTCTATCCACTGAGCCAAACCGGTTTCGGCGAAAATAAAATTTTAATTCATGCACATAAGAAATTCACGTAAGCATGAGCATTCCAATGAGGCAAAATGAGGTATATATGCCATTTTGGACTAAGAAGACAATAGGCAATTCACAGGTAGATGAGAAAGAGCAAACATCCGGTAAATAAATTCTTGCAGGGCCACCCAGAAACAATGGGCCACAAAGGGGAATCTAAGGAACATACTGTGTCAAAGTGAATGTTATTTCCCTTCCTGAAGCAGGTTTTTCTGTCTGAATCTCTTTAGGCAGGTAAAGGGGAGGTAACGAACTCTTCTTCAGTTTGTTGGGTTTTAATTGTTTTCTTTTTTTTTTTTAAATATATTTTATTGATTTTTTACAGAGAGGAAGGGAGAGAGATAGAGAGTTAGAAACATCGATGAGAGAGAAACATCGATCAGCTGCCTCCCGCACATCCCCTACTGGGAATATGCCCGCAACCCAGGTACATGCCCTCGACCGGAATCGAACCTGGGACCTTTCAGTCCGCAGGCCGACGCTCTATCCACTGAGCCAAACCGGTCTCGGCAATTGTTTTCATCTCAAAATAATGTGCATGCGAGGGTGGCACTTTCTGGGGACATTCACTCCCAACCGCCACAATACCTTCAAAACCATGGGGCAATTTCTCAGCCTGAGGTATAGTGACTAGTAACTGGGGACTAAGGGAGGGCATGTGTGGGGAACTGATAAATCTCAAGTAATTTTTTCATTTATTTTTGCTCTTTAGTGAAAAAGGCGTGATTACAGTGGTGAACCACAAAGCTATAAAAAAAGATATATCCCTCATGATCTCCACAGGGGAAAAAGGGAACAATAAAACAAATAGGCCTTGGCTGGTTTGACTCAGTGGATAGAGCATTAGCCTGCGGACTGAAGGGTCCTGGGTTTGATTCTGATCAAGGGCACATGCCTGGGTTGTGCGCTCGATCTCCAGTGGGGGATGTGCAGGAGGCAGCCGAGCAATGATTCTCTATCATCATTGATGTTTCTCTCTCCCTTTCTGAAATCAATTTTTAAAATAATAAAAAAATAAAACATGCCGAAACCGGTTTGGCTCAGTGGATAGAGCGTCGGCCTGCGGACTGAAAGGTCCCAGGTTCGATTCCGGTCAAGGGCATGTACCTGGGTTGCGGGCACTTCCCCATTGGGGGATGTGCAGGAGGCAGCTGATCGATGTTTCTCTCTCATCGATGTTTCTAACTCTCTATCTCTCTCCCTTTCTCTCTGTAAAAAATCAATAAAATAGCCGAAACCGGTTTGGCTCAGTGGATAGAGCGTCGGCCTGCGGACTGAGGGGTCCCAGGTTCGATTCCGGTGAAGGGCATGTACCTGGGTTGCGGGCATGTCCCCGGTGGGGGATGTGCAGGAGGCAGCTGATCGATGTTTCTCTCTCATCGATGTTTCTGACTCTCTCTCTCCCTTCCTCTCTGTAAAAAATCAATAAAATATATTAAAAAAAAAATCAATAAAATATATTTAAAAAATAAAATAAAATAAAATAAAACAAATAGCCAGTATCATAGCTGTTAAAAGACTTTCTCTAAGCCCTAGCCAAGTGGCTCAGTTGGTTGGAGCATCGTCCCATTGACCAAAAGGTCATGGGTTTGACTCCAGTCAGGACACATACCTAGGTTGAGGGTCCTCAGGGGTGTGTAGGAAGCAATTGATCTTTCCTTTACTCTCAACATGGGTGAGGATTTATTGTTGTTGTTTTTTTAAAAAATATAATTGATGTTTTACAGAGAGGAAGGTAGAGGGATAGTTAGAAACATTGATGAGAGAGAAACATCGATCAGCTGCCTCCTGCACATCTCCTACTGGGGATGTGCACGCAACCCAGGTATATGACCTTGACAGGAATCGAACCTGGGACCCTTGAGTCAGCAGGCTGACGCTCTATCCACTGAGCCAAACTGGTTTCGGCTGGGTGAGGATTTAAAAAAAAGACTTTCTCGTCCTAGCCAGTTTGGCTCAGTGGATAGAGTGTCGGCTGTGAACTGAAGAGTCCTGGGTTCGATTCCGGTCAAGGGCACATACCTCGGTTGTAGGCTTTAGGGCGCATGCAGGAGGCAACCAATCAGTTTCTCTCAAATCAATATTTCTCTCTTGTCTTTCCCTCTCTCTAAAAACCAATGGAAAAATACCCTCAGGTGAGGGTTAAAAAAATGTTGAAAAACAGATAAATAGTAATTTAAAAAAACTTTCTCTAAAATCGTTTAAGGTTACACTAGCTGCTGAAACAAATAAAAATATTAGGTTGAATCATATTACGTTTTTACAGGTAAAAAAATATCGGCAATTTCATGGTTCAAGCTAACATAACCCAACGGTATCAAAAATTTCTTTTTCTATAATGTCCAAAATGGATGTTCCTGATTAGTGGATAGCTGTCCTCCAAGCCAGTGGTGGTGTTTACCGTATAGCTTCTGTCTCTTAACACCTGGCTCCCAAGATTACTGTTAGTCTGCATCAATAGAGGGGGTCAGAATAGGGCACTGACAACTTTATTTTTATGGACCAGGCTTCCAAGTGGTGTGCGTTACCACCACTACCATTCCACTGGCTCGAACTCAGTCACCTCTAACTACAAGGAAGGCTGAGGAATATAGTCATGTTCCCAGAGATAAGAGAAATGGGTCTGGTAAATGGCTGACTGGTGGTTACCACAGAAGGTTCCCTAATGCCTCCGAGACTTCTCCCCTGCAATACTTAACTCTTGGGTCTTCCGTTTTAAGTATAACAGACTTTGAGTAATACTTTATACGTGTTCAGTTTATAAGAAATTCTTGCATAAATTATGAGTTTCCAAGAGCCCAAGGAGATAAACAATTATTTCCATCTTCTAGATGAAGAAATGAAGGCTTAGAGAAGGCACATGCTGACTTGTCCAAGGACATGACGATGAAACCAGCTCCTAACAGCAGCAAGGATACTAACTTATATAGTACCTTTTGGCTTATGCAACTTTCGTGTGTATTATTCCTCTGACCGCTACTGCAGGGACCTCCCATTCTGACAGTTTGTGGCCTCTCCATCATGGCTGCTGGTTATTAGTATGTTGCTGACCCAGCAGATTATAGGATATAAATAGATGCATTTGTCATTTCTTGCTGGAGTCAGACACATTTACCCCTGATAGAAACCAAGGCCTTCTCTGCTTCTGGTCTCAGGTTAGGAAGGCAGGTTTGAGGCCGTAAGAATTCATGTGATGGCTTACCTACACCTCCTTCTATGGTTCGGCCTGGCTCTCCAGGTGAACACCAAATTGCCAAAACTCAAAGGATGTTGGGAGAGCAGTCTCAGTGTGGGGCTATGGGACACAATGGAATGTACCTGCCAAGAGGTAGCTCTCTGCTGCTGCTCTGCCGTTTTCTACTTTCTTCAGTGTGCAGTCTCTTTTCACAGATTTCTCTTCCATAAACTCTAATTGCACTTGTTTTCCCTTTCAAAATGTATTTCTGATCTTCTATTGAGACCTCTGCTTCTGCTCCCCTGCATTCCCACTTCTTTAAGCAAGCAGGGACTGAAATAGCAACATGACCGTCTTCCTCTGGAGGGTCTGAGGTTCACTTTGTGAACTACCTGAGGGTAGCAGCTGCTACAGCTTCTGCATCTTGGAGTTCTCTTGGATACTTAGCAGGTACCTGGTCTCTGGCGGGTGTGTCAAATGCTTGCTGACCAAGACTGTTGTACAAGTATCTTAGAATTTTCAGAGATAAAGAACTCAGAATTAAAGCAAAATAAATAGCATGCTATTGCTTTAAAAAAATAAGACTTTTAATTATGATCACTTTCAAGCAAACAGAAAATACAATGATCAACCATATACCCACCACCACCACGTATTTCAACAAGATTCCAATTGTCAGGCTGTTAAGAAAATGTGCCAACACAGAGTAGCTTGCACTTGTCAGAATCATAGAGGTACAGCGGGGGAACAGAAGATGAGCCAAAGCCAAGTCTTAAAAGATGGCCTTTACAGCCTTGAGAAGCAACAAGTGGGCAGAGAACTGCAAAAAGTTCTGAGGGTGGGCTCTGAAGAAAACGGCTCAGCCAAGGCCTTGGTAAGCATACTGAGGACCCAGAAGACAGTGGAGAAATATAGAAGTTAGTTTAAACCAGAAAATATAAAATTACAATTTTGAAGAGAAGGGTGTAGAATGCAATGAAGAATGAGTTAAGTTTTTAAGCAGGGGTTATTTTATGTGGTGGTCACAAGAAAATTCTTCAAATTTGCTGATCAAAATTAGGTATATAAAATTCACCTGAGCTTCCCATTTCAGCCTACGTTCCCAAGGCTCTTTAGAAGGACCAGTGCTTCAATTTTAGCACAAAGAACCCTAACTTCCCATTTGGTTAGTGCTTTAAACAGTTCAGACTTTGGCACTTAAAGCTGAGAGCTGTTGATGGGAAAAAATATACAAAACAAAAAGGGGTATATATAAAAAAAGCCGATAGCTCTGTGATTCAACTTTGTTTTCCCCAGGCCTGTAGAAAACTCAAATTGACTAGGACTTTAGTGTTCTCAAAGTCTACTTTACTTCGGACAGAAAGCTTTGACTATACTGCTCTTAGCAGTCCAAATACCACTTTCATCTAAAAGTTATTCATCTAAAAGTCAATAAAGTGTCGGGGTACTACTGGATGAGGCAAAATGACAACATTCTCTGGGTAAAAATAAATAGCTTTATGTTATAGAAATTTGTCTACAGATGGCTACATGTACTTCATGCAGCATTTACTTCAATCAAATACCTAAATTTGAAATGCATTTACATCTCTTAAAGTTTGTATCATCTTAATTTCTATAAACCTTATGACAGGTAAATGTTGACCATTATTTATATATAGAAAATGAGGGGGGGGGCGTGTTTGGCTCATTTGCCCAGCGTTACATTAAAAGCAGAAGTGGAGCCCTGGCCAGGTAGCTTGGGTGGAGCGCTGTCCCATACACCAAAAGGTGGCAGGTTCGATCCCTGGCTAGAACGCATACCAACTGATGTTTCTCTCTCTAAAAATCAGTAAAATATATCGTGTAAGGATTAAAAGAAAAAAAAAGGCGGTGGAGGTGTAACAAAGATATAATCATTCTAACTAGCCCAAACCCTTGAATGCTTTTGCTGAATTGGGTTTTAGCATGATGTCCATGGCATACAGAGATGCAAGACGTAACAATCCTATGAGAGTTGTGACTATCATGGTAATACATGGCTGTCAACCAGGCTGCTGTTCACATATTAAACACCATCTTTTAGAAATAAAAGATTTCTCTTTGGTGTTCTGTGTCCTGGTTTATACCTCACACCTACTAACATATTATTTTTGCTCAGCTTGTTTTTCCCTTTACCCCCTTTCTTAATAAAATGAGCCTGTATTACCCTTTATAAAAAGTCCCTTTAGCTTACTTTGGAAACAATTCAGGGCCTACATTAAGAATTATTTTGTGCCCTAATTGGTTTGGCTCAGTGGACAGAGCATCGACCTGTGGATTGAAGGGTCCCAGGTTCAATTCCCGTAAAGGGCATATGCCCAGTTTGCAGGCTCGATCCCCAGTGTAGGGTGTGCAGGAAGCAGCTGATCAATGATTCTCTCTCATCATTGGTGTTTCTCTCTCTCTCTCTCTCTCTCTCTCTCTCTCTCTGAAATTAATAAAAATGTGTTTTTTTTTAAAAAAAGAAAAAGAATTATTTTGTTCATCTTTTGGAATTGCAAATAAGTAAATAAAGATAGGAACATGATCTCTTTCTTTCTGAAGAGATGCCCAATATTTTTGCTCACCTAATTTAAAAATTTTTAGCACAAAACCCAGCTTTATTTAAATAAATTCAGAGGCAGAAAGATAGCAGAGAAGGAAAAAAATGAAAGTCCTAAAGAGCAAGAGAAACATAGAGATTCTTAAATTGGTCCATCTAATCAGTGCCTTACAAAAGGCTGTTTCAAATGAATGATTCACAGCTCTCACTTTTCAGATATGCTTATCAAAAACAGTAACCATCAAACACCAAATAAAATATAGAAAGGGCCAAAGGTTCTCTACCTAAAATAGAGATCACAGAACTGCCTCAAAATACCAAGAAAATATTTTTATTTGTATTACAAAGACTAAAAATAATGACATAATAAAGTTAACAGAGTTGATGTCAAGACACAAGTAGGTTTGAAAAGCTATAGATGAGTAACCACTTTGTTTCACTAAACCTCTGTTCCTCCTTGATTATCTTAGGGAGCATCTCTGGCATACTCTTGACTGAATCTTAAGCACGATGTATCCAGGTGATCCAACTGTGATTCCTTTCCATTAGTCCTCATTACCTTTCTTCTTCTTCTTTTTCTTCTTTTTCTCTGGACTCTGAAAATAACCAACAAGAATGCTTTTGAAAGAGTTGTAAATGTATGGATAATAAATTTTTCCTCATACAAAGCAAAGTAGATCTATTTCTCTTAAAAATAAATTTAAGTGAGAGATTAACATTTTAAAATATAAGAATCATCTCTAAGAAAGCTATCTGTAGTAGATCATATTCTCTCCCTTACTCAAAGCAAATCCATTTTGTAGTGAGTCTAATTTTGAGAAATAGTCTTTTATAGTATTGGTAATCAAAAACAAACATACAGGAACCGCTGTGCTGGTGCATGGTTCTTCCTCAGAAAGCGGTTCTTCCTTAATGTGTTTCTTCTTATCCTTTTTCTTCTTCTTCTTCACAGATGTCTCCTGTTCTTCCACCACTAGTACTCCTTCTTCTTCCTCTTCTTCTTCTTGCTCTTCTTTTTCTTCTACTTCAACTGAATAGGGTAAATATAAAGATACAACAGTTAACATGGTATCAGACCTCAGTCCCCCCAAACCTTTTGAATCTTAGTCTCCTCCTGTCATTCTGGTCAATTATCCAGAGTTTATTAACACTCACCTAGTGCAATACCACTAACTTTACAAACGATACAAAGCTCAGAGATAAAATAAATTACCCTCGATCATGCAGCTATGCACAGAAATTAGAATTAAGACAGATCATCTCATCTGCAAATCCACTATTTTTGGGAAAATAGTGAATCACATCAGAAATGATTAAGAGTTTGTGCTATGGAGTTAAAACATGCATTAATTCAACCTGAGCAGTGGCCCTGCGTAAGTCATTTAACTTCTGTCAACTCAATTTCCTCATCTATAAAGTGCAGCAATGCACATCTCAATGGACTACTAGGATGTAATGAGATAACACATGCAAAATACTTAACACATCAGAAGGAAGATTTGGTAATAGGTAGCTATCATCAAGACAGTCTTTTTACACAGAATCAGTGCAAAGGATAAAAATAAAGCAGGAAGGGCCTAGTGGGTGTGACTCGGCTGGAGCACTGATTGTCCCAAGCAACAAAAAGGTTACAAGTTTAATCCCTGGTTGGGGTGTGTGTGGAAAGCAACGGACTGATGTTTCTCGGTCTCTAAAATCAATAAACATATCCGGGTGAGGATCAAATAAATAAATAACGAAAGAAAGTAGGAAGAGGAACACTGAGGAAGGTGATGCATGTGGACATTTACACAGAAGTTAAGCAAACACCTAACAGAAGTAAGGAAATGAATAATGCATGAAGGTTGCCCTGGTTGGTGTTGTCCAGTGGTTAGAGTGTCGGCCTGTGTACCCAAGTCTCAGGTTGATTTCCGGTCAAGGGTACATGCCTGGGTTGCAGATCAGATCCCCAGACCCAGAAGGGGTCTTGTGAGATGCAACCAATTGATGTGTCTCTCTCACTATCTCTCTGCCCCCCTTCCCTCCACTCTCTCTAAAAAAATCAATGGGGAAAAAAATCTTTGGGTGAGGATTAACAAAAACAACCAACCACCACCACCCACCCACCCCCATCCCCCAATGAATCTTGAGGGAAATATTCCAGGTAGAACAAATGCTAAGGTTATTTTGGAAGAAAGGGGTGGATGGCAGGTTCAGTGAATAACAAGAAGAGCCAGTGTGGCTGTTACATTAAGAAGTGGTAGGTATGATAGGTGGTTAGATTCTGGGCATATTTTCAAAGTAGAATCAAGAAGATCTGCTGCAAGAATACATTGGGTTATAAGAGAACACAATTCAAGGATAAGCAACAGAGTGGAAGCGGCAAGGATCCATAAATGTTAAGTTTGAAAGGCTTATTGGGTATATAAGTGAAGATACATATCTGGAGTTTGGTGCTTTCAAAAGCTCCTAATGAATTGAGAGATCTCCTTATTGTTCAATAAAAAAATAGAAGCATAGGAGTTAAATGTTTTCTTCACCTAGAGCAGGAGCCCACATTTGTTCACAGTATACTTTTGACCACTGAGCTATTTAGAAACCAAAAATTAAACCAGTCATTGCTTTAATGCAGAGGTCCTCAAACTTTTTAAACAGGGGGCCAGTTCACTGTCCCTCAGGCATTCCACACATGCGCACTGCAGGCCCGGGACTAGTCGGCTGCTAAGCAGGACAGGCAGAGGCGGCAAAAACACCCGGCGGGCCGGATAAATGTTTTCGGCAGGCCGGATAAATGTTTTCGGCGGGCCGCATGTGGCCCGCCGGCCGTAGTTTGAGGACCCCTGCTTTAATGCCTGTCTTGCTAGACTATGTGGTAGGCACTCAACATAGGTCCAGTTAATAAAAAGGGATACTTGCAAGACAGCCTAGTACACTGGAGACTTTTTTTCTTTTTCTTTTTAATATTTTTATTGATTTCAGAGAGGAAGAGACAGAAAGAAACATCAATGAGAGAGATCATTGATCGGCTGCCTCCCACACACCCCCCACTGGGGATTAAGCCTGCAACCCAGGAATGTGCCCTGACTGGGAATCGAACCAGTGATCTCCTGGATCATAGGCCAACACTCAACCACTGAGCCATGCCAGCCCCCGCCCCCCTTTTGATTTCAGAGAGAGGGAGAGATACATACATCAATGTGAGAATCATCAATTGGCTGCATTTTGCACACCCCCTACTGGGGATCAAGCTCACAACCCAGGCATGTGCCCTGACCAGGAAACAAACCATGACCTCCTGGTTCATGGGTCTATGGCTCAACCACTGAGTCACAACGGCCAGGCTGAAGAGCACCTGTTATTTTTATTTATTTTTAAATATTATATATTTATTTTAGAGAGAAAGAGGGAGGGAGAGAGAGAGGGAGGGAGGGAGGGGGAAGGAGGAAGAGGAAGAGGAAGAGGAAGAGGGAGAGGGAGAGGGAGAGGGAGAGGGAGGGAGGGAGAGAGAGAGAGAGAGAGAGAGAGAGAGAGAGAGAGAGAGAAACATCATTGGTTGATTCCTGTATATGCTCTGACAGGGGATTGAACCCACAACCTTGGTGTATGGGGATGATGCTCTAATCAACTGAGCTACTCAGCCAGGACTATTTTTAAATTTTAGCCCTAGCTGATTTGGCTCAGTGGGTAGAGCATTGGCCTGCAGACTAAAAGGTCCCAGGTTCAATTACGGTCCAAGGGCACATGCCGGGGTTGCGGGCTCACCCCCCCACCCCCCACCCCCCCACAGTGGCGTGCAGGAGGCAGCCGATCAATGATTCTCTCTCATCATTGATCGGCTGCCTCCTGCATGCCTACTACCAGGAATCGAGCCTGCAACTCTAGCATGTGCCCTGCCCAGGAACTGAACCGTGACCTTGTGGTTTATAGGTGAATGCTCCACTGAAACACACCAGCCTAGCTAGAGAACACCTTTTATTTTTTTAGTTAATCCTCACCTGAAGGTATTTTTTTCCATTGCTTTTCAGAGAGAATAAAAAGGTTGGGGGGGGGGGGGGTTAGAGAGAGAAACATCTATGTGAGAGAGACACATCAACTGGTTGCCTCCCACACTAGTCCTGACTGGGAACAAACCCGAAACCCAATCCTTTGGTGATCAGGCTAATGTTCTAACCACTGAACTATGCCAGCCAGGGCTGGAGAGCCCCTTTTAAATAGCATTACTAAGATGGTAGGCTGATAGTATATTAGCACTCTAGTCCATTCAATGTAAGAGAGAAAAACACCTCTGGCTGGCTCAATCCTCCATTTAACCATGTAACAAAAAGATCTAAATAACTCATTTAGAAACCGCATATTTTTTTTTTCCATTTTAAGCTGATTTTCAAAATAGTTCATGTGGTAGAAACCAAAGTTTTGGTTTGATATACTTAGTGTAATAAACAATTCCACATGTTCATAGAAATGAACCCCTATGAAATCTGATAAATTTTACAATGTCCTAACTATTCTCAGAGAACACGATGGCTTATTAAAATAACACTAACTTTCAATATGGATGATTTCACAATAAGGTTCAATGGCACAAATTTTACCAAGACTTATGAAGTCTGTACTTAAGGAATAAGAGTATAAATGACATTTAAAAATTCAAACTAACCTTTAATTTTAACCTTAGCTTTTTTTGCCTTCTTTTCAATTATTTCATCCTCTTGATCTACCTGTTCTATCTTGCGTTTTTTAGAACAGGTTGGCAGTGTGGAGTCACCAGAAGGATCATAAGTCTTCACTTCACTGAAAGAATCAAGGAATTTAAGAAAATCTCTACAGATATCTGTAACTAAAATAATCCTAGAGAGGTTTAAAAGAAATGCTATTAGATAACACATAAGCATAAAATGCTGTTTCAGTTTAGTGGCTTTGGGGCAGTTTATGAAAACTAAGTTTCCAAAAAGGTAGAGTGTTTTAATATTTTCCAGGAAGGTTCATCACACTTCAAGAGAAGTGGTAAGCTAAATGAAGTCTGAATCAAGTGACTACAGTGTAGAAAAATATTTATCCCTGGCCGGTGAGGCAGTTAGAGCATCGTGGGTTTGATTCCCTGTTAAGGGCATGTACCTGGGTTGCAGGTTTGATCCCTGACCCTGGTCGGGGTGCATACAAGATGCATTCTCTCTCATATCCATATCTCCCCCCATCCCCTCATCACCTCCCTTCCACTTTCTCTAAAAATCAATGAAAAATTATATCCTCGGGTGAGGATCAACTAACAAATAAATAAATAAATTTCAATCAGCAAAGGGGAAAAAATCTCTTTACACCAAATCATTATACCAGGAAAGTAAAAACTGAATCAATTTAGGTTTTACAATATAAAGTAATTCAATGAAAACCAAACCAAACCAAATGATCTCAATCAAGTTTAATACAGAAGGCTCATCTCAAGAGCCCAAAAAGTAAAGGAACAAGAAGGGGATATCTACACATAAATCCTTAAAACCCAACGACTGCTTTGGTTCTAACGTAGCACAAAGAAAAAAAAAATGGAAGCAAGGAGTGCTAAAATGTGACATAAATCTCATAAGTGCATGTGTTTAAAGTTGTAAGCATAGAATATTAAAAATTTATACAAAACAAGCTAAAGAATGGTCTGTTTCTTGAGTTGCAGGCTAATAACTAACTTTTAGAGGTTAAAAATTAAAACCGTAATTTAAAAACAAAGATCCACATTTGTCAACTAAGAAATTTGGAAAATTTACAAACTATAAAAGAAAACATTAATGCCTAGCCAGTGTGGCTCAGTGGTTGGAGAGTAACCTATGAACCAAGAGGTCACTGGTTCTATTCCTAGTCAGGGCACATTCCCAGATTGCAGACTCGATCCCCAGTAGGGGGTGTGCAGGATGTTTCTCTCATTGCTGTTTCTATCTCTCCATCCCTCTCCCTTCCTTTTTCTCTAAATTAAATAAACACATAAAAAAAAACAAAAAACCACAAACACATTAATGTCCATACTGAATACATAAGGTTTCTTTTTAGAATAAAACCATTTTTCTGAATGTGTATATTTAAATACATATACTTACAACTGTGATATACTGTATATTGCTTTCCCCACCCATTTCTTTTTAAATTCTTAAAGAATTACAAGATTCCTAAAAGTAGAATTTATGGGTTAATGACTAGAAACATTTTTAAGGCTCTTGATGCACACTATCTAACTGCTTCTCAGAAAAGCTGTCCTGCATTCATTCTACTTCCATCATCACAACCCCATCAGTACTAAGCATCACCTCAAATAATAACCAGAACACCTCTCCCCACACATATCTTTTATAAATTTTACGGTTAGGTATGAATACTTAATCATGTGTCTTAGCCATTTTTATTTTTAGACTTTTCTTTAGTCTCTTTTTAAAGATAAAGATGTTGTTTAACTCTGAATTTTCTTTTTGATAAATTGTATACTATACAGGAACTATGAATGCCAAATATTTACTATCAATATTTGGAAATGAGTAGGGTAAATATTAAAAAAGCCAAACAAATATACAATATGTACTTATTACAACAATATAAATGTGTGTATTTGATTAAAAAACAGGACTGAATATGAAAAACTATAAATGGCAAAAAAAAAGGGGGGGATGGCATTGAGGTGCTTCAGTTAATAATAATAATAATAATAATAATAAAGTGCTGTCAACAATTAACATTTAAATAAACAGGAACTGTCCTCCATCTCCCACACATGTACTCACCTTTTATGTTCATATTTTTCTGCTTTTGCTAATGCCTTTCCTGTCCCACTTATTTTCCTTATCTAAGAAAAGAAAAATTATTTTCTATGATAAGATCTTATATAGTATATACTCTAATACATCAATTCTTGTTAAATATAAGGGAAATTGTCAAAAGTAGACACAAAAAGAATACTAAAATGTATCACAATACTGTTTAAAGGGGTCAATGGGGGAAAAAGAGGGACATATGTAATACTTTAACAATAAAGATTAAACAAAAACAAAACTGTTTAGCAGGTGAATTCAGTATATAACCTCCTCATAGTTGATTAACTTTTAACAGGTAACACTTCTACAACAGGCAGGGTGTGTTTCTTACCCCTCTATCTTCAATGGCCCTCAACCTCGCCTCTAATTTGGCTCTGTTCTCAACTCCCATCGCAGAACTGGAATCTTCACCAAAAGCATCATACCGGATAGCCAAAACAGTTTTGGCTGCCAACATTCGGGAAATCTAAATAGAGAACTTGAAGTTAGAAACATTCATGCTAGGATTTTCTTTAAACCAGGAATTACAAAAGCATTTTGAATCATACAACTCAAGCCACCTATCTTATATTTAAATCTTTGCTGCAATATTAACCACCATCGTTTTAGTGGATAAAAAGATCTTTAGTAGTTGTGTCTAAAACCAGTTCAGACTATTCTGCGAATGCCCTCCTTTAGTTTCTACTCACTGAAATTAATTCTACATGAGGACAACCAGAAAAAGTGCAGCCCCCTTTTCAAGCTAATTAACATTTTATTTTATCAAACTCTTTATTACTACCACTTTGCTCTGAATTTTATAAAATTTTAGTTTCTTTTAAAATATTTGCCCTATAAAATAGACACAACATCACTGCACAGGGCTATTCTTTTTTATAATTCGCAAAATTATAAAATTGATGCTAAGTTGGTTTCCTGCCACTGTGAACACTTTTGATGTACCCCTTACCAATGGGTGATTCCTATGAAAATACTGACACAGGAAATAAGATGGCTTTAACAGGACCAAAAGTACTTTCTTTAAAACTGTTCTTTCAGTATACAGAGTGCATTTTTAAAAAAAATATATTTTGCCGAAACCGGTTTGGCTCGGTGGATAGAGCGTCGGTCTGCGGACTGAAGGGTCCCGGGTTCGATTCCGGTCAGGGGCATGTACCTGGGTTGCGGGCATATCCCCAGTGGGAGATGTGCAGGAGGCAGCTGATCAATGTTTCTCTCTCATCGATGTTTCTGACTCTCTATCTCTCTCCCTTCCTCTCTGTAAAAAATCAATAAAATATATTTAAAAAAAAATAATAATAATATATATATATATATTTTATTGATTTCTTACAGGGAGGAAGGGAGAGGGATAGAGAGTCAGAAACATCGATGAGAGAGAAACATTGATCAGCTGCCTCCTGCACACTCCCTATTGAGTATGTGCCTGCAACCAAGGCACATGCCCTTGCCCGGAACCGAACCTGGGACCCTTGAGTCCCCAGGCCGATGCTCTATCCATTGAGCCAAACCAGTCAGGGCCAGAGTGCATTTTTTAAATTTAAAGAATTCACCATTCTCTATTTAATGAGAATAGAAAGATTTATTGCATACTAAAGAGTATGAGGAAAAATGAGTTGTTTGGAGAAAAAAAAGAGAAAGTCTACCCCAGGAAAACGCTAACTCACCTTTCCCTTGTGTTTGGGACTTGTCTGGCCTACGAGCGAAGCGTGATAAATGAGACCATACTTAGGGGTATCCCGTCTAGACTTTAGAGCTCTGAAGAGTGCTTTTTCTGCTCCAAGAATCTGAACTGTGGAAGCTGCATGTTTGGCCAAATTCAAAAGAGAACCTTCAAGAGAAAAGAAGTAGCTACAATCACTTTTTAATTATTTCAAAGTCCCATGCCTTAAACACAGAACCTACAGTCTGGTATTACAGCCACCAGAATAAAAATCTGATGTAATACAAAAATTTTCTAAGTCTAGAATTTCCTAAAAATCCTGATGCCTCAGCATTTGTGATTCTTCCATTAGCATCACAAGCAAAAGTATATGGTGAATGTCTGTGACAAACTGAAGATTGAGCTTGTTCAATTTTACATATTTGCCTGAGAAAGGGTTTTATTATTTTGCATTCCATTAGCATACCACAAGATCCTATATAATAAAAGCCTAATATGCTAAGTGTCTGGTCGTTCAATTAACCAAAGCATAATATGCTAATGATACGCTAAGGCCCCTCAACGGCTCACTATGACTCACCACCAGGGGGCAGCTACTCTAACCGGTAGGTGAGCTTGGCTGCTGGGGTCCGGGCAATAGGAACTGAGCTGAGCGAAATGGGCCGGACACACCCTGGAGTTCTCCCACAGTCCCTCCAAGGCCTTGATCGTGCCCCAGTGGGGTCCCTCGGCCTGGCCTGCACCCTCTAGCAATCTCAGCTGAGGGACAACCCCCCTGAGTGCATGATTTTTGTGCACCAGGCCTCTAGTATAAATATAAACATACTTATTTACAGACAATCCTCAATCTAGTCTCTGTTTTTTGAGATTTTGGATATCAAATATACCTCAGATATGAAAAAAACACACAACAATCCCATAAAAGTAAATGGAAACTTATTAGGACACCTTATAGAACCATGTGATAAACTCCAAACACTTATTTACCACTGGTTAAGATATGGATGAGGAGATATGTTTGTAAGTACACAAATTGGGTATGAAAAGTTGCTGCTTTGTTAGATCTGCTAAAATTTAGATAAACCTATGAAATTTTGGGTGAAGACAACAAAATCATCCCAAATGATTCTATCCTTATAACTGGGGATATTTGATGACATATTTAACCAATGAAGTATCTATTCTAGTTTAAACACTTTGCTGTAGGTGACAAATTAAGATCTGTGATGGATTATTACATCTCCAATAATATAAAATAATGAACCAATACCTTACTATATTTAAAAGTATTCATTTACATAGCTTTTGAAGCACCCATCTTTACGATACCACCATATACAGTGAGTTTTATTTTAAGTTCCTTATTAAAAATGTTTTTGCATGTCAAATATATTAAAATATACAACAGCATATTCAATTGTGAAACACATTCTTGATCAAGGTTTATATAGTCTGACATTTCCGTCAACAATAGACCACATATATGGCAGCAGTACACCATATAGTGTAGGAGGCTACACAATCTAGGTCTGTGTAAGTGCACTCTATGATGTTCGTACAATGTTGAAATGGCCTAACAATGACCAGTTTCTCAGACTGTATCCCTTTCATACAGTAGGGCAGGACTGTAAGCATCATCACCTGCTGTGATTTCTCAAAAGTATTCAAATTTTGATCCAATCAGTTTTCAAATTTTCTTTCTATAATCCTTACCTGAGAACATGCTTAGGAGGAGGGAGAGAATGATAAACATCAATTGATTGCCTTCTGAATGTGCCCCAACCAGGGATTCAACCCGATACCCAGGTATATACCCTGACAGGGAGTCTTACTGGGAGCCCTTCGTGTACAGGACTATTGATGTTAAACCAATTGAGCCAGGGTGGCTGGTAATTTTATTTTCCAATTAAAGTTGACCTTCAGTGTTATTTTGTATTACTTTCGGATGTACAACAATCACATACATTACACAAATGGTTAGACAATCACATACTTTACAAAATGTTCACCGGACATTTAAGTACCAACCTGGCACCATACATAGTTATTATGTACTAGAGGCCCAGTGCACAATAATTTGTGCACTGGCAGGGGGGGTGTCCCTCAGCCCAACCTGTGCCCTCTCACAGTCTGGAACCCCTCGGGAGATAACCCCCGGTCGCAGATGGCAGGCCCGGATCCCGCACTGGGTTGGGCGGCCAGTCAGATGGTGCTGCCGCCCGCCCCGCTCACCCTGCCCCACACAAGGCAGGCCCAGGATCGCGCTGCCAACCACCCTGGGCAACACATGACAGGCCTGGATCCCATGCTGGGGCAGGCAGAGGCTCGGGATTGCTGCGGCCCGCCCCGCACACGGCAGGCCCAGATCCCGCACTGGGGCGGGTGGCGACTAAGAGACTAAGAATTGCTTCGCTGCCGCCACCCCGCCTGGATCTGCCTGCGGTATGCAAATTAACCGCCATATTTGTTGGTGGCTAATTTGCATATCACTCTGATTAGCCAATGGGAGGGGTAGCGAAGGTATGAGGAATTACCATGTTTATCTATTATTAGATAGGATTACTGACTACATTCCCTATGCTCTACTTTTACTTCCTTGGGACTACCTTGTAACTACCAATTTGTACCTCTTAATTCTTTCATATTTTTCACCCAGCTTACGAGCCCCCCCTGGTAACCATAGTTGATGACTTTTTATTATTATAAAATGTTAACTGATTGCATCCTCCTGTATTCATCTGATTATTCTAATTAACAGCAAAACTTCTGACAATGGACAAGTGTCTCAGAAGAGGTAGTGACTAAAGATGCCTTCATTATCCCAAAGGAAATCAGGCATACAAGTAAAAATCATCATCGAACACTGGTCCTTAGCCCTCACCCACATATTACCTACCTCTATTTATTATTTAATTTCTTTAATAACTGTAGTTTAAAGATTAAAAAAAAAACCCTTGCTAGAAAAATACTCAATACCCATATTACAAATTACATTAAAATCATCACCTGCATGAGCAATGAGCCGTGCTCCAACTAATTCTCCAACCATGACTGTGACATTGGGTGCAATGGCCATCATTCGATTTTGTAGGTATTCATAGAGCTGTGTTCTATATTCTGAGATTTCAATCACCTAGTATAAGGAACAAAATGATTAACTCGTAAATGACTAAGAGTACAATTTAAAATTTACATGTCTAAAACCTCAGAGTCCTGTATCTATCATAGAACTAGTCATTGCATACCTGTTTCCTATAAAAGGGCTGCTGTGAAGATTTTTATTAAATAACTTATGTAAACAACTTAATAAACTGAAAATGCTAGCCAAGCTCTAGCTGGTGTGGCTCAGTGGATAGAGCGTCGGTCTGCAGACTGAGTGTCCCGGATTTGATTCTGGTCAAGTGCACATGCCCAATTGGCGGGCTCCATCCCCAGTAGAGGGCATGCAGGAGGCAGCTGATCAATGATTCTCTCTTATCACTGATGTTTCTATCTCTCCCCTCATCCTTCCTCTCTGAAATTCAATAATAAAATATATATGGCCCTGACCGGTTTGGCTCAGTGGATAGAGCGTCGGCCTAGGGACTGAAGGGTCCCAGGTTTGATTCCGGTCAAGGGCATGTACCTTGGTTGCGGGCATATCCCCGGTGGGGGGTGTGCAGGAGGCAGCTGATGGATGTTTCTCTCTCATTGATGTTTCTAACTCTCTATCCCTCTCCCTTCCTCTCTGTAAGAAAATCAATAAAATATATTTAAAAAGCCCTGACCGCTTTGGCTCGGTGGATAGAGCATCGGCCTGCGAACTGAAGGGTCCCAGGTTCGATTCCGGTCAAGGGCATGTGCCTTGGTTGCGGGCACATCCCCAGTGGGGAGTGTTCAGGAGGCAGCTGATTGATGTTTCTCTCTCATCAATGTTTCTAACTATCCCTCTCCCTTCCTCTCTGTAAAAAATCAATAAAATATTAAAATATATATATATATATATTTAAAAAAATAAATAAAACAATATATGTAAATAAAATGAAATAAATAAACTGTTAGCCAATATTACTATTATTTTTAAAAACCTCCAAGGATTAGACATTTGTGTCACCCTCTGATTCTTGTACAGCTATTTCCAAAGGAAAGGGGAAAATATCACTACAGGCTATAGACATAAACGTTAAAGTAACTCAAGCTATCCTTCTCTGCCTTCTTAATGAATTAATAATCATTATTCTGACAATGCAAAAACACAAATAAATTAGTACTTAAAAAAAAAAATCCTCACCTGGGGACATGTTCATTGATTTTTAGAGAGAAGGGAAGGGAAAGCGAGGGAAACACCCATGTGAGAGAGAAACATCAATCGGTTGCCCTCAGCACACATCCGAGACTGCAGCTGGAAATCGAACCCGCAACCTTTAAGTGTACGGGACAACACTCCAACCAACTGAGCCACAATGGCCAGGACAGTACTCTTAAATTTCATTTTAGTATATATTTCCCCCTTCAAGTATATAAATCAAGATGGCATCAGATGAGGTAGTGACTGAACACCCTCATATTTATTTATCAGGTGAACAATAAGTTTAAAAATCATCATTGCCATCAGAAAATTATTATTACAGTGCTGGTATCACCACAACTAGTTTCTCTATGTGCAGTTTACCTGAGTGCAGAGATGCAGAATGTTGCAAATATCTTCTTCTGAAACCTCTGTTCCCATAGATATCTCTGCAGCTGCTTTCACTTCTGCTTCAACTTCCTCTGGCAGTAATTCAGAAAGTTGGGCCGAAGCATAATTCTTTCTATCACCTATGGAATGTTTGCAGGGGATGAGGGAGAATCACTTTTGAATAAATTATACAAAAACCACCAAACAGTCCAAAAAAGGGTAGAGATAAGCCAATGCAAAAGGTGCCTAAACAAAAACAAAAAGCAAACAAATTTGGCCTAGTAATTTTCCTTATGTAAAGGTTTAATTATAGAGAGTAAAATCTCTCCCCATCACCTCCCTCAAGAAACAAACAAATACAATATAATGGCAATATAATGAGCCAAGTAACTCATTTATTAAAGTTCAGCATCTTCTACTAACATTACTATATTATTGATATAAATGATACAGACTATAACACTAACAATACAGATAGCAATATCGTGTTTAATATTAATTATGGATATCACCAGTCTATAGTTGCCCCTATTAATGGCAAATTCATTATGAGACATATTCACCAGAAGAAGCCATTTAAAGAAAAATTAGAGATCCACGTTGTTGCACAGGCCTTAAAAATAAAAGTTAAGCCCTAACCGGTTTGGCTCAGGGATGGAGCATTGGCCTGTGGACTCAAGGGTCCCAGGTTCGATTCCGGTCAAGGGCATGTACCTTGGTTGCTGGCACATCCCCAGTAGGGGGTGTGCAGGAGGCAGCTGATCGATGTTTCTCTCTCATCGATGTTTCTAACTCTCTATCCCCCTCCCTTCCTCTCTGTAAAAAAATCAATAAAATATATTAAATTTGTTTTTGAAATCTAACAGATATTAATATGGCTACATGCCTAAAACATAATTTTAGTTGTAAAAAACTCTGGGAAGCTTGTTAAGAAAAAAAATTGTAACTCATCTTTTTCAATGCCTTAAAGCATAAAGTTAACTCACCAACTTTCTGCAAACACTTGCAGTATGTCAAATTATCCGAAATAATTTTTCCTAATTCAGGGAAATGCCAGCCATACCATTCTCTACACCGCATAATGTAGTTGTTTAGTTCTTTATCCAGATCATCCAACAAGGCTGCAGCAGATTAAAATAAAAAACAAAAGGAAATAGGAATTTAAAAGGATTTTAAAAATTGTGCTAAATACACATAAAATTTATCACTTAACCATTTTCAAATGTACATTTCAGTGGCATCAAGTACATTCACAATGTTGTGCAACCACTAGAGAACTCTTTCACCATCCCAAACTAAATCTCTGTACCTATTAATGAACTCTCCACCCTCACCTTCCCCCAGGCCCTGGTAATCTGTTCTACTGTCTATGTATTTGCCTATTCTAGGAACCACACAAGGGGTTTTTTTTGTGTGGCTTATTTCACTTAGCATGTTTTCAAAATTCATCTGTTGTAGATAGCATGTACTAGAATTTCATTCCTTTTTAAGGATGCTTATTTCATGGTGTGTATATACCATTATGTTTGTTAACATAACAGATGTGTTAACGGGCATATGGCTTATTCCTATCTTTTGGCTATTGTAAATAATGCTGTATAAACAGGGGTGTATAAGTATCTGTTTGAGTACCTGCTTCAAATTCTTTTGGGTATATACCCAGAAATGCAATTGCTGCTTAAAGGACTTTTTAAAATTGAAAAATTAAAACTGGTATTTCAAAAAATCACTAACACATTACGTACTGCATAGAAATCTCTAAGACATACACCAGGGACCGCGCGTTTTTGGGCAAACTGCACGTTATTTAAATCATCATAATGCACTTTAGGTGTTGTTTTTCAATAATTATAACATTTTTATTTACAAAAACAATTAAACAATTAAAGTTCCTAGTACTTTAACGTATGGTACTGCGTAAAACATTTTCCTCTATGAAGAGGGGCCAAATAAAATTTACATAAGTATCTAGATTTGCTCCTTTTTCCATGGGCGTGAAAAACGAGAAGACTTGTGAGCGGTCCTTAACAGATGGCACACAAAACACGAGAAAACTCCTGAGCGGTACGAAATGTGTTAATGTGGAATGACCTATTATAAAATCAAGTGAAAATAGCAAAACATAGCACAATACAGTTCCCATATAGTTTTAGCATTTTTCATGGAAGACAAATGAATTGGTTTACACTAATAACGTCCTTCACATATTTCCAACTAGTCTAAATTATGAGTAGTTTTTCCTTTTCCTATTCTGCATTTTCCAATTTTTAAAAAATATATTGCTATTGATTTCAGAGAGGAAGGGAGAGGGTGAGAGAGGCGGAAACATCAATGATGAGAGAGAATCATTGATTGGTTGCCTCCTGCACGCCCTTCACTGGGGATCGAGCCCACAACCCTGGCATGTGCCCTTGACCAGAATCGAACCGGGGACCCTTCAGTCCGCAGGTCGATGCTCTATCCACTGAGCCAAACCAGCTGGGACTCCAATTTCTTAGTAAGTTATGCCCTGGCCAGTGGGACTTAGTTGATTGAGTGTCCGCCCCAGCCCCAAGAGGTCACTGGTTTGATTCCCAGTCAGGGCACACGTCCAGGTTGTGAGCTCAATCCCTGATCGGGGTACATGTGGGAAGCAGCCGATCAATGTTTTTTTCTCTCCTCTCCCCTCTAAAATCAATTTAAAAAAAAAACATATTTAAAAGAAAGAATTCCAGTTACTCTCTCTTTCTCAACAGAATTATAAAAGGTACAGTTTTAATAGTAGGAAAAAACCCATGCAGAACAGAGTAGACCTCACATTTACTATACTTACAAATTGCCTGGACAATCATTGTGTCCACTTTATCAGCACTAAATTTCAATCTATACCGGGACAAGCTGGGGAGAAGGAAGATAAATTACTAAGACAGCATTTATAAAAAGCATTTAATTAACATTTTAAAAAGTTGTAAAATCCAAATCCCTCCCTCAGAGATAGTTTTAGTTTTACTTTTTCTACATGGGAAAATCAGTTCCAAGACCAGAAAATACACATTTAAGAAGAAAATAATACATCTGTCCTGCTATAACCTATAGGTCTGTAACATTCATTTACGAATGACAACTAGAATAATTCTGTATGGTACAGGTCATATTGATTCAGATTATTTTTACAGCATTTTCTTAAAAATATATTTTATTATTGATTTTTTACAGAGAGAAATGGAGAGGGATAGAGAGTTAGAAACATCAATGAGAGAGAAACATCGATCAGCTGCCTCCTGCACACTGGAGATGTGCCTGCAACCAAGGTACATGCCCTTGACTGGAACCGAACCTGGGACTCTTCAGTCCGCAGCCCAATGCTCTATCCACTGAGCAAAACCAGTTAGGGCTTTTTATAGCACATTAACGTCTTTTAACAGCAGGCAAGGGGAAAAAATGCAGCATGGTAACACCTGATAACAGAAAGCTATGGAGGAATAATCCTATATAATAAAAGCGTAGTATCCAAATTGTCCCCGACTGGCAGTTCGACTGGGGGGAGGGGGTGCGCGGCCAGGGGAAGGAAGAGAAGCCGCTAGGGACCCTACCAGTGCACAAATTTCATGCACTAGGCCTCTAGTACTGTATAGAAAGATTTCTTAATCTTGGCACTATTAATCTCATGGGCCCGATAGTCTTTGTGGTAGGGGAGCTATTCTGTTCATTGTAGGATGTTTAGCAATACCCCTGGACTCTACCCATTATATCGTATTGTTATTTTTAACAATCCTCACCTGAGGAGTGAGGATATTCTCTCCATTGATTCTTCAGAGAGTGGAAGGGAGGGGAGAAGGGAGGAAGGGTCAAAGAGAAACACTGATGTGAGACACATCAATTGTTTGCCCCTCCTGTCTCCCCGCTGGAGATTGAACATGCAACCCAAGTATATGCTCTTGACTAGGAATCAAATGCAAGACCCTCTGGTGCGCAGACTGATGCTCTATTGTGCAAACTGCGGCCTCCCCACCCCCACCCCCGGCTACCTGTTATATATTAATAGCAGACCCCACCTGAAGTTGTAACAACCAAGTATGTCTCTACACATTGCCCAATGTCCTCTAAGGCAGTGATCACCAACAGGTGGTCCGCGAGGTCTGAAAGGTTGGCGACCACTGCTCTAAGGGATATGTGATTGAGAACCATTGTTGCACACAATGCCAATTTAATGACAAGCTTGACTCGACCCAGTGTAGCTATTTGTTCTCTCCTAGAATTGTTTATTACCATGTTCTTTCTGACTTTTGTGCATTTTACTTGTAAGTCAGCAGAGCTTTAACCCTCCATCAATCTATGCTCAATATTTTTTGTTCAAAGGTATAGACTTTTTTTTTTAAAATATATTTTATTGACTTTTTAAAGAGAGGAAGGGAGAGGGATAGAGTTAGAAACATCGATGAGAGAGAAGCATCAATCAGCTGCCTCCTGCACCCCCCCCACTGGGGACGTGCCCGCAACCAAGGTACATGCCCTTAAACGGAATCGAACCCGGGACTCTTCAGTCCCCAGACCGAAGCTCTATCCAGTGAGCCAAACCGGCTAGGGCAAAGGTATAGACTTTTGTGTGCTATATTATTCTTTTAGTATAAATTTAATGTCAGTTTTACTGTTAATATTTTCAGGGCTATTGTTTTTGACAGTGCTCTGTTCACAAGGTTGTCTAAGTTTTGAGTAGTCTGACCTTAATCTTATTTTTCTTCACAAACCCTGTTATTTTAATTCAACTTCACAGAATGCCAAGCTTTTCAGGAACACATTACTGCAGCATAGCATAAATTCCTGTTCTAATGGACTCTAGTTAAATATGATAGGTCACCTGGCCGGCATGGCTCAGTGGTTGAACATCGACCTATGAACCAGGAGGTTATGGTTTGATTCCCGGTCAGGGCACATGCCCGGATTGCTGGCTCGATCCCCAGTGTGGGGCGTGCAGGAGGCAGCTGATCAATGATTGTCTCTCACCGATGTTCCTATCTCTCTATCTGTCTCCTCTACAATAAGTAAAATCAAAAACAGAGTAAAAGAAGCAAGAGATTAACACACAAAAAAGAGAGACCATAGCAGATGAGGAAAGTTTGGGAGATGGTAAATAGATGGAGGAGTAGCATATGATTCAGCAGAGATAAGAAGGGGGGTGGGGGGGAGCCCAAGAGTTGTAGAGTCCAACACCAGAGAGGTAAAGGCCTACAGTGAGGTTTAGAGTTCAGGCAATAAAGCCAGAATGTCTGGGTTCAAATCAAGATAACAGCCAGTATTGACTTTGGGATCTACTACTGATTGTTATGAGAATCGTAGAATGTGCTTAGAACAGTACTATATAATTGTTTATTAAGTAAAAGCCAACTTTGTTTTCCAGTAAATCTCACCTGTGGGCCAACCCAAGACACATAGCCGCCATTTCACGTGGCTCTACCCCAGGTATTAATCCATCCATCTGTGAACGAATTCCTCTCATAAGTTCATTAACAACAGGACTATGGATGCAACTGAGATTCAGCTTTTCCTGTAATAACAAGAAATATCTGTATTAAATAAATAAAAATTATAAAAAGTTAAATACAGTTTAACCTACTTCTGTGTGTTTTATTGGTGTGAGGAATCTTTTACTACCTTACTTATTATTATTTATCTTCTTTTAAAAATTATAAGAGTAATTAAAAAAAATTATAAAGGTAACATACACAGATTTTAATCAATAGCACTCTAGGACAAATAAATAAAAAACAAAATTTTGAGCCTTAAGCCTTTTTCCTACAGACAAATGTTAGCATCCCTTAAGTACTGCCAAATACACATATACATGTGCTAACCAACACCAGCATTTTGGGCCATACCACCCTGAACTTGTCTGATCTCCAAATATATACATGTTAATATGTATCTGTACACACATACAAAAACCTTCACAATACAGTTTAAGTATTTACACACCCCTTACACACAGGATAGTAAATTTTGTTTTCCATACCTTCATTTTGTCATATTAAGTGTATTTGCTAACTCGGTCATACAAATCTACAGCTCTAGTCCATCAAATACAAACATACAAAACTGTATATACTGCATCATGTTTAAGAAACAAGTACTTAGAATGCATATGAGTAATATTCAGTGTAATTTTTTAAATGGAGAAACTGAAAAGAAAAAATTAAAGTTACCCATAACCCCACCATTAAGCAATTTGCCGTTCTGCGTGTCTGTTTATAAACTTTTGCTAAAAGTTAATGTTTTTTAAATTATTTTAAAAATATTTATATTAAATAAATTTTTATTGATTGCAGAGAAGAAGAGAGAGATAGAAACATTAATGACTAGAGAGAATCATTGATAGGCTGCCTTCTGCACACCCCCTAACTAGGAATTGAGCCTGCAATCCGGGCATGTGCCCTTGACTGAAATCGACCCCAGGACCCTTCCGTCCGCAGCCCAATGCTCTATCCACATAGCCAAACCAGCTAGAGCTAAAAGTTAATGTTTTTAACAGAAAAAAGTAAACTAAGAATGAAGGTAGAGACTGACACCATCACAGAAAACTTCATGACCTGATCGTATTAGAAATAACCTATTTACACAAACTTCTTAAATTCATAATCCTGGCTTTAAAAACACTCAAAATTTCTAACTTTCCTACCTAGAAGATCTACAACATAAAATAATTCCAAAGATCAAACTATCACAACTGGCTCTCAAACGGTTCTGTTTTCCATTTTTGGGAGCCTACTTTTTCAGTCTTTCCTTCCATTCTCACTTTATGTTTAACCTCTAGCAACTCTACCCCCTACTAAAGTTTTCTAACAAACACATACACTAAAAAAAACAATGCCATGACTCCATTAACGTTGGGGGGGGACGACACACGACGTGCCTAAACTAAAATATGGCAGAATATACACAAATGGTTAACAGACGATCTCTAGGTGGCAGGATTAAAGCTATTTTAAAAAAAAAAAATCTTTTTTTGGTGTATTTGAATTTCCTACAATGAACATACATGCTTAGCTCTGATAGTCACATTGAAATCAATGATGTAGCCTAGGGAAAAAAGATAAAGTATGAGAACTTATGACGAACAACTCATTACAAAGTCCTAGCTTTGAAGTCAAGATGCTGTATGGTGAGTTCTGATTAGAAGCACGAAAGAAAATCGTAACTTTACCTTTATGACCCCTCCTAGTTTAGCATCAGCTACAGCCAGGGGTTCATGGGCTTCTTTTACTATTTTCTTCAGAACTTTTTTCAGTTGCTTGTTGATTTTGCCCTCCATCAGAGCTGTGAATGCTTTTCAGGAAAAAGAAAAACAAGAGTTAATGCTCAAATTTTTAACTGTAAGAGCTTAAGATCTTATTTAAATTTAAAAAATAAAACAAAATATACACTCTCTTTCAAAAGGGCTAAATTTAACATGATTTCTACAATGAAATGATAAACATGTTTTACAAGTTACACATTTCACAACATCATCTGATCTTGCCGCCCTCATTTCTGCTCCAGAACCCGGAGTTAAACGGAAGAAGGTTCTGCTGCTATGTAAGCATATCGAAGTGGGGCCTAACCTTTGCTAATTCCCAATCCAGAGGTGTCATCAGGCTTATAAACCTCCAAAGATGGAAAAGTTATTACAAAGGCAGCCTGTTCAATTTTGGGACGGCTTTCATTTCGGTTAAGCTTTAAATCTGTTACTTTTATAACCCTCACCTTCCTTAGACCTACACTTAGATAGTCTGAACCCACATGAACTAACACCTCTTTTGATATCTGTCTGAGTTTTAGTTGAATCTAAAGTATGCCTGGCAAGAAGGAAGTTTGTCATAATTTCTAAGGCCAAGCATTTAGTCATCCAGATACTTGCTCTTTCCTCCTGACAATATCTCCATTCATTTGAATTACACATCAATTTCATTTGTTACCTGGGAATATTGAAGGTGAAGACAAAAACATTTGGCTACCACACAGCCCTCTACACCCTAAAAAGCTAAGGTTCAACCTATTTTGGGGGGATCTAACCTTTTACATTTTGTACAATAATGAATCCTTAATAATTTACCTTTCTAGTAAGAGTTGAATTCTTTCCTTACATAATTAAAAACTTCTAGGGGGGGCAGACTAGAAAGGGTCAATGGGGAAAAGCTAGGGGACATAAACTTTAAAACTCTCTACTCTAGATCTATTCTAACATTTACATTGATCTCCCCCTTTATAAAAAAAGTTCATTAGCCCTAACCGGTTTGGCTCAGTGGATAGAGCGTCGGTCTGGGGACTGAATGGTCCCAGGTTTGATTCCAGTTGGGGGAATGTACCGTGGTTGCGGGCACAGCCCCAGTGGGGGCGTGCAGGAGGCAGCTGATTGATGTTTCTCTCATTGATGTTTCTAACTCTCTATCCCTCTCCATTCCTCTCTGTAAAAATATCAATAAAATATATTTTTTAAAAAAGTTCATTAATTACTGTTCATATGCACTTTAAAAAGATGACATATAGCACTAACCGGTTTGGCTCAGTGGATAGAGCGTCGGCCTACGGACTCAAGGGTCCCAGGTTCGATTCCGGTCAAGGGCATGTACCTTGGTTGCGGGCACATCCCCAGTAGGGAGTGTGCAGGAGGCAGCTGATCGATGTTTCTCTCTCATCAATGTTTCTAACTCTCTATCCCTCTCCCTTCCTCTCTGTAAAAAAAATCAGTAAGATATATTTTAAAAATAAAATAAAAAGATGACATATAGATGGTGACAGGGAAAGGGGCTGCTGAGTCTTCCCTCTACTTATCTTCTCCACTGGCCACTGTTTAGTATCTCCTAGTAGTTCTCACTTTGTCCAAATGTAGGTTGGCCCATATTTTACTGTGACTATTTGGAAGACTTATCTTATATATTAAAAATTTGACCAAGCGTAAAAATAAACCTTTTCACGCAAAAGTCATATCTGAACGTCTGGGACCAATATAAATTGACATTACACCTCATCAGATGCTTTCTTACAATATGGAGTGTTAACGCATAGTCTGACATCTGCAACCACTGAATTTTCGTTGTCACATCAAAACTGCCTTGTAACAGGCAGTGGGAAGTTTAATTCTCAGAAGAACTCTGTTCTTAGTAATAAGGCAATGTTAAAATTTCTGGTAAAACAGATGGGAAAAGGCATTGTAGAGGTTTCTGTGACCAGATTCCTGATAGAGCTTTCTACTTTCATTCATTTACCCCAAAATATTTATGTGCTAGAATCTAGGGGCTTGAGAGCAAACAACAGTCTCTGCCTTCATGGAACTTAGATTAAGGGGAGGGTCAGAGGGTTCTCACCTCGTATGGAATTTTCACTAAATATCTTACAATATTTTAAGAAATACCAAAAACCTGGTAGGGAAATGTGCTTCTTCTGAAGCCTCAGTTTTATCATCTGAAAAATAGTGATATTACCTACTTCACAGGTTTGTTTCAAGATTTTGGAACGATGAATACAAAATCTGACAAACTCTATGTGATCAATATATTAGCTATAGTAAAAACTTGCTTCATGTTTAGGTAGAGGTTGGACCTATCCATTTAATAGTTTAATAAGGATTGGTCAGAAATGTCCCAAAAAGATTAAAGAGGTTATATACAAAGTAAGTTCAAGAGAGGCCACCCAGAATCAGGGCTTGCAGCTCTTTACAACTCTACTATGTGCCTAATGCATCCGAGTGCATTTACCCATATTTAATTTTAAAGCTATGATGTACAGAACTGTATTTAAAAAATTCCCCAGGTAAAAATTATCATAGTTGTGCTTTATGGCGCTATAAGGCTTTTATTACCAATTTAGCAGCCCTAGAACCATTTTTAAAAATTAAAAAATTGGCCCATCGTTGGGTCTTCCTTCAGCTCACCCCTCTGCCAAGATTAGGATGGCCCATTAATAATCCAGCATATTTACTTAGTTGGATTCCTAAGTTTCACAAGAGAACTATATCTTTCTCCTGTAGCTGATGAAACAAATTATTTGGGTCTATCAAATTCATTAAGGCACGTCCTTACTTATGGCCCTTCATTTTCAAATTATACTTCAAGTAGGTGGCTGATTTGATATAGAATGTAAGCAACTGAAAATTTAGGGTTTTATATCTGGTCTCGTGTCCCCTAATATTAAAAAAACAACGTATAAAACCAATTGCTTACTGAAGTCGTCAATAAACCCTATTAACATATGTCTGTTGTCCTATCAGAACGACTAATTAAAGGATGAGCCATCCATTCTTCTAAAGCATAAAAAATCATGCCTCCTTAAGTAACAGCTCTTATGCCTCTCTATAGTTTCATAATAAACAAACACAAACCTAATGGTATTAGTTTTCCTAAAACTTTTAATAATGTTGTGCTTTTTCAAACTAAAAATGTTATCCTTGGAGAGCTGTTTTATTATTTCAACTGGGAATGCTGGCTATTCTCAACGTTACCATTGTAGCAGAATGATCAGAGCTGTGTGCTTGACCACATTACCTTGGTCCCTTGTAGAACAGCTTTTACTGAATTGTGCTTTAGCATTATGCTGTTGGTTTCCACAGGGAGATCAATTTAACCACTTCTCAGCTCTCATCACATGGGGGGGAAACCAGCCCTATGGTGAAAAAAGCTAACTCAATGTTGTCTCAGTGGTAGTGACGAATTTGTTAGATCACTTAAATTCAGTTCTGAAAAGAATGCATCATTGACAACATTGAATAAGGTTAACTCAGGCAACTGAAGCAAACAATTTTTTAATAAGGATAACAAATTGCCAAGATTAAAACAAAAAAGCTAGTCTTTTGACTTTACCTGCTAATGCTTCTGCTGTATCCTGAAATTTCTCAAAATGTTTTAGCTTAACTCTAGAAGAAAGAAAAAAATGTCATGCAGGCACACTGATTTCTGTAAAAGCCACATATTCAGGAAAGGGTGTTGGACTGTTTCCAAAGCATGCACTGATAAAAAGAACGTTCCTGTCAAAGGGTACCAGGGTGCAAAGTTAGACATTCTTCACAAAATGACCAGTTCCTCTAAATGTTAGACTAGTAATGTTTGGACTATTATAGAGAAGGTTGTAGGCTTTGAAGGAATCAACAGCAAAGAGGTTGGCTACCACATCTAAACCACAGGAAAGACACTAAAGCTTCAACATCACCTCTGTTGCTTAAAGCTAGACTCAGATGCCTAAGAAAAGGCATGCGAGTCCGTTTTAAGCCAGGAATCTTATGACACTAATTTGTCATTCCAGTAAAAATACCATTAAACAACAGCTTATTGTCAGACCTGATTCCTGTCAACCTTATTTTAATTTTACTCCCTTCTTTCTCCCACACTTATGTGCAGAGTAACATCATTTCATATGGAAACAAATACATTTAATCCATTGCTGTCTCAGTGGTAGTGACGAATATTTGAGTGAGATCACTTAGATTCAGTTCCAACAAGAATACATCATTGACAACAATGAATCAAGTTAACCCAGCCAATTAAAGCATATATCCCTTTAAAAAGAGAAAATTAGCCCTAGCCAGTTTGGCTCAGTGGACAGAGCATCAGTCTGGGGACGGAAGGGTCCCGGGTTCAATTCCGGTCAAAGGCCTATGTCTGGGTTGTGGGCTCAATCCCCAGTAGGGGGCATGCAGGAGGCTGCCAATAAATGATTCTCATAATTGATGTTTCTATCTCTCTCCTCCTCGCCCTTCCTCTCTGAAATCAATAAAAATATATTTTAGGGAGAGAGGGAGAGAGGGAGAGAGGGAGAGAGGGAGAGGGAGAGGGAGAGGGAGAGGGAGAGAGAAGGAGAGAATATGAATGGGAATGAATTAGTCTTCTATTGTGTCTAAAATATTATCTTAAACAAGCTTTTCTTACCTGGTCAGAAACACCCTCTTGGCCCCTTAAATACATACCCAACAATACAAAGATTTAAGGAAAAAGTAGTAATTTCATTTGTCCTACCTCACTCACCCCTATTTGCACCCTTCTGCAGTGGCATTTGCTCATACCTCTCTGTATTTGTATAAATGCATATACAGATGCACAAGAACATGGCAAAAATGGGATCACATTATACAAAATTTGAAGCATGGTTTTCTCAGTATATCATGGGCCACTCTCTAGATTTGTAAGAGATCTATAGATATACTAAAATTTATTCAACAATTACAGTACCAATGAGCATTATTTCAAATTTTGGGTTTTGCCACTACAAATGATAGAACTACATATCTGTTTCTCTATTTCAGCGGTTCTCAACCTGTGGGTCGTGACCCCTTTGGCGGTCGAACGACCCTTTCACAGGGGTCGCCTAAGACCATCCTGCATATCAGATATTTACATTATGATTCATAACAGTAGCAACATTACAATTATGAAGTAGCAACGAAAATAATTTTATGGTTGGGTCACAACATGAGGAACTGTATGTAAAGGGCTAGAAGGTTGAGAACCACTGAACTATTTAGTATGACATTTCTCTGGGTTCAACACTCTTTATCTTTAGCAAGCTTTAATAGTTTTCTATTCTTGTGAGTTTTTTATTAGCACTAGCAGGTGAATTATGAAACGACATAACCTAAATCCACATGTATCAAGATATTAGTCAGGTCCTTCCTAGGACATCCACTAAATGGGTTATTTCAAAAGTTGATTCACAGATGGTGGAAGCCATCATGACTACCTTGAGGAAAAGCCAGCTCTCTTTACCACTCATTCCTTAAGCTGGCATCAACATTACACTCTATTTTCTACTCCAGAGACCTTGGGCAACTCAGGTATACCTTTTCAGGATGTCCTACCTAGTTATTACTCTAGTGGGAGCTAGGAAGTAGAAGTCATAAAGAATGAATAAACTTCAAATTACGTTAAAAAACACTGGAATAACACTAACTTAGAGCAACTAAAAGTTAAATCCATGCTTTTTGACAAATATTACTTTTAACAGAAATTTATACTTAATTCACAATCAGTTCATGCTTTGAAAGAACTTACGAAAAAGTGCTTTTGTGTTGCTGCCCAATCTAGTCTGAAACTAATAAAAACTAGCAGAGATAGCTTATGCTCCAAACAAGGAAATCTAATAATTAGGCTCCTAACAGTATCATTCCTGAAATACATTTTAAAAGTTATGAATATAACAATTATGTGAACGGAAGGGAGGGGTATGTAAAAAGAACCCCTACAAATGTGAAATGCTATGTTCTTATTTTCAAGGTGACTTACATTTTATTTGCTTTCTCAGGAGTTTCAAATTCTTTCCACAAACTATCAACCTCTTGAAGTTTCTTCTCATTCAAAACCTGTAATAAATATTTAAATAATTCTTAAAAATAGCACAGCTTAGCCCTAGCCAGTTGCTCAGTTGTTAGAGCGTCGGCCCTCAGACTGAAGGGTCCTGAGTTAGATTCCAGTAAGGGGCACATACCACCCCCACCCCCAATATCAATCACTGCTTCTGTCTCTCTCCCTCCCTTCCACACTCTCTAAAAAATCAATGGAAAAAATATCCTTGGGTGAGGATTAACGATAGATAAATAAATAAAAGCACAGCTCAGGCACCCATATACACCTACACACTTCAAGTACAACTGCACATGTAAAATGAGAATGGTGTAAGTTATTTTTTTCCTCTGAAATAATGAACCAGTTTTCTTGCCCAGTATAAAATTTTCAAATTAGTAGCTCAAGTAGCACATTTAGTAACTGGATGGAATCCAGATTGGGGGAGGAGAATGTCTTTGCTGAAAACTTTCTATTTTTAAGGACACCTTAACCCTTCAAAAAGCCTATCGTATTCATACTTTCTTTAGAATACTTTTAATATGCCATTATTTTATACTGCCAATTAAACTGCCCTGCTGTCAACTGTAAGACATCCTAATTTCAAGGATGTTAAATTAATAGGGGGGAAATGCACCCTAAGATTGATCCTACCCTATCTTGTACTTGAGCAGTTACCTTATCACAGAGTACTGGTCAGGGTGTAGAGAAATAACTTGTATTCACTCTTGATTTAAGTGAAACTAAGAGGATTTCTTGAAGGCAATTTTGTAGCATCTATCAACATAAACCATGCATATCCTATATGATCAATTAACTACTTTCTATAGAATAAATTTTGTTATTCACTGCTAATCATCTTAACATGAAGTATTACGGATTTCTCTAAAACTAAGATGCCATCAATTGTAAGACACATCCTGACATTGAAAAATTTTAAATGCAAAGAAAAAAAAAAGGGGGCACTTTAAATCTAAGAATCAGTTATTGACATTTAGGGATATATTCTTTAAGACTTTTTGACTGGGTGACATTTTATTTGTGCATACCGCACACTTAGCATACCATGGATGTGTAATCTTAGGTTTTAACAACCTAGAATTGCTGTGTATGAATATACCACCATTTATGCTTTTACTGATAAATATTTAGGCTATTGCTAAACTTTCCTTATCCTTCAGAAAACGTTGTTGTATGCACACACGTTGCATCTCTATAGAACAAGCTCCTGGCAGTGGAGCTCAGGAGAGTGGCCTCAATTTACCTCGTTCTTCCTAACATTTCAATAGCCTCCCAGGATACGAACGCCCCACTGCTCAATAATGTCTATGCTGATGAAGCCTTAACTTCAGACTTTACCTACTAAAACACCCTAATCTCAACTTGATCATCATCAACCCAGATTTCTCCCCTAGGTCGGTTTCAAATTTGAAATGACGGTTGCATCTCCACGTATAATAGACATCGCAAGCTTCCTGCAGCCAACCCGTAACTCTTCAGTCCCCCCCGCCCGACTAAAAACTCAGCCACCTGTTTCCCTTCCCTATCATCGCGCACCCACTTACTGACACCAAAACCCCGTTCAACCCATCAGCCAATCCCGTCAGTTCTACCTTTAAAATTCTCCCGAAGACCATCTTCCTATCAACCTCAATCAAAGCATCTTTATCTTGTCTGCTTTGATGCAAAACCACCCTGGTCTCCTCGCCTGCAGCCCTGCAATCCGGCCAGACAGCACAGGGAACCTATTCCTCTCGTGGGAACTTCTCAGCCATTCTTCAAAAACACTCGGGATAAAGCCCCAACTCCTTCATAACCTCTAAAACTCTAACATGGCTTCTGTTCACCTCTCTCCAACCGGGCCAAACCCTCACCCAGAACCCTGCGCCCCACAGAGCGAGGCCACGTGCTCGCCGGAACACGCGCCTCCCGCGCCCAAAGCCTGGCCCTTCCTTTCAGAGCAGGGAGCATACAAGGCACCCTGCGACCCTGAGCAGCGTCACCCTCTCCGGGAGTCTTTCCTCTTCCCCGCCGGCCCAACACGCGCCTTCCCCCTCCAACGGCTCACTCTCCCCTCTACCTTAAAGATGGCGTAGCCGACGGACGTTTCAAACAGCACCAGCATGGTTAGGCCGGGTCCGGGCGCCGCGCGACCCGCCGCGAGCTCTTATCCCAACAGAAAAAAGACCCGACGTGCGGCCCCCCAAGCCCGCAAGGCCGCGGCCGGCCAAGCACAAGCAGGCACGCTGCCCTGCAAAGCACCAGACCACGTTGCCTAAATGTTCCACACTGCACTGCGTGCAGCACGCGTGAACGCGCTTCTCCTCCACCGAGGATTCTGGGAAGTAGCGCACTTCCGGCGGGTGACGTGACGCGGAGAAGCGTAGCGGGACGTCACTTCCGCAATATTCCCGCCACGGGGAGTAGGGGAGGCGGGAGAAAACCACGGAATTGTCGCGAGATTTTGTCAGGCGACGAGTTTTTATGCCTGCAGACTGCACGGAGTCGAAATAAAACTTTGCTTACTATTATTTCTAGGGCTCGTATATGATATATTCCATGTGTGTCTCGGTGTCTGCCGCGGGCATGTGTAATTTGAGAGATGCAAGCCGCTAGGCTGTACTCCTGCTTTGAAGTCCTCAGAATGACAGCATGGTCGTCACAGTATCTGCGAGCTCTCCTGATGGTTCTTTCTGGCCAAAGGGATTGTTTTGCACAGATGTGTTTCAAATATATGTGGGCCTCTCCCCCACCCTCCCTTTTTTTACTGCAATGACTCTAGGGTGTGAATGTAGATGTTCTGTTCTTTTCTTAGTGTAATTGATAACCGGAACGGTGAGCCGAGGTGTTTTCCGGGGGTCGTGTCTCGGGATGCTGAAGAATGAGCTACGCGGACCAGAAGATTTAAGCAAAAGTGGGGAGAATTTATTACAAGCAGATTCAGACTCCCCACCGGGGAGGGGCCCAAAGAATGGGTTGGCTTCTTAGCATATATGTGTTACAAGCCTGCTCCACATCTATCTATGTCACCACCTGATTGATTCCCTCACTGTGCCCAGCAACGAAACTGAACTTGCTGTTTCTATGTGTAGGGACACCTTGTTTATTGCAGGCCTCCCTTGGTTTCCCATGCCTCCCGCTCTGTATCCAAAAACATTTTATTTTATTTCATTTTTCAGCATGGCTGGTTTCTGTCATTAGGCTTGCTTAAACTGCCGTGTCTGCCCCTGTCTACGTTCTACCTGCCTTTGTTTCCCGCTGGATCCCTGCCCTATCTGCCTGCGTTTCAAGCTAACTCCTCTCATAATTTGCTTTTCTGATAACTTGCAGTCTCCTTGACTGGTTTAAATACCCCAATTCTTACACAAGTCTGGCTTCCAATAGCAGTAAAATTTCTTCCCTCACTTCCCAGTGCCAATATCCAGATTGCCTGCAAATATTAAAGAACAACCTCCCTGCCCTAGCTGGTTTGGCTCACTGGATATAGCGTCGGCCTGCGGACTGAAGGGTCCCAGGTTCGATTCCAGTCAAGGGCATGTACCTTGGTTGCAGGCATATCCCCAGTAGGGTGTGTGCAGGAGGCAGCTGATCGATGCTTCTTTCTCATCGATGTTTCTAACTCTCTATCCCTCTCCCTTCCTCTCTGTAAAAAATCAATAAAATAGTGCTGCCAAAACCGGGTTGGCTCAGTGGATAGAGCACCGGCCTGCGGACTCAAGGGTCCAAGGTTCAATTCCAGTCAAGGGCATGTACCTTGGTGCGGGCACATCCCCAGTGGGGGGCGTGCAGGAGGCGGCTGATCGGTGTTTCTCTCTCATCGATGTTTCTAACTCTCTATCTCTCTCCCTTCCTCTCTGTAAAAAATCAATAAAATATATTTTTTAAAAATCATAAAGAAGAAGAAAAAAAGAACAACCTCCTGGAAGTTTCGGAACACTAGGGAACTTGATTTTCACAAGCAGCTCTGCAACCCGGCATCAAGAGAAAAATTCTTAACTAAGTAACAGAAAAAAGATGAAAGTGGGGGGAAATCAAGGGGTAGGGGAATCTATGGTACAGATGAGAGCGTGATTGATTATACCGTAGGATCCAGTGTCATCAGGGAAACAGAAGCCAAAATGGCTGGATTGGGGGGGGGGGGGCGCAGATGAATTGGAAGCACTGCATCTCTTTATATTGTTATATAACTTCATACTTTTTGGGGTCTAGTTTCCTTAATGGCAGTGCATCTGCTAGAGAATGGAATCTGTATCTTTCACTTACTTGGATCCTTATAAGGAATAATGTGCTAGTCATGAAGTCAGATCTCATTAAGTGATCTGTAAACATTTAATGAGTGAATATCTGCAAGAAGTAAAGTTCTTTTCCTTGTGTCTAGAAGAGCTTGAACCCTTTACACAAAGAGAAGTGAAAATATTCAATGAGAAACTTCTTTCCTGTGGCATTTCCTAGGAGTTTTCTTTGCATAGTGCCCATTAATTAAATTAAACAATAACTCAAATAGACAGGAGGAGGTGACATCAAGAAGGAAACTAAAGGCTGGAGGTCACAGTTTGATTCCAGTCAGGGCACATGCCGGGCTTGTGGGCTCTATTCCCAAGTGTAGGGTGTGCAGGAGGCAGCCAATAAATGATTCTCTCTCATCATTGATGTTTCTACCTCTTTTCCCCTCTCTCTTCCTCTCTGAAATCAATAAAAATATTTTTTAAAAAATAGGATAAAAAATAAACACTGCCTGCTTCCACTAAGGGTAAACATGCATATCACACCCTACAGAAAGGGAACACACAAACCACCATGTGCCCTAAGAAACAAAAACAAGACACAGCACAACTAGGGTCTAGTTCTAGATCACAAATTAAATGAAACCTTGAGCCTTTCTGTAAAATTATTTACTCCCAAAGAAAACAACTCTTCCGCTGACTTTTGCAGTGCTGGTATCTGAAGATCAGCTTTGCAGATAAGATAATCATCTGAGTCCTGGCTGGGTAGCTCAGTTGGTTGGAGTGTCGTCCTGGGCAGCAAAAGTTGTGGGTTCAATCCCGGGTCTGGATGCATATGGTGCGTATGGGGAGCAACCGATTGATGTTTCTGTGTCGCAATGGTGTTTCTCTCTCTCTCTCTCAAGTCAATTAAAAAATCCTCAGGTGAGAATTAAAAAATATATATAATTATGTGAGAAAAATGCAATTTTTAAAAAACTAATTGTTAACTTGGTAACGGATTTTTCTTTTAATGAATGTTTTGTTTATTCTGTTTTGTTATGAGCAAGCCTTTGAAAACTGGCCTCCTTAATAACTTTCTTTGCAAGTAAATTTTCTTTCCCAATGATTTACCTGTTGACACTGAGTAGACTTCAGTGCCAGAGGAGTACTCTTTTCACCTAGACATAATCTTTCTGGCTCTTGCATTGCCTTTCATGTGGCAATAGAGTTTTACTGACTAAATGTCTTTCTCTATTTCTGTTTCTGTTTCTGGTTAATGGCCAAGTCTGGGTGTTGTTCTGGTTTTGATTTGTACAACTGCTGCTGGCAAGAACATGAAATCTGGCATATTTGTTTGTTTGTTTATGAGATGACTATTTGGTGTATGCTAGATGGCAGTCAGATAGGCACAGGGAATCTTGTCCCGGTTGGCTAGCAGAAGGCAGAGTATGTGACTTCCTTTGTTTGTTTTTGATTATTTGTTCATTTGTCTGTTTGTCCTGCCACTCTTTGTTACTTGTCTTGTCAGTGGGGCATTATGAGTTACATAACTAAAAATGTTTTATGTGTCTGTGAACAGAAACTAGCTCTTTGAGATCTGGAACCACTGTAACCAACTGGTGAGTTCTGTGCTCTGTTTCCTTTCAACCCTTGGCTGAAGTTGGAAAGCTATGGCTACTGGTTTTCTGTTTGTGTATAAATGAAAAAAACTTTTTTCCTCCCTGCAAATGAAGGGTAGCTAGCTTTTATAATGGTTCGATTTCTGTATCTGTAGCTACACACGCCCTCTCTGAAAACTATTGACGATTCCTTGTCATAAAAATCTGTCATTTGTGCCCTAGACAGTTTGGCTCATGGATAGAGCGTCAGCCTGCGGGCTGAAGGGTCCCAGGTTCGATTCTGGTCAAGGGCACATGCCCGGGTTGTGGGCTTGATCCCCAGTAAGGGGTGTGCAGGAGGCAGCCGATCAATGATTCTCTCTCATCATTGACGTTTCTATCTCTCTCCCTCTCCATTCCTATCTAAAATCAATAAAAATTTTTTTAAAATAAATCTGTCATTTGTATGTAATCAGAAAAGGGGAGAAAATATATACAATGAGGGTTGAAAATGATTTGAAAAAATAAATAAATTGAAGTTCTTGTTAATTATGGAAAACTAGAGGCCTGGTGCATGAATTTGTGCATGGGTGGGGTCTGGCTGGCGACTCTAATGGGTGCCAATCAGGGGTGGGTCCAGCGGGGGGGGGGGGCTGCGGGTGGACAATTTGCATATTAGCCTTTTACTATATAGGATAATTTGGCCTTGCCCAAGTCTGGCCTTTGCCCTTGGCTTCTGGGAGGTAATCTACATCATATTTGATAGGCGTGTCTTTGTTTAGGATGGGGATTGCTCATTCAGGAAAGACCAACCATGTGATCAGCCAGGCCATAAGTTCAACCATATGGGCAATCAATCAATCAATTGGTATGCCTAGATTATTAAGCCCCAATAAAAATCTCTGAAACTGCCCTTGCTGGTTTGGCTCAATGGATACAGCGTCAGCCTCTGCGGACTGAGGGGTCCTAGGTTTGATTCCAGTTAGGGGCACATGCCCGGTTACGGGCTCAGTCCCCAGTGGGGGCAGCCGATCCGTGATTCTCCCTCATCATTGGTGTTTCTATGTCGCTCTTCTCCCTTCCGCTTTCTGAAATCAATAAAAATATTTTTTAAAAATCTCTGAACCTAGTTGGCAATAATCTATGAATATTGTCATACTTCAGGGCTGGGACGGTAACGACATCCTCACTGATGGGAGAGGACAATGGAAGTTTTGTGTTTGGAACTCTGCCAGGTTTTGCCCTGTGTGTTTCTTCCATTACTGATTTGGATCTGTATCCTTTCCCTGTGTAAAATTATGGCCCTTCCAGCTTGGCTCAGTGGTTGTCAAACTATGAATGAGGAAGTTGTGGTTCGATTCCAAGTCAGCGCACATGCCTGGGCTGTGGGTTCGATCCCCACTGGGGGGCGTACAGAAGGCAGCTGATGATTCTCTCTCATTATTGATGTTTCTGTCTCTCTCTCTCCCTCTCCCTTCCTCATGAAATCAATACAAAAAAACATATTTTAAAAAACTCCTTTTTTTGCCCTGACTGGTTTGGCTCAGTGGATAGAGCATCGGCCTGCGGACTGAAGGGTCCCAGGTTCGGTTCCGGGCAAGGGCATGTACCTTGGTTGTGGGCACATCCCCAGTGGGGGGTGTGCAGGAGGCAGCTGATCGATGTTTCTAACTCTCTAATCCTCTCCCTTCCTCTCTGTAAAAAATCAATAAAAAATGTTTTAAAAAAACAAAAACAAAAAAAACTTTTAAAAAAAATTATTTAGCTTTCTTTTTTTAATTAAAATTCTTTATTATTTAAAGTATCACACCTGTCTCCTTTTTCCTCCATTTATCTCTCCCTGGCTGTTCCCACTCCCAGCAAAAATTTTTTCTTTATAACAGTCATTTCATGTCTTTTATTTATTTATTTATTTTTATTTTTTATTTTTTAAAATTGTTTTATTGCTTACAGTATTACAAAGAGTATTACATATGTCTCCTTTTTTTTCCTGCCCTTGACAATCCCCTGGCCTCCCCTACCCCCCAGTGTCCTATGTCCATTGGTTATGCTTATATGCATGCATACAAATCTTTCGGTTGATCTCCATTTTCATGTCTTATCATACCTCATGAAAATAAATTCTTGTGGGCTTCCTTTGGAGCACGCTCAGAGATTTCTTCCTCCTTTCTCAAGCATGTACCTATGTTCTCTTTCTCCTAAACTCAAAGAGTCTCAGCAAGACTTGCAACCAGGGGAGCAGCAGTCAGTGGCATTTCGTCCCAGGTAACCCCCAAACCTGTCTCCAAGGCCCCCTTTTCTCTGACTTTGCAGTGAGCTAATAGGAGCCTGCCTTGGCTCACTCCTGTCACTGTGACCTTTATTTCTCAGTCAGTCCATTCTGCCCTATGTGACTCACTTTCCCCCCATAACAATTCTGGAGGGCCAAAGCAGATCATGCCTAGGCTCTCTCCTGTGGCTCCTTCTACACCTAAGCCCTTCCTTTGTTCTGCTATCCCCAACTTTCATAAATGTAACCTCAAAATAAAAGGAAAAAAAAACAAGGAATCCTGAGTTCATTTTCAAACAAGCATGTTTTTTGTTAATCTGTGGTGGGCAAGCTCAACCAAGGGTTCGGTGAGCCTTAGGGGGGTCAGCGAAGCATGTAGAAAAGACAAAGAGAATAAGCTGGGACTCTAGGTGGATCTTCCTGTGCCTGGCTGAGCCCACAGAGAGAGATCCAGACAGCCAGCTGAGCCTTTATTTTATAGCCAGAGGTAAACAAGGTAGTGGTCACCATGGTTACAGTGTTCTTGTGAATTTCACTTGTTTTGGCAGCACTTGCTGCACCTCCTGCATCCCATTAGCTACCCAGATAAAATCTAGGGAGCATCATAAAGTCAAGCCTAATTATGCTAACAGAGCTGTGCCCTCTAAGCTGGGGCTTGTTTGTGGCTTTGCCAACAGGTCAGTCTGAGGCTTAACCCTATAGCTGCTCCCTACATTAATCCTCACCTGAGGATATTTTCCCATTGATTTTTAGGGACGTGGAAGGGAGGAGGAAAGACAGAGAAACATCAGTGTAAGAGAAACTCATCCATTGGTTGCCTCCCCTGGGGCTCCAATCGGGAGGAGCCTGCAAACAAGGTACATGCCCTTGACTGGAATTGAACCCGGGATTCTTCAGTCTGCAGGTCAACGCTCTTTCCACTAAGCCAAACTGGCTAGAGCAAGCATTTTAAAAAAATATTTTATATACACACACACACACACACACACACACACACACACACATATATATATTTTTTCAGAGAAGAAGGGAGAGGGAGAGAGAGATAGAAACATCAATGATGAGAGAGAATCATTGATTGGCTGTCTCCTTCACACTGCCTACTGGGGATCAAGCCCCCAATCCGAGTATGTGCCCTTGATCGGAATTGAACCTGGGACCCTTCAGTCCGAAAGCTGATGCTCTAGCCACTGAGTCAAACCAGCTAGGGCAGCATGTTTTAAAAGAAAACCTATGAAGAATTAGAAGAAACCTATAGAATGTAAGCTCAATGAGAGTAGAGGCTTTATTTGTTTTGTTCATTGCTCAGAGTGGAACACTACTGTAAAAACAAACAAACCTATGTGACATTTACATACCCGTGGGTGGTGGGCAGAATAAACCTAATATCAATGGCCAAAAAGATGGTAAGCCATGAGATGCAGTGGCAAAACATTTTGCAAAACTGTGTTGCCTGAGATTATTTGAGCAGCAGACCACATGTCTACTGAGCCCTGGGGGAAGGGAGTAGAAAATAGAAACTTAATAGAGGTTATTTTTAGAAGAGAGTGGCAAGATATTATAAGAAAGAGATGAGATCAGGAAAGAAATCCCTTAAGGGTTTGTAAGAAGCAACAGAAAGGAAGAGAGTCTAAAATTTGGGGCCTTACAGTTCCAGCTGGTTTTGCTCAATGGATAGAGCATCAGCCCTCAGACTAAGTGTCCGGGTTGGAGTCCTGTCAAGGGGCTCTGGTTGGGGCCCGTGCAAGAGGCAACCAGTCGATGTGTTTCTCTCACATTGTTGTTTCTCTCTCTCTGTTTCTCCCCTGCCCTTCCTCTCTCTCTCAAATCTGAAAAACATATTTTAAAAAAAGAAACTACCACTTGTCCAGTTGGGGCGTACTATCAAAGAAAAAATCACAATGATCTGAAAAAGCTATTAAAATAGTCCTTCCTCCCTCCTCCAATTATATACCTGCATGAGGGTGTATGTTCTTTACATAAACAAATTATAACAATACAGCAACAATTGAATGAAGTAGATACAACTACCGGGTGTCTTCTATCAAGCCAGGCATTTAAAAAATTCAAGACATTTGCAAAAACAAAAAACACTGTCATTCTTCTCATTAGGTTTTCTAGTTTTTGAATTTAGAAAATGTATTCTTTTTTTATACAAATATGTTATTTATGCATTTCAAGGGCTTATTATTTTTTTTAACAAATACATATTTAATATTTTTTTCAGTTTTAATTTCTAACGTGTTAAATATTGATAGCAATAACACGTAAAAAAAAGCTCTTTGGAATCTTCAGCAATTTTTAAAGGTTTAAAGGAGTTCTGGGACCAAAACGTTTAAGAATTGCTGCTGTAGCTGATTTCTACTTACCCTTTGGATTTCTTTTCGATTTTTTTTTGGAAGCTTTTCATGGACATCTGGTTGAATGTAAGTGTCCTATGTACTCCATTAATAATACCTTACTTATTATTAGCAGCTCCTCCCAGCTCTATTATATATATACTTGAGGCCCGATGCATGAAATTTGTGCAAGAGCAGGCCTTCCTTCCCCTGGCTGCTGGCACTAGCTTCTCTCTGGCACCCGGGACCCTGGCTTCCCTTCCAGAGGGAGGCCCTGTCCACGCGCCATAGCCCACCAGTTGGTGGCCTTGGCCTCCCTCTGCAGGGCGATCATGGGACGATCACCGGGCCCCCGACCAATCGCATAGCACCCACCTTGGCTGGTCTGGTGCCAGCGGGTGTCATAGCATGGTCCCAGAAGGTCATCTGGACAGTCATTGTGCGGTTCCGCCGTCCTGTCTAATTAGCATATTATGCTTTTATTATTATAGACATATATATATTTAAATATTTTATTGATTTTTTACAGAGAGAAAGGGAGAGAGATAGAGAGTTAGAAACATCGATGAGAGAGAAACATTGATCAGCTTCCTCCCGAACACCTCCTACTAGGGATGTGCCCGCAACCAAGGTACATGCCCTTGACTGGAATCAAACCTGGGACCTTTCAATTTACAGGCTGACACTTTATCCACTGAGCCAAACCGGTTAGGGATAGATATATTTTTTAACAAATATTTTTTACTGATTTCAGATAGGGAGAGGGAGAGATAAAAACATCAATAATGAGAGAGAATCAATGATTGGCTGCCTCCTGCACACCCCCCACTGGGGATTGAGCCCGCAACCTGGGTATGTGCCCTTGACTGGAATCAAACCTGGGAACTTCAGTCCACAGACCAACGCTCTTCTAGCCACTGAGCCACACCAGCTAAGGCTCCATTATATTTTATACGTAACAGTTTTATTGAGGTATAATTAACATTTCATACAGTTCACCCATTTAAAATGTGTAATTTCTAGTTTTTTAGTATATTCACTGTGTGGTGCAACCATCATCACAATCGATTTTAGAGTATTTTCATCACCTCCAAAAGAAAACCCGTGCCTCTAAGTAGTCACTCTCTATTTCCTCCCTCATCCCCCTGCCCCAGTAGAAGGCTGGAGCAGAAGTTTACTAATTTATTTTCTGTCTCTGTAGAGTTGCCTACTCTGGACATGCCATATGAATGGAATGATACTCTATGACTGGCTCCTTTCACTTAGCATGCTCTCTAGTTTTATCAACATTGCTTGAGTACTTCATTCCTCTTATGGCCTAATGAGGTTCCATTGTATGGATATACAACTTTCATTTTTCCATTAGTCAGTTGATGGATGTTTGGGCTGTTTCCACTTTTTTGCTATTATGAATAATGTTGCTGTGAATATTTGCATACATGTTTCTGTGTGGACATATGTCATCAGTTCTCTTGGGTATATATCTAGGAGAAGAATTGCTGGATCACACTAACTTTGTGCTTAACAGTTGGAGGAACTGCCAGAATGTTTTCCAAAGCATTTTATATTCCTCCTAAATAGTATACGATGATTTTAACTTCTCCATATGCTTTTCAACACTTCTAAATATCATTTTGTTTTTAATTACAGATATCCTAGTGGTGTGAAGTGGTATCTCATTGTAGCTTTTTGAAAAAATATATTTTATTGATTTTTTACAGAGAGGAAGGGAGAGGGATAGAGAGCTAGTAACATCGATGAGAGAGAAACATCGATCAGCCGCCTCCTGCACACCCCCCACTGGGGATGTAACCACAACCAAGGTACATGCCCTTGACTGGAATGGAACCTAGGATCCTTTAGTCCGCAGGCCAATGCTCTATCCACTGAGCCAAACCGGTCAGGGCTCATTGTAGTTTTAAGTTGCATTTCCCTGATTGCTAATGCTGTAGAGCATACAAATGTCATTTGAATAAATGACTATTCAGATTATTTTAGTCAATTTTAATATTGGGTTGTCTTTTTATAATTGAATTGTAATGGTTCTTTATGTGTTCTGAATATTAGACCCTTACATATATATATATTTGCAAATGTTTTCTTCCTTTCTTTCTTTTTTTTTTTTTTAAATTTAGATATATCTTTTTTTTTTTTATATTTTATTGATTTTTTACAGAGAAGAAGGGAGAGGGATAGAAAGTCAGAAACATCGATGAGAGAGATCGATCAGCTGCCTCCTGCACGCCCCCCAGTGGGGACGTGCCCGCAATCACGGTACATGCCCTTGACCGGAATCGAACCCGGGACCCTTGAGTCCGCAGGCCGACGCTCTATCCACTGAGCCAAACCGGTTCGGCTTCTTCCTTTCTTTAGGTTGTCTATTCAATACCAAAGGCAAAAGTTTTTAATTTTGATGAAATTCAGTTTATTTTCACAAATTGAAATAAATTGTGTCACATCTAAAAGCCATCCCTAATCCAACAGTAAAATTGATGCCTTTGTTTTCTCCTAAGAGTTTTATAGTTTCGGCTCTTACATTTAGGCCTTCATTTTTAAGTTAAATTTTCATAAATTCCGAGGTAGTGATCCAAGCTCATTATTTTGCATGCGGATACCCAGTTGTCCAGCAACATATGTTGAAAGATTTCTTTCACCATTGAATTGTCTTGGCATTCTTGTTGAAAATTAACTGATGTGAGTGCTTCTTGATTTATTTCCAAATCTCTATTCTATTTCACTTGTCTATCTCTTTATCCTCTATGCTTATGCCAGTAGGGCCATTGTAATTTATTATGTATTTACTTATTATTTTTTTTGGAGGGCCATTGTCTCTTAAAGATCTTAGAAGGATCATTCTTTAACTCAAAGCAACCAGTTCAAGGGTCGGACTTAGCTCCTCCTCCCCACCAGTTTCGAACTTCTCAGCAGCATCTTTTTCATCAGTAACCACCCCGATGTCCCTCCCATGAGATCCTTGTTTTGTTTTGCCTCCCCCCCCCCCCCGCGCGCATCAAGGTCACGTGTTTGCAGGGTGGGGGTGGGGGCTGGTTAAGCAAAATTCTTAGTCTAGGGGCCAGGAGCGCCGGTTTCCAATGCGATTGGAGGTTGACCGGCCAGGAGACAATGGGAGTGTGTGGGCTCAGCCTCCGGAACCGGGCTCGGTGCGGAGAGGGGGGGGGCTGTCAGCAAAGGCCCAGCGCGGGGCGGGGACCGGGCCCGTTTCCCCTGGGGGTGGGCCCGGCCTCCCGCGGAGCCGACGAGACGGTAGTTCCTTCCCTCGCTCGCCCGCCGCCCGCGCCCGCGCCCTCCCGCCGCGGCGCCCCCCGCCCCGTCCGCGCTCCGCCTCGGCTCCGGCCCCGGCCCCGCTCCCCGCGCGGAGCGGAAGTGACGCGCGCCTCAGCGGAAGTCCCTCCGGCCGCGGTGTTGTGCTGTGGGGAAGAGGGACGGAATTGTAAACCCGGAGCGAGGTCCTGCCTGCCCGAGGCCGCTGCGCTGCGGAGACCCCGGGTGAAGCGCCGTCACCATGTCTGACCAGGTACCGGGCGGGGAGCCGTGTGATGGCGGCGGCCGGGGCCTCGCTCGGCAGGTCCGCTCGCCGCCGGGCTGGGGCTGGGGCTGGGGCTGGGGGCTGGCAGCGCGGGGGAGGGGAGCGCCGCCGGGGGGAGGGGGCGGCCGGTGGGGACTCGGCGGGCCGGGGAGGGGCGTGCACTGGGGCCCGCGGCGGCGGGGCCTCCCGGGGCCTCCGGAGCCGTCCTGCCCGCTCCGCGCTCGCTCCTCAGCTGGGTCCCGGCGCCTGTGGCCGCGGCCTCCTCGAGTCGCCCCCCGTGCAGAGCCCCGCTCCCAGCTCCCTGGGAAGGGGAGTCCTTGGGGAGCCCGTCTGCCTCCCTCGCGGGAGGACTGATGGCTGGAGCCGGGCCCCGGCCCCGGTTATGTAACGGGAGCGAGTCTGCCCCGGCGGCTCGGTGGCCCTGGAAAGCGGGCGGGCTCCACTTTCTGGTCCTGGAGCTGTGAATGGTCCCGGAGTGGGGCCGGGGGGCGGGGGCCGGGGCGGGGAGGGAGACGCTGTCGGTGCCGCTGGGGACCGGGGCAGCTGCTTTCCGTTCGGGTCGTCGCGGGGGCCGGCCGCTGCTGCTCTCTCGGAGCCTTTCTCCAGGTGGGGGTGCAGAGCTGTCGCCCCTTTCCCTGTGTCTTTCCGCGTCTCACTCGGGATTGGCTCCGCAGCTCTCCAGTTGCGAGCGAGCCCTCGGGATGACCAAGAAACAAAGTAGAACGGCGCTGCTCGGGCCGCGGAAAGCGTTCCCTCTGGGCATTCGCCGAGGGAGACGGAGGCTCTTTAGGGAAGATCGGAAAGCTTCGTGTGTTCAGAGCCGTCGCGGAACGTGTGCAGAAAGCTGCCTGTTAGGGCCAAGCGCTCCGTTTCGATGTTCGTATCAAGAATTTTCTGGGAATGTGCACTCCCATCAGGGGCGTCCGGTCGTCTGTGCTAAGCCTTTTCTTAATCCTTTTCTAGTTAACCACGCTTACGGCTAGGTTTTTTTTTTTTTTTTTTTTTTAGCAGTAAGGTGTTTTTGTCTGGCCTTTTGTTAGCCAAGGCGACGTTGACTTTTTAAAGTAATTTTCGGCCTTTCACTTGTTTAGTAATTATCTAGAAAACTGTTTTTCATTCAACTCCATAATGCACTTGAACTTTTAGAACTTGAGCACACTTACTCCCTTAAGCTTTTAACTCAGTTCAGTTTTGTGCGTCTTGGGCATACCAAGGGAGGCTTTGGTGGGTTTGTACTGTTGTGGGAAACGTACGTTTACATTTTTAAAGCTTAACTATAATCTAGATTAGTTTTGGCTGGATCTTATTACTAACAAACAGTCTAGATTAATTCCCAAGTTGGTATGGGGATGGCATTATAAGTATCTCCCTAGATAGTTGTTTACTTGGTTGCCAGGGAGGAGAGAACAGGTGTCAATGTTTAGTTTCATCAGCCTTTTATTGTGATGTTCAGAAATGGCTAAGAAACATGTTGAGATTTACTAGTCGGGCGAAAGAACGATGTACAGAAAGAACTGTAAAGTAAGTTGTAGAATGTATTGCTCCAGTTTTAATTCTGCTCACTTAAGAAAGACTGGAAGGAGGAAGTAAAGGACTTGGGACATTAACAGCTGGCTTTAGCCCAGAGGGTCTTTAGATTCTTTTCCAGGGTTCCTCAAGGCCAGAGCTTTTCTTTCTTTTTTTTTAAAAAAATATATTTTATTGGTTTTTTACAGAGAGGAAGGGAGAGAGATAGAGAGTTAGAAACATCAATCAGCTGCCTCCTGCACATCTCCTACTGGGGATGTGCCCGCAACCCAGGTACATGCCCTTGACCGGGATCGAACCTGGGACCTTTCAGTCCGCAGGCCATCGCTCTATCCACTGAGCCAAACCGGTTTTGGCAAGGCCAGAGCTTTTCATGGTAATACTAAGACGTTATTTGTCCTTTTCACTCTGATTCTTCCATGAGTGTTGAGTGGAGTTTTCTAAAGACATGACTGATATCACGACAGGTTAAAATGTGGAAGCAGATGTGCAAATCCAGCTCCTTTCTATTAAGCCAGACATTAAAGAGATTTGAAAAATGTTGAACAGTGCCACTTTAATCACTAGTTTTGTTTTGAAAACTATTTTTTAAAATTGATTTGAGAGAGAGAAGAGAAGGGGGGAGAGGGGAGAGAGAGAGAGAGAGAGAGAGAGAGAGAGAGAGAGAGAGAGAGAGAGAAGCATTGATTTGTTGTTCCACTTAAGCATTTATTGGTTTCTTCTTGTATGTGCCCTGACCAGGCATGGAACCCAAAACCTTGGTGTATTGGGACGATGCTCTAACCAACAGCTATGTGGCCAGGGCCTTGAAAACTGTTTTACTAAAAAGTTTTGCTAATATATGATGGGCTTATTGTTATTTTAAAATGAATTAATATTTAAAGCATTTGTTAGTTTCAATGCCTAGTACTGTAAACCGTAATAGGTGTAATTAACCTGACAAAAGTTTTATGGGGTTCTAAATAATTTTTAAGAGCATAAAAATCCTGAGACCAAAAAGTTTGAGAACGTTTTTCTAGTCTGATAGACCAGTATCATTGTTAATAATTGGGACCCAGTACAGTTTCATGTTGGGTGCTGTACAGTTTCATGTTTAGGGAGGATGCTAAGGATTTAGGGAGGTAGGAAGCTGAACTGTATCCTTAAGAGGCTTATAAGAGGAAGTAAGAATCCCAGGTTACTACTGGGCAGTATCAGTAGCATGAGACTGAACCATAGTCTCCAAAAGACAATCTTTCTTTAAAGGAAGTTTTATTAGAACGATGTATTTTTTTCAGGCACCTCTCAGGAGGTTATTGTCTGGGGCTAAGATACTGAAATTGAGTAATAATTTCAGGTTAAATTAGGTAGACATTAAATTCACACAGGACTTAAATTTCTGGGTTCTCCATTATTTAATGAAATATAAATATTTTTGGAATTTGAGTGAAATACTTGATTATAATTTTTAACAATTCCAGCATTATCCAGTGGATTTTTTAAAAATATATATCCACTGAGCCAAACCGGTTTCGGCTCAGCATGTGTTCTTTAAAAAAAAAAAAATACTGATTTTTACAGAGAGGAAGGGAGAGGGATAGAGAGTTAGAAACATCATTAGTGAGAAACATCCATCAGCTGCCTCCTGCATGCCCCCTATTGGGGTTCGAGCCCGCAACCAAGATATATGCCTTTGACCGGAATCAAAGCCGGAACCCTTCTTCAGTCCGCCAGCCAACGCTCTATCCACTCAGCCAAACTGGTTAGGGCTCAGCATGTGTTCTTTTCAGCATGGAGACCACGGGATATTCAGACTCATACCATCTCAGGGTCCATAGAGTGAGTGAGTATTCCCAGAGAACCCTGGATGGACACCTCAGGCCTCCTAGGACCTATCCTTTGAAGTCATTTCTGCCTTCTGTTGGTCAGGCAAATCACTAAGGCCAAATTCAAGGGAAAGACATTTATATATTTATTTACTTACGGAATTATTTTTATTTTTTTATTATTATTTTTTAATTAAATCTTTATTGTTCAGATTATTACATTTGTTCCTCTTTCCCGCCCCCCATAACTCCCGTCCTCCCAGTTCCCGCCCCACCCTCCGCCCTCACTCCCCACCCACTGTCCTCATCCATAGGTGCATGATTTTTGTCCAGTCTCTTCCCGCATCTCCCACACCCCTTTACCCCTCAAGAATAGTCAGTCCATTCCCTTTCTATGTCCCTGATTCTATTATAATCACCAGTTCATTCTGTTCATCAGATTATTTATTCACTTGATTCTTAGATTCACTTGTTGATAGATGCATATTTGTTGTTCATAATTTGTATCTTTACCTTTTTCTTCCTCTTCCTCTTCTTAAAGGATACCTTTCAGCATTTCATATAATCCTGGTTTGGTGGTGGTGAACTCCTTTAGCTTTTCCTTATCTGTGAAGCTCTTTATCTGACCTTCAATTCTGAATGATAGCTTTGCTGGATAAAGTAATCTTGGTTGTAGGTTCTTGGTATTCATCACTTTGAATATTTCTTGCCACTCCCTTCTGGCCTGCAAAGTTTCTGTTGAGAAATCAGCTGACAGTCGTATGGGTATTCCCTTGTAGGTAACTGAGTTTCTTTCTCTTGCTGTTTTTAAGATTCTCTCTTTATCTTTTGCTCTTGGCATTTTAATTATGATGTGTCTTGGTGTGGTCCTCTTTGGATTCCTTTTGTTTGGGGTTCTCTGCGCTTCTTGGACCTGTAAGTCCATTTCTTTCACCAGGTGGGGGAAGTTTTCTGTCATTATTTCTTCAAATAGGTTTTCAATATCTTGGTCTCTCTCATCTTCTGGCACCCCTATAATTCTGATGTTGGTACACTTGAAGCTGTCCCAGAGGCTCCTTACACTATCCTCGCATTTTTGGATTCTTTTTTCATTTTGCTTTTCCGGTTGGGTGTTTTTTGCTTCCTCGTATTTCAAATCATTGACTTGATTCTTGCGCTCCTCTGGTCTGCTGTCGGGAGTCTGTATAATATTCATTATTTCAGTCCATGTATGCTTAATTTCTAGTTGGTTCCCCAATATAAGATCGAGGGTCTCATTAGTTTTCTTGTAGATCTCATTAAGTTTATCGGCGGCTTCTAAACAGTTCTTGAGAGACCTTAAAAGTGTGGTTCTGAACTCTATATCTTCCATTGACAATTTTGTCCTGTTTCTTTGTCTCCGCATTTTGTTATGCTTCCTTGGTGCACCCCCTAGTGGTCTTTGTGCACAGTCTTATAGTTAAACCTTGATTGTTGTAGCTAATACCAGGGAGGGTTTGACCTCCAGGCCAAGTGGCTATGAGAATCAGCTGTGTCTGCAGTGAGAGAACTTCTGTCCTCTAGGGAGGTGCTAATCTAGCCTTTGCCTGAGGCTATCCGGCAAATGCCTCTGTGCAGGGCTTGGGCGGGGCGGGTCGCACAGGATCAACAGGGTGGGCTGGAGAGAGCAGTTATGGTGGCTCTCAGTCCTGTCCCCAGGGGCTTTGCCTCTCTGAGTCCCAGCACTCGCTGAAAACCTCGGAGAGAAAGCTGCACTCGCTCTGACCGAAGCCAGACAGTCCTGCTTCTCCCGTTTGAGTCTGGGTCCCTAAAGACTCGCCTGTATCTGGAGCTCAGAGTCTGCGACTCCCTCCCGATTGAAAACGCCAACTGCGCCCTCCGCCACCAGCCCTCTCCGCGCACTCCGCACCTCAGAACTTGACTTCAGCACTGAGCCTCCTCTGAGTGTCCGTATGCGTTTCTCTTTCCTCCTAGTTGTAGGACTTCCACTCAGCCAGCGTTCCTGTGGTTCTGGGTGATGTCCGTTCCGTTTTTTAGTTTCACTTTTGAAGTAGTTGTTCAAGGCAGCAAACTCCGGCGTTAACCTATGCCGCCATCTTGGTTCTCTGGAATTATTTTTAATTGGGATGTAATTGACATATTAGTTTCAGTTGCACAATATAACGATTCAATAAGTGTATATTGTGAAGTGATCACAATAAGTTTAGTTAGCATCCATCACCACAGTTACAAATTTTTTTTTGTGATAACTTTTAAGATCTGCTTTCTTAGCAACTTTTAAATATACATACAATTTAGTATTATTAATTGTAGTCACCAAGGGAAAGACAGGTTCTGTTTCTCAATGGGAAGAATAACTAAAGAATTTGCAGTCATCTGTAATCCACCACATTAATTGTATTTTTTTAAAAATATATTTTTATTTATTTCAGAGAGGAAGGGAGAGGGGGAGAGAGATAGAAACACCAATGATGGGAGAGAACCATTGATTGCTGCCTGCAACCCAGACATGTGCTCCAACCGGGAATTGAACTGTGATCTCCTGGTTCATAGGTTGACGGTCGATCTATGAATCACACTGTCCAGGCCCCTGCAGTGTTCTTTATATTTCCCTGTTGATGTTTATTGATTTTACTGTTAGTTTGAGATAGCAGGCAATATGATGAACTGGGTAGGTATTAGAATTCATAATTATGTATACTATTATGAAATAGAATCAGTATGCTGAACTGTAGCTGTGACTTGAGAGAAATGGTAGTCTGACAGATACATGAAGTGTTGCTAGTGGATATTGCAAGTATATAGGTTATAACAATATTATAAAGAAAATCTGACCTAAAAAAATATTTCATTGTATTTTGAAAGCAATATGATTGTTATGGATAGAGTACTCATAAAGATACGTTGAATAGTTGCAATTTCAAAGCTCTATAAAGCAGTCATAAACTTCCCATAGCAGTTAGCTTTTATATAAAGTGTTAACAATTGTTTACTTAAGTACCTTTCTCCATTAGACTGTTCACTTTTGAAGGTCAGGAATCAGCCTTTATTCATCCTTTATTTCTGAAATGTCCAGTACAGTGACTGCATACTTAGTAAAAGTTCTCGAAGTGGTCAGGTTCATTCATTTAACAAGTTTATATTGAATGCCAATATGTTCAAGGCACCATTCTAGACCCTAGAAGGTTGCCTCAAAAACATGAAGCAGCAGGTATGTTCCTCCTCCACTTTCAATTCCCAGGGTGTTTTGTTATTAAGGGTTGGTTGTCATGGAGTGGTTTTTATTTTCTGACTAGAGGCCCGGTGCACAAAAATTTGTGCACTCGGGGGGTGGGGGTGGGGGTGTCCCTCAGCCTGGCCTGTGCCCTCTCGCAGTCTGGGACCCCTCGGGGGATGACCACTTGCTGGCTTAGGCCTGCTCCCCAGGGGATTGGGCCTAAGATGGCAATCAGACATCCCTCTGGCAGCCCGGCAGCCCTCAGGGGATGTACACTTGCCAGCGGGGAGCAGGCCTAAACTGCAGTAGGACATCCTTAGCGCTGCTGAGGAGGCAGGAGAGGCTCCCACCACCACCGCTGTACTGGCAGCCATCAGCCTGGCTTGTGGCTGAGCAGAGCTCCCCATGTGAGAGCGCCCTGACCACCAGAGGGCAGCTCCTGCATTGAGTGTCTGCCCCCTGGTGGTCAGTGTGTGTCATAGTGACCAGTCATTCCTAGTCCTTCTGCTGTTAGGGTCAGTTTGCATATTACCCTTTTACTATATAGGATAGAGGCCTGGTGCACGGGTGGGGGCCGGCTGGTTTGCCCTGAAGGGTGTCCCGGATCAGGGTGAGGGGCCCCACTGGGGTGCCTGGCCAGCCTGGATGAGGGGCTGATGGCTGTTTGCAGCTGGTCGCACCTCCTTTAGGGTGGGGGTCCCCACTGGGGTGCCTGGCCAGTCTGGGTGAGGGGCTGAGGGCCATTTTCAGGCTGGCGGGCGACTGAAGCTCCCAACCTCTCCTTTTTTTCTTTCTTTTTTTATTCTGGGATTTATTTACCTTCTTACAGCTGTCACTGGAGCTGAGAGCTGGCTCCAGCTTTGAGGCCTCGGCTGCTGAAAGCAGGTATCTGGGGTTTGTTTAGCTTCTATAATTGCAACATTGTTTCTTAGAGTGCAGCTCAGAGTCTGGCAGCGGCAGGTGGGGAACCTTGGCTTCCTCCATCACTGGAGCAAGGAAGCCTCCTCTCTCAGTCCGCAGGTCGACGCTCTGTCCACTGAGCCAAACCAGTCAGGGCTTAAGCCTCCTGTTCGCTTCAGCTGCCTGGCTGCCGGCCGCCATCTTGGTTGGCAGTTAATTTGCATATTGCCCTGATTAGCCAATGGGAAGCGTGTCGGAGGTACAGTTAATTACCCTATTTGTCTATTATTAGATAGGATGTTTTTGCTTCATGATCTTTAATTCTGTTAACAATAGTTATCTGGTAACTTTATCTCCAAGGTCAAATCATTTGCTTCTTCCAGAATATTGGGCTTATTATGGATAATTTTCTCTAAGACTGGTATAGTATCTCATTTTGGAATTTATAGAAATTGTGATTTTTTTGGGGGGGGGCGTAGATAATTCTCTAATATTCTACTTCTTTAAAAAAGTCATGTGGGCCCTGGTGGGATAGCTCAATTGGTTGGTGCGTCATCCCCATACACCACGGTTGTGGGTTTGAACCCTGGTTAGGGCACATACAAGAATCAACCATTGAAAGCATAAATAAGTGGAACAGAAATTGATGTTTCCCTCCCTCCCTCCCTCCCTCCCTCCCTTTCTTCCCTCTCTTTATTAAAAACACACACACACACACACACACACACACACACACACACAAAACCAGTGTCCTAACTATATACTGGTACACAGATACACAGATTAATCTTGACTGTTTTAATAAATTATAACATTACTAGAGGCCCAATGCATGAAGATTCATTCAAGAATGGGCATTCCTTCCCCTGGCTGCCAGCACTGCCTTTGCTTGCCTGGAGCCGCCTTTCCACCTTTGCCTTTCCGCCTTCTTCTGGCCCAGAGCCGCCTTTCCGCCTTCCCATGCTTCCCAGAGGCTCAGAGTGGCTGGGGCGGTGTGGAGCCCCTGCGTCGTTGCCACGGTGACAACCCAAGCGTCCCACTCCACTCCCTCTGCTCAGCACCTGTGTATGCAAATTAACCCACCATCTTTGTTGGGTTAATTTGCGTACTCCTGATTGGCTACTCAGTGGGTGTTGTGAAGGTACAGTCAATTTGCATCTTTCTCTTTTATTAGTGTAGATGTAAGTGGAATCATACAGTATGCACTTCTGTGTCTGGCTTCTTTTGCTCAGGATTGTTTGGAGATTTGTATGTTGTTAAACTCATTATTACATTGCATTCTATTTTGTGACTGTACCATGATTTACTTATCATTCTGCTTTTGATGCACATTTGAGGTAGTTTTCTAGGACCTGTATATATTTTTTAAAGTTTTTCTTAATCCTCATGGGAGCACATTTTTACTGATTTTCTTGTTGTTGTTAGAGAAAGGGGAAGGGGCAGAGAGAGAGAGAGGGAGAGAGAAACATGGATGTGAGAAAAATATTGATCTCTTGCCTCCCACACACACCCCCATTGGGGCCAGGGATCGAACCTGCTACCTAGGTATGTGCCTTGACTGGGAATTGAACCTTTCTGTGTACAAGACTACGCTCCTACCAACTGGGCCACTCCGGCCAGGGCTTTAGGACCTATTTTTAACATAAGCCAAATGGTATTTATTTACAGCACCTTCTCTGTCAGTTCAAACTGCTTTTGAACTGAATAACAGAAAGTCTGATGTATTAGGTTAAACAAATATGCAGCTTATTTTTCTCATGGAACATAAAGTCTAGACTTAAGTAGTTCAGGACTGGTAAGGCAGTTCCACAATACCTTCATACTACTTTCTTCTTTATCCTTAACAGATGTTCACTTTCATGTTTATCTCCTTGCAGTAGCAAAAAAAGTTATTTTGTATCTTTGTTCCAGGCAAGAGAAAGGGAAGGAGTAAAAGGAAAAAATATGTCATCTTATATATCATTGGCCAGCACTGCATCAGAGAAGCTGAGAAATATGTTTGTTTTGTTTTTTTGTTAATCTTCACCCGGAGATATTTTTCCATAGATTTTTTTTAGAAAGAGTGGAAGGGAGGGAGGGGGAGAGAGACAGAGAGAGAAACATCGATATGAGAGAGGCACATCGATTGGTTGCTTCTCACAGGCGACCTGACCAGGGCCAGGGATCGAGCCTGCAACTGAGGTAAGTGCTCTTGACCGGAATCAAATCCGCCACCCTTCAGTTCGACATTGTCCACTGAACCAAACTGGCTAGGGTGAGAAGTATGTTTTTTAGCTGGCCAGATTTAGGCTTCCCTTTGTAAGAAAGAAGGAGAAATGGATATCAGATAGGTGATTAACAAAGTCTGCCACACCTCTAAATCTGTTTGCTGGTACTTTTGGATACACTGAAACAAACTTGTTCCAGGTTTTGCATAGATCCATAGTCTAGGCTCCAAGAGGAGGTTTTACAAAACCAGTTCAGCTATAATTTTTAGTTCCTGAGAAGTTGGCTGTGCATATCTAGCATTTAACCACTGTTCTAGGATTGCATGCAAATTTCCAGAAGATCCAGTATCTTGACAACTTTACTAAACATTGAGGCTATGGAGCTAAATCTGGTCAGTTTCATTGTAAATCTCTAGTAGTGTCTCATCAAGTGTGAATATATGGAGCATAAAAATGAAAGTATATATGTATTTTTGTGTTTTTAGAATTGTGATATATCCACTGAAGTATGAGATAAATGACTTTTTCTTTTAACATAACCAGGGTACTATTGTCACACCTTGAGAAATGAACAGATCTGTCCTGGCTGGTGTGGCTCAGTTGGTTGAGTGTCATCCCATGCAATAAAAGGTCGCCAGTTCGATTCCTGGTCAGGGCACATACCCAGGTTGTGGGTTAGATCCTAGATTGTGGTGTGTGTACTGGAGGCAACTGATTGGTTTTTTTTTCTCTCTCTCTTTCCCTTTATCTAGTTTCAATGAAAACATTTTTACAAAAGACTTAAAAAAACAAACATCTGTTAATGCCATCAAATAAGAGTAAATGTATTCTAGGTTTTTGGGTTTTCCCCCAAACCACCCCTGTTTCAGAAGAATGAACAATCCTTGTACAATTGGAAGGGTCAGTGACAGATTGGGGGTAGTTAAATTTGATGCTCTCTCTCTCCAGTTGTTTGAATTGTCAACATTCTAATTGCCAGAATGCTTTTAAGCAGAGTTCTTGTTCTTTTGACTTTGAAATTGCACAATAAAATCCTTCTCATGAATTTTGAACATTTGTAAATGAAGATTGCTGTGTCTTCCATCCTCTCCAGTCTAGTTTTCTTTTCAGACCCTAGATGTCTTCTATTTCCAAGTTGTTCCATCTATGTATTTTTTAAAATTAAATATACTTTTTATTGATTTTAGAGAGGAATGGAGAGAGATAGAAATAGAAACATTAATGATGAGCGAGAATCAATAATTGGATGCCTTCTGCACCACCCATACTGGGGATTGAGCCTGCAAGCCGGGTACATTCCTGGACTGGGAATCGAACCATGACCTCCTGATTCATAGGTTGATGCTCAACCACTGAGCCACGCCAGTCAGGCTCCATCTATGTCTTGGAAAGAAGAGTTGATAGTGGGTAGTGTCTGATAAATTCCTTCATCATTCCAGTTACCATGATTCATTCTGTGGATGGCACATATCTGAAAATGTGGAGGTTTCTAGTTCTTCTCTTTGATCTTGCATATACATGTACTTTTCCTTCCATTACCAGTTTCTTCTGCTCTGGGGCTGTGTATTTTTTACAGCCAAACCGACCAGAGCTCTCCGGGATTCTCTTTTCTCTGATGACCTAGTGCCCCAGACCCAGTGCTGAATGCTTTCACTGTTTTGTAACTCGTGTGCCATACCATTCTGCACTGGCTGCTTTCTTACAGGGGGGAGGGAGAAAGGCATCATACAAAAGACACTGAGATTACTGGAGACAGACTTGGTGTTTTTGTCCAAGATCACCTCATTTTCCAGACTAGTCCATCAAAAGAAAAAAAGCACATGAAAAGTTGGAATACAGCATTAGGCAAGCATGGGGCTATTAAGCAAGGGGCACAGACACATTGTTACAGTGCTTCAGAGTTGGGAAGAGATCACCAAAGTGGAGTGACTAGGGAAATTGGCAGCACACTTTTGGAAATTTCAAATCATAGCATTTACATATGCTTACGAAATTGAAGTGAATTTTCTCTTACCCAATGGTGAATATAAAAAACTGAAAGAATTTTTGTTTGGACTGACTAGTGTGTACAGTAGAAGTATGAAGCATTAGTAAGATTGGTACAGAAAATAGTAATCAGCTTAATTCAACAACATTAAAGAATTGCCTAGCGTTTGCCTGACACTATCCTATATAATAAAAGCCTAATATGCAAATCGACTTAACGGCTGAACAACTGGTCGCTGTGACGTGCACTGACCACCAGGGGGCAGACACTCAACGCAGGAGCTGCCCCCAGCCCGCAAACCCCAGGCCAGTCAAGGCGGGTGCCAGTGGGGGCCCCCCGATTGCCCAGCCAGTTGCCCCACAGATTGGCCCTGATTGCCAGCCAGGCCTAGGGATCCTACCCATGCAGGAATTTTGTGCACCAGGCCTCTAGTAGAGATTATAAAGATGAAAAAACTTGGATTCTCTCCTTGTAGACTTGTAAGGAAGATAGGACATTCAAAATGGTCACAGAAAACATTAGTTTATTTAACAAGCACATTGAATATCTTCAAAGTTCTTGGCACTGCATTTGACTAGAAATATCAAGAAGAGTAAGGCATACCAATAGAATCTGCTGGGAGATACAGATATTTAAATATGTGGTTATAAAGGATAAAAGTAAGTAGTGTGAGAACATTTAGGCAAGTGAGCAGGGACATAATTTTGAAGAAGTGATGCCTGAGTGGTCTTGAAAGGGGACTAGCATAGGAAAGAGCATTCCAAGCAGAGGGAATTAGTATGTACAGAGATAGCAGAGATAAGGTAGAGTGTGCCATGTTCAAGAAATTGTAGATAGTTCAGTATGGCTAGAGCAAAGGATAGTATTAGCAAGAGAGAGAGGAGAATAAGGCTGTATTGCTAGACAGACCATCACTGGAGGGACCAACGTGTGTCAGCTAAGGAGTTTGAATTTAACCCTGAGATTTCTGGGCAGATTGGATTACGTTTTAGAGTGATGGCTTTAGTGGTAGTTTGGAGAATTAATTGGAGGGAGCAAGACCGTATGCCTGGTATGCTGTTGCAGTAATGTTAATGGGCAACAATGAGTGCCTGAAGAAAGGCAATGGCTTGGAGAGAATGGGATAGACTTGAGAGCCAGTAAGAATTGTCAGAATGATGAATAAGTGTGAGATTTAAGAGAGAACCTCCAAGTTTCTGTTGTGTGCAATTGAATGTATGGTAGTAATTTATTGCAATTGTGAATCCAGAGGGAGTTGTAGAATTTTCCTTTGATTTTGGTTTTCAGGAGCTGGAGTTAAAAGTAACAGCAGTGATGTAACCATGGGACATCCAAAGTGGAGCTAGTCAAGCACTTTTATAAATGAGTTAAACTCAGAAAATTGTCAGGTTGGAGAGAATAACAGTTATTAGTACAGGCACATGTTAGAGATAGTGCCAGTTTTGTCCCACACAACTGAAGTAAAATAACTTGTAATCTTTTTGCTGGTGGAAGGTTTTACCTTCAATTTATAAAAAAGAACATCTAGAAAGTGCCATAGGACGAGGTATGCCTGTGTCTTAGAGGTAGTTGGAATCATGGGCCATCCAGGGAGACCAAAAAAAAGCATGGAATTGAAGACATGGAATCCACAGGAGCACCAGCATTTAAGGAAATGGCCAAGAGGAGGAGAGAATGGAATCTTAGAGGCCAAAGGTGGAGAATTTTCAAGGAAGGAAGTCATCAAGGAAGACATGTTTGTTATGTTAGGGAGTTAAAGATGAGATTTGAAATTATCCATTATATTTAGCAATAAGGAGTTGAACTAGTAATGTTGGTGAGAGCAATGTCAAGTGGAATGGTGAGGGATAAGCCAGATTACAGTGGGTTGAGAGAGAAAGTAGAGAAAGCAAGTACTGAATACTCTATTTTTTTTAACATTTTTCTTTACTGTTGAAAATGTTACAGATGTCCCTCCTTTACCCCCATTGAGCCCCTCCATCCAGCTCCCATATCCTCTCCAGGCCTCCCCCATACTATGTCTGTCCATGAGCTCTACATATATGTATATAGGGTCATTAGTTAATCTCTTCCCCCAGCCCCCAGCCCTTTTCTTTGAAATAAGTCAGTCTATGGATCTTCATTGTCTCTGGATCTTTTTTGTTCATCAGTTTATTTTATTCATTAGATTCTAAATATAAGTGAGATAATGTGATACTTGTCTTTCTCTAACTGACTTATTTCACTTAGCACAATACTCTTCAGCCCCTTCATGCTGTCTCAGAAGGTAAGAGAACCTTTTTTTTTTTACAGAGAGGAAGGGAGAGGGATAGAGAGTTAGAAACATCGATGAGAGAGAAACATCGATCAACTGCCTCCTGCACACTCCCTACTGGAGATGTGCCTGCAACCAAGGTACATGCCCTTGACCGGAATCAAACCTGGGACCTTTCAGTCCGCAGGCCAACGCTCTATCCACTGAGCCAAACCAGTTACCATGAGAACCGTCTTTTTTACAGCTGCATAGCATTCCATTGTGTAAATGTACCACAGTGTTTAATCCATTCATCTACTGATGGTACTAGGGCTATTTCCAGATCTTAGCTATTGTAAATAATACTGCTAGAAACATCGGGGTGCGTATATTCTTTCTGATCAGTGTTTCTGGCTTCTTAGGATATATTCCTAGAAGTGGGCCAAATAGTTCCATTTTTAATTTTTTATGTTTTTATTGATTTCAGAGAGGAAGGGAGAGAGGGAAAGAGAGAGAAACATAACGATGGAAGAGAGTCATTGATTGGTTGCCTCCTGCACACCCCGCACTGGGGATAGAGCCTGCAACCTAGGCAGTGCCCTTGACCAGAATCGAATCCGGAACTCTTCAGTCCACAGGCTGACACTCTATCCACTGAGCCAAACTGGCTAGGGCCCATTTTTATTTTTATTTATTTATTTTTTAATATATTCTTACTGACTTCAGAGAGGAAGGGAGAGGGAGAGAGAGACAGAGACAGAAACATAAACATCAGTGCTGAGAGAGAATCATTGATTGGCTGCCTCCTGCACACCCCCTAACCCGGGTATGTGCCCTTGACTGGAATCGAACCTGGGACCCCTCAGTCTGGAGGCTAACGCTTTATCTACTGAGCCAAACCAGCCAGGGCTGTTTTTATTTTTTTCAGGAAACTCCACACTTTTCCATAGTGGTTGTACCAGTCTACATTCCAGCAGCAGTGTACTAGCTTCCTTTTTCTCCACATCCTCACCAGCACTGTTTGTTGATTTATTAATGGTAGCCATTATCATTTTAGTTTGCATTTCTCTGATAACGAGGAACGTTGAACATTTTTTTCATGTCTCTTGGCCATATGTATGTCCTCTTTGGAGAAGTGTCTATTCAGGTCCTCTGCCCATCTTTTAATTGGGTTGTCTTCTCTTGTTGAGTACAGTGGGGCCTTGCCTTACGAGTGTCCTGACTAATGAGTTTTTTGAGATACCAGCTGTCTCTTGGCCGATTTTTTGCATTGAGTTGACAGAGTAATTTGAGTTAACGAGCTGCTTAACGAGCTCGGTCTCCGAACGAATTAAACTCGTAAGTCAAGGCCCCGCTGTACTCTTGTATGAAGTTTGGTGAAAAAGATGAGGACAAAAAGTAGAGAAGCCGATTGAAGGGGCACTATTTTTAATTGAGAATAAATGGTATAAAAGATATGAATAGGTTGCAAATGAGAGCATTAAAGGAAAATATTAATCCCATTTGGAAGGTTGAGGCATGCTTTGGTTTCTCAGAGTGTTTTTTATTTATTTTATTTTATTTTTTTAAAATATATTTTATTGAGTTTTTACAGACAGGAAAGGAGAGAGATAGAGAGTTAGAAACATCGATGAGAGAGAAACATCGACCAGCTCCCTCCTGCACACTCCCTACTGGGGATGTGCCCGCAACCAAGGTACATGCCCTTGACCGGAATCAAACCCGGGACCCTTCAGTCTGCAGGCCGACGCTCTATCCACTGAGCCAAACCGGTTTTGGCCCTCAGAGTGTTTTTTAAATACTGGACTTCAGATGATGAGGGGTGCATTTCCCTGAGATGATTTCAAGAGAGGCTGAGGGAAGATATATATATATTCCTGGTAAAGGAAACAGAAACCTCAAAGGGTGAAAGGTGGAGAAATGCTGAGGGGCGTTTTTGGGGAACAGTAAATAAAGAGTCCAATGTAACCGACTCCTTGGGTTTGTAAAGAAAGTGGTAAGAGAAAAAAGAGAGTTGAGCTTGGCAGTGGAGGAACTCAATGCGGGGCTGTGGGGTTTAATTCTATACCTTAAAGTACTGGAAGCTACTAATACTTTTTGATCGGGGTAGTTACACAATAAGAGCAGCTGTGCTGTAGAAAGAGTTCTGAAGCCTGTGGACGATGGCGGGGAAAGAAATCTTGTCCTGAGCAGCCTCTGTAGCTACCTTATCTAGGAAATACTGGAGCAAAATGCTCCCTATTGTGCTGACTGACTTCTGCTGGGGCTGGGGCTGGGGCTGGGGCTGGGTTCTTCTTTGTGCTCACTTACACAAAGCTTCTTTACTAACACTCCTCCCAGTAGTAAAAGAGAACTCGGGGCTTTGTTGCTCTTCACTGCATGGAATAAGCTGTCCTTGCCCTCTGTAGATACTTAAAGGAAAAAGCAGCTGTTTTCTAGGAATACAGATTCATAGAAATGTGGTGGTGAGACTATATTTAAGACAGTCTTCTAGTTTTCAGGTGAAATACTGTCTCACTAAACAAGGTTAATTTTGCCTGCTGCTGTAATATGCAGTAGTCAGCAAATGTTGAAAGTTCTGCAGAATGCAAAGAGGCAAGGAAGGATTCACACTAATGAAGTCAATTCTGTTATCTAAGTATTTCCCTAGACACTAACCTGTATCTTCATGTTAAAAGCTACTTCTAGTTTAATAGGTTCAGTTAAATTTTGAATGTTAAAGAAAATTTACAGAGAAACCAAGATGGCGGCATAGGTAAACACCGGAGATTGCTGCCTCGCACAACCACTTCAAAAATACAGCTAAAAGACGGAACGAACATCATCCAGAACCACAGGAAGGCTGGCTGAGTGGAAATTCTACAACTAGAAGGAAAGAGAAAAGCACACTGAGACTCAGAGGATGTGCAGTGCAGAAATAAAATACAAAGGTGCGGAGGTGCATGCGGAGAGGGCTGGCGGCTGAGGACACGATCGTCTTTTTCAATCGGGAGGGAGTCTCAGGCTCTAAGCTCCAGTTCCAGGCGAGTCTCTGGGGACCCAGACTCATACGGGAGAAACGGGACTGTCTGGCATTGGTCGTAACTCGAGGGCAGCTTTCTCTCGGAGGCACTCGCAGCGATTGCCAGGACCTCTGAAGGCAGGACTGAGAGCAGCCAAACTGCTCGCTCCACCCGCCCTGTTGATCCCCTGGGACCCAGCCCTGCTCAGGCTGGGCACAGAGGCTTTTGCATATGAAAGGCCCGGCCCTTTGTAACCTGAAAATTACTTAACAAACTGCAGCTGCCCCAAGGCCCCAGGGCAACGTGCATTGTTTTACAGCTGGCTTCTGCTGGGTAGCCTCAGGCAGAGGCTAGATTAGCACTTCCTTAGATCCAAGAGCCAGTGTACCCAGTGGTCAGAGTGGGACCATCCAATTACAACTCCTCAGATCCATAAGGGACACACTCAGGGGGCAGACTCAGTGAGCACCAAAGCCCCACTGAAGCAAGTCTTGCCCCAGAAGGGTGTCTTCAGCATAGAAGTTCTCCCACTGTAGACACAGCTGATTCTCACAGCCAATTGGCCTGGAGGTCAATTCCTCCCAGTGATACCTACAACAATCAAGGCTTAACTACAACAAGACTGTGCACAAAGGTGCACCAAGAGTGTCTACCTCAGGTAATTGGGGAGGCTGAGCCACTGGGCCCTATAGGACACTTAGCACAGAGCCACTCTATCAACACAGCGAAGCATAAAAAATGCGGAGACAAAGAAACAGGACACAAATGACAGAAATGGAGGAAAGCAAACTACTGGATATAGAGTTCAAAACCACACTTTTAAGGTTTTTCAAGAATTTTCTAGAAACCGCCGATAAACTTAATGAGACCCTCAAGAAATCTAGTGAGACCCTCGATGTTGTGATAAAGGTCCAACTAGAAATTAAGCATACACTGACTGAAATAAAGAATATTATACAGACTCCCAACAGCAGACCAGAGGATCGCAAGAATCAAGTCAAAGATTTGAAATACGAAGAAGCAAAAAACACCCAACCAGAAAAGCAAAATGAAAAAAGAATACAAAAATACAAAGATAGTGTAAGGAGCCTCTGGGACAGCTTCAAGCGCACCAACATCCGAATTATAGGGGTGCCAGAAGAAGAGAGAGAGCAAGATATTGAAAACCTATTTGAAGAAATAATGACAGACAACTTCCCCTACTGGGTGAAAGAAATAGACTTACAAGTCCAGGAAGCTCAGAGAACCCCAAACAAAAGGAACCCAAAGAGGACCACACCAAGACACATCATAATTAAAATGCCAAGAGCAAAAGACAAAGAGAGAATCCTAAAAGCAGCAAGAGAACGAAAGTCAGTTACCTACAATGGAGTACCCATATGACTGTCAGCTGATTTCTCAATAGAAATTTTGCAAGCCAGAAGGGAGTGGCAAGAAATATTCAAAGTGATGAATAGCAAGAACCTACAACCAAAGCTATCATTCAGAATTGAAGGTCAGATAAAGAGCTTCACAGATAAGAAAAAGCTAAAGGAGTTCATCACCACCAAACCAGTATTATATGAAATGCTGAAAGGTATTCTTTAAGAAGAGGAAGAAGAAGAAAAAGGTAAAGATACAAGTTATGAACATCAAATACACATCTTATCAACAAGTGAATCTAAAATCAAGTGAATAAATAATCTGATGAACAGAATGAACTGGTGATTATAATAGAATCAGGGACATAGAAAGGGAATGGACTGACTATTCTTGCGGGGGGGGGGGGAGGAGGGGTGTGGGGGGTGCGGGAAGAGATTGGATAATAATCGTGCACCTATGGATGAGGACAGTGGGTGGGGAGTGAGGGCGGAGGGTGGGGTGGGAACTGGGTGGAGGGGAGTTATGGGGGGAAAAAAGAGGAACCAGTGTAATAAACTGAACAATAAAGATTTAATTAAAAAAAAAAAAAAGAAAACTTACTAGTTTTAAGTTATTACCAGCCTGAGATACACAGGTGATGGCCTTGTGATTTTACTTGTAAAATACAGTATCATTGGTTATATTCTTATCATGTGTGGATTAGCAGTTTGAAATTGTTACGAATAATGGAGTATATATTTAAATAAGTGGATAATTTGGTGGCCAAGTGAAAATTTCCAAGCTACTGCAGGATATGATAACAGACCTCTTTCTTGATTTCTAGTAAACTTGTGTTTGGGCCAGTAATTGACTTAGGATATTTTTGCTTAATTGACTAGCCAAGAAAATACATGTTGTTTGTATTCTCAAGTGCTTATTTTGTACCCTGAGCTAAAGTAATGGGTACTCATAAGTAAGTAATGAAAGTAGCATGTAGGAACTTTTATCTTTAAAAGTACTTTTCTTTCAGGAGGCAAAACCTTCAACTGAGGACTTGGGGGATAAGAAGGAAGGAGAATACATTAAACTCAAAGTCATTGGACAGGTGAGTTTCGTTATTTTTCTTTGTTGACTCTCCTTGAATATGTGAATAATTTCTGACACAGGAAAAATTCTGACTGGCAAGACAACAAGACTTTGGTTCTTGTCGTCTTCTTTTTTAAAAACTATTTTATTGCCCTAACCGGTCTGGCTCAGTGGATAGAGCGTCGGCCTGCGGACTCAAGGGTCCCAGGTTCGATTCTGGTCAAGGGCATGTACCTTGGCTGCGGGCACATCCCAGGTAGGGGGCGTGCAGGAGGCAGCTGATCGATGTCTCTCGCTCATCGATGTTTCTAACTCTCTATCCCTCTCCCTTCCTCTCTGTAAAAACTCAATAAAATATATTTAAAAAATTAAAAAAAACCAAAAAACTATTTTATTGATTTCAGAGAGGAAGGGGGGGTGGGGGGGGAGAGAGAGAAAGAGAGAGAGGAGAGAAACATCAATGATGAGAGAGAATCATTGGTCAGCTGCCTCTTGCACGCTTTCCGTCCTGGTGATCGAGCCTGCAACCTGGGCATATGCCCTGATTAGAATCGAGCCATGACCTTCTGGTTCATAGGTTGACTCTGAACCACTGGGACATGTGGGCCAGGCTTCTATTTAAAAAAAAAAAATATTTTTATTGATTTCAGAGAGGAAGGAAGAAGGAACTGTGACCTGGTTCGTAAACATTCAACCACTGAGCCACATGGCCAGGTGGTAAAGATGTTTTGTTTATTTTACATTTCTCTGATTATCAGTGAGCTGTAATTTTTGGTCTATGTTTATATTCTGTTGATTACATGTTCATATTCTCATTTACTGTGATTTCTTATTCTGAAAAATTTTAAAGATTTAATTCACGTACCATAAAATCCATTTTAGAGTGTATAGTTCAGTGACTTCAGTTGTCGGGGGAGGTACTTTTTGTTTTGAGTTGTTTTGAGGAGGGGTTTGTAATAATTCAGCTTTTATTTTACATATATAGGATGGACATGCAATTATGAAGGAATGTATTCTTTGATATACATGCTTTTACTTACATTGCTAACTTAAAAACTCAAGACATTGTCTTTATGTTTGTTATATTAAGTTTATTTGGAAATGGGTATAGAGTAATGATTAGAGTGTTTTAATAACACCTGTTATGAATAATAAAAAATACTTTGGTGGGAAAATACAGGTGACAAGGTTTGCTTCTATTTGTGTAATTAAACTATTTGTTTCAAGTAAAGGTAGTAATTTACACAAAGAAGGGTAATTTTTTTCTTGTATCTCCTTAGGATAGCAGTGAGATTCACTTCAAAGTGAAAATGACAACACATCTCAAGAAACTCAAAGAATCATACTGTCAAAGACAGGTTTGTATGTTATTGTAGTAAATACAATGCTTTATATGTCATTCATTTATCTTTATGGCTTAACAGTGTATGTAATAAAGGCAAGTGCATCTTGGTGATCACTATGAAATTTCCTTGTTTGTAACCACGAATGTTTAGCCATATGTTAAATTTACTATTAATTATCTTTTTGTTTTGTTTTTGTTATCCTCACCTGAGGATATATATATATATTTTTAAAGTAGCAGTTATTATTCATTTGTGAGTTTTGTTTTTTAATATATTTTTATTGATTTCAGAGAGGAAGTGACCGGCTGCCTCCTGCAGGCCCCCCACTGGGGGATCGAGCCTGCAACCCGAGCATGTGCCCTTGACCGAAATTGAACCCGGGGCCTTCCAGTCTGCAGTCCAACGCTCTATCCACTGAGCCAAACCAGCTAGGGCTTGAGGATATTTTTTCCATTGATTTTTAGAGAGAGTGGGAGGGAGGGAGAGGGACAGAGAGAGAAACATCTATGTGAGAGAGACACATCTATCAGTTGCCTCCCGCACACACCCTGGCTGGGGCTGGGGATTGAGTCTGCAGCTGAAGTATATGCCCTTGACCTAAGACCCTTCCATCCTTGGTCTGCTCTAACCACTGAGCACCCGGCTAGGGCAATACTTTATTTTAAGTATTAATTTATACATAGTACTACCTATAACTGCTAATTGCATTCTATGCTTTCAGTATTAAGGGATTTTCTCTTTTAAATAATCATATAGAAGTCTGTTTAATTTAGGAATACCAGATTCTCACAGATTCTGGCCTTTATGAGTTAGATCAATAACAAATTCCTTTAACCTTTCTAGATTCAAATTCGGGCTCCATCACTGTTTGACTATGGGACCAAGAACAAGTTATGTCCCTTAGAAAAATGGGACTATTACAGTGCCTACCCCATGAAGATGAAATAAGATGACCTACATAAAGCGCTTAACATGATGCCTAAAAATGTTCAGTAAATGTTACCCATTATCATTATTAACAAAATAGATTTAAAAAAATAAGTGTACTTGGAATTAATATATAGATGCTCCTTAAAATGGGGTTGTGTCCCAATAAACTCATCATTAGTTGAAAATATCATAAGTCAAAAATGCATTTAATACACCTAATCTATTCAAAGTCATGGCTTATTATAGCCTATCTTAAACGTGGCAACACAGTACACTTAACCCTCATGTTCGCCTTGCTGACGGGGAGCTACAGCTTGTTGCTGCTGCCCAGCATCATGAGAGTATTGTACTGCATATCACTAGCTTGGGAAAAGATCAAAATTCAAATTTTGAAGTACAGTTGACCCTTGAACAACACAGGGATTATTTTGTAGTCTATCTGTATTATATACTGTATTCTTTTTTTAAAAAATATTTACGTAATCACCTTTATTTATTTATTTTGTGTGTGTTTGTTTTTGTTAATCCTCACCTGAGGATATTTTTCCACTGATTTTTAGAGAGAATGGAAGAGAGAGAGAAAGACAGAGAGAAACATTGATGTGAGAGAAACACATTGATTGGTTCCCTCCTGCAGGAGCCCTGACCAGGGCCCAGGCTGGGGAGGAGCCTGCAACCAAGGTACATGCCCTGAACCTGGGACTCCTCGGTCCGCAGGCTGACGCTCTATCCACTGAGCCAAACTGGCCAGGGTTATACTGTATTCTTATAATAAAAGCAAGCTAGAGAAAAAAATCATGAAGAAAATCATGAGGAAATATATTTATAATACTGTACACATTTATTGAAAAAGATTCGTGTGTAATTGGACTCGAGAAGCTCAAACCCATTTGTTCAAGGTTGAACTGTACAGCTTCTGCACCCATATCATCACTGTTGGACCATCATAAAGTCAAAAAATCGTAAGTTGGGGACCATCTGTATAGAGGAGACACCAAGATATGTTTTAATAATTGAATTGTGTTACATGATATTATTAGCTCAGGTATTGTAGGTTTTCTGGAGGGTTTCTTTTTACAGTTTAAATCAGTAACTTAAGTAAAAATCACTTTTGCTAGAAGAAAAAGAGATCAATTAGGTGTTAGGATAAGTAAAACAGTTAACATCTCTCTCCTGTTCTTGATGTTAATTGTTAAACCCATTAAAATCTTATTAATTGGGGCTCAACTGGTTCACATTTGTAAAAATGGTGATGAAAGCTAAAATTGAGTGTTCACCAGGGAAAAGGAACTTGCATTAACTGTGCTGTGCTAGGTACTCAGAAATAAGAAACATTGTACTTAATCCTCACAACAATTCTGAAGAAAATTATATAGTCTTTTTACCCCATCTATAGACCAGGATGTTGATTATTGAGGAAAAACAGTACAAAGTAAAGAAGTAATTTACAAAGCTCAAGTTTATGGAAGGTGCTAGGTTTGGGGAGATAATTAAAATATAACAACAACTTAGAATCATTTTCAGCGGTTTTTTTTTAATGCTTTTTTATTGATTTCAGAGAGGAAGAGAGAAAGGAAAGAGAGGGAAACATCAATGATGAAAGAGAATCATTGATTGGCTGCCTCCTGCATGCCTCATATTGGGGATCGAGCCCATAACCTGGGCATGTGCCCTGACCAGTAATCAAACTGTGACCTGATATATAGGTTGATGCTCAACCACTGAGCCATGCTGGCCTAGCTCCATTTCACATTTATTGATTGGTTTGTGTATAAACTTTTAAAAATATATATTTTTTTTATTGATTTCAGAGAGGAAGGAAGGGAGAGAGAGAGAGAGAGAGAAGAAACATCAATGATGAGAGAGAATCATTGATCAGCTGCCTCCTTCAGGCCCCCTACTAGGGACCGAGCCCGCAACCCAGGCATATGCCTTTGACCAGAATCGAACCCGGGACCCTTCAGTCCACAGGCCAACACTCTGTCAACTGAGCCAAACTGACTAGGGCATATAGGAACTTTTTTGACCCCAGCACAATATAATGCTTCTTTTTCAAAAAGATCCTATAATTAAATTAAAATCAAAGCATATTCTGCCTTTGTCAGTTAAACTTATTTATTTTTTTTAAATATATTTTATTGGTTTTTTACAGAGAGGAAGGGAGAGGGATAGAGAGTTAGAAACATCGATGAGAGAGAGACATCGATCAGGCGCCTCCTGCACACCCCCCACTGGGGGTGTGCTCGCAACCCGGGCACATGCCCCTGACAGGAATTGAACCTGGGACCCTTCGGTCCGCAGGCCGACACTCTATCCACTGAGCCAAACCAGTCAGGACTGAACTTATTTTTTAAAATATATCCCTGGAAAGAATTTAAAATGAAATGAAGGGTAAGTGTATGTGGTCTTATATACTTATGGTATAGTACATATTGAAAGATAGTTTTAATTTTTTGATGCTTTTGGGATGGTGTTTAAGCAGAAAATCTTAATATATTAGGTGTTGAGCAAGACTTTCATAATACTTATGGACTAAATAAATAATTCTTGATTTGTATTTATTAGTTATTTCTCTTTAAATTAGCATTTCTCTCCTTACAGCTATTTTGTTTAACAAATGATTAGAAAAATATATTTTAATATTTTTTGTGATATTTACAGTGCTCTGTATGCCATCACAGGTTTATTGTAGCTTATCTGGATAGCTACTGTGCTTTACCAAATGTCTATGATTTAATCTTTTAAAACCAGTTTTGCTTGTGTAGCTGGAAGATAGTAAGGGTGCGCATCCAATTTTTGATTTTATCTTTCACTAGGGGCCTGGTGCACGAGCACGGCGGCGGCGGGGGTGTGTGTGTGTGTGTGTGTGTGTGTGTGTGTGTCCGTCCCTCTCAGCTCAGCCTGAGTCCTCTCGCAATCTGGAACCCCTTGGGTAGGGTCCCTAGGCCTGGTCGGTGATCAGGGCCTCTTGGGGCTTTCTTTCCCCCGGAAGCCAGTAGCTGGCCCCGCCCCCGCCACTGCTTGCCATCTGTGTGGCGTTGCTCCCCCCCCCCCCCCCCCCACATACACCGGTCGCCTCCCTCTGCGGGCAACAGGTGTGGGGTGTGATCGCTTGGCTGGCCTGGGCCGCCTCCTGCGTGGCAATCGATTGCGGAGCCCCCCCCCCATCAATCGCCCTGCAGAGGGTGGCCTGGGCCTCCCTCTGCGGGGCGATCATGGGGCGATGGTGGGGCCCCCTGACCAATCGCATTGCACCTGCCTTGGCTGGCCTGCCTGGTGCCAGTGCATGTCATAGCATAGCCGTTCTGAAGGTCTGAACGGTTGTTCTGCTCTTTAGTCGTTTGGTCGATTTGCATATACGCTTTTATTATGATAGATATAGATAGATGTTAGCTTACAGATTTCAGAGGAAACTATAAAATAGTTGTCCAGAGCAGAGGCTTAGAATAGATTTAGCCTTAAATTTTGGCTAGCTATTGTACCCTGTCTATACCTTTGATTCCCTAGCTGTATAATGAAGATAAGGTGACAGACATTTATGATTATGTAGGTCAAATACTTGGAACAGGGAGGACCTAGCAAATAGCACTCAATAAATTGTGATTATGATAGGATTCGCTGTCTAGTTTTATGTTCTGTGTGTTCTGTTAAAGTTTTTACGTTTGCTTTTTGTGCATCAAAGTTCTTATTTCCTCTAAGATTTGTATGTATACATATTTATATATATATTTTTTTGCCTTTTTAGGGAGTTCCAATGAATTCACTCAGGTTTCTCTTTGAAGGTCAGAGAATTGCTGATAATCACACTCCAAAAGAAGTGAGTAAAATGTCTTCTTTGAGTTAAGAAAAATTTTAAATTCTGCATTGAATGATTTGGTTCACTGGTATTAAACTGCCCACTTCTTTTTTGTTGTTGTTACTAAACTGCCCACTTCTTGAATAGTCTCTGATTTAAGTGGTATATCATTTGTCAGAGAGAAAAAGAATCTTTTGAATTGAACTTCCCATATGTTGCCTTCCAAAGTGCCAATAAAAAGAAAGGTTGAACGTAAAATGAGGCTGTCAGAAGACACACACTGTCTTTTTGAAGATGGACAGATGGTCCTCTGATTTGGCAGATTTCTGATACACTTTCATGGTGATGGTGACCTTTATGGTTTGATTTTGACTTTTTTAATTATTTTTTTATTTATTTTTTAAAATATATTTTATTGATTTTTTACAGAGAGGAAGGGAGAGAGATAGAGAGTTAGAAACATCGATGAGAGAGAAACATCGATCAGCTGCCTCCTGCACATCTCCCACTGGGGATGTGCCCACAACCCAGGTACATGCCCTTGACCGGAATCGAACCTGGGACCTTTCAGTCCGCAGGCCGACGCTCTATCCACTGAGCCAAACCGGTTTCGGCTGATTTTGACTTTTTTAAAAAAAGTTTATTACTGAATTTTAGAGGCAAAGCGGGAGAGGGAGAGAGAGAAACATCAGTGTGAGAGGGAAGCATCGATTGGCTGCCTCTTGCAACCCCCTACCGGGGATCCAGTCTGCATCCAGGCATGTACCCTCACTGGGAATGGAACTGGCAACCATTTGGTGCACTTGCCTGGCCAGGACTTGATTTTGACTATTTACCTATTTCGAGAACTTGATACAGAAACTTAGTATATATTAATATATTTGGCTATGTCACCTTGATTTATGTTTTTAAGTGCTTCTGTGTCTTTGTTTTATCATATAACCTGGTTTGTTTTGTTTATATATTCCTTCAGTTTGGATTTGTCTGACATTTCTTCATTATTAGATTCAGTTTTTATTTTTGGTATGCGTGGCACAGAGTGAAGCTGTGTACTGGAGAGTACATCACACCAGGAAGTACATGGTGACCATTGTCTTGTTGGGGGTAATACTAACTTTGGTAACTTAAGGTGGTAACTGCCAGATTTATTCATTGTAAAGTTACCATTTTTTCTTTTTAATTGTGGGGAAATACTTTAAAACTGAAGATTCTTCTTGGGTTATTGGCCAGCGAGGGCCCCTTCCGGTTGGTGTCTGTGTTCTTTTTAACATGTCTCCATCTTTTTTAAAGTTTTTTTTTTAAAAAACATATTTTTATTGAATTCAGAGAGGAAGGGAAAGGGAGAGAGAGAAATATCAATGATGAGAGAAAATCATTGATCGGCTGCCTCCTGCACACCTCCTACAGGGGATTGAGTCCGCAACACAGGTATGTGCCCTTGACCGGAATTGAACCCAGGACCTTTCAGTCCACAGGCCGACACTCTATCTACTGAGCCACACCAGCTAGGGCTTTTTAAAAGTTTTTTTTTTTTTTTTTTTAATATATTTTATTGATTTTTTACAGAGAGGAAGGGAGAGAGATAGAGAGTCAGAAACATCGATGAGAGAGAAACATCGACCAGCTGCCTCCTGCACATCCCCCACCGGGGATGTGCCCGCAACCCAGGTACATGCCCTTGACCGGAATCGAACCTGGGACCTTTCAGTCCGCAGGCCGACGCTCTATCCACTGAGCCAAACCGGTTTCGGCTAAAAGTTTTTATTTTGAAATAATTTTCAACTTACAGAAAAGTTGCAAGAGTAGTACAAAAAAATTTTACATTCTCCCACCTAGATTCACCTGTTTTAATAGCGTTCCACCTTTGCTTATTAATTCTTCCCTCTCTTCCCCTCCCTCCCATGTATAAGTGTACATATATATATCCCTTGAACCACTTGGGAGTAGGTTGCATGAGCCATGACCATTTACTACTTAATATTTTATTTATTTGTTTATATTTTACTACTTAATATTTTAGTGTGTATTTCTTAAGAACAAGTATATTTTATGTAACCACAGTACTGTTAATCAAATTCAGGACACTAATACTATTAGAATACTTTAAGCTACAAACTAATTTTGTCATTTGTCCCAATTATGTCTGTTATAATAAATTTTCTCCTGTCCAGTTCCATGTCAACATATTTTACTCAAGTGCCTTTTTAGTCATCTTTAATTTAGAACATTTCCTCAGCTATTCTTTGTCTTCCATTACATTTATAATTTTAAGGAATACAAATCAGTTGTTTTCCAGAAAGTCCTGGATTCAGGCTATGCATTTTTGAATATATTTTATTGATTTTTTACAGAGAGGAAGAGAGAGGGAGAGAGAATTAGAAACATCAATGAGAGAGAAACATCGATCAGCTGTCTCCTGCACACTCCCCACCAGGATTGTTTCCGCAACCAAGGTACATGCCCTTGACCGGAATCGAACCTGGGATCCTTGAGTTCGTAGGCCGACGCTCTATCCACTGAGCCAAACCGGTTAGGGCGGGTTATGCATTTTTGGATGCAATACTACATAATTGATGATGTGTCTTTCTCAGGGTGTAGTATCTGGAGCACATGAAGCCCTTTATGGGTGGTGTTAATTTTGTGTAAAAAAAAAAAAGTTTTTATTGATTTTAGAGAGAGGAGAAAGGAGAGTGATAGATAGAAACATTGATGAGAGAGAAACTTCAATTGGCTGCTTCCTGCATACCCCCTACTGGGGGTTGAGCTGCAACCTGGGCATGTGCCCTGACTGGGAATTGAACCGTGACCTCCTGGTTCATAGGTCAATACTCAACTACTGAGCCACACTGGCCCAGCAAACTATTATTATTTTTTAATCCTCACCAGAGGAGATGTTTAGAGAGAGAAAGGGAAAGAGAGAGAGAGAGAGAACATCAATGTGAGAGAGAAACATCAATCGATTGCCTTTTGTACATGCCCTGACCTGGGATTGAACTTGCAGTCCTGGTATGTGTCCTGACCGGAAATAGAACCAGCAACTTTTTGGTGTATAGGATGATGCTCAACCAACTGAGCCTCTCTGGCAGGCTTATTTAAATGATTAAATACATGTTCCATTAGATTTTAAACTCCTTTAAGGTCCTGTTCAATAAACACTTAAGTTTTATATGGTGAATAAGCTGGGAAATGAAATTGATTAAGCAAAATAATAAATGACTTTATTGACACATCTCTGTGTCCTTAGATTAAAGGAACCAGGACTCTTACTTAGTCTTAGAACAGTGTAACTTGGATCACCTCTGTATCCTTTTTTCTTTAAAACTGTGGCCACATAATTGCAGCCAATTAAAAAAACAGTGCTTTTATATTCTAAAATATTTTTCTTTTCTCTTACAGCTGGGAATGGAGGAAGAAGATGTGATTGAAGTTTATCAGGAACAAACAGGGGGTCATTCAACGGTTTAGATACTCTTTTTATTTTCTTTTCTTTTCCCTCAATCCTTTTTTATTTTTAAAAATAGTTCTTTTGTAATGTGGTGTTAAAATGGAATTGAAAACTGATGCCCCCATCTCTTTAAAACATCTGGTAATTTGAATTCTCGTGCCCATTATTCATTATTGTTGGTTTTCATTGTGCTGATTTTTGGTGATCAAATGTCAGCCTCCTCATAGTGCCCTCTCCCTTTGAAATATGACGTGTGTGCACAGGGAGGCCACCTTTTTCAGGACTGTGCATTTTCAGGCTTGTGATAAATAAGGTCGACCAATGCAAGTGTTCATAATGACTTCTAATTGGCCCTGAAGTTCTAGCGTGTGATTGCTTCACTCCTGGACTATGACTTTCAGTGGGAGGTGGAAGTTTTTCAGAGAACTGAACTGTGGAAAAATGACCTTTTCTCAGCTTGAAGCTACTTTTAAAATCTGAAGGTCTGGACCAAAAGAAAGAGGAATATCAGGTTGGAGTCAAGATGACAGATGAGGTGAGAGTAAAGACTAACTCCAAAGATGGCTTCACTGAAGAGAAAGCATTTTAAGAGTAAAGGAAAATCTTGTCAGAAGATCCCAGAAAAGTTTTAATTTTCATTAGCAGTTAAAGTTATTCATGCAGAAGTGTGTGCAACAGAACACTGCTCTTTTTGATTTTATTTGTACTTTTTGGCCTGGGATTTGGGTTTTAAATGGACATTGTCTGTACCAGCTTCATTAAAATAAACAAAATGTTTGTAAAAATCTTATTAATGTTCCATTTTATTTTTATTGTATAGAAAGAAAAAAAATGGCCGAAACAAGATTTTCTTGCATAATACTGGAAATTATTGTTTGTATATGGAACAAATAAATTTTTCTTCAGTACTGTACAGTGATGATTGTGACTTTGAAGCACTGAAAGTTACTGAAGTGCCTTCTGAATTAGGGATTTAATTAAGGCCACAATACCTTCTTAAATGCTCAGTGTTCTGTGTGTGTTTTTAAAACTTGATATTTCTGTATGGTGCATATATATGACACTTACCCAGTCATGTTGAATAAATGGGCACGTCAAAAATTCTTAATTGATTTATATCGATAATTTCAGTTTTTCCTCTAACCAAATGTTCTCTGCTTAAGGTTTGGTATATTTTGTTTATTTTTCTTTCATTTCCTTATATCTTACATATTTAAACTTAAAATACCAAATTAGTTTCTATTAGAGAGCTTAACCTTTTAAGTTTTATTTATTTTTATTGATTTTTTTAGAGAGAGGGGAGACATCGATTTGCTGCCTCCTGCACGCCCCTTACTGGGGATCAATCCTGTGCCCTGACCAGGAATTGAGCCATGACCTCTTAGTTCCTGGGTCAATGCTCAACCACTGAGCACACCAGCTGGCTAACCTCCTAACTGTTTAATAAATCACAGAATTTAGTATATCTGTGCAAACACGTAATCCAGTTTCATGTTATCCCAGATAGAATGCCATCTGAACATTTGAGAAGAGCAAATAAAACCTATCTCTAATGCATTTTATAAATTGTTATAAATTCCCTAACCAGGTCACCTGTTGAAAAATAATTGGCTTGCCTTATAAACCTATATTTAGCCCTACCTGAAAAATGATTTGTATTATACATGTATAGTCTAGGTAAATTAGAGCTTTTAGAGCATCACCTGGCATTTATTACATTACTGTATATTCAACAGTGATTAGAAATTAGACCCATTGTAGAAAATATTCACTGAGTTGCATATTTGTATCAGGCCCGAGTAACAAACCTGATAGGCTATTTGAGCTATCCAGAATACATGAATATGTAGTTTGGTATCTTATTTTTGTTTGCATCTGTGAAGGATCTCAGCACTTAGGTAGTAGAGCTTAGCTACTGGGAAATAACTATTTTGATTGCAGTTAATTGGATTCTTCTAAATGCAATGCATTCTGCTATGGTTAAAATGTGCTTATCTGGTGTAGTAATGTTGATAAAATAGGCCTTTCACAGCAATCATTTAATAGCATATCAGATTTGGATGGGAGCTTGAAGAACATTTAGTGTAGCCGCTTTACATAGTGCTTGACTGCAACATCCTAAATTTGTAAAAGGAAGAAAGAAAATAAAGTCAGTAATGGTAATTTCCATGACAGGGATGTTTTCCTTGAGTGTTCTTCTGTTCTTGGTTAAATTACTTGAGATACTCCTTTTTCATCTGATAAAGTATTAATGAATGAATGAATGAATGAATGAGTAAATGTGTAAGTAGTGTCAACAAAGTTAAGAAGTGCATGACATTTAAATTCGCTATGACTAATAGCCAATGTTTGGGTCATTTTATTGCTATTTTACATAAGTATCAAGTCTAATAAGTTCAACAACACAGCAATACAGAATCAAAATTATGTTTGACTTCTGGATTGTAGAAGTGCAGTTCCTGTAGAAAGCAAGTACCTTACAGGCATTAGTGGGAAATTTGAGGGAGTCCCCTGCAAATACTAAGTTTTTCAGCTGTGGACATGAAGTATAGCATAGGGCAAAGGGAATTTGTGGGAAAGTTCAGGTTCAGATAATGCTTGCTTTGGTATCCTTTTGTAGATCTTTGCTGAGGCTCTTTCATCCTCTTTCATAATTATTCCATGATCAATCCTAGATAGTGATAGTGTGATTTTTAAAAAATGGGACAATTACGTCTGTGGTTTATTCTTCAAATCACAGGTGGGAGCAAACCTTAAAATTTGTTAATTTTCAGGGTTCTAAAACAGTGCTGTCCAATAGAATTTTCTGTGATGATGAAAATGTTCTATATTTGTGCTGTTCAGTATGGTAGCCAGTAAGCCACATGTGGTTTTTGAGCACTTGAGTTGTGGCTAGTGTGACTGGAGAATTGAGTGTTTTAACTTACATTTAAATAGCCACATGGTTTATTGGACAGTGCAGTTCTAGAATCTATACTTTGAGGGTGTGAGATTACTCTCACAAAGCAGCTCATATTGCTCAAATGAACATTTATCAATTATTACCTTGTTTTAAATAGACATTAGATTTTTAGGATGAAGTGGATGTGGTTTTGCTTTATAAAGACAATATAATAAAATTCTTAATATATGAATGAGCTGCTCTTAGCTAAATCAGAATCTGCATTACAGAATTTCCATTTACTTGCAACTTTTTCACACTTTAATGAAAATGAAGTATTTGGACTAGCCTAAGATTATGTTAGTGCCTTACTAACTGAAATTTCCTGAAATGCAAACAAATTATGAAATTTTGGGTCAATTTTAGGCACCAAAGCTTCTGAATTGAATTCATGTGATGCTAGAGAGGGTAAAGGATTTAGATAAGTGAAGAGTTTAACTGGATTGAGTAAAGTATTCGTGGCAGGGAGGATTGTTGGGAATGGGATGAAGTTAGGTGTGGGTTGAGGTGAACAAGATGAGATGGAACTAACTGGGTTCAATATGGAACATCATTATAGAAGGAAGTTTCTCTTTCTTTTACCACCTCCCAACTTACTTTTTAGTTTTCTTCTAGCCTTAAGGTCTGGGTATTTGTAGGAACTGGAAGTAAGAGTAGACCCATGGTCTGGAAATGCTGTGTGCCCACTGTAGGCCATTGGCTTCCTTGTGGAGTTCTTGATAGAAATGAAGATGTTTCCTCAAAGCAGACTTTTGCCTAAGGAGACAACCCCACCCAAAATCCCAATACTGATTAAACATCCTGGAAATGGTCCTTAGAAGCTAGTAGAAGAACTTTGGATTTTAGTGATCAATAAGACTTGGGACTACTGATCTTGCATTTTAGTGTGCATCTTGCATCATACTCTGTTCATTTAGATACATATGAGGTTTTTGGTATTATGAGCTTCCTACTGGGAAAGTAAAAGGAAAGGCGTAATTTTCAGTTCTTAAACTTGTATTGCTGGAAGGGACTCCCTTATTTTAGGAGGAAAAACGGGCCGGAGAAATTAAAGTACCTGAGCCAGTATCACAGTGAAGAGGAAATATAGGCAATTGGCACTAAATTCTAACCCTGGAGTGAAGCTCTACTCACACCCTTTACTGCTCGGTGTTCTGTTTTCAGCTGTTTGCTCATGATGAAGCCTTACAAAACTGCTCAACTGCCCCTCAGATGACCTGTCAGTTTTCTTTTTGTGAAAAATTGGAACTCCAATAGCTTGCTTTTGGTCTCAATACTTACGAATCCAGCCCTACTGCTATGACATGTGGAATATGTAATTTTGAAATTGAATCAAGATTTCACCAAAGATCCATTTTGTACTTCACACAACAGATGAGGCAAGTCCAAGAGAGGAACAACTCAAGGTTAGGTGGGAAACCTTGAAATAGAATACTGGCTGCCTTCTCTCTCTGGTCTCCTAAAGAGCATTAGGTTATATGCAGCTTAGAGAGTTGATTAAAACCGTATTACCCAAGAGATCCTATTATCAGAAAGACGCACTGAGCATTACTATTGTATGAGAGTAAAGGGGGCAATGCCACTGGCCCCTGATGACTGGTTCTGTGCCTTTTCTCCTGACGCCCTTGTGATCTGGTTTGGGTCTCTCTCGCCAGCCTCCTCTGGAGGTATTCTTTGTGCCTTGTTCACTTCCTTCCAGCCACGCCGACTTTCTTTGATGCTTCTAACATGCCAGTCTCATTCCTTTCTTTGGCTCTTTGCACTTCCGGTTTACCTGCTGAAATACTTTTCTCCTAGATGATTATGTGGCTAAGTCCATGTCATTCAGATTTCACCTGATATATCTGAGAGGTCTTGCCTTGGCCAACCAATCTAAACTAAGGCTCCTGCAATCCTATCAGAGGTTTAAATTTTTTTCTGTATAGCATTTATTGCCAGCTAAATTATAAATAGATTTGCTTAGGGTATGTTGCCAACCCACCGCCCCCTCCCCTAGCAGGTAAACGGCATGGTAGAAGAGACAGCTCTTCCTAACTCCTGAATTCCCAGTATCCAAAGCGGTGTCTCTGTTCCCAATAAATACTTCTTGAGAAAGGCAGGTGGTTCAGACTCGGGGGAGGGGGGAGTGTTTTCCATCTGGTCCTGGCACTGCCCCTAACTCACCCTCTGGCCCTGATCAAGATCCTTCCTGCTTTTGGGCCTTGTTTTTCTCATCTGTAAACCAGAGGCTGGGATCATCTCTGAACTCCCAGCTTCAATACAAGTTCTGTAAGCCCTGAAGAAATTCTGACATGGTAGCGAAAGACTGTCCTGTAGTTCTTTCAAACTGCTCAGGAGGGTGGGAAAACTTCACTTGCCCGAGGGCGGTGCCAGCACCAGCACCCGGCAGCGAAGCCGGTGAACAACCCCCGGACGTAACTGCTGCCCACGCACCCAGTACCTGGCTCGTTCGTGGGTTTCTTTCATGGCTTTCTCCAGAGCCAGCCTTGCTGCTTCCTCTTCCTTTTGCCTCCTCTCCTCCGCCGCCAGCCGAGCCTTCTCCTCTGCCTCCTGCTGCCGCCGTTGGTACTCTAGCCGCTCTTCTTCAGCCATTTCCACCAGGCGCCTGTGTTCCTCCGCCAGCTTCATTTCCAGTTCCTGCTGCCTTTGCTGCTCTGCCTCTGCCGCATAGAAAAGGGGCTGGTCTCAGCAGGGGTCTCTCTTGGGGAACACAGTTCTCGGACCCACCTCCAGCCTGTGGCTCCCCGGGATTCCCCAGGAGAAGTGCGGCAGCTTACCCTCCAGCAGCCTGCCAGGTCCTCTGGGGCTTCCCTGAGGGTGAACTGACTGAGAGTACACAATCAAGCACCTACTATGTGCAGTACACTGTGCAAGGAACACGAAGCCTTGGGGGAGAATTTTCCAGAGCCTAGTGGTCTCCTGAGGTGGTATGCAGATGGGTTGAGGAGTGGGGATCGGGTCAGGGTCTGGAAAAACTTGGTGCTTATTCAGCTGGACTGTCCAGTCCAAAATGTGCCAGATGCAGAAGTTTCTTTCCCTTCTCAAAAGTGAGGAGGCTGTAGAGATTGCCCACATCAGCACCTGAAAGGCTGCCCTGAAGCTATCCAGAGGTTTGAGTGTTTCCATCTGCTGGGGAAGGAAGCTGGGAGCTGGGCTCCCTCTAATTCAGGCAGCTCCTGAGCAGCATGCAAAGGGCAATGGGAAGGGCTGAGTCTCTCTGTTCAGGGGATTCCTGAGTTCAGAGCAGGAGCCAAGAGTCATTTCCTCAAATGAGTTTTTTTTTTTTTTTTTAAATCTATCTCAACTCACTATAGTCACACATTTATTTCAGTTATCTTGGAAAGAAAATAGCTCATACATTTACAGTGCTTCACACACTCAGCCAGGATAGGCGCAGCTCCTGGGAGGTGCAATGAACACCCGAAGTGGGAGAAAGATGCTTCTGCCCAGAGGGACAGGAGGGGCAGAGCGATCCAGAACCCCCTCACCAGCTCGCGCGGCTTCCTCCTGCTGCTTCTTCCTCTGCAGCGCTTGCAGCCTCCTCTGGAACTCCTCCTGCTGCTGCCGGGCCCTCTCCTGGGCCGCCTGCAGCTGGAGCCACTGCTCTCTCTCCTCCTCCTCCTGCCGCTGCCGCTCCTCCTCTTGTTTGTGTGTCCTCAAGCTGAGAAAACACAAGATGATCAGGGAAATGGCAGGAAAAACGGGCATCCTCGTAGGCGCTGCAGGCCACGTGGAACATCCCCCTCAGAGGGGACTCGGTTTTCCCCCGGGGAAGCGAAGCCTGGAACTAGAAGCCCTGCTGTTTCAGCACAGCTCTGTGCTCTGGGGTGAGGGCCTTAAGTTCCCAGAACTTCCTTTCCCACTTTCATAACACGGATTTTAAAACTCCCATCTCACAGGGTTGCTATGAAGATTGAATGGAGTCAAGGCCCATGAACAGGTCTCGTGTAAAGCAGACAATGTGGGCAGAGCTCAACAAATGTTTTCTTGACTGAATCGCAGAGCCCTGCCTGGAAGGCCCCGTGGACCTACAGTAACCCCTAATGACCAACACGCTGCATATTTTCTCTGGTCCAGGTTATTCCTAGTCTAGCTGGGGATAGAGCAAAATGAGACACGCTGCTTTACTTCGGGGCATGAGCTGCAGAACCAACATCAACCCTTAACATGGCCTTTTCCTTCTGCTTCTTAACGTGGCCATGGCCCCGGGCTGCGGCTGGACCCACCGGATCTCCTCTGCGCGGCGGCGCTGCTCCAGCTCCAGCTCCTCCTCCATCTTCTCTGCCCTCTCCAGCTGCTCCTGCCGGAGCCGTCTCTGCTCCTCCTGCTCCCTTCTCTTCCTCTCCACCTCCAGCCGTCTCATCTCGGCCCTTTCTGCTCGCTGCCTGTCCCAGAGAGCTTTCTCCTGCTCCCTCTTGGCCAGGAGAGCCTAAGGAACCAGAGAGTTCTTAATGCGAAGGACTACGGGGAGCTTGTTTCAGCAGCGAGCCCCCTCTGCCCCAGATGAGGTCGTCTCCGTTCTGAGATGGAATCATTAAGTTGTGTCCACACTCTGACCTCAGCTGCATAAACTGCTGCCACCAGCGTGGGCTCTGGGACCGGACTGACCTGGGTGCAAGTCTCTCTCTTGCTTGCTTCAAGATTTGGAGACCACAGCTTCATTTCTTTGATACCATCTTTCTCTTGGGGACATGATTGGGATTAACTGGAGAGTGAAAGTGTCAACATAATGTTTGGCACAGAATGTTTGTATGTCTAGCCTTCTCACCCCCAGCTGCACAACAGAATCACCTGAGGAGGTTTGAAAAATTACCTGAGACCAAGGCCCCACCCAATTCAATGAAATGATCATATTTAGGGTTTTAAAGAGTGTCTCTGATGAAGCCAGGGCTGAGTACCCCAGATTCTAGATAAAGGCTCTTCACCAGGGGCAGTCTTAGGTATAGATGGGTCAGACTCACATTTCATTCCAGACAAACCCACTTTTTCCATGAAAGGTTCTTTTTTCTCCCTGCTGCCCCTTTGTCAGAAATATGCCCATGAGGAGAAGCTCGAAAGGCAACTCTTCCATGTGTATCCAACTTGGGGTGAAACTTCCTCGCTTTTAGCCTTTGCAGAGGCAGCATGGAGCGACGGGTTGACAAAAAAAATCTAAGAAATTCTGATAATCCAGCAGGCCCAGAAAAGTTCTGCATACAGTTTGAAATTTCCATCTGCTGTGTAGAGCGGAATTCTGTAACCTAGGCAGCTGGGAGGACTAAGACCTATAGAGCAAACATCTTTCTGAAATCCTTTTTGGAAGACCATGGGCCATAAAATAAATACATAATAATTTAAAATAGTGACAAGAGTTCTGATTTTGGAGTCAAAGGACCTGGGTTTAAGCCTTGGCTCTACCACTCAATGGTTGTATAATCCTGGCAACAGACTTTTAGCTCCTTCAAGCCTCAGTTTCTAGGTCTGTAAAGTGGAACTAATCATACCTAAAAGTGTGGCTGTAAAGATCAAATGAGATTCAGCAGAGTTGTACCATATGCATGTAACGTAGGCAAGTTTAACCACAGGGGTTCAACTGGGTGTTTTTGTAGAGTTTAAAGAAACTTTTTTGGGGGTATAATATTTTTAAATGCAGTTCAGCACTTTCACCTCAGTGGAAGGAATAGCTGAGGAAATATTGGCTATTTTGGTCTTATTGAGAGATGTACCTGGCAGGTATTACTTTTGGTTAATTGCAGGGATTTTCAAGGGTAATTTTCCTTATACTCACTTAGTTTTTCTCTTAAATACTTGACATTGGAATCAAGGCCCCTGGAACGAAGTGGCTCTGACATGCAAAAGCACCCTGTAAAGGCAGGTGTGTGGGAGCCGCCTGTGGGCCAGCTGTGGGCCCTGAAAAGCATACTAGAAAGGAGGTATCTCCATCGCCTTTGGAGGCAAGCAAGGCATGAGCTTCAGGCCAAGTCAAGAATATGTGCTGGGCTCTGATGTCCTGAACCCACCTTTCCTTGTAACTGTGAGGCCTGTACCCCTTACAGATGGCTCCTGTGCCAACTTCCTGCTCTTTAAGGTGGGGGTACATGCCCTGGAAGTTGGGGAGCCTCAGAATACATCATTGCAGAGGGCCTTTGCCACCCTATGACTTTGACCAGGTGTGGCTTCTTCAGAAAGTCAGTAGGCACCAAAGCCTAATAAGGAAACCATTCTGCAGTCGAGCCGTTTCTGTAACGGCAGTAGAATGTGGGCAGTTTCCCCACCTCTCCGTTGCACCTGTGAGGACAGAAGTCCCTCTGGCCAGAGCGACATTGGGTCCTACCTTCGGAGGATCCCCGTGGCTTCTGTCTTCTTCTGATTCCGTGTTTCCTGTGACAGTCACAGTCGGGGTGGGTGGTGATCTTCCGTCTATTGAAACCTGGCTCTCCTGAGCATCAGCTCTGGGAGAAAGCCACGGCTCCTCTCCATCAAAGCCCGAAGGAAGGAAACCTCTGTCTGGGGTGCCTTCTTCTCTTCCCTGGGCGTCGGAGACATCAGGCCCCCTCAGCTCCGCTGCTGTTTCCCGGCTCCTTTCCTTCTGTGCCCTTTTCCTTTTGACGCCTGATTGTTTTCCTTTGGGAACTAGCTCTGGTTTCTTTTTAGCCTTTGGGTCCTTTGACTTTCCTGGGTGAGAAGAGTCAGGGACAGAGGTGTGGCTAAGTAAACATGATCTCTATGCATCCTTTTCAGTAACTTTGTTTTATATATAAAACAAATATATATACAAAAATATATATATAAAACACACACACACACACACACACACACTGAGTGGCCAGATTATTATGACCACCTGACGTTTGTAGGCAAATTAGCTATAATTTCACGCTGAAGTTGCTAGAGGGCCAGATCATTATAAACGTCTGAATAGCACAACATACCTAAGTATTGTTGCTGATCAAATTCATCCTATCATGTTGATGGCATATCCCAATGGAGATGGCTTCTTCCAATAAGACAATGCGCCATGCCACCGTGCTCGTATTGTGCAGGAGTGGTTTCAAGAACATGAGGGAGACTTTACCTTGCTTAGGTGGCCCCCACAATCACCAGATCTCAATCCAATTGAGCATTTGTGGGATGAAGTTAAAAAGAGCCATCAGGCAGCCGGTTCCACAACCATCAAATCTCACAGAACTGGACAGTGCTATTCATCAGGCATGGTGTCAGATTCCTCGCATCACCTTTCAACATCTCGTGGAGTCAATGCCAAGAAGAATCGCCGCAGTATTGAAGGCAAAAGGTGGCCCAACGAAGTATTGATGGGGTGGTCATAATAATCTGGCCAGTCATAATAATCTGGCCACTCAGTGTATATATACTAATATTTAATATGGAACGCTTCACAAATTTGCATGTCATCTTTGTGCAGGGGCCATGCTAATCTTCTCTGTATCGTTCCAATTTTAGTATATGTGCTGCCAAAGCGAGCACAAAAGAGCATATATATATATATATATATATATATATATATATATATATATTTTTTTTCTTCAGAGAGGAGGGGAAAGGGAGAGAGAGAGAAACATCAATGATAAGAGAGAATCGTTGATTGGCTGCCTCCTGCATGCTCCACTGGGGATGGAGCCCACAACCTGGGCATGTGCTCTGACTGAGAATCGAACCATGACCTCCTGGTTCATGGGTCGATGCTCAACCACTGAGCCACACCAACCAAGCCTCCAGTAACTTTTTCACGCCAGTGTGCAATGGAATCTCATAGGATGCAGATTCCTGATTCCAACTCCTAGAGTCTGATTTGGTAGGAATCTGCATTCTAACAACCATGCCAAATGTTTTAAGAAGGGTAGTACACAGGCTACCCTTTGAGACACTGCCTTATTCTACTTGGATCAACTATAATACAGCAATCTTGCTACTAAAAATGTTCTGTTTCACCCTGACCAATGGTGGGGGCAAGACCTCCAGAGGGGAGGCCTGTGGACACAGCTGGGTGGTCACGCCCCCAGAAGCTGGCTTGAGGTGGCAGCTTTGTAACCTGGCAAAGTTTAAGCCTTCCTGGCTCCAAGTTCTCTTCCTCTGGGGCTCACAAGTATTTCCTTCTTCCAATTCTGCCACTGCCATCCAAGCCATGGGCTACAACAACATGGACTCAGCAAGACTTTAAAAAAGCAAATCTTGAAAATAAATCTGGCCCAGGAGACTATTTAATGCCATCCTTTCTTATATCCTTTGATTTGTTTGGAGGGCATTCTGAAGCAGGTGGCCAGAGAAGAATAGGAGCACTTTTTAATATATATATATATATATATATATATATATATATATATATATATATATATAAAAGTCTTTGGAAGCACAGGAATGTGAATTCCTTGTAAGAAAAATGGTTGCTGGGGTAATCACTCTGAGCTGGTTGCATCCGTTCCCTTCTCAGATGCTCTCCCTGCCCACTTCTCAGATGATGATTTAGTTATTAGGTCATGAGGCCGTGGTCATGGCATGTGTTTGGAATCAAATGGCAGGGTCAGGCCCTGGGTTGACCATGATACTGTTGGATCTGTTTGATCTTATGCCAGTCACCCAAACTCTCTGAGCTTCAACTACTACATGATGTAATAGTAGTTGTTCTATATGTGAATAATGTAGAATAGTATATAATATTTTTATCAAGATGTGGGGGTGGTACGATATCATGTATGCAGAGCTCCTAATGCAGTGGGTACTCAGAAAAGAGGTGCTCATATTGTTATCATTCTCTCTCTCAGTGATCACAGGTCTCTAGGCAAGGCCAGTTTCCTCTGCCCCTGTCTACTGAGACATTGACATGACAAAACCGTTGTAGCCGTGGTGGTCTAGGAGACTCAGAACAGAATTTGTTCCATAGGATCCACACTGATTATCAATGACAACTCCCAGCCCCCAGCACAGTCGCTTACCAACAACAGTCTTCGTTTCTATGTGGACCTTTCCTTCTCTCTCCCCATTGGGCACCTTAGACTTGTCTGTCTTAGTTCTTTTCTTTCTCTTGACATTGTCAATCGACTCCATCTCCTCCTGAAGGTGAACATGTAAGGAAATGGACTATGATTCAGGGACCATGATACATGTAGGAAAAGGGGGGGCGGGGAAATCAAAGGGAGATTATGTTGAACAAGATGGAATGGCTGTGAATGGAATGCGTGTGGGTTCCAGATGAAGCAGAAGAGCAGGTCTTGGAGAGTGTGGAGCCTAAGGTTCGGCCTTTGATTTTCAACTACGAGGTATAATTTCACAGGAGAAAAGAGGAATAGAGTGTATTTTATGATCTGCCCCCTTTTTTTGATGCTAAATCATGGTCTACAGAGCAGGATCAAAGTGAAGCAGTTTTCACCTTTGATAGATGGCTGTTGCCACGATTACTGGCTAAGTGGTTTAAATCAAAGCCAGCTTTATTCACTGCTGCATCATTTGCTCACTTCCAGGAAGCCTTAAACTTTCCCTGTAGGCTGGAACAACATGGAGGTTCCTTCTAAGAGAGGATGGCAGAGCAGGGTCATAGCTACCCACTCAGTACCTATGATATGGTGACATAATAAGAAATAATACATTTGGCCTCCGTCCTCAGTCCGTGGCACAAAGCTCCTAAATCCTGTAATTTCTGGAGCATAAAGGGAGTATGTTTTGTTATTCATACCAGGCTCCTTTCAACAACACCTGAGATTATGTTAATGACGAGACTTTTGGAAAGTCCCTAAGGGGGGGGGGGGGGACTGGTTGCCAAGGGAAGCAACCAGGTGATTAGAGGGTTGGACTTTTTAGCCCCACACCCCCAACCGCAGAGGGGAGAGAAGGGCTGGAGTTTGAGTTAATCGCCCTTCGCCAATGATGTAATCCACCACGTCTGTGTAATGAAGCCTCCATGAAAATCCAAACCAAAGGAGTTCAGAGAGCTGCCGGGTTGTGGACACATCCACATGCTTGGCGGGGTGACAGACCCCAAACTCCATGGGGAAGAAGCTCCTGCAGTTGGGACCATTCTGGACTTTGCCCTATGCATTTCTTCATCTGGCTATTCACTTGTGTCCTTTATCATAAGCTTTGTAATAAATCAGTAATAGCAAAAGTAAAGGTTTCCCTGAGTTTTGTGAGCCATTCTAGCACATTATTAAACCTTTGGGACTGGAGGGCGAGAATCCCCTATCTAAAGCTTGTTGGTCAGAAGCATAGGCAACCACCTGAAACTTGTGATTGACATCTGAAGTGGGGCAGTCTGCGGGACTGAGCCCTGAGTGTGTTGGGCCTGCACGAACTCCGGGTAGTTACTGTCAGAATTGAAGCGTAGGACACCCCGTTGGTGTCCTCGAGAGCTGGAGAATTGGTTGTTGTGAGGAGAACCCCCACGCATTTGGTGTCAGAGGTGGTGTAAGCGAAGGAAAATAGAAGTTTCCTTTTAGTACCTTTGTAGGAATTAGAAACAGGCACCCTGTCCTTCAGGGGGATGCAGCCCAGTGCTGAGGGGCAGGACATGGTGAGCAGGCCAAAGACTGGATTTCAGCTCCAATTCGCTGGCTTTGTCAGGTGCCTTTCTATAGTAAGCAATCTACACAGTGATGGTGGGAGCCCTGCTGGGAGCATGAGCCAGGTGGGGCTTTTTGACCAAGCTCCTAGGTCTTTACACTCACACGACTGATGCTGGCTGGTGTTTGCTGCTTGGACAATCTTGGTTTTGTCTTCCCTTCTTTTTTCTTTGGAAGAAGAGGTGTGTCGACAGGACCCAACCTCCCTGGGGACTCAGGCCCAGGTTCTGCAAGTCTTCTGTGCAGATGGAATATGTCATCATCTTTGCCCCTTTGAAAAAAGCAAACCAACAGGACCAAACTAAAGAGAAAACTCTGGTGGACAAGGAAGAGAGAATGTGAACATTGACTGAACACCTGTTCTCTGTCATTTCACATACCTGACCATTTCACACACCTGGCCATTTCACACACTTGGTGGGCATTTCATACACTTGGCCATTTCACACACTTGGTGGGCATTTCACACACTCAACCATTTCACACACTTGGCCATTTCACACACTTGACCTTTCACACACCTGACCATTTCACACACCTGGCCATTTCACACACTTGGTGGGCATTTCATACACTTGGCCATTTCACACACTTGGTGGGCATTTCATACACTCAACCATTTCACACACTTGGTGGGCATTTCATACACTTGACCATTACACACACCTGGCCATTTCACACACTCAACCATTTCACACAGCTGGCCATTTCACACATTTGGCCATTTCACACACTTGACCTTTCACACACCTGGCCATTTCACACACTTGGTGGGCATTTCATACACTTGACCTTTCACACACCTGGCCATTTCACACACTTGGTGGGCATTTCATACACTTGACCATTTCACACACTTGGCCATTTCACACACTCGACCATTTCACACACCTGGCCATTTCACACACTCGGCCATTTCACACACTCGACCATTTCATACACCTGGCCAACTTGACCTTTCACACACCTGGCCATTTCACACACTTGGTGGGCATTTCACACACTTAGCCTGAATAAGGAAGATGAGAAATTTTGGCCTTCCCTTTTGGGATTGTCTCAGGCTCAATTCTAAAACTTAGGTAGCAGGGAAAATAGTTTGCCTCTTTGGGATTGCATGTTTACACCTTCAATTGAATGACATCGGATTATCTAACTGAAATTTCTTCTACCAAAGGCATAGCTGAAAAATAAGGTGACCTTTAAGAAAGATCGCATAAGAAGATGCAACTACCCATCCATTCCTTCATGCCCTTGGAATTCTAATCTTGGTCAAATTCAGCCACTAAAAGGTCAAGTGCTGTGTTAGTTTGAGCCCCAATAGAATTGTTGTCACCGACAGTGTGCCTTGTGGACAACTGACTTATTTTCTCTGGGTGAAAAGGTCATTAGAAACAGCCACATGGATTTCAGGAACGGCGCAGCTACAGCCACTGTGTGCCAGGCCTGGTTCTGGGCACTTTCTTTTTTAGGTACATCAGTATTGTATTTATTGTGCTGTGCTAGCACAGGGCCTTACTATAGAAACTTCAGAAATATTTGTCCAATGAGGTAAATGGAATTTTCCTGTAAATATATGAGTCTTTAAATCATTCAGTGTCACTCTATAAAAACCCACAGAGGTATCCTTTAGAATTTAGGTCTGGGGAAACATTTATTTTCCCTGAGGAACAGGTATGCTGTAAATGAGAACCGCAAACCTGACTGTGTTGCTTTTTTCCCTTCCACATTCAGGAATCTCTGTATCAAGCCTGAAAGTCTGCTCTTTAATCACACTGTCTATAATGACTTTTGTGGAGTATTGGTGTTCTTTTTTCCTTTCTTCCTGATTAAACAATTTTTTTGTTCTCTCTCTCTCTCTCTCTCTCTCTCTCTCTCTCTCTCTCTCTCTCTCTCTCTCGATGGTATTTTTCTGAATTAAGGAAAATAAACAAGCCCGGCCAGTGAGGGTGAGTGGTTAAGTGTCAACCTATGAACCAGGAGGTCATGGTTCGATTCCAGGTCAGGGCACATGCCCAGGGTTGCAGGCTCCATCCCCAGTGTGGGGCGTGCAGGAGGCAGCCAATCAATGATTTTCTCTCATCATTGCTGTTTCTATCTCTCTCTCCCTCTCCCTTCCTCTCTGAAATCCATAAAATATATATTAAAAGCAAAATAAAAGCAGAGAAGTCCACGTCATTCCAACTTTGAACACTTACGCCTTTGGGACAGTGTCTGCCTCAGGCCTCTGGATGCTTTCAGCCCAGGAAGCACTGAGAGGGTCCAGGGTCACACTCCTGGGCTCTTGGTCTGTGAAAACAGAGAGCATCCTTCCTCAGCAAAGGACAAGGTATCAGTGATCCCAAACATGGGAAAATGTCTACCTGGTAAGCAGTCAAAAGCATGCAAATTAGAACAGTGAGAGAAGTTGTACCTAGGAAATTAGCAAATACTGCAGAAACCAGTGCTGGCACATGACATTAAAATTAATAAGACTCTTTGGGAAAGTATGTATCAAGAACCAGAGAAATGTCTGGTCTTTGATTAGGAATCTCACTCCTGGGTATTTATCATAAGGAAATAATTCAAAGGAAGAAATAGCCTTTTGTACCAACTTATTTATTACAACTTTATTATTAATAGTAAAAAATTAAAAACAGCTCAACAATGGGAGATTAGGGAAGTAATTTATGATGCATTAATTTGACATTTAAAATTATGGTTGTAAGATAAATGAGCAGTATGGAAGATATTATACAATGACAATATAAACTACAGTATGTTAGAATTATGTAAAATATGTATGTAGATGAATAAGGTCTGGAGGAGAAAATAGAAAAAAATAGATTGGAAGGTTTGTGTGTACTTATATTTTTCTTAAAACCCTGTGTGGTGATAACACTGAAAAGGAAATTGATTAAAAAACACACAAATGTTGTTGTATGAGGAAGGCTCATGCAGTTCACACAGTTGGTACTCTTTGCTGGGGACGCCAAAGACCATACTGTGTAGCTCTTTTAAAATGAGAAGAATCTCTAGATTAAGACTTGATATTGGACTATCGGCTAGCTTTTATTTTAGTTACTATAAACAATTTTTAAATGATGGAAGATATAGTTTATTGTAAAAATTTGGAAAACACAAAAAAGCATAAAGAAGAACCCCCTCTCCCCCCCATACACACATAATTATTAGAATGACTAAAATGAAAAAGACTGACTACACAAGAGTTGACAAGGACACGGAGGAACTGGAATTCTCATACACTGCTGGCTGGAATGTAAAATGGTACAACCACTTAGGAAAATAGTTTGACAGTTTCTTAAGAAATTAAATATTAGCCCTAGCTGGTTTGGCTCAGTGGATAGAGTGTCGGCCTGTGGACTGAAGGGTCCCAGGTTCGATTCTGGCCAAGGGCACATGCCCAGGTTGTAGGCTCGATCCCCAGTAGGGGGCGTGCAGGAGGCAGCCAATCAATGATTCTCTCTTATCATTGATGTTTCTATCTCTCCCTCTTCATTCCTCTCTGAAATCAATAAAGAAATGTATTTTAAAAAAAAGAAATTAAATATTATATATATATCATGTCATCTACCCATTATACTTCCAGGTATTTTATCCAACAGAAATGAAAGCCTATGTTGATACAAAGACTTGTACACAAACATGCATACTAATAGTTCATTTGTAATAATTGAAAACTTGAAACAGCCCATATGTCCATCAACAGGGGAATGATGAACAAACTGGTGTGTATATACAATGCAATACTCCTCCGCAATAAGAAGGAATGAAGTAGTGATATACTCAACAACATGGATGGATCTCAAAAGAACTATGTAGTGGAAGAAACCAGACAAAAAAGAGTACATATGGTATGATTCCATTTGCATAAAATTCTAGAAAAGTAAATGAATCTATAGTGACAGAAAGCAGATCAGTGATTGTCTGGGGATGAGGGAGACTGGAAGGGGTGGGCATGGGGAAATGTTTGGGAGTGATAAATGTTTTATCTCGATTGTGGTGGGTGGTTTCATGGGTGTATAGATATATCAACACTTATATAGTAAGTCTCAAAAGTTCTCCTCATGAGAAAAAAAATTGTTAACTATATGAGCTGATGTATGCTAACTAAACTTATTGTGATAATCACTTTGCAATCTATACATATATCAAATCATTATGTTATTCACCTTAAACTAATACAGTGTTGTAAGTCTATATCCTCATAAAACTGGGAAAAACTCAAAATCATAGCTATGTTTAATGTTTCAATGACAGACAATTTTGTAATTATACAAAATTAAAATCTAAGAAAAAGCAAAGTTGATTGCATTAAAATCTTTAAAAAAAAAATCTTTATTGTTGTGTTACATATGTCTCCCTTTCCCCCCATTGTGCATTAAGATCTTTGCAGGAGCCCTAACTGGTTTGGCTCAGTGGATAGAGCGTCGGTCTGCGGACTGAAAGGTCACAGGTTCGATTCCGGCCAAGGGCATGTACCTTGGTTACAGGCACATCCCCAGTAGGAGGTGTGCAGAAGGCAGCTGATCGATGTTTCTCGCTCATCGATGTTTCTAACTATCTCTTTCCCTTCCTCTCTGTAAAAAATCAATAAAATATATTAAAAAAAAAAAAGATCTTTGCAGGAAAAAAAAAATCGTAATATTGAACACAACAAAACCTATCTAATTGTACAATTTAAATAGGTCCCATTTATGTATGTTAATCGTCCCTGGATAAAGCCGCTAAAAGCCTAACAAAATATATATTAATACAATAAAGTGCTTAAAACAGTGCTGGCACCTGGTAAATAACAACAACAAATACCTCACCCATAATCACTCTGCCCTGATACAACTGCTGCAGAGAATTTGGCATGTTTACTTTCACGTACATATACGAATTATACACTAACATTTTAATAGAATTGATAAATAGTGTATACATAATTTTAATGTACTTCTATGTTATTATACTTTCCTGTATCATAAGTATTCTTTTTTTTTTTAAATATATTTTTATTGATTTTTTACAGAGAGGAAGAGAGAGAGATAGAGAGCCAGAAACATCGATGAGAGAGAAACATCGACCAGCCGCCTCCTGCACACCCCCTACTGGGGATGTGCCCGCAACCAAAGTACATGCCCTTGACCGGAATCGAACCTGGGACCTTTCAGTCCGCAGGCCGACGCTCCATCCACCGAGCCAAACTGGTCTTGGCCATAAGTATTCTTAAAAATGATTTTAATAGCAGCACAGCATTTCATCATATGGATGTACTATAAATAACTAAAACCAAACATGTCACTTTTGAAATACTTATTACCTGCCAGCATTGTGTTAGGTGCTGGGAATATAGTGGTGAGTAGGACGGACACACACCCTGGCCTCAGGGAGCTTAAGGTCTGGTTGGGAAGATGGATGTTAACAGCAAACAAAACAAAACTAAAACTAAAAATCTTTTTGAAGGTCGGACTCTAATATTCAATCCCCGTATTTTTCTCATTCTCTTTGAGCAATAGATGCTTGCACGAATTAGTTTATTTCTTTTCAATTTTATTTAAAGGTATTATAATTTAATGAAAGATTTGAAAAGAAAAAGTCATCCTGCCAGCATCAGTCTCTTAATAATACAGTTAATCTATCTTTCCGTGTTCAATTGTTGTCCCAGTGCCCCCCACCGCAGAGCATCTTTCCAAATTGGGCTTCCTTCTGCCATTCCCACACATTAAGGGTGGCGTATACACCAACCTGCAGGCTTTGGGGTGGGGACAAAACTGAATGCACAAGGTCGTTGAGGACACTGAGAAGTTGACTGAAGTAGTATCTTGGAATTTGTCTTGAGTAGCATGTAACATTAACAGAGCATGAGAGCTGATTATAGTATTTCGTGATAAGGGGAATTCTGTGAGGGTGTCTTTCGTTAGCATGGCTGGCTCAGAAAAAGCTGTGTCATTGGACAGCCACTGCTCCCCACCGCTATTCTGAACAGGGCACGACAGGACCAGCAGAGGGCGCGTTTGTATTGACCAAGAGCTGAGGTTCTGCACCCGTGTCATCTCACCATTTTGATTAGAATCGAAACCCTGTCCGTTTTGGGATGGGAACCGCAGCAAGGTGATTTTTTTTTTCTCTCTAATAAAATAACCTGATATTTAGGAAGTACTGAAATAACCAAGGCAGTATTTTGAGTTACATTTACAACTTTTTACTGTATTAAAAAAATCTGTAAAATATTTTAAGAATGCAGAGTATAAAAAAAAATACTGTATCATGATTACCCATGTATTCAGCACCTAACTTTGTGAAATCTTAACATTTTGCCATATTTGATCGACATTTTCCCCCAAAGAAATAAATAAATAGTCCAAGACTTCATTCGAGCATATACAATGTCACTTCCCTCGCTCTCCCCCCCAGAGTTAACCATTCTCTTAAACTTGGTACTTACCAGTTGACAGGGTTCAAAACATGCTATTCCAAAATATGTCACCTTGGCGTATTGAATAGTCTAAGCTGAAGGACCCTGAGAAACAGTGGGTACAGAAAGGACTCGCACCTCCCTGTTCTCCCTGAAGCAGGTCAGGTGAGGGGCCCTTTCTTTAGGAAGGTCCCTGGAGGTCCTGGTCCCTGGAGACAGCCCTTTCTTTCCCCACTGTTTTAAATGCCACTTTTGCCATATGTGAGTGCACCCCCCCCCCCGACTCTCTATACTCTTCTGTCTGTCTCTAAGCAATGTCATTTAGCTTTAAAGTAAATTTTAATATTTTGTTGAGCAAACTCTTCCACTTTGCTCTTCTTCAAAATCATATTGGCATTTTTGACTCCTCTTTATGACTTTCGGGATCAACTTACCATGTTCCACCAAAAACCCTATTGGGGCATTTTTAAAAGTTGGAATTGAGCCCCGCCAATTTGTGTGGCTCAGTGGATGAGCATCGACCTATGAACCAGGAGGTCATGGTTTGGTTCCCGGTCAGGGCACATGCCCAGATTGCAGACTCAATCCTCAGTGTGGGGCGTGCAGGAGGCAGCTGATCAATTAATTTCTCTCATCATTGATGTTTCTATCTCTTTTTCCCTCTCCCTTCCTCTCTGAAATCACACTGGGGATCGAGCCCGCAACCCAGGCATGTGCCCTTGGCTGGTATCGAACCTGGGACCCTTCAGCTCACAGGCTGACGCTCTACTCACTGAGCCAAACTGGCTAGGGCAATAAAAAATATTTTAAAAAATTGGAATTGCATTGAATTTATGGATTAATTTAGGGAGAATTGCTCATCTTTATGACAGTGAATCTTCCTATCTATGAACATTATATACAGCATTATATAGAAAATTGTATTTATTCAGGTCTATTTTTATTTAATTTAATAAAATTTTATCATTTCTTCAGTTTTGAATGAAATCAGTTTTGAATGAAACTGACATGCCCTTTTTTAGGTTTATTGCTATATATATATAGCAATATATATATATATAGCATTATATTTAAAAATTACATTTTTCCTGCCTTCCTACATAAACTGTACCACTGGATAACTAAACAGTAGAAGAGGGAAGTTTCTTTTTGTAAGAGTTTCCCAAATAATAAGTGAAGAAAGAATGATAGAATTTCACCATCACTATTTTGCAACCTCTCATGGATGAAAGGATAAGTAATGGTTGGCATCATGAAGAGACAAGCAAATATTGTCTCCCGATGGAAGAACACAATGCCCTCCATGAAGTGGACTTGCCAAAAGGAAAAACCAAACCTGTCTGTGATCAAGTCTCTAGAGCTAAGTACTAACTTAAAGGAAATACAGAAGACAGAGGAACCTGTGAAACTACACCATGAGGATGCAACCAGCAACATCTAAATTGAGGGAAACTCTGCAGAACAAGTGACTCAATTTTCTAAAAATAAACTAAAAGGGAGGCAGGAATGGAGGGGAACCTATCAATTAAATAAGACTTAAAGGTCATATAACCCATTGCAATGAATTCTAAAACAATTGTAACAATTGTGAAACAATTAGAACACTGAAAAAACTGATTGAATATTCAAGAACATTAAAGAATAATTCTTTTTTTTTTTAAATATATTTTTTATTGATTAAGATATTACATATGTGTCCTTGTCCCCACGTTACCCTCTACCCCCCCCCCCCCCCGCTCATGCCCTCACCCCCCCGTTGTCCATGTCCATTGATTAGGCCTATATGCTTGCATATAAGTCCTTTGGTTGATCTTTCCCCCTTACCCCCACCCTCCCCTACCTTCCCTCCAAGTCCCGACAGTCCAATCAATGCCTCTCCGTCTCTGGATCAGTCCTTGTTCATCAGCTTATGTTGTTCATTATATTCCACAAATGAGTGAGATCATGTGGTATTTATCCGCTCTCCAGTTCCATCCATGCTGTGGCAAATGGTAAGAGTTCCTTTTTCTTCTTCCTCTTCTTAAAGAATACCTTTCAGCATTTCATATAATGCTGGTTTGGTGGTGATGAACTCCTTTAGCTTTTTCTTATCCGTGAAGCTCTTTATCTGACCTTCTATTCTGAATGATAGCTTTGCTGGATAAAGTAATCTTGGTTGCAGGTTCTTGCTATTCATCACTTTGAATATTTCTTGCCAGTCTCTTCTGGCCTGCATGGTTTCTGTTGAGAAATCAGCTGACAGTTGTATGGGTACTCCCTTGTAGGTAACTGACTGTCTTTCTCTTGCTGCTTTTAAGATTCTCTCTTTATCTTTTGCTCTTGGCATTTTAATTATGATGTGTCTTGGTGTGGTCCTCCTTGGATTCCTTTTGTTTGGGGTTCTCTGCGCTTCCTGGACTTGTAAGTCCATTTCTTTCACCAGGTAGGGGAAGTTTTCTGTCATTATTTCTTCAAAAAGGTTTTCAATATCTTGCCCTCTCTCTCCTTCTGGTACCCCTATAATTCTGATGTTGGTACGCTTGAAGTTGTCCCAGAGGTTCCTTACACTATCTTCATATTTTTGGAATCTCTTTTCTTTTTTCTTTTTTGGTTGGGTATTTTTTGTTTCTTTGTATTTCAAATCTTTGACTTGATTCTTGGGATCCTCTTGTCTGCTGCTGGATCTCTGTAAATTATTCTTTATTTCAGTCAGTGTATGCTTAATTTCTAGTTGGTCCTTTTTCATGTCCTCCATGGTCTCACTATACTTATTGAGGGATTCATTAAATTTATCGGCGGTTTCCATAAAATTCTTGAAAAACCTTATAAACGTGGCCTTGAACTCTATATCCAATCGTTTGCTTTCCTCCATTTCTGCCATTTGTGACCTGTTTCTTTGTCTCCGCATTTTGGCAGCTTCCCTGTGTTGATAGAGTGGCCCTGTGCGCCAGGTGTCCTGTAGGGCCCAGTAGCTCAGCCTCCCCAGTTACCTGGGGTGGACACTCTTGGTGCACTCTTGGTGCCTTGGTTGTTGTAGACTCACTGGGAGGAATTGACCTCCAGGCCAATTGGCTGTGAGAATCAGCTGTGTCTAAAGTGGGAGAACTTCTGTGCTGAAGACACCCTTCTGGGGCAAGACTTGCTTCAGTGGGGCTTTGGTGCTCACTGAGTCTGCTCCCTGAGTGTGTCCCTTATGGATCTGAGGAGTTGCAGTCTGGATGGTCCCCCTCTGACCACTGGGTAAAGTGGCTCCTGGATCTAAGGAGGTGCTAATTCAGCCTCTGCCTGAGGCCACACAGCAGGAGCCACGAAGAGGCTCAGCTGTGAAGCAATGCAAGCCGCTGCGGGGCCTTGGGCCTTCTCTTGGAAGTTCCGGGTCTGCCTGGTTCAGCTGCAGTTAGGTACATTCACATGCAAAAGCCTCTGCCGCAGCCTGGGTGGGGCGGGGTCTCAGGGAGTCAAAGGGCGGAGAAAGCAGCTATGGCCGATTCTCCGCCCGGAGTCGCGCGTCTCAGTGTCCCGGTAACGGCTGCAAGCACCTCTGAGGGAAAGCCGCCCTCAAGTTCGCCCGCTGCCGGACAGACCAGCCTCTCCCCGTATGAGTCCTGGGTCCCCAGAGACTTCCCGGAACCGGAGTTCAGAGCAGTGGGGAGCTTGTGATTCAAAAAGACAGCCGCGTCCTCAGGCGCCACCCCCTTTCCTCGCGCGCGCGAGCCGCCGTACCTCTGCACTTCACCTCCGCAGCGCCTCTGGCTCTCAGCGTGCTTTTCTTTCCTTCTAGTTGTAGAATTTACACTCAGCCAGCCTTCCTGTTGTTCTGGATGATGTTTGCTCAGTCCTTTGCGGTAATTTTCGATTGTTGTGTGAGGCGACAATTTCCCGGTGTTTACCTATGCCGCCATCTTAGTTGCTTCCCAAGAATAATTCTTTTTTAAAAATATATTTTATTGATTTTTTACAGAGAGGAAGGGAGAGGGATAGAGAGTTAGAAACATCGATGAGAGAGAAACATCGATCAGCTGCCTCCCGCACACTCCCCAGTGGGGATGTGCCCGCAACCAAGGTACACGCCCTTGACTGGAATTGAACCTGGGACCCTTCAGTTCGCAGGCCGATGCTCTATCCACTGAGCCAAACCAGTTAGGGCAATAATTCTAATTCTTAGATGCAATAGTGATATTGCTATGGTTATGTCAAGAGTCTTTTCTTATCTTTTAGAGATACATACTCAAGTATATGGTAAAAGGATATGAGCCTGGAATTTGCTTAGAAATAACAAGGAAAGGAGGAATGAGTTGGAGATGTAGGTGAACAATATTGGCCAGGAGATGGGGACATGGGATTCATTGTACTGTTCTATTCACCTTTGTGTATGTTTGGGATTTTCCATAACAATTATTTCAAAATTGCATTATAAATCATGCTTTATGTTTTAAAACAACCTTGTCCCACCAATGACTTTTATTTATTGATCTACATTTAGTAATCTTGCTGAATTTTGGGGTCTTTTAATGGTTTGTCTTTTAATAGCTTATCTCCGTAGAGGCCCTCGGATTTTCCATGTAAGTAATACTATTGGGAATAATGACAGTGTTATTTCCTTCTTTTAATCCTTTTCCTTTCCCTTTCCCTACTGTGCTGGTACAGTGTTGAAATAGAAACAATGAGCGAGGGCATCCTTATCCTAGTCCTGTTTCTAAAGAGAATACTTCTAAAGTTCGACCATTGAAGTGTGATGTTTACTGCAAGTTTTTGGTAAATAATTTTTTTTTACCTTTTGATGTGAATTACATAAACATGTTTTCAAATGTCAGATCATCTTTTCTGAATTCCTGGGATAAATGAATTCAGTCATTATATCTATATATCTATATGTTTATCTATTTTTATCTATCTATCTATCTAGACAAATCTAAAGATTTCATTGGCTAGTATTTTATAGGAGTTTTACATCTTTGATCATAAGTGAGATTGGTCTATAAATTTCCTTTTTTATATTGTCCTTGTTTGGTTTTGAATAATTTGGTGTCAAAATAGAAGTGAGCTTTACTTCCTGGAAGGTGAAGAGAATTTTCAGGGTCAAGGGCAATAGCTGTGTCCTGAGGTTCTCATCCTGGGCTGATGGAGCGAGCCAGAGACATTCTATTTGTTTTTTAAAAAGTATATTTTTATTGATTTCAGAAAGGAAGGGAGAGAGAGGTAGAAACATCAATGATGAGAGAGGATCATTGATGCCCCCTACTGGGTATTGAGCCCGTAACCTGGGCATGTGCCCTTGACCAGAATTGAACCTAGGGCCCTTCAGTCTGCAGGCGGACACGCTATCCACTGAGCCAAATCAGCCAGGGCCAGAAACATTCTTAAGGAGGCACCACTTCCTGCTGTGGAGGAGAACTTTCTAGAAGGAAAAATAAAGCAGCAACAGAGTGTGTAGGTCACGTGGGTTGCTGAGGACTAGCCAGCTCTTTGAACCCAGTACCGGGGCTCCAGATAGCAGAGCTTGGCCGTGTCCAGTGACTGCACAGGCCTTGCACGGTGCTGTCCAGGGAGCGAGAAGCCCCGACCAACATCATGAGGTGACACTGCAGTGGTCTCACCTTCCAGGCTGCAGAATCTAGGGGCAGGGGCACTGACTCTGAGCACACACTCTGGTCTCTGTTTTCTCTACCGCTGTAAGAGAAACCTTTGCAACACTGGCTACCCCTCACTTCTTTGCACAGGTTGGGCAGTCAGTACACTCGTGTCTTTCTGGAGCTGTTTACTCCTGGGGGCAGGACTGCCCCTGAGCAAAGGCCATGAAAACGAAGCTAAATTGAACTAAACACCCACAAACACTGAGTAGAGACTTGGATTGCCTTGGTTTTAATAATTAGCGGCAATTTGCATAATTGTCTTGACTTCTAGACCTCCACTTCATTTATCTGTAATATAAAACGATTTCTAGAGATTTTAAATAATCTCCCAGATTCATGCTGGCTTAAAAAAACTGCTGCCATAATTTTGTGACATTTCTGACTTTGTACCTATTTCCTAATCAGAAACACACGGATGTCGTTAGAGCTCTTTCAAAAAGCCAACGGCTTGAAGTGACAGGAACCCGAGTTCATCCCTCAGCTCCTCCGTTTACTGGCTGTTCCCTTGGGCAGGCTGCCTAACCTCTCTGAGCCTCATTTTCCTCATCTGTGAAACAGGATCATGTACTTTATCTCATAAGGTTACAGAGAGGCTAAAATCAGATAAACTAGTACATAACCGTTCACAGAATGCAGAGGCTGGTAAGGCTGCTTTCTCAGATTGGGTCTGCTACCCACACCTGGATTTAAGCAAAAAAGGACTTACAGAGAGGACTCAATCAGTCCCCCCAGAGCGATCCCCACCCACTGAGGCTGATTTGGAAAGTAAAGAAATCATCACAGTCCTGGCTGGTTTGGCTCAGTGGATAGAGCGTCGGCCTGCGGACTGAAGGGTCCCAGGTTCGATTCCGGTCAAGGGCACATGCCTGGTTTCGGCCCGATCCCCAGTAGGGGATGTGTAGGAGGCAGCCGATCAATGATTCTCATCATTGATGTTTCTATCTCTCCCCTCTCCCTTCCTCTCTGAAATCAATAAAAATATATTTTAAAAAAATCATCATGTTACCAACTTAGAGCAAGTCCCTCCTGACAAAGTGCAATTCATGGATACTAAAATTAAAGTCTTAAAGAAATAGATTAATAGCTAATCTTTAGTGAGTTCTTATTCTGCATCAGGCATTCTTATAAGCCCCTGACACATTAACTCAGCGGTTCTCAACCTGTGGGTCGCGACCCCTTTGGCGGTCGAATGACCCTTTCACAGGGGTCGCCTAAATACATCCTGCATATCAGATATTTACATTACGATTCATAACAGTAGCAACATTACAGTTATGAAGTAGCAACGAAAATAATTTTATGGTTGGGTCACAACATGAGGAACTATATTTAAAGGGCCAGAAGGTTGAGAACCACTGCATTAACTCCTTTATGTCACAACCACCCCATGAGATAAGTACTGTTAGTGTCCCCATTTTACAGATGATGGGGAAAAAAAGCCCAGAGAAGTTCAGTAACTTACTCAAGGCCACACAGTAAGTGGTGGAGCTAGGATTTGAACCCAGGGAATCAGGCTCCATAATCAATGCTGCTGATCACTGTAATGCTGCCTAAATAGAACTCTCCAACCCTTCCACACCTACTATTTTTAAAAGATTGGAAAATCTTTTAAAAAAAATACATTTTATTGATTTTTTACAGAGAGGAAGGGGAAGGGATAGAGAGTTAGAAACATCGATGAGAGAGAAACATCGATCAGCTGCCTCCTGCACACCCCCTACTGGGGGTGTGCCTGCAACCAAGGTACATGCCCTTGACCAGAATCGAACCTGGGACACTTGAGTCTGCAGGCCGATGCTCTATCCAGAGCCAAACCCGTTAGGGCTGGAAATTCTTTTTGAACATTAGCATTTATCGTTCCTGACAGGCAAATGCCTTCTTTAATGTTCTGCAGTGACATTTCGCTGCATTAAGGACTGTGTGAATGACCTTTATGGAGCTCAGCTGCAGCCTGCCCCGCTGCCATGAGGCAGGTAATGTGTTTGACTGACTTGGTTGTTGCTTAGATTTGGCCATGTTCTGTGCTGTTTACCCTCTATTGCCCTTGGCGGGGACCTGGGATCCTCGTCAGTGTTCACATTCCGCACATGGATTTATGCTACGGAAGATGCGAGGCCTGGAGCGAGTTTCCCTAGCTGTTGTCACTCAGTTGTGAAAATGGAGGTGGCAGGATACTTGTGTTAGCAGAAACCTTGCTTAAAAGCTCGACCAAACCCAGGGGTTGGGCGACCATAATATGGTATTGTCTCATATCCAGAGCAGTGAAGCCTTTTTAAATGAGTATGAAAATTACTTTTGTCTAGAATGCCAAGTGAAAGCTATAGCAAAAGATGTACTCAGAAAAAGATCAGGTTCAGGGTGAAATCCCAAGCCCACGTCTGCACATTCATCTCCAGTAAGCTCCCCTGGTCTCTCTCACCCACGGGGGTCCAGGTGCCCCAGGGAGAGTCACTAAAGGACTATGGTACGCGAATTACTTCATTTAGTCTTCAGGCAACCTTGCGGTTCCAGCCTCAGTTGCGGGCACTGAGGCAGAGAGGTGGAGGTGGAGGTGGAGGTAGTCCTATTCCAGGGCCCGTGCTCTCCACTCAGCTGCCAGAGCGCTGCTGTAGCCTAAACAGAGCATCTGACGTGAATTGGGGAAGAGGCGCCCCAGTAGGAGGGCCACGTGGGCAAAGGAGCCCTTCTGAGTGGGCGCACGCAGGCCTGGGCGCATGCCTGGTGGGCAGCGCAGGATTTCAGCTCGCACCTGCTCCCTCTGCTGGACGCCTTTGTACAGCAAACCGCAAGCAGAACCCAGGCGGGCCCACCCTGCTTCACCCCTTGAGGACTCGAGTCTCTCACACGTGCTTTCACTCCTGCAAGAAGCGAGGAGGAGAGAGAACAGCTGCTGCCCGAGCCTACCCCACGCAGCGTCGCCCAGCGGCACGTGGAGAGGTACGTCACCCAGCAGGTACGCCCAGGGGAGAGCTATGTCTCGCTCAGGGACTGCGACTATGAACTCTGCCAAAAAGCCCAGTTCTGGGCCCAGTAGACTCATTATCATTATGAAATGGAGCATCGTTTTTGGAGGAGGCCACCCGCAAGCAGCTCGGGGTCTCTAAAGGTGCTGTTCCCCGTCTGATGACGGGATATTATCCCTCCAGGCCGGGAACCGCAGCTCCCTCACCTGCATGTCCAAGCCCCTGTGAAAGCGGGACACAGAGGGAGGTGCCTGCGGGGCCTTTGTGTAATGATCTCGCCCCGCCCCCCATCTCCACTCTTCCATCCATCTGCAGCCACTGGCAGGAAGGAAATCGTTCAGTAAGTAAGCGCATGTTATTATCAATCAGTTGGCTTGTGATGCACTAAGAACCCATGAGAGTCAGACTGAGCACTTGGGTCTGCACTCTGACTCCAACCCATGACCTGGGAGGAAATGGAAGGGTGGTCACTCCCCATTAGCGTCTTTGAGCGGGCGAACTTCATCCGGCAGTTACTGTGGTAAGATTCTAAAGCCCAGCCCAGCTGTGTCTGTACCTTGGGTGTCTTGATGATCTTCTCTGAGGGGTCCTGCTTCTTCATGATAGTCCAGTTCATCTTCACTTTCCTATTCGGTTAACACACAACAAAAGCACGTAAGACCAAAAGAAGTGCCAATACTCCAGCAGTCCATGCCTTTTGGTAAAAAGGAACCCAATGTTCTTAGTTGTCTCGTCTCTTTTTATGTCATCTTATTTTAACTTAAGTGGACAGGAAGTCTGCTACCAGTGTGAACGGCCCTGAAAAGCTGGGTGGCTTAGCCACAGCGCCGAGCAATTTAGGTTCTTCGTTATCCTCTTGTGGGAGGCTCATCCTCTCCACCTGTGCAGGGCTCAGTGCCTGGCGTTCACCACGGGTGTAAACGGGGATGGGGGGGGGGGGAGGTGGGGTGAGGGGTGGAAGGGAGAAGAATGTCATAGACTAAGGCCAGCTGGTGGAAGGAAGCGGGAGCCTCCAAGGACTTGGGGGAGGGCCAGTGTGATGAGAGCAGAGACTGAGAGAAGTGGGAAGGGTGGGGAGGAGTCAGACCTCCTAGGCCTTGATGGTAGCGTAAGGACTTTGGTTTTTATCTTGGGAACAAATGGGAGGCACTGAGGGTTTAAAGTCAGGCAGGGAGCAAAAGGGTGAGACTGGCCTTTCGTGGAGTGTTCAGGATTATCACGGATTGGGCTTCTTATCACATTTAATTCCCTCTTCCTTCTTTCTCTGAGTCTCGCAAGCTGCTTGCAATACTACTGTCCAGATCTCCATGACTGTGGCTCTCAATCCTGGCTGCATATTAGAACTCTTCACGGAGCTTTAAAACGGACGATTCCCAGGACCTAACCTCAGACATTAAAATCAGACTTTCTGGAGCTCTGGCATTTTTAAGGCTTCTTGGCTGATTCTAATACGCAGCCAGGGTTGAGAATCACGAATCTCCTCTGAAGTGTTGGAAGGGCGGCTCTTTAGTGGCGGGAGAGATAGATGTGGCAGGTAGAGCCGGTGCCCCCGGGGAAGCCCCGTGTGTCCGATGAACCAGCCCTTGGCCTTCGCCCCCTGGATCTCTGATTAGTCCACAGTTTCACTTCAGCTGCAGGGAAGGAATCTGGTGCTGGAAGTCTCTCCTGGAAGCCCCTTTAGGGACAATCGGTTTTTCAGTTTATTATCAAATACTCACGCTGCTTTGGGAAGAGACAATTCATTTTCTGCTAATTTGTTTGACATTCTCTCCTCACGGGAGGGCTTTTTACCTGTCGTGTTTCTCACTTGGTAACTTAGTGTTTGTAGCTGATGAATTAGTCAAACATCAAAAAGCCGGAGCAGGTAAGTCATTTTCTTTCTTTTGCATGTTTGCTTGTGGAGACAAAGCAGAGTTGGCCTAATGCAGTAAAAAATTCACCCCTGGATACATGGGAAGGTTTAAAAAAAATTATTGCAGGAAAAACCTTCCTCAGTCATACTAAAGTGCTAAGGTCGAAGAGTAGAAAGAAGCTAAATTAAAAAAAAAATCCCTGTTTATAAATCCTTTTAATCTAACAGGAACCTTGAATCTTAATATGCAGCTACAAGCCTTCTGGGGCAAGATATATTCTCATTTCACAGATGGGAAGATGGAGGAAGAGAGTCAGGGATTTGGGAATAAGATTTTGGTGAGTCCCTGTTAGAAAAAGAAACAGTCTTGCCCTGGCCGGTGTGGCTCAGTTGGTTGAGTGTTGTCCCATGCACCAAAAGGTCGCTGGTTTGATTCTTGGTCAGGAAACTCAAATCCCAGCTCTGTTATTCTGGCCAAGTCATTTGCTCTTCATCTGCTCATTCAGCTCAGGAACATTAACTGAGTGTCTGTTGTGTGCCAGGCACTGTGCTAGGCACTGGGGGTAGCAAGCTGAAAGACCTATTGGTAAGAAACTCACTGACTTACAGAAAAATGACAAGAAATCTCAACCGTTGCACTGCAGTGTGGTCAGTGTTGTGACAGATCCTGACAGATTTCTGCAGGACCTCAAGAGGCGAAGCTAAATTGGGCCGGGGAAGGTTTGCCACCAGTGGAGCTGGCGCTCAGTCCTGCAGAGAAGGGCAGGCAGGGCAGTTCCCGCAGAGGAAGCCGCGTGCTGGTTTGGGGGTGGTTTGATGTGTCTGTAGTGCATGGACAGTGGGACTCAGACACAGGCCAGATCTTACGTGGTGCAGTTTGGACTTTAAAAAAAAACACGCCTGCATTTGTTATATTTTTCTATTTATAAAAGAAATACATCTTTGATGCTGGGATTTAATGGGAAGGCTAATGGGGACACGGTGAGGAATCTCAAGCAAACCAGGGATATGACTAAGCTGAATTTAAAAAGAGCACTGGCAGCAGTGTGGTGCTGTAGGGCTGAGGAGGGGGCAGGCTGGGTGGGGATAGAAACTAACACTTTGCAAGCACAAACTGCAGCACGGAAGCCAGAGAGACAGCTGGGGTGCTGGTCTGGGAGTCCGACTGCCTAGGCTGAAGGTCTGACTCCCCCCTGCGCTTCTTGCCTCGCAGATCATGCAAGTTATTTAACCTCTGAGCCTTAGCTTCTTCAAATGACAGGGGTGGGTCAGGTGACCTTAGTTCCCATCTGTCCTTGGAGAACCTTACACCTACCGTCTACCCTCACCCACAGCACCCCATCTGAGCATGGCACGTCTAGGCCCGTAGCAGGCTTTCGTAAGGAACTGTGGGAAGGATGGAGGAGCATGGGGTGCAGAAGTCAGACATGGGGCTCCGGTTGACTGTGAGCCAGCTGTGCGACCTATTGTTGAACCCAGGCTTTCCATCTGTGAAATGGGAGTGGTGATCAATATTGTACAGATTTCTTAAAAGGCTTAAGTAGGAAAATACATTAGGAAATTCTGTGTAATACCATGTAACAATGCGTCTGAAAGACTAATTTCAGTACCTTCTTAGTGATGGAAGAAAATCAGGATCTCATTTGAAAATTTCAACTTCAAGATAGTACAACTTTTTATGTGTATTAAAAAGAACCCATACTTTTTCTTTAAAAAAGAAAACTGGTTTATGAAAAATTATAAGGTATCTTGTGAATAAGATTAAAATACATTGCCCAGCTGGTGTGGCTCAGTGATTGAGCATCACCCTATGAACCAGGAGGTCATGGTTCGATTCCCGGTCAGGGCGTGCAGGAGGCAGTTGATTGATGGTTCTCTCTCATCATTGACATTTCTGTCTCTCTCCTTCTTCCTTCCTCTCTGAAATCAATAAAAATATATTTAAAAAGATTAAAATATATTGAATCCCCCCTCCTTTCCCAGGTTCTGAAGCCAGAACAAAGGGATACAATTAAATTCTTCATAGGAACAGACTAGGTAGACTTCAGGATCAGGTATTGTAGGTTTTGTGGCTTTGAATCCTAGTTTCCTTTGCTGTCAGCCTTGTGAGTCATCATCTCATCTCACCAATCCTCACTTTCCTCATCTACACAGTGGAGTTCTGCACACGTACCAAGAGGGAGGTGGGGAAAATGAAATAAGATTCAGTATGTGTGGGGCCTGGCTCTTAGCAGGGATCAATCAATGTTCCTTTCTCTGTAAATTGAATCCTTTATAGATGTGAACACTCTTTGAAAATTACTATTTCATATAATTCTTGCCGCACTGTTGAGAGGCAGGTATGGAGATCCCAGTATTATTATCTTTATTTTCCTAAAGAGAAAGTGGAGTCCCAGAAACCTTACAAGGTCACTCAGGGTCGCTCCCGGTCTGATCCTTTAATATAGATAAGAGTCTACTGGGCCTCTTTCTTTAGGAAATGTAATAGGCCCCATGCCCTGAAAATTTTTCCTTGCAATATTATTGTTCACGTGTCCTGGAATCATTGCATTTCAAAACTAGCTTGTTATCCCTCTACAGCTGTCCCATCAGTGGCCAAGGAAGCACGTTTAAAGGACTTAAGGCACCGAAACTTCTTTCCTAAGGGGCCGCTCCGTCTCTGAGCAATGTTGGAAGCCAAACATTATTTCCCTGTTACTTCCACTCACTGGACCATGCTGGCCCTCCCCCACATGATCACAGTGGCAGGGGCAGTCACCCTCTGCCTGGTGGGATGTGCCCACACCTGCCTGCATAAGTGAAACCTGGGGCTGGCCCCAGACGGGGGTGTGGGTGTTGGGCAATGTTGCTCCAAGCCTTGCACTGATTTCAAGCAGGTTCCTCCTCTACCTCAAGTTTGAGGGCACCAAGCGATACCTGTCTGTGTGATGACTGTAAGGTGGAGCTTTTCTTGATTCTTCACATCTTCTGGGTATAACGTACCTATCCTTTGATGTCAATGTTGAGTATAAGCATAGTCAATTCTATATCTAGTATTAATTGGTGTTATTGCTATTTCCCCCCCCACTCCCTAACCCTGACAATTTATTAAAGTTCTTGGGGGGGGGGGATCTCTGTTATAATTTATTCATCAATTACCATTTCTTTTTCAAAAATAGATTTAAAAAAGTGCTTCAATTTTTATGTGAACGCAGATTACTCTGAATCAATCATGTGTTCCCAAATCTAAGCCTGATAAGGTTTTCTTATAAAATGGGCTAATAGTGTTGCCTTCAGTGTTTAAGGAGGTTCTTAAATTTGAGGAGGATTCACATTAACAACTAAGAAAGGAACGAATCTCTCCCATCGTTCTCTCCCTGGGCCTGCCTCTGCGACAACACTGTACTGGGTAGCATTTGTTTCTCTTGATCTCCCCCTTAGTTGTGGTCTTGTGGGCAAGGATGGTCTGGGGGTCAGGAAGCTTGGTGTGTGCTCCATGAGTCCCCTACAGAAGCAGGCTGAGTTACAACTTCTGTATCGTGGAGAGGGTGGACTGGAAAGTGGGCCTTCAGAGTGACAGTGCCTTTCTCTCTATAATATGGTGTATAATATGTGTAGTGTATATACATAGATGGCGTATGATATATAATGTAGTGTGTAATAATAATATGACGCTGAAATTGCTGAGCGAAAAGTGCAACACAAAAGCCTTGTGGACACTAAATGCACAAAAAATTATTGTAAAATTCCTCACTCTGAATTCTGCGGTTTCTAGATGCTCCATAAACATCTCCTTATCTCACTTTCGTAGCAATAAGCACCTTTTAACATACTGTACCCATTGCCTGGAGCGAGATAAGGATCTCAGTCTGTTTTGTTTGCTGATGACGTATCCCGAATGCCCAGCAAGCGCAGACACATACTAGGTAGAAGATGCTCACTATGGGTTGAATGAATGAACAGTGACAATGATGGTATTACCTCATCCCAGAAAGTACCAAGCACAATTCTTCAAGCCCTAAGGGGAGAACTAAACTGTTGCAAAGAGAGAAAAAAAAGGCTGGTTTCATTAATATAAGTGTTTTGGGCTGAACTAGGTTCCTACAAAATTCACATGTTAAAGTTCACCCTCAGCACCTCAGAATGCCACTGCATGTGGAGACAGGGTTGTTAAAGTGGTAAAATGAGGTCATCAGAGTGGGCCCTAATTCACCATGAGATAAGGACACCGACAACCCCAAAGGGAAGATCGTGTGAAGATACATGGAGAAGAAGGCTATCTACAAGCCAGTGAGAGGCCTCAGAAGAAATCAAACCCGCTAACACCTTGATCTTGGACTTGTAGCCTCCAGAATTGTGAGAAAATAGATTTCTGCTGTTTAAGCCGCTCAGTCTATGGTACTTCGTTATAGTCGCCCTACCAAACTAATATAATAAACGCGAAATCAAGGCAATTATTTTGAATGCTTGTAGCAAATATCTTTTGTTGCCCGGAATCATTCTCTCTCCTTCAGATTTTAAAGATCCTGTTTTCCTTTTTGAGATACTTCTCCCCTCCCCACCCATCGTCCCTGTGGTTCCAGGCTGGGCCAATCAATGTATTCCACTCCCCTGGCCATGTTGATTCATTTGAGCATGAACATGTGACCCAAGTCGGGTCAATGAGATTCATTTCTAGAATGATCTAGAAAAGAGAAGCCGGTGGTCATCTTGCCACCACAGGGAAGAGCCCATCTAAGAGGAAACAGGAACGCAGAGCCCAGCCATGCAGGGAAGAGATTTGGGGCAAATACAGGACTCTGACTCAAAGCCCCACCTTGCAGAGCTGAGAAGGGAGTGGACCAGAGAAGATGTAGCATGAGAACTCTGGCTTAGCGGAGGTTAGGAAGGTGACCCTCATGGTCTGCAAAGTCTCTGCCAGTCTACAGCACTGGCTAAAAGCCACAAAGCGTGTATGGGGTTTCTGTCTCTCCTAGTCACTTCTTATCCAAGGGCTGGGATTTAGTCCTCTCTAGAGAGGGTAGCATGAAGGATCTGAGTCCCTTCCATCCCAAGCCTTGCTTTGTTCCCGACGACTTTCTTTTACTCCATGGTCATTTATTTCTAGTTCATTCAGCTCTCAGGTGGGCAAGAATGGGTAGGAAGAAGACCCTAAGCCATAGGCTATGGGATGAAAAGGGGGATCAATTTATGGGGCATTTATGGCTACCTCCCACGTGCAGGTGCGGTGTTAAATTGGGCAGAAAGGAGTACTGCAAAGATGGACAAATGACATCTGTACAACAGGCACTCAGTACCCTAAACTAGGCGTGAAGCTGAGCTCGGGAGAATAGGAACCAAGATGAGACATCTGGAATAGGATGTGCAGTTGACTTCTAAATAGCTAACTCAAGAACTAGTCTTCTCCACAGTAGGAATATCAGCTCTACCAAGTTACAGTGGTAAAATGGTAACAATTATTTGAACTGCTATTAAGATAAAGTGAATTATATCTGCCTGTTTTATTATGGGGTGGTTCAAGTTCAAGGTTATCCTTTCTCCTCTCTGTTCCCTGTCCCTCACCATCCCAACCAGATACCCAACTGATTTGTCCCTGGCGGCTGGCTGCGATTACTGTCCTAATTTGTTCTTTCTTCATCTGCTACAAACTGCCTATTTTCTGTCCCTTCTGATAAAGCAGGAACTCCGAGGGACTTCTGAAGCTGTTTTGTACCATGCAGAAGTGTATTAACCGGAACGCCTGCGTGTGTGTCTATAAACCCCCTCGTCCTCTCAGTGTGAGATCACCTTCAGGAACGGTGTCATGTCGATGAGCAGCTTGCGCGTGCAAAATTCTTTTCTGTTTGAACATATCAGCCCTTTATTTATACAACTTTGAGGCTCTCCTGCCTTCTGAGCTGCTGCCTCGAAGGTCCGCAGGGCTGCCTGTGAAGAGAAGCAGAAAGCCCACCTTTCATAGGAATGATATACAGTGCGACCAGAGTGAGTCTAAATCCCCAAATATTTATAGAAAGTGACTTTTCATCGCTGGAACACTAATAGTAACACCTATTTTTACCAGGGAAGACACAGGGGACCCTATGTACACAGAATAACCCGAGACTGGTTATTAATTCATACCTGGAGCTGGTGTGATGGGGAAGTGGAGAAAGGCACATTACTATGTTCCAGGGTTGTAATCACTTTACTTAATCCTCACAATTACCCTGTGAGGCAGATACTCTTATTCCCATTTCACAGACGAGGAACTGGAAGGCTCCAGGAGGTGAAGTAACTTGCCCAAAGCCACACAGTTGAAATCCCCATCTTCCCAAGACTCCTTTCTTAATGAGATGGTTTTGATACTTCTGTAGCTTCCATGGGTGGTTATTAAATCTGCCTTGCACCAAACAGAGTTATAGCCAGCTTCCAGTTTATTTCCAAATGTGAAACGTGTTTGCCGCGTGAGGAAGAGTCACTTGAGCAAATTGAGCAGAGAGGGAAGGAGGAATGAGCGAAGAGAGGAGTCTGGGAGGTCCCAGGGGCTCCGGAGTCTTGGGGCCTTGCCTTCTCCGGTCACCACAACATGCAGATGGTGCCCTGTTCCAGTGCACAACACAGTTGGATCTGAAGTTGCTTTCCAGCCCAAGCCTTTCCAGCAGCATGGGGGATTGTTCTGAGATGCAAGCCAGTGTTCCTCCTCGGCTTAAGACCTTCAACAGCCTTTGCCCTCAGGATGAAGGCCAACCGGCTAAAAAGGTTTACAAGACCCTTTCTGCCTGGCCCTGGACAATCTCTCCTGCCTCGTTTAGTCACTCAACAGATATTTATTGAGTGACTTTTCTATGCCGGGCAGAGCAGATACGGCAGCGCAAGAAGCAGACAGAGGCGCCACCCTATGAAACTGCACATGCATTCCACCGAGAGGGAGGTAATAAGCAAGTAGACCGTAAGTTACGTCTGAAGGTGATTCGTGATATAGAGAAAAATACAGCCAAGAGGGGAGCGGGGAGTATCTGGGAATGGCATGGAGGCTGCAGTTTTAAGCAGGGTTGCCAGGGAGGGTCCTCCAAGAAAGCAGTGTTTGTGCTCTGCAGCAGGCGAAGGGTCTGCCGGGCTCTCTGACGGAAGTGCTTACCTCACTGCGGAAACAGCAGGGTCAAAGGGCTGCTCTCAATGCTGACCTTTCAGGTCCTGGACAAGGCCATCAAGCAGGCCCTGCCTTCTCGTGGGAACATACTCCTCCCTTCCAGTCCCTTCTCATCCTTCAGGGCTGGCTCCTCTGTGCTGCTCATGACATCCCAGGGCACCGGGCACTCCCGCCATGTCTACAATGACGCCCCGACCAGGGCTGGGAACTGAGGCTGCAACCGAGGCACGTGCCCTTGACTGGAATCGAACCCGAGACCCTTCATTTCGCAGGCGGACGCTCTAACCACTGAGCAAACAGCCAGGGCCACTTGATACATATTTGCTGAACAAAAGAATAACTATCGCATTGGGGACAACCTACATGTTATGGCCCAACTCTGTTCAAATGCAAAGGGCCAATGAAGACACCTTTACAGGCAGTAGGTGCCGACCTCCAGAGGCCTGTCCCCTGTGTGGCTCTGGCTCCTCATCCCCGAGGGCTGACTTGCTGGGGTTGCATACATTAGTGTGCCATGAGATCACCATGGGCGTGGACTTGATCATTTCCATATTTTCTAGGAGACTCACTCTCAGAAGTCTGTTTCTCTGGACTGTCAGAAACATCCCCTCCCATAGCATTTATATTACTTTTAAGTATTAATGATGAATTAATGGTTAGTGGGTCCCCACAAACAGCCATCATTCCAATGAACATCCACACCCTTTTCCTTTGTTTTGAAATATGGCTAGAGTTAAAGACAAACACATAGCCAATTTTTTCTTTTTTTGGTTATCTCAGCCATAGCTGATTAGCTTCTCCGGGTGAGATAGCCCTTCCCTGTTTCTAGATCAAATGAACGCATTTTGTCCAAGCTAGAATCAGCAAAGCATTTCAAGCTTTCTAGCTTCCAAAATCATTCATGAATCACTGGGTGGAATAGTAGAAATCTGACAATACTGATTTAAGGGAAATTTCTCCGTTATCTCCAAGAGACAATTTTGTGTTGGGCTGGAGGACAAACAGCATAGCCAAGACCAGTCCCAACGGCTGGAATTACTGTAACTCCTCATGTGGGGTTCAGATTGAAGAGTGGGGAGTTGGGAGGCTTTGAGAAAGTCCCTTCAAAGCACTTGGCCTATAAATCTTTTGATACAACAATTCTCTTGACTATATGGCTCATCTCTCTAACATCTAGGGGCCATCAATTCTAGCTTAATGGAATGTTTTCAATGAAGGCTCTGTCGTCACTGGAATGTGAAGTACTGTTTGCTTATTATGTTCAAGAGTTCTAACAAATAAATGATAGTGAAAGGGGGCTTGGGAGATGGGAGGAAAGGAAAGATGAAATATATAAAGAGGATTCTGAGAGGTAGTGAGAAGAGGAGAAAAAGAAAATTGAAACCAGGAAAGAAAGCTATGCTTTGGGGCTGTTTATTTTTTTAAAATATATTTTTATTGATTTCGGAGAGGAAGGGAGAGGAGACAGAGAGATAGAAACATCAATGATGAGAGGAAATCATTGATCTGCTGCCTCCTGCACACCCCACACTGGAGATCGAGCCCACAACATGGTCACATGCCCTGACCGGGAATTGAACTGTGACCTCCTGGTTCATAGGTCGACGCTCAACCACTGAGGGGTGGTTTTTCATTGATTCATTAAATTGATATTTACTGAGTGATAGTGTATGTGTCAGACAAACAAACACATAAATAATCAGGATTTTAGGGAGTGACAAATCTAAGAAGACAATGAAATGATGACAGGATGGAGGTTGATGGGGAAGGGGTGGGACTTGCCTTTGGGTGATCAGGGAAGACCTCTCTGAGGAGGTGACATTTGAGCAGAGAGCTGGGTGACAATTAGGAGCTATTCCTGGAAGGATCTATCTTTAGCAGTCAGTGTAGCTGATTATTCAGAGGTAAGACCAAGCAGGGATTCTTTGAAAAGGAAAGTAGAATTCCTGATGTCTGCCTGTTCTGCCCCAGCCTCCTGAGCCCCATCCCTGACCATGTGAGGCACCCCTCTGTTTTCTGAGCCATCAGAATGGACACTTGCAGCTCTTGGGCTATTTTGAGAGCAAAGACTGCAGAATAAGTAGTGAACAGAAGTCAAGGTCTCTGAAGGTGTAGAAGGGAGAAGAAAACACAAAGTTAGCCAGAGGGTGAAGATGGGGGAAGTAGAAGAAGCCAGAGTGGCCTGGAGCTTTTTTGTTTCGTTTATGTGCATGCTGTAGTGGGGATGATCACAGCACGGATGGACGGGTGAAATGTTGAGCAGAAAGTCAGAACCCCTTCCTTCACCTGTACATACTTTAATATTTCTATGTCCTGCTAAAAACACCTGGAAGCCTTTCCCTTCAGTAAATGAAACAATAAAGATTAATGAGCGAATGGGGTAAAGCTGATTTGAATTGCACAGAAGGTGTTGCGTAAGTTCTTGGCATTTAAAACGTTATCTGACATTTAAAGGGAGATGACTGCTAATGAATTCAAGATCTAACACTCCGAGAGACTGAGCCATGGAAAATCCAGGATTATTATCTTGCTGTAAACATGATGTGATTCAGTTGAAAGCCAGAACAAAAGAGAACCATCAGCTGTATACCAATATCCATATGCACACGCATATATAATGCAGCCAAACTTACAGAGGTCGTCCTGAAATTAAATAAATATCATTTCCTTTCTTACTCTTGGATTATAACATCTGAGCTATAGACTCAAGGAGAAATGCTTCTCCTCAGCAATTTTCCTCCTCCTTCAACGTGTGTATTTTGAAGGGTCACTACCGGGGGCTGGCTCTACACAGTCATTGGGATGTGTTACCATAAGGAGGAAAGGAGATGCTAAACCCAACCAGCTAGATCTCCACCCGTGGGTCCCACAGAGCCACCAAAGATATGGATCTGTCCTACAGGCGTCTCTCAGCCTTCCTCTTCTCTCACTCCTTTCTAATTGGGGTTCCCCATCTCTGAAGCTGCAGCTTAATGGCTCCAAGAAGAGCTATTGTCTCTCATTAACGAGGCTGCAACGCTCTCGCTGTCTAACTGCCTCCCACGCAGCGCACAACTTCATTCTCCTGGGAGTGAGCTGCCAAGAGTCTCTGGGAACCTGTGGGCAAGCTGAGCTGGAGGAAGAAAACAGAAGGCGGGAGGGCCTTTGGAGCCAAGATCTGAAATGTGCCGGAGCACACACCTCACCATTATCTTCACGCATGGAGGGCAGGGGCGGGAGGCCTTTGCCGAAAGCCTTATGGGGTCTATCAAGTTGTCAGTTGAAACCTCTGTGCACACAGGGCGTGTGTCCCCCTCCTGTGAGCAAACAAAAGGAGCAGAGCCAGTCTCTCCTTAGGACCCCTGGGCCCCCTACTTGGCTGAGAGTCTGTCCCTCCACTTCCCTGGGTGGATGGGGGAGGAGAGGCTCTGGATCCCAGTGGGGATGGATAGATCTGAGAGATTTAGTTATTGGGACTTGGTGGGGAAGGGGACCTGGGATTCCGAGCTTCCCCTTGGCCACATCCCCTGATGGGTGGTGGGGACCAAATCCTTGAAAGGGCCGCGCCTGCCTGGAGCTGTGCAAGCTTCCCTGTGCTTGGCCTTCTCAGGCTGTTATTTCTTGCCCATGGCAGCCTGTGGGCCTGTAAGTGGGCAGTAGGGATGGGGCTGAGGAGGCAAGGAACTCTTTTGGGCTCCTATGACGGGGCTGCCTGGAGGGATCCGAGTGGACAAGTGGCTTCTTATATTCTATCCAGTTGGAGGGGACCTCGCTTGTGCAAGGCCGGCCACCCTGGCCACGCCCAGGTCCTACTCTGAGACCTCATCTCTAGGTTTCCTTGGCCTCTCTGCATGGCTTCTTTGTGAGGAGCAAAAGAGACTCCAAACCACAGGGTGGCTCCACTCAGCACAAGCCTGCTCAGTGGTTCCTGTGCCAGCCACCTGGGTTCAGCATGCTCCTCTTAGCCACCTGCCATCCTGGCCTACTTTTCATCTTCTAAGGGCAATTTGGTGGTGCTGGTGAAATGGGCTGAGTGACAGCTTTAGGACAACTTCAGGAGATGCAGTTTGTTTGGAAGCCAGAGAAGAGCTTTCTTGTTCCTCCCTGTCACGAATTTTGGTCTCCATCCACTTTTGGACGCCTCGAGCCAAGGGAAGGAGATTTACATCCTGAGTATTTAGCACGTTAGCAGAATAGCTAGCAAACTTTAGGCTAGGAAGAGAAAGGCCGCAACCTCCCATCTCAGCTTTTGTGAGGGACTCACTGGGTAACTTTTGCCAAGTTGTTCAGCTTTCCGTGCCTCAGTTTCCCTACCTCACTGTTCTCCTCAGGGAGTTTTTGAATCCTGAAACCCAGGACACTTTAATTCCCGGGAGTCCACTATCTGGAAAGAAGTCTTATCTGCGAATTCTAATTGATATTGTTCTCAGTTTAATTAACTGCTTTGTTGACACAACAGAATCATTGTTTATCTGGCTTAGCCGGAGCTGGAGGAGAAAAATTTTAAGCCAAAAGAGTGATCTCTCCTGCCCCAGGGGAGGTAGAAAGGAGCTTTTGCTGTGAGGGGGCGTCTGGCTGCATTCAGGCTGGGACTTGGCCTGGTTTGGAGATGACGCACCCTCTTTTAGCCTGGGAGGTGGGAGGTGGGAAGGGGGAGGTGGTGGGTACAGGGTGGGAAACCGGAGCAAGTCCCTGGCTCCTTCTAAGCCCCGACTTCACTTTAACCCCAATTTGTGGGCCTTCCTGGTTATGTCGGCTCTGGCGTGACTTTTCCAATCTGACAATGGAGAGATAGGGACTCTCAACTTGCAAATTGATTCCACTCTGAAAGGTCATTTAGAATCAGTTGATTTTCACTAGAAAAAGAAATGTTACCCGTGGTATTTGATTCCCACACTGTCCCATAAAAGCTTATCTAACCCATAATTTACTGGACAAGGAGTTGAACTAGCCCCGGTAATGCTGGGACTGAGGAGGCTGGGGGGAAAGGAAGAAAGATGTCCTTCCCCTCTCTTTCGTGCCCCCTCCCCTCGACTGGCCTCCCCGCTGTCCTCTGGCCTCTAACTTTTTCTCAGCAGCCTGTGCTGTGGGGGCTGGGGCCCTGCTGGACGCAGTGCTTCCAGCTCCCAAATTCCCTGCCCCCATTCTGCCCCCTGACCCTTAGGTGCAGAGCAGAAATCGATTAAAAGAAGGTTTACAGTGAGAGATGAGAAACCCAGAGGAGTATCGAAGAGGCAGAACTGTAAGCAGTGGAGCAAAATTCCAGACAGCATGGAGGATCCTGGAGGGGTTGGGGGTAGGGCTTGGGGGAAACAGTTGGTGGATTGGCTCAGAGTCCTGCCTTTCAAGCTTCTCTCTTTCCATTTCTGAACCCTTCGACAGTACACAAGCTCCAAGCTCTGTTTTAGAATGGCTTTCAAGGCAGAGGGCGGGGATAGAGTAATAGTTACTATTGTAATTTATTGGGTTTGCTTAGTGACAAGCATTGTGCTAATCCCTTTCCATATCTTGTTTCATCTAATCCTTGTCATGACCCCATGAGGAAATATTATCCTTTGCAGATGAGGAAATTGAGCCTCAGAGCGTTCAATAACCCGCCTGTCACCCCAGGGACAGTACAGAAGAAGCTGGGATCTCAGTGCAGCTTGATGGGGTTCCCAAACCCGTAGGCCTCTTGGTTAGCACAGGCCACATGCTGAATTGGGCCCTGTCTGTCATGACATCTGTCTTCTCATCTGCAAAAATGAGGACAATAACTGTATCTACTTCATAGGGATGCTGTAAAGGTTAAGGGAGAGAATCCTAAACCCTTCACATAGTTAACCTCAAACACATTGGCTGTTAGGACCACTTAAAAATATCCTTTCCAGACAATGGGGAGGGAACTGTTGAAGCTTATGACAGGTACATGGAGATTCATTACACTATTCTCTCTACTTTTGCATATGCTTCAAATTTTCCATAATAAAAATACAAAAGAAAAATAATTAGGCACATATTATGTGTCTGGTTGGAACCTACAGCCAGCAAATCAATAAACTAAGACTTACTGGAATAAATAATAGTCTAAGTAAACATTCAACAAATGAAAGCCTTGATTTTGTAATTAGAAACAAATCCCGCTCTCTGTGAATTATCCTTAAATTGTCAATGAGGTTTTTGGGTTGACAAAGTAATCCTGTGGTTGAACCAAAAGATGAAGTTTGCTTAGATCTTCAAAAAACCTTTGCAAAGTTTTACAACCAAAGCTATTTAGGAAACCAGGGAGAGAGGAAGGGGGATGGAGCATGGAACTTGGGGAAATGCTGTACCAGGTGTTCAGAAATGAGGAACACAGGGTGGGAAATACAGCATACTTCTGTAGATGGGGAAACGCAGACAGTTAATTCTCCTACAGATCAGTGCTAGGCCCAATCTTACCCATCAGCCTCAAAAACATCTCTAAGAAGGAGGCCTAATGACATCTTCAATCTGCACACAACCCAAAGCTTTTCCAGAGGGTGAAATACCAAATTGTGGCAACCAACAGAAGGAAGTATCTAGAGATTGTGGGATTGTTAGAGAAATGTCATCTGAATTTCCACATCATTATCACTGGAAATAAAACAAGCACAATCTCCAAATCCAATTTAGAAGATTAGGGGCTTTTTCTACCCAGAACATGGACCTTATGGTCAACAAAAGATTTATCTATCCTACCCCATAGCTACCATGTGCCAGGAACTGTGCTAAACGCTAAACACATGGGATACAAAGATGAGTAGGCAATTTAGAAAGAAAGTCTGTCTTTACAGAGAGTCTAACTTGTCCTTTTAGATATCAGTCAAAAAGTTCAACAGAAGGTAGGGTATCAGAAGGACACTGAAAAGGCTATCTTTGTACCTTTGTACAAAAACTTAGTGTGTCTACAGGTGTGTGTGTGTGTGTGTGTGTGTGTGTGTGTGTGTGTGGTGTGTTTTCTTTGTCCTGAAAGAGGAAGGCTGAAAGGCGATATGAACACCATCTGTGAAACCACCGAGGAAACAGATGGGGTAAACATAGGTTTATTCAACCTAAATCCCAGTGCACTAGAATTACAGGCTACTCTTTGAAAGCCAAAAGAGGTAAATTTAGACCACAGAAGATCAAATATGAATTTCTACTGTTGTAAACTCATGAAACCGGAGGTCAAGAGAGATAATCTGGGCCGAAATAGAAGTGGCTTTGTGAAATGGGGAAAAGGGACGCGAGTCCAGTGTGACAGGATTTTAGGACACTACCAAAGTTCTAATCCCTACAAAGCAACAAAACCAAGCCCAAGAAAAAGCCTGTGAGAAAGGATGTTTGCTCTCTCTCATGGAGAGAAAGCGGACTCTGAAATCTGGTGAGGTTTCTTTCTTACTTTAAACAAAGAGATGCAACGATTCTGGGGTAAGCTAATTAGGGCTTGAGCTTGTTCTTTGATACTCTTTACTGACAACCTCTCTGACCTGACAGCTCTATAAACCAGTGGGCTCAGGGCCCCTCCCGCCCCAGGATTACAGAGAGAGATCTGGATGGACAAGAGAGTTTTATACTTTGAGATGCAAACTTTTCAGAAAAAGAGGCAAGTTCATTGTTCCCAAGGCCTAGGATCAGAGGCATAGAATGCTGAAAGGGATTGAGATCCTTAACAGGAGAATTCTGATAGCCCTATCCAACAATCTAATAAAACCTAATGAATGTTAAATAATTTTAACTAACAGAAATTAAAAAATAATGGCGCTATGGTGTTGACCCTTGTTTAGTTTTCTGTACACTTGTTTTCTGTGACCCCCTCAGTTATTTTAAGCCAGACTTAAAACCAGGCGTCCTCATGATCTATTTTTCCTTCTTACAGGAGGAATTTTGAAAAAAAGAAAAACAGGCAGACTGAAAACAAAAAAACTCAACCTAACAAATCCCTAATTTCAAATTAGCATGACTAGACTTTTTTGAATGCATTATATGCAAGTCTTTTCCTTACAGATTCATTTAAAAAATGTATTTTTTTTTTTATTGATTTCAGAGAGGAAGGGAGAATGAGAGAGAGACAGAAACATCAATGATGACAGAGAATCATTGATTGGCTGCCTCCTGCACACCCCCTACCAAGCAAGGATCAAGCCTGCAACCCGGGCACGTGCCCTGACCAGGGAATCAAACAACAACCTCCTGGTTCATGGCTTTATGCTCAACCACCGAGCCACGCTGGCCGGGCTATACATTCATTTTTACAAACATATTGCAGCAGTCACGGTTGACATCACTTTGACTTCCATTTTTAAAGTCACATTGGTAGTTCTCAACTGGCTGTGATTTGCCCTCCGGGGACACGTGGCGAGGTCTGGAGACCTCTGTGGATGGTCACACCTGGGAGAGTGTTACTGGCCTTTAGTGAGTAGAGGCTCGGGATGCTGCTCAATAACCTACAATGTACAGGAAAACCCACACCACGAAGACTCTCTGGCCCCACATGCCAGTGGTGTTGAGGTTAAGAAACCCTGCGCCATACCATTAGTATTAAATCACAATTTCTAGCTGGAACAAGCATCGTTTTTTAATGCCTGAGTTAAACCCCTCACTGAGAGGGATATGTCACAGTTAACTCTCCCATGTTGGACTATTATAGGCTGTTGCCCATAGTTCTCTATTATAGATAAGGCTGCACTAGACATCTTCACTCACTTTTTTTCCTGCTGAATTATTCCCTTAGGATAAATTCCCAGAAGTCAGAAACAGCGAATCAATGGCTATAAATATTTTTTCCTGTTTTCACAAGTGATACGTATTGCCATTTTGCTTTACACATGGATTGAAACAGATGACACCCCACCAGGAGTGTGCGGGTTTTACCCAAACCTTGGCAGTACTGGGTGTTGCCTTTTAAAAAATCGAGAGGAGATGCGCATCTCAAATAGAGCATTGATCTCCAGTTTGCCTCAATTTGCATTTAAATTGCCACGCAGGAGGAATATTTTCCCATACTTGCTTTCTATCACTATTATTGTTTGCCTTTTGCTTATTTTTCCAGGTTCTCAATGTTTTCCTTTTAAAGTTGAACGTGATCTTTACTGAGTACAGATAATAATGCTGTTTTAGGGAATGCAATTATTTTTAAACTTAAAAAGTTTTACTTTCATCCTCCTGCCCGCCCCCCCCAACAGCATAGATATGTTAATGTTTCCTCCTAGAATTGCCATTTACAATTTTAATACTCTCGTTAGGTGCTGTTCACCTCACCCGTGCTGCAGCCTCTGCACAGGGAGGCCCTGGGGAAGAGGACCCGTTGCCGCGATTGATGTCAGCCACCAGGTAGGAACCGCACTGGTCTCTGACCGTATCCCAGGCACAAAATTTCTCTTAATCAAATGAAAGGCCTCAGGAGGTGCCACGAGGCAGGAAGGGGAATACATGTGAAGGAGGCGATCACATTCCGTGAGGAGATGGAAGGACCCGCATTAAAAAAGGGCACCATACCTTTAGGACCTCAGCACGGGCAGCGCGCCATCTGCAGCTGTTATTAATATGCAAAAAATGCCTTATAAATACTTGATTCTGTTCGCAGTGGGGAGGCCGTTCATTTGAAAGAGGAAGTGGGAGCTTGGAGTGGAAACACGTCTGCTTGTCTCCTTTTCCTTTTTTCATTGCTCTTTTCATCTCCACATTTCCCCTTGTAGTTTTCTGCCCCCTCCACCCCCTCGACTGCACCCCCCTCCTCCAACTCCTAGGAAGTGGTTGATGTCAGTTGCTCCTCTCATTTCTATTTATGGATGCTCCTCCGAGGTCCTGGTCCGTCGCCAGGTGTGGAGGGGTGTCTCAGGAGCTAGGCCACGATTTGCCATCCTGTGCATTGGAGGCAGGAGCCCCAGATCTTCCTGCCCCCTTCCCAGCGCAGACCCCGCTTAGGAAACGCACAGCAGAGGCGTTTAGATCCAGGCAGTACCGCCCGGCCAGCGTGGCTCAGTGGCTGAGCATCGACCAGTGAACCAGGAGGTCACGGTTCGGTTCTCGATCAGGGCACATGCCTGGTTGCAGGCCCATCCACAGTGTGGGGTGTCCAGGAGGCAGCCAATCAATGATTATCTCTCATCCTTGATGTTTCTACCTCTTTCTCCCTCTCCCTTCCTCTCTGAAATCAATTAAAAAAAAAAGTATATATATATATATATATATATATATATATATATATATATATATATAATAAATCCAGCCAGTAGGGGGCATCCATAGGCAGCCTCCGGAACCGGTGCATCCATGAACCCAGTCACGTCTGCCAAGCACCCGCTGGCTTGCTCTCTTACCCACCCCTCAGAAGTTATCTCCCAATTCTGGGTCTGTGACTTCTCCCTAAAGCGCGGGGCTGCCAAAGCATCCCACCTTTGGGGTTTTTGCTCCCCTTGCAGCCAGCGCCCTGATAAAAATGTAAAAGCATTTTATGTGTCTGAACTCCAAATATGGGAAGACCCCAGTGAGGGAGGGAGAGGATGAGTCAGTGGGGAATTCGCGGACAGGAAGGAAGAGCAGAAACTGCTGATGCTGATAAAGATCAATTTTGTGTGATACCCTAGCCTGCTTCAGAGTGGAAGGCGACAGGGAGAGGAATCCATCAAGGTACGTAACTGAAATCTGCTGGGCAGAAATTTGTTTCTAAATCCTTTCCAGATGCTTTATAGTAACTCGAAATTAGTCATTTACATGGAGTAGGCTGAGGAAGTAGTTAAAATCGAAGTCAGTGATTAATCTAATAAAGGGCCATTAGCCTCAAGAAGTAAGGGGGGTCGGCAAGGAGGGTACCACCCCCACTCCACCTCCATTTTCTCTGTGTTTAAGGGCTGGTGGGGCTCCCTAGACTTTTTTCTTAAGTGGTTTTCCTTTTGGGGGCTGCTGCTAGAGGAAAGAAGGCAATTGGCTCTGGGGGGAACGACCCCCCTCTTTTCACGAAGGGGGCACGTGAAGTTCTCAGAGCAGCTGGTTTTGCCACAGCCTCACGGGCGACCCCAGGGTTAGAGTGTCAGACCCTCGGCCTGGTGTTCCTCTGACTGCAAGGTTAACAGTTCAGTCTAGGACTTAATTTGACACGACTGAGCCCCTTTTTCATGGCAGGTGATGTCAATTCTCCTGAAACACAGCCACGGGGCTGGGTGAATGTGGAGCGTGTTTAGGGTGTGTGAGGTATTTGCAGGGCCTTTGGAGTTGTGGAATTACCAAAACAGAGCATATGGCCTTAGCCAGTTTGGCTCAGTGGATAGAGCATTGGCCTGAGGACTGAAGGGTCTCAGGTTTGATTCTGGTCAAGGGCACGTGCCTGGGTTGTGGGCTCGATCTCCAGTAGGGGGCGTGCAGGAGGCAGCTGATCAATGATTCTCTCTCATCACTGATGTTTCTATCTCTCTCTCCCTCTCCCTTCTGCTCTGAAATCAATAAAAATAGATTTTAAGGAAATATATAGCATATTATCTTTTCCATAGTTACAGACTCTCTTAGAAAAGCTTCTCCATCCCGTATAAAGTGTGTCTTCAAAGTGGGAATGTAAAAAAAAAAAAAAAAAAAAAGCAAACGTTGGTTGTGTGGATCCTCAGTGGTGGGAAGGGATGGCTCAGCGGAGGCCTGATCCAGGCCTGGGTGTCTAACAGGGAAAGTTCGGGTCTTCCCACAGAGCCAGCTAGTCGCACAGATGAAAACAAAAACGACTTTTATCAGAGTTTAAAAAAATCTATGAAAATGTATATTTAAGATTGTTTTTTAATGAGCGTGAGGGAAGAGGTGGAAGTCGGGCTGTGGCAGGAAGTGGGAGGTAAGAGAGAAGAGAGATCAAGCGCCCTTGCTCCTCGGCTGTCACACCAGGGACCGACCTGAGAGGAGGGAGCTGGGTTGCTCCTGCTTCAGGGTCTGGGAACCCTGAGCAGCGGCAGGAATTCCCCTGAGTTGTCTCCCCAGAGAGTTGGAAGATAGTTCCAGCCTCAAAGCTTCAAATGAAGGAACAAAATTGCAAATATTTGTGAACATATGCCTTTGAATCACTGATATTCCTAACCCACCCGGATGCAGCCTTTTTCTCCTTTCTTTAAGGTATCCTTGTGTTTTTTTTCTTGATAGCTCTATTCCCCCCCCCCCCCCCCACACACACATTAGGAATGAGAATTGGAGTGGAAAAAACAGGCCCATTGCCACAAAGTCTTAGTGCTCCCAGCCTCAATGGATGGTACCTTTCTTTGTTCTTTGTTCCCTTTTTGATGTTGCAGAAATGAGGGAAAAGCCCATTCAGCTTATTCATGAACACGAAGAGCCAGACAAAACACTCCCAGTCTGTGAGTGAAGGAACCTCTGGGATTTTATAGTTCATTTGTCTCATTTTATTGATGAGGCCCAGAGAGGGGAAGAATCTCATTTAGGGTCACACAGCAAGCCAGGACAAGAACCCAAACGTTCTGACTCCCCATCTCCTGCTCATTTAAAATCAATACTGTAACCCTAGCTGGCTGCTAAATGGTTAGCGCGTCGGCCTACGGACTGAAGGGTCCCGGGTTCAGTTCCAGTCAAGGGCACATGCCCAGGTTGTGGGCTCGATCTCCAGTCGGGAGCATGCAGGAGGCAGCCAATCAATGATTCTCTCATCACTGATGCTTCTTTCTCTCTTTCCCTCTCCCTGCCTCTCTGAAAACAACAAAAATGTATCATAAATAAATAAATAAATAAATAAATAAATAAATAAATAAATAAAATCAATACTGTACCTGCTTCTCTGGCTTTTGGGTCAAAGGTGAGGTTTTATTAAGATCCATGGGAAGATCGGTTCCAGATTCAGTGTTTGCTGTGGTAGAAATTAGAAAAGAATCCAAGTTGTCAGATGTAGGTCCCATGAATTTTTATACATACCATATACATGCACACCTAGTTCATATGTGTAAGATTATAAACGCACATACCTACACAGATGGCATTCATATTTACTCAACAAATAATACCCATAACCTCTATGGGCAGTCTAAACACCAGTTACATATAGCGTTAAGACATATTCAAATTTCTATTTTCTTGTCTTGGTTGATCTTTAAAAAAAATTTAAATTCTTTGTGCTACTAAGACGCAGATAAAGCTGAAATTAAAAAGGAAATATTGATGGGAAAAATCTGCTGATGCTGCCGAATATGAATTTTGTATGATAGCGCTTCACAGAAGCAGGAAAATGCTTCTGCAGCCTTCCAGACTGAGAGATCAGAGATGTCCCCTTTCCCTTTCCCCTCACAATGTGGAGGGGCAACAGGAGAGGAGGCGGCGTGATGCCACAGTGAGGCCCTCCAAGGAGCAGGTGCCCCACAGACACAGACATGGAGTTGGCGTGTAATCCACACGCCTCTCCTCCGTGGTTGTGCTATCTCTGCTCCCTACAGGTGTGGAAACTGAGGCTCGGAAGGTAAAGTCACCGCCTCAAGCTTGTATAACTAGTGAGGTGTTTTAAAAAAATATATTTTTATTGATTTCAGAGAGGAAGGGAGAGGGAGAGAGGGAGAGAAACATCAATCATGAGAGAGAATCATTGATTGGCTGCCTCCTACACGCCCCCTATTGGGGATCGAGCCCGAAACCCAGGCATGCGTCCCGATGGAGTATTGAACCAGGACCTCCTGGTTCAGAGGGCAACCACTGACTGGGCACCAGTGAGGCTTCGAGCCCAAGACTGCCTGATTGAAACCCCAAGCTGCAGAGGGATAGGGTTTATTTTGTTTTTCTTTCTTCCTCTTAGAAAGCAAATTCAGTGTTTATAAAGGAATGTTTATTTGAGGAACAAATTTAGCCAGGCGCATGGCTCCTCTGTCAAAGGAGTTTAGCCTCTTGTGTGGGACGAGTGTCCAACAGAAAGTTCTTTCCATGCTTGCTGCTCGCAAGTAGCTCTTTTAAGAGCCTGTGGCCACATGTGACTCTGCTTCTTTGTCTCCTTGACCTGAAGCCTCCAGTCATGCCTTGTGGGCTGACCTTTCCTTTTCTGTTGTTTCTCAGCTGTCCTCTTCTGTCTCGTTTGAAAATGGCTTCAGTACAGATTTAAAACGTTTAAAAATTGAAAACAGCTGGGGAAACTGAGGCCCAGAGAGTGGTTTCCTGGGATTGGCTCAGGGCCATACCTTGAAATAGCCCAAGACCGGATCTCCTGATTTAGCATCTTGTACTTTCCCTTCCACATCGCACTGCCTCCTGTTAGCCTCACTTGAGCTTGCCACATCCCAGCTGCTTGGCCCCCGGACAAATCCAGCCCAGCAGAATCGTGTTGCGACGAGGTTCATTTCACTGTGGCTTGAAAGGAACCATGGGTCTCTTAGAAATGAAACTTATAAATTCTAACGCATAAGGAAAGTTCTTGCAACACCAGGAGAATGAATCAGTCAGCCAGAGTTCAAGAAATGTAAACACATTTTTAGATAGGAGGCTGAAAAATCGCTTAAGACTTCTCCATCTCGTGGGTCAAGACCCTGATAATTTACTGAGGTCTAAGCTGTCGAGGAGGAGACGCAACTCACACTGCATTCCTGGGAGATAGAGCAATGGGGGTGGTAACACTTTCTCTCTGAACAATGTGGGGAAATCTACCCCTGTTATCAAGCCGAAGAAACGAACTCATTGACCAACGCAGACAACTGGCTGTGAACACAGACCCGGCTCCTTTTCATCATTGCGGAGGCCATGTGCACAGTCACAGATACGGGTGGCACAGCTTCCAGGCCGGCCTGAAACTGGGAGCTCGCGGGCTTTCTGTGATGAACATTTCTGCCACTAAAGAGATAAACAGAAAACACTCTCCTTCCCTGGCTGCCCACCGTCGGGCCAGAGCGGATTTTCAAATGCGCGCATTAATCTAACCACAGGCTTTTAGCAAGGAGATAGCCTTCCCGCCAGATAACCGGCAGCTCAGAGATGACCCTTACTAGATGGGGTCCCATCCCAAGCCTCCTCTGCCTTCTTCAAGTCATGGGATCCTTCACCAAACACTCAAGACTTGAATAGCAGGAGAGAGCATCTGATTCTAGTCTGGAATAAGATGCCTTAAAATTTCCTTCTACTTAAACCTATGTTGACCATGTGTAATTGCCAAGTTGTGGTTCACCGTTTTAGTTAAAAAGGAAAGATAGTCATATTTACTCTGGCGGGTCCCATCTGGCATCAGAGTGGAAACTGAACTCCAAAGAGTCACCTTACCAGGCAACGTGGGCCACCTGCCTCCTCCACAGATGCTGTCAGGGCTTGGGAAACAACGTCAGACCCGTAGGCTCCAAAGGGGCCCAACATTCTGTCGTCACAAGGGCAGTAGCTTTTGGAGGTGCTGGCAGGAGCCTCTTTAAATCTGTTCAGGGCCTTTTCCCACACGTACCCTTCTGAGGCATGAGTAGCCTTTGATCATTAGCCTGCTGTCATGGAACTTCGCCCACACTTGGGGTGGTTCATCATTGAGGAGGGATCTATTCATTGCCACACAGACCTCAGGGAGCAGCTTGGCCTTCTCAGAGCTTTGCACATGGACTTACGGCAGAAACCAAGAGGAGGAGGCCTAAAAGTCAGCTTTTGTACCTTCATGGTTTTTATTTTGGTCCAAAATGGAAGATGCAACGGCAAATTCCAGATTATTAAAAAGAAATTCTTCCCAGTATAAACTAAACCATAAAAGGAAGGATAATTCTGGTCCCTTTATATAGGCCAGCTGACCTTTCCTTAGGACTGCTATCTAAAAATACTTATTTCATATGATAGGACTCAAGATGTCTATGACCTATAGGGTGTTTATTGTGTTATAATAAATCTCAAGTCTGCTTGTTTAATGTAGGAGACTGAGACCCAAGATGGCCTTTTGGTATTGTCATTATCAAATTCTTGGGATAAGATTTAAGACCTTGCTAATGCCACACATTTTCTCTTTAAATTTTCCTGGATGATGAGGAGGGTGAGATGGGCATATCAAATAGTTGCTCAAGACCTGAGAAAGCCTCCAGGCCAAAGACATACCCCAGGGAGCTCTATTAAAGGAGCCAGCTAGACGGATCTAGAAGATATGAGTCATTCTGAATTTAAATATGGAAATGCAATAAATGCAAGAGCAATATTTTTCTTCCAATTTGGAATAACAGTTCTTTTACTTACTTATGTCTTCGTAGACCAAGACTAGCTCAGTCTCAAGGGTCTGGCTTTAGCTTTGGGAAAACCAACTTCTCTCAAAAGTTCATAAATTATTTTTTATGGAGAGGTCCAGTGATACATGGCAGTTTACCAAGCCCCAAATGGAACGCAAGCTAGATGATGGAATTTAAATTTGACTTGTGTAGCAATAACAAAAAAAATCAGCTACATGAGGAACCCTCTAATCAAGATATATCATAAGATTAATAAGGATACTTCTGGTGGAAGAATGTATGGAAGAAGGGAATTAAAAAAGAGGTTGAAGGTAGAACTACATACAAAGTGGCTAATCCATTTAATTCATGTGGTGGCCTTAATGGTGCAGAAAATATTATTCTTGCTCACGTGCTCTCAAACAAGTATAGACATCTGGTCTCCCAGCCTCTAGTCTTTCCCCTTTCAATCCATTCTTTACATAGCTGGGAGAATCATTTCTCTGAAATAAAAACCTGGTTATGTTAATTTCTGTGTAAACAGGATCTCAAAGCCTTTGGGATAAATTCCTTAGTTGCTGGCTATGGCCCTTTATAATTTAGCTCTTGCTTACCACCCCAGCTGAGTTTCTCACCACTTCCTCCCCTACGTGTGCCCTAGGGTCCAGGCATTACAAGCTGCTCTCACTTCTCCCATGGTGTCATTTTTTCTAGCCTTCATATGGCCTCTTTCCCTGGAGCCTCCTTTCTTCTCCTCCACTTGGCCGCTCCCTACAGATATCCTTAGAAACTCAGCCTAAGTGTCCTCTGCTCCCAAAATACTTCTCAACCTCCCAGTGGAGGTAGCCTGTGCTCATTCAAAGCTCTAAGCACACTCCGCTACTTTAAGGCATAGACTTTGTCTCTCAACTGTATTCTTGTGCCTGGCACTGTATTTAGCATTAGTAGGTGGTCAATTAGTATTTACTGAATGAATGAACAAATAATCTTTATGTACTCTGTAAAATAGACTCGCTAATTCTTTCTATTGGACATGTTCTGATACCGGTGTCTTCATTAATTTTCAAATGACAAATCGTAGAGAACTAAGACAATAGCAAGTGAAAATGCTTAGGCCACAGGGAGATGTATGAAAGCAGCAAGAGAGAAACCAGGGGGAAAAAATCCTGAGGAAAAGCCTCATGCTTCTCTGTGTTTTTGTTGTTATTCTTTGATGAGAAGATAAACATCTGAAGGGTGATAAAATAGAAAAAAGTATTTATAGATTATTAATGAAAAGTATAATTTTTTGATCACTTGACAGAACAAAAATTAATATGCTAAACCTTTTTATGGGTTGAGAAATGTAAATGATACACATACACACATATCAGCCTTAAAATGTGTTGTGCCAAGTCCTACTTCACTGCTTGAGGAAGGCCCTGATGCCACGTGCGTCTCATACATTAAGTGAACCGCAGATCTTGACTGCTTTGGGAGGGACATATTCGGAGAACTTCAGGAATCCTTAGACTTGTGAATATCCTTTGTATATCATATTCCCAATAAAACTAAAGTAGAAATGAAAAAAGAAGGGGAACTCTTTAGACTCTTGATGAGTCTATAAACAAAGGATTAGAGTAATTTATAAAACCATTTTTGGGGGTCAGAGACTCATCAAATTGTTAAACCCACTTCGCTTTCTCTTACTTCCATCACCAGCCCCAGCAATTGGCCTTCTTTTAAGGGCCACTAAGAAAAAACAATAGCCCTAGCCAGTTTTGCCCAGTGGATGGAGCGACGGCCTGTGGACTGAAGGATCACGGGTTTGATTCTGGTCAAGGGCACGTACCTCCGTTGCAGGCTCAATCCCAGCAGGGGGCGTGCAAGAGGTAGCTGATCAATGATTTTCTCTCATCATTGATGTTTCTATCTCTCCCTCTCTCTGAAATCAATAAAAACATATAAAAAAAGAAAAAAATGGTAAAAAAAATATATAAATCAGTGTTCTTCTTTAAAAAAAAATAATGTAACATGAGCTATTGCAGATGTTACAGTGAATATAGACCACAACACTGAGATGTGGGTGCTGGGTGGTTGGGTGGGTACACTCCCTAGTTTAGTGATGGCCTTTTGTCTCCTACCTTCATGATGTCTAGGATTTGACTTCTTGCTTCTGCAAAGTGACAAACTGCATGTGTCCCTGACTTCTGAAGTCATTTACAATTATTTGAAACCGATCTTCAAGTCCACAAATAATCAATGTCCACCATTTATATGATTTTTTAGAATCGTATCTTTTTTTATCTGAAACTGTTTATTAAAACAAAATGACCAATAAGAAAACAAAAGTTGTGAAAACTCTATAGGTGACTGGAATCACCTATAGAGTTTTCACAACTTTTTGTTAAATTGCTCTTTGAACTCAATTCCAGGGGATATTGAGTATTTTCAGAGTAGTGTTATATCCATTTTCCTAAAAAACAATTGGGGGATGTTAAACACAAAGAGATATAAGAGTTTTTCTTTAAGGTCCTTGAGCAAATCAAGGGGACAAATACGTCTTCTACATTCTAAGCCCTGAAAGAGGTACTCTGTGCTTATAAGGGCAGCCTACCTGAATGCATTTTCCTGCAACTACTATGTTCTGCTTGGTGGTGAGTCTCCCAGCTCCTTCTTAAAAAACAAAAAACCAGTTTAACCCGTATTATAGCTGAACTCTTTTATTATTCAAATGCACATAAAACATCTATAGTCTGTGTGTGCCAGCAGCATTCTGCCAGGTCCCCGTGGTACTGGTGGGTCCCTGTCCTTAAAAAGCTTGCAGTCTAATGGAGAGAAAAGCCTAGAAAGTAGACCATTCTGTAAGAGAGATGCTGTGATGGGCCACGTACAGGGTGCAGTGAGAGCGGGTGGAAGAGGCCTGCCACCCAGTCGGTGGAGAGGATTGGGTGGGAGGCACAGAAAAACTGCCTGGAGGGAGGTCGACTTGAGAACCAAATTGGGAACTGAATGATGAGTAAGAGTTAACCAGGGAAAGGGGTAAAAGTTGGGGGATAGCGGAAGGTAGAATGGTGGTTGTCGGGGGCTGGGGGAGAATGGGGAGTTATTTCATGGGTATACAGTTTCAGTTTTGCAAGATGAAAAGAGTTCTAGAGATTGGTTGCACAACAGTGTGAATGTACTTAGCACTACTTTACCCTTAAAAAATGGTTACGTTGGCAAATTTTATGTTATGTCTATGTTACCACAATTTAAAAATATGTCGGGTGTTAGGAGGAGATGAGAAATTGTGCTTCAGGCAGAGGGAACAGTATTTTCAAACAATTGGAAATGAGAACAAGATTTGAATTAGCCTAATGAAGGTCTTTTAGGGACTAGGAATAGAGAAGAGAAGGAGTAAGTTTTCTTTCCTTTCCCTGGACATAGAGCTTGTTATGGGGCAATTCTGAAATAGTTTGTCTTTGCCACTCTACCATTTCCTTTTCTGTACTTTTCTCCTTCTTCTGCCTCCTTCCCTGTACAGCTAATATTCTCTATTAATCCAAACCCTGTGGGGCACTGTACCAGTCAGGCATGTTTCAACCCTTAAAACCCTACTTACCCACCTCTATTTCCACCCCTATCAGAAATTGTAGTCCCTCAGCACAGCAGTTCTCATCTAGGTTGCAAGTAAATAAAATTTTACTAAAGTGTGAATGACTATTAGCTTTTCAGTATCAGTACTTTAAGAGAATACTTCTGAATCCAAAATAAGTCTATTACTAGTGAGATTTAAATCGTAGAACAGTAGAAGTGAAGTTATAACATTTTGGTCATATTAGGAAGAATATTTTTGGTCTGGAGAGCTACCCTGTAAACAGGCCTATCTTGCTGGAAAATCTGTTTCAAGAGTTTGGTTCTCCTGAACAATTTATTTTTTCAGCGTCTCTCCTTCTCCCATATTTTTAAAAGTTGCAAATCATTTTCAGTGTCATCCACACAAGGGGGTCTGATGCTGGTAAGGGGAATTGGCAGGAGTAAAGAACAACAGAAGCCATTTGTTTGTACGGGTCATTTTTAAGTCAGGAGCTTCCTAACGTCTCACATGTTGTCAGGTGGAAATGTGCCTGTGTAGACTGACATCACCACTAACCCTGAGCAGTGGTAAAAAAAACCCCCACCAGTTTCTTAAGATTCAAATCTCAGCTTCACCACTTAGCTGTGTGACTTTGGGCCAGTCATGTAACCTCTCTGAGCTGCATGGTCCTAGATAAAAAATAAAGGTAATAGAATTTACCTTACATCATTGCTGTGAGGATGAAGAGAAATAATGAGTGTAAAGCACTCAGCGCAGTGATTGGCCTATCAAAGAGAGACAACAATGGTAGCTATCATCACGATCCCCTCCTTCTCCTTCTCCTCCTCCCCCTCCTTTACTGAAGGCTTCTATTTAAGAGCTGCTTCGACCCATTTCCAACCCATGGGCGAGAGTGAGCAGAACTGACACGGAAACTCTTCCCATGATGGTCAGCCTCTCCACCCAAGGAGAACAGCAGGAAGGGTAATATGGAATACCGGGCATCCGAGCATTTCTCTGCTGACAGATTTTGAGATTGGCAAGCATATGACTGTGCCTTTTTTCCCCCCTTCGAGTTTTGCAGTCTCTGGCAGAAACAGTTCCCTTCACTCAGCCTGGCTCCGGCCCTCCATCTATGGCCTGGCTTCCTGTTCCTTTAGCAGGTCCCTCACTCAGGATTCATTGCTGCCCGTCCCAAAAATAAGCAGTAAGGAAGACCACACACATTTTGCTATTAATCAAAAACTATTTTTAGGAGAGAAAGTCTCTACATAATCATCCTTTCCTGCTGGTCTGCAGCAGAAGCAGCAATGGCTGTGGGTGGAGGTTGAGCTACAAAGTGGACCTCTACTCTTGGTGTTTGCTTAGTTCTCTATGGGGGAAACACAATATGAAAGGCAGCTTGGAAGAGGCAGGACTGGCCTCCGTCCTCCATTTTTTTTTTTTTTTAAATTGACTTCAGAGAGGAAAGGAGAGGGAGAGAGAGATAGAAACATCAATGATGATTGAGAATCATTGATCAGCTGCCTCTTGCACGCCCCCCACTGGGGATCGAGCCCACAACCCAGGCATGTGCGCTTGACCAGAATAGAACCCGGGACCCTTCAATCCACAGGCCAACGCTCTATCCACTGAGCAAAACCAGCCAGGGCTCAGTCCTCCATTTAAAATCCAAGCCTGAGAGTCTTTCTCTCAGTCTCCCAGTTTGTGGTTGTGCAAGCTGAGCTGTGCACAATTCTAGGAGCCAATATCATCTTGTTATAATTGTGCAGCATATGACCTGCAGATCCCTCAGGACATCCCTGAAAATTCTCCTTCCTGGGCCAGCTAAGCACAAGCACTGGTTCAACCCGACTTCTCTTCTCCCCAACTATTTACACTCAGACCTGCATACCCAGGGCTGCCCCTGAGTAACTCATGAAGTGAACCCTCTTTCCCACTTATTGCTATATTGGGGGAGAAGCTGTGTATTTCTGGAGGTCTAGGTATGAAATAATATGTACGTGAGTCAAATGACATAGATGAGAAGCACAGGTGACTTTTTGAGGAAAATCTAAACTTATAGGAGATGTTGAATACTCAACTCCTCATTTTCATGGCTGAAATTTGAACTGACAGATTCATAGGCTGAAAAACAAGAAGAGTTTTACCTAAAGAGTGAAAAAGTCTTGAAAAAAGCTATTTTCCTTACCCCAAGACAGGGGAAAACACAAAATGGATGCCCTGATGCTTAAGCCTTGTAATGAATGGGATGGCTTTGAAAATTCCTAGATGCTATCATGGAGAGAAGGTTGACTTAGGGCTTAAAAGCATTGAAGAAAGTAATATTTTAATTTAAGATGTTTAAGGGAGAAACCCTGCCAGGACCATGATGCCAAATTTCTGAGAGGGGAACTCTTGACAGAGCAAGAGCATGAAACAGTTACTGCTTGACACAGGCTGTGTGGAGGTGCCCAGATGTGCACAGCAGATGTGTCGCAGAGCCCTGTGCACACAGCAATGGTGGGATGACAGACGCAGGCGCATGTGAGGCGCCCAGCCTCCAGCTGTAGTGTGAATACAAGGGTTGGGCCGGGGAGACGTGAGGGATTCTAGCCCATCTGATTACAGCCAAAGAGACAGACAGGCTGTTGCACAGGTCTGATGAATTTTTGTGTGTGATCTCTTAGAGTCACCATGGGTGAGAATTATTCTCCTAGCTGTCCTTGTCAGTCACATGAAAATTAATTAAAACAATGCCGTTTCAATGGCCCCGGAGGATTGGGATGTCAGACCAGAGAAAGACAGTTAAGTTGGGGGGGATAGATAGCAAAGGGGTCAGATGAGTGGATGGGAAATGAAAGAGTGGTTTTTAGTAGGAAATTGTATGTGTGTGTATGTGTGTGTGTGTGTGTGTGTGTGTGTGAAAGAGAGAGAAAGAGAGAGAGGTGTGAGATATTAAGGAGATAGCAATAGGGAGGAAAAGGTCCAGGAAATCATAGATTTCTGCAAAAGATTTCTAGATCATCCATCTAATACCTACTAAAACTAATTTCAAAACACATGTACGTATGTACTTATGCTTCGTTGTCTCATTACTGGTAATAACCATACTAGAGAGGCTGCCGGAAATGAATGTCTGGGTTATCGGTTTGCTACAGTGAGGTGGGGCTTGGAAAAGCTGCTCTTTGTTGCTTTCCTACCTTGGTGTGCACACAGCCACACACACAGCCACACGCACACACACACTTAGGCTCAGTGTGGCGACTTGGGATTCTGAGAACCAACACTGGAGAGAGGGAAAAGCCATAATTAGTGTTAATTGTTGACCCTCCAGTTCCAGAATAGAGGCTCTGGAGAATGGGAAATGAGAACAAACGTTAATTATTGAGGAAGGGACCTTGGAGACAGACACTCTGGATTAAAAGGAGAGAGATAAATTGCATAATGAATGTTAATTTTCCCTCCAAGAATTGAGTGCTCGGTGGTTGGGAGGGAGAAAGAGGCTAAAACAATCATGAAAGAGAAACCTCGGTGTGTGTCGGGGTGAGAGGGGACAGGCGGGTTATACAAACACTTTCCATCACTGCTTCCGCCTTGCCCTTCGCCTCACTCACGGCTCCCAAGAAATCTGCTCTCAGGGTTTTCCTTAGGACTCATTACTCACCACAGTGTTCTGCTAGGAAGCTCAGCCTCTTCCCTGGGAGCCACCAGCCCGAAAACAGCCCGAAAACAGAGCCTTGCTGACAGGCTTAGAGGCGCGTGACACTGGGATTTGCTGTTTATGTGCTGCTGGGAGTTTGACTTAAAATGAGGGAGGCGGCCGGAGCTGAGTGCCACTCAGGAGAGGGTTGTGCCCGTGGGAATGACTCAGGCTCCGGGGACTTAATTGTTGCTTTATCTTAATTAAAATACACGGCACACACACACACACACACACACACACACACACACACACACACCCTCACCCTCTCCGCAAACTAATCCTCTTAACTGAAAGCGAAAATAAGAGATGAGAATTGCAGCCGATTTTGTCAAGATGCTCTACAGACAGGCTTGTCACGGCTGCTCCGAAGCAGGGTGCTGGCGGAGGTCCCACATCCCGGGGGTGGCCTGGGGACCTTCCTTCTGTGTCTGTCCACGGTCCTCATCCGCTACTGTCTGGATGATTCTGCAGTAGCCCAAGCTCGCCACCTTTTCTCTTGCCTGTCCTTCATGCTGGAACACATGTTGGCTTGTAGGACATCCCTCCTCAAAGCAATCCTGTGATTCCTTGTTGCCTAAGAAGCAGCATTTCAGCTCTGTCCTCGCATAGGAGGCCTTGCTTGGGCTGGCTCTGGCCTGTCTTTCAGCTCCGACCCCACCGTGAAGCCCCTCCACAGTCCATTCCGCACATCGTCCTTCTCCCACATCATCCCATACGGATACCCTATTTTCCTATCTCTTAGCCTTTGTTCATGCTGTTCCCCCCACTGGTTATGTCTTTCCTTCTTCTCTTTATCCACTTTGACTGTTTCTCAAAAATCAGTGCAAATGGAGATTCTCTGGAAAAACCTGTCCTCATCCCCGAGAGTAGAATGAACCGCTCCTTCCTTGAACACTCCCGACTGGTGTTATTTAGGCGTCTATTACAGCATTCATCTTATTCCGCCTCGTGGTAGTTAGTTGCTTGAGAATCTGTCCTCAGACGGACTGTGGGGTCCTTGAGGGCAGCTGAGTTCCCAAGCAGTGAAATTGCTTGCCCATGATCACAGAATCATGGTGGTAGAGTCAAGACTTTGAAATTTTAGTCTGGAGCTCTTTCTTCTTCCTCATGCTGCCTCGTCTAAAGGACTTGTCCTTTAAATGTCAAGCATCTTCACAAAGCCAATCGCTGCTAAGAGAAAGGCTCCCCGAGGAAAATCATACTTTGTCAACTGTCCCACCAACACCAAAGGATCCTTTTACCCGTGGGTCCCCACAACCAATGTTATCACACATGACACATGGGGAGAACAAAGGGAAAGTCCGCCAATGAGCATCTGTTTGCCCCCAAATTATCAGTGTTTTGAGACCAGCGGGGATATTCTTGGATCCTTTATCTTTTTTGTTTACCAAATTGCAGACCATCAGGAAATGACACCACGTATATTATCTATGACCGAAAACACATTACCTAAATCTAATGATTTAAAACAACAAACTTTTATTGTATCTCACACAGTTCCTGTGGGAACCTGGGAGTGGACGAGGTGTGTGATTCTGGGATAAAGTCTCCCGGGAGCCTCAGCCCCACTGTCAGCTCGGGATGCGGCTGTCTGGAGGTCTCTGGTGCCGGAGCATCCCCGCTACAGTGGCTCACGCACAAGCCTGGAGAGCTCGTTCTGGCTGTTGCCATGTGGACCTCTCCCTTTCACTGCCTCATGACAGACAAGGTGGTTGACTTTCCCCAGAATGAGTACTCCACAAGGGAAACCAGGAGGAAGTGCCTTTTATTTTTTATATGTTTTAAAATCTTTATTATTGAAAGTATTACACATGTCCCCTTTTTTCCCTCGTTGACCCCTTCTAGCCCATCCCTGTCCCCCACTCCAGGCCTTTACCACCCTATTGTCGATGTCCATGGGTTATGCATGTATGCATACAAGTTCTTTGGCTGATCTCTTCCCTCCCACCCACCCACCCCCGCCTTCCCTGTGAGATTTGATAGTCTCTTGCAGTGTTCTATGTCTCTGGATCTATTTTGTTTATTTTGTTCACAAGATTCCACATATGAGTGAGATCATGTGATACTTGTCTTTCTCTGACTGGCTTATTTCACTTAGCATAATACTCTCCAGGTCCCTCCACTCTGTCTCAAAGGGTAAGAGAGTCTTTTTTATTGCTGCATAGTATTCCATGGTACAAATGTACCACAGCTTTTTTATCCACTCATCTACTGATGAGCACTTGGGCTGTTTTCAGATCTTAGCTATTGCAAATTGTGCTGCTATGAACATATGGGTGTATACATTCTTTCTGATTGGTGTTTCAGGTTTCATAGGGTATATTCCTAGAAGTGGGATCATTGGGTCAAATGGCAGTTCCATTTTGAGGAAACTTCATACTGTCTTCCATAGTGGCTGCACCAGTCTGCATTCCCAGCAGCAGTGTGCTAGGGCTCCCTTTTCTCCACATCCTCGCCAGCACTTGTCTTTTGTTGATTAATGGTAGCCATTCATATGGGTTTGAGGTGATACCTCATTGTCCTTTTAATATACATCTCTTGGATGATCAGTGAGTTTGAGATTTTTTTCATATGTCTCTTAGTCATCTTTATGTCCACTTTGGAGAAGTGTCTATTTTTAAATTAATTGTTGGTCTTCCTCTTGTTAAGTTATATGAGTTCTTCCTCTTGTTAAGTTATATATATATATAATATATATATGTAGTATTTTTATTGATTTCAGAGAGGAAGGGAGAAGGAGAGAGAGATAGAAACATCAATGATAAGAGAGAATCATCGATTGGATGCCTCCTGCACGCCCCCTACTGGGAATCAAGCCCGCAACCTGGGCATGTGCCCTTGACCGGAATTGAACCTGGGACCCTTCAGTCAGCAAGCTGACGCTCCATCCACTGAGCCAAACCAGCTAGGGTTCCTTATATATTTTGGATATTAACACTTTATCAGATGTATCATTGCCAAATATGTTCTCCCACAGGGTGGGGCAAGGGGTTTTCCAACAGGGTGGGGCAATTGCTTCCCCCCAGGCAGAAGCTGCCTCAATGGTAAAGATCTGCAGGAAAACGATGTCCTCCACTGACTGCGTGAGGGAATGACTCAGCACAGGAAACCAGGGTGTCTGCCTTCTGAGCTCTAACCCCAGAGCCCCCAACCCTGGCTTCTGCTCACACAGCTCCAGTCCACTCTGCCCTCCTTCTGCCTGGGCCCAAGCTGAGTGGCTGCACGTGAAATTTTATGTGTTGGCCCTTTAAGAGGGTGCCGCTGTCTCTCCCTGGCAGATAGCACCCCCTGCTTTCCACAGCCAGATGTTACGTGGGCACCTGCCTCAGTTCTGGAGCTCTCTGCTGGGGAGCCCAGCTTGGGGCTTAGACCCCAGAGTTCTCAGTGGCAACCCCCACAGCTGAGATGGCTCTCGGGAACTTCAGCTGCGGCCTGTGGGGCCCGGCCAGTCTTTTGCGCCTCCGCCCCTCCTACCAGTCTCCCTGCGGTCTCCGCTTCTCGTCCTCAGGTATCAGGGTTCTCGCCAGCTAGACCTCAGCTGATTACTCAGGACGGTTTTTCTGTATTTCAGTTATAATTCCAGTTTGGTCCTGCGAGCGTGTCAACGCAGCTTCCACCTACCCGCCGCCATTTTGGAATCGGAGTGCCTTCTATGACGCAGTCTGCGCAGCCACACACCCTCGCAGCTGCTATGTCCTATGCTTACCCGCAGTGGCCACCATGTCCAGCCCACTCTCAAGACGAGGAGAATTAAGCTCTCTCTCTTTGTTAAAAATGTATTTTTATTGATTTCAGAGAGGAAGGGAGAGGGCGAGAGAGAGAAACGTCAATGATGAGAGAGAATCATTGACTGGCTGCCTCCTGCACGCCCCACACCGGGCACGTGTCCTGACCGGGAATTGAACTGTGACCTCTTGGTTTATAGATCGACCCTCAACCACTGAGCCACATCGGCTGGGCTAGGCTCTCCCTTTTAAAGGAACAAGTGTCAGAGGATTTGTAGACATACGGGGATGGGCAAAAGTAGGTTAAGAATAATAACAAATAGCACAGTAATTAATAAATACATAATAATACAGAGAATAGACTGTTTAGCATACTCACAACTATATAGCTACTTTTGCCCACCCCCTGTATTGTAAAACCACCAGACCAACACGAGTTGCAAGAGACAAGGATGCTAATTAAATTATTGAAAACAGGACATGTTTTGGAGGTGAAAATCCACTTAGGACAAGAACAAGTGTTAATTGGAAATTCTGAAAGAGATCAGGAGTTTAAATTTACATGGGACCTGAAGTCCTAAATCATTAGCATAGCCATCCTTGAACTTCCTGCAGTAAAAAACTTCTGAACAGAAGAACTTTTGAAAGAAAACTTCTATTGCTGCTGCTGCAATTAGGAGAATAGATTCAAATATACTTGAATCAAGAATAAGCAATTTAGAGGTCATATCTAATGTTTTAACTTGTATCCTTCCAAGTTAACTTAACTTTTCTTTTTTTAAGCCTCTGAATTTTCTGAGTGTTGCAATGCCCCAACGTGACCAAGTCGGTCAAATTCCATCTCCAGTCTTCACATCTTTTTTTTTCTTTTTCTGAAGGTTTATATTCATCTCTATTCTGTCTGAAAGCAAGATATCATGACCTAATTGCCTAAGAATTTATTTCCAAATAGATGTTGACAAAGTCTGAAAGTCTCAGAAAGACAAGACAGATCATATTCATTCCTTTTACTGAAGTTTTTTTTTTTTTTTAATTAAAAAACAACAACCATGAAACAACAAACTATGATCCCCAAAGAACTTTCCTTTGTGGCACCTGGGGTATTCAGTCAATCAACAAGCATGTCTTGAACATACAATAAAAATAAGAGGTTCTCTAGGACTCATACATTTGGGAGCTAAACAGAAAACAGATGAGGATAAATACAATAATCACAAAAGTGGGATTGAGAGAGAGCAATGATCTGAGGCTATATCCAGGCAGTTCTATGCGATGAGATGGATTTATGAAGGAAAATGTCCCAGAAAAGATAAGCCTTCCCCTGGAACTTAAATTATATTCTATTTGGGGGGAATTGGCCAAAGGCTGGGAGATAAGAGAAGAAAGACTGAATGTCTGGGGCTCGATCGCCAGGGTAAGCCTGAGTATAGTTGGAGATGCGATTGGATGGGTAGGTAGGGGATAGTGATTAAGATGGATTTGAACAAACTGAGCTGCAAAGAGTTTGGTGTGGTTGGAGCAAATCCTTTGCAAGAAATAAATTTTTTTCCCCAGTAAACTGCTTCTCAAAATAAGACAAAACAACAACTTTTTCCTATTAATAGACTCTTAGAAAGCTTACATCTGTTCTATGGACCTTGTAGGGAGATGTGGGTTTAAGGTCCTACCTCACCTTACAGGGCACCATCCAAGCACCATTAAGACTAAAAGTGCCCCCACCCCCAAATAAAAAAATAAAAGCCCGGCCTGTGTGGCTCAATGGTTGAGTGTCAACCTCTGAACCAAGAGATCACGGTTCAGTTCCCATCAGGGCACATGCCTGGGTTACAGGCTCGATCCCCAGGGTGGGGTGTGCAGGAGGCAGCCGATCAGTGATTGTCTCTCATCATTGATGTTTCTATCTCTCTCTCTCCCTCTCCCTTCCTCTCTCTGAAATCAATAAAAACATATTTAAAAAATAAACATTAAAAATGACTAAAGACCCACCAACTGTATATGGAGGAAAGGCCAGAGAGAGGCCGGTGACTGACTCACTAGCTGACTGATTGATTGATTCATTCAATAAGCTCACAGTGAACGCCTTTGGGCTGGAAAGGCAAGTTGGATTAATGTTCATGGGGTGGGACAAGATGGCAGGCAAGGCTCCATTTATTCAGCATAAGTGTCATCTCTCTCTCTCTCTTTCTCTGTGTAGAAAAGTTATTGAAAGACTTTCCACCAGCACATATTGTGATCCTGCTATGTATGCGTCAGGCACTGTGCTAGGTAGGGGCCCGGGATACTGAAATGACTGAAACATCCTATCAACAATGTGACAACAAACTTAAATAGTTCCTCTCCCGCTTCTGACTTCTGCTTTGCCAAAAGGGGAGCGATTTCTCCTGGAACGGAGAGTGCAAATGTGCAGCAGGTGAGCCGACTCCTACGTGCTTTCCAGCTGTTGCACCAGCTGTGTCACAATGACAGCGGCCTCCACCTGTCTGACTCCCACCACCCCACGTCAGAACCAAGTTATTTTTGGACTCCTGTCATGTTGGAGGAAGTTCTTGAGCACTGAATTTGGAACCAAATACAGTCCAGTTTCTGGAAACCATGTCCGAGGTGGCCAGTTCAGCAACAACGGACACAACATGAAAAAGGCAGCCATCGTCAGGGAACGTCCCAGCTGCTGTCCGTGGAGGAGGCAGGTCTCTCACTCCAGAGGGGATGAGGAACTTGGACACAGCGAGGGACCGACCCAAAGTCATCTGACGACATAGGGGACAAGCCAGGGCTGCTCAAATCTCTTGGCTCTGAACCCACGCTCTCCTTACGAAGCCAGCCATGACATAACCCTCCAAACCAGTGCAGACTGCGCTTTCCCTCAGCCAGAGGCCTGCTGGCTGTGCGGCTCCTGCACACACACCCTCATGGTTCCTGGTGGTCGAGACTCATCACCCTCTGACTTCATTTTCCTCCCCCCTTTGCCGAATGGCTGCTGCCCAGAGCCAACATCTCGTTCCCAAAAAGGGAACGTGCCAGAAGGGATTCTGGAAACGGCCTTGAGAGCCAGATGATTCACAGCAATGAACCAACACACATCACAGGGATGCCTGATCGGATTACCAATTAGCCACCTCCACCTCGGGAAGGTGCTCGGAAAGAGGAGAAAAGGTGGTGTTTAGTTTGGGCAAATACCAAAAGGGCTTTATCTTTCTCATCAAGGCATCAGCACGGCCCATTAGCCCTCCTCCGAGCCATTCCACGGGACTCCTCTCTCCAGATGCTCAGCAAGAGGAAACTTGTTGTGCAAACATTGGGTTATTATGTCTGAGCTACAGAAGCGCCTCTGTGTCAGCGAGAGGGAGAAACTGGCTGACTCGCGTCTGTGTTTAATGATGTCTCTGCTGCCGGGAAGTTTTGGAAGCTGCAGGGAAAGCGTTTCCCTGTGAAAAGGAGGCTGACCTGGGATTTACCATCTTACCTTCGCCTGACAGGAGCGTCTCGCTTTGGGTCGGCCCTGGGAGGGACAGGCAGACGTCTCCTCCATGGACCCAGCAACAAGGGTCCCAGCAACAAGGGGTCTCTGGGCTCCTCTTGAAAGTAAGCCCACGCATGAGCAGCGTTCGCCCCAGGGCAGGGAGGGCGGCTGAGCCTGGCCTGTGCTGCCTGGATCTGGTGGGAAAAGGCGGCTGTGCTCAGAGCCCGCCGGAGTCCAAGGTCAGCCCTGTGCCTGGGATTCGAGAGCAGGACCCTTGTTTGGTGCCTGTCCTCTGGAGGTGAAGGGGGGATGAACAGCGCGGGGCTGCCACTAGCTTATACCATGATTTTGTGAGTCTGGAAAAGGCAGCCCCTTGGGGCTCAAGCAGCCCATAGGGGCCAGGCGAGACGGCGACGGGCACCTTGCGTGTGTAGCTCAGCCCTGGGCACAGGGTTGGTGATCCCAGCCTCTGCTCCCTCTCCTCCATGCCTTCAGACCAATGCTGGGGCTGCTCAGTGAGTCCAGGGGCTCAGGCCAAGGGGAGGAGGAAGCTGGATTCCCTCAGTTGCTTAGAAAGATGGAAGGTGCTTGTATACCCTCACCTTCCCCATCTCCAAGGCAAAGGGTCAGGGGTAGAGTTGGCCACCAGTGAAGTAAATGTTTACAAGTACACAAGCACACACACATATACACAGAGGCATGGCGTGCATGAACGAAGACAAACACATATTTATACGGAGATGTGCACACATACTCACACACATGTATACAGGCATGCCCACAAGGCAAGCATGCACCCCCACACGCAGGTATGCATGCATGTACACATGCGTGCCACATATGAACAAGGACATACACATCAATGCATACACCTTGTTTGCAGACATGCATGCATACCTGCATAACTACACACATGCATACACAGGTATGCATGAATGCACAGAAACACACAGTGCACCCACATAAGCATCTTAGCATGTGCCTTCATACATGTGCCCTCATCCACACCTTCACTTATATACACCCAACCTACACACTTGAGCTTTCAGGCTGCACTCTTGTCATAGTCATGGCTCTGGCATTCATTCTAGAGATTCGCTTTTTATAAGGATGGCTGGGTAAGAGAGAGTGTGTGCTGTGTGTGCCTGTGTGTGCCTGTGTGTGCGTGTGTGTGTGTGTGTGTGTGTGTGTGTGTGTGTGTGGTGTGATTTGTCCTGGACTATACAGCCTCCCAGGGGTGCCCTTGCTGCTGTCATGTGGTAGCCAGTGTTTGCCTCATTTGTATCAAAACTAAGAAAGCACCACTGCCCTGCAAGTGTAAAGGGAAGGGATTGCAACAGAAGGGCTCTGTCTCTGAAATGGTTTGTAAGTGACAACCATGTCTTGGGGGAAAAGAGAGAGAGCGTTGCAGGGAGGAATGAAACTTAATTCTGCCCATTTCAGCCTTAAGCAGGGAAGCTGTAAACACAATGGAGTTATGTGTTTAATTGTGGACCTATGTGTTTAATTTATGCTTATAAGATGTCAAGTATACATGCTCGGAGGGGTGTGGAGACAGAGAGAGGAGGGGGGCGAGGACAAGGGCGAGGGTGAGGCAGAGGGAGAGGGAGAGGGAGAGAGAAAGGGAGAGAGAGAGTTAAATAGAGGCATCTGTCTCTGGGCGAGCATGAGCTGACAAGGGTGAGAATGAAAGACGTGGTAGCTGTTGTTGCCTTGGTGGCTCTCAGTCCCAACGTGCCTCAGAGTGTCTCCTGCATCCCTGAGTGTGATTCCGCCATTAACAGATGCTTTTTTCACATTGTCTGCTGCCCAAGCACACACCACCTCCTTCATCTGGTGCTCAACCGGGGAAAGCAGCCCAAGGCTGCGAAGAGGGAGGGAGAGCTGGCTGGGCTGCAATTTCTAGAAAATGGCTTGTCTGTCTCCAGCCTGGCACCTCCCACTGGGATTTTCAGGGGCAATTTGGACTCGAAGCAATTTTAGCTTTATGAGCTGCTTTTAGATCAAAGCCCTGTGGAAGCGGTTACTGCACTGTCTTTGCATTGTTGCTCTTGTAGAAGCATCTTAGTCTCTGAGACTGTCAGCTCTTAAGAGTGAGAACTAAGTCACAGAGGGTGTGGCCTGGCCCTACCTCACCCTTCAATAGAAATTGGAGTCCTTCTCTCTCTGTGCACAGGCCTCGGCTCTGCCCTGGGCGGAGGCTGCCTTCTCCCGGGGTCTACCCCCCCACCCCCGTAGCATCACCAGGCTCCCTGGCCCCCCGGGGAGTCATGGCTTGGGGCTGAGTCCGTCTGGTAGACCCAGTAGCGTCTCTCCCTGAGGAGTGCAGGGAGCTGTGTCATTGCACGCTGCCGCCAGGCGTGAGGAGAGTGTAGGGCAGCTTGGCAGTACGTGCTGGTGCAGCAAACCCCTAAACATGTACTGACTCTAGGAAAATGCGTGGTGAACATGAATCCCACTGACATTTTGGAAACACGGCCGATTCCCCCTTTCCATGCGGTGGCGTTCAGACGGCTTACATCACAGTTGCCTGGTGGCCCTGTAAGATGGTTAAAATGAGCCTGAAGCCACAGACAAGCCAAGCTGGGGGCATCCAGGCCCCCGGGGTGTTTACCTTGTCCTTCTGCTGGGAGTGCGCCCCGGGAACGGCTCACATTCGGGGGGCCTGCGGGGCTGCTGTGGCCTGACGTCCTCAGGCCGTCTGGGCCCCTCTGGCCCTCTGGACTTTTTCTTCCCTCGATCAGGGACAGTGGTGGGGTCACCTTCTCTGCTGCGGCGTCTCCATCTTCAAAAGCAAAAGGAGAAAAAGCATGAGTGAGAGAACTTTTGAGTCAGCAAGAAGGAGAGGCAGCCTCTTTTCTAACCTGGTTGATGGCCCCTAGTGTGCAGGTTGGTTTATTCCCCTTGTTCTTGAGTTTGTCCCTCTTCCAGCCCTGCTAAGGGGCAGAGGCCAGGTAACTCCCCACATGGTGCTAAGGGGCAGAGGCCAGGTAACTCCCCACATGGTGCTAAGGGGCAGAGGCCAGGTAACTCCCCACATGGTGCTAAGGGGCAGAGGCCGGGTAACTCCCCACATGGTGCTAAGGGGCAGAGGCCAGGTAACTCCCCACATGGTGCTAAGGGGCAGAGGCCAGGTAACTCCCCACATGGTGCTAAGGGGCAGAGGCCAGGTAACTCCCCACATGGTGCTAAGGGGCAGAGGCCAGGTAACTCCCCACATGGTGCTAAGGGGCAGAGGCCAGGTAACTCCCCACATGGTGCTAAGGGGCAGAGGCCAGGTAACTCCCCACATGGTGCTAAGGGGCAGAGGCCGGGTAACTCCCCACATGGTGCTAAGGGGCAGAGGCCAGGTAACTCCCCACATGGTGCTAAGGGGCAGAGACCAGGTAACTCCCCTGGCCAAGATGAAGCTCCTCTTGGCTCGAAGAGTGGCCTTTCTTCAGGAACGGGGAGGGTCTGAGCTGTGGTGCTTGTTATTCTCGCTCTACTGATGGCCTCCTGATACCCAGGAAAGACCAGAGAGCCTGCAGGGTCCTCCCAGCCCCGAGTCTGCCGGTTCTTACGGAGGAAGCCCCTCTTTAGAACTCATGGGGTCATTGGCTATGAGGTCCAACCACAGAGCAATTTCCCTAAGCCAAACCAACGCTCACGTGGCTCCTCAAGGTCGTAGGGTACAAAGTAGCACCTCCCGAGGGTGGGTAGAGGGCAGTGGGGTTGATGACAATGGCCCACCTCTGTTCTTTCTCTAACTCTCTCTTAAAACTAAGTCTTTAAAAAATATTTTTACTGATTTTAGAGAGGGGAAGGGAGAGGGAGAGAGAAACATCGATCGGCTGCCTTCTGCATGTCCCCTAGCCTGCAACCTGGGCTTGTGCCCTGACCAGGAATCAAACGGGCAACCTCCCAGTGCATGGGACAATGCTCAATCAACTGAGCCACACCGGTCAGGGCCCAGGTAATCCAAGTTATGGAGACCTTGTCTTAATCTCATTCTGTGAGCGTGGTCTTTATTTCATGTTCAACAAGCTGCTGCTGTGTGTGTAAAAGCTGGCTTCCCACACAGTCTCCAAGTATCAAAAGCTACTTGTTCAATACAAAGGGGAAAAGGGCATTTATGATGGAGAAATCTAGCCTCCTTCGACCACATGATAAAATTTAACATCACCTGTAATGGACAAGCTATAACAAATGAAGTAAGTGCAAAGGGATATTTTGTGTCCCTTGGTGTGATACCCTGAGGAGGACACATCACCTGCTATTCTTGCCAAAAAACCAGATTTGACCAGAGTCTAATCACAAGGAGGTAGACACATCTAAATTGAGGGCCATTCTGTAAAGCAATGAGCCTATTCTTTTCAAAAATGTCCATGTCAATGGGCTTGGAAGACAACCCTAAGCTCTGCGTGAAAAATGCAACAAGGTATTAGGGAAGTCTTATAGGCTGGCTTCCCCCTGGCAGGGTGGCAGAGGAGGGACAAGCTCCAGACACTCGGTCCTGCTGGACATGGCAGCTCAAAACAAGTGGAGGGCGGTGCGAGGTGAGCCATGCCCAAGACACATGTCACCGGCGTTGCCGTGGCTCGGGCTGTGCACCCGAAGGCGTGGCCCGCCGCTGGAAAACTCCTTTCTCACCTGTTTGCAGACAGCAACCCTTGCCCATACTTGATTTTTTTTTTTAAAGCAAACTTTATAGTCTTTAGGATGATTGACTCTCACTTAACAGACAGAATAAATAAGCCCCTGCCCCAATAATTAAAGGAAACTCTCAAAACCAAAATGTCTCAAGAAGGTCCTGGCTTGGGTCCGTCGTTCTGTTTATTCTAAAAAGCAGTGAGTGCAGTGTCACGAGTAAGAGGAACAGAGATCCTGGCACCAGGAGGCCAGGCTCCAATCCCAGCTGGGCCACTGAGAGTTGTGTGGCCCCAAACAAATGGCTTATCTCTCAGGCCTCCCGTGTTCTAATCTGTGAAAGGAGGGTAGGGTTGCTGTAAGGAGGAAATGAGATACGATGTGTTAAACATGAAGGACAGCGCCTGGCACAGAGGAATTCAGAACGCCCTAAATATTAATGCCCACCCTCTACTCCTGATGGCCACCAGTCGGAGACCACCTGGCACTTGTGATGCTGCCATCAGGCACTTGCTCTTTGGAAAGGAGGCTCAGTTTTCTGAGAATGGGGAGCGTTCTACATGTGGCCTGTTACTTCCCACCTATCCAACACATGCAAGTACACATCCATGAGTGTAATTCCAAATGGTCATAGGATGTATCGAAAGATCGGAGTGAAGGTTTTTATTATTGACATGGACTTTTTAATGAGTAACTACATATTCCTAAACAGATTAGAAATGAAATTGTATTGGTTAAAAGCATAGGATAAACCATAGAGCATACAGCAAAGTTTTAATCAGTTTGGTGCTGTTTTATATCTGCGACCAGAGATTATTAAGTATTAGTAGGGGGATGATCTAATGAGCAACTGATGAGCTAGGCACCAGGCTGGTTTTACCGCTGCGTGTTGGTTAAGGCAGCTGCTGGCCGAACAAAAGCCATCGTCTAGTGGCCACCTCCCCTCCAGCCTCCTTCTCCATGGCTGAGGACCCTTGTGGGCCTCGCCTGGCTTCCCTCTGGCTGAGACTCCTGGGGATGCTGGAGAGTGGGAGTAGCTACCTTGAGGCGAGAGTGTGGCCCTGCCCATGTCCGCTGGGAGATGCACTGTGAACTCCGCCAGCCTTTCTGAGGACGCGTGCTTCAGGGGAGGCCTCTGGGGAGGACTGGGCTCTTCTGTTTCTGGTCCTGACTCAGCATGCGCAGCACCTGGGAGATGAGGAGGAAGCCAAGTTGTGGTGAATGCCTGTGGTTTTTGCCAGCTGCCTCTTTTTGGAGGGACCCATCTCTTCTCTGCTTGCACCATGTGGTTTGGGTGGAGCTGTGTCCATTCCCTGCATCCATGGATGGACACGGGGCTGAAGCCTGGCTAAGGAGAGCAGCTCATAGCCTTAGCCATAGTGACTGGGTCCAGGGTGGGCACGTAACTCAATCAGAGGCCATTCTAGTACTTTTGCAAGAGCGTGTAGAGACATAGCCTTTATTTTTAAAATTTTTTTAAACAGCACTGTGCAGTTTTAGTAACCATTCAAGTATAGTAGCATCTGGTAACATCAGGACAGAATTGGGATTTAAAAGTGTTTTCAAGAGCCAATACAGTACTAGCCATTGACCCAGCACACCAAGTGTACCGAAGTAGAAAAGATACAAGAAAAATAGCTACATTAGAAAGGCCTCAACACTTTAGAACAGGGGTCCTCAAACTTTTTAAACAGGGGGCCAGTTCACTTTCCCTCAGACCGTTGGAGGGCCTGACTATAGCTTAAAAAAAAACACCTATGAACAAATTCCTATGCACACTGCACATATCTTATTTTGAAGTAAAAAACCAAAACGGGAACAAATACAATATTTGTATTTGCATGTGGCCCGCGGGCCGTAGTTTGAGGACCCCTGCTTTAGAAAAAGAGTAAAACACTTTCAGTGTCTCCTCTTTATCCCCTAAAACAACATCACACAGTCTGGATCTACCGATTGTCCTACATCAGCTTCCTTTTGACTGGGGTTAACAGGTAGGAGGCCATCTTTACCTCCACATGGGGACAGCCTGCTTGAGAGGGAAGGCTAACAGATGAGAGAGTCAGACAAATAGCGCCCAGATGACAATTTCTGAGGCCTGGATCCACCTCAGTTGAGCCTGGAGTTTGTTCATCCTGGCACAACCCCCAACTCCATGAGCAAATGCATTTCTTTTTTGCTTAAGACAGTTTGAGTTAGGTTTCTGAAACTTGTTCCTGGCCGGCCTGAGCTCCCTCAGGAGCACCCACCCACAGGGGACCTACCTCTTCTGTGCACTTTCTCCTTTGAGGGGTGCCGGCTGTGGAAATGAATCTCCACTGGGAAGATGAGGAGCTCTGCTGGGGGCTCTCTGGCTTTAAATCGACTCCTCAGGGGGTCCAGGACTCTGGGTGGTTCTTGGGAGATAGGAGGTAATTTCAAGGTCTTTGAAGCCTGGAGAAAATTAAAAAACAAAACAAAGACCAACATGGCAGGCATTCAAACCCTGATGCCTGCAGGGGACAAATGGCATTGATCTCACTGGATCTCTAGCACCAAGAGCTGCTGGTGGGCCCCCAGGGCTGAGAAGTAAAGCTAACCAACCTGGGACCTGGGAGTCTGACTAGAGTGGGAACTCGGCTCTGCCCTCCTTAATCCAGCCTCTGACTCTTCTCAAAAGTGTCAACGTGATCAATTCAAAAGCCTTTGAGAAGAAAGATAGTCTTTCCTTCTCTTGCAACTGGGGGAACTAAGCCAGATTGAAATGATATAGCTGAGATTTCTAAGTATGGAGGGGGGAAATCTCAAGGATGGGAGAAAAGCAAGGAGCAGAACATTAGTTATGCAACCATTTAGGTAAGAAAGAGCGGAAAAGAGGAATACACATTTGTGGTTGCTTACCTTACACAACCTCTCTAGGCCTCAATTTCTTCCTCTGTAAAATGGGAGTGATCATACTATCGACCTCAAAAAATTGCCATGAGGATTAAATGAGCTAGTGATATGTAGTTACCATAGTGTTTGGAATTGGGTTCATTTCTGTATTTCTTTGAGAGTAGACATGTCTCTCATTAGGGTTTAATACTCCATATCGCCACTAGCAGAAAATCTATGTATCTCTATTCTTCTGTAATATGAGCTTAGCTAAAAAGAATCACTGTCTGTCAGAATCAGCCACAACTTTAGCCCAGTTTTTGTGGCCAAAAAAACAAACAAACCCCCAAATGGTGTGTGTGTGTGTGTGTGTGTGTGTGTGTGTGTGTGTGTGTGTACAGAGTCAGAAACTCCAGGAGTGGTACTTAGAGTCTCCTGTTTCCAATTATTCAGAAGTTGCCGAAAATTTCTCCTTTTAGTTGCAGCTTTTAACAGGAGAACTTGGCTCTATGAAATGTATATGTGTGCTGGGTTTCGGGGAGTTCAGTTTCACAGGAGGAAAAATAAAAACGTTCCTCACTTTTTTAATGCTCAAAAAGAGAAAAACGATCAGAAACACACGTAGGCATCCTACATGTTTAGAGTTGAATAAGGAAGGAAATTCAATCCAATATATGCAGAGTTAATATTTATAATTTGGAGACAGTAAGAAAATGATTGACCAAATGCACGCACGCACATAGGATCCTTATGTTCCTGGAGACCTTCACTGCCCCGGTGCCAGCTGCCCACCAACTGCCCCTTTCTGAATACTGACCTTGTGCGTTCTGTGTGACAAGGTTTGCATTGAGAAATCTACGTGGAAACTCAAATGATTTGTGTGAGGTAGGGCTGACAAGCCAAGCCTTAATTTCTTTATTCTAATTAAAAATTTACAGTTTCAATGTAGTGGAAAATATTGCTCTCCTCTGTAAACCATGCGTGTGGGTTGAGGGAAGGGACTCCTGTCTGCTGGGCTGGTTCAGTTCTGGGATGACCTGGTGTGAGATTGGGGACGTGCCTCAGGCCTGCTGCTTCCTCCTGGGAAGACGGAAGCCCTGCTCAGGTGGTTGGAAAGGTTAAGGTCAGGACACAGGAACTCAGAGAAAATCCTGCATAGACTGAAAACAGCCTCCCTCATTGGCACCAGAACCACCTGGAGTGCCCGTGGCTCCTCGGGGGCCACTTCAGATGACACGAGTCTCCACAATTAACTGCCCTTCCCAGTCGGACACATGATACTTTCACCAAAACACATCACGTCCTTCTTCCTTGCATTAGGCATATGAGGTTGGCAATATTATCCATCATGCAGACAAGGTCACTGAAACTCAGAGAGGGGGGGTGACCTGCTAAGTTCACACAGCTGCTTTGGGGCAGAGCATTCTGGGTCCCCTGTGGGTTCCCACTCAGCATAGGTGCCTCCAAACTACCCCAAACCCAGATAGAATTGCAAGGCAGGGCCAGGCCAGAGACAGCGAAGGACATCGCTAAGGAAGAAGGTGTCCTTGACTCCTGAAGGGACTGATAAATCTGTAAATTTACTCTACATTTTCAAAGGTGACAGACCCTCCATTATGCAAAACCATTGCTGGATTCGAGATCTCTAGCATTTTCTGTTTCAAGTGGATCTATTGCTTACAAATTCAAATTCTGTCCTTTTTTAAAAAATATTTTTATTGATTTCAGAGAGAGAGGGAGAGGGAGAGAGAGATTGAACATCAATGATGAGAAAGAATCATTGATCGGCTGCCTCCTGCATGCCCCACACTGGGGATCAAGCCTGCAACCCGGGTATGTGCCCTGATCGGGAATCGAACCATGACCTCTTGGTTCATAGGTCGATGCTCAACCACTGAGTCATGCTGGCTGGGCTCAAATTCTGTCCTTACTCATTTACAGATAACCCCCAGCCCCTTAGTAGAACAAAGGATTCTGTTGCCACTAGAGAGTGCAGTAACATCAAATGCTTTAAGGTACAATTAGGGGCAGCTAAAATTCCTTGGACTTCACTATTTTCAACATTTATCACTACAGCTTTTTTTCCAGCTCCACATGGTGAGGTCAGAGTGGGTAGGGCTAGTTCTCTGTTTGAGACATCCCTTTGAGTCACCTTGTTCCTAAATGGAGATGAATCTTTTAAGTGCATGCTTGCATGGGCACACACACACACACACACACACACACACACACAACCTTTTTCTTCTTCAGCTCCCCAGGTGTGTGTTTTTCTGAGTCAGTGGCAGAGGCCACAGGAGGGAAAACACATCTTTCAGCAGGAGGCTCCTGTGACAAGTGGCTGCTGCCGCCCGTGTGGAGTTTCATGTTCGCTTGTTTGTCTGTAGAAACAGGATGGGAATGAGAATTTATTAGTTGCAGGTATGGGGAGGGACAAGTTGGCTTTCAACTGCTATCATTTTGGGGTTAATGGGAAGAGGCAAAGAGAATGCTGGAGCACTGAGACGGCCATGGCTTTGGATGAGGTGGGTTCAGGGAGCCCTCATCTCATAATCTGGTTGGGGTCTTGCTGGCTGAGTGAGGTGATAGAGAGAATGGTAATAATAATAGTTGGTATATATTGAGTGCTAAATATGGAACAAGAATTGCGCAAAGTATTTTATATACATTAACTCAATCCCCACAGTAGACTTATGGAAGTGTTATCATTATCCCCATTCTACAGATGAGGAAACTGAGCCTCAGCCAGATTAAATAACAGGCCCAAGATCATAGCTAGAAAAGGGGGAGGGGGTGGAATTTGAACCCCGGCAGTCTGATTGCAGAATGTTTGCCATTGAGTTCTAGACAAAGAGCCCGTCAGTCTCATTCCCACCTCCAATTGAACTTTGGCTGTTATTATTATTATTATTATTATTATTATTATTAAATATGTTTTTATTGATTTTAGAGAGAGAGGAAGGGAGAAGGAGAGAGATAGAAACATCAATGAGATAATCATCAGCATTGATTGGCTGCCTCCTGCATGTCCCCCACTGGGGATCGAGCCTGCAACCCAGGCATGTACCCTGACCGGGAATTGAACTGGTGATCTCCTAGTGCATAGGCCGACCTCAACCGCTGAGCCACATCGACCAGGCTTGACTGTTATTTCTTTTTTTAAAAATTTTTTTATTATTGAAAGTATTACATATATCCTCTTTCCCCCCACTGACCCCTTTTGCCCTGCCCCTTGACTGTTATTTTCTAAGCTGAGTGGCATGAGGAAGTGACACTCAGCTGGCCTCAGTGTTCTCAAGTGAACTCTGCATGATTAGGTTCACTCAGGTTTACAAGCAAGACATTTGGCTTCTTACCGCTGAGATCTGCCTTCCAATTGTGGAAGGAGTTGCCATAGAATGTAATGTGGGGTTTGTCACTCATGAGCCAAGGGTGATCAATGTGGGCATGCTCAAAGGCCCTGGAGGTTTGCTGTGTTTTTTCATTGTGGTTTTCTTTTGAAACCTGCATACGATGGTGGTTCTCTATCGACGTGTCCTAGGGAGAGACAGACACACATTTCTGTCAACAGACTTTGTAAAGGAGCAGAGCAGGCTCCTGTAACAGTCAGAACTTGTGGCTAGACTTGTGGTTCCAAGGAAGAAATCTCCCCTGTAGCTGGGGAAGAAAAACATGGTTATAAAAGCAAGATCTCTAATGCTGTTTGTTATAATAAGACATTTTATTATGGATGAGAGAAAGAATGACATTTAACCATGCTTGACTTTTGACCGATAGCATTCTTCTCCTTCTCCTCCTTCTTCTTTTCTATGCAAAATAATGTCTGTCTTTCTGCATCACTGAGTAGTGGTGCTCATCAGAATTTCCTAATAACATAAAGACAAAGGCAAGTCTATATATCTGATGAGATGTCAAAGGAATGGGAGGTGGACTCTTAGGTGACTCTTAGTTGTAGCTTCTGCTGGCTTTTTGCTGTATGCTGTTCACCAATATGAGGCAGGTGGACTTTTGTGAGAGGATAGTATTTGGTGGCTAGAACCTCGTTAGAGCATTTCTTCTTGAATGAAATACACAACAGATAAGGGAGTAGGGGTGGTAATATATAGAGAAGCTACTCTTTGCAGCTCAGAAGGAAGCCCATGTATGCATTCAAGAAGCCCATGTTATCCTCTAGCTGTGGGTAGCAGCTAATGTGGTCATCCAGAATAAACACTGGACCACGGCAGCGTTTTCCTGTTACAGCTCCAAAAACTTCGGATAGGGATTCACCAGATCCAAAGGCTCCAGATAAAATGAATGGAAATACTTATAGAGGCAAGAGCTCCCACCCAACATCTTCTAAATTTCTTCCGCTGGTTGATATACTATAAGAGACTGTTGATAACTAAGTTCCCACCATTGTTGCGTATCCTTGCCCACATGTCCCATAGCTAGTTCACTGTCAGAGGGTTGGTGTAAGGCCCAAAGACTGGGGTGAGACCTTGAGAAAATACAAAGAAGTTCATCAATCGTGTGAGAATGGGTGACAGCATGTTGGAAAGCCATGTAAAAGCACCACTACCTTCGGATTTCCATCTTTACCCACAGGGTCTTGATAGAAGATGCACAGTCCCTTGTAGGTAAAAAATTTGCCTGACGACTTCCATGAGTGAGACCAGGGGAAAGCTTGGAGTGGGCAGGATGTGTGGATAGGCCACAGCAGGGGAACGGCCAAGAGCCCCACCTTTACCTACCTGGGCTACAAGACTCCATGTTTGGGGGAACAAGTGGGGCATGCCAACAGTGCAAAAATAAATAAATAAAAATAAAAATGAAATAGTAGTATCATTGACTTTATCCACCATGAAATTCCTCTTTCCTCTCCACTTCCATTATGTGGCATACTCCCCCTTGCCTGTTCTCATTGGCATCTGACACATTTATTCAAGTCAAACACATTTATTTAAGACTAGAGGCCTAGTGCACGAAATTCAGCCCAGCCTGCACCCTCTCCAATCTGGGACCCCTCGGGGGATGTCCGACTGCTGGTTTTTATTAAACTGTGTTTAATAAAACAACATAGTTTATTTAAAAGTTCCTATCATTGCACTTTTACCTTACCTTGACTTTTTCACCTAAACTGCCAGTTGGACATCCCTCTCATAATCTGGGACCACTGGCTCCTAACCACTCCTGCCTAATTGCCTCTAACCACTTCTGCCTGCCAGCCTGATCGCTCCCAACTGCCCTCCTCTGCTGAGACCCACCTCCTCAACCGGGCCCCACCTCCACTGTGAGCATGGCCCTCTTGTGATTGCCATCTTGTAACAGCCATTTTGTGATGACATTAGGGTGTGATGCATGAGGGCATGATGACCACCTAGGCTATTATTAGTATAGATAGTTGCATGTGTTGTCTATGTTGCTCTGAACCAGTCATTTTGTACACACACACACACACACACACACACACACGCCTTAGACTTCAGAAAGCATTTTTACATTTTAACCCATTTAATTCTCAGTAACCTTGTGAGATATGTATGATGACAGCTCCATTTCCCAGAATAGGTCATTCAGGCTCAAAATTAATTAAATTTCCTGGACAGGCTCACCACAACTAGGAAGATATAGGACTTGAACCAAGACTTTTCCAATTCTGCGGCCAAGAGCTTTTTTTTTTTTTTTTCTTCTAGAGACTACAGCTAGATGATGTGAACAGTCTAGGGAAGATCTGTGATTAAATAAGTTTGGAAACCCATGAGTTAAAGTTAAACTGGCTACTTTACCTACAGAATTTCTCAGAAATGGTCTGTAGTTAAGTGTGCACTGGAGAGGATAGTATTTGGTGGCTAGAACCTCCACACAAGGAGAAGATGGTATGCAGCATTTCCCAAATGTATTTGGCCATGAAACCCTTTTTATTTTTCATGGAGTATCTGGCAATGGTAGGGCTCTACAGGTGACACTTTGGGAAACAGCGGTCAATAGGTTCAAAGGACTCTTCTCTGGAGGACCCCACGAAATGGCGAAGGGAGGGTGCATTCCTCTGAAGTCAAGAAGAGCAATGACAGAGGGGAGTCCATTAGAAATGGTACCTCTGCCTGGGTTTCATCTTCCTACCTGGGCTGCTTCCTGAGTGGCGGCAAGTGAGTCCCCTGATGGCTGTGGTTCTTGGCAACTGAGCCGTGGTCCCTGGGTCCACCGGCCCCAGCTTCCCATTCATCGAGCCCTACTGCCCGACAAAGGTGAACTGTAGGTCAGTTTGTAACACTGGGATTGGCATAGTCTTGTTCGCTGCCTGTCTTCTTGCTTTTCTGAGCAAAAGTGTTGATCAAGGCCCTTGTTGCTCCTGCCTCATTTCTGCTAGTGCCAGCCAGGTTTGAGGAACAGAACTGCCCTTCCTCAAGGGTTGAGTCTTCCTTTCTTGGACTCAGTTTCCTCCTCTGTATAATGGGGATACTGATTTCTTGCCCTCACTTCTTTGCACGGTTGTATGGAGCTCAAATCAGGTCATGAATGTGACCAAGCCCTCTGTAAACTGCGAGGGATGAGTGAATGACAGGGGTGTGATTATGGTAGAGGGGCCTGCAGCCCTGCTCTGTTGTCGTTGAGACACTGGGTCTGAAGCCCTTGATTTCCTGGCTGGCTGCTGGTTGTTTACTTGTGGGAAAACCTCTGCCAAGAGCACTGTGGTGGGTTGGCTGTTTAGCTCTCCGAACTTACCCTGTCTGCACAACCCTCAGGAAGAATCTGAGTCAACAGATGACTCCGGCATGGTTAACGAATCTTTCATCGATGGTTTAAAGGGTCCTGCAGCTATTTTCACCACTTACTCAAAGTAGATTTATTGCTGGAACAGTCTGGCAAACCTTTGTATGGAGCTGCTTTCGTAACACCTCCACTCTCAGCATGCAGCTGGGTGGAACAATGTGGGGTTGTCTTTCAACCAGGGGCTCTGGAAGCCTTCAGAATCTCTGTGTGTGTTGGAGCGCTGGACTTCTGGAGGCTCCCAGCCAGCTTCACCTTCCCTCTATCCTCTCCAACCTTCGTCATGCCCATCCTTGCTGCTGTTGGGTCCAGAGCCCATGCCCACTTGTGGGGCTACTCCCTCCCTACGGCTCTCCTGCCTCTGCCCATGGGTTCCTAAGGCTACTTTGGGGCTGAGCTGATGCTGAGAGTGTTGGTGGAACAGATACAGACTCAGGCTCAGGTTCAGAGGGGGCTACTCAGGTTTTTGTGGCCCAGTGAAGCCTGAGGAGCCCTGGGGACCCCTCAATCTGAGGAGGCCCAAGGCCACATTAGGCCTGCCCCCAAGAAGACCTCAACTCCTTACAGTGTGGCACTAAAGACCTTTTTGTGTGTTCTACAATGATCCTTTGGGGTTAAGCCCAAAGGACTTATTTTTTCAAGTCCATCCTTCCTGGTCAGGTTAACCTAGAACCACATTTCTGAGGGTAGAGGAAGTAAAACTTGGGCCAAATAGCTGCACCCCTATGCCAGACTCTAAGTTGGGGGAGGGGACACTGTGGGTCAATGGATATAAAGAGGCATTCTTCCCTTTGGCTGTCTCCCCGGTGATTTTGATTATATGACTCAATCTATGCGAGGGAAACCAAGATTCTTCTCAGTAAACATCAGTGCTGGCTCATTTGTTTATGCTTAGTAGAAACAGGTTTGTAAGGAAAGTATCAGAAGGTTCAGTTTTGAGAGGAGATCACAAAACTTGGTCTCTCTATATTTCAAATATGGATTCAGATTACCCGAATAATGTGAATTGTGGTAGCAATTTAGAGCTCTTAGAAAGCTTTTTTTTTTTTTTTTTTTTTTTTTTTTACCTTCTCTCCTGTGATTTTTTCACAACAACCCAGAGAGGGTGGAATGCATATACCGTTGCTCGCATTTTGCAGATGAGCAAACTAAGGATGCAGGGAGCATAAATGACTTAGTCAACATCACATTGTTGGGGGATCTGAGATTTGTAGCCAGGACTTTTGCTCTTTTTCCAAATAGAGTATCTGGCAAAGAGAGGGAGGCCAAGGGGGAAATGACGTTAAAACCAATAAAGCCGTCAGTCAGGGTTCAAGTTACAGACTGAACTGTTCTTATTTCTTAACAAATTGACTTTTGGTCCTGTGATCATGGGCAATTGGGCAATTGGGCATTGCAGTTAATTAGTAACTATGTTTTAAAGATATAAGCTGGGGAGGTCTATAACATTTCTTGAGCACTTACTATGTGCCAGATACTGCATTATCCCCTTTAACTCCCACAACTAATCCTGTGAGGTAAAGGAGGGAATGGTCATCTCCATTTTATACATGAGGAAAACTGAGGCCCAGAGAGGTCAGTTGGCTTGGAATCTGGCTCTAATAGCCAACATATTTAATCACTTACTCTATATTGTCTCATTGTTTTCTGCCTGATTGTGTCTTTCTTAATGGACAATCTTCAAAGCCAAGACTAGTGTTATCTCTAAGACCTCTAATTGAGTGACCATTATTTCTACCAATAACTACTTGTCAGGATACACCAAGCACCCTGTGCTGCTCCAAGACAGTCACCTTAATGTACCAAAGAACGTGAGGCCACACCTTGCAGGTGTACTTCCAAATACCATCTCCTGCTGTCTTCCCTCCATTTTGGATTCTACAAGGTACATGCTGATTATATGGTCTTAAATATTTGGATTTTAACACCTTAAAATGGGGTTTCCCAAAATAAGGTCTAGGGGTTCTGGGTTTCATTGTCCTCATCTGTAAAATGAGGGTGTTAGTTAGCCTAGACCAGCACTGTCTGTACTTTCTGCAACAATAGAATATTCTATATGTGTTGTCCAATATAGTAACCATTGGTTGCATGTGGCTAGTGAGCACTTGAAATGTAGGTAGTGCAATTGTGAAACTGAGTTTTAAAATTTTAGTTTAACTAATTTACATCTAAATAGCCACAGGTAGCTAATGGCTACTGTATTGGACAGTGCAGGTCTAGACTCTAGATTTTAGATGATTTCTTAAGTCTGTTCCATCTAACATTCCTTAATCTGGTGGTTTTGTGGCAATATCCTAAGAAAAAGTATAGGCTTAGGAGGCAGAATTCTCTATTGCAATGACTGTTCTTTCTCTTGCTAGGTGTATATCTTGAGCAAGTCACTTAACCTCTTTGAGTTTCTATTTGCTCATCTCTGTAATGAACATAATAAGACTTACCTCATGACTGGACTGAAAATTACTGTGAGCTGTCCCTAATCTGTTCAGTGCTATAGAGATTTTACTTGTCAATATTATTCTTGAGAACTTGAAGTATTAAAAGAGCCAGAAGTTGCCTTTGCTAAGGGAGATGGGAAAGATAACTGGATAGCACTAATGGACAAAGAATAGGGCCTTGGCTAGTACTAGAGTTTGTGAGAAAAGACAAGGCAAGAAGAAAAGCCTACCACAAAGTTAATGTTTCTGAAATTAAAAAGAAAATGTCCACAAACAATGGTAATGCCTAACCAATCCCTGTCCTTGGAAAAGGATCTGCTCTGGATAAGTTGAGAATCTAGTTTAGCAAATGAATGGAGAAGAAAATGGCAGGTTCTCGGAGCTTCATGCCATTAACTATCCCCGCTATACATCTCCCTTGAGTTTTGATTCCAGCACCAGGGAATTTGTTCATAACCTGATCCCCATGTAATTCATCTACAGGAAATATGCTGATCAGGCAATTGTACTTCTCTTTGTAAACTAATACTCTAGCCTATACGTCAGTCTCTATGCACTTTGTTAATATGAATCGACATCTCTGAGACCAGTTGATTCAGGGGCACAACCGGGGGCACTGAAGAGATTGAGTTTCTGGGCCATCCATGTCTTGGGAATGGTGAACTCACCCAGGTAATGCCCCTGTGTAGGACCTTCTTCCCTTCCACAGATGGCAACCCACTTTGCCACTGCGTTAAGCCCTCTTTCTTCAAAAACTCTACTATCTTCAGTTAATATTCTTAGACTTTGATGGCCTAGGATGTAAAAACACTGAACAATGGACTGCAATATTTCCATTTTGGGGGTGGATCACCATTGTACACCTAAAAGATCAAGTGGCTTCCCTAACTGATTCCATATACCTGATCCAGAAGTCGCCTTTACTAAGGGAGATGGGAAAAGATAACTGGGTAGCACTAATGTACAAAGAATAGGGCCTTGGCTAGTGCCAGAGTTTGTGAGAAAAGACTATGACAGTCTGGCATGAGGAATGTTCAGTTTTCCTCTAGTCCCGTCTATTTGTTGGTGCAGAAGAAATGGCAAACCGCCAAGTGGGCACTGGCAAACCCTGCAGCTCATCCCCCTTATCCCAACAGATTTGCCAAATAAAACATGAGATGTCCAGTTAGCATTGAATTTCCGATGAGCAATGAATACTTTTTAGTAGAAATATGTACCAAATATTGCAAGTTTAGTCCTCCCCCCCCCCCCCCCCGCAATAAATCTGACAACTCTCTCTAAACCCCAACCATTTCCTGTTTTCGCTTTTAAGCCTTTATTTACAGAGTGCTTTTGGGATCTCAGTTCAGCAGAAGGGTGTCGGTCTCACTCCTGAGTGGATTGTGCTGGAGAGCCGCCATCTTTCAGAGGAAGAGGCCTAACAGTTCCCCTTTCTGGAAGATCGAGGATCACCTTGGAAGGGGAACTAAGGAATGTTGTGAAGAATGTGGAGCCAGGGGAGGATCTGGCTTCTGGTCCCAGCTCTGCTTTTGGCTAAATAATCTTGGACAAATTACTTTGCCCCTGGGGCCTCTTTTTCTTCACCTTGTAAAAGAGAGGGGTTGAATGGAAGGATCTGAAGTCTCTGAGTGGGGAAGGCTGGGAAGAAAGTTCTACTGGGGACGTGGAGTATGGGGCTGCTGAGAGGAGCCAGAGTGAAGGCAGGACTTCCCTTCTTCCCCACGCTCTTGTCGCTCTGCAAATGTGGGGAAGAATAAAGGGCGACCGGTATGAGAGAGCCTTGCATGCTACTGAGCTTGCGCACCTTTGCTTTAACACAAAATGGGCCTGACATGCTGGTGTTTTAAGCCTTGATGGAAAGTTCTCTCTCACACCAGAGTGTGAGGCGGGGCAGCTCAGGGTGCACCTCCTCCCATTTACCCACTGACCTGCACATGGTGCCAGGGGGCCATGTCTGCAAGAGACCTTGAGGATGTGGCTCTCTGGTTGGCTTCGAAAGTAGAGGTACAGTGGCCAGGGTCTGACCTACTCCCTCTGTGGGGACACCAGTCAGGAAACGGCATGGCTGCTGAGCCCCAAACCTCCTACTGACACAGGCTGGTTAGCACAATCCTCATCAGTAATCCAGGGACTCCTGAAGGGGCGGCGACACCAGAAACAGATGCCTCCGCCAACAGACATAAACCGAGAGCCCACGGAGGAAAGCTCTAAAAGGCCCCTCCGGGCTTGCAGTTGGAAGGAGAAGGAAACATGAGAAATGCCAGACCCCATCTTGAGCTTGAGCATCAGAAAAGGACAAAGAGCCTCAAAAGAAAACACATGACTTAGGTCAGCCTGTGGAAATCGTTTTAGTGGCCCTGCGCGGCAATGGGAAAGCCAGCTTGACAAATCGGCGTTGTCATTTATGTTTGTAACATGAATAACGGGAGAGACAAACTACGTCCGTGTTCACGGGGAGCCTGGCATTTTAAAAATACCTGGCTCTGCTGACTTTCGTTTCAGCCAGGGAGAACTTGCTGCCAGATTCAGTCCCCCTGTGCCAGACATCACGGGGAACAAATGCGAATAGTAACATCTTACACTTGGCCAGGGATTTTTATGATACAAGAACTTTTACCTCATTATAATCCTTTAAGGTGGATGAGTTAATATTATAACCACTTAAATGATGCAGGAACTCTCTAAGGGTGATCAGTTAAGCACAGGAATAGCAAACTTGTGATAGCTATGTTGACATCTCCCCCCACCCCCTGGTCCCTGGCAGACATCACCGATTAATTATGGCATTCTTGACTGATGAACTGATTGTGATCTCAGAATCCTCCTCTTTAAACATTTTTCAAAAGTGGAGGCATAATTTATATATAGTAACATGCACAGAGTTTAAATGCTCCGTTTAATAAAATCTGACAATCGTATACACCTTTGTCACCACCACACAAAACAAAATATAGAACATTTTCATCATCCCAGAAAGTTCTCTCATGCCATGTTCTGGTCAGTGTCGCCCCACCCACCAGATCGTCATTACTCAGGTCAAGAAGCCACTGGCTTGAGTTTCCTTGCCATATCCTGCCAGAATTCACCAAGGAAGGTTTATGGTTTTAAAAAAAGAAAGAAAAATATGATGAAAATATAAAACCTGCTTGATGGGGGAGAGGAGGTTTGGGACTTTGTCCTGCTGAGCAAAGCTGTGGTTTGCTCCCATTTTGAAGTGTTTAGGACATGGAAATGCCACAGAAGGTCAGCCTACATCTGTAGCTGTGGATACAGGACCACCAGAGAGACTCTTCAGATCAAGAGAAGGCTGGGAAGCCAAGTCCATAAGATGAGGGGATACCTCTGCTGAGGAGAAAGAAACAGGTATCCAGGACATACATGCATTCATTCATTCATTCATTCGTTCATTCATTCATTCCTCAAAGATCTACAATGCACCAAACACTGTGCCAAGCACTGGAGAAAAAAAAAGGTTGAATAAGACAGATTGATGATTCATAAATAAATTAAGTAACACATGAAAGAAAGCATGGCGCATTCAATTGGCTTTATACTCTAGGAATTTTTAAATTAAATGAATTCTTGGAATCCAAACACAGAGCATCAACTGGCCCTTGATGTCTGGACAGTTTATGTGGCAGGTACTTCAAGTGCAATAAGAGCCTGAAAAAATTCAGCCCCACATAAATTTTGAGGCGTTTTCCAGAGGATAAGAAAGAAAGGATTGTAGGGAGAGCAGTGCAAGCAAAATGACTTAAGTTCTTTCACTCACTCCATTTTTTCCTTTGGTCATGCGATGACTGTTTGTTGAGCACCTCCTGTGTGGCCGGCGCTGTGCTAAGCCATGGAATCAGGGCACCATTAGACCCCAGGCCATTTTGGGGTGAACTGGAGCTTCCTTTCCTCCCTCTAAGTCTGTGCTTCCAATGACTTTTCTGTGAATGCAGCAAGACCAAGTCTCCTCTACGATGCTCTGGCCCCTGTGCGGAGGGCACGACGCACTGTTCCATCTGGAGAAGAGTGTCTTGTTTTCCTCATTAGTGGGTATTTATTAAGCACCAGCTTGATTCTGGAACTTTCCTGGGTAGTGTGCTCAATGGTGCTGGGAGCTGTCCCAAAGAGTTAGAGAATCCTTTGTCCTGGACTCAGGGGTGTCATTTTTGCTTCCAGGGGTGGGCAAACTTTTTGACTCGAGGGCCACAATGGGTTCTTAAACTGGACCGGAGGGCCGGAACAAAAGCATGGATGGAGTGTTTGTGTGAAGTAATATAAATTCAAAGTAAACATCATTACATAAAAGGGTACGGTCTTTTTTTTTTTTTTTTTTAGTTTTATTCATTTCAAACGGGCCGGATCCGGCCCGCGGGCCGTAGTTTGCCCATGGCTGGCTTAGACTTTGAAAGCGAATGGTGGCTTCTGTATTAGTTTCCTGTTGCTGCTAAAACAAACCACCACACAATGCAATGCACAGTTGTTATCGTGTAGTTCTGGAGGTCAGTTTGAAATGGGTCTCACTGAGCTAAAATCTGGGCTGTGTCATTTCTGGAAGAATCTGCCCCTTCGCTTTTTCCAGTTTCCAGAGGCTGCCTACATTCTTTGGCTGCGACCCCTTCCTCCACCTCCAGTCAGCAATGTTGGGCAGAGTCCTCCTTATGCTGCCTCTCTCTGGCTCTCCCTTTTGAGTCCTTCTTCTATTTATAAGGAGCCTGTGATTGCACTGGGCCTTCCCAGACAATCCAGGAAGTCTCCCTGTTTTAAGCATCTGATTAGCAACCTTATTTCCCCTTTGCCATTTAACCTAATCTAGCCATAGTTTCCAGGGATTTGGGCATAGACACCTTTGAGGGGCATTATTCTGCCCACCACAGCTTCTTTACATTTTTTTTCTATTTTTCTGGTTTCTCTTAGTAGTTTTTCAAATTACGCCTGTGAAGTTGGTTGATAAATTTCAAATCTCATTGGGTACCTAAAGCACTGAGAGAAGCCTAAGGTCTGCTTAGGGCTACCAAAAAGACCAGTCAGGGTTAAATCTATTCACTCATTTCCAACGTGTAGAATAATATGTCAAGTAGAAAAAGCAAGATAGAAGAGAGAATGTATAGTACAATTTCAATCTCATAAAAGTTTATTTTATAGATGAGTAATTGTGGTGGAAAGATTGGAAGGGAATACATTAAAATTCTAAGAACAGTGGTATCAGGATGTTGGACATAGATTACAGATAGTTTTTTCTTCTTTTTTGTATAACATAAAACATTTCAGAAATATAGTTAGATTATATTTGTAAATAAAAAATATGTTAAAAATTATTCTATTACACCCACCATCTTCTCATACATATTTTTCTATTCCTTCCCCAACATCAGCTTGGACCACAAACCACCATCCAAAAGTTACTCTAAACATAAAAGGAGACAGAAGGGAGCCGGGAGGGGAGATTCTGGGAGGACGCAGAAATAAACAACAGCAGGAGGCTGGCTGTGACGGCGTCAGACCACTCAGGCCTGCCTTGGCTTTGCCAACCCACCCCAGCTTCTGGTTTCTTCTAAACTGAATAATTAGTGGGCATGGCGTGGCCTCTTATCCCTGCTCTATGGGGAGTGCTTCCTTTGATGAGGGACTTGCTCCTGCTGGTCACCTTCCTGGTGCCCACCAGGCGTCCGTAGGCAGAGGGGTAGAGAGGACCCCCTGCACTTGTCCCCATCCCTGAACTGGTTGTCATGTCACCCACTCTGGTGCTGGCAGGCAAGGGTTTTCAGAGGATGGAAGCACCTGGTGCAGGCTGTGCTCCCACCCAGCAGCTCTGGGGTGGCAGGTGCCAGAGTCCCCAGGAAGCCAAGAAAGGCCCAGACAGCCAGCTGCCATCTTACCCCAGAGGGTGGCCAGCCTTTGTGTGCACGAGTTGACAGAGGGGTGAAGAGAGAACCCCAGAAACCCCAGGGTTGGCAGGCAAAGCCCTCCACACTTTGACCCCACCCACTTCTGGTACAATTCCAGCTAAGACTACACCTCTCTAATCACCCTGCTTTCCCTGCCTGTTTTCCCCTCTAAGCTTTCACTCACCCATGCCTACAAGGTCCCTTCCCACCTATTTTTACCACAAGATTCAGCTCAAATTCTACCTCCTCCAAGACACCACGCTATCAATCACAATCTTTACCTTCTTTATACTTCTCCAGCATATTAATAAATTATAGTCTAGCCCGGCAGGCGTGGCGCAGTGATCGTGTGTTGACCTATGAACCAGGAGGTCATAGTTCGATTCCCGTCAGGGCACATGCCCTGGTTGTGGGCTCAATCCCCAGTGTGGGGTGTGCAGGAGGCAGCCGATCAAATGATTCTCTCTCATCATTGATGTTTCTGTCTCTCTCTCCCTCTCCCTTCCTCTCTGAAATCAATAAAAATTATATATTTTTTTTTTAAAAAAGAAGAAGAGTGGTTTTAACTTTGGGAATGTTTGAACAATGTCCTTCTATTAAAAAAGAAAACAAAACAACAAAAAACCAAGTAACATATCTGTGTGTATTTAGAAGTGTGAGAACTCTGACATCTAATCTCTTGACTTAGCATTTATCTTCGCTCATTAGGAAGTTAGGTCATCAAGAGAGTTGAAGAGTAGGTGTATGTTGAGCTATAAAACCCAGACGTATTTGCTACATGCATCTCATTAGATTCATATATAGAACTGGAGGTGATGTAAGATGCTTTAAAAATTTAATTGCACCTCCTGTGATAGCCTCGATTCTCACAGGTCTGAATGAAGCCTACATTTTGTAGGTTTCCTGATTCACGGTTCAGCAGTATAGATTCTTCTGTAAGCAGCACTACTTTATCCACTTGCCACCTCCCCACTCGCCCCCTCCCCATTTTGGCTCTTTTACTCTGAGCATGGTGTTTTTAACTCTTGAGCTATGCTACTTGGACAAAGAAATACTGACCCTGCAGAACAGATGGTGTGGTCACTGGTGGGCTCAGTTTACAGTGGTTCTAGTCCATTTCCCTTCCTGATCCCACCTGGCTCTGCAGCGTCAACCTGGCTCTCTCTTTTACTGTCTGCCTCATTCAAGGTCACAGATTTTTATTTTATTTTAAAAATTCCCTGACTTAGCTACTCTCGAGTTCTGGTGTGATTACCTTACCTACCTAGTTGCATAATCTCGAGTGAATTACTCAAACTTTCTGTGCTTCAATTTCCTCATCTCTAAAATGGGATAATAATAGTATGTACCCCCGGTATTCATAGAAAGCATACATGAATCATACATGGAAAGCACTTAGAACAGTGGCAGGAACATAGTAAATACTCAAATATGGTAATGAACATTGGTATTTTTATTTGTGAATATTATTTTGTAACCTGCTTTTAAAAAATATGCTGTGAATATTTTCTCATGCTATTCATGACTAATACATGACTTTATTGCCATTCTCTGACTATATCATAATTTATTTAATCAATGTTCTATTGTCAGACATTTATTATTTTCAATATTTTGTGTAATAATTAGTAATCCTGTAGTAAACATTCTTGTGCATAAATTTCTGGGCACATCTCTGATTATTTCCTAAGGCAAATTACTAAAAGTAGAATGATGAATCAACGAGTATCAGCCCTTTTTTAGGCTTTTGCCTAAATGCCTTGCAGATATGTCATGTGAATTTGTGCTCCCAAAGCATTAGATGGCTCATTTCCCCACAGCCTTTCCAGCACCGGACATTATGGTTTCAAAACTTTCTTGCCAGTCTGTAGTTTCATAGTCAGATGGTGTGCACTGTAGTTTCCAAAGCTCTCCTCTTCTGAGATTTTCATTTTTAAAAAATCTCAAGCCCCTGTTGAGTTACTTCTTCTGTAATTTTAATCTATGAAAAAATTAGTCTCTATCAGAAACTCCTGCCCTGTTACTATTCCTAACCTTTCCTTTCTGATTTCTTCACACCATTTCTCTTCTACCTGTTGGGAGTTAAACTATAGTGTTGTGTTTGGGTCAGGTCTGTGTTATAAATCTAGTAGATAAATACTATAGGAAGACAGGAACTTTCTTTTTTTCATTGAGGCCAATCTAACCAAAAATGAAGCAGTTCCCTAGAAGACTCATCTCCTTGATAGTAATAAGATACTTGTTGCCCCAAATATTTAAGCCACATAGACAAGTGTCTGAAAGCTGTGGAAGGGATTCTTCTCTGGCAGTAAGTTGACCTACATATTAGTGTCCAACTAGGAAAACAGAAACCCTCCAAATCTTTAAACATAGAAGAAATGTAATTCTGGGAATTGGTTACCCAGGTGGTTAAAAGCCAAAACGATGATGAGGTAACAATGATGAGGTAACACTGAGATTCGTAACATTAGGAAGCCAGCACCACCCTTAAACTGAGGACAGAGGGAGAGCAGGTGGGGTCACCTGGAAGAACCTGGAGCCACAGTGGGCCTGTCTGTTGGGAGCTGGACCACAGAGGTGATGCAGGTGCTTCTCACCACCAGAGGTAGAACGGGAGGGGAGAAATACCCTGGCTTTTCTCTTCTCCTTCTCCGATCTCCTTCCAGTGTATTCCATTGGCAAATTCAGTGAAAAGCCAGTTGATCCAGCTGTCTGTAGAATTATATGTAGTCATGGCCAACTGGACTGTGCTGAGAGCAGAGTACTGGGAGTGTGAAGAGTGGGTGTGAGCGCAGAGAGGCCGAGGTCTGCCATGGCGATTGCTGGAGGCCCTTCCAAGGCCAAAGGTAATAGGGCCAAGTGCAAAGCATGCTTGCCCTGGAGAGGTAGGCAGTCCTGAGTTTGAATAGTGGCTTTGTCATTTACTAGCTCTGAAATCTTGGCCAACTTATTTAAGTTGGAGTTAAGTTAAGGGAGGTCTGAGAGCCTCATTTACAAATGCTCTCCCTCTGTCCTTAGTCTTATGAGGCCTTTGTAAAGATTAAATAAAATAATTGCTAAAAAAATAATAGCATTCAACAACAATGAACTTCCTGTCATTCAAGAATTTATGATTGTAGTAACTATACATGGTGTGAGATGGGTACTATTGGGGTGATCACTTCAGAAGTTAAATAAATGCCTGAAAATAATATAATTAATATTGTACATCAACTGCATTTAAAAATAAAAAAGATACTTTTAGAAAAGAAAAAAAAAGAATTTTAAGACAAAGGACAATTGGGCATTTGGTCAAGGTCATTAAGGTTCTCTATATATTGAAAGAAGGAAAAGGGGCAGAGGACTCGTTCCTCCCGGAAGTTCTGCCGAGGGTCAGGTAGGTGATAAATTGCCCAATAGTGACACTGAGAGATGATCTAAGACCATTGAAAGTATCACCCATGATCAATTCTTTCATTCCACAAACACTTCTGGGTCCTCACTATTTTCTGGAAGTGACTTAGACATGGTCCTCGCATTCAAGGAGATGGCAACAGATGGGCGAAGAGATAAATCGAAGTGCATGACGGATGTGTACTGAGGAGGGAGCACTGGGATAGCTTTGCCTAAGGCAGTGGGAGAAGGCTTCAGCAAGGAGCTGACCTTTGAGTTGTGTTTTGAAGGATGAGCAGTTGTCCAGCTGTAAAAGCAAGGTCAAAGGGGAAAGTCACGAAAGAGTGTGACTTGTTTGGGGAATGGTGAGCGAGTCACATGGGTGGAGCCTTGAGGGCTCCATAGACAGGTGGAGGTAAAAACAAGTGGCAGAAGTGGCTAAAATGGAGGAAAAAGTCAGCGTGTGAAGGGCCTGGTGTAAGAAGCTAATTGATGACTTAATTCTGTGGGGAACAAAAAACTGCAGAGTAACGTATTATCTGTAACTTAGAATTTCTTAGTGTGACACACGTTCCCAGCCTCTCTCAGGCATGCAGCTACGTAGAGCAGGGGCCATGTGTCCGTCTCGTAAGACATGAGAAAGTATGAATCAGAAAAATGAGCACAGGGGCTTTTCTTCACGATTAAATTCAGAGTGGAAAAAAGTCCTTAACTTTTCCTGCGGACGCTGAAGGGCTCAAGGTAAAATATTCCAAATGTTCTCTCTCCCACTTCTACCAAGCCAAGCACATCCGAGGCGCGATGCTGCTGCTTGTGGTTCTGAGGCAGGATCTCAAGGATCTGGGGGGGAACGTTGGCTGGCCTGGACCTGTCTGAACGCTGAAAAGGAGTTGCGTTCCTCTAACGGAAAGGAAAACACAAAAGGATGAAAATATAATCCTTTATGCTTTTCAGAGCCCTCTCACTTACATCACCTCATTCAGGCCTCGTGACAGTTGTGTGTGGCAGAGAGTGCCGAGATACGGTCCGGTTTAGAGGTGAAGAAATAGAGGCTGAGGGTTGCCTGCCTTCCCTGGGATCTGAGAAGGACTTAGACCTAAAGGTACAGATGGATTTCTAGCCACGCAGGCCCAGTGCCTTCCCCGACCCCCGACAGTGCTCTGCCTACCTGTCTCCTTTCGTGAGTCAGGATGGCTTCTCCGAGGTCCCGCAGCGTGAGCAGCTTCCGACCCGGCCTTTTCCTGTGGCCTTTGGGGCGCCAGGGGCCTTTTCTCCTCTCTCCGGGCGTCCATGCTGATAGGGCTAAACCTTCTGAGTAGAGGATCAGGACTCCCTTTCTGGTGCTGAAAGTTTTAGGGAGTAAGAGGCTCCATGTGTGCTGGGTGGGGTCGCCCTTATGCTGTGGTTTGCAGACCAGGACATAATCTTCTGGAGACTTCCAGTTCAAGTAATCCTGCAACGGAAAGCAACCACCTTGATCGATTCACTGTGGACAGCACATTAAAAAATTTCCTTTTAAATTATATTTTTATTGCTTCTAGAGAGGATGGGAGAAGGAGAGGGAGTTAGAAACAGCAATAATGACAGAGAATCATTGATCGGCTGCCTCCTGCACGCCCCCTGCTCGGGATGGAGCCTGCAACCCGGGCACGTGCCCCATCCGAGAATTGAACCATGACCTCCTGGCTCATAGGTGGACGTTCAACCACTGAGCCACACCGGTTGGGCTGGACAGCACTTTTATAGCACATACTGCTTGTGCAAGGTGTTGGACATTTTTTTTAAGTGATTGGTTTTCTCCGAGCTGCTCACATGGTGCACAAAACACAGGCACTCTTCTGAGCAACTGATTTCACATCTCAGAATTAGTAGGACCCAGGGCACGGTCCTGTTTTACTCCATATGACTTCCAGGGGAACTACTTGTGCCTAGAGGCTTAAGTAGGGTAGAGTTAGGTTACAGGCCAGTTAGTTTCTTGGTATGCAAGCAAGTCGTCAGAATTATCAAGGGCAGCAGATAACTTTGAAATTAGACCTGGACTAGCTGGCAGTTTAAAGAGGAGAATGCCATTCCAACCCATCACTCCCGCTGGACACAGGGAGAATTTCTATGCATTCCAGATGCGTTGTAACTTTATCTAATTTGGTTATTTCGGAGCCTATAAAGTAGTTACATATCTTGTAAGAAAGTAAATGCCATTGTCCTCAGAGGTTTTTGAAACTCTATATATGTCTTTTAATACAGCAAAGGTCAGATATTGTGACAAACTACCATGACAATAGAAATCTCTGTATGAGCCAAAATTTTTCAAAATACCCCCAATGGAATTTTTATTCTTGGCAGAATTCAACGAAGTAAAATTGCAGTACAACAAGGGAATTTTGCCACCACTTTAAAATGAAAAAAAATTTTTTTTTGGCCTGCATTAAATATGAGTCCTGTGGATTGAATTCCAGAAAGTTCAAGGAAGCCATTGAAATGACAAGAACACACACAGCCTTCCGACCACAGAGCACGACTCTAAAAACCAGAGAGACATCAGCTTGCCTAGAACCCAGGTGGAGATTTTGGTCTTGAACCAAACCATCCGAATTCTAGACAATCTGGAAACTCCATCAGCCTAAAGCAAACGAGGCTGTAGGTCGGCGTGCAGGAGGAAGCAAGGGGGTCCCCGGGGCAACCGCGGGGTGTCAGGCAAACCACCTTATTTTCTTGAGTTTCACCAAGCAGGGAAGATCTGCCACTGACCCCCACCACCTCACCAATCAAACAAACCCAAACACGCATGGCTCAGCTCCAGATGGAAAAAGAGAGCATTCCTCCCGCACTGCCCCCGACCCCCACCCCCACTCCCAATACGCCCTGATTCCTCTGTAAAACTCACCTCTGGTTCAAAATAGACTTCTACCTTCTGTTTGTTCTGGACCCACTTGCCATGTCCCCGGCTCAGGGGAGAGAGCGGGAACATGTTTGCCCTCTGACCACCCTTCTCAAGGGCAGTTCATCTTGGGTTTGAAGGCTGAAAACTGGTCACACCTCAGGATTTCCTGAGCAGAGCAGGGAGCCCGAGTAGACCACAAACACTGGGCCTTTTATTAAATGCATTTCCCCCTCATACAGCAGCTTCTTAGTAACAACCGGCCACACAGTTAGACAGTGTGTGTCTTTGTCGGGAGGAAAAATAAATCGCAAACCCAAACTCCTCAAGCCTCGGATTGTCTACTTTCTGGGCAACCCCTCTCTCCCCTTTGCCTGTGGCCTTGTTGTCCCTGGTCCGGTTGCTCTGTTACCAGCGCACCTACAGATCTAGCCACAACACCATCCTTCTCACTGCAGTGGCGGTTGTTTCCTGGTTGCTATGGCAGCGCAGGGAAATGCAGTCCCTGAAACCAGCCCAGGCAAGGCGGAGACTGCCGAGGGCAGTGTTCACACACTGGGAGAGGGAGGGTCCAACGGGCATTGAAGGGGCCAGGCTCAGATTTCAAGTCCTGACTGGGGGAGGGATGAAGGCATGCTGAGATATTTTTTCTGTTATCACAGCACCCATCTTGTTTTGAGAGTGTTTTCTTCCTTCTCCTGAGAGCCTCTCACTGTCAACCCACCGTGAGTAAATTCAGAGGAGTCACCACGTCACCTAAAGCGACCGGTGAAGTTTTCCTTGGCTGAGCTCCAGCACCGCTTCCCCTGGACATGAGCCCCTTTATGGTCATTGCTGCTTTGCACGAGTGAGTGTGAGATCCTGGGACTCTCCAGAGAGCTTTGCATACCTGCTTACCACCTAGGTGAATGCCATCTCCAAAGAGGGGCTACTTGGGAGGTACAATTGGGGGGCATTGGGTTGCCACAATGGCTGAAAGCCAATACTGGCATTGAGCAAGCAGGGGCCTGGGATGCTGGAGGCTCTGTGGTGTGTGAGACTGTCTCACGTAATGAAGAATCGTCGGACTCTGAATGCCAGTAGCATCGGTTGTGAGAAGCACTGCTATGGCCTAGGCTGCTTGGCTCTCCTGGATGCTGACACTGTGAGGACAGGAGGCGGGGGTGGGGGTGGGAGTGTCAGGGAACAAAAAGATGCCTTTGCCGTGATCTGTGGCCCCGCTTTGGCCTGTCATCTGTCAGCTGAACCCCCATGGCAGCCTGTGGGAGTGTCCCCCGCTGACCTGCACGAAGAGGTCTAAGAGGCCGCGGGCCCAGTTACCTTTTAGATCTCCCTCTGTGGCTCGGCCTTTCCCAGGAAGCAGGCTCAAGCCTCCTGAGGAGGAAATGGAGGGCATGCTGTATAATCAGGTTGGGTTCATCATCAGGAATCAAGACAGTGAACATAGAGGCTCAAAACTTTATTGTGGAATTTAGTCAAAACCACAATGAATACAATTTCAACATCCATTAGGATGGCTATTATGGAAAAAAACAACACCCCCCCCCCGCCCCCTGCCCCCCCCCCACACACAAAAAGAAAATACCCAAAAAAACAACTACAGAAAAGAACAAGTGCTGGTGAGGACAGGGGGAAATTGGGACCCTTGTGCACTGTTGGTGGGAATGTAAAATGGTGTAACCGCTGTGAAAAGCAGATAGTATGGCAGTTCCTCAAAAAGTTAAACAGCCCTGGCTGGTGTGGCTCAGTTGGTTGAGCATCATCCTGTGCACTCAAAGGTCACCGGTTCCATTCCCGGTCAGGTTTGGGGTTTGGTCTCTGGATGGGAGGCAACTGATCAACACTTCTCACATCAGTGTCTGTCTGTCTGTCTGTCTGTCTGTCTCTCTCTCTCTCTCTCCCCCTGAAAAATCAATAAAAGCACATTAAAAAAAATTAAACATAGAGGTATGATATGATCCAGCAATTTCACTTCACAATTCCACTTCTGGGTATATAACCCAAAAGCAGTGAAATCAGGGATTCAAACAGATATTCAAACACCCAAGTTTAGAGCAGCATTCTTCACAATAGCCCAAACATGAAAACAATTCAGGTGTCCAATGACAGATGAATGCATGAACAAAATCAATGTATACATACAATGGACTATTATTATTATTTTATATTTTTTATTAATTTCAGAGAGGGAGGGAGAGGGAGATAGAAACCCCAATGATGAGAGAGAATTATTGATCAAATGCCTCCTGCATGCCCCGCACTGAGGATCGAGCCTACTACCTGGGCATATACCTTTGACCAGAATTGAACCTGGGACCCTTCAGTGTGCAGGCCAATGCTCTATCCACTGAGCCAAACCAGCTAGGGCTGATGGGATATTATTTAGTCTGGAAAAAAATTTCTCCCAGTCCCTCCAGGGGAAATTCATTCTCTGAGACCACCTGATCTGGAAATGTGAATTCACCCATAAAAAGGTCACCTTTCTGAGACTAAGCTGAGTGAACATCTCACCTGGGACAATACTCAGGTGCTCATTTCTCCCCCCCCCCCCCCCAAACACTGTGGCAAGGCTACCAGGCCTCTAGGGTAATGTATGAGCAGCCAGACTATAGCCCATCGCAGGCCTCTCCTAAGCTGTCGTGTTTACATCCACACTGGTTAATATGGACAATGAACAGATGTACAGATCAATTAATAGACAGTTAAAAGCATTTACTCAGTTCCCACAGCAGTTTATGGAAAGTGCATTTAGAAAGCAATCGAGATTATTGCTATTCTAAAGTGCTTGGGGATCCCAGATGAAAGGCCCCTGTAACTGGAAAGTATTTATAACTCAAGAAGAAACCCTCCACACCCACCTCCTGGCGTGCCTGACTGTCAGCCCATGCAGCGTGTCTGTTTAAATTGCGCTGTAAATCCTATAGGGTGGAGACTGTGTTGTGATCCCTTGTAAAGCATCATGAATAACCACGGCGCTCTAAATAAATAGGGACCACATGGAACAAAGGAAAGAGATGTTCCTTCAACGGCCATGTCCCCACTGCATAGTCAATGGCCATGTCCGCACTGCATAGTCAACAGCCATGTCCCCACTGCATAGTCCACGGCCACGTCCCCACTGCATAGTCAACGGCCACGTCCCCTCTGCATCCAGGAATTCGTCCCTTGCTCCAAAGTGCTTGGGGTCAATGGATGCTCCTCTGGGGAAGTGGCTGATGGGATAGTGTCAGGGTTCTCAGTCCCTTTTATTATTTATTTATTTATTTATTTATTTAATCCTCACCCGAGGATATTTTTTCTTTTTTTAAAAATGTCTTTTTTTCTAAAGTGTCGGCCTGGGGACTGAAGGGTCCCAGGTTCGATTCCGGTCAGGGGCATGTGCTTTGGTTGCGGGCACATCCCCAGTGGGAGGTGGCTGATCGATGTTTCTCTCTCTATCACTCTTCCTCTCTGTAAAAAAAAAAATCAATAAAATATATTAAAAAAATTAAAATAAAAAAATAAAAATGTCTTTTTTTCTTTTTATAATTTTTATTTCTTAAAGTATTACAAAGAGTATTACATATGTCTCCTTTTTTTCCCCCCTTGACATTCCCCCAGCACCTACCCCCCCGCCCCTCGTGTCTTGTGTCCATTGGTTAACCTTATATGCATGCATATAAGTCTTTCGGTTGATCTCTTAATACCCCCCCCTCCAAACCCTCCTCAGGCTTCCCACTGTAGTTTGACAGTCTGTTCAGTGTTGCTCTGCCTCTGCATCTACCCCTGTTCATCAGTCTATACTGGTCCCCATTATCTGTCCCAACCTCACTGAAGCAGTCCCAACCTCACTGAAAAAATTTCTTTATTGATTAAGTTATTACATATGTGTCCTTATCCCAACATTACCCCTCCATTCCCCCCACTCATGCCCTCACCCCCCTGTTGTCTGTGTCCATTGGGTTAGGCCTATATGCATGCATATAAGTCCTTTGGTTGATCTCTCCCCCCTGCCCCCACCCTCCCCTACCTTCCCTCTGAGGCTTGATATATCTGATGGATGTTTCTCTGCCTCTGGATCTGTTTTTGTTTATCAGTTTATGTTGTTCATTATATTCCACAAAGGAGTGAGATCATGTGGTATTTATCTTTCTCTGACTGGCTTATTTCACTTAGCATAATGCTCTCCAGTTTCATCCATGCTGTTGCAAATGGTAAGAACTCCTTTTTTTTACCGCAGCATAGTATTCCATTGTGTAGATGTACCAGTTTTTTAATCCACTCATCTACTGATGGGCACTTAGGCTGTTTCCAAATCTTAGCTATGGTGAATTGTGCTGCTATGAACACAGGGGTGCATATATCATTTTTAATTGGTGTTCCTTCCATTGATTTTTTAGGAGAGTAGAAGAGAGAGGGAAAGGCAGAAACATCAAGGTGAGAGAAACACATCGATCGGTTGCCACCTGCACGAGCCCCGACCAGGGCCCCGGGCCAGGAAGGAGCCTGCAACCAAGGTACGTGCCCTTGACCAGAATTGAACCCAGGACCCTTTGGTCCCCAGGCCGATGCTCTATCCACTGAGCCAAACTGGCAAGGGCTCTCAGCCACTTGTAAAGGGCAATGTGAACGTGCCTTCTAGGAATTGGGTCCACCTGCAGGGAAGTCTACAAGAAGAGTCGTTGGTACCGTCCTTGTTACCCAAGAGGAACGGTCAGTGCACAGAGAGGCATAGTGGTTTGCACAGCCCCCGAGCGAACCAGAGGTGAAACAGGACCTTGTCCAATTTTGGTCCGAATCCCAGCCAGCTGTTCATCCCACTTCTGCAACAGAGTAGCAGCGTCCATTTATACGACGCTACGTCGTGGTTAATACCCAGCCGTGAACAAGTTGTGTGACTGAAGCCACCACAGCGCCCTCTTCAGCCACGAAGCTGGTGCCTGGACACTGGGCCTGGGTCTGGCTACTGGATGGCTCAAAACAATCTCCTCACCCTTGCTTCTCCTCACCTCACCTTGCAAATCTAGCTGCAAGGCAGCCTAGGAAAGCACATTTTCAGCTTCCTAACCTCCTGCACAGGCGGGAAGGTGGAATGAAGGTCGATAGAGCCATCCATGGTTATCTACCATAAGCACCAAAGACGGACAAGTTGTTTGAGAAAGTCAAAACAAAGAATTTTTTAAAATATGGGTGTGTATGTGACAATCAGCATCCCCTCCCATGATTAAGACGCTTCCCATTTGCTTGTGTTTTACACTCCCAGCTGGACTGTAAGTCTCTGGAAGGTAAGGACTAGATCCTGTAAGTCTTAGCACCTTGCATCGCATTACAGCTGCATACAGACTTGTTGCTTTCTTTTTAACATGCCCAGAGAAATGTGTACAGATCTTGGAGCCAGTATGCAAGATACATGAAAGAAGAGAATTATGTCAAAGCCTGTTTTAGCAGCTGGTAGTTTGCTGATAGTACAAAGCTTAGAGCCACAGGTTAAAGACTCTGATTAATGAAAACTCGATTTCAAAGACCGGAAGGGCATCAAGAGAATTAGCGTGGAAGATGCAGCCTTCTGAACTCGCTGGATGCTTCCAGACTCTCGAAGGACGAGTTACTTGGCTTGTTCAGAGACGAGGGCTCATTTCTCATGAGGCCAGGTCAGGTTTGAAAGAAAAGGCGAACGGCAATAAAGAATACTCTGGAATCATAGCAAGGGAGAAAGTGGCCTGACGGCTCTCTGCTTCCTTCCTCTCCCCAAGAATAAATTATGACCGAATAGCCTGCCTCGGTCAGGAGGGAGGGGACTGGAGATCTATTTACTTTAGATCTTTCTGAAGCGTTTGATTTGGGAGTCTAAACTATTTATTATGCTTTTGCTCTGGGCTTCATTTTATTAGTAGAAGTGCTCATAGTAATTGCAAGCTTTTAAATTCATGGTGGGGAGACAGTAAGAGCGGAGAAGAAGTAAAAATCACACATTCTGGTTTCTTCTGTAAAATGAATTGCTAGCGTTCACCTTGTGAACCCAGGAGCCCCTAACTCACAGGTTACCTCCCTGCCTGTTGTCCAACCCCACTGTGCAGGAAGGGGGCCCAGAGAGGAAGCCTGGGTTTGGGATTGATGGGGGAGAAATGACGGAGAGAGGGGTGTAAGGCAAGAGGGAGGACCGTATCCCTTGGGAGGCAGGTCGGGAGGCACATCCCAGCACCTTTCTCCGTTCCCCCTTTTCTCAGAGAGCCAGCCCGTGCCCAAACTCCTCCAGGCAGCAGCCCTGAAGTGAAACAGGCTGCTGACCTCTGGCTGGCCCAGGAGGCCCTGCGGTATACATTGAAGGAGGGATGGAAATCGTTTCTTCTTATCTCACAGAGCAACCCACGTTGGGGGCAGCAAACTCCCTTTCCCAGAGGCCAAAAGGTCCAGCTAAAACTCTACCACAAGTTGAGAGGCATCCATACTGTTACCACAAGCGTGGGCAGATATGAGCAGTGCCCTCTGGAGAACCTCATGCTCCCGGCCAGCCCTCTCACTCTACAACAAGTGGTCCGGGGGAGTTGTCCGACAAACGGTACATCCCAAAGGGAGATGCTGATAGCAGGGCAGCTTTGCACATTTCACGATAATCCTTCTCTTGAGTCACTGTCTAGACATAGTTAGGCGCACAAAGGGTTAACGGGCCTTGCAGGCCTCGGCTGCCAAGTACACTTAATGCTCAGCCCAGCACTCCCAGCTTGTATTCTGACGCTGTGGAGTGGCCTGTTCGTGGCATCTGGTTCCCTGGCAACAGCTTTCATGGGCTCAATCAAAGCCCTTTCTTCTTCAGAAAGCTCCTACCGAGACACCCACCACCACCGCTAATCACCATCTTAACTCCGGGTTTAGGATGCAGCTGGTAGGCAAAGTAGCATCTGTGGCTGTGAGAAGGTGCAGCCACGGACTGGGCTGGACACACCTGCCTTGCCACCACCCTCTCCCTGGAGTTCCACGGGACCACTTGGAAATGACCTGCTTTTCCTCGGGGCAGAGACAAAGGCTGGGCCAGGATGTTTCCCGGAGCCGGAGTTCTTTGTTCGGCAGGAATCCATGAGCCTCTATGATTCACGACGAGCTATTTCCTAGGCCGGTCTATGCGAGAAGTGCGGGCTCTGTGCTCTGACAAGGGGCGTCGCTGAGCGCTGATCGGAGGGGGTTCCGACAAGGAAATCCATATGGTGGGAGGCTTGTCCCGGGTCAGCCGCAAGCTGGGGAGAGACGGCCGCCTCCACCAGGACCTGGGAGGCCGGCAGCTGCTGCACCTGCCCCAAGGGGTCCCGGCAGCTCCAGATCTGCTCAGAAGAGCAGCGAACAGTAGTTCCTCACGCAGCTTTTGGGGAAATGAGATTCTCGAACAAAAATGGGCATTTGTAGGAGAATTCTTTAGTTTTACTGAGAATCCTTTTGCGTTTTCTTGTTTTGTCTAGGGAATCAATAACGTGAAAGCGACAGAATAGAGACGAGGAAGGAGGCAAGCGGCTCTCACTTCTGGTTCACTCTCTCAATCTATTTCCTCCATTTTATCTTTTTTCAAGTCAAATTTCGTCTCATGCATTTCTACTCACCGAAATCTAAACAGATAGCGAGCGTCATGCAGGAACTAAAAGTATTCAGAATTCACAGTAATATTTAGAAAAGATGTTGACTTGTGTCCTGGCCATCCACCCTAATATTTGTGCTGCCCTAACCTTCTGGTTCCTCAAAAACAAAAACAACACAACACAACACAACACAACACACACACACACACACACACACACACACACACACAACCATCCTGGTCAGAGTGTTGAAATGTAGCGGGACAGTTGTCAATTCAGCGAGGGTTTGTGGCTGCTCTGCTGGGGCAAGCGAAGGGCCTCTCCTGTGTGGGGCGCGTGTACGAGTAGCGCTCTGTGTGTGATCTACCAGCCTGTCCGCAGTTTAGCACCGTCAGGGTTCTTGGTGGTACTACCTCACATCATGTTAAAATATGTTATGGCGGGCACTTAACAAAAACAACATACATTTGAGAGCCATCTGGGGACCAGGCTTGTTCTATTTCTTATGAGATGTGTAATGAGAAAATTCTTATCCTCTGAGCCTCAGTTTCCTAATCTGAAAAATGGGGATAGTGCCTCTCGCCCTAGCTGATTTGGCTCAGTGCATAGAACATCAGCCTGCAGACTGAAGGGTCCCGGGTTCGAGTCTAGTCAAAGGCGTATGCGTGGGTTGTGGGCTCGATCCCTAGTAAGGGGCATGCAGGGGGCAGCTGATCAATGATTCTCTCTCATCATTGATGTTTCTATGTCTCTCTCTCCCTCTCCCTTACTCTCTCATATATACTAGTATATGCCTCTCACATGGTGATTTTGACCTTTTTAGCAAATGTAGGCTGAGGCATCTAATTGTTCGTCATTTGTGTTTCCTGTTTGGTTAAAGTCACATTTTTATCCTACCCTTAATTAAATTATCCCTCTCTAGGAGGTAAACAGCTTCTCTTGAAAGTCATCCAGGAGGTTCTGAAAGATATTTGGCACCCAAGGGTGACTTTGCAAAGAATGAGCTGATCACACCAACCTCCCTTAACTTTAAAACCTCCCTTAACTTTAAATATGCTGCTATTTCTCCTGAGATATCTGTCAATTTTTATTGTATGTAATTATGGTGCCCATCGTGTAATCTGGCAATCCTCCTGTGTTCTCTGAAGTGCTTGGCGGTTGTTTTGCTAGAAAACATGAAATCGTAGTCCTGCCTTCAGCAATAAATATTTGCTTCACTTCTTGTAAATGTGCCTCGCTAAGTTCTCCCATGGGCAGCCGATAACAGCTCTGTCTCAACTTACTCTCCTGCCAGCAGGGGCAGATTTCTTGTGACATAAGTTATAAGTGGCTAGACAAGTAAGAGCCTGGGAAGAAAGGGAGTACAGCAGATATTGAAACGAGACAAACTCTGAGTATTCAAGTCAAGATTCCAGTGCCCAGAGTGAGCAAGTAAGACCAACAGCCTCCGCCCTGACCCCACCCGCCTCAGGCCCCTTGCAGAATAGTGTCTCACCAGGCTCAGCAGTATCTGGGGTTGCTGCATGTAACACACACAATACAAAGTAGGAGGTATCACAAGAAAGTGCTACAGGATAAAAAGCATGAAGTTGTGTTAAGAGAGGGATGGAGAAATGCTCTGGGAATTCAGAGGGACAGAGTAGTTCCGCTCGTATAAATCAGGGCAGAGGAGCAGGTGGCAGTCAAGAGGACGTTGAAGAAATAGGTACCGCGGTGGTCATGAAAAAGCACCTCTCAGATGTCCAGCTGCGAGGAGCATAGTTGACTGAGGGTCCCAGTTGCACATTCTGAAATCTATACCTGGGTTTGCCCTGAGGCTGAGCTTCCCACAGGCTTGGTCTTTTTAAAATATATTTTTATTGATTTCAGGAAGGGAGAGGGAGAGGGATAGAAACATCAATGATGAGAGAGAATCATTGATCGGCTGCCTCCTGCACACCCCCTACTGGGGATTGAGACCACAACCTAGGTGTGTGCCCTTGACCAGAATCAAACCTGGGACCCTTCAGTCCCCAAGCCAATGCTCTATCCACTGAGCCAAACCAGCTAGGGCAGGGCAGGCTTATTCTTGAGAGACACTGCAGATATAGGACTCCTCTGGTGGGTGACTTTTGCTCAAGGACTCCCTAGCATTCTTGCCAAACATTTTTAGAACTGTAAATAGTCTAAGATAATTCCATCTACACTTTTTCCTCCCCCCTCTCCTTCACATGGTCAGACTTGTCCCTCGTCAGACAGTTCTGGCTCCCTTCTCATTTCCCCTCACAGGAAAATATGTTTTTCCTAAGAAATCTCTCCTGTTTTGATGTCCACTTCTTGGAGGAACCATATGGACACCCAATGCTGTGGAGGTGCCAGGTAAGTGTCCTCAACATATTCCCAACCTACTGTTTCATTTGCTTTGTTATTTCCCATTCTTTCCTCAGCTACCACTATGCTCTAGAAGTTGGCACTCTAGGTTATTCTCTGGAGAAGAGATATTTCAGGCAGTAAGAAGTGCCTACAGGTAAGTCCAGAGGGGGAAAGAAAGCAGACCTAGAGGATGATTAGAAAGATGTTCTAGTTTTTCCTTATTATGCTAATTATTTCTTTAAACAGAGTTTATTTGTGTATTTTTAAAAAATGGCTAACTATGATGATGTTATTGAGCTGCATCTAAGGAACAAGCATAATCAGAGACTTAAAGGCATTAGGATGCTTTTGCTGCCTCTCATTTCTGAGGCCCATCAGCAAGCCACCAATGGCTCCTGGACATACATCCTACGGCTCAGGCACCCAGATTCCAGTTCCAATTCCTGGCGGAAAGCTCAGCTTGGCCCAGCTTGGGCCAGATACCCACCCTCACAATCAGTTGTGTTCAGGGGGACTAGGTCAGGGAAGGACCGTGGCTAGTCCATGTTCTACCAACATGGTAGAGTCCATGGCTACTGTGTGCATGCTGGATGTTCCCAGAGGAAGGAAGGAGGGTTGCTGTAATGATTATGTATAAAGAGTTGGCCATCTGTTAGGCCTTCAGGATCAAACCGTGCTTTGAAATCCCCAATTCCTCTTCCAGGATTCCCAGTCTCTATCTTCCTTCTTACCTAAACTCCCTATAAAGAAAATGAGATATTTTTAATTTAGAGCTTAGAGTAGTGAGGGCCTGCAAAACGTGCCTCTGCTTTCAAGTGGGTTATGGGTTATTTTTATTTTGCCCCTTATTAAATTCCCATGGAATGTACTAATTTTTAGCAAGCAATTGGCAACACTGCTTTTGGACATTTGGAAGCACTGGGAAGAGAAAGCTCCAGCACTCCCCACTTCCCCTTCATTGCAGCTCTTTTTGGGATGACTTCATGTCAGAAGGTTAATGCTATGTCCAAGCCCACCCTGTTGGCTTCTGAAGCCAGAGCCTTTGGTGAACTTAATGCTTTAGGACACGGTGAAGGTAAGATTTTGGAAGTGCCCTCCATTATCTTGATGGCCAAGCTCAAAGCTGGGCTCCTCATCTTGCCCCTGGTGCAGCTGTGGTGTCTGCTGCCAGTTGAGGCTGCCTTTGAAAGCTGGCATTGTGCTGGAACAGACTCAAGCCCCAATGGCAGACTTGGGTTGCACTGGAGAGTAGATTTCAGCACTGTCCCTGGAATGTGAACTTTTCCTGGAAACTTTCCAGGCTGCCTCTTAGAGAACAGCAGGCATCAACATATTCACACCAGGAGTCAATTAAAGAAACCCAAATTATTGCCATTCCAATAAACAATGATCTCTCTTCCTTTTCAACTAAACTCGTTAGGATGGCCTAAACACCAGGTCTAATTACGCAATCAGATAGCATAATTCTGATTAGAAGCTTTTTGTCTAATTAATTTTCTCCTGCAACCCAACTTATTTTTAGTAAACGTTAAATATGTATTTAAATAACTTTAATGCATTTTTTCTCTAAAACCTACTGGGATTCTCTTTCATTTATCCTTCCTGCTTTTTAATGAGGCATGGATGTTCCTAGGACACATTCAGAGAGGAAAAGAGCTAGGAGAATGCCACACCTTCAAAATTTAGCCTGTGAGGTGAATACATGTACCTCAGGTACAAACACATAGATCAGACATCATAGGTTGGGGTGGGGGTCACCTAAGATGGTTCTGAATAACTGTTAAATGTTTGATCCACTGGAGGAAAAGGGGAGGAAGTAAAGTGGTGAGAATAGTAGCAGTTGATCATAACTACACCTTTCAAACTTGTCTGAAATAGACCCTCCAAGGATACTCATTTTTAACAATTATCTGCCTCCTTCTCCTTCAGTTTCCCTGTCTCTCTCTCTCACAGTAATTTATCTTCCCAAGGCACATCTACAATTTTATCTTCCCAAGGCACATCTCTGTCCTCCCCAAAGTTGTGAGATCTGCAATCCCAATGGTTTAAATACTGACCTTATAGGTAATAGAATGTGTCCTTCACATTTACTTAGCAGTGTCTGGTACATAATAGGAAGGAGGGAGGAAGGAAGAACAGAAGGAGGAAGGGGGAAAGGATGGAAGGCGTGAAGATTTTTTTATACTCTGCATGGTTAGGATTTAACAATCTCTTTAAAAAAAAAATCATCCTGCTAGTTGAAAAGCACAACTGATGAAATTTGTTGAAACTTAGTTTGACCAGATGCTGAGAGTACTGGCTAATGTATGTCTGGTACCCTTAGTATGTGCGCATGAGGAGTGGGTAATTGTGGGTGAACTCTTTTTCCTTTGTAGTGAAATTTCTGAGGGCTCTGAGTTAAGATTCTATGTTATCCTCATGTTGATGAAAATTACTGCTGTCATTTTAGGTTTCTCTCAGTTCGTTGCCCTTGTCAATTCTGATGATGAAAAAAGCTCCCTTGAAATAAAAAAAAACACAACAATACAACATACCACACAAATTCCCATAGAACTCAAGAAGCTCCTTCCCTCACCCTTTTTTGGCATTTTTTTTTCTCTTTTCTTTTTTTGTGGTGGTGAAGAGAACAGAGAATGTTAGTTTGAAGCATTTAAGTTTGATTACAATTTAGTAATTGTAGAAATTACTCTTTTCTTTTTGCTACTTTTTTATTTTATTTATTTATTTAATTTCTTTATTGATCTTTTGCTGCTTTTAGTAAGTTCTAAAACCAATGTTCCTGAAACCAATGTATTTTCTCCTTTTTTTTTTCAAATTGGCCAAGAACAGCAGAAGTAAAGGGGAAAATTCTATGTAATCATTCCTAAGAGATAATAAAAAAAATCACAACCACCAAACATGAAATAAGATTTATTTTTCTATCAATAAATCTGAATAACTCACATTGACATTACGCACATGGGAAAGGGAGAATTCCCTAAAGATTATTGCTTTAACATGTATGCACAAGGAGATTTGGGTTCACTGCTAGTGAAGAAGGGAGCCTTTAATCACATGTGGTCAAATGATCTGTTTGCACTGCTCAAAGGGAGATGATAGGGCCCACTTATCAGAGAGTCCCCAACACCAGTCAACAGGAGACCTCCCACACTCTTTGCCTTTGAGAAAAAGCCCAATTTGGCCAAACAGTAGATAAGGAAGAGAACTCACCTCTGGCTGGGCCACTGCTGGCTGGGCTTAAGTTTGATAATGTCTAATAATATCTCATGTTTACATAGGAACCTTTTCCTAGGGGCAAAGTGCTTTACCAGCATTATCTCATTAACCTGTCCTCTGACCTTAAAAACATCCACATTTTTACTGGGGCTGAGGTTGAATAGAAGAGAAAAAGAACAAAAGAATTAAATGGCAAAGCTGGATTTGGAATTCAGGTCTCTACATTGCCAGGCCAGGTTGCTCTCCTATAGTCCATCGTCATTCTGAGATGAGCGATTGAAGCCCATTCCAAACGATGGGGGCCCCATGGCTTGACATGGCCTCATTTAAAGAGGAAAAACAATTCTGCTACCCTTTTCTCTATTTAGTTGTGTCCAAAGAATTGGTGAAAAACCCTAAATATTCTACCTGTATCTTCTAATTAAGGAGCTCTTAATCTTGGTTCAATGGTTTTGGGGAGGTAGGAGGAAGTTGTCTGCAATCTTGAGTGTATATGACCAGACTTGCGTAATTTCTGGGGACTGAACCCACAGTTCTATCAAGTTTCCAAAAGGATTTATGATTTCTTGAAAAGAACCTCTAGGTTCTTAGTTTTGTTCTCCAGCTGTAGTGAGGTATTATAGCCAGTCTAAAGCAAAGCTAGTATTTAGATATTCCAACTCTATGTTCAGTTCTAATCTAGTTATGGGGTCATGGGACAGGAGAAGTGGATTTTTGCTGATAACCTATAAATCATATTTCTAAGGTTTCTAATACTTTAGTTGGCTCCAAATAAATTTCCACATGTGTTCCATTCATTCATTTTATTTATTTGTCCAACAGACAATCACTGAGGGTACTACGTTCTTACGGCTGCTTTATCAGATTACCATATACTAGGTGGCTTAAATCAACAGATATTTATTCTCTCACAGTTCTGGAGGCTCTAAGTCGGAAATAAGATGTCAACAAGACCATGTTCTCTCTGAAGGCTCTAGGGAGGACACTTTCTTGCCTCGTCTAGCTTCTGGTGGTTGCCAGCAATCCTTGGTGTTTTTGCCTTTTAGACACATAACTCCATTCTCCGCCTCTGTCATAACATGGCATTCTCCCTGTGTGTCTTTCTTCCTTTTTAAAAAAATTAGGACAATAGTCATGTTTGATCAAAGGCTTACCTTACTCCAGTATGACCTCAACTATATTAACTACATCTAACCCTATTTCCAAATAAGGTCAGGTTCTGATGTTCTGGGAAGGACATGAATCTCGGGGAACACTAACCAACTCAGTATACTGAGCATCACTTTGTACTGGATGTTCTGCTGAGCACTAGAAATTAAGTATTATAAGACAAATCACTGCCTAGGCACTAATAATACTTAATGATCTTGTTTGATTTTTTATTTATTTATTTTTTTAGCCAGTAATATCCCTTCTTCTTGGGATTCCTTTCGTTGTCCCAAGATGATGTAGGAGTGTCCCAGGGTGATGATGTAGATACCTATGTCTTTATTCTGATTTTCTTCTGGATTCACATTCCTGTCCATTTTGGCAGAGAGCAAGAGAGCTGGAGCGTATCCAATACGGGGCTCGATTAGCTTTCAGCAGTTGAAATAGCTACAGAGTCTTCCTTTCATCAAAAAATGAATTCCTGTGATACATGAGTATGTAGGCAACTGTAAACGGATCAGTGCAGAAATGGTGGGAGATGAGGCTGGAGAGCTTGATAGAGATTATGGAAGGCCTTGTATGCCGTGCTTAGGATTTTAAACAAGGAAGAGACATAGTCACAGTTGCATTTACCATGATTCTTCTGGCACAGGGTGGAGACAAATTAGAGGAGGGACCAAAATGGAGGCAGCAAGACCAGTTAGGGAGCCTTTATGGTGATATAAGCAAGAGATGGTGACCATGTGGAGGAACTAGAATTCAAATTGGTTGGCCGATTATGGGGGTTAAGAGAGAGGACAGGGCCAAGGATAAGTTGAAGCTGCTGGCAGAATAAAATATATGGCACCAGCTGTTGGATTCAAACCATTGCCCTTGTCCCAACAGTTCAGGATGCCTCGTAAACACCGAGAGCTTACAATAAAGCAAGCCAGTCCCTGGCAGTGGCAGAGGGAGCATGATATGCCTTGTAACTACTCCCTCTCCCCTGAGACAAGTCCTATAGAGGGAGCTACAATAACCGGCTCTGATAAAAATTGTCTGCTTTGCTTTATTCTTCCAACCATGCTAATGGATGGGCTTTTAAACATCCATCTGGGCTTATCCTGGATGCCCAGGTATGGAAAAGGGATCGCTCAGGCTGACGGTGACAGAGCCCATGTTGGCTGGGAGACATTCTTGTGTCCCTTGATCATCTTAGCACCATGCACTCAACAAGTGAGCTGAAGTTATTTCCCCAATCTGGAATACCAGTGGTGACTTTTTTTTCATGCTTGGAGGGAGTCATTAACTCATCTTTCCCAAACAACTCCCAAACTCCTTAGGGAATCTGTTATTACCTGTCAAATCCCCCATCTTTGAGAAATCTTGGAGATTAGATATGGTGAACCCTTGCAAGCACATTCACTGAGTCATGTGGACTTGGATGTTGATATTCTGGAGTCACTTTGTCCTGAGGGGGATGTCTTATCAAGCTCCCTTGGACCCCTTTTATGTAAAACACAACGAACTAAATCCAAACCCACTTTGGCTCCACACATCTATGAGCTTACCACTGGTGGCCATGGTCCTCCTGTGATCTCTGTTAAGTGGGATGAAGAGAGATCATGGAAAAGCAGGGCCTGATTCCCTGATAACAAGGTACACATGTCTTAGAATAAATGCATTTCACACTCCCACCCACCCTCACAAACTAATCATAGTTTTAGTGATATTCCAAAGAGGCAGAATCGATTCTATAGATGCCAACAATTTAGTAGTCATGGTTGGAAGACAAAGTAGGAAGAGGGATGCACTACAGTGTGGGAGTCAAGGGCTCTTGGACAAGTTTCTTAACCTCTTGGTGTCTCAGCTTTCTCCATCTTTAAAACGGGGATAATAGTGTTTATCTCAGAGAGCTGTTGAGGGAATCAAATAAGGTAAGGTGTGTAGAGTGGGTACCACACTCCATGTATGTGTCTGGTACATCAAAACCCTCAATTAATGTTCCTGCTTATTATGACTCTGGGATAAAGGGAATGAGAGTAATGATGGAAATTCACCTAAAAGCTGTCAAATGAATGACGAATCAAGGTGTCGGTGGCTCAGGAGCAGGGCTGTGTTCAGAATTTTTTCTTGCTATCTCCCCCTCCTGGCTTTTCCCTTTGATCTTTTTTTTTTTTTTTTAAACACATTTCATCTTTGTGTTTCCTTTTTCTGGGTGTAGAGTGACAGGTAAGAAAGATCTCTAGGTTAAAAGAAGTGTCCCTGAGGAAAATGAAGCTGGCTCCATTCTGATTTTTCTTGAAGGCTGATCCTATGCAAAAGGCTAACACTGGGTTGAATTCTTTTATTTTCTTAATCAAATAGCCAGGATTAAGAGACACAGTAATGTCTACTCCTACACACGCAGTAACCTGTTGAGTATTTCTATTCATCAGCAGAGTCCAAACCTGGTGCTCTGACTAGTAGAAGATTGTGCTTTATCATTTAACAACCAGAAAAGGCAAGTTAGGTAGCCTCCTGATTGGACAGCAGAGATGGCATTTAGATTTTTTTCAGTGGCCACTTCAACTGCTCAGTTATAAATATAAGAGTGGTGGTGAGCTCTGACTGGGGACTTAGATATCTGAAGTAAACATTTTGTACAACTTGTGGACCCCAAACCACTAGGCCAGTGGTTGGCAAACTCATTAGTCAACAGAGCCAAATATCAACAGTACAACGATTGAAATTTCTTTTGAGAGCCAAATTTTTTAAACTTAAACTATATAGGTAGGTACATTGTTATTAACTTAATTAGGGTACTCCTAAGGCTTAGGAAGAGCCACACTCAAGGGACCAAAGAGCCGCATGTGGCTCGCGAGCCGCAGTTTGCCGACCACTGCACTAGGTGAATGGAGGAATTGTATATCGCCTTCCTCTCGTCCAAGATGAACTAACTGAATTTCCTTGCTGTTTCATTTAACTCTTGCTGTGAAATATGAGCCCCCTTTTGTAGGGGGAGCTCCCCTAAAGTAGACCCTGCATGAAGAACTTGGAAGTTTAATTTTTAGCCTTCTTTTTGTCAGCCACTTGTGCTAACAGTACTAGTAAAATAAAACTTCTTTGTGACTTGAGAGGTTGGTCTGGTTTGAAACATTTGCTCTTGTTTTCCGGGGCTCTTCTGACTTTATCAAGCCATTTGGCTTCTGAAGAATGCCGCAGAAGCACTGGCAAATGCCTGCGATGCTGGAAGCTGGGCGTACTGATGGCGAATTCCTACAGCTGAGAGCTTTCTACTCTCACTGGAACATGAACGTACTTCCCGGGGACTGGCGCTGAGGTTGCCTCCTCAATTTCATTCTGCTCTGATGTAAATTATTTTCCTGACTTATTCTCACTTCAATCCTGGGCTAAATTAATAATAACAGAACGGAAGACATTAAGACCTTAGTAAATATTTGTAGCGTGGTGATTAGAGGCACAGGCTACCGCTAATTTTGCTGCTCTGAGCTCACCTTTCAGAGCTTAAAAGAGGGAACAATGGTACCCACCTCATAAGGTGGTTGTGAAGAATAAATGAGATAATTATATATTAATACCGATGCTGATATTTATTACTTATTAGATGCCAAGTGCCAGTGGTTAGGGCTTTGTGTCTTAACTACTAGGCCATTTTGTACCCAGGGCTTAGCGTATAGTCAATGTTCAAAAAAATGTGAACAATTATAAAGATCATGATCATTATCACCAAAGTGTGAACAGCCAATCTTCACTGCCCTTGACAGTATGTCTATACAATCACGCCCCCTTTCACAAAGCTCCTCCCAGCGCCTATCTCTCCCCTAGCCCTCTTGGGTTCCTTTCCTTCTAGCCACACCGAACCTCCAAAGCACACTGTTCTGAAGGAAAGCCCGCTAGATTCAGAGTCCGTGGGAGACCTGTGTGATCCTTTATTGTGGCCTGGCCTGGCCTGGCCTGGGATTACTCATGACCTTGAACAAACTGCTTCTAGCCTCATGGTTTCCCGTCTTCAGAATATGATCGAGGTCTAGTTGCCTATTTGTCGCTAGTACTGTAGGATCATGGGGAGAAGGATACAGGCATACCACGGAGATATTGCGGCTTCTGTTCCAGACCATTGCAATAAAGCAAGTATCCCAGTAATGGGAGTCACATGAACTTTTTGGTTTCCCAGTACATATAAGAGTTATATTCACACTGTAATGTAGTCTATTAAGTGTGCAATACCGTTATGTCTAAAAATACGATATTGCTAAAAAATGCTAACCATTACCTGAGCTTCAGCGAGTCATAATCTTTTTGCTGGTGTTACCTTTAGTTTGTGAAAAACGCGATATCTGCGAGGCTCAATAAAGCGGAGCTCAGTAGAACATGGTATGCCTGTGTGGTTTGCAAACACAAAGGAAGGCGTCTTTAGTGCACTCCCCACTGGAGAGACTAAGTGAGATGAGAAGCATGTGCTTAGCTCTGGCTAAGGCTTAGGAAACACGTTCCAGAAGCCAGTGTGCTGTATCCAGGGCTTAGCACAGCACCCTGGCACATCCTAGGTCCTCAACAAACGATTTGTTGGCGCTGAAGATAATGTATGATTTTAGCTCAAGGACTTGTTCTCTTCGCCTGCTGCAAGCCAGGGACCAGCTGCCACCCAGTCTCCCTCCAGCTACCCCAGACCTGGAAACTGGAGCTCAATGCTACGTGCCATTTGTTTTCCTTTGGAAATGAAAAAGTAAAACTGGTGCTAAGTTATGTCACACAAGCTTTCATTGCTGCTGCTGTATTTCCTATTCCCTGTCCTGCCATACCTCCCCCAAGATACTTTTCCCTTTGAATTGTCCTCTAGAATCTGCAAGGTCCAGCTGAAGTCTGGGGGTCATATTTTCTGAGGGTGAAAAGCTGACCATCTGAGTAGCTTGTTTTCCTTCACGACTGTATGGGACTTATTGCCCCACTGCCAACTCCCCACACATTTGTCTCTGCCTCCCAATTGCCCCCTTTTTGCTCCTAATATGCCCACCTCTCAGAGACCACTTCTTAAACTCTAAACGGAATCTGAAGCCAGGGCCAAGCAGCTGGGCGGCATTAAGGGTGGGCCTGAGCTCCCTAAGAGTTCCTGCAAAGTGAAGCAGGCCCCCAGCGAATGCACTTTGGAATCCTTCACAATAGCCTCAATTTTATTTTGTTAGTGTAAAGTCTTCTGAAAGAGATTTAGGGACAACCACCTCCATCTTTCAAATAGGAATGATTCCACATTATAGGGTTGTTATAATAACTGTGAGGATAAAGTCAAATAATGAATGTGAAAGTGGCTTTTGAAAACAGTAAATGCCACCAAATGTCAAATAATATTATTCCAAGTAACATTTGGGCTCCATATATTGCCAAACTCTGTCTAGAAATATAGTTAGTTGCTTATTTCCCCTTGGGGATGCCCTCCTTACCCTGAGCTATGTGGCAAGTTTTCCAGGTGGACTGTGCCTCTTGCTTTTATCTGTGATCCCTCTGGTCCCTGTCATAACACCTTTTATGTAGTGGCCACTTGGTCAGTACTTCTCGAACTGGGTCACTTACAAGTTATTATTGTCTTGATCAAACTTCCTTTCTTTCTACACCTGTGGCACTAATTGAGAAATTTCCAAGTGACTGAACTGCCCCCCCGCCCCATCTAAGAGAATAAGAGACACAATGTGTGTTTCCCAAAGTCCTGGCATTGTAACGGTACCCTTTTAACTAGTTCACTTTTGTATGAAATGTGAGGAACACAGATTCAGACGTAAGAAGTGTCACAAATTGGAGACTTGAAGAATCAAGTTTTATGAGGGTGAAATAAGAGAAAAATAGGCCAGATCTACAAATTGTTTAAGTCCGTGTTGGAGTGCTTTTGGTCTCTTCTGGGATTTCCTGGAGCCCCGGAGACTGGTATTCACCATCCGCATATGCATATATAAAAATATACTGTCTATAAATAGCCACCTGCCTTTTCAGTGAAATTAAAGATGGGAGAGTTGGAAGAGAATTTCCTGGTATAATTACAGGGTTCAAACCTACAGCTGTTACACTCATAGTTCTACTCAGAGAATCTCTAATATCACTATTTTCTACAAGCACATTAAAAAAAAAGATTCTACTTTTCCTCTAACAGTAAAACGCTATCAACAGGACATTTATTCTTGCCAAGATTGCTGACATACCTGCTTTAAAAGATTGGGTGTTGTGTGCGGTTATTGTGGAGACTAATTTTGTTTTATAAACTGCAGAAAATTTTCACAAGAGTTTCTGCCCCTTATCTAGGGATTAACACCAAACTCCTGCCAATATTTCTCTTAACCTTTACATGTGCCCTTTCACAAACACTCTCCCTCACATATTTTCTGCTTAGATGCACCTCTTTAAAAAAAAATCCCTGAGCTTCTAAAAGTCTTAGGTAAGAATCAACTACAGGCTGCATGCGCAAATCCACTCCGCTTCTCTGCCCCATGTGTCCACCCCCAGCCTCTTCTGGGTGCAGACATGCCCGCCCCCCCCCCCCCCCCAAGCTGTGAAGATTTGAATAATTGGTGGAACAGGCCTGGATGATCCAGAAACCTTAGAAGGAAGAACCGAGAAATGTGTGCACAGTCCATCCATTTGGTGAGCCTTCTGATGCCTTAATCTTGGGGAAGATAGAGACTGCTGATTGCATCCTCTTTGCCAGGCATGGGAGGCAGCCTACCACCATGCCTTCAAAAGTCATCAGGCGAACATCTGGGCTCTGAAGGAGGAGGCTGTTCTCATGTCACAGTGACCACAGCTTGCGGTTCCTTGAGGGAAGAGAGTCAGCCGGTGGTATTATTGGCCAGTTCATCCCAGGACCACCATGAGGCCTCCGCCCTCCTGTGATGGGAGTCGTTCCTGTGCCAGAGTGTATGCCCTACCCCAGAGACTGAGCCACTCTGCCCGCTACGAGAGTTCCTCACAGAGGCGGCTAAGAAGCTAGGACTCAGGTGCCACCCAAAAGGGACAATGCTCACAACTGTAGGACTCGTTTTAGTTCACGGACAGAAAGCTCCATGTGTCACACCTGGGGGGCGGATGTCATCCACATGACCACAGTTCCAGAGGTGCTTCCTGCTAAAGAGGCTGGACTTTGCGAAGCAAGTATCGCCATGACAACAGATTAACATTGCTGGAAAGATCAGAAGTGGTTTCAGGGGACCAGGATTTAAAGGCCCTGAAAAAAAAAGCCAATAAGATTTACTCCTCACTGCCATACCTCAGATAGGGTCCATGGAATGGTCAGAAACCCTCCCTAACCTGAAGAATAAGGCCCATTTCTCTGTTTTATTACATTAAAATAGCATGGCTGCCCAGAAGATAAGAAGACTTTCTCATTCTAGTCCTTTGGGAAATTCCTGCTCGATTAGAAACGTAGAGAAGCTTTCATGCCCCTGCCCACTAAGGAAGAAAGGTGATCAGACCATACCAGGCCAGTGTGGAAGATGCCTTCTGAAAGACATGGACTGCTTCAAAAAACAGGGAAAGCCGACAACCAGTAAACATGTGGAAAAATCCCTACACCTTAGAAAAAAAGACAAGAGCACACCATCCCTCTTCCCTCATTAAATTCATAATAAAGGGTGGGAGGCGACATCCAATTTCCTATGTTGCCAAGGAATATGAAGACAAAATGGAACTCGAACTATTGGTATCACTGTAAATCGGTACAATCTTTCTGGAGAGAGTTGGGTAAAATCAAAAGGCTTAAAAATGCTTACACTTTGTTATGCAGGTTACTTTACTCCTCTTTAAAAAATTAAAAATGCATCCAAAGAACTATATATAAAGAAGGATGTTTAATATAGTGTTAGTTTTAATAGTGAATATTCAAAACCAACTGACTGTCCAAAAATTGGGGATAAATGATGGGTTAGCTCTAATTAGATTGTGAAGCAGCCAACTGAAGATCATGTTTTTAAATACTATTTAATTAATGTCCTAAAGAAGTGGTTGCTCTATACTATAAAATGAAAAAAAGGGTATGTAAGCATTTTACAGTACTAATTTTGTTCCAAAATTCTAATTAGCAGGCTCACACACATGGCTGATGTGTTTGTAAATGCACACACACAAAAAAAAACTAGAAAAAAAAATCATCATTTGTTATTGTATTTTGGAGGTATACGGGATAATTTTAATTTTCTTTATATTTTTGTCTTTACATTTTTTCCCATATGAATATAATGAAATAGTAACGTTATTTCAAAAATAAAAATTACTTAGAAAGAAAAAAAGAACTACATTAAGGACAACCACAACGTGAAAGGAATTAAACTGAGCACTTTTATCTCTGCTTACAAAAAAGCAGGTAGTAATTTATTCATACCCAGTCTTTGTTCCCTCAGTAAAGACCGATGCTCTTCCATCTCTGAGAGCCCCGACGGACCAGGCGGTGCTGGGGAGAGGAAAGGGACACATTTACGGGAGCAGTCACGCAGCTCTCCCCGCAGAAGGGTCTAAGTGCCTGTAGCAGTTAATTTGTGAGCAAAGAACCCTGTTGGGAGCCTTCCACCTACCCTAAAAGCAAACATTCTTCTTAATAGGCCATATTAGTGTGGTGTTAAAAAAAAAAAAAAAAGCATGCTTTAACCTAAAAGGTGTCATTTTATGAACAAAAACTGGATAAACCTTAAGAGACTAGAAGTGGCTATTTTTTGCCTTCCTGGATGCCCAGATCTTCCCAGGTGAGGTGACCTCACACCCATTGTGATGCTCAGACCCAGGAGGATCTTAGAGCTGCTCTCTGCACAGAGTGCAGCCGCGTGACTTCCTCCTCCTGGGGAGGACCGTCTGTCGCTGGCTTGCACTCTGTATTTGTGAAGCGCGCCAGCCTTGTGTGTGAGCCTGTTAATTAAAACAAAAACAGAACTGTTTCTGTGGGGCTTTAGAAGTGCAGAACCTTAGAGCCGAGGAAGGGAAGAAAAACAGCAGCATCCAGGCTACTGCTGGGTCTCCAGGGCCGCCTGAGAATGAGGCAACTGTATTGTGAAAAGCCAGGAAACAGCACCTGAATTAAAGAAGAGAGGCAGGTGAAAAAAAAAAAAAAAAAAAAAAAAGCTAGCAGGCTTGGAATTGGAAGTATTTAAGAATGCCTTTATCATTTCCCCGAGGGACTGTTTAATATCAAAGTGCCTGGATAGTGAAGGCTTCTCAGTCTAATCTGATTCCAAAGTCGGCTTCTGGGACAAGAGGGAAGAATAGCTTCAGTGGCTTCTGAGGCTTTTCCTGGGGTGAGGCCTGGAGTCTATTCCTGCCAGAGCTGCTGAGTCACTGCCACCTTCACTGCCACCTCGGGGAGTCACTTGACCTCTGGTTCAGTTGACCTAGAAGGGAGAATGCAGCTTACAGCTGAGGAATGCTCCTTAGGCAAGGCCCTTGCTATTATCTGGAATCGTCCCAGGACTTTCCCAGCCACCTGAACCCAAGGGACCTAAGTATTAACAATTCAGATAAGGTTCATCAGGATAATGCAAAACACGAATCAGTTTACACACACACACGCACACACACACGCGCGCACACACACACACCCCTTACTGAATTCTTCCCAAGAAAAGCAGACCAACAATATCTTCTAGTTCTCTCTGGAATACGTACTTCACCTCTGAAGGGAAGTAAAAACATGGATCAGATAGCAGCTCTTTAAAAGCGATGCTTATTCTGTACCTTCAGTCAGTTATCCAAAGCAGGATGTGAAAAGGCTTACCGGAGTGTGTGGTGGGTGGTGTGGACAGAGGCAGGAAGCAGCAACAACAGAAAAAAAATTAAGGGACACTTAAGGCATTCATGACCTTTTAAAAGAATACAATGAAAAAGAGACCTCATAAAAAAATGTATGCACACTTTAATAGCTGATGATCGCTCAATTGATGTTTTTTTTTTTTTTTTCAGATTTAACCCATTTTGGAATTGATAATTATTCAAAGTGTGTATACATTTTTGGGGGATACCCTATAGATCACCTCTTCCTCTTTGAGACCCATCCAATGTGTTTCTCCACACCTTGTTTCCATACCACTAAAGCTTAGTTTTTTTGGCTTACTGATATATATATAGGCACTGTAAACTAAACAAACATTCACTTGGTATTTTAAAAAAAATTTATTTTGTGATCTGTACATGTGATAAAGTGGGGCTTCCTTGTAGACTTTTAAAGGCAAAACAAAACAAAAATCCAAAGTAAAAATGTATAAATACAATATATATTTTCTTACAAAAATGGGAGATTTACAAAATATACATACCACACTTGTCTATTTTACAAATTTCACATGCAAGAGATACAACACAAAAGATGCCAAAGAACTGTGTAGTGGGAGTTTTAAAAATCTGACAAGTGAGACAGTTTTTGAGGTTTAAGAAACCCAAGGTCAATAACTTTCATATAAAAAGCAGCTCCACGCGACTGAACATTATAGAAAGTAACTTGTATTCCTGACAGTACCTTCTATGATTTAAAAACTGTTCAAAACAGCATTTTAAAACTGTTTTGAGAAATAGGACAGTGTTGCAAGATTGGAGGGTGGTGTCAAAGGTGGAGTAAAGGTTAGTTCCCATGATCCTCTGCTCAGCTTTAGACCATTATGCAAAAGAATCAGAGTTCTATTATAGAAAAAAAAAGTACATGATTTAAGATTAATAAATTTAAGTCACCCAGCACATTTCAAAGGACTCCAGCATTACTTTGAAGTTTACCTTCTTTTAATGACTTTCTTTAAGAAGGGGGCCCCTCATTTGAATAGTGCTCTTCATTTACTATCATTTCTGCAGGTCACCTCCCCACCCAGCCACACAAAGACGGGATCAGCATACACATGATGTGTTATAGATGGATTTATGGGACTATGGAAACAGGACAAAAATTTTTCTTAGTTCTAAAATTTAACTTGTCTGTATTATGGAGGCTGAAAACATTATGCTCTTCCTTTTACCTAGGAGGATTCAAGTTGGAGAAAAAATATAGAAAGAAAACCTACAGGCAGGTTTCTAGGAAGAAAAAAAATGAAGGGAGGGATTTCCCTTCACATTTTAACAGAGCCCATTTCATTGGATCATGTGTTCTAAATTAAAATTGATATAAAGCAAACAACAAACCCCCTTGAATTTCCTCTGGCCAAGTCAGAATCTCTGACCCAATGGGGGTATGGAAACACACTTGCCTTTCACCTTTCCTTAAAAAGGAATGTTTATCTCAACCAAATTAACATCCAGAGAGAAACCTCAGGTTTGCACTACTTTGCCTGTAAAATTTGCTGTCTTCACAGTGATGCCTTTCCTCAGAGAGACACTTTTGTTTCCTCTTTTGTCTCTTACAACAAAGACAAGGGGGAAAATGCATTCCTGTTTTGAAAAGCAACAAGTCATCACTTCTTTTCAGGGTATCAAACAAAATAAAACACCCTTCTTTCTTCCTCCGGCTTTCCCCAGAAAATAAAAAAAAAGCAGAAATACCTACTACTCCTTTGCATCATCTCCAAAGGCTACCTTCATTTCTTTTGCATCCTCACATTAGGATTCCAGGAGGCAGGCCTCCCAAGACTTCCAAATGCTTATTTTTCAAGACTTGAAAGGAGTAAGGGGGTGGGGGGTGGGGGAAGCAACAGGCGGGAGGGGGGCAGGGCAGGAGAGACTGTGGACTGTAATGTCTGACCCTGGAAATTAACCCATCTGGGCTCCAGTTTGGCCCCAGTGAAAAGAGATTATGGTTTGACCACCGCTTGACAAGGGCACCGCAGGGAGTCCACCCTTTTTCAACAAAGCGGCCGCCGCAGACAGAGCTGTACCTTTCACCCGGGCCTCACGGGAGTGAGGACAGGCCGCTGGTCTAGCAGCAGGGGAATCGCTCACAGCCCCAGGGCAGCCGGAGCTGGGAGACACTCAGCACTCCCTGCTGTTCTCACTCCTCTCCACAGGCCCAGGCCGTCCGTACCGTACATGACAAACACCATCGTTATTAGGATCATCATCATTATCCTGCAAGTCTTTGCCAGAAGTCCTTTCATCCAAACCGTCTTCCCACTCAGGCCTCCTTTCCAAACCTCGTCCCACACCCACAGAAACCTTTTCCCTTCCAGGTCACTTCTCCTTGGAGGGGGAGGAGGTTCAGGAACAAGCCCCCCCCCCCCATTTAGAAGTTCTTTCCCTCCCGCGCCTTTCCCTCTATTAAGGAGTGGGGGGCAGAAGGGGGAGGGCTCATACCGCAGTCTCCCCCTTGCTGCTGTGGCTGAGTCTGTGGTAGAAGCGGCGCCACGACTGTAGGGTTTTGCCAGACCAGATCCAGAAGCCGGTGGTGATGCCCACGATCATGGTCATCAGGTACTTGATCATGAAGACGGTGAAGTCGGGGCTCATGGGCGGGAAGTGGCCGGGCGGGCAGGGCACCGCGTAGCTCTTGCAGGTCTGCAGCAGCCAGGTGCGCTCCCAGTGTTCGCGGAAGGCCTGCTCGTAGAAGTAGCAGGCCAGCACGATGGTGGCGGGCACGGTGTAGAGCACGCTGAAGACGCCGATGCGCACCATGAGCTTCTCCAGCTTCTCCGTCTTGGTGCCGTCGTGCTTCATGATGGTGCGGATGCGGAAGAGCGACACGAAGCCGGCCAGCAGGAAGGACGTGCCGATGAAGAGGTAGACGAACAGGGGCGCCAGCACGAAGCCCCGCAGCGCGTCCACGCTGGACAGGCCCACGTAGCACACCCCGCTGAGCAGGTCCCCGTCCACCTGGCCCATGGCCAGGATGGTGATGGTCTTGACCGCGGGCACCGCCCACGCCGCCAGGTGGAAGTACTGCGAGTTGGCCTCGATGGCCTCGTGGCCCCACTTCATGCCGGCCGCCAGGAACCAGGTGAGCGACAGGATGACCCACCAGATGGAGCTGGCCATGCCGAAGAAGTAGAGGACCATGAAGAGGATGGTGCACCCCTCCTTCTTGGTGCCCTGCGCCACCGTGCGGTAGCCGTCGTCGGAGAAGCGCTCCACGCACACTGCGCGGTCCTCCAGCAGGAAGCCGGCCACGTGCGCCACGGCCACCATGAAGTAGCAGCCCGACAGGAAGATGATGGGCCGCTCGGGGTAGCTGAAGCGCCTCATGTCCACCAGGTAGGTCAGGACCGTGAAGAGCGTGGAGGCGCAGCACAGCACCGACCAGACGCCTACCCAGAGGCGGGCGAAGCGCCGCTCCTCCTCCTTAAAGTACATGAGGCCGTTGGCGCGGCCAGGCTCGCACGGGGCGCCGCAGTCGCGCTCGCCCAAGAAACGGTAACCCAAGTAGGGGGGGACCTTGAGCTGCCGGGGGCATGAGAAGGGAAAGGAGGACCTGCCCCTGCTCTCAGCCGCCCCCGGGGGCAGCGCGGTGAAGGGCAGGTCGGGCAAGTAGGGCGCGGTGGGGTAGGCCGTGGGGCCGCCGCCCGGACCCCCGGAGCCGTCGGACGTGTTCTGGCCCACGCAGATCTCGCCGGCGCCGTGCACCGGGAAGTTCTCGCAGCGCAGCCGCTCTGGCCACTGGAAGCCGAACTTGTTCATGAGCGCCTCGCAGCCCTGGCGGGCGCGCTCGCACAGGGAGCGGCACGGCGGGATGGCCTTATCCAGCACGGTGCACACGGGCGCGTACATGGAGCACAGGAAGAAGCGCAGCTCCGGGGAGCACTGCACCTTCACCAGCGGGTAGAACTGGTGCACCTCGAGGCCCGCATCCTCTTGGTTGGTGTGGCCCAGCAGGTTGGGCAGGATGGTCTGGTTGTAAGCGATGTCCGTGCAGAGCGGGATGGAGATGAGCTGGCAGAAGCCGTGGTCTGGCACCGAGATGCCCTTCTCGCCGTGGTACGGCTGCGCCCCGGCGCCCGCGGACAGCGCGCCTAGGAGCGCAAGCGCCAGGGCGCATAAGCCCCCGGGAGAACGCGGCGTGGCCGCGCCGGCGCCCCGCATCGCCGGCCGTGGGTGCAGCGGCGCTCTCAGCTGGAGGATCGCGACGAGGCAGCCGAGGGAGGCTCGGATCCGGGGAGGCGCCACCGCGCCCGGCGCATGAGAGTCCTCCCGGCGCCGGGGCCGGGCCGTGGGCGGCGCGGAGCCGGGGGCGCTGCAGCTGGAGTGCCCGCGCCGCGGGGGCGCCGCCGCCACCTCCGCCCAGCAGTCGCGCCGCCGCCGCCGGGGGACCAAACTCTTCGGCTCGGGCCGGGCGCGCCGCCTTCTCCTCCTGCCGCGACGTAACGGTGCGGCTTTTCCTGCGGCGAGGAGCAACAAGCGTCTCCAGTTACTCCCCTTGAAAGTTTGCCCAAGTCTCTCGACTCACAGCGCACAGCAACGCGCGCGCCCCCCACACCAAGCCCAGCCCCCGGCGGGCGAGGACCCGGCGCCGCCGCCTGCGAGCCAAGGCCGCCGCCGCGGCGGTGCTGCTCCGCCTCCTCGCCTCGAGGCTCGGCTCGCCGCCGCCTCCTCCTTCGCCTTCTTTTCAACTCCCCGCTCTTTCTTCGGCCCCCAAGGCTCGGCCCCAAGTTTCAGCCGAACGGCCGCTTCTCGCTCTGAGTCCAATCGGTGCCTTGGAACCAAGAGCTCAGTGAGTTCTTTTTCGAAATCCAGTTACACGGAGTCCGCAGCTGCGAGGTCCCGGTGCCCGCGGCCTGGGCCTGGCCTCTCCAGCCCTGAGCAGCCCTGGCCCGTGAGTCCCGGCGCCCGGCGCCCGCCGCCGCCCGCCCGCAGGGAGCGCAGAGTAACGCCTCGCAGCCGCGCCGCTCGCCAGAAGAAGCGTCGGGCTCGCGGGGTCCCGGGCCGCCCCGCCCCCTCCCCTCCCCCCATTCACAAACCACTCCGGGGGCGGGCCCTCGAGGTCCAGGGCTGCCCAATGGCAGCCTTTGTTTTCTGTGCGGCCGCCTTCGGATTGGGTGGAAGTCAGAAGGGGGCCGGCGAGGGAACCTGAGAGGCGGTGTCTGCAGCGCTCTGGGCGGATTCCTGCGGGGAGGGGCGGGGGGCTGGGAGAGAAAAGTTAAAAACTTTTACCCCTGAATTCGCTCGGGTGTTGAGGGGGTACGCGCACCAGAAAGGGAGTTTGCTTGAGAGATTTGTTCCTCTTCTGGGTGCACTAAAACACACATCCCTGAATGGCGCATCGGGATAGACTTTTGCGGGGAGAAGCTGAGAATAACACAGCGCCTGAGCAGAGAGAGTCGCGGTAGCCCTTCTGGGTCTGAAAATGCTGGGTTTCTCTGGACTTTTAGGCAGCCGGGTCCTACTAGCAGGGTTCGGTAAGGGCCGAAAGGGGGTGCACCTCGCAGATCGCTTTTCTCTCTCCAGACCCCAACACACCACGTGAGGCCACAATCCCCTCTCCCCGCTACTCCGGGTTGTAAAAAAGGAGGAGGGGCCGCAGCGAGGAGAAAAGGGAGTCGAGAGGAGGGAGACGACTAAGGCGGGAGGAAGGGCAGACCCCTCCTCCGAGAGCGGCGGGAGCAGGGGACCCTGGCCCCGGACTACCTCGCCCGCGCGCACGGCCCAGAGTACAGGGTAGCTTTAGTGAGGTTATAAGAAAACTAAGCGTTGGGGGTGAATGGTTATACAAGTACCTCGAGCCCGAGTGCCTAGGAACACTCTGTACGGGTTAAAGCGAGGTTTCAGTGGCCCTGTTTTCCCATCTTAGTTGCAGAAGCAATACTTTGATCCTCTGTTTGGAATCTGGGAAGAAAAGTTTTAATGCGTGTTAGAAAACAGGGCATTTGCTAGTTAAAGAGTTTTCAAAAACACAAAGAGAGGTAATTTTAGTTCTCGGGTAGCGTTTTCTGATTGGCAAGCGTCCTTTTGTTCCGTCACATCTTCGCCCCGCTCCAGGCACTGGACGCCAGCGCGCGCTCTCGGGTTCCTCCAGGCGAGATCGGAAGTTACCGCGCGCGGGCGGGGGTCCCGGCGCCTCTCCCCTCTCGCGGGGCAGCCGGGAACATCAGGCATCCCCACGCAGGAAAGTGACATGTTGAGAAAGGAAAGATCTGCCACTCTCTGTCGCACACGCACACGCAGTCACAGAGCAATCCTATACTTTAACAAACGTTCCTCCTGGCCGAGCCCTTCCTCCTGGCGCTGGAGCCCTGAGGGGTTTCTGATCGGGTTTCGTGTTTGCAGAAGTTGCTGCCTCTGCTGCCCCCGGTGAGCCTCTTCTCTAGCGAGGAAAAAACTGATCCCGAAATCTAAGAGAATTAACTGGGTTCCTTCCCTTTCACGGGAGACTTGGGCTTCCTCGGTGTTCCTTTTATTTTCTTTATTTCCACAGTTCTTTGTCGTTCCCCACTCCTGTTAATGCGACTGGAGGGCTGAATCACTTGGGCCAACGTAAGGCACCAGACGCTCGCATTTTTCCATCGGACCCTCAACAGGAATCCTCATCGTTTTCTTCCAAAGCATCCGTCTCCCCCTCACATCCACGACGGCATGTTTAATTTACTTGGGCGTTTCTGCCTCAAGGTAATATGAAGGATTAATGACATTTGCTTCTAAAATGTCTCATTTCTTCCTTGTATTTTTTTAAGGGCTCCTCTTTTTTCTTCCTAAATTGATATTCTTATTACCTAACCTTGGGCAGCATTGATGCTGTGTTGAAAGATGTTGCTTAAAGATAGTGCTGCTGCTTTGCTTTGTCATTTAAAGTGTGTGGTGGTGGTGCTGGTGGTGCTGGTGGTGGGGTGGGGGTGGGGGTGGGGGTGGGGTTGAAAATCCTTTTTTCTCTTCACAAGCTTCAGGATATCCTCCTTTTCTAAATCATATTTTCTTGCTTATTCATTAGGCCCCTGATCTAAGTCACCTCTGCTTATTGTGGGAGAAATTGCAAGCACCGTCATTAAATAACATGAAAACCAACAGGATAAAATACTGTGTCTCAAATGCAACTAAAACCAGTTTAGTTGATGAGGCTTCTATTCAGATTATAGACCCAGACAGCTCCCTGGTGTTAGGTAATAGGGATAATTATTTAAAAAGAAAAGCACAAAAGATGAATCAAATATTTTAAAACCAGTCTACACATAAGATGCAGAAAACCCATCCCAGGTGGAAAAGATCACAGAGGAGTGTCTTCTTGCTGTGTCCCAGGCAGACAAGTATAAAAAACAGAGAAGCAAAACCCAATCCAGTGGAGAGTGTTTTGTTTTTAAGATGATTAAAAAACACACACACACCTCACTCCAAAATTATTCTGGAAAAATCAGAATTTGCTCTTTGTGAGAGGGTGGGGTAGCCTCCCATGCCAAACCTGATATAGAATGTTAGGGTTTCCAGGAGCTAGGTTAGAACAGGAAAGTGAATTCGCAATTTGGCTAACAAGTCTGTTTTAGCTTCTTTGAGAAATGTAGTAACATTGGTCCACATTCTGCCCAGGATCAATTTAATGTTCTTTTCCAAGCAACACCTTCCACCCCCAATTCCTGAAGCCACTAGCTGGTATCTTCCTTGGTGAGCTGAGGGTGGAAAGTTTTGTAACTGTTTGCTGCAGAACTTCCCATTGTCCCTGCCCTTTAAAACAGCAAAGGCTTTTATTTCTTCACGTCACAGCCATATGGCCCCACAGAAAAGTGATGCTACTCTTTGGCCCCAGTTATTTAAGTGCTACTTATTTTGGCCAAGTCCCAGGTTCATCTAGTTGAATTACATTCTGATGTCAGGCCAGATTTGAAAATGGCCACCTTCGTGGTGCCACAATCCTGTGGTTGTAGCGAAACTCCAGCTGCAAGAATTACTCATGCAAGACCAGAAAGGGCAGCTTGCAGCATCGCGTCTACTTCCCTTTCTGGCCTCTCTTTTACCAGATAATTTGTGACTTCATAACATAGAGGACTTTTGAGTTGCCAGTTGCCAGGTTGCCATTGACTTACTTCCTTTCCGTGTAGTTTGGGGTGTTGGATCAATCTCAAAATGGAAACGGTCTTACCCTGAAAGCAGACTTTTAAGTGTTATGAACATTAAAGATTGAATAAGAGGAGGCCACGCTAAAGTCCTGTTAGGAGTGCGAGGCCCCACCCAGTGGAGGTGATTTATATCATGAAAATGTTTGATATTGCCTTTGTGACTTGAGGGTTGCATTAGTTATCTGTTGTCATATGACAAATTACCTCAAAATGTAACAACTTAAAACAACAAACACTATTGCACAGTTTCTGTGGGTCAGAAATCTGGGTGTACTTAGTGGGTCTTCTGGCTTGGGGTCTCCCATGAGACTACAATCAGAGAGTTGGTTGGGACTATAGTTACCTCAAGGTTTGATTCAGGAGGATCAGCTTCCAAACTCACTCATGTGGCTACTGGCAGGCCTCAGGGTATCCATTTCCAACTCATCACATGGCCGTTGGCAGGCCTCAGGTTCTTGCTAGCTGTCGGCCAAAGACATCAGTTCCTTGTGATGTGGGCATCTCATAAGGCCAGTTAAAACATGGTACCTTGTGCCCTGGCCAGTGTGGCTCACTTGGTCCAGCATTGTCCCTAGCACTGAAAGGTCGTCAGTTCAATTCCTGGTTGGTGGTTGGGGCACATGCACAGGCTTTGGGCTCAATCTCCGGGTCGGGGTGTTTGGTAGGCAGCCAATCTCTCTCTCTCTCTCTCTCTCTCTCTCTCTCTCCTTCACTCTAAAATAAAAACATATTTAAAAAACATGGCTATTCTGGATTAGTTTCCTCAAGAAAATAAATTACATAAATAAGAAAAAAATGAATAAACATGGCACCTTGTTCCCCCAGAGCAAGTGCTGAGAGAGAGCGAGAGAGAGAGAGCGAGAGAGAGAATGAGGGGCAGAGAGCTCTCGAAAAAAAAAAAAGGCAATGGAAGGCGTAGTCATTCTGTAACCTAATTTTGGAAGTGGCATCCTGTCACTTTTGCCATATTCTATTCATTAGAAGCAAGTCACTAGGTTTATCCACACTCAAGGGACAGCAGGGGCTACATGTGGGCATGGAAATCCATTGAAGGGTGAGGACCACTGGGAGCCAATTTAGAGACTGTTTATTATAAGTATTATTCATTCACTCCCAAAGTACTATGGAAGTGAGGCCAAAGAGAGAAACAACTCTTGGGTCTCTGCCCTCTGGGAGTCCGGAGAAAAGTTCACAAATAAAACCATATGTTGATTGGTTCTGACACCACTTGCCTCTGTTCAAATCAGAACAGAGCTCTAACTCTGGCCAACTGTTTTTTCCAACACATGCCATTGGACTAGAGGGAGAAAGAACGCAGAGGAAGTTAGTTAATTGAAGACCACACACAACCCCGGGGAGAACCTCCAAGTGCAGAGGGTGGGACGATTTGGGTTGTGAAATCTATACTCAAAGGACAGAACGTTAGAATGTAGCATGTAGAAAGAGAGTTTGGGTATTTGGGTTGTGAGGTAAAAGTACCTTCGGTGATTGCCACCCATGCCTAGTCTGTAGGGTATTGTATTGATGGATAGGAAGGGTGTCAGAGGTAGTACAGACCAGTTTAGTTCTGCTTTTCAGCATCGATTTTCTGCCCTGCCTCAGGCAAGTCACTAAACCTCCCAGGGTGCTGTGAGAATTAATGAAATAATATTTATAAGATTTTTTGTGGTCTATGGGCAAAAACATCAAGAGGGCAGAATCCTGGTTTATTTTATCTTTATGGATGCAAATCATAGCGATAAAATAAAAGACCAATTTAGGTGCATATTTTGTGGTTTTGGTTTTTTGCTGAAGTTGTAACTTTTTACAGTGGTATGTTGGTAAATGTTTAATGACCAATTTTATAGGATGAAATCCCTGATCTATATACATTTGCCAATTTCCATGGTGTAAATACTGCTACTAGCACTGATTACCAAACAACTGAACTTGGAGTTTGGAAAAGATGGACAGCAGCAGCTCTGACAAACCTCAGAGAGCTGGCTGTAGCACACACCACTGGGTGAAAACGCACATCTCTTCTGACTGTCTCCTGGTGGATGGGCCCACAGCTGTGGAAGGCTGACCTCCAAGGATTAGTGCCAGCCCAGGAGAGGCATCCATTCAGGGTTGACTAACAAGGCTTAGCCTTGCAGCCACCTTCCTCTTGCTCATGTTTTAGATAGAATTGAAAAAGATACCTCCTAGGATTGCAATTGATACTGAGTGATTGCAAACGTGTTGCAGGGTAGGAATTATCGGTAAAGACCCAGGAGATCTCTTCCTCATGAGTCGTTAGGAGAAATATATGCTCTAAAGCATATAAGGTCCTTAACATGGTGTGAGGCTGCCAGTTGTTCCCCAATATCTGTTCTTCCCTTCTTCCATAGTAATAGAGTTCCTAGTCTTTAGCGAGACATAAAACCACTGGAAATAAAGACTCCATATCAAAGCCTCCCTGTGTCCATCTACTAAGTCTGGCCAGTGGAATATCGGCTGCAGTGTTCTGAGCAACACAAAGGGAGTAGGCGTACTGTCCTTCCCTCCTCCTGCTGGCTGGAACTCCAGAGGCTATTGTAGACATAAGATAATTTTGGGAAAGGAGAGAAAGATAGAAGGATCCCGAACACTGTAGTGCACCTGACCAGCCTGGGATTTCTCAAACAGGAGATCAAAATAAACATTCTTTTAAAATAAGCCAACATTATTTTAGTTTTTTTGTGTGCCTCTCAGCCACGCCTAATCCTAACTTATCTCATATTGCCTGGCGCATAGTAGACATTCATCAAGTGTCAGTTTTCTTCACCATCTTCCTTTGAAGGTTCCACAGCTCTTGTGATATTACTTGTATGCTCTCTTGTATTTTCGTGCTTACCTTACCCCCAACCTATTCATCTGACTAAAGGTATTTGAGAGGAGAATCTGTGCCTTGCTGTTCTCCTTTGCCTTTCACAAGGTAGACGTTTGATTTGTTCAACCAAATGGTGCAATTCATCGGTCAGATGAAGTCCAGTGAAAATAAGAAACCACGAATTGCAGAAATGCAGGATGGTGCAAGACTGAGCATGGAACACAAGGTCTGGGAGTCACAGCTGAATATGTCAACCATGTCCCATTAACTGTTCTTTTAAGTGGCATGTAAATTTGGGATGCATGAAGTAAATTAAGTGGCATGAAGGAACCAGCAGGAAGAGTAGCCCAAATAAGCAAAACAGATGATTCTCAACAGGAGTGTGGGTGTGGGTGGTGGTAGAAGGATTTCATTTTTTTGAAAAATAGACTTTCAAAAACTACTTCCTAGCCCCTACCCGTGGAGAATCTGCCCACAATCTCCCCATGTGCATTAATGTGCAGCCAGGATCCAAAATGGGAAGACAAGGTGAAAATATTTGGTTGTTTCACTTTGAAAAATATATGAAGTCATTTAACTGTCTTCCCAAGTGTATGCAAGTTTATTTTGAGATGGATGTGGTGCATTTCTCTCTCCCCAGGATCAGAGGGAAGGCTCTAGTTTCAGCCAGGGGAAATGAGGAGAATCCTGGGGGTCTCCTTCCATCACTAACCTCTGGGCCCCGGGCAAGTCAGTTAACCTCCCTGAGCCCATTTCTTCATCTGTGAAGCCAGGAAGCTGGGCTTTGCGATCTGGCCCGGCTCTGGGAGCCTATGGCTGTATTTGGGGGTTCCTCATCTGGGCCAGGACCATCTACAGCCTGGGTGTTATCCTGTGTGCCGTGGAAGTTACCCATAAAGCCAAGTAAGGCTCTTTGCAGTTCCTGACAGCAAGTCAATTGAGGCTCACCACCTGTGCCCCATGTGTGCCCAGAAAGCTGGGCACGCAGAACCCCGAGTGTGCCCTTAAGGGCTACTTGCCCACCGCGTTCCTTCCCTTTCACATTTCCACTTGGGCCCCTTTCCCTCTCCCTGCCTCCTCCTTCTGATTGTAAAATAGCACTTTAAGCCCTAGAGCCAGGCTCTTCAATTAAGGTGCAGACAAAGTGGTTTGACTCCACTTGATTAAAAACCCTGAATGGGAGAGAACACAAACCTCAAAACATTTGCCTTTCAAAGCCAGAGAGGGGAGGGAGAGAGAAACTGTTCTGTGCTCTGAATCTGCCAGATGTCAGTTTAAAGGGGCCTGCAGAATTCCTGAGCCTTTGTTTACCAAACCCTCCCGCCCCGTGGTCAGAACCTCACTGGAACTGGGGCCTGTGGCTACCTGGCTGGAAAGGCCACCGAAAGGCCATCACTGGGTGGGAAGGGTGCTGTGGGGAGCCGTACTTGAATTTTATTTTTTCCCCTTAATTATCTAGGGCTGCCCTAGGAGAAATCTGTCCTCTTTGCGTTGGGGAATTAACCCTTAATCTCCGCAAATGAGGGCAATCAACCCATTTACTAAATAAACACAGATCATTGCAGACTGGCTGCCCCTCTTTTGTGATTTAATTTGGGAACCGCCTCACCTGAGGGAGGAGCTGAGGCGTGGCTGGGCGGGCTACCTGGTCCCTAGAGGGAGGTGGTGGAGTGAAGAGGCGATTAGGAGAAGGTGGAGGGAGCTGGGTTGAGACTAGAGAGGGCTTAGAGATTTCCTTTTCATTACTAAACCGGAGTCCCCCCCGCCTGGCTCGGGTCTAACCTTCTGAATGTATTTGGGGCCTTCCGCTGTTTGGTGTTAATTTTGGCTTTGGAAGTGTGAGCCGGTTAAAGCAACTTTTATGAGAATGCTGGCTATCAGAAGTCTCTGGGATGGGGACAGAGAAGCCCTTTATTTCTTAGTGAACTCATTAATATGTTGAGGAGTCTCCCCTGCTTTTCCCCCTCCTCAGTCACCAGTCACTTTGTTTTTAAGCAGTCACAGAAGTTTGTTCAAGTCCTGGGTAGTTACACGGCAGTGGCATAGAGGGTGCTCAATAAATGACTGACTGAATGAATAAGGTATGTCTTAAGTTGAAAAGGATGAAATAAAACCACGTGGTATTTATTTATTTAAAAATGTATTTACAAATGAATTTGTAAATACATTCATGAATTTTCAAATGAATTTGAAAATGTATTAACAAATGAATTTGCTTTTCTGTGGTGATCTTGAGTTTGTCTCCAAATTATCATGGGAGTTTGGCACCGTGCTGGGAGCCAGCCCCCCTGTGATTTAAAGAAGAAGGGCTGCATTGGAGACAGATTTGGGGATTTATTTTTTTAGACATCAGAGGTCAGTTATTCTTTACCTTCATTTCACAGGAGAAAGCCAAGGTCCAGGGTGGTGGATTGAATGATCCAAGGGTTCACAGAAAGAACTGGAACTGGAATCCACATTTTTGCATTCCTGGTCCTGTGCTTTGTCTAAGTACTTTGCACATAAATGGTCCTCCTTCCCTTCCCTTCCCTTCCCTTCCCTTCCCTTCCCTTCCCTTCCCTTCCCTTCCCTTCCCTTCCCTTCCCTTCCCTTCCCTCTCTTCCCCTCCCCTCCCCTCCCCTCCCCTCCCCTCCCCTCCCCTCCCCTCCCCTCCCCTCCCCTCCCCTCCCCTCCCCTCCCCTTCCCTTCCCTCTATTATCTATCTATCTATTTATCTATGAGCCCACAGTGAGAGATCAGTGTGACTGGCTAAGCAGGGGATCCAGGTTGGCTTGTGCTTGGGGGATCCCTGGAATGCGGTGAGCATGGCTGTTCTTCTTTAGGCCACAGCCTGAACTGACCCCCACAGCTGTGCTTTGTCTGGAAGGACAGGGAAGGGGGTTGGGGGCCAGCTGGACCCCAGAGGTGGGGGAGGGACTTGGGCTGCTCCTGATGGCCATTTGAGCCGGGACAGGGCTGCTGGCCTACTCCTGTGGCCTCCAGCAGACTTGTGAAGAGCTGCTAACAAAATGGAGGAGTTTTGAAAACAGCCAGAAAGGGGGGCGAGGGGGGTTGGAGGAAACATTTAAAGAAGAGATAAACAAAAGAGGCGACAGACTTCTCACTCTGCCAAAAGGGGCTTTGGTTTACCTGTGAAACTTCACTCCTCCTCTTCCCCTAGCCTGACATTTATAAAGCTGGCTCACGGCTCCCAGGGGAGGACCCATTATTTCAAGGCCTTAGTTCTGACGCCGGATTAGTCTTGCTGTGACTTAGCACTCAGGGTTGCTGATATCCTGACCTAAATTATAGTTGGACAGTTAAGAGAAAGCCAAGGATGGACTACAATGTCTGGGGTTAGTCATGTCATTACTATTTGTATTAGCAGCTAACATTTATTCAGTGCTTACTATAGCCAGGCATTGTGCTAAGACCTTAACCCACACTCTTTGAATCTTTAGCTTCAAAACAGCCATTTGAAGTGGCTACTGTCTGTTTCACCCATTTTAGAGATGGAAAAACGAAGGTAGTATAGAGAGATCCAAAATCACACAGATAGTGAGTAAAGAACCGAACTTTGAAACTAGTTCTCCTTTTGAAGAAAAAACAAACAAACAACTTGAGGCCCTGGCCGAGTGGCTCAGTAGGTTGGAGCATGTCCCATACACCAAAAGGTTGTAGGTTGCATTCCCGGTCAGGGCACATACCTAGGTTGTGGGTTCGATCCCCGCTCGGGGCGCATACTAGAGGCAACCGATTGATGTTTTTCTCTCACATTGATGTTTTTCTCTCTCTCTCTTTCTTCCTCTCTCTCTAAAATAAATAAAACATATCCTCGGTTGAGAGTAAAAAAAGAAGAAAACTTGTGGTAAGGAAAGAAGAAAAGGGAAGAAGTTGAGTCTGCTCCTTTGAGTATGAGGCACCTAAGTATGTCTGGCCTGGAGAAAGCCCCAGGGGGCAGACAGGGTGAGCCCAGTTTCCTGTGGAAGCCTCTATGGGACACCTTTCTATCCACCTTCTCTGTAGCCAGCTGTCCAAGAGGACATCACAGACTAGGGCAATCATGGGATGCTGGGTTACTGTGAATAGGATGCTGGGCCTCTCCTAGTAGCCAGCTCACCTTTCTCACTCTGCTAGGAAGAATGAGCTATTTCACATTGGTTTGTAGTATAAATGAAATGGGCAGGGCAAGAATGGTGGGAGAGTTCAAGGCTTTCCATGAACTATTTTGAAAGCTCTTATTTTTGGTACAGCAGGAACTCCCCTCTCTTTGGAGATGCAGTTTGAGAGTAATAGTTGAGAAGATAGGTTCTGTGGATTTGAATCCTTGCTCAGTGACTTGTTAGTTATGTGGCTCTGGATAAGCTATTTACCTTCTCTGGGCCTCAGTTTCCTCATCTGTAAAATGGTGATCCTACTAGTACCTGCCTCATAGGATTGTGAAGATCAAATGAGAAAATGCAGTGACCTTAGTACCTGGCATGTTGTAAGTGCTCAATAAAGGATAATTATTATTGTTCTTTAATGGTTTAAAGAGACAAGTTAGTCTAGACAGAGGGGGGCTAAAGTTTCTGGTTTCCCAGAAGGCTGCCAATGTCTTCCATGCTCAGTTAAGAATCAAAATACTCACAGAAATGGCAGGGCCAGGGGAACATCATGTTTCCATCTAAACCAGTGGTTCTCACCCCGTGGGTCACGACCCCTTTCGCGGTCTGACAACCCTTTCACAGGGGTCGCCGAAGACCATCCTGCATATCAGATATTTACATGACGATTCATAACAGTAGCAACATTACAGTTATGAAGTGGCAACGAAAATAATTTTATGCTTGGGTCCCAACGTGGGGAACTGTATTTAAAGGGCCAGAAGGTTGAGAGCCGCTGAACACATTTCCAATGAATTAACAAGCTGAAGAGATGGATATCTGAAAGTTGCTACAGACCACAGGAGCTCCTGAAGAGAGAGCTTTCTTTTCCAAATCTGTATGCCCTGCAACCCATAGGAAAGATATTTTGGGCATCCCATGTTTATTTCCCCCTACATCCTTTTTAGGCATAGGGCTTTCAGAACAGGAATGGCGCTAAGTACAAATGAAATAAAAAGTGTTATTTTTCATTCCCGGCCAATATGCACACAGAGTTTATCAACATGGAGAAGCTGGACTTCCAAGGGAAAACAGGGAGAAAAGTGAAGGGGCACATATCCCACCATTGTTGCCCTGCCCATTTCTTTTTTTTTTTTTTAAATATATTTTATTGATTTTTTACAGAGAGGAAGGGGGAGAGATAGAGAGTTAGAAACATCGATCAGCCGCCTCCTGCACATCTCCTACTGGGGATGTGCCTGCAACCCAGGTACATGCCCTTGACCGGAATCGAACCTGGGACCTTTCAGTCCGCAGGCCGATGCTCTACCCACTGAGCCAAACCGGTTTCGGCTGCCCTGCCCATTTCATTTGTAATAGAAACCACTTCGAAATGCCCTACTGAGCATTATGCATTTATAGAGCCATGGGCACTGCCCACTTTCACAGTGGAAGGGTCTGAAGTAGTTATTTGCTGCTACATGGCAAGTCCCTGACCGGCAGCATCTGCATGTAGGCCAGCGGTTCTCAACCTGTGGGTCGCAACCCCTTTGGGGGTCGAACGACCCTTTCACAGGGGTCGCCTAAGACCATCGGAAAACACGTATAATTACATATTGTTTTTGTGAGTAATCACTATGCTTTAATTATGTTCAATTTGTAACCATGAAATTGGGGGTCACCACAACATGAGGAACTGTATTAAAGGGTCTCGGCATTAGGAAGGTTGAGAACCACTGATCTAGACCATATTGGTATTTCCCAAGAGGCTTTGCAGTAGGTGAGTGCTTAATAAATGTTTGTTGAATAAGTGAGTTGTTGTTTTCACACCTTTCTTAACCCTGTGCAGTTCAATTAGTTGGTTTAAAAGAATTTTCCTCATCACAATTTCTGAAAGCCTAAGCACTAACGTTTGTGTTTATGTATGTATGTAAAATAACAATTAATTACAAAATGCTGTTTTCTTTTGTAGCTAGTGAGAAATGGTGGCCTCTCTTTTATGACTTCTATAAACCAGTAAGAGCCTAGCACATCCAAAGGCTTACAACACGATCTCACTGTTAAAAACTACAGATTATTTTGACAAACATTACAAACAAGCAAACAAAAAACCCAACCCTCATAATTGTCAAGAAAATCTAATGTGTTTTCATCTGGATTTCTACGAGAGGCTAAATAACTTGCCTAAGATCAAAGAGCTAGTAAGTGTTAGGGCTGGGATGTGAGCCTAGGGAGTCGGACTCAAGAACTGGAGGCCTTGCCTGATCACACTGACAAACCTCAGGTGTGTGTCACGGGCCATTGGGCAGCTCTGGCTGGAGAGAGAGCTCACCTCCACCTGCAGTCCTGGGAGAGAGGGGTCTTTTTAAAGGGTTCCCATTCCATTTTTCAGACAGATTTAATTGTTAGAAAGTCCTTCATGATATTGAACTGAAAACCTCCTCTCCAAGGCTTCCATTGATCTTCATAGTCCAAATGTAATCTCTCTTCCATACAAAGGCCCTCAGATAAGTATGTGCCACCCTCCCCCACGCCTCTTCCTCCTGCAGACTGTCTGTGGGAACCCTGCAAAGAGGCCCTCTCAAGACACCTGGCCCCCAAAGCAACCAAGGCGGAGGGGAGGTTGGCTGAGGCTTATGCAGGAGGCGGAATGTTAAATCAGGTTCTGTAAATAGCTCTGAGGCGATATTTAGACTGGTGGGCCAGGAATTCCCTAGGAAGCAGCTAAGGATGGCTCAGGATCCCTGAATCACACCCTTCTCTGTAACACAGACATTGCCATAAGCTGTAATTGGCCCTGCAAGTGGTGAGTGCAGTGGGATAGCAACGACTCGAGTCTTCTGATTTGTAGCTGAGTCTTTATTCCAACCTAGCTGAGGTTCAGTGGGAACAGGAACCAGAAGCACAAACTGAGTGAGGATGAGACCAAAAAGACATCATACTGGGGAGGGGCCTGAGTGGGGATGCAAAGTAGGTTGAGCGCGGGAATGGTTAGTCATGCCTGATGGATGGGTCTGAAAGGGCAGCAAACCCTCGCAGAGTGCCGGGAGATACACGAATACCTTGGCAAGAGAGCCAGAGATGCTGATTAAAAAATGTCCTCTCGGGGGTGGGGGGACAATGCGGGGATAAGGACACATTTGTAATACCTTAATCAATTAAAAAATATATATATATCCTCTCGCCCTGGCTGGTTTGGCCCAGTGGATAGAGCGTCGGCTGGCAGACTGAAAGGTCCCAGATTTGATTCTGGTCACGTGCACATGCCCGGGTTGTGGGCTCGATCCCCAGTGGGGGGTGTACAGGAGGCAGCCAATCAATTATTCTCTCTCATCATTGATGTTTCTATCTCTCTCTCCCTCTCCCTTCGTCTCTGAAATCAATAAAACAGTATATGTATTTAAAAATGTCCTCTCCACTCATTACATTGTAGAAATAAAAATGCATGAGTTTGTTTCGGGGTGGGTAGAGCAGTGAAGCAACTGGGAAAGCCCAGACAAGAGGGAAGAATGAGAAGCACATTCAGCACTCATTCTTAGGGGCTCTCCCACCCCACCTTTGGCTAGACTCTGACACCTGATGAATGGATGGCTTATCCTTGGGCAACCACGTGGCTGACTATCTCAAAATGGTCAGCAAAGACGAGATAGCCACAGAGCTTGGTGGAATCCAAATCCTGATCAGACCAGAGGTCCTTTGTAGAGGCAGCAAAGAGGGCCAACAGAAATGCATGTGTCCACTCACCCATCCAAACCAGGGTGCCAGGCCCCAGGCGTGGCCCTACCCAAGCATGTCAAACTTGCTTTGACAGGCTTGCCTTACACATACAGATTAGCACAGTCCCAGCATCATGCCCTGCACCCTCACTGGGCACCCACCGGGTGCCAGGCTCTGTGCCAGCCTGAACTGCTATGCGGGCTCTGACTGCCCTACCCTATTTTTAGGGTTTTAGGGAGGCGGTGTGGAGAGGGCATATCTTCTGTGCTGTTGGAATAGTGATGGCTCTGGGCTCAGGAAGGCTGGATGTTGGTCCGTCCACCCTGGCTGTCTTCTTAGAGATGTGAGGTCTGCAGGCACGGAGGGCTCCTCAGAGGAGGAGTACTCACAGGCCCCTAGGTCCCCACCCCCGCCAGCTTTTCCATCTGTCTTACTCTTGGAGACAAATTCCCCTTTGTCTACATTTGGATATTGTTCTCCCTAATGAAACGGTGAAAGTCTAGCAGCCAGGCCTCAGCAGCCAAGCCTTTGAGCAGACGGGCACTCCGGCCTCGGTCTCTCAGCATCTCCCGCGATTCACATAACAGGACACCAGGCCCATCGAGATAAGCATCCTCCGGCCACAATGGCTTCCCTTTCTTCCCCCAGCCCTTCCTCCTGGCTCTGGCAAGGTGCTCACTCCAGCGGGGAGACTTCCAAGTGGGGGGCTGAGGTGCACCCTCCGCAGGCAGCTCCCTCCCCGCAAGGCTGTGCGAGGCTCCAGGGACAGAGATGCCTTTCCCTTTAATAAGCTTCTCACACTACATTAAAGATAAAAGCAGAAGGGAAATATTTATATTCTGACAAAGCAGCTCTTCCCTTCAGGCTCCTGTTTTATTTATGAACTTGCTCTGTCCCTCTCTCTCTTCCTCTCTCTTTCAGGGGCCCAGGCCTTTCTTCGCCTTCCCCCCTTTAGTCATTAATGTTGCGGGTGAGTGACAGCGACAGGGGGACTCGAGAATCCTTGTCAGGAGAGGAGAATTATATGTGGGCGCCATTCCCAGGTGACACCAGCAGCTGCTCCTCTGCCCCCGCGGGAGCTGCTCCCACTACCACCCTTATTACCTAGCACTTGGGCGGCAGAAGGCGTCACGCCGTCACCGTCACCCATTACCTTATGTCGTTTCCAATGCAGCCGGGTCTGTCCAGCAAATTGTTCCGGACGCAGTGACTGGAGGCGTGACTGCATACGCCCGGGCACCTTCCACCTTTGTTTACTACACATTTTCTTCTATCACAGAGGTGATCCCTTAAGAATGCTGATTTCCTCCAGCTAATCTGCCCAAAGCCAATAAAACACAGCTATGCTGTTTTGACTTTCCATCCACCCCTTTGCGATGATTATCATTACAGTTTCAGACCACTTATTGTTCCAAAGCCCGTGCTAGTTTGTCAGGAGCTGGTCCTCTGAACACACCCCTCTGCTCCAAGGAGTCTCCTAGATTAGTGGTTGGGAGAGGGGGATGGGAGAGGGGGGTTGTGGGGGCAGGAGGGGTTTTAGGTTCCGCTCAGTGGGCCTATGTAATACCTGGGAGTATTCATTCTGGTTTGCAAGTTGAGTCTCTTTTATAGTTTGGTGCTGCCTTTTTTTTTTTTTTTAAATATATTTTTATTGATTTCAGAGAGGAAGGGAGAGGGAGAGAGAGATAGAAACATCAATGATGAGAGAGAATCATTGATTGGCTGCCTCCTGCACGCTCCCTACTGGGGATCGAGCCTGCAACCTGGGCATGTGCCCTTGACTGGAATTGAACCTGGGACCCTTCAGTCCACAGGCCGATGCTGTATCCACTGAGCCAAACCAGCTAGGGCGGTGCTGCCTTTTTTAAATGAACATAATCATCAATTAAAAATTCAAAGTACAAGGAAAGCAACAAGTGACCTACCTGCCCCCTTGCAGAGAAGCAATAGAGGTGATGGTTAAGAGCACGGAGTCTGCAGCCCTGGGTTTGACCCTCAGCTCTCCCAGTTCCTGTCTGTCACCACAGGAATATCCCCATACCTTTTTCTCACCTGTAAAATGGGGGTGACCATAGTATCTACCCCTTAGGAATCTTATGAGGATTAAATATGTAGATGCATGAAAAGCATTTAATATAGTGCTTGACACATGGTGTAGTTCATAACAAGAATTATCAATACTAGTATATCTATCTATCTATCTATCTATCTATCTATCTATAGGAGAGGGAAAGAGATTAAGAACAAAAATAATTTTATAGTAACAGCATCATATTATACGTGATTTTAAAAATAATTTAAAACATGTTCTAGTTCTACTCGAACTGAACAGAAGAAAGACACTCAGGTGAAACTGATGAACTTCAAATATTAAAACCTAAATGCCAAGATTTATTAGTTCCTAAACAATCATGCCAAGGTTGAGGGGGGAAAAATCATAGATGACAACAATCCATGGAAAGTTGAGTGGTTTGTTTTGATTGCTTACCTGCCAGCTCATTAGATGTCTTAGTGCTGTCACGCTCCTTCCTGTCTCCCAACTTTTGATGCTTCTACACTAGTGATTACTGTGCTTTCGGTACCTTTGCCCTCCAAGCCTTCAGAGGAAGCATGTCCACCAACAAGTGATTCACCAGTGTTACTCTCTGTCCTACTGACCATCTTCCCCTCTACCTCCAAGCACAGCTGGTCTGCCATCTTCTGAATCTTGTAGATGTTGGAGAACATCTCATCATGGTTGATGAGGTCCTGGTAGATGATCATGATAGCGGCAAGGAGACGGTGGTGCTGCCTTAGCATGTGCATGGACTCAGTTAGGTTGTATTTCATTGCAAATAGCAGAAACTGGGTTTAAACCAGGGGTCAACAGACTACAGCCTGTAGGTCAAATTCAGCCTGCTGCATGTTTTTGTACAGTCCATGAACTAAGAATGGTTTTTATATTTCAAAAGTTTGAAAAAAAAATAAAAGAATATTTTGAGAAACTTGAAAATGATATATAATTCAAATGTCAGTGTCTATAAATAAAGTTTTATTGGAACATAGCCACATTCATTCATTTACGAATTGTGTATGGCAGGTGTAGGCAAACTTTTTCTGTCAAGGCCAGACAGTAAATAATTTAGGCTTTGGGAACTAATTTATGTTTTCTGCTATAACTACTCACTCTGTTTCTTGTCCACAGGCAATAACCATGGAAGAGGAGACCTGTGGACAAGAAACAGAGTGAAAAAGTGCAAAGGCTCCTAGACAGGGAGCCCGGTGTCCTGGGTTCTAAACTGGACTCTCACCAACCAATGTTATGATTCTGATCAAGTCACTTCACTTCTCTGGGTCAGATTGTCTGCAAAGCAAAAGAGTTGGACTAAATTTTGAAGAATTCTTTTAGTTGGGAAGTTCTTTTTCTCTATTTTGTTACCCCAGTTAAATTACCTGGACTTTTTCTAAGGGGTGTGGCTGGAGTTAGAACACTTCCCTTGCAAGCAACAGAAACCAACGCTAGTTAATTTAAGCGCATAAGATATTTACTGTACGAATATAAAGGCAGGTCAAGGAACTAAAGGGAAAGCAGAATATACAGGCTCAGAGAGGACAGGAGCCAGGGCAGGCCCTGGGATTGAGGCATCAGGATCTAAGAAATAATCTCCTCAGGATACCACAGTCTCAGTAGAACGTGGATCGTTCTCAAGAACATTCAGTATTGTAATTCTGATGTTCTCTTTCTAGCCTACCTTAGGTTTGTGGAACCACTATGACTGTATCTAATAGGGAGGGATTGTTCCCAAAGCCAAAGGAGGGACTATTACTAGAAACAGGTGGAATGGATACCAGGTAGATGACCATGATAGAGTGAAGGACTGTAGTTGTCTCAGCACTAGACATTGTAGCATGAGGAGCCAATGAATGATCCAGAGAATTCAAAATGCTTCTTGAGTCAGTTGCTCATTTGGTTTCTCAGCAAGTACTTACTGAATTTGTGAATGGCATTTTGGAGAACACCAAAGAAATCTATATTATAAAAAGCCAGTGGCCGTAACGCCGTGACAACCAAACGACCAGTCACCAGGAGGTGCATTGATGGGTCTCGCTGCACGGCAGGTCTCGGTCTCTCGGCGTGGTGGGAGTCAGTCTGGGTCCCTGCCAGAGCGGCGGGTCTGGGTCTCACGCGATTTCATGTGCTGGGCCTCTAGTATAATAATGATCTGTAAGACTGGTGGGAAAGGTGTTTGGATTTTACTCAAGATGACCTGGGAACAGAATTATATTCCCTTTTAATTTGAGTCATTAAGATATATCTGGGCATATGTAACTGCAGCTCATTACAGGAGATGTTAAGTAACTCCCTAATTATATGTATTACACTGTAGGCAGAGGATCCTGAGACAAGTGGCTTATCTCACATGTCAAGGGGCAGAGCTAAAAGCAGGACTTGACTTCCCGACTTGAATAACTGTTCTGGACCTGCTGCCTAGCAACCATGGCCCCCATTCAGGAGCAGCTACCATGAGAGGAGCCCTGGCTCGCCCCCTACACCACGAACTTCTCAAGGGCAAGAACTGGGTGTTGTTCCTCTGTGTTTCCCCAGAGCTTCACGTGGCACTGGACACGCAGAAGGCAGCTAGATATCCAGTGAGGAGTCTGCTCTCCAGCTTCCGTGCTCAAAGCTGAGCCTGTTTATCTCCGCTTTAGATGCTAGCTTGAGCTGAAGAGGATGGAAAACATCCTTTGCTACTCTCAGGAAAGCCTGGTCCAAGGGCACAGGAAGAAGGACTTACTTCAGAGCGGAGGAACTTCAGAGACTTCTAACAGGAGGCCGAGCTGTAAGCTTGGTGGTATTTGCATTAGATGGCTTATCCGTCTCTGTGTGCATGTGCATGATTACTTCCGGCAAATAATGAAAAAATATGACCTCACAAAGAAAACCAGTGAGTGTAATCACCGCCATTCATCGCTCTCCTTTTTATGGGAAAAAGCTGGCCTGCGCCTCAAACTTTGCTCAGAAGGAAATGTTTATAGAAATTTGTTCTCTATCAAGTACTTGTGCATGTGTGTGTTCTTTGTTTGGGGAAACTTACCAACTCGCTTGACTTACCTTTGAAGGCTCCCTGCCAGGCCTTTACCCAGCTGTCTGTAATTCCACGGTGGCCCTGGGCTCACCCGAGGTCACCTCTCCCCGACCAGAGCACAGTAGTGTGAGCCTCAGCTGGATCCTGGAAGGGTAGATCTCATAGGTCATAAAATCGTTTGTTAAATAAACTTGCTTCCTCTCTTTTACTGTTATTTGCCCTTACCTGAAAAAGGGGGTTCTGTCCTACTTGTTTTTTTAAAAAATATATTTTTATTGATTTCAGAGAGGAAGGGAAAGGGAGAGAGAGATAGAAACATCAATGATACTCATTGATTGGCTGCCTCCTGCACACACCTCACTGAGGATCAAGCCCAAAACCTAGGCATTTGCCCTGACTGGGAATCGAACTGTGACTTCCTGGTTCATAGGTCGATGCTCAACCACTGAGACGTGCCAGCCGGGCTGTCCTACTTGTCTTTTGTTTCCTGGGGTGATCATCTGTTCCTCTCGGCCTACGTTTGTCCAACTTCAGTTTCACAACAACCTGCAGCTGAAGTCTGTTGAGAAATCCTCAAAATTAAATTAACTTTGATCCCCTTAGGCTTATACATCAATGCCACTCCTGTAAGGAGCGGAAGGGGAATATTGGGAAATCAGAGATTTTGTGGGTAGATTGCCATAACTCCAAAAAGACTGGTGCCCTTGGAGATTATTTTGGGCCTGTTCATCACCACGTTTCTTATCTCCACAGCAGGACTATAGTGCTGATTTGTTAAAAGAAAGTTTCCCCCTCCCCCCATTTGACACCCCACGCTCTGATTCCAACACCAGCCAGCCCTCTACACTTACTCCACAGTCCTTATTGTCTCATTGTATCCATGTAGCTCTGGTCATGTCACATAGGTCCCGTAACTTCTGTGTGACAGTGAATCTGAGGTATTTATTATTAAGGTCCAATTTGGGCGGATGCATGTCACAGTCCCTGGCAACTCCAGTGGGCACTGTAGCTCTTGACTTTCGCTTTAGTGGGCTTCCTGGAGGACCACCCTTACTTAGCTACACTTCCTTTGTAACCAAGAGATTCTCCAGAGAGCCCAGCTCACCTCCTCAACTTCCTTGTTTCCCAATACTCACCCAAAAGAAAAACTGCAAGAAAATAATTTTACTTCTACTTCAGCTGGTCTTCCTATTTCTCCACGGAGCCACAGAGATTTGGAATCGCACAAATGTAGGGCAATGTTGAAGATGTTACAAGGAAAGTCCAGACAGAATGGTGGCAGCAATATTGACTGTCACCATGAAAGAAGAAAGATCAAAACAAAACAAAACCAAACCAGTCACCTTGGTCTTTGGGGGGACCCTGCAAACATGACTTGTGCCACAGGGAACCGATTCCTGTGTGGGTCTGCTGAGACAGCACAGGACCACCTACTCTTTGGACAGGTAGCTCCCCTCTTTCCCCCTTTCTCCCTTTTCATGTCAAACCCATTTAGAGAGTGATTCAAATGCCCAGGAACATCTAAAGCAGGGGTGGGGAACGTCTGGCCCGTGGGCCATATAAGACCCCAGAAATCATTTGGTCTGGTCCTGCCAAGGCATTAGGGGTGAGTTAATTGAATGTTTGACCAAACATAACAGGCTAATGTTTAAGTTGATAATTTGGTGTGGCCCGAGAATGATGTTATAAATGTCCAAATGGCCCTTGGAAGGAAAAAGGTTCCCCACCCCTGAAAAGAATGTTTCAAGTTTTCATTCATCAAGTAGCTTTGAGTAAAAAGCGGCCATTCAGGCAGGACGCCCCCCAGACTATGGGCAGAATCTGCAGCCGGAGTAGGGCCAGGGTTCATCAACAATCCAGCTGAGCGCTTGAGGGGTGGTGGGTAGGGGGGTGTTGAGATATTAGTAGGCCTGAGGCTTCTCCAGGGTGAGCGACATAGAAAGGAGAAATGAACAGCAATTGAAAGGGCCTGTATGCTGCTGGTTCCAGCACCAGCCGACTTCCCTTCTCTCTGGCTAAACATTCCTTGCTCACAGGCTGACCCTCTGTCACCTGATAATGAACATTCTGTGCAAGGGGAGCTTTTGTTCAGAGATTTTTCGTCTAGGAAAGTTGTGGGGAGGGTTGGAGAAAAGGGAAAATGTGGGGCAGGGATGAATCCACAGAAGACAGAGCTGTGGAAAGCAGGGACATGCACAGCTATCCCTTGGGCAGTGTTTGTTGATCAAATAAAACCTTTGCCAGAGCCCATTCCAATTTATCTCTGTTACATCAGAGGACAATCAGCTTCTATGTTATGAGAAAGGAGAAAAAAAACCCCACCCCAAATCTTGTTCCAAAGCTTGTCAATGGCTCTGTTCCTTTAGTTCAGCGGTACTCAACCTGTGGGTCGCAACCCCTTTGGGGGTCGAACGACCCTTTCACAGGGGTCGCCTAAGACCATCGGAAAACACATATATAATTACACATTGTTTTTGTGATTAATCACTATGCTTTAATTATGTTCAATTTGTAACCATGAAATTGGGGTCACCACAACATGAGGAACTGTATTAAAGGGTCACGGCATTAGGAAGGTTGAGAACCACTGCTTTAGTTCAACCTGAGTTGCCGGCCACCAAATGTCCTGGAGCAAACTCTTAACTGTAAGGCCTGGGGCCTTGCTTGGAGCCAGCCCAGTGAGATTATTAAAACCCACCCAAAGCTGCAGACAATTAAAATAATGATGCGCAGTTTCACAAACTGGCATGAGTAACTTGGGATACCAAGGAGGAAAGGAGGATTTTGGCCTCTCCAGTATATCAGCTTTAAAAGTGAGTATATTTGTTGTTTCTCTTGCCATCCTTCCTAGTTCTAAAATAAAGCTGCCAAGATCTGTCGATGTAATCGCTATGGGGGGCTACCCCTGGGCAGGATGGCTCTCGGTTTAAAGTCACATTCCCTAGCTATTGCCCTTGTTTCTCCTGAACTGAAAAAGTCAGCTTGAGTGAGGTGTTGCACGTAACCTTTGCAATTTCCATTCGATCCTATAAGGAGGGAGAGAAGGGTTAGGTTTGAGTTGTGAGAAAATTCAATGCTTGCTTCACAGCTCTCTTCTCCTGATCATGGGGTGGTATGTTTTCCAGCCTCTTGGGGAGTCCAAGCGATTAAACAAGGCTCACTCTGAACTTGAATCAAACATGAGTTGAGGGCTGGGGAGGCCCCCAGGTATTTGAAGGACAACCTGTTTGCACAGAAATCTCAAAAAAAGATAGAAAAAGATTTTTTTTTTTTTTTTTTTTTTTTTAAAGCAGAGCTAGCTCGGGCAAGGTAACATCTTAAGGGGAAAAGCTATAACGGAATTAGAAAGAGGTGGATTAGATTTTCTTGAAAATGTCCTTTATTAAACAATTACAAGAAATGCTTGTCATGATGCATTTCAGATTTGATGCGACGGAGACTGCTTGGGGACAGGGAGGCCATCTTGCTGAACTCAGCACGTGTGTAATGTAGCATTACTCAGCGGGTAACGTTTGATGTGAGGGCACATGAGCACACAGTGCACACATGCTATATCCGTTACCCATGAAAGCCTTCCACGGGCTGACGTAGCTACAGCGATCAGCAGACAAAGAAACCTTCTGTGTTTATACTTCTGTTTTTAAGTCACTAGCTTGTTCTAAAAAACCGCCGCTGCTACCACCAGCAAAGTCTCCATCTCTATCAAAAATTAGTCCTAAAAACAGAAATTTAAAAACAAATATCTGTCCTACTATCTCACCTTTTTAATCTACATCATTTGGCATGCTCACAGTTCTTACTAAGGAAAGGAAAGATTAAATGAGCTATTAGATCAGGAAAAGGACAGGTCAAGATTGGCCCGCACTACAGTAATGTGACTCACTCTCAAGTTATATGTGTATGTGTATGAATAATCTTGTTCTCAGACCTCTAAAGTGCCCACTAAGCGATCCAGGAATCTTCCCCTCAAATTTTCCCTGTAATTTCAATCCAGCGCAGAACCTTGTATACAGCAGGTGCATCTTACTTGACTGCATTGTATTGCGCATCTCCCATAAAGGGTCGGTCAAATAAAGCTTGGAGTCAAGGTTATCCTTGAAAAAACTTTCCGGTGGCTTACGAAATACAGTAACATAGGACGGCCCTCACTGGGTCCAACAGAGCCAGGGTTTTCTCCAATAATGGGCCAGGTTGTCATTTTGTTTTGTTTGTTTGCTTTGGGTTGGGAATCAAATGGATCAGCTGGTTCTTATTTGGAGGCCCTGATGTATCCCAAACACTTACATGTCAGACTCTAGCCCAGTGGTTCTCAACCTTGGCTGCACTTTAGAATCACCTGGGAATCTTTTTAAAGTCCTGATTTCTGGGCCTCATCCTCCGGAAATTCTGTTTCTTTGTTACTAATGTTGTGGCTCCACCCCATTACAAAGAAACAGAATTTCCGGAGGATGAGGCCCAGAAATCAGGATTTTAAAAAGATTCCCAGGTGATTCTAATGTGCAGCCAAGGTTGAGAACCACTGCTCTAGCCTTATATTCAGCTTCACCACTGAGGGAAGTAAAAGGAAATAAAACCAGCCAAGTCGACAGTAGGTCTAGCCTCTCTTCTTTCTGATGCTGGGGCCGGTCATTGAGTGACTGGGTGGTTGGAGTGTCCACACTATTGAAAATGTTGTACTTCTCTGTCTTTCTTTTTGGTGGGAGAGACGGACCAAGTGCATGTAGCTGGATTTGTGTCCTATGATACGTTATGACTCTATAGTAAATGCAGAGTGTCCCCCAAAAAGGTATACACACACTTTGCGTAATGATAAAGGCAGTGTTTTTTTTTTTTTTTTTTTTAAAATATATTTTATTGATTTTTTACAGAGAGGAAGGGAGAGAGATAGAGAGTTAGAAACATCGATGAGAGAGAAACATTGATCAGCTGCCTCCTGCACATCTCCTACTGGGGACGTGCCCGCAACCCAGGTACATGCCCTTGACCGGAATCGAACCTGGGACCTTTCAGTCCGCAGGCCGACGCTCTATCCACTGAGCCAAACCGGTTTCGGCCAAGGCAGTGTTTTTTAAAATACATTTTATTTTCAAAATTGAGCTATGAGCTGTTAAGGTGTGTATGCCTTTTGGGGGACACCCTGTATTTATTGAGCTCATGAAATATTTGAGATGATATTTGGTTCAGTTGCTTTACTGACTCTTGTATGAAACTATTTTTCCTCACTGTAAAAAACCCAGTGGTTAAATGGCTTTTAGTAATAGCAAAGCATGTGAAACAGACTAAAAGAAGAAATTACCAATCACTTTAAAAAGTAAAAAGAAGAAAAGAGTCAAACTATGTAGATGAAGGTCTTGCCATAAATATTCTAAATTTCTTAGCGGTATAATATATGGCAATACTGGCCATTTTAATACCGTCACTAATCACTTGGAATACTCTGACAGCCTTTCACTGGAGTATTTGTGTGTTTAGTGGAAACTTTTGAAAAGTCATTTCACTAGCCAACAGAAGTTATTTCATACTTATGATGTAATCGTGAGGTAGTATTTCAGGGCTGTCAAGATCAAAGACTTGAAATATGACTTACAAAAAATAAAGTTCAGGAGTGACCCCTCCAGACAACCTTTTAAAGGAACTAACCAATAGCATTTCACCTTCTGTTTTCCTCTTATTTTTGGAATTAGAATCATATAAAAGATGTAGTCTCCAGAGGCACGTGAACCAAAATTAAAGAGTAAAAATAAATAATTTTAGATGAAACTTTTTACTCAACTTAAACAGTGAGAAAGATATATACAAATACACACACACTCAATGTATTGGCCATAAAAATATGAACATTGTGAATTGGGCTTAATACCACAATTTGAAAAGGAATATCATGAAAACCACTTTATGCTTATTGTGTTGATTGAAGGAAAAATTTTTAATGCATGGGGTATTTGTCTAGTTTATCTTCTTGGGCCTTATGAGCCAAAACTAGAGCTTATCTTTTAAAATGAAGATCCTTTCTGTACAATAAAACACAAATTGACATATCGGCTTTCTATAAGTTTGCTTGCTGACCACTGTAAGCTCAGCAATTGACCTGGTCTAAATGGACTGATTTCTGGGTGATTTCAGAAAGTTAGTTATTTTTTCTACTTGTCTAAGGCGATGAAAAAGGGAGACACAGAGTTAGAGGTCTCCCTTGTAGCACTTGCTGACTTCCCCAAACTAAAAAAGGGAACACATAAAGCCAAGCGATACTCACTCACTTTTAAAGCATTTTTAGATGATGATTCCTTTTAATTAGGACCTGCCAACCCTTTAAGAGGAAAATAAGGGAAAAGTGTTGTAAGGCCTCCCACCCTGCTTCTGGTAACTCAGAGTAGTACTCCAACCCAGCATCTTTTACTTGAACTTCTTGAAAGATTAGGTGGAGAGCAACTTAGTGTTTATTTTTTTGTTGTTGTTGTTATTGTTTTTTAAGAAGACTGATCTCCAGGGGTGGACTAATCGACTGAAGATCACATTTAAGTAAAAAAAAAAAAAAAAGAAAAATCCTCACCAAAAACTCAGATTTTTCCTCCAGAAAGATAGAACATTGGCTTTTTCACTGAAGAATGTCACCTCCAATGAAAAAATCCAAATTGTTACAATGTAATATGCCACCAGGTGAAACTTAGATATGCTACTGCCTGGAAGGGATGTTCTCCCAAAGTTTCCCCATATTACTTGTCTCTAAAAGGCTAGTCTCCCTCACAAAGCACAAATCTATATATATAAAAAGCCAGCGACCGGAACTCCATAACGACCAGAACAAACAGTCGCTATGACGCCCACTGTGGCCAGCGAACAGGCCCGATCCAGGGTGGGGCCGGCTGGCCAACCTCCCACCATCTCCTCCTCCCAACAAACCCAGCCCTAATCTGCCCCGCTTGGGGCTGGCCTGGCCGGACCCCACCCATGCACGAATTTGTGCACTGGGCCTCGAGTCTGTTAATAACAGCAATAATAATAGTAATACCATATAACTACCACCACAATAGCAGCCACCATTGGACAGGGTCCACTTCTATGTGTCTGCCACCAAATTTGGCAATCTGCACTTGTTAGCTCGTTAATTTTCACAGCACTTTTTTTTTTAGTTGACACAAAGATTTATTCAAAGGGGCAATGTGCCATCAGAGAAAAACGTTCCCAATAGCTTTTTCTACTCTGTTTCCAGTTTCTTTATCTTCAAGTGGGCAGTCATTTGTCTTTTCATTGGGCTGAGCTACATTTTTCCACATTGTTAACTTGAATTTAATTTCCCAATATCCTCCTTTCCCCCGTCTGAGGGATGGGGATCGAACTCCAAACCTGGGTATGCACCCTGACCAGTAATCTAACCCACCACCTTTCGGTATCTGGGAGGATGCTCCCACCAACTGAGTCACACCAGCCAGGGCTCAGTTGAGTTTTAAAACCACTGCCACACTAACAGTTTCTACACAGGAAGCTTAGGAATGGTAATCTGGGTATCGGGGGCCTCGGTGGACTGTGTTGGAGCATAGCAAGGGGTGGGTGGCTTTGGTAACAGCGGTAGTAAAGGGTAGTGATGGTAACTCGGGCACATCAAAGTCCTCACAAGCTTGTGCAGCCTGGCGACTGAGCACCTACTCCAGCCCAGTGCTGGTCAGTGGTCTCAGGGCCAGTGAAGGCCCCATCACCTGACCACAGACGTGGCTGGGGGGCTGAAGGGCAGGAGGGGCTGGCCGGGGCCTCCCCCTGCGGTCAGGTCAGCTCTCTGCCGCCAGCGGTGCTGCAGCTGTGTGGCTGGGGTGTTCCCTGCTTGCGCTCGCGATGACAGTGTGATGGAGGAGCCATCGCCCCGCAGCGTGCAGCCTGCCAGGCCCTGGGAGCGCCCCTGCTCACACTGGCCTCAGCTGCTCCGTGAGGACCCACCCAGGGTGGCGGGGCCCACAGATGCAGGGAGGAGAGCCTTCCCTCCTGTAACATCTTAGCACATTAATCATAAGCAAAATAAAAGCAAGTTCCCCCCGACATAAACCCACGCCGATGACATCTCTCTCTGTGGGACAGGGCTGTGGCGGGGCCAGCTGGCCGGCTCCGTGGCCACGGATGTAACCAAGAGGAGCGGAGAGGATGTAGGAGATAAAGTTTCTCTGTCGGGGAAGAGATTTGAAACGGGCTTCAAAAGGAAGAGAGGGGCGTTATTGTTGAGGTCTGGGGTTCAGAGGAAGATGCCTTTCCAGCTGAGACCCTGAGCAAACCGAACCCCCAGAATGGGATATTCTAGACTCTTTGGTTGGGAGCACCTGCGGCCGGGCTCTGATCTCTCCTCGCCGCCGCACACCTTTGATTTGGCTCTGCCGGCGAGGCCTGGCTTAAGCGAGGCCTTGCACCATTCCCGGGAGGTTTCTCTCTGCAATCCGACCTGCCCCGCCGGTCTCTGAGCATCTCAAACCCAGAGGCCATTTTTCCTTCCGCTCGCTGGGCCTCTGGCTGAGTTATTGGGGGTGAAAGTGAGCTGTAATGTGCTCGTGGGGGCTAGACAACACTTTCCCTCCCACCTTCTGAGTTCTCCTAGCTGGCTGCTAACCGAGTCAGCAGAGACAGGTTTAACAGGAGAACATGAACAGGGTGACTGTACATTCAGGGCTGCCTTATAGTAACGAGACCCGAAACACTGGCACAGCTGAGGTTTTTATGCCATTGTGGTCAGGGGAGAAGCGGAGGGTGGGGCGGGGGTCTGAGATGGAAAAGGACACGGGCGATTTACAGGCAGCTCAGGAAGAGCCGGCACAGGCGGCAGGCGGGTTCTTGCCAGGCAACCAGAAACAATGGGGCACGGGGACTAGTTAACAGGGGCGACACGGGGGGACTAGTTAACAGGGGGGACACAGGGGGACTAGTTAACTGGGGACATGGGGGGGCTAGTTAACAGGGAAGACACAGGGGACTAGCTAACAGGGGGGACACAAGGGGACTAGTTAACAGGGGGACACAGGGAGACTAGTTAACAGTGATGACACAGGGAGGCTAGTTAACTGGGGGGACACGCGGGCTAGTTAACAGGGGGAGACACAGGGGAATTAGTTACCGGGGGGGCACAGGGGGACTAGTTAACAGGGGGGACACAGGGGGGCTAGTTAAGTTAACAGGGGGAGACACAGGGGAATTAGTTAACGGGGGGGACACAGGAGGGCTAGTTAACAGGGGGGACACAGTGGGGCTAGTTAATAGGGGGGAGGCAGGAGGGCTAGTTAACAGAGGACACAGGGGGTAGTTAACAGGGGGGACACAGGGGTAGTTAAGGGCCCTGCTTGGAGCCTTTGTGAGACCCTTCCTGGTGCAGGTCTTTCCATCTGACTCTCAGACAGAAAAGGGGGGAGGGTCAAGCTTTTTTCTGAGTCTTTTGTTTCTTAATAATTAGCTTAAAATCAGTGTCCCCAAAAGGGAGTTTTAGGAAGGCAAAACTTAGGTCCCTTTCATACTTTAGGAATATCAGTTCCTTTGAAGACTCCTATTCCCTCTCAGAGCCTAGGATTGTGATGGCCTGAAGCGCCACACAGACCCGCCGAATAAATAAAGCGACTGGCTTGGAGGGCTCTCTTGTTGGCCAGTTTGAGGACTGAAATCCGTACAAGCTGCTTCCTTTCACTCCTTGGCCTCGTCTGATGAGAATGTCCAAGAAGGCAGAGTGTTACCCGCCACCTTTCCTTGAGAAAAAGAGGACGCAGAACAGGAAAAGGTTCTCCCTCTTTCTTGGCTCCCGGGCAGCCTGGCTATCGCGTTTCTAGGGAGAAAAAGAGATTTCCCAGAGGAGACAAGAGAGTTCAGCGAACCCGGGCCTCCAGGTGCTGTTCACCGGAGACGTGTGACCCTTCGGCGACTACACAAACAAAGAGCGTTTTGTACCTTCTCGTTGATGAAGTATATCAAAGGGGGACACACAGAAAATGAATTTAAGCCCGTACACTTAACAATCACACTCGCCTGCTGCCGGAATCCTCTGCCCAGGTTTCTATTTTATCTGTAGCCCTAACTTTGTTTTCCCTGGAAGGGGAAGTTCCTCCAGCCGAGGGTAATTTAATTTTGTCAGTAACCAGACACATTCTGTTTAGATTTGGAATCCTTTTAAAATGGGAGCTGTCTATCCATCAACAGCCTCAAGCATGTTTGGATTATGGGCTCTTCCAGAAAGGGGCCCTCCGCCTACGGATGACGCGGTGACCCAGGGGGACAACCCGCCTTCTGCCTTCTCAGCGGCAGCTTCCTAGAGAGCAATATTATCAATGCCCAGGTGTTAATGAGCAGGAAATGGCCTGGCCTCCGCTCTCCTGGCCCCGCGGCCTCCCCTGGCCTCCATCCGGCCCATGGCTGCCTGAAGCGAGCGACCGCAGGGGCCGAAGGGAGAGAAGAATTCCAGTAACAGTGAAAACAACTTTCCACTCCATCCCCAGAAGCCAAACACAGAAACCATATTCAAAGGGTTCTTTGTCCACAAGATAACGTTTGAATCGGAAACTTGTTTAGCCAGATTCTCTTGTTACAATTTACTGCTTCATCAGGTGGGGGCAGGGACAGGCACAATCCATCCTAAACTTTAACGTTTGAAGAATGGGACGATTCCCACAGGAAGGTCGGCAACGCCAATGTGTATTAAACAGCCCCCCTCCCCCCCCACCAAACACCTCATCTGCCCGAACCTCAGCCTTTAGCTTTGAAAATGTACCTCCGACTGCCGAAGGGATTCGTGCCCAAATAACCACACATAAGAGCATGTGGCTTTCACGTTGGAGAGGGAGAAGCAGCCAAGAGTGGTCATAGTCAGGACACCCTCCCTCCCAGGCACTAAAGGTGGGAGCAGAGGTGCAAGGGACGGGGAGAAGGGAAGGGATGATGGACATCTCCCTGCAGTGCATTCCTGGGAGAACAATCGCCTTTGTTCTAAGCAGGCGGAGAGAGCTGCTGGGGAAGCTCCGGATCTGGGCTGGGGCAGGTTAGGGCCTGTGTGTGTGCGTGAGGTCTCCTGGTGACCAAGGGCCCAGGTGGGTGGGCCTGGAATGCTGATACCAGAGCAGGCTGAGGGGGTGTTTTGGCCTGTTACCTGCCCCCTCCACCCAGAGCTCTGACTGCATCAGCTCCTGAAGCCCCCCCAGCATTCCTGAGGGGGATGGAGGAAAGCAGGGATTTCTTGCTTCCCTGGGGAGAGCCCTGTTGGCGTTGGGGACAGTGTGGGGCTCTGGTTCTGGCTGGGCCACATTCACCTGGGGAGTTCAAACCAAACAAACCAAATTCCTGGCCCCCCTAAGATCTTTGTAATCTCCTTGGGGATTAAGCTTGGGCATTTGTGTTTCCCAAAGTTTCCCAGATATTTCTCAGGCTGGTGGTGAGGTACCTTCTAGGGTGATTCCAGTCTTTGTTTTGTCTTAAACCTACTAATACATGTGAACCAGTTGAGAATTCCAAATCCAAAAACTGGCTGAACTTCTAAGGAGCCTGAGTGGACCCTGAGGCAGACTCCTCCAGCCAACACCTCCCCTAAAATTGGTTTGGGAAGAGCCATGCAACAGAAACCCTTCAGATTTCTGGTCTCCCAGGACAAGGACTTAGAGCAGTGGTTCTCAACCTTCTGGCCCTTTAAATACAGTTCCTCATGTTGTGACCCAACCATAAAATTATTTTCGTTGCTACTTCATAACTGTAATGTTGCTACTGTTATGAATCATAATGTAAATATCTGATATGCAGGATGGTCTTAGGCGACCCCTGTGAAAGAAAGGGTCATTCGATTGCCAAAGGGGTCACGACCCACAGGTTGAGAACCGCTGACTTAGAGTGTCCACGGGCTTATGTTTTCAAGACCAGATATCTTGGAAGAGTCAGGCAGGCTGATCGCAGGCCCAGCCAGCCCCTGGGGGGTGGGAGAGAATGGAACTGAGAAGCCACCAACATGCTTCAGTCCAGGATGTTCTGGGCAGCACGGCCAGCCTCTGGCCACTCTCATCCCTCATCCCCTTCCTGGCCAATTTTGCTGATGCATTCAACAAATATTCATTGAGTGCCTGCTGTGTGCCAGGCATGTGGGATGCATTGGAATGTATATACTAATAGGGCAGGAGAGATAATTATTTATAAGCATAAAAATGAGAATTATCAGTATGTCCCAAGGTGGTAAGTGCCATGGGTAAAATAATCCAGAAACAGGGAATCAGCAGGGCTGACTGGAAGGGGGTGGGCAAGTTGCAGTGTTAATTTTCTGAGCATCTATTTTTTTATTTACATGCATGGTCTTGCTACCTATCTCATTTTGTCTTTCGGGTTGGTTTGTTTGGTTTTTGCTTAGCACCAGGTTTTTAAGCGCTGCCTAATACTCCACTCTTGCTTATTTGCTCTCACAGTACGACGCTCAGGTTGTTTCCAATCGCCCATCACCATGAATGTTGCTGCAATGGGCATTATGGGTTAGGAAATACATTTGGATGTATATAGGGGTGGGCTTGCTGTGTTGTAAGGTCTACCTGTACTTAACTTTACCAAATATGCCAGATTGTTCCCCAGATTGCTGCAGTAGCCCACACTCCCGTCAGCATGGACACGGGTCCTGAAATCCCCATTCCCCTGCCAGCACTCGGCGTGATCCAGCTCCCGGCTTGTCTGGCAGAGCGTTCTGGCTGCTGCTGTCAGCATCCCTGCTGAAACGACATTCTGCCATTGCTGCTTATGGCCCAGTCCTTCCCTGGCTGTCCTCAGTTGTCATCTTCACTTCACCCGCCTTCCATTCCCTTCTTACCACAAGCACTTCTTGTCTTCACTGCTGGGCTCTCTGTTTTTTCGAACCTCAAGGTTCACTCCAATTGGACTTCATATCCTGAAGGTCAGAAATCCCACCTCTTGTTGGCAAGACAGTATCCCAAAGACGATCCTGCTCTTTCCTGGGGCAATAGGTTTGCTTCTGCACTGTTGTCAGGCTGTTGACCCTGCTTAGGGCCTGCAGTGGATTCCTAAGTCCCGTCTCATCAAATCTAAAGTCTCTCCTCTGGCTTCAAGACCCCCAACCAGTCTGATCTGCTCTTCCATCCCGCTTGGTCTTTGGCGGGGGTTGGGGGTGGGGGTAGGGAGTGGTGGGGAGGTTGCAGAGAATGCTTTTTCTTGCTGGACTTAACCTGAGGGGTAATGTTGAATCCAGAGGTTTAGGCAGCCACATTGTCACCATGAGGGAAGTGCCCATCTGAGAAAGAAGCCAATCCCCCCAAAGCTGACCCAGGAGAGTGGGGAGAGAGAAACTGGTGCTTTTCTCATGCTACACCTGCAGTCATCCCTACTCCTAGAATTTTTAGGGCATGAGCTAAAGTTATTTGGAGACTATGGTATGTCATTATTTGGTATTTTTATTTGATGTGTAATTTTAAATAAGGGATAGAGTTTTGTGGTGGAAAAAGCACTGGTTTTTGAATAAACTCCTCCATTAGCTGGTTATGTGGTCAGGTAAGACCATTACACCTCCCTGGTGTCACTCTGTTCATCTGGGAAATGAGGAACCTGGACGAGATCAGGGCGGACATTGAATAGTACGCGCCAGCCCAGTCCAGCTGCTTTCTGTTGGACATTCCAGTTGTCAAATATCCTGGACCAGATAATCTCAACATTCTTGTCTATCTGTCACTCTGTGATTCCAGGCGGGAAAGACTGATCTTCTTATAATCCCTGACACTCTCACCCAAGCACACCTCATATAAAGTGCAAGATGAAGCATGTTGTTGTAAAACCAACAAGCAGCATATCTGTGCTCCCCACACTTTTTTTTTAATCCTTGCCGAGTTTCCTTTAGATCCTTTTGCCTCAGTAGTGCCTGACTTAGGAAAAAAGGGAAGAAAGAGGTGTAGGTCTCAGCCTGGAGTAGGACCTCCAGCATGTAATTTGTCTGTCATTATGCTGTAGGTAGAAATGACAAAGAGGATAATTCACAGTGACATCAGGAATTGAGTTATGAGGCTTTGGGGTGTTGTTTTATTTTTGCTTGTTTTTCCTAGAGTTTCCTTAAAGTTTAGCCATATGCTTTCCTAGACAAGTTAAATACTTCTAGGTCCACTTATCTCAAGGTAGCCTACAGAATGAGCAAACCAGGAATGGGTTTTCTAAAAAATGAACTGGTGTGGTCCTAACCTCCTGGGTGTGAGAAAGATGATCAAGGGCAACTTGATTTGGGTCTATAAGTACACGCTGCTTATTGCCGTAGTAAATCTAATAGCCCATGACCAAAGAAATAAGTCAAATTAATAAACTGAATCTATAAATGGAGAGCCACCATAGAAGTTTCTCCCAGCTCAAAGAGGCCTAGATCTAGGCAAGAAAGTGGCCTTATCCAGTAGCTTAAGTGGTGGCTGAGTATGTCTTGGGACCTGTTAGTTTTAACCCTGGGGATTGTCTGTCAGCCCATTGAGTACAGCCCAGCTGTGACTGAGGTCACAGGCTCCTATCCTGAGTGAGGCTGTCAGTATAGTTTTTGTCACAACTGCAAATCCGTGGCTCCCACCCTGACCAACCTCCCCTGGTAAACGTGACCATGGCCTCCCAGGAGACCACTTGAGAAGAGATACCTGGGTTTGCACAGAACCATCACTGGGCCTAGAAACCATTTCAAAGGCAGCTGCTAGATCTGAGGACCAGATCATGAGGGTGGAGGGGAAGTGTGATTGCATGGAGATGGGGTGCGGGGTGCTGGCCTCTTGGTGGCAGCATTTGGTCTGAGAGGCCCCCTGGGCCCCGGAGATGGTGCCTGGTAAAGGAAGATTCCCTGACTTACTTTTACCAAATCCATACTAAGGTCAGCAGATGCCCAAGCAAATCTGGGCACAAATCCTAATCTCTCACCACCGCCTCCCCCTGTCCCCCCGCAGTTATCAAAGGAAAGCATCTTTAAAATATCCCTGCAGTCCTCAGGTAAGGTTTTATCTTTATGCCCAAATGCCTGCCTTGTATTTCGTGGGCTTCTCTCTCTCCCAAAGAGCTGAGGAGGCGGCTCCCTCTTCACAGGTGGAGACAAGAGGAGCAGCCAGGCCACGTGACCCACTTGCTCATCCTGCTTATCAGACCCCGCTGTCCTCACACCCACACAAGTGCAGGTTCAGAGAAGCCGTGCCTGTGAGTCCTTAGGCCCCGCCAGTATCACACTTTCCCTGCCTTTGGCCAGTGAAGGAACCAGGGGTTCCCTAGAAGCAAGAAGGGGTGAAAGCCACTCTAGGGCCCCCAGAGCCTTTGTTTTTAGAGGAGATTCTGCCTCAGGTGGGAGGGCAGAGAATCTGCGAGAAGCCCGACTACCTGTTGCTGACTAACCGACCGGTCGCTCAGGTTGTCAGGAAGACTCAGCACCTCCCTGGCTCTCCATCCCTGGGTTCCGGGGCCCACGGGGACCAACATTTCCCACATGCAGTTCATTTCCCAGCTGCTGCAGGGAACAGGTTGTTTTGTTGAGGTTAAAAAACAACAACAATTTCGCCCTGGCTGGTTTTGCTCAGTGGATAGAGCACTGGCCCGTGGACTGAAGAGGTTCGGTTCCAGTGAAGGGCACGTACCTTGGTTGCAGGCTCGATCCTCACATCATATCATACGATGTCTCTCACATCATATCAACGTTTCTCTCTCTCTTGTCTTCCCCCCTCCATTCTCTCTAAAAATCAATGGAAAAATATCCTCAGGTGAGGATTAACAACAACAAATCAATTCCTCCTCGTTGGGTCAGGCCCGATAAAATGGTCCCTCAGGCTTCCTCCATTCTGAATCTCAAGGACTCAGGTCAGGCGCACATTGGTCACTGAGACAGCAGTATCAGACAAGAGTCGACAAATAGAAAAAGTTTTATCCTATAAAAACCCAGGTCTGCGTGGTCCTGGGTCATGTTGAACCCGGTTATATGTACTGAAGTTTCTGGGCTGTTCCCAGAAACTGGCCACAAATTGGACCGAGCCTGGCTTTTACCCCGGGGGAAACTGAGGCAGCGTCGCGGAGGCCTCCCTGGAAGGTGGCGCCAAGGGAGTCAGTTGGTGGCCACGTTCCCTTTCTCTAACCACAGGATGACTCTCCCTCCTGGTATGTCTCGGCGCGGAAGGTAATCTCACATGTCAGCGGGGCTTTCCGGAAGGCGTGCAGCTCAGATTCTGGGAAGAGCAGGCGGCGGGGGTGAAGGTGAGACAGGAAATCTTTCGGAGGCTCTGAAGCCATTCCGGGTTTGGAGCGTCCCCAGCAACTCCCACAGACTGAGCTTTGCCATCGCCTCGTGAGGCTGGACCCGGAGCAGGGCTGCCTCCGCCTGCACTTGCCCGGCTTCCTCTCTGTGGGACCCGGGAGAGGAACCCAGGGGCGCCCCGGGGAGGATGCGGGAGAATGAGCCGATTGAGGGATGTGGGCACGAGCTGGCCAGCTGCCACCACGGTGCCTGTCGCAGGCTGCAGGGGGGCTTTTCTTCTGGGTTTGCTCAGAGCCGGGAGGCGGGGTGCCAGGGAGAGGACTTCCACTGTTTGGGAAAAGCTGTGTCCATCTGGCAGGCGCTGCAGCCTGTGGCCTCTCCACAGAGCAGCTCTCCTGTCACTGGGCATGGCCCCCACAGGCTGGGTGTCCACTGGCCCTGGAAGAAGCAACTGGGCCTACACAGGAGCGTGTGTGGGCTGGACTGGCCGAGCGTCAACTGGCCCACCCCACACATAGTCACTAAGGGTTGCCCCACGGGAGTGTGGACCTGGCCCTCAGCGATGGTCTCAGGCAGAACTGTTGGAAACACAATCCAGTATCCTTAGGCCTGAAGGGGTCTGGCAGGTCATCCTGTGCAGCCCCTTAATTTTTTGCAGATGAGGAGACTGAGGCTTGAGGATCTGAAATAGCTTGGCCAAGGTCACACGGAAAACCCAAGATTCAAGGCTTGGCTCCACCACTACCCTGTTGTATGGCCTTGAGCCAGTTACTCAACCTTGCTGGGCCTGTTTCCTCACCGATAAAGGGAGGTAAGAAAAGAGCCTCCCCAGCCGGCGTGGCTCAGTGGTTGAGCGTCGACCTATGAACCAGGAGGTCACGGTTCGATTCCCGGTCAGGGCACATGCCCAGGTTGTGGGCTCGATCCCCAGTGTGGGGCATGCAGGAGGCAGCTAGTCAATGATTCTCCCTCATCATTGATGTTTCTGTTTCTCTCTCCCTCTCCCTCCCTCTTTGAAATCAATTAAAAAAAAAAAAAAAAAAAGGAAAAGAGCCTAATTCACAAGGCCAATGAGGGAGTTAAATGAGATCATCCAAGTGGAGGGCTTGTGGGGCCTCTGCTCACATCCATCACAGAATCTGCGTTGTCTTCTTTTTGTTATTGCTGTGCCTTTGGCCACGTCCACTGCAATGGCTTAGGCTTTGGAAGCCAGGACTCCACAGCCATGTCACCCATGACTGTTCCCCAAGTGCCTCTTAAATCACTATTGCCTTTCGTCCTCCCCAGAAGGCAAATCTCCTTTCTCCCATTTCACTGATGAGAAAACCTCAAAGATGGGCCTCAAAACCGAGTCCTCGCCTGGCTGACGTGGCTCAATGGTTGAAGGTTGACCCATGAAGCAGGAGGTCATGGTTTGCTTCCTGGTCAGGGCACCTGCTGGAGTTGTGGGCTTGATCCCCATTAGGAGGCCTGCAGGAGGCAGCCAATCAATGATTCTCTCTCATCATTGATGTTTCTATCCCCCTCTCCCTCCCTCTCTCTGAAATCAATAAAAACATATATTTAAAAAACAAACACCCCTGAGTCGTCTATTTCCCAGCTCCCTCTGCTCGTCCTGCCTCCACCTTCAGCCAATGCGAATATTCCTGCGCATAGAATATGCCAGCTATGCTGGGGCTGGATCGGAAGGAAAGACAGAAAGCGTTTCCAGCTCCAGGACTGTGGCCAGTGGCAACTTTCACAACAAAGAAAGAATTACCATCAATTGTGCTGTGGTGGCGGAAGGGATTTATGGATGTTTTCTGAAAATCTATGGACACAGACCCAAACTGAACAGAGCCCCGAGGAAACACAGCCGCCCTTGTTAGACGTGAAGAATGAGTTTAATGTACACAGGGTGAGGGTAGGGATGGTGGGAGAAAACAGAAGGAAAGGGGGCTTACCCTGTCAAAAGATCATTTTGAGCCCTGAGCCCTGAATTTCCAAAGGTGGTGGCAGGAGGGCCATTTCTGTAATATATTCCTCCCTCTAAGCCCACCTGGCCTGAGAAACTGCAGCAGGCACCAAACACTGCTCATGAATATTCATCAGGAACCCCCCTGCCATTGGGAACCTGGGGCTGCTGTGAAGACACTCCATTCCCAACCCCCAGAGGCAATCAGCCCCCAGAGGAAGACCCTGAAACCAGATCGGAGGCTGAGAGAGCAGAGGTCTTCCGGGCGGAGGGGTCAGAGGGCATGGCCAGGGGAGGGGTCAGCTTTGTTTCCACTCTGTGTTGGTGAAAGTCAAACCTTTATGGAACGTTTCTGGCTGCATTCTGGGCTATTTAGCTTCAAAAACAAAAGATTTATTTTTCTTCCTTCTCCTTTTGGGTTTTGTCCTCCCCTGACAGCAGTGACATATGCAGGTCTGGAGGTTATTAAGGCCAGGCCGGGCTCGCCTCCATCCTCAGGAAAAGAAAAGATAGGGTCTTGATGAAAAGAGACCCCAACAGTGGAGAGCTAGCACAAGCATTCCCAACACCCACCGTTGCTACTTGGATCCTTTCAACAGGCAGAGGACCAGGAGTGGCGTGTGTGCCTTCCGTGATGCAGTGCTTGCACACCCTGCTACACTTTACAAAGCACTTCCCATGCCACAGGACCCCAGGTAGTCCGTTCTGTGAGATGGGCCTGATGGTCCCCTTTTACAGATGAGAAAACTGAGGCTTGTACGAAACTGGACCAAGGTCAAAGAGATATTGAAGACACAAAACTAGCAGTCCAACCCGAGTTTCCGTCTCCAAACACAGGGGCCTTCCCAACAAATTCACTAAGTGCTGTGACTTAACGTCTCTGGGTCTCATTTTCCAAATCTGTAGAAGAAGGCTATTCTCTAGGTTCCATATTGATCTTCTAGGCCAGTGGTTCTCAACCTTCTGGCCCTTTAAATACAGTTCCTCATGTTGTGACCCAACCATAAAATTATTTTCGTTGCTACTTCATAACTGTAATGTTGCTACTGTTATGAATCGTCATGTAAATATCTGATATCAGGATGGTCTTAGGTGACCCCTGTGAAAGGGTCGTTCGACTGCCAAAGGGGTCGTGACCCACAGGTTGAGAACCGCTGTTCTAGACTATTCTCTCACTTGGGTCCTTCACAAGAAAAAGTCAACCAAAGTGGTGTCTGGAGCATGGCGATACTATGGGAAGAAATCAAGTTGTGTATCTCAGTTGATGTACCTGGGGTTTTACATCAAGTTCCCCATGGTGACAAAGATAGATTATTATTATTATTTTTTTTTTAGTACCAATCAGAATGGTGATAGAATCTATCTGGAATATCTGCGAAGGACCCTTTGGCATCTGGAATGTAGAAGCTGCTGCTAGCATGGTCAGGTGTCAACAAAGGTGTTATTTGGGTGAAAAATACAGTCCTGTTTTCAACACCATGATACTGTTGGTTGGACTGTGACTGTGAGGTATACTGTTGGGCTTCTGTACCCAGCCTGTACTTTAGGGAGCGTGTTCATAGCAGGGATTTGAGGCAGGAATTTGTAATTAGGTCGTTCGTGAGCAGCAGGTGCCTTCAGAAAGAGTAACGCTTAGGTTCAGAGCACCTTATTTTCTAGCTCTTGGGTAGAAAGTTATATCTCCACTTCCACACTCAGAGGAAGTGTTCTGATGACTCGTTGGTGGCCACCAGGATATGTGTGTAGAGTCTTGGCCCGGCTACTATTATACGGGCTGTTGTGCCTGTAGCAGAGGCACTGGCCTGCAGCCAGGACACAGTGCTCTACGAAGGAGCTGGTGGGAGGGGAGAGACATGGCGGTGAGGTCCGGGTCGGAGTCTGAAAAGCCTGGATGCCCTCGTTTGGTAGAGAACTGAGTCCTTTGGTACTGAGCTCGACACCTGTCCCTTTCTCGTGCCTCTGGGCGCCTGAGGTTCGCAGGCAAGAGAGACAAGAGGGCACCAGGGGACCAACCTCACTTGACAGTCACTTCCCTTCTCCAGGCTCAGACCTGTTGGGAGTATGACATCACTGGAGAGGATGCCAGGTGAGCACTGTGGGAAGTTTATTTTTGCGCCTGCGTTCCTGCCACGTCTATAATAACAGTGATGAGGTGCAGGTTAGCAGAGGTGGTACAGGGTAGAGGTTAGCCATTTGGGCTCAGGAGTTAGATGCCCTGGGGCCAAATCCTAGCTCTTCCCAGCTGGGATCTTGGCGAGTTATTTCACTCCGTGTTCCTCTTTCTTTAATAAAATGAGGATAACAGTAGTTCTCGCCACCTGGGTTGTTGAGGGGATTCAGCTAAATGACTATCATGCTCACGGCACAGAATGAGGGCCCAGTCGTGTTATCATTACTGGGCTTCCCTCCCGCCCCCGCCCCTCCACCTGTCAGGACCACATACCCCTCTCTGGCTGTAGAATATTAGGGAATTGCCCATCCTTCCCCCCTGACACCCAAAATGTGGGCTAGTTTAGCAAATCTCAAAATCCTGCAGAAGACAAACAGGCTCTTGCCACTCCCTCCTGCTGTGGGAGCCCCGTGTGCCCCTTCGGCCCGGCCTCCTTGGGTTCATGGCCAGAACCCAGAGCTCTAAGCAGAGGCGCGGGGCGCACGGGGCTGCTCCCTGGAACACGCTGGCCCTGTGCAGGCCGCCAGGTGCAAGGACTCCCCGAGCCCCCGGGAAGCCAAACTCCAGTCGGGGCTGCTCCGAGCGGCCAAGACAGGAAGCAGGCGCTGCTGTCCACATGCCCGGAGCACGCTCTTAGGGGCCCGGAGCCAGTGAGAACAACACCGCAAGGAAGAGTTTGTCCCTCTCCCAGGTTCTCAAGGGGCCTGGGACCCTAACAAGGGAAAGAGCCATTGTCAGAAAGTGGGAGAGCTGTAGCCGGAGTGAGAACCGGGGTGAAGATCTCAATGCAGGATGGTCATCAGTGAGCGAATCGGGGGTCCTGCCCAGGGCTCAGCTGTGGGGGGTGGGGATCCTGTGTGAGACCACGAGGGGGGCCCTCTGATCAGGTGGAAAACAACCACTCTGCTGCTGACAGGCAGGCAGGACAATAAAGCAAGGATTCTCCTGTTTAGATCGCGGTTTGGGCTGATAATATAATGCTAATTAACGCACTCGATAATGACTGCTCCCGGAAGGCCCCACGGTGGGGAGCGTGGCAGATGTAAGTTTCTGGGGACACTGGAAACGTCCCGGGGGGGGGACCAAGGGTGATGATTTCTTCCTGGGCGGGGAGATTTCCTCCAGCGGACGGTTCACCCCAAGCCTCGGCACCATCCCTCCGTTTTCCTTTGCTGCCCCATGCACAGCAGCAGTGAGAACCAGGCACGATGATAACCACGGCACTGTCCACGCACAGGAGACGGCTGCACAGGCGCCTGTGCGGACTGTGTCCTAGCTATAATCTTGGTTAATCCCAGCAACACTCTCTACGTGGGCATTGCTGTTCTTCTGTGACAAGGACACGAGCTCAGAGAGAGGCGCTCCCTCACCAAGCCTCACAGCCAGTACACAGATGAGCCAGATCCACATGGAGCCTCTGACCCCAGTGCCTGCGTCCTGTCCTGCACCTTCCTTCTCCCTCCATCCTGGTCCTGCCGCACAGACTGCAGCTGAGAGTGCTCCCCTGGCCCAGCCGGCGTGGCTCAGTGGTTGAATGTCAACCCACACACCAGGAGGCCATGGTTCAATTCCCAGTCAGGGCACATGCCTGGGTTGCGGGCTCAACCCCTAGTAGGGGGTGTGCAGGAGGCAGCTGATCAATGATTCTCATCATTGATGTTTCTCCCTCTCCCTTCCTCTCTGAAAGCAATAAAAATATATTTTAAAAAAACAAAATGAGTGCTTCCCTATTAGGATCTGTCCTAGAGAAAAAGGCAAAGAGGCCCAGAACAGAGAGCAGAACAGCTTTGTCAGGGTCTGTGTGTCGGGGTGTTGTGTAGTGTTGGGGTGTGGTATGTGCATTGAGGTACTGTGTGTGTGGATGTATTGTATAGTAATGGTGGTGTTTTGTGTGTGTTGTGTTGGGGGTGTGGTGCAATGTAGTGCTGTATTTGTTGGGATGTTGTGTGTGTGTTAAGGTGTTGTATAGTGCTGGGGGATGTTGTGGTGGTGTGTGTAGTGGGGAGTTGTGTAGCGTTGGGGGTGCTGAGAGGGTGTGTGCTGGGTTGTGTATGACAGGAGCAGAGCAATACTGTCTCATGCTTGGCTGGTCACTCCTTGGCTGGAGACTTCACTCCTCCTGCCAAAGTCCCAACTGTTGCTGCTCCCGGCAGCCACCCCCCCCCCCCCCCCCGCCCTGTGAAGGAGGGAAGCAGCTGGCCCCCATCTTTCCTCTCTGACCTTGATGTGGGGCTGGAGCTGGCTGCCAGCTCAGGGCCAGGGAGCATAGGATGGGCTCAGAGTGAGGACGTAGGGTTAGACAAGCATCTCAGCACGGGCTGATGGTTTTATAAAGGCTCTGTGTGTGGGTGTGCGCGCGCGCGCGCGTGTGTGTGTGTGTCTATATATATCTACATATATATGAAGAAATGAAAAATTTGCCCAATTCTGGTTTTGTATAGTCCATTGGAGAGATATGTGTTATTAATCTAATATCAGATATTATTACAATGATAATAATAAAAAATAGCTAATGCTTATGATGTATCAGACACTATTTTAGTTGCTCTACATAGATTATCCAATGTAATCCTTGCAGCAATCCTAAGAGGTAGCTACTTTTATTATCCTCACTTTATAAACGAGGAGCCTAAGACACAGAGGTATTAAGTCACCCACCCAAGTTGGCACAGGTAGAAAGGACACTCATGCCCTTAACCCCATCTGACCAGGCACATGACTCCTATCCTAAGGGAATGCAGCTGCACCCCACTTCTTCAGGTCCTGAGATCCCAGAGGCTGAGCTCCAGGACTAAGGCAATCAAGGCTTCGGCTGGGCTTTATTTAGACCTGCGTTTCCATCGCAATGCCAAACAATCCAGTTCTCAGCCTGTGAGTCTCTGGTGTTTGCAACAAGAGTCTTTTCTATAGAAAGACTAAGGGAAGATGGTCCAGTTAAGCCCCAGATAAAAAACAAAGAAGGTAAAAAGTGACATTTTCCCTGCTGGCTGGCGAACAATCACCTTTCTCCCCAGGAATCAATTTCTTTGCATCCTAAATGTTGAAAGAAAAGACTTAGGTCATTAAAATAAATTTTTTTTTTAAATAAGAAAAGCTATCTTTGTCTCTTTGTGCATCTCCACATCCCCTTAGATGTGTTTTCAGAAAACCTCAGTTAAATGAGCACATTCTGTGTGTTAAGGGACAAATGCAACGGGAAGTGGACTGGCTACTTGGTGACCGGACAGTTCTCTGTGGGGATCACTTAGAACGAGCCCTGTGAGGAGCTCCGAGGTGCAGGCAGGGAGGATGTCGGAAGGTAAAGGGATTCTTAGTCGGGGGTAGCAAGGAAGGATGGAAGGAAAGGTAGCTAATGAAATACCAGCCAGTAAAGAGCTGGAGGAAACAAACCCGCATTTTTAACTGCGGAGGAATTCACGCTGAGCTCAGGGAGACAGTGGGGTTATTCACAGGCGCCCCGTGGTGCATGCGGGGGCCGGGTGGCAGAGCATGCTTTTGGCTCCAAGAGTTTTCCTTGGGTAGGAAGTGGGTTTCTTGGCAGAACTGGAACCCGGCTCGTTTCAGATTCCTTAGGGACAGAAGAAATTCCCTGAGACTCACACACAAGAGTCTGTTGCTGTTGGACAGTCAAGAGGAGCCATCACTGTGTTTGACCAGTTCCATGAGGGACACCTCACCTTCATGCTGGCCTACGCCCTCAGGCCCTCTGCCACTTCCTCGCGGTGACAGGACACAGGAGGAGCCTGAGGGAGGCCGCTAGGAGGCCCAGAGGTCTCTGTGTAGCCCATACCCAGTTTGAGGCCACTACTGATGGATTTAAGGCAAAGGAATTAGATGCAGAAACAGATGTAGAAGAAAATAAAAACAAATCCCCCAAGAGGAAACTCGGAAGGCCTGGACACAGAGTCAACTAGGTTTGTAATAGGATGGAAGCTTTCCTCCTGCTCGCCTCTAACCACCCTCCCCCCCAACCCCCGGCCCCCAACCCTCTCCAGTCAAGACCTGGATGCGGGAGGGTATCTTCAGGGTCCTTCTGGAGCAGCCTGGGCCCTTACCTGCCTCTCAGGATGTTCTTGCCACCCTAGGATTGGGCTAGAGCCGGGTGAGTCTTGCAGAATACCAAGAATTTGAAAAAATGAGAAAACTTTGAAACTTGCCTACATGATTCCTGAACCCAACGAGTCCCTTGTAGTGTACCCCAAGTTCTAAGAGCTTTCAGAGTTAGGGAGCTTTGTGTCACCTAGGCCATCTCATGCTGCAGGTAAACCATCCCACTCATTCATAGTCTCAAGTCTGGGATCTGACAAAGAGTCTCCCCTAATCTCTTCCCAATGCCAGTCTCCCTCTTTGGGTGACTACTTGGTGCAGAGGCAAGCCTGGCTGACATCCCAGTGGGGGCTGGACGGGCACAGATGGCGCTCTCTCTGTCACAGAACCACAGAATCACGGAGCTCGGAGAGGCCCGCGACAGAAGCTCGAGGCTTGCGATAACAAACTCCAGAGTGAAAGCAAGTGAGCTTTCTTGATTCCCCCACCGCCATTCCTGTATCACCTCTCAGATGCCATCTCTCACCACTTTCAACATTCCTTACTCTGCTCCAGCCACACTCACCTCCCCGCTGTTCCTTGAACCTCACTCCCTCATCTCCTGCGAGTCTGTTCGAATGTCACTTCCTCAAGGAGGTTTTCCCTGACTGCCCTATCTGAAAACGCCAGCCCTCCCCTGCCCTCTGAGGGTGTGGGGACCTTCATTTTTCTCACGGTCCCAAACACGTTTTGTTCATTGTCCCAAGCACATAGTAAGCCCTCAATATATATACACATGTTTGGAATACACAAGCTTTACTAGACATGCTTCTTGATGGAAGAAAGAGGGAACTCATCTTCAGTGTGTGGGGTCTCTGGGTTACATTGTCAGTGGTGCCAGAGGTGGAGTTTGAACCGAGAGAGGTTGAAATCCTGACTCTCTGCCACCCATTAGCTTTGTGACCCTGGCCAACTCACTTACCCTTGCTGAGTCTCCATGTTCTCACTTGTAAAAGGAGCATTTACAACCCTCCTTCACAGCTAATTGTAAGAATTAGGGTTACATCACCCCATCAACCTGGTCTTATAGTTCAGGTCTCAGCTCAAATGCCACCCCTTCAGAAAACTTTTCCTGGCTCCTCCATCTAGAATTAGCCCCTTATAGTGCCTGGTGTTCAGTAGGCCCTGAATAAATACTTGTCTAACAAAAGGTAACCCCATCTAAAACCTATCACTGACCCATAGGGTAAAGTTCAGATTATTTTTCAGAGCTTATGGGTCCCATCAAGGCTCACCTCCTTCTCTACCGCCTCCAGGCTGTCCCTCAGCTTGGAAAATCCTCAACCTCCCCACCCTCCACCTACACACCAATACCTGTCATCTACATCAGGGGTCAGCACACTACTGCCCGGGGCCAAATCTGGCTCAAAAACGATTAATGATATTTACATTTTTAAGTGGTAGACAAAAGTCAAAGCAAGAATATTTTGTGACCCTGAACATTATATGAAATTCAAATGTCAGTGTACATAAATAAAGTCCTACTGGGACGCAGCCACACTCATTCGTGTCCGTAGAACCTCAGGCTGCTTTTGTGCTACTACCAGCAAAGCTCAGAGCTCCGACAGACACCCTGAGTCCCACAAAGCCTGCAACATTTACTCCCGCCTTGTCTTTACAGAAAAACATTTGCTGGCTCCCGATCTAGATATTTCCTACTTGTCCTCCAGGGGCCATATCTGAGCCAACACTTCCTGGGAAGCTTTGGTCAATGCGCCAAGACTGGGGTAGGGAGCCCTCCCAGAGGTGCCCCCAATTTCCGGTTTACTCGTCAGACGCCTCCAGGGCAGAGCAGGTCCATGTGGTTCTTCCCTGCGTCCCCGATGTCTAGAACCATGCCTGGAACACGATACCTGTTCCATGAATGAGTGACATTGACGTTTCCTCTTTTCCAGTTGAAGAGAGAAGATGCTGAAACCTGCAGCCCAGAAACAAGGCCTCAGGAGGCCAGGAGGCCTGGAGAAAAGCCTGGTGCAGGCGAGATGCGGTCCTCCCCAGCCACAGGCGTGGGGAGCGGCAGGGACCTTTAGGATTTGGGGTAGAAGTGAGGTGTCTGCGTGGATGAGGAGGGCTCAGAGTTGGTAATGAACACCTTTCTCTCTTTATAAGACATTGTCTCTGACACCCTATAGGTTGATCCAACTAGAGCAAATGCAAACATTAAAAAAAAAAAATTCAGTTCAGTCTATAATTCACCAAAAGTTTTCGATGATTTTACCGATGGCGTGGCTTGGTGTCTAGGCTACTGTGACGGTGCGAAGGCCTGACAGCCAAGGATGGCCAATCTCTCCACAATGAGAATTCATTCTTTGGGTCCAAATAACATCTCTTCTCAGGAAAGAGCTTACAGGACAACCTTCCTCTAAGGTAGCAAGATATGCCCAGAAGCACAGCAAGGAGAAAGCCAGTCGGGGCCGTAGGAAGGAAGGCCAGGCACTCGCTCCTGGGCCTCTGGCAAATGCGGGCCTTAGCTTTTCAGCCTGCCCTCCCTGCTCTTGGCAGGTGGCTGCTCTGAGCCCAGGCGGGGTGTGCTGGTAAATGTTTAACAGCTGGCTGGGAGAGGGGGCGCTGATTTGCAGTATTTGCCAATTAACGTGATTTAAATTCTCCCACCATGGCTGGTTTCAAGCCATCAATGTGACATCAACCATCTCACAAAATTCCTGAAAACTGAAGTCCTCCCTGAGCCAGTATGAGCCGGCTCTAGAGCCACTTCCAGGCACTCTGTGTGGGGCCCAGGACCTCTACCCAGCTGTGCTTTCAAAGGCCAGTGTCTTAAGGGCTGAGCCTGCATCACAAATGTGAGGCCGTGGTGTGGGTGAGGGGCCTGAGGAATCTCCAATATCAGGCTCCTCGACTGGGTCTCCTGGGGTGGGCTGGGTCCCCGGGTGGGTTCACAGAGGCCCCTGCAGCCCTGAATGCACTGAGGGGGGTATGCCAGAGGGTCCACTCCCAGGTCTGGTGGAAAACCCCAGATTGGCCTGCTTTGTGCCTGACCTTTAGTTCCATGTGCATGAGAATGGGCCTGTGGCAGGTGGCAGGTGGTGGGGATGAATAGCAGTAATTGTCCCAGTGTCAAAAGGATGAGCCAGGAAACAGGAATGGGACTGGAGGAGGGGGGTGGAGTGGGGTGCAGCCCTCAGCGAATTAGGCCTTTTCTATTGATTCCAAACTGCTACCTAATGAGCTGCCTTTTCGGCCTTTTGCCTGCCTGCCTGCTACAGCGCTGACCTTCCTGGGGGCCAGGGGCGGGTTGCTACCACCTCCCCCGCTTAATGTGCTTTGCCTTTGTTTACCTGTTATTGCTCTGGGAAGCAGGCCTGCTTCTGGAGCAGGCTGCTAGGCATCTGCTGGAAGAAGACAGAAAAGTGTGCGGAGACATACTGCCTCGGACACATGGAGCTGCACCCATCTGAGCTCAGTCTCCCCATCTGTGAAATGGGAACCATAATGATCCCAGTCTCATCATGAGGCCATACCCAGGACTGAGGGACCCAGGCTGTGGCTGCCTGGTGTGGTCTCACTAAAGCACTCGACTGAAGGCAGCCATTATCATTTTTCTGACTTTTGGCCAAGGCCTCAGCACATACTAAACCAGTGGTTCTCAACTTTTGGGTGGCGAGCCCTTTGGGGGTCGAATGACCCTTTCACAGGGGTCGCCTAAGACCATCGGAAAACACATATATAATTACGTATTGTTTTTGTGATTAATCACTATGCTTTAATTATGTTCAATTTGTAACAATGAAAATACATCCTGCCTATCAGATATTTACATGACGATTCATAACAGTAGCAAAATTACAGTTATGAAGTAGCAACGCAAATAATTTTATGGTTGGGGGTCACCACCACATGAGGAACTGTATTAAAGGGCCGCGGCATTAGGAAGGTTGAGAACCACTGTACTAAACCTAAACCGTGCGACTAAGTGTGTAACCCCGGGCGAGCATCTTCTCCCTCTCCCCCTGCCTCCCTCCCACCTCTCCCTCCCTCAGTGAAGTTAGGGTAATGGCACCGGCCCTCCCTGCCTCCCAGGGACAGCAGGATTAATGAGATAATGTGCGGAGCGGCTGCTCTGGGGAAGAAAGGTGTTCTGTACATGGAAGGTGTAATTATTCTCCTGTAACTACATGAATGTTTATATTGTGCCTACCCCGGCAATTCCGAGGGGCTTTGACAAGCTGGAAACCGGTTCGGGGTGGGGACAACAGAAAGCATCTCCTGCTCTCGACTCCAGGCAGCCTGGAGCCTCCTGGAAGTGGCTTCCTTGGGCTCCGGCGTCAGCAGCTCCGTGGGCGCCTGGGAGCCCGAGTCCCCTGTGGTGTCACCCCTGGGACCTGGAAGACCCCAGGATGGCTGCTCAGAGCATTCGAGTTGGAATGGAAGTCTGGGCATAAGATAGCAATTTTGTGGCTGGCGGAGATTTCGATGTAGGTTTAGCAAATGATAGTCTTGCTCAGTGCGTCCTGCCCTGTCCCCAAGGTTTCAGCCTCCTGCTCTCCTCCAACTGTCATCACCACCAGGGCCATCTTCATTGTGACGTAGGAAGTCCCAGGCGAGCAGGCCCTGTGCTGGCTGTGGCCTCTCCTGGCTCCTCCCCAGATTCTTCCTCCAGAAATAGCATGCCAGGCTTCAGGGGTGCGGTGGGGGATTGGGCAAAGAAATGGGTGTGAGTCACCCCCCTGGCAGCTTTGTGGGGAAGGAAGATTAGGGGTGAGAGAAAAGGGGCGGGAAAGGGGGTCCCAGATGTTCTGCACCCAATCTGAAATGCAGCTCTGCAGCTGGGGATGAGGAGTCGCTCCTGGATCCACATGCTGGATCTGCCCCTTGCCAGCCTCTCGGCCTTGGCAGGGTCAAGGTTACCTATCCTCTGTGTACCTCACATTTTTCATCTGCAAAACCGGGGTGACTGTGAAGGCTCGGCGTGATGATCAAGCGAAACAGCGCCTCTGAGGCGCCAGGGTCTAGAAAGCAGGGAGCGCTCCAGACTTGCTAGTGATTCATTACAGCCGCCTGGCGGGCCGCTTCTGCAGGGTTCCCCACATCGGTCTGCAGGCATCCTACTCAGGGACTTCAGGGCCTCGCCTCCCTCCCAGTGTTTCACAGTCAGAGGACCTGGAGGCCAGTGCATGCCCACGGCGGCCTGCCCAAGAGTCAGCTCTCAGCATCTCAGCAGCACCATGTCTTCCTTGACAGCCAGAGGAGTTGCAGGGCCTCTCCGGAAGGGGAGATGAGGACCCCCCCCCACACACACACCCACACACACCACACACACACCCACACACACTCCTAGAAAAGACCCTGAACAGAGTGACTCATCAGTGGGCTGTGAGTCCAGGCTCCCAAACCATGGTGATGAAGAGGGTGATGAAGATGACCACAACAATACCAATAATTATAGACAGCCTTTAACGTTCCAAACTGTTTTTACAATGTTCTCATTCGTGAAATGAGAGCGTTGGATCACATGTACTTTGAGGTCCCTCTTCTTTCTTCCAACTTTTCCACTCTGTGGTCTATCTGGCAGCACACAGGGGAAGTTCTCAACTGGGGACAAAGTGGCCCTCTCCCCTCCTACACTCTCCTACTCCCCCACCCAGCCTGCACCCAAGGCTGGTGGTTCCCCCAGACGCCTGTGGGTGAATGTAGCTTCAACATAAGCCTCATATAAGAGGATGTGATCCTGGGGTGCCTGTCTGAGGTATTTTGACAGGATCGGAAGGAAGAAGTCACAAATTTGGGGTTATCCTGAGCTGTGAGGGTGGAAGAGGGTGTATGTATGAAGCACTTATTTAAAACACTCAGTGGGGAACTCTCAGGCCACTTAAGAGTATTTGGATGCTGGGAAAATGTGAGTCATCAAGCTCTCATGAGCTGATGGAAACATACCCTCCAGACAACTGAAGTTATTTTTCTGTCGGTCTGTGCTCACCAAACAGCCCTCTAGCTCCATATTGGAAAAGAGGGGCTCTGACATGTGTGGCCAGTCTGCCCTGCGTCTGGGATTGGCAACCTGGTGGGTTTAAGTCTCTTGGGAATCAATCGCTTTTGGATGACTGGACCATCATGGTCACAAGTGTTGAGAAATGGGATCTTAACCCGGTGTGATGTCCTCCCCATAAGGTATAAGAATCTGGAGACCCAGAGGAAATAGCTTGACCTCCCTAGCCATCAGTAGCAACCCTCTGTCCTCATTGCCAGTCCTGGATCTGGACACCACAAGCCACAGGGACAGGCATCCTGGAGGCCGAGCCCAATGGGCCCAGAAAGACACCTGAGTCTGCAGAGGCTGTTTCCACACTTGGGTGGACTGGGCTATAGGGTTTATTATGAAGGGGAAGTGATAGGGGGGACTTACAGTCTGATAGATAGAGCACCTGAATTAATCTGAAAAATAACCATATTATTTTAAATCTTAGAACACATATACTTGTGTGAATAGGGAGTTAAGTTTCTCATATGTGAATAGGGGGTTAAGTTTTTCTTAAGTTTCCTTTTCAAGGCCTGTGCGAAGCGATTGAGGAGGTGACTCAGCGGTGAATCCAACAAGCAAGAACCGATAAGCAGGGTCGACCCAACAGGAGTCAAAACATCATCTCATCAACAGCATCTCATCAATGACTAAAGACAATAGCTGACATCTGTGACCTCCAGGCCTGCACGTAGCTGCATTCCCATTCCCCTTTATAATCCTTTCCCCCGCACCTTGCTGGAAGACAGGATTGAATGCTTGTAAGCACCCTGTCTTCTTGGTTGGCTGGCCTTCTCAATAAACGCCTTATATGATCCAACCCTGCCTTCGTTATTGGACACAGCGACAGGCAGCCTGAGCCCAACCAGGGGTTTCCCAGTAACAGAAGTGAGGTGGGAGATGGTAGAGAAGGATGGGGGAAGAGGGCAGAAAGGAATCCTGGGAAGGGAGTAAATCCAGGGGTGTGATAGGCAGAATAATGACCTCCCAATGATGTTCAAGTCCTAATTCCCAGAACGCAGGAATACAGGTTATATGGCAAAGGGAAAGTAAGTTTGCCAACCCGACGGCTTTAAGAAAGAGAGAATCCTGGATTATCTGGGGGAACTCAATATAACCACAAAGGCCCACGGAACAGAAAGAATAAATTTGTGTGGTAATTTGTTGCAGTAGCAATAGGAAACTTACACAACAGGCCTGGGACAGGGTCTCAGGAGAAAAAGGAGAGAAAAGTCTTGAAATTATTGTCCATGTTGCTAGGGACCTAAGGAGGGTTGCGGTTCTGGTTTTTGATGTGACTGGGTTGGGTTAAATGTCGCTGAGTTGCAGGGCCTCGGACTAATGCCTGGAAGGGGATGGGGCCGGAGAAAGCCGGGTGGCTGGTAAGGCAGAAAGGGGAGCCACCTGGGCAGCTCTGAGGCTTGTTCACCCTGAGGGGCCCAGGGGAGCTTCTCTCGTCTCTGTCCTTCCAGAAGCGCTCCAAGCGCCCGCAGCAGCCCTGCTGGGACCGCCTCTCTTCTTCACGCATCGTTCCTGGACTTCTCATCATCTGCTCTCCATTGAGGATTATTTATCTCAGCACAGATGCCTGGGCACTGCTTGCTCCCAAGTGACTGCATGCCTCTGTGGTCCTGTTGGCTAGAAGGGGACAGGAAGTCTTAACCTATTGGGTGATCTCAGGGGGCTCAGAAGCGACTCCACTGAGCAGAGCTGTGAAAAGCAGACAGCGGGGCCCAGGGACACTCAGGGGGAAAGGGGCTCAGGACAGTAGGAGTGGGTGAGGGTTGGGTGACGGCATTGGCCCCCTTTCTCCTTTCCTTCCCCAGGTTTCTTCATTCTTACCCTGAGTGCTGGCCAGTCTGTGGCGGGCTGGTGCAGGGTTCAAGTTCTGAGCCATTCTCAAAAGAAACTAGGAGGCACCTGTATTGGTTTGCTAGAGCTGTCATAGCAAAAGTCTACAGATTAGGAGGCTTAAGTCACAGAAATTTATCCTCTGACAGTTTTGGAGGCTGGAAATCCAAGGTTGAGGTGTCTGCAGGTCTGGTTTCTGCTTTGGCCGCTCTCTGGCTTGCAGATGGCCATGTCCTCCCCGTGTCCTCACATGGCCTTTTCTCTATGCATGCACATACCCGTGTCTCTTCCTCTCCTTATAAAGACGCCTGTCAGATTGGGTTAGTGTCTTCCCTAATGGCCCTATTTTAAATGAATTACTTCTTTACATCCCTATCTCTACATAGAGTTATATTCAAGGGTCTGAGGGTTAGGGTTTCAACATAAAAGTTTTGAGAGGGCACAATTCAACCCATAAGAGCAGTATAACCTGGTGACAGAAAGAAGGTGCGCAAAAGTGAAATTTTGGTTCCCTATCTGTGTGATCTTGGGCAAGTGGCTTAGCCTCTCTGGGCCTGTTCCCTTCTTAATACAATGCGATTAATAATACCTACCTCAAAGATTTTTTATGAGGATTAAGCAAGATGAGGATGTAACTGCTTGGCACGGTGCTGGGCGCATAGTAAGTGCCTGATGCCTGGGAACTTGACTATTATTCCTGAATAGTCAGGGAGTGCCTTTTGGCCCAAATCCCCAGAGAAGGAGAAACTTGGGCAAGTAGGGGCTCCCTGGACCCAGTGTAGAAAAAAAGCAGCAATTAAGTTTGGCACAGATTCACCCTCACATGCCAGGGCTTTTGAATCATTTATAACAAACACGTATTAGTTTGTAATGAGAGTAGGCTGGGAGGGTGTTGATAACCTCACTCAGCACCAGGACCGAGACCAAGGTCACGTGGATTACACATCGGAGTCAGCACAGGCTCTGGTTTTATAGATCCAAGCGCAGCGAGCACTCTATACTTGACTGTTCTTGGGCTCACACGTGTGAGTCACCAGCAGCAACTCTGCTTCTGAATGAATGGAAAAGTTGAGCTCAAGGGGAAAGCATTGTCCTTATGGGCAAGGTGTGTGTGTAGAGGGGATGCTGGGCAGAGAATCAAAGGAGAGAGGCTTGGAGGCTGGGCCTGGGGTCAGACTCAGCACATGGCAGTGACAAGGGGGCCAGGCTGATAACTGGGTTCTGGCTGCGGGGTTGGGATGGAGGGCGGCCATCCAGGACCCGCGGGTTGGGAGTGAGAAAGGAGAAGTAGAGAGGGTGGCTCAGGGTGGCCGTGGGTGCTCTGCCGCCTCTGCCCTCAGCCCCTTTCCTGTTTTCTGGAGCTCCTTTCTGTTCTCATTAAGACCAGGACCCACGGGGAGTGCTGTCTCCTTTTTTTCAAAAAATATTTTTATTGATTTCAGAGAGGAAGGGAGAGGGAGAGAGAGATAGAAACATCAATGATGAGAGAGAATCATTGATGGGCTGCCTCCTGCAGGCCCCACACTGGGGATCAAGCCTGCAACTCGGGCATGTGCTCTGACCGGGAATCGAACCCTGACCTTCTGGTTCATAGGTTGATGCTCAGCCACTGAGCCACGCCGGCCGGGTGCTTTCTCCTTTCCAAAGCAGGGGTGCCAGGCCACCTTGTCAAGGCTGGTTCTTTGGTCTTCAGACCTTTCAGGCACTGGGCATGGATAAATGAGTTCTTGGCATTCGTCTTTGGAAACCAGAGGAGGAACCGTCAGCTATGCCGAGGCCACCCCAGGCAGTGAAGAAATTCTACAAGCAGGCAGAGTCCTGCAAAACAAGCAAGAAAGAAGCTGATGGCAGGGCGCGCTCCTTTAGTATCACTTCAGGCCCACCCGGGGCTGTGGAAAAGGCCTGTGCTCGCTGGCCTTGTGTGGGCGCTGCCCGATTTTGTAGCCACAGTCGCTTGCAGTTCTGTTAAAACAAGTGATGGTGATTAGGAGGGAAACGTGGAGAGGAGCCGGAGTGAGGTCCCACCCACCACCCACCACCCACGGGGAACGGGAGAGAAATGGAAACAGATGCTGGGGGCTGGCACTCAGCATTGAGGGGCAGGCTGCTGTCATGCTCGACTGGTTTGGCTAGTCAGCAGGCAGAAAACAAATGAAATCAAGGGCCTCCTCTCACACTGGTGTGTGGCGCAGCCTCGGGGACCCTGGGCTCCCCCTTGCCCTTGGGGAGCTGACTTGTGGAGAGGGAGCGATGGCCTAGGAGCAGTCAGCTGTCCCCGGGGCAGGGAGAGAGGCTGAGCTGAAACTTCCCTTCCCTGCCCAGCAGGAGTGCCCAGGACAAAGTGCCCAGGACAAATGGGCCGAGGCAGCAGGGCCGGCTCCTCTCCCTCCCCCTGACGACTCTGAGATCAGTTTTCTCCTTTCCTTTCCTCCTCCCCAGGCCTGGACTCGGGCCTCCATCCTGGGCTGCCCAGCAGAAGCTCCACGCCCATACGCTCTCTCCTGCTCCTCTCTCTCATGCCAGAAGGGACTGAAATAGTGAGGGTTTAGCCAGCTTGGCTCAGTGGATAGAGCATCAGCCTGCAGACTGAAGGGTCCCAAGTTCGATTCCGGTCAAGGGCCCGTATCTTGGTTGCAGGTTCCCTGATCCTGGTCAAGGTGTGTGCAGGAGGCAACCAATGTGTCTCTCTCACATTGATGTTTCTTTCTATCTTTCCTTCTCCCTTCTACTCTCTCTCTCTCTCTCTCAAAAAAAAAAAAAAAAAGTCAATGGAAAAATATCCTTGGGTGAGAATTAACAACAGCAAAAAATATATATAGAGAGAGTTTTCATACACTAGAATACAACTCAACTATGACAAAGACCAAACCACTGCTCCATTCAACCACATGAGCCAGTGTCACAGGCAAAACACTGAGTGAACGATGCAAACGTATCTATGGACCCCATTTTCCGTGGAGTCCTCGAACAGGCGGAACTCTCCATGGTCACAGAAGTCCGAAGAGCAGTCACCTCTGGGGCTTGGTGCTAGCTTGGAGGGGGCGCAGGGGACGCCTGGGCTATGGAAATGCTCTCCAGCTTTCGCTGGGTTGGGGGAGGGCACAGATGTGAATGCAACTGTGAAAAGTCACCAAGCTCTCCACTGAAGATGTGTGCACGTTAATGTGTCTATTCTGCCTCCGTAAAAAAGTAAAAAGCACAAAACAAACAGTAAGCCATGAAGCAGGGCCAGCACTGCCCTCACCACCATCTTGAAGCACTTGTCTTGCTTCTCCCGGTGCGATTCCTCTGCTTGGCTTCAGGATGCCTGAGTCCATTTCAGCGATTACGCCTCCTGGCAATCTGCTTACATTCACTCTCCCTGAGAGTTCTGAGCTGCCAAGGCAGCTCTCTGGAGAGTGAGGGGCTTCACGCTCTCCAAAGGAGTCCTTTTGTGCTGATGGATGTACTAGCGGGGCCTGCAGGAGTGAATCCAAGTGTGGAACACACGCACCCCGTTTTCCTAGTAACCACTCCCTTCTTAGTCTGGACAGGAAACTGTGGTGTAAGGAAAGGAGTCATGGGTAGGTCTGGTGAAGGGGAAGTTGTGGTTACAAGAACAAATTCTTTTTAAAAAAAATATATTTTTATTGATTTCAGAGAGGAAAAGAGAGGGAGAGAGAGACACAGAAACATCAACGATGAGAGAGGATCATTAATCAACTGCCTCCTGCACGCCCCACACCGGGGATCCAGCCCCCAACCCTGGCATGTGCCCTGACTGGGAATCAAACCGTGACCTCTTGGTTCATAGGTCGATGCCCAACCACTGCACCACGCCGACTGGGCCAAGAACAAGTTTTTGTTGGGGGATGTTGGGCATCCTCCTTTACCTCATCCATTGGTAATTCACAGATTCTATCTCCTCGTGCACAAAATTTTTTCTTCTGAGGCTGCTGAGCAGGAGCAAGCCATTCTGATGCACACGGTTTCCATCGGCTCCCCCCAGCCTTTGGTGGGACCAAGAAGAATGAAACAGACAGGAAGCTACTGGGAGCGGGGATGGTCAGAAGGAGGGTACAGGAGAGGCCCAGGCCACTCGCTCCTGCAGTCACTTCCCCCGAATAACTGGGAGCCCGTGATTAGCAGGGAGAGGGTGAGCTCTGCTACCAGCTTCTGCCTCTCAACAATTGACCCTCCTTGTGCGGGCCGAGGCACTGAAAAGGCAGCTGAGCTTCGGGTACGTCCTGTGCCTGTCTCCGAGTTGGCTGGAACTGCGGGGCAGAAGAGTGTAACAGCCTTTCCTTCAAAGCCGGGCTCCAGCTCCTCTGCCTCGGAGGAGTGCTGACACACAGCCCGGAGGCGATCAGACACATCGCTCCCATTTTCTGCGGCTCTTGGTGAAAGCTGCTGGTGTTTGATGAGCGGAAACAAGCCGCCCTGCTGAGATTGCCTGCCGGTGCCAAGTGTTCCTGCCAAGAGTGCGGAGTCCCCGCCATGTTGAAGGGGCACCTTTGTGTGGTCTGGCTCAACGAGGCGGCCTCCCCTACAGATCCGTGGGGCCGTGGCATTTCCTGTCCGCGGCACAGACACTGGGGCTGGAGCGGAGGGGTGTGTGTGTGTGTGCACATAGACATGCATGTCATGAGCCCCAAGGCCAGTGTGGAAGGGGGAGGGTTTGACCCTTTCTGAAGCCCTAAAGTCCTGCTGGGACATTCTTTCCTTACCAGTAACACACTTTGCCTGGGAAATCCAAGGCTTGGGAAAAGAATGGCTCCCCTTTGAGCCCTCCCTTTTCTCTACTTGCTGGGTTTATTTTATTCTAGTTTTTTAAATCCTCACCTGAGGATATTTTTCCATTGATTTTAGAGGGAGGGAGTGGAAGAGAGAGGGAAAGACAAAGAGAAATATCAACGTGAGAGAAACACATCGATTTGTTGACTCCTGCACATGCCCTGACCAGGACCTGGGCCAGGGAGGAGCCTGCAACTGAAGTGCATGCCCTTGACCGGAATTGAACCCGGGACCCTTGAGTCCACAGGCTGACGCTCTACTCACTGAGCCGACCAGGCTAGGGCGGTTTATTTTATTTTATTCCTAAAGAGGAGCCAACCCACGAGACTCTTACCACCACTTTTTCTGCAGCATCTCTTGTCAATAATTCTGTGCAGCTTTCTGTTGGCGATGAGATGTTCTTAGACATCTTTATATTCTGTGGGTAACTGAGAGTCCTCCTGCACTTTGGGGAAATGAAAACCTGAAGCAGAAGAGCCCATGGAGGGGGCTGGACACACCCACCCCTCCCACAGTTGGTGGTGTATTAATAACTGGGATAATTTCACCCTTAATGATCCCAGCAACAGTAATTTCTCCGGCACACCCCAGGGTAGAGTTGGCTAGTGAATTGACAAGATGCTGTGCAATTAGGGCTAGCGTCTGTCCTTCCCACAGACAGGCCTGCCTGGGTCCAGACTGCACTGAGTCCCACTGACTTTTCCTCTTTCCCTCTGATCCACTGATTCTCCTGAACAACCAGGAAGGGCTGTCTGTCCACTGGGTGTGGACAGGAGACCCAACCCGCTTTGCCCTTCGTTCTGTCAATATAGTACAATGTTTTGATGCTGTTAGAAGGCCGGAGAGGAAAAGAGAAGAGCTCTGCCCATTGTCTGGGCATCACAGGAATTCCCCCAGGTTGCCCTGTGGAACTTGATTTACCCAAAGTCCTAACGAAGACACGAGGACAAAGGCCAAGCCACGCAGCAGCAGCAGCACTCCCCAACTTCCCAGAAGTTACCATGGATAGAAACTGGAATCCCTATTGGTTTTTCTTTTTAAAACACAACTTTCACTAACTGTCATGAGTTGGCCGCTATTAAGACAATGGACCTGTCCAAGCATCTTGTCTAGGAATCAAGGGGAGAAAGACATTGTGGGGCCCAAGAGCAGATGAATTGCTCCCAAGAATAGAAAACAAATGAGCCGAGGTACAAATGGATGGAAAAACAAAAGGAAGAGATTCCCTGAACAATGGTGACTATTGAAGGGAAGGGGCCGTGGACAGAGGCCAGGCGTGGGACCAGCTGAGGAGTGGTGGGATGGGGTGGCTTAGCTGTCCGCACACAACAGGGGAGCAGTGTCATCGCCCCCTTGCCTTGTGATGCATGAACATGCTGTGCTTCTTTCATTTTCTTGCCACAACCAGTATCTGCCTGTTGCCAGGTGGAGGAGCCCAGAGTTTCTGGACATCAGCAGAGTTTCTGGACAAGTAGCCCAGCTTGTAGTGTCTTCCTCTTGAGGTGGCTGTGGCCTTGGGACTCTGGTTTGATAGAACACATAACAGTAAGCTCGGAGTCCCCGGGAGACCAGGCCTGGGCGAGGAGTTCAGATTTGGGAGATAAGGTAAAGGCTTGTCGCGGCGGACAGAATCATTGGAGATCTGAGGTGGAAGAAACTGTAGACAGCCCCTGATTCCGACATCTTATTCCCTGTGCATAAACAAGGCCCCGAGAAGAGGGGAAGTGACCAGCCTGTGGTCATACAGGGCGTGTCAGAGTCCGGATTAGGGGCCAGGTCTTCCTTCCCGGGCACCATGCAAATCCTCAGGTAACACAGGGCAGCTGTTGAGGAGGCCGTAAGGTGGTTGGAGACAGATGGTTTGCTCTTGCTTATATGTCTACCAAGGGACAAGTGCCTTTTTAAAAAAGCAATAAGTGCCCATTCAGTGACAAATGTAGACCTAGCCTCAGAGGCTTAGACTGGAGCCCGAGAAAATGAGACCAAACTCGTCAAAGGTCCTGCCATCCAGACAATTCTTACTGCAGGGCTGTAGCGAATACCCAGATACCCACGGTGTAGGGCTTGCTTGCTTTCTCCCTTTATGGGGCTTATTTTCTCACTGAGGACAGAATGAGTTTCCCTCCTCCTCCTCCTCTCCTCCTCCTCCTCCTCCTCCTCCTCCTCCTCCTCCTCCCCCTCCTCCTCCTCCTCTTCTCCCTCTCCTCCTCCTCCTCCTCCTCCTCCTCCTCCTCCTCCTCCTCCTCCTCCTCCTCCTCTTCCCCCTCCTCCTCCTCCTCCTCCCCCTCCTCCCCCTCCTGTACAGCTGCTCTACTGCTCTAGGACATGACAAGCTGGTCGAGACCCACGCTACTGTAGGTGAACTTGGGAAAATCTTTTTCTCCTGCTCCACTTCGGCCATCTCGTCAGTTCTTCCAGAAGGACCAAGACATCTATTCCTAAATGACGAATGAAGCTGGTCTGAGGCTAACAGGCTTCACCAAAGCTGCAATCCCCAGTCTGTGGAACTTGAGCTTTGACTCTCCATCTGCTGCCTTAGGCGGTTCTTTGCTGGTGCACACACTCTAATGTGCCTTATCCTTCCTCTGCGTAGTCACTGGTCCTGAGCCGCTTCTTAAAGCTTTCCCCATATCCCTCGTGTTTACCCTTAGAACGTATTGGAAGGCTTTTGTTTGTTTTCTTTTTGTTCTGATTTTCATTTTTGCCTTGGACCAGTTCAGAGAGATGTGCCAGGAATCAGTCATGCTGGTCACCTGTCTGGCTGGGAACAGCTGCTGTTTAATAGCAATTGTCTTGCTGTTGGGGGAATTAGGTTGTGAGGGAAGCTGAGTTTTAGGCCTGGACCTACTTTGCCAATTCAAAGCCCCTCTTTCAGGGAGGGGTGGACTGGCTTTTTCAGCATGATGATACGGCTTCTGCGCGCCAGGATGCCCGTGTTCCACATGGCCAGTGAGAATGATGACTGCCCGGTAAACCACAAGCTGTTCACCATCCCAGCACAGTCCTCAGATGCCCTTGGCCTCAGCACCAGAGCCTATATTTGCATGCATATGTTACCAGTGGGTTTCGTTATCGCTGGCTATCTTGTTCCAGGGACAAGTTCTTCGATACAGAAAACACCACATTCTCTGGGATCACAGTAAGAATCTGATTTAAGACATTTCTGATATTTGCAAGGCTATTTATTCCAAGTTTTGATTTTCTTGGGGGGGGGGGAGGTATACAAATACTAGTATATCAATCATTGGAAATTTGTGTCTGAGTGAGCATAAATTATAGTGTCATCAGCATTTTAAAGTTTGATCATTCAAGTAGAACAAAACCCTCCTCCCCCTAAATATGCATGCATATGCCTTTCATCTAAGCTTCCCTCTTTCTCGCTATCTCACTTTTGTAGCTTACTTCATCAAGTTGAGTGTCTTAAATTTTATGCACAAAGCAGATTTTTGTAATTTAAATACTTTCAACATGTCTTTATTGAGTGCCTCCACTGTATGAAACACAAAACAGGTAAGAATGGATCACAAAAATTTTCTAGGTACAAGAACACTGCTATTAAAATCTTAGTAAAACCAAAGCCTGTTCTATGTAACTTGGTGGGTGAGAGTTGGTTGATGGCAATAAAGCACAGTGGATTCTGGGTTTGAATTTAATCCTGCCTCCAACTGTATGATCTTGGGTATGTTCTTTTTTGCTCTGTGTTGTAGGGTTACTTATATGGAAAGTGGGGGTAATAATCGTACTTACCTCATGGGTTATTGGGAGGTTTAAGTGAGATAATCCATACAAAATGCTTAGAATAGAACAGTGGGCTATACTCAGCCCACGACACAGACTGTTATCATTTTGGGAGAAAAGGTAGTTTTGCAGAGAGAGTGTTTTGCTCCTTTGCGTAGTGCTTTCTTCCTCTGCTTCAGCAGTGCTGACTGATGGGGAGGAAGGAGGCTAGGAGAGAAGGCCTAGCAGACCGCAGAGAGCTGTGCATGTGAGTGTGTGTGTGTGTGTGTGTGTGTGTAAAATGTAGACCAAAGAGGGATATTAGACTGTGTGAGTTAGTTATAAAGGGTCAAGAAATGAGAGGATCAATAAAAACAAATAACCGATTCATGAGGGGTGAGGAAGTGGGGAATGTTGGCAGGCGAGAGGGCCCTGGTTGAAGAGACAGCATCCCTCTCAAGGTCGGTCGTTGGGGAAGGCAGAACCGTGAAATGTGGTCCAACTGTAGCCACTGCACTGTGAGACAAAGGTCACCAGGGTGGAGGAGAGCGTAGAAGAGGGTGGTCGGGCACTGCATAGGTCATTGACATGAAGGTTGAGGTCACCGAGGATAACAGAGAAAAGAGGAAAACGTGAACCGGGAAGTGGCCTGGGCCTGGAGAAGGTGGCGAGACTAGATGATAAGGAGTTGCCTGGCATGACCACATGGCATGCCTGGGCTTGGCTCTCTCCCTTCCCCTTTGTGTTGAAGAGCCTGGGAGGAGGTGAGACAGGGAGAGGCAGCATGTCCAGTATCGAGAGCAGGTGTAGGTGAAAGTGAGGGAAAAACCCAGAATAAATGGACCATGGAGTGGGTTTGTACAGGCTACTGTGGAAAGCTGGGGCGTGAAGAGATCCCTAGGAAAGAGCCAGTGGGAGATCAGGCACAGGTTAGGAATGAAGATTTGTGTGGGGTGGGGTGGGGTTCACATGGGCGTAGTTGGTACTGATGGAGGAACTGAGACGTAGAAAAGGAGAAGGCAGTTTCAAACTTCTCTCCTTGGACAGTCTGTGGCCATAGCAAACAAGAGTAGTAAAAAATAAAATAAAAGAGAGGAAATGGATCTACTGGGTTATTTTCCTCCAAAGAGGAATGGAACATTTAATTCCTTGGTGGTCTGAGCAGCCACTGGCCTCTCCCTCACAGTGGCCTGACCCTCCCCACACCTGCCCATCTTGCTTGGCCATCAGAACTGGCGTGGCAGGCTGTTGGATTCAGGAGGGCAGGAACCATGCGATGGTGTCGTCTGGCCGTCCCCAGACACACAGCTGAGACCTACCTGCTGCAGGACACTCCTTGGTTTCTCCTAACGCTGAAGTGAGCTGAATGGCTAATTCATTCCTGGCACCTCTGGGACCATGAGCTCAGCATATCATTAAAGGGAGAAGAACAAACAGGAATAGGGGAGCTGCTTAAGAGTTAAGCAAACCTCTGGCACTTGCTGCCTCCCACACATCTGTAGAGAGACAAAGGGGCAGTTCCTGGCTGCCACCGTCTCCAGCCTTTCCCTCTGCACAGCCAGCGCTGGGCAGGGCTGTTCCGGCATGTAAGCCTCCTCCAGGCTTTCTCATGCATCTGTGGCTACCACTCCGATCTCAGATCTGCGATGCCATTCCAGGGCCTTTCGCCAAAATGAAAATCATTCTTCCTGATCCTGGATTTTTCACACTTTTCATTCCCCAATCCTTTTTTTCTCTGGCTCAACTTAACTCTTGCACTTCTAAGAGCCAGCCAAGAAAAGCCTTTTCCTCTGTAAGCACGTTGCTTTCTCTCACCTGTCTTGCTCCACAGTCTGGACCATCCCCTTCCTTCTCTATCTGAAGATAGACCAGAAAATACATCATCAATCGCTAGAGGATCTGTTCCCAGTTCCTTCAAGACTGCATCCTTGACTCTCTTTTCTGAGGTTCTCCCTCTCCTGTCATTTACTTTTGGTGCCTTCCAGCTCCTCAGCATTTCTGGGTTTCTCTGTGCGTGTCTGTGGGGAGTTGTGTCCCCCTCCCCCCAGTACTTTCTTGGTGAGGCATTCTACTTATTATATAAATCAAGCTATTTTAAACTTTCACTTCCCCGACATTTTCTATCTTCCTGAGTTGTTTTATTACTTTTTTCTTAGTGTTTTCTTCTTACATTACTTACACTGTGGGGCCCTTTAATAGCATACCAACTTTGCTTTTAACTTGAGCAAAGAGAACACTGGGTTTCTGTCCTCGGTAGCGGGTTACCCCGACATTTCATTGATCTCACAATAACCCACATTATACACAGTTGTGTTGTCTGGACTCTAATATAGTGTTATAGTAGGGCCTTATTTACTATGTATGTCCACTTATTTACCTGTGTATTATCTGTCTCCGTCGTTGGAATGCAACATCCACAAGGACAAAGGTTTTGTCGGTTTTGTTCTCTGTGGCCCTCCCAGTGCCTAAAACAGCCCCTGGTTCCGTAGGCTCTCGGTGAACGTTTACTGGTTGGATGGATGGGTGGATGCACCCAAGGTGGGGCCCACACCCCTGCTTTCATCACTGAGGCCTCCTCTGGGGGTTAATGGGTCTGTGACATTGGCTCACTAACTGGCTGGCCAGTTGGGGTTTGGAGTAGAAGGTGGTCTGAACCCCGGCTGCATTCCCCCTGACGAAGGAGGAAAACCGGGCTCAGCATTAATTACATCAGAACAACAGCTATTCTGAGAAACAACCCAGGTGCTGCCAGGGTGAGGAGTGTCCTGGGCATGGTTCCTGATCTCAGGAGAGCCATCACGCCTGCTTGGGAGGGGCCATTGGTTCATGAACCGTGATGTGTCAGCTTTAATTTTTTAAAAAAATATATTTTATTGATTTTTTACAGATAGGAAGGGAGAGGGATAGAGAGTTAGAAACATTGATGAGAGAGAAACTTCGATCAGCTGCCTCCTGCACACTCCCTACTGGGGATGTGCCTGCAACCAAGGTACATGCCCTTGACCGGAATCGAACCTGGGACCCTTGAGTCTGCAGGCTGACGCTCTATCCACTGAGCCAAACCAGTTAGGACTGTCAGCTTTAATTTTAATAACTTCTGGAGTCTAGATCTTGAACATACTTGCATTTCAGGGGCAAATAAGATGGAGACAGTTTGGTTCAGCTCTTTCCGGCCTCTGCACAGGAAGGCAACGGATGGGGCTGTGGTTCTTCAGGAAGCCCACCTGGCTCAGGCCTGGGCCTTGACAGAACCAGGGTGGGCAGCCCCAGTGGGGCCTAGACTGGGAAGGAGCCAGCTGGAAAGCACGTGCACTGTAGGCTCAGGCAAGGGCTGGGGCTGGGAAGGCTGGGGGATGAGCATGGTTTGGAGGTGGGGGCCAGACAGGACTCATTATTCAACAGTCCAGGCTGGGTCCAGCAATCAGGGCGGAGCAAGCAATTGACAGAGAACCAGACTAGGGCCTGGCACAGCACCTTTGTGTGACTTAGGAAAAGGCGCTCCTCTGGGGAGACAACGAGAAAGGATATCGCCTCACAACTGCTGGAGGTGGCCTGGAAAGGACAGGAGACACTCAGCCACGCCCTGGGACAAGTCAAGAGCCTGGTGTGAGGTCACTGGACCAGAGGAGACTGAGGTTAGAGAATGAGAATTCTGGTCCCTTAAGGAATGGAGAAGGCAAGGAGCCCAATCATGGCCAAAGCAAGCTCCTGGGTAACAAGGTAGCAGAAACCCAGTTAGTGGGAAATGAGACCAAAAGGTAACCCACTACTGAGGACAGAAACCAGGATCAAGATCCAAGTGTGTCAGCAGTAAGAATAACGCGGGGTAATGAAGTCCCTCTTGCAAGTCCGGCCCCGCACACAGATGGGGTCCAGCACAAGGTAGGCATTCAGTGGAGGACAGCCATGCAGGGTCTAGGTTTGCCCTCCAAGTTTGGTTCCTAGACTGGCTATCCCTATCATCTGGGCACTGGTTGGCAATGCATCTCCTCAGGCCCGCCCCAGATCCGCTGAACTGGAAGCTCTGGGGTTAGGGCCCAGAATCTGTGTTTCATCAGCCTTCCAGATGATTCTGACAAACTCCATAGTGTGAGAACACTCTGGTAGCTGAGACGCCCAAGCTCTTGCTTTAGAGGCTGCTTTAGGGACAGGGGAAAGAAGAATGCCCACGTCTGTGAGACCCAAAGGGCAGTTGTTTATGGGGAATGTCCACCTGGCATAACCCAAGGTTCCGGATGGAGGCCAAGAGTCTGGAATGGGCTTGTGGCTAGATTTCTTCCCCCTCAAACAGCAGAGGGAGCGGGGAGGGGCATTTCCTTAGCTCTGATTCTAACCCCGAGGTATCATTTCTTATAGTCAGAGGGAGAGCATACTATTAGAGGATACCAAATAATTACTGTTTATTTTGTTGGGCATGATAATAGTGTTGGGGTTCTGTAAGATATATCTTTTTTTTTTTTTTTTTTTAGATTCATATTGAAGTCTGTAGGACTGAAATGACATGTTATCTTTGGTTTACTTTAAATAAAATAGTCCATCAAAGGCGAAAAAGGAAAAAAGGGTAGAGCAAATGTGGCAAATCCTAATTGTTGAATCTGGGTGAGGTGTATATGGGGCCGACTGTATTATTATCTCCATTTTTTTATTTTATTTTATTTTTTAAAATATATTTTATTGATTTTTTTTTACAGAGAGGAAGGGAGAGGGATAGAGAGTTAGAAACATCAATGAGAGAGAAACATCGATCAGCTGCCTCCTGCACACACCCTACCGGGGATGTGCCGGCAACCAAGGTACATGCCCTTGACCGGAATCGAACCTGGGACCCTTGAGTCCGCAGGCTGACGCCCTGTCCACTGAGCCAAACTGGTTGGGCTCCCCGTTTTTATATTTTTGATATTTTTCTTTTTTAAAAAAAGTTAGCATGAGGATCTAAGGTAACATATGGTGACCATAGCTCATAATACTGTATTTGCTTTTACTGTGTTTACTATATTTAATCGAAATTTGCTGAGAACTTAAATGTTCTCACCAAAATAAGAAAGAAAGAAAGAAGGAAAAAGAGGAAGAAAGAAAGAAAGAAAGAAAGAAAGAAAGAAAGAAAGAAAGAAAGAAAGAGATGGATATGTTAACTCACAAATGGGGGGAATCCTTTCACAATGTATATGTATATCAGATCACCACGATGTACACTTTAAATATTTCACAATTTTATTTGTCAGTTTTGCCTAAAGCTGAAATTAAAATGTTAGCTTGAAAGGTGAGAAGCAAACAAATGTTAAATGTCAGCTAAAACCAACCTCATTTTGTTCCGCTGGCTACTGCCTTGGGGTGAACTAAACAGGGGTCACCTCCTGGGGCAGCCAGCAGACTACCCCCCAGCCTCTGCTGCCCAGGCAGAGAGGCACCGCCCTGCTCTTGTTCCAAACCCCCACCTGAAGCTCTCACAGCAGCCGGAGTGGCTCAAGCCGGCACACACCTGTGGGAACCAGAACTGGCCCAGCTGGAGCTCGATCTCAGGGGAAAGGGAAGTTCTGCATCATTAAATAATACAGGCCCCAGGGATGGGATCAAATGTTGCAGAAAGAATGAAGGGGATTGGCTCTCTGCTCCCACCCAACTTCTCACCCAGCTGCTGGTAGCTGGGGCTGCCTGCTCCCAGGGGATGCTGGCCTGGCTTAGCCTGGCCTGGAGGATGTCTCCGAGGACGGCTTGGTCTTCCCCTTTGAGCCCACTTAGTGCTTTTAAAATGTAGGGCTTTATTGCTGGTTAACCATACAAAAGGGCCTTGGTCATTTTCCACATTCTCTTATTTCTCCTTAGGGATTTAAAAAAATGTTTTTATTGATTTCAGAGAGGAAGGGAGAGGGAGAGAGAGAGAGAAAGAGGGAGAGAGAGAGGAGAGAGAGAAACATCAATGATGAGAGAGACTCATTGATTGGCTGCTTCCTGTACACCCCCTACTGGGGATCGAGCGGGCATATGCCCTGACCGGGAGTCAAACTGTGACCTCCTGGTTCATAGGTCGATGCTCAACCACTGAGCCTCGCTGGCTGGGCTCTCCTTAGGGATTTTTTGATGGACAATTCAGAGGCCTGGCAGGAGCTCCAGAAATTGAGCAAGGGCTCAGTATTGGCTCTTCTCTTAAGATTTTCTAATGTCCGTTGTAAGAGTCCGTTTTGTCAGTGTGGATTGGGAGAGGTCATTTTCCTTTGCTACAAGGCTTATTATTGTCGTTATTATTATTTTTAATAATAGGCATCACTTCTTTTTCTTTTTTGGGAGAGGGACAGCGGGTGAGGTTTCCCCCAATTCTCTAAGTCTCACGTGGGCACAGGAATGACTCACAATGCGCTATCTTTATACATTGATTCTGGAAACCACCAGGCTTACTGCCTATTTTCAGCCTCATCTCCTGGGCTGCCTGCCTCCTTGTTTCCTCATGGAGTACAGCAACCCCCATGCTGGCTTGAAGGGGAAAGCTTTGTATTTGCCCGTTTTCAGAAATGAAGGATCTTCTTTCATTACAGAGGTCAGGGAACTGACCACAATTAATTTCATTGGCTGCCTTTTTGCATTCCCTGAGCATTTTGGTGCTCCCATTGCTAATTGTCCATGATGTTTTGGTAAAATAGGCCAGAGGTTCACCCTTTTGTCCCAGAAGAGGAAACAGGAGATTAGTCAACAGACCAAGGACACAAGGAGTTCTTGGGCAGCGATGCCCAGGTTCAGGTCCTTTCCTGTGTTATTTTATACCTTTTCATTAAGTACCCACACCAGTCAGGCTCTGTACTAGCCCTCAAGGGACACCTAATTTTTGTTTTAAATTTTATTTATTTATTTTTAGAGAGAGAGGAAGAGAGAGAGAGAGAGAGAGAGAGAGAGAGAGAGACATCAATTTGTTGTTCCACTTATTCATGCATTCATTGGTTGATTCTTGTATGTGCCCTGACCAGGATTGAACCTGAAATCTTGGTGTATCAGGATGATGCTCTATCCAACTGAGCTACTCGGTCAGGGCTGGATTCTACCCTCACATTGCTCCCAGCGTAGTGGGAAGAGAGACACCAATAGCCGCACCACAGTGGGCCCTGCTGTGATGAAGCTGTGTGTGGAGTGGAGGGGAGGTGGGACCCCCACCACACTTTCTCTAGGTGTCAAAGAGAAGGTGTCGATACCACATGGGCTCAAAGCTCTGCTTTTACTAGTTTCGTAATCTGTTTCTCCAGCTGTAAATTGTGGGTAAAATAATGGCTACAGAATAGGCTTGATATGAGACTTTGCATAATTATGAATACTTACTAGATTCACTACTTTATATTTTGTTGTGTGTGTTACTTAAGACCTTACTAGGTTGTAAGTTCCTTGAGGATCACCATTCTGGTCCAACCTTGTCATCCTCCTAAAAAACCCTAAAGATTTCAATATCTTCCAAATTCAGTACAAATGTCTCTCATGGGCATCTTAAGTGCAGTAAAAATAACTCACGTTTATTGAGTACTTCCTGAATGCCAGGCGATTGTCTAAGCACTTTTCATGTGCTTATTTCCCCCTTTTCTGTGTTAAAATCTTAAATTCTTGACATGCATCAACCTTTCCCAGAAGAGGGTTAGGGAACAAGGACTAAACAGGGAAGTTTGACAGTCACCTTGAGGGTCCCCCACTATTAAAGGAACAGGCTCAATTATTCTCCAGGATCCATTTGAATGGCAGTTAATACTGGAAAGAATTCGGCTTCAGTGGCCCCCTCGCCTCCAGGGGGCTCAGATAAGAATTATAATTGTTATGGAGCCTGCCCAGTCCCCAAGATTGAAACAGAGATAATTCTTTGCTCTCTAACATGAGGCTGGAGTCCTTTGGAGACAAATTGGAAAAAGAGGAGGGACACAGCAGGGGAGAATCAAGGCTTGTTTAATCTCTTTATTTTCAGGAAAACAATCATTTTAATGATTCCATCCTTTAATTTATAAAACAAACACAGCTGTGGCTTGACGCCCTTTATCTGATTTCAAAGGTGCTAACCTTTCATCACTGGGCTCCAGAGGGGCAGACTAATGGAGGTCACATGTGGGTGCAGTTGGGGGCAGGGGCTGAGCAACCCATCCACGCCAGTGCCGAGGCGCCTCTATTTGCTGGGGTGTGGGGGTGTGCACCAGAGCTGGCACACCCGTTGGCAAGTGGTTTCAGATCTAAACATATAGGCCTGGGTAATGAAGACTCCTCATGTTTGTGTAGAGCAGAGCAGATAAGCCACGCCTCCCCGCCATGGCCCCTCTTCTATGCTCTAACACCCAGGAGTGCGGGTTTCATTGACTCCCCAAGACGTGGGGCGATGCCTGGCACTTAGTAGGCCTCTTGAAAGGTTCTTTCAGTGAATCAAAAGGCATTTGTGTTAAGTACCATGTGGAATGGTGGTGAGTAAAAGGAAAGACTGGTGGGATGGAAATGAAGCCTGTATTTTAGTTTCTAGTAATGGCCAATGTTAATTTTACTAGATTGGACCAATGTGCCATGGTGATGTAAGATATTACCATTAGCAGAAACGGGGTATACAGGTGAAGGGTACCCAGAAACTCTGTACTCTCCTTGCAATGCTTCTGTAATATTCCAAAATAAAAAGTTTGTTATTAAAAACACTCTAAGGTCAGAAGAAAGACAGTTATGGAGGCACGTGAAGAAGCAAAACATGACGTGAAAGCTAACATCATTTCCAGGAAGCTTTGGTAAAAAAATGTATGTTTCATGAAAGAGTTGTGAGAATTCAATAAGAAAACAAACCGTCAGTGCTTCTCAGACTTTTCTACAGAGGAACCCAAATGACTGAGGGGGCAGGGGTGGCGCTATTTCAAGGATGAAATCTCTTTAAGGTTTTACCTTTAAAACCATATTTTCATTCTTTTATTTAGGTGTTTGTTTCATATAAAATAATAATCCTGCCCCCATAATTTCCAGTAAGAATAGATGCTTTGGGAATATTTTTCCATATTTATTTTGTGGTTTTTGGAACCCCTTGGTTATACATGTGTACATCACAGGCATATGTGGCCCCTGTGACAATACTGAACTTTTCCTCAGCTCCATGTTCCTGGGGAACCGCTCAGAAATCCTTCCCCTCTGGGCTCTGGAAACAGGTAGCTGCGAAGGACCACCCCCCTGCCGTGGGATAGTCCCTGATAATCCTTTCCTGTGACTCCCATAAGAGTTGGGACTGATTCCCTGGTCTACCTGCCTCTATACACCTCAGGTCCCTTCCTCTGCTTTGATGCATTTTTCATTAATGAATGTTCCCCTTAGAGCAATAACCTGAATAAAATCACCTTCGTAACTGTTCACTACATTGTGTCCTGACACCTGCTTGAAAAATTAGAGATGTACGTGACAGCCTATCTCAATGGCTGGTACGAAGAGGTTTGCAAATATTAGTTAAAAGCATGAGCAGCGACTGCCATTAGAATCAAACTTCGGAGCTAGAAGCACTTTACAGGAATTGTCCAGAGCCTCCCTCACTTTACAGCTGTGGAAATTGAGGCCCACAGCAGGGTAATAGCAGGATGGGACCCCCCCCCCCCAACCTCAGGATCCCCCTTCCCTCTCTGCCCCACTGCATCATGTCCTTGGACCGGCAGTGTCCTGAGGGTAGGGACCACTGAGGCTGAGTTATCATCTCTCCAGAACCCAGCAAAGTGCAAGGAATGCAGTAGGTGCCTAATAAACGTGTTTTGAATGAATACATGATCCAAACTCTCACCTCCCTCTAGCATGTTTAAGCGTGATGTCTCTGAAATTCTTTAAAAGAGATTTATAACTAGTCTCTAAATGGGCACACTTTATATCATTTCTGGTCAATGAATAAAAAAATAGGTTGACATAGTCCTAGTGAACAAATATTTTCTGGAATTCTCAGGGGCTGGAAACCAATATTATACACTAGTTGGGACTCAGGGGTCTGTTTCCTCTGGCTTATGTGGGATAGGGCCATCTGAAAGTCGTGCGCTGGCCACTGGATAAGTATCGTAGAAGCAAGACTTCTGGAGTAGAACCACCTCTGTCACCTCATTAGCTGTGTAACCTTGGGCAAGTTACTTACCCTCTCTGAGCCTCATTTTTCTCCTCTGTAAAATGCAAATATTTATAACATGCCTCTCATGGATGGTGTGTGTGTGTGTGTGTGTGTGTGTGTGTGTGTGTGTGTGTGTGTGTTCTAAGTGCTTGGAACAATAAATACCTGGCTCTTGGAAGATGTGTACAAGTGTTGTCTATTATCATTATATTCTAGGGTGGACAGGGCAAAATGACCCCACCTACATATCTATTTTTAAACTTCTCTGGTTTTGCCCGGCTGATGTGGCTCAGTGGTTGAGCACTGGCCTCAGAACCAAGAGGTCAAGGTTCAATTCCCAATAGGGGCACATGCCTGGGTTGTAGGTGCGATCCCCAGTAGGGGGCATGCAGGAGGCAGCCAATCAATGATTCTCTTTCATCATTGGTGTTTCTATTTCTCTCTCCCTCTCCCTTCCTCTCTGAAATCAATAAAAATATATTAAAAAACAAACCAAAATAACTTCTCTGGTTCTTCTAGAAACGTGCAGCAAGCCAGTGTAGACTTGGCTCTAAAGCCAACCACCAGAGAAAGTGTGTTTTCTGTGTCACAGGGAACATGCCTTGAAGGTTCTCACAGACCTGTCTGCCCTAGGCTCTTGGCCCCACTCTTTAGGCCCCCGAGCCAATAATCTGCTACGAGTCTACCTTGTTACAAGGAAGGGTCACCTGTGGGAAACTGCCCGTTAACCCTTACTCTGCCCTCTGCCCTGGCTGGGGGACACCCACCTCCCCAGAGAAGGTCAGGCTCTCTCCTCTTCTCTCTCACAGAAATCAGCTTGGAAGGTGGTGCCCCTCGGGCGCATTCCCTTTGGCTTTTGTCAGCATCAGACTCGAATTTCCCAGAAGAAATTAAATAAACACAAGAACTCAGGATGTAATCCAAGGAGAGAAGTTTCTATTTTAACTGTGAGCTCAGTGCCCCAAGCCAAATTGCCTGTGGCATGGCCATTTATAGTTGGGACCGGGAGAGGTAGCTAATAGGCATGAGAGAAATATTCTGGGCTTGCTTTTACATGTGGAAGGGTGAGAAGAAGTGGCCAGAATGAGACAAGTGACCTGGGAGGAACTATGTATTTTTGAGGCATACCCTGTTTGCTTCCCAAAATGATTTTAAGATGTTTAATGTTAAAGACACACGTACAGTAAAACCTTATGTAGATAAGATAGTTATACATAGAGACCCACACATGGAGATATATATATATAATATATATAATATATATATAATATATATAATATATATATATAATTAAATATATACATATATATGGTAAATGACACAAATATAAGAAAAAGCTATGCTAATATATTTATTGTAATTGAGTCCTAAGTGTGGCTCTGGGATTTCTGGCAGCCAACCCCAAATAGGAAATACAATGGGACATATACTAGTAGTTTGCATCTGCTGAGATACTGGGATTGCTGAGATCCACAAAGACAAGTATTAAGGAGGACACGTTTCCAAATAATCCCACTAACAGTATTCAGGTCAGAAACACCCCGAAGTACCAGGTATAATCTGTCTCGGAGTTTAATTCAGGAAGTAAACAGCCTCGGAAGGGGTAACAACGGCACGCACCCCTCACTGCATCCCTCACGGGCCAGAGACTGTAGGGAAACACCATCATCCAAGAAAGGCTGCAGCAGGATGCTCCTTACTGAAGTCCACGAGGTGGCTGTGGGTTTCATGAAGGATCCATTTCCATTGACGTGGATGTATTACCACAGGCTCAGAAAAGCATTCTTTGCCCAGAGAGAACACAGCACTGTTTCCACGGCTGAGAAAGCCTCAGAAGACTGACACAGGGTGTTTTTTGTTTTTTTTTCTTTTGTAAAACAGAGAAGGGAATTGAAAAGGAATTCTTCTAATATGCGGGCAGGAGCTTGGCAGACGTGGAGGTCAGCCTAATTTACCTCTATGCAGTTCTGCTTTTTGCTAGGATTCATATCCTTCTCTAGGGCCATTGGCAACTGACATATGGCTTATGTGCCTGCTAATGGAGGAGACCACCCCCTCAACCCAGGGGCTACAGCTGCTGAGAATACAGGAAGGCAGGCCTGGGGAGAGAGGAGAATGCTCTAAAGGGCATTATTGGGCCATTGAAAAGAGGAGTATATCAATGTTAAATTTACTACGGTTGATAATATACTCTGGTTATGTAAGCGAATACTTTTGTTCTTAGTAAATACACACTGATATATTTAGGGGTGAAGGGTCATGATGTAGATATTTACTCTCAAAATATTCAGAAAAATATTTTACACACATATATGCATGTATATCTATGTAAACATATATATATATACATGATATATACATGTATATATACATATATATGAAAGCATGACAAAGATGAAACAAATGGGCTAAATGTTAACAATAGGTAAATCTGAGTAAAAGTATACAGATATTCTTTTTTTTTTTTTTTTTCCGTGACCCCCAAACTTGGATAGGTTCACCTAGTATGGTGGCTTTCAACTTTTTTTTTTTTTAAATATATTTTATTGACTTTTTACAGATAGGAAGGGAGAGAGATAGAAAGTTAGAAACATCGATGAGAGAGAAACATCGATCAGCTGCCTCCTGCACATCCCCACTGGGGAAGTGCCCGCAACCCAGGTACATGCCCTTGACCGGAATCGAACCCGGGACCTTTCAGTCCGCAGGCCGACGCTCTATCCACTGAGCCAAACCGGTTTCGGCAACAATAGGTAAATCTGAGTAAAAGTATACAGATATTCTATGTCTAACTTATGTTCTTGTAACTTTTCTTCATGTGTGAAATTATTCTCAAATAAAAAGATTTAAAAATTTTGCATTCTTAGATTAACAACTCTTTGGGCCTTGTTCTTGCATGAATTAAGACTGCCTTTTCTCCTTGTGTCCTTTAACAGATGCCCTCGGAGAGGCGTCAGCAGACCTCCACCTCACTTCCCCGCCTTCAGCTCAAGCCTCAACCCAGCAGGACTGTCCTCTGCCTGCAGCTCGCTGATGTAACTATTGTCTCTAAGGCCAACTCCACCCCCCTCCCCACCCCCTCTGTGCTCCACTTGGCAGTTATCCTATGTGATGTACAGCACTGACATTGTTGACCATCTCCTTCTACTTGGAATTCTTTCCAGAACGTCTGCCCACCATGTTTTGGTGTCATCTCAATTGTTCCAGTAAAGCGAGGCTATCCCAAGTTTTGGTCTTGGGTTCTCTTCTCTTTTTACTTTCTCCCTTTTTTCAGCAACTGCATCAGCGGTGTGGAGTTGACGGTGGGAATAACTTCCAAATTGTATCTTTAACTTATCGTTCTTCCAGACTCCATATCCAACTGCTTTCATCTCAGCCTCAGTGTGTCTCTACCCATACTCTTCCTCTTTGGCTCAGTCCTGTTCTAAGGTCATTTTGCAGATCATTCAGACTCATGGCCCTGATATCTTCTCTTGTCCCATGTCCATCTTGTTGGTTATTCCCCTCTGCAATCAATCTCCAATCCTATCCCTCTTCACCAAGGCCACTTCTCTGGACAAGTCAAGCCCATATCCTTCTTGCTTTCACTGCTAGAACAACCTTTAGCTTTTCTACTCACCTCCAATCCCTACATTTTTGTCCTGCCAAGAACTTATATTTCTAAAGCTCTGATCTGATCACATCACTTCTATAATGACATCTTTTCATGGCTCCACAGTACCAACAGAATACAATCCAAACACCCTGGCATTCAAAGCCCCCATTATTTAAATACACCTTATAACTCTACCTTTATCTTCACAACGCCATACACTCCCTGTTGCTAGGCTGGTCACAGTGCCTTGAATCTTCCTGAATGTTTCTGACCCTGGATCTCTGCCCCTCCTTCTGCTTATAATACCTGACCTTGCCTGTCATGCAAGGCCAAACCCAATGCTGCCTGTATGAAGGAGTCCTCTGAGGTCCTCCCAGGCTGAGGTCCTCTCCCTCTGGGCTCCCTTGTCCATGGTTGTCCCCTGGTGCTTCAGATTCTCCATGTTTCTGTGTCCCCTGACCCCACCTCCAACCGACTGTCTGCTCCCAAGGCAGGCTCCACACCTCTTACCTTTGGCACCTTACTCACCAAGGAGGCACTCACTCAATGCATCGGTGCTGTCAGGAGACTCTGCAGACGTAGAATCTCACATTCGAGAGGTAAAAACACTTTCTCCAGCCTGTGACATTTCCCCCTTTGTCTGGGGATCCTATTTGCTTTTCTTGGAATCTGAGATCTGGGAGAAGACATCATAGGCACTGGTTGGCAGGGCCCGAGGCCATGGGACTGGGACAGGAGCAAGCAGGGAGGGGACATCGGTTGGGGAATCAGAATAGGACTAGGAAGAAATGGGGAGAAAGAAACAGCCCTTTGGGGTTGGGACATGCCCCTAGGTAGGAGGCTGAGTTGGTTTGAATCTTCTGGGAAGCAGATGCTAAGACAGAAATATAAGAAGTTTATTGAGGGGTGTGAAGGACTGAATTGTATTCCTCCCCTCACTGTAACTATATCTGAAGATAGGGACTTTAAGGAGGTAATTAAGGTTAACTGAGACCCCACAGGATCAGTGTCCTTATAGGAAGAGAGAATCTCCAGTGCACAGAGGAAAGGCCACAGGAGCACAAAGCAAGAAGGTGGCCGTCTACAAGTCAGGAAGAGGGCTCTTACCAGAAACCAACCCCGATGGCCCCTTGATCTTGGACTTCGAATTTGCAGATCTGTAAGTAATTGTATAATCCCTGCCCCCTAGTCAGTGGTGTTGTGCTATGACAGCCTGGACAGACTGATTCAGGGGTAAAGCCTGTGCAAAATACAAGGGAGAGGCCGCAGAACTGGGTAGGGGAAGCCTCAGAACACAGTGTTGACCTGACAGTCTCAGGCAACCCAACAAGAGCTCTGGAGCCAGGGCCGCCCAGTAGAGGCAGAGACAGCCAGGCCCTCTCCTTCTCCATGCTCAGCCACTGCCTGGGGGCTGCCCTCAGAGCCGAGGTGGGGCCTGACGGCTCTAACAGGGGGAGGCTGTCGCCCACTGCACTCCTTGGGGCTGACTGTTAAGTTGTTTCCTGAGAGCCAAATGGCGGCCCTCCATGGCTGCCCCTGGGGAAGCAGCCAGGCTAGTGTGGAGACATCGTCTCCCTCTGATCTGCGCCACAGCCCCACTGCTCTCCAGGTGCACACACAGGGCACTCCAGGGCTTACTTAGAAAGCTGGAGGGGACCAGGGGATCCCAAATCACGAAGCTGGTGGCATGAGTCGAGAGGAAAGAGGAGTTTTCAAGTTGTGCGTGAGCTCTCCTACCTGCGGGCTCCTGCCTCCTGCGTCGTCCCCACACCCGTTAGAAGTGTGGCCCTGGGTCTGGGTCTCCAGCCTATTGGGAAATGTTTCACTCAACTGACAAGGCCTGGTCCTTTGTCACCTGCCTGCCGTTCCTGGGCTACAGCAGAGAGACCAGCCGCCCCTCCCCAACGTTCCTGTGCTGGAAATCACTGAATCCTCGATGCTGCTGTCCCATGAAGAGAGAAAGAAATGGGATTCCTGGGCAGATGTGTCCCCTACAACAGGACCCTCCTCTGGCTACTCGCCCTCCCCTTACCATCCCATTCTTTCTCCCAAACCCAGACTGGTGAGAAACTGCTGAGAAACAACATCCACAATTAAGTTCGAGGTCACGTTTAGTTCAGCACCATTGGCTGCTTAATTGGCCGATTCTATTGCTGCTCCCCTCATCTGCCAACACGGCCTCTAACAAGCTGCTGGCAGGGCAATTAATCCACAGGTTCCCGAGACCTGGTGATGTGAGGTTCTGTTCCCTCCCTGGGCTTCCGTCTATCTGTGAGCCTGTTGGGTGGGGACAGGGGAGTAGGTTCTCACCCAGAGGTCCTGCATGGGGCTCAGAGATCAGCCATCCTAGGGAGGAGGAGCCAGAATCCAGGAACGAAGCGCTAACCTCCATTAGGGCCCCACAAAGGCAGGCCTGCCTTCTCTCTTGAGCCTGCTGTGGCCCATCCCTGCAGCCTGGGCAAAGGGAATGAGGAGGCAGTAAAGTGTAATGGTTAGAGAATGAACACATTCAGGCAGGCCCTGGTAGTTTTGCAGCCTGACTATCTCTTATTAGCCATGTGACCTTGGGAAAAGGACAGTCACTAATCTTTTCTGAGCCTCAGCTTCTTCCCCTGGAAAAATGAGACAACAGCAGCAACAAGTATATTGTCACCTAGAATAAGGACTACATAATGTTGTACCATATATGTCAATTGCTTAGCATAGTGTCCGCTGCCAATCATTAGGGCGGTAATGACATTGGAGAAGCAAGTGAAATCGTACACCCAAAGGCAGATATTGTCAGCTCTTAGCTGGCAGAGGAAACTAGAAGTGATGAGCACTGGGGAGATGGCATGTCTCCCAGGGGGGATGGAAGGCAGCTGTCAAGCCAACCAAGTTTAAGCAGAGTTTTACTTGGATTTTTGAGGGCCAGTTACCCTCATACGGGAAGAAAGGCTTCCATGAGTGCTCCAGCGTGGACTATGCCCTCCTCCCAAGCTTATTGGCTTACTGCTGTGACCGTTATAGAGAGGGCATGTACCCGGGCGGTTGAGGGTCACATTTACAGATGAGAAAGCTGATGCTCAGAGAGGCTGTTGCCTGCCTCAGTTGGCCGCAGCGTTGGTGCAAAGGTGGATCATGAGCTCAATTTTTTCTGTTTCCGAGTCCAGCAATGCTTTATGCTGCCGTAACAGTCACCACTGACATGGCTGAGGGTGTGGGTTGCTTATGACCCTTCTACACACTCTGGGGGAGGCTGACAGTGCGTGGCTTAACTCTCTGCCTATGAAGGCACAGGTCACATAAGCCAGGCCGCATGGCCAGGGAAAGGAAGGGCCAGCCCTACTATAGACCAAATGTGTGTCTCAACAAAATTTACCTGTTGAAACCTGATCCCCAGGAGGTGGGGAGGGGATTAGGTCATGAGGGTAGTCATTAGGCTTTGAGGGTGGAGCCCTCACGATGGGATTAGTGCCCTTGTGAAAGAGACTGCCCCTTCCTTCCACCATGAGGACGCAGTGAACAGACAGACAGACAGCCATCTATGAACCAGGAAGTGAGCCTCACCAGACACCAGATCTTTTGGTCCCTTGACCTTGGACTTTCCAGTCTCCAGAACTATGAGAAATAAAGGAGCTGGATCTTTCTAATTACTGCTCTTATCTAATAGCCAAATTGGAAGTCTCTGTTCCACTAAGTATGCCAGGAGAAAGATAAATTTCATTGCAAGTGGCTTGTTTTCAGATGTTGGGGGAGAAAATGTTTCTTAAAAAATAACAGAGATATCCTTTACCATTTTGTTTGAATTCTGCTAAGAAGAGCAAAAACCTAGGCCAGTGATGGCGAACCTTTTGAGCTCGGCGTGTCAGCATTTTGAAAAACCCTAACTTAACTCTGGTGCCGTGTCACATATAGAAATTTTTTGACATTTGCAACCATAGTAAAACAAAGACTTATATTTTTGGTATTTATTTTATATATTTAAATGCCATTTAACAAAGAAAAATCAACCAAAAAAACGAGTTTGCGTGTCACCTCTGACACGCGTGTCATAGGTTCGCCATCACTGACCTAGGCGTTCATCACCAGATGCTGTCCAGAGTTAGGAGGAGTCAGTCAGACGTAGATGGTGGGTGGAAATACCAGGCAGATGCTTGGTGAAGGTGATGGGAACGCTCTGGCTCGCTGGGAGGGACCCCCACATGCTCCCAACCCCCTTCACTCTGTTTACCTGCCTTAGCAAGGGCTCTTGCACTTATTTGACTCCTATTCACTAAGAACCTGAGATATGGGGGTCTGAGTTCTGAGCTTGGGCAGATGGGGTGAGCTATTCTCCTTTCAACAGGTCTCAAAAATCATTGTCTTGATTTTAAAAAGTTATTTAAAAAATTATTGAGATATCTGGGAAATGAGAGAGCAAGAATGAAGCCACATTACATTCCTGGGTGTCTAAGGAATATGCCTTGTTTTCAGTATCTCTAAGGAGGATGGGGGTAGGGGTACAACAGGTATGGGGAAGGAGTCAACAAAATTACCATGAATCATGGAAATTCAAGATAATCTCATGCCCTCATTTCTTTTCAACTTCTCCTCAAAAATTTTTTTACCAGGGTTGGTTAGGAGTTAAATTGGCTGATTTGAAGTTCTATTTCCTTTTTTCTTTTTTTTACCCTATCTTTTCAGGCAGGCTTGTTAATGAGCAGGGGGATGGCTATATGACAGGAAGGATGTGGGAAGAAAAAGGAGGAGTCCCGATAATCCACAAACTAGATAATTGGCCTGTGATTAATCAAGGGCAATGTTTCAGCCTTGCTTCTTTGAGGGGAAGCACCGAGAAGAACAGAGGGGAGAGCTGGCATCTGAAAGCCTGGGAGCCTTAATGAAGAAGAAATCTGCTCACCGAAGTGTTAAGAAGTATGTGATATTGTAAGCACCCAATTAAGAAAACCCTTGCAAGAATATTCACTCTGAGGAAGTATTAAGAAGGGTAGAAATTTGTTCATTTAAGACCAAAACAACAACAACAACAACAACCTATCAGTTTTGTAGACATTTCATAGACATATTTTGGTTGGCTCCCCGGTACCTCTCCATTTTCCCCTTCCACTTCTTAATAACATCCCTAATTTCCTGTGGGAAATCACTCTTCCCCTGGCTTCTCAGCTGTGTGCTCCTAGGTGATTCCACCCCTGGTGCTAGGAAGGGAGCATGTGGTCAGCTCTGAACCATCACACTTCTCCCTTCCAGTTGGGAATATCATCCTATTCTTCCCATCGAGGCCAACAACACTCAGTCTGGGGTACTGACAGCCATCCTGGTGGTCCTGAGAAGAGAACCTCATGTGGGTAGAGCCTGATGAGGAAATGAAGCTGAGAAATGGAGAGAGAAATGTAGGCCCAATTGCATTGTGTGAGGCTCGAGAACAAGCCTCCCTAGAAGGCAGCCCTACTTCTAGACTTTTCAGGTAAATGGAGCCAATAAAATACCTTGATTATTTGAGCCAGTTTGGATGGGATTTTCTGTTTGTGACTGAAAGCATCCTATTTGAAACAACTAACAACAAAAGACCAAATGGGAGCAAAGTCAACATCGTTGCTGGGAGGGAACATAAAGAGAGGGACATCCCGTCAAAACTCCACAGTGCCTGTGTGTTACACCCAGGGACAGAGCAGCTGATGTGGGTGTAAGCGTTAGGCCTTATTCTTGCCTGTCATAGAGCCTGATGCTGTACAAGTCAGTCCAGGCTAAACTCTGGATCAAGTTTAGCAGAACTGTTTCAGGCCATAGCCTGGACCCCCACACTGGCTGAGCACTAACCAACATTCACTGTAGTTCTGCAGGGAGTGTTGGGGCCCAATACAAACATATGCACATCTCCAGGAAAACTCTCTCACAGCAAACCAGTGGCACCCCCCCCCCCCACACCCCCCACGAAGAGTCCCAGTTCCTCTTCCCTCTGCTCAGACAAGTCACCAACAAGGCCAAGCTTTAGCTCCTGCTTGGTAAATGGTCCTCTGTGCCAGTTGTCCTTGCCTGAGAGGTGGTGGGCTTTTTAGAGGGAAGCGCCAACATCACTTGCTGTATAAAAGTCTGTTCCTGGCTTGTAATGACCTGAGGCAGAAGGTCGCTTCTTTTCTCACAGGGCAGGACCTAACACTTGGGAGGTTCTGGCTAAGTGTTTATTGAATGAATGAATGAATGAATGAATGAATGAACTTCTTGGAATGGTAGCCATAGCAAGTGTCTCACCCAATCTCTCACTTTGGAGGATCCCTAAGGAAGGGATACCAGGACAGGGGAGGGGAGAAATGCTGGGGAAATGCTGCAGACCAACTGTGTGACCTTGGGCAAATGACCTGAAGTCTCTGAGCTCAATGTCTTCATCAGAAAACGGGGTGCTAACACCTACCTTACAAGGTGTTGTGAAGGTTACATAAGATAATACATGAACAGTGAAGCCCACAGTAGTCGATGTCAATTTCCTCCCACCATTCCTGCCCTGAGTGCTCCCAGTGGTGGCCAAGACGCACAGTATTCAGGCTGTGGAAATATCTGCCCAGATGTGCATCAATGCTCCTCTTTTGCCTTTTGGGGAGTCTCTTTGCCTTAAAGGGAGGCCTTGTAGCTAGGCGTCCCCATCCTTGGGGGAATTTTGTCAGTCTCCTATTGCTGCAGACACAAATGACTACAAACTTAGGTGCTTAGCACAACACAAGTGTATACTCTCACCGAGCTCACTGGAGGCCAGCAGTCTGGCTACAGTCAAGGGGTTGGCGGGGCTGGTTCCTCCCGGGGCTCTATAGGAGAGTCTGTTTCCTTGCCTTTTCACTCGCAGTGGCCGCCTCATTCCTTGGCCTGAGGCTCCTTCCTCCTTGTCAAAGAGCCTCACTCCCTTCTCTGCCTCAGTCTGCACATCTCCTTCCCCCTTTCTGTAGTCAGATCTCTCTCTGCCTCCCTCTCATAAGGACACTTCTGGTCACAGTTAGAGCCCACCCAGATCATCCAGCATAGCTCCCACCCTAAGATCCTTAATTTAATCACATTTGCCAACTCCCCTTGCCATCAACAGTAACATTCACAGGTTAGGGCCTGGGGCCTGGATCTCTTTGGGGGCCTTTACTCAGCCCACCACAGGGACCAAGTGCTGGAAAAGCCTGGTTGGTCCTGCCACACTCAGGGGCTGCCTTGGCGATGGCCCTGCCACTGCGGGAGAGGACATGTACTTCTCAGAGGACTCCATGGCTGCCTTGCTAGTGTTTTCTTTGCTGGTGAACGCATTGTGCTAATCGTTGTCATTTGTCAAAGGTGGCAGGCAGTAACCGTCCTGGCTGCGTTCATCTGTCTTCCCCTCCCCCTCCAGGTCCATGAGTGCCACCACTGCTGGCCCTGGCTCCCCTCCCTGTTCCCCCAGCCCCACAAGAAGTCTCCAAGGATGCCCACTTGTTGAATCTGACTCTTCTCCAGGCTTCCAGCTGGTCCGTTCCTGAGAAGCAGGCCGGGACTCTCTGCAAGGCTTCAAGAACATCCTTCTACTCACTGGGTGGGACCGGCAGAGTTCTGAGCCTGTGGTAGGTGCCCCAACTCCAGGAAGGTCTTTCTCACACAGGCCTGCTCCAGGCTTCATGGAGGAAGGGCGTGTATTTCAGTGAGACCACAGGCCAGCTTGGTGGGGCTTTGTCCTGCCAAACCCTCCAGGCCACACAGCCCTGCCCAGCTCTCCTCGATAGGGACATTCATTAGGACTGTGCCAGAGCAGTAGGCTGGTTTCCAGGAACTGCGGGAAAAAAGGCTTGGGGGGGGGGGGCCAACCTCGCTGGAGGGGGGTGGCGGGGAGAAAGGGAGGGAAAATTCTCTTCAAACCCTGAAGGTGGGAGACAGTTCTTGTCAGGATCCGGATTAAATTGAGATGTTGCTCTGGCTGTTTTTCTGCGTGACTCTTTGGGCTAAGCTATTCATTTTTTAACAACAAGAAAGATGTACATGTTGTAATCACCCTAAATAAAATAGAGCTAGGAAAGACTAATCCCAGATGTGGGGAGATGGTATTTTTCATGAGCTGCTCATGGATGAATATAAATCTGTGTGTATTTATCCTATGTCCTCCTTTAAGCAGAAATAAACATGTTTTACTAATTCAGACTAATTGGGGAGGAGGCCTAAGTGAGATGTCTGCATTACTGACTATTTTAAAAAAGAAATGCAGTTTTATTATTTTCAAAAGCTTTGAGTAATAAAGCTAACCCAATGTTACCTAGGAGACATATTTACAGATTTATTCTTGAAGTAAAAGAGGCTCCAATTTGCATTCAACTATTGGGAGGGCAATAGTGGCAAATTGAAGGCATGTTTTTACCTCAAGTGAGGATGTGTTAGGGTGTTTTGATTCAGAGAAAACTCTCTCTGTGTTAATTTTGCTGGACATCCATGCTGCAGACCTAGGTACCAGCCATCATTCACACTCAACAGCATTCAGTATAATCCGCACCACAAAGTAGCCATGACTTTCTGCAGGCATCTGGTCAACCTCCATCTCTCAAACCATGAGAAGCTTGAGGGCCAGGGAGGTGAGGTGACGTATCCAGCAGAAATTACTAGTGGGAGGGGGCACACCAGCTCAGGGGTCAGGGTCAGTAGAAGAAATCTGTTTAGCATCACCTGTGATAGGAAGCAGTGCAAAGCCCTTTGACTGGCCTTTGTCTCCAGAAATTTCCACCTCACTACTATGGAAAGAATTTAGGGCAGTGTAATTAGAGGAAGCAAACAGGTTGGGAAGTCAGACCAGCTGGGTTTGAATTCCAGTTCCATTGCTCATAAATTGTGCAAATGTGGGCACGTTATTGAACTTCTCTATGATACAATATTCTTGTCTGAAAAGTGAGGATCATAAACAATTTATTCAGAGAGTTGTGGTGTGTGTGTGTGTGTGTGTGTGTGTGTGTGTGTGTGTGAATTAGCTAATATATATAGGAAATTTAGTTTCTGGAACATAGTAACGACTAAAAAATAAGTAAGCTATTATTAGTATTATGAGACCAGAGAGGGAAGAAAACCAGTTTCTAACTCTGATACTCTTAAGACAAAGACACTAGCTTTTCACTGTATAAACAATAGTGATGTTGCTTTTTCTCTCTCTCTCTTCTTTCCTTCCTTTCCTTCTCCTTTTCCTCCTCCTCCTCCTTCTTTTTCTTCCCATGAGCATGATTTCCTTCAGGTGGAAAAATGATTCTGCTGAATTAAAAAAAGAAATCCAGGTCATGGTAGATTCAAATGAACTATCCAGCTCCACCCCAAGGTACACTGGAGCAGATAATTCATTCATTCATTCATTCATTCATGATCATGAGGGTCAGGTTCCCTTCCATAGGACTGGTTAAAAGAAAGAAACTGCTAGTGGGTAGAAGGAGCAGGATTGGGATGTGAATTCCTGTTCCCAAGTCAATTCTCTCTTCTCTGTTACTGCTACCTCTTAGGCATCCGCAGACACATTAGGGAAGGGGAGAAAGAAAGGGGGTGAGAGAAAAGAATAGAGGCACAGATTGAGAAGGCAGTGACACATCTGACTATCACCGCTAACTGGGTCTGGAGCACACTACGGTTTATGCGTGCTCTCCTCTGCAGGCAAGCGGGCCTTGGCCCATGGAGCTAATACAGCAGTAACGGCAGCAGTTGCCATTCATCCAGGGCCTGCTGTGCCAGGCACCCTTCTAAGCACTTTGCATGGATTAACTAATTTCATCTAATTCATTAACTAATAGCCCCATGAAGTAGTTACTATTCTTAACCCCATTACATCTTCGAGAAAACCAAGGCAAGGAAACTGACCCAAGGTCATAGTAAGTGACTGAGCCAGGACTCAAATCCAAGCCATCTAATTTCATAGCCCTCTCCCACCTGGTGCCACTCTGCCCTCACCATTTTGCTCCACTCTGGACTTTCCAACAGGTGACACTAAAGAATGGCCTTTCAGCCATTGGGCATCAAGTCAAGGCTTATAGAGGCTGGAGTCACCTCGCTGGTTGCAAGCAACCTCATCTATTTACCCAGGAGTATTATTGGTGTTATCACCACAGTGTATTGTTGTCTCCGTGTGCCACGATGTGGGAAAGGTTGGGAATCACTCCTCTGTTCTGCAATACAGTCTCGAGGGATCATTCAATGAATTTCTACATTATTCCTGCGTCTGGCAGGCTCAGGATAAAATATGGCCGCAGGGTTAGCCCAGCAGGCGGGTGATTTCGTCTCCCAGACTCCACTGCTCCTCTGGGAGCCATTTCATAAACACCAGGAAGAGAGGACAAGAGTGTGTCTGGATCTGTGTAAACTCATCACCTCCCAGACAGGCTACCGAGCACATGCCCCCTACGTACAGGGTAGCACCCTCATCAGCAAATATGAAGGACGGGACCTTCCAATTCAAGGAAGGGAAAGCATCGAGGTCAGGATCCCAGATCATCCTTTACTTCTCCATCTCCTGGCTGTCGTTTCCATTAAAACTTCTTTGCCTGTCATTCAAGGGCACCTGAGTTTTGTGCTGGTATTGCAATGGTATGTTCTTTGAAGGAGAACTACCTGTTCTGGAGATGTCAGGGTTAGAGGAGTCAGCAATTATGAGCTTATGAGATAATGACATGTGTGTTTAGTGTGATGGCAAATTATACCATAGAAAAAAATTTTAAGATTCAGAGTGAACTGTTTTCCCATATAAACTTACCGCCTCAGGAAATCTGTGGTTAAAATTATAAATTACCAGGAAACATCAAATTTCCCCTAGAGAGCCAAAATAGAAATACAAGATGAAGCATTGTTGAAATCATCCCAAATTGGAAGCCATGATTATTCAATTAAAAATAAGTGTAGTTACACTTTCTGTTTATATGAGGTCTCCTAGCAGTTTTTAGCCATGAGGCTCAAAGGGAAACCTAGTAATCCCAGACTTCCATCTCTTCATCTCCACGATGGGCACCTACTCTGCCCGGTGGCTAACCATTTCCTATAGTTCTCCTAAGATGTAGCTTCCTCTCTTTTCTCATATGAATCTGCTTCAACTTCTCGTGGCCTTCGTGGTCAAAAAGTTCTTTCTTTTTAAATATATCTTTATTGGTTTCAGAAAGGAAGGGAGAGAGGGAGAGAGAAACATCAATGATGAGAGAGAATCATTGATCGGCTGCCTCCAGCACGCCCCACACTGCGGGATTGAACCCGCAACTGGGGCATATGCCCTGATCAGGAATTGAACCTTGACCTCCTGGTTCATAGGTGAGTGCTCAACCACTGAGCCATGCTGGCTGGACCAGAAAGTTCTTTCTAATGTCTACCCTGAATCTTCCTACTATGACTTAACCCTACACCTTGCCTTGTCCTAGGGAAAAAATGACAGAGTTAACCCTTCACATCATTAGAAAGTATGACCAGGTCAACCCCTGACCTCCCCTCCAGCTACAAAGACAGCTGGACTGACTTCTCATCGCTTCCATTTGGGGAAGGCGTTGTCTCTGTGCCCTTTCCAAACCCACATCATAGTGGAGTTCCAGGGTCCACACCCGAATGCAATGTGGCGTGGACAGGGCCGTCTCTGTGTGTTCCCCTAGGCTTCGTGATTCACTGTTCCATCTGTGGAGTAAAGGGTTGGCCAGTGCCTAGTCTTGTGGGAGGAAAAGCTTGTGGTTTCTCATAAAAACCCAGAAAGGGCAGGTTCTGCAGGAAGACTAGAAGAGGCACCATTCTGAAAGGATGAGACTGCTCTGGACACTCCTGCTGGCCTGGCATCTTGGGCACCTTAGTTAAAGCCTTCTAACGCTCTCAGCATCCTTACTTCAAAGGAGATATGGATTCATTGGAAACTCACCACTCCTTCCTGGTTTTAAACTGGCCCCTTTGGCCAGAGTCCCGTGGCTGAATCTAGCTGGGTGAGAAGATGGGATTCAGTCTAGGTCCTAGATATAGTGGCCCAATCATGGAGCTATTTCCTACTGAGTTAAAGATTGCTGACAACTTTATAATTGCGTGATTTTTCCTCTTTATTTCATGTGGTCATGGCCTCAATGGGTGTGATAAATCTTCTACAGAGAAGGAAAAGGCAGCCACCCGGGGGGTCAATGTAATTCACTACACGAGCTCTGAAAGTCCCTATTACAGTAAGCCTTTGGGTCAAGGTCTAGTCAACAGAAGACCTCCATCCAAATATACATATTTAGCCTGGGACAGGTAACCCATTGACAGCTGTTTCTATGCTGTCACAGGTACCTTAATTCCCTAGCCGATAGCCCTGGGGGTGGGTGATAAGTGTGGTTGCAGTTGAATTATGGTGCTTGCCTCTTGCATGAGAAGGGTGCTGGGTAACAGGGAGTTTGGAGTGAAAGAAAGAACACTGAACTTCAGTCCCAGATCTGCCATTTGTGAATGATGTGACCTTGGGTACCCCACTTATCCCCCTTGAGACTGGGCTTTCACTCCTGATAAAAAGAAAACACCCAAAACCAAACAAACAAAAAACCAAGGATACACGCACACTCCACAAGGCAGTTCCGAGAATTAAATAGTAGGAGGTGGGTGTTTGTGCTTTGAAAAGCAGGAAGGGAAATGCAAATGGTGGTTGTTCTCATTCCTATGATCTCCATGTGGTTTCCAGGATCGAGGGCCAGTGCAGAGAGAAGTGTACGTCCTAAGCTGGCTACTTTGCTAGGGACACTGGGTGTGTCTGGCCTGGTGTGTGTATGGAGCTGGGACGGGGGTGTCTGTGAAGAGCATCAGACACCAAGATCAACGTAACTGCAATAGCTTTCAGTGCGGAGCCCAGCACTGTGCTAGGCACCTGTGTACATTACTTTTGTTGTCAGAGAAAGCAGGGGGTCCAATTTCCTCGACACTAGTGGGCATGAAGACAAGAGTAATGTCTTCAGAGAAAGAAGTGTCTCAGACTCACCAGGGAGGATGGATGGCCTTGATTGGCCTGGAATTATGTTTCGCGGGTTGCAAATCTCATGTCCCTTAACCCAGTCCTGAAAGAGGTGCAGCTGGAGGTCCAGTGGAGCCAAAGCAAAGCCAGTGTCCAGAGCTTCCTTTCCATGTGCAGCCGGGTCCAGCTCAGCATCAAGCTAATGAAAGTCCATTGTGTGGAGCCCACATGGACGTGAGCCATGTGGGCGAATGCCGGGGAGCGTGCCCCCTGCAACGGGAGAGCCAGGAGTCCAGCGCTGGCACTCGATGGAGGGAGACTCTTTTGTCCAGAAATTTAAATATTCAGGTTCCACCCCTTGCAGTGGCCACACCTATTTTGGCCACTGACTCACTTCCAGGTGTGACTGACTGGTAAGCATCTTCCCATGTCACTTAGACTTACTGGGCATGTGTCCAAACTGCCTTTGTCCAGTCCCTTCCCCATCGATCAGTGGGGAACAGACTTGGAGCGTGTTAACTACAGCTCCCTGGCAGAGCTGTATAACGGCATACCTATACTATATAGTCTTCCCTTTACTCCTTTCCTATTAAATAATAAACAGGTTATTATAATGGTACCACTTTGAGCCCTCATGACAACCCTGCTATTGTCAGCATTTATGTATTGATGAGGAAATGAGCTCAGAGAGGACAAGCAATGGTCCAAGGTCATACAGCTGTGAGGGGTGACGCTAAGACTCAGACTCAGGTGGGTGACTCTGAGGCCCATGCTCTTTGTGCTCACTCCTCCCTAAGCCTTTTTTCAGACTCTGCATCCCAAAGCCTGCATCAAGGGAGCCTTCTTTTAAACAGAAGACAGGCAGATCCCAGCACTGCTCCAACTCCACGAACAGAGACAGCGATCAAACAGGGGGTTCTGCCGATGTTCACTGGGAGGGCTGGGAGAGCCCCGGTGGGGAGTGGCCATCTGTGTCTGATGTTCCCCCAAAGCGCCTGCTCCTCATTTGGGACATGGGTGGTTGTAGCAGGAGTAGAAGTGTTTCGGCAACAGCGGTGATTCGTCACAGGAGCCAAGCGGCAGCTCATCTCCATGTAAAAAGCTCTCCGGGCCCTTGGGCCTCTTGGCCAGTGCTGCCCCACTCTTGGCGGGGTGCATGTTCCCTGCCTGGTGTCCAGCTGGCAGCAGCAGAGCTGCTGTGACAGGAACCCTTCAAATTCAAAAAGTTGTAAATCAGCCAGAGAGAGAAAGAATGAGAGGGGGTAGGGGGAGTAGAAGAAAAGCAACAGGGACACAACAGCAAGCACAGAAGAGAGGGTGCAGCCCCCCACCAACGAGGGAGTTAACCCTTTCTATGCCCCAGGTCTGGGTCCACCCACTCTTCCCTGCTGAGAAGGTTTGAGGGGTGTGTGTGTGTGTGTGTTTGTGTGTGTGTGTGTGTGTGTAGACGGAGCCCCAAGGAGACAAACAAGCACCTGGAAGTCCAAACACTTACTTTTAAATCCTGTGGTCTCCGCCCAGCCTTGATTTGATGGCACTTGCTCCTCCACTCTCAGCCACTGGGCTGGGCGTGTGTGACTTGGGAAAAGGAATGAGGGTGCGATTGTTTCTATCACATAATCCTTCATCCTCAGGAAACGGAGGGACTGTTGGTTTCCTCTTGAGGCCTCCCACGCCAGAAGGCCAACTTGGTAGGTGTGCAGTTTCACACCTGGGGCGTCTACCATCAGGGGACCAGCGGGCAGACGGGAAGGAAAACATCCCTGGATCCAGCTGGGGTCCCCTCCTGCTCTGTGGGAGGGTTGGGGAGCAGCCAGGGAGGCCTGGACCAGGGCAGGGCAGGGTGTTACTAGGTGGCAGGAGCCAGAACAAATGTGGGTGAAGTGGACGAAGTTTAATTTAGCAAAGGAAGTGTCATAACCGTCTCTTCAGTAACCACAAGGTACACACTCTGGGGAGGATGCCTGTCTGCACGCCCTTATTTAAAGATCCATATATACCCATGAGTATTAATAATGCAAAATGGACTCTTTTTTAAAAATTTCAGTGGTAAGATTTTTGGCTAAAAATCGGTGTTTACGCTAAAGGTTTTTCTGAAGCTGCCCAGTTAAACTCAAAATTAAAAACAAGCAACAAGCCTGGCTGGGTGGTTCAGTTGGTTGGAGCGATGTCCCATACACCAAAAGGTCACAGGTTCAATTCCTGGTCAGGGCACATACCTAGGTTTCAGGTTCGATCCCCACAGTGTAGGGGAAGCAACCCGTCGATAATCTCTCACATCCATGTTTATCTGTCACATCGGCGTTTCTTTCTCTCTCGCTCCCTCTCTAAAATCAATGAAAAAAACATATCCTCGGGTGAGGATAAAAATAAATTAAAAACAATATTCTGCCTTTATTTTCCCAACTTCTAAGCTGCCTGCCTCTTCTCTTAAACCTTGGCTCATGCCATGCTGTGGCTTCTGTATATTCCCCCCTCCTCTCCCCGTGGAGAAAAATCAGTCAACAGTCTTTACTGACCCAATAGACAGGGCCGAGTCTGCTGTGTGCCAGAGTAGGGGGGTGCCTGCCTTCAACCCAGCAGCCCCTGCGCTCCACACGGGAAGATGACAAACAAGTACAGAAGGCAAGTGCCCAGATGGCCTGAGCTTCCTTCTCTCACCCAGGGTGCTCTCTCTGTGCCACACTTAGTGACTTCCTCCATTTAACCTCAGTTGTGTTCTGATACTAATACTATTGTTAACACTAATTGCTAACATTATTGAGTGCTTGCCATATGCCAGGCACGGCACTACAACAATCACTTACATTTTCCCTTGATGTCTTCATGTCAAGCTGGTATTCCTCTCCCATTTTTCAGAGGAGGAAACAGGCTCAGAGGCACTGACTGGCTTAAAGGCACCAGGCTCAGAGTTGGTGAAGCCTGTGCTTGGGCCTCCATGAACCTTGTCTCCAAATCCTATGTGCTTTAAAAAAATATATTTATTTTTTATTTTTAGACAGGAGAAGGAGGAGGAGGAGGAGAGAGAAACATTGATTTGTTGTTCCACTTATTTATGCATTAATTGGTTGCTTCTTGTATGTGCCCTGACTGGGAATCGAACCCACAACCTTGGCATGTCGGGATGACGCTCTAACCAACTGAGGTACCCTGCTAGGGCAATCCTAAATCCTATGCGCTTTTTATTGCACCAATACCCTCTACAGTAACCCTGTGAAACAGGCACTGTTCATCCCATTAGCCAATAGGGAAACCGAGGCTGAGAGAGTCCCAGCGATGATTGCCCAAAGGTTTACCACTAGGAAATGGCAAAGCTGGAACTAGAACTTGGGTTTTTTGACTCCAAACTCAGTGCTCCTGCCCTGCCTCCTGCCGCAGCCCCGGGTCACTGGCAAATTAAGAAAGGAGAGAAAGCTGGTCCATCCTTCCTCTAGGGCCCCTGGCCTTGACCTGTCATTACCTAAGCCCTGAACTCAGCTACAGGCACCTTCAGAGCCCTTGGGCTGAGCGAGCAGGTGACCCTCCAAGGCACCTGTCATCAAACAATCACTTTTCAGGGCAATTGAACCACAACTGTCCTCGCCTTGGCTGGGCTCCTGTTATTGCTTCTCAGGGTCCCTCCTGGGTCCTTCTCCATGAATATTCCCCTTCCCAGCACCCCCTCTCTAGGCGGCCTTCCTTCCCTCTTTGGCTCAGATTACTCTGCTGGAACCTTCTGGTGATGTTGGCTGTTTTCCCCTGGACTTTTCTGCCCTGGGTCATGCATGCGTCTATGCTAAGTCCCAGGTGTGGTCTCCAGTGCCACCTTGAAAGAGTACCCCACGCATGGTGAGCTAGGTAACCCAATGAGCCCTCTTCCTGGCACCTTCTCCGGAACCATTCCCAGTTCTGCTGCTACCACCTTGGGCTCACCTCCTGGAAGAGGTTTGAGATGGCAATGGAGTTAACGCAATCCAGTCCTCGCTTGAGGGAGGGCTTGGCACTGGTCATAAACCTCATCGCCAGGGCGGCCCTGCTCTCCGTCATCCTCTGCTCCCTCCCCCCAATAAAATGACCCACTGAAACCAGATTTTTCTTATTAACGAGCCTGTACTAAATGGCTTCAGCTGTGCTTGTTGATTTATGGGGCTCCGAAAGCACTGCTCAGCCATGCGGTCCCAGTGGGACCCAGGGCCTACCTGCGTCGTCTGGTCCTGGTGGCACTGTGGGAGGGCAGGAGCCACCCTCCACGTGGCAGCAACAGGGGCAGCTTCTCTTCCGCTTACTGTTTTCATTTTCAAAATGCTTAAACACACAAAATTTAAAAAATAATACGATGGGACTCTTGAACCATCACCTTGTTTTCTGTGTGTCTCCCTGCTTCCCGAGCTGCCCCCACCCGCTACATAATTGTAAGTTAAATACAAAACACTTTATCGTTTCACCAATGAATATTTCTGCATATTTTCTAAATGGTAAAGTCTTTTAACATAACCATAATACCATGATCACATTAAAAATATTAACAATACCTTAATGTTATCTAATATCCACTCAGTATTCAAATTTTCTTAATTGTCCCATAATTTTTTTTATATTTGATTCATTTATGTCAGGAACTAATCAATGCTCCCAGTTGCATTTGATGAATGTGACTCTTACGTTTCTTTTTAATCTATAACAGTTTTCCTCCTCTTTTATTTTCCCCAGGGCTATCTTGATGTAGACAAGTTCCCCAAACATATGTTCACTGAGTGGTCGCCAACAAGGAAATCCTGAGGGCACCCTGGTCAGTGGAGACCTTCCTTACACCATGGGCTAAGTGCTCTATCCCCTTACACATGGTTCTAAACCACGGGCCTCCGCCGGCTGTCCTCGGAACATCTTAAGAAGTTTAAATCATCTTGTCCCCATGCTGGTTGCAGTTACCAACCCACTCACCCCAATAGTAAGTCATATTTATTAGCACATTGTGTTTCCCACAGCACACCAGGATTGGTCCTCTGCTACCCCTATTTCCAGAAGAGGATGTAGAGAGATAGGAGGAACTGTCTGCTCTTCCTGATCGGTGGATTGGGGCTTTGAAATTGGGCCGTCTGATGGACTCGCCCACTTGCTTAGCCATGGAGAGGCCCTGCCTCGTGGCGCAAGGCCTCATTTCCCACCAGGGGCTCTGCTGGGCTTCCAGGCCTCTCTCAGGCGGGGCGGCAGGGGAAGAGGAGACATTTTGATTAGTAGGATGAGTTTGCAGTTCTGGGGGAAGATAAGGGCCAGGAGGCAGCAGAGAGGCGCAGCCCACACAGAGCTCCGGATCTGCCGCGGCTTCCCTTTGTCCGGGCTGGGCTTGTGCCCATACCCGCACGGTCCCCGAGGGAGGCTGTGAGCAGGCCTCCCCACCTCCTCTGTTTCACAAGTCCACACACACCATCATTACCACACACTCTCAAGCCCACACAAATACCACATCCACATGCCCTCAGACCCACACCACTCAGCAGCAGGCCAACCCCCACACAGCTCATTCCAACAAGCACAAACTTGCCGACACACAGACACACACCTCACTGTGCTGAACAAACAGACTCTGGAGGCGGTGGGGGGAGGGTGGTGGTGTCCTGGTGGCAGCCAGAACAAAAGGCTATCTGACTTTAGATCTTTAGATAGAAAGGTTGTCTGTCTATCTATCTATTATCTATCTATCTATCATCTATCTATCTATCTATCTATCTATCTATCTATCTATCTATCTATCTATCATCTATCTATGTTTAATAGGCCTTCTTTAGTTCTGGAAAAGGCAAAGGCTTTGGAGCTCCTGGGCTATGTAGGTCCAGGAAGTCTGAGAGAAGCCTGAGGGTTATAGTGAAGCCAGGACGGGGAGCTGGGGAGGGGTGAGGAGCCGGCTGGTTAAATAGGGCTAAATCGAATCCCCACCCACCCCCTGTCTGAAGGAGGGAGGATCTCTATCTGTGGTTCTAAGAGATAGAAAAACACTAACTGCCAGCAAGATAATCCAATTTCCTTTCTCCTCCTCTGAAGGGGCCGGCCCTGGCCCTCCTGCTCCACTTCCCGCTGGGTCTCAGTCTGGCTCGAACTCTCTACCCCTCCAGCAGAATTCATATCAAAGCCTCAGCCCCCAGGGCTCATTAGGAGGCATTTATTTCTGCATATTCTTGGAGAGCAGGAGGGAGGATAACTTGATTCGCAATGCAAATTGCTTGGCTGTAATTTCACCTCTCCCTCCCTTCTCACAGGGAGACTTTGCAGGTCATTAAAAATATATGATTGCCTCCAAAATAGCAGTGACAGCCGCTCTGCTGGGCAGGGCCAGGTGCCGGGGCTTGAGAGCCACTGAAGAGCTGCCCGGGCCAATGGAGCCAGGCCCTCGCTCCTGTTCCAGCCACTAGGCTCCAGAGCACAGGGTTGGTGCCGGGTTCCACTCAGACCCAACCTGGGTTCAGTTCGGCTTTGCTGTCTACCTCTGCAGGGCACCTGAGCTCTTGGTTTCCCACCTCCCAGCTCCTGGCTTCTTCCTCTGTAAAGATGGCGGGCAATTGCGGAGCTAGACCCGGAGCACCTGGTGCATAGGAGATGATGAGCATCTTCCCTGCAATCCAGGCCACTCCCCACCCAGGCGTCACCCCATCGCCTCCCCCGTGTGGGCTCCAAGGACCGAACCAGTCAAAGAAATATTGCCCAGGTCTTCTGGTCGCCATGGGTCTCACTTGGTGTTTCCTTCCCTATATGGCCATGGGAATTCAGAAGCCTCATCACTCCAGGGCTGTGTCTTCAACCTAACTGATCCCGTAGACATTGGTCAATGTATAGAGGGAGGGAGAGTCTATGGCCTCATTTTATACCTCTCCATAAAACCAAGAAAAGATTTTAGGCGAGGCAGGAAGGAAACGATCCTTCCATGAGTCTGAGGCACCAAACCCGATCCCCCAGGAAGATGAGATCCCATTAGGCTTGGCCCCCTCAGTCCCCGGGTGCTGCAGCCCTAAATTTGGGGATAAAGATGTCCTTTTTTTTTTTTTTTAAAATATATTTTATTGATTTTTTACAGAGAGGAAGGGAGAGAGATAGAGAGATAGAGAGTTAGAAACATCGATGAGAGAGAATCATCGACCAGCTGCCTCCTGCACATCTCCTACTGGGGATGTGCCCGCAACCCAGGTACATGCCCTTGACCGGAATCGAACCTGGGACCTCTCAGTCCGCAGGCCGACGCTCTATCCACTGAGCCAAACCGGTTTCGGCAAGATGTCCTTTTTTATACAATAAACACGTAACCCTGGAGGAGCATGGATTGCTGTGTACAATTGTTAGAGGGGAGTCATATCTTTGAAGGTTTAAAGTTGCCTTTTAATTCGGATTTTAAGCTATATGAGAAGACAGTTTGGCAGTTTCTCAAAATGCCAGAATTACCACATGACCCAACAATTTCATTCCTAGATCTTAAAGAAAAGAAAGCATGGGACCATGTGAAGACTTGTGCATAAAGGGTCACAGCAGCATTATTCGAAATAGTCCCACAGTGAAAACAACCCAAATGGCCATCAAAGAATGAATGGATAAACAAAATGTTCTCTCTCTCCCTCTCTCTCTCTCTCTCTCTCTCTCTCTCACACACACACACACACACACACACACACACACACACACACACCGCGCTGCCTACATTTCTGGCCTGGTTTCTATAGTTTAACGAAAATACCAGGCGTCTTCTCCACAGAAGGGTCTGGAGCCAGGTTTACTCCAGGATTCTGTAAAGAGAGGTCCCTCCTCCCTCTTCACCGTGCTGCCCCCTAATGTCCTTCCTCCTAGTCATCTTCTGCTTCAGCTGCTTCAACTTTTTGCAGTTCTGGGGGCCCTCAGGGACTGCACCCGGCCTTGGAAGGCCTTCCTCCTGCTTCTCCGCCCATCGAACACCTACTTGTCTTCCAGTCTCCCCAACTTTTCCTTTTGTTGGAAATTCCCTGACCTTCCCCGCCTTGTACCACGCACGGCTCCTCCTCAGGCCCTGGTGCGTGCAATTTGTGGCTGTCCCCTGGGTAGGGAGCAAGCACTGCCCCTCCTGGACCGTGTGCCCTGAGGCATAGGGACTGTGGCTCCCTCACTCGAATCCTGGCACAACTCAGGACAGGCGCTCAGTGAGGATGGGAAGGGAGAAGGAAAAGGAGGCAGAGGGGCAGAAGGAACCGGGAGACCATTTTTGTATGATTTCTATTTGTAGACACTAACATTTAAAAAGAAGGGAAAGGAATTCATGACAAAAGGTCTTTGAGTTCTATGTCATTTTAATTAATAAAGTGGAAAAGGAGAAATTCAGGCATCTTTTACATTCTCATGCCATTCAACTAGACTTAAGGACCTAAAATGGTTCTCTTCTCTAGTCAATATTCATTTCTCCCCTATAGAATAATCATTTTTTTCTCTCCAAGATTGATCTTGGTCCTTACTGTTTCTAGGAAAACGGGGTTTGAAGATGGAGTTTCTTTTCTCTTTGTTCAAGTGGAAAGTACACACACAGTCGTGGCCTTTCAAATCAGAAGGAGCTTAACTTCTTTTCTTTGGCCCAAGCCCACCCCCCTTAACACTCCCTGTGTACAAATGCATCAAGTTTATAGACTTCAAAGGGCGTTCCACATGAGCGCTGGAGATATGGGGGTTCGGGAGGTGGGAATGGCCCCTCTTTATTAGTTAGCATTTACCAAGCCTTTATAATCATTAACTAGTTACACTGTTGGAGCAATTCCCACAGATGAGGATTGTATGACTATATCAGGGTAGCAACTGACCTGCTGACTTGGTAACTCTAGTCCTGTCCCTAAAGAGGTCCCTTTATTTTGTTATTTAAAAAATATATATATATTTTTATTGATTTCGGAGAGGAAGGGAGAGAGAGAGAGAGAGAGAGAGAGAGAGAGAGAGAGAGAGAGAGAGAAATATCAATGATGAGAGAGAATCATTGATTAGCTGCCTCCTGCACGCCCCACACTAGGGATTGAGCCCACAAGCTGGGCATGTGCCCTTGACCAGGAATCGAACCGTGACCTCCTGGTTGTTAGGTTGTGCACCGGTCGGGCTAACCAAGTCCCTTTAGGAAGCACTTTTCAGAACTGGGGGCAGGCGGTATGGGAGAGGAAAACACATCGAGCTGACTCTTGTTCCCACTTTGTCGTTAACCAGCTCTGTGACCTTGGCCATACTATGGCTGGTCTCAATCAGGGGGCGCACAAGGCCGCTTATGTGCCACGTCGATGCTCTCCTGCCACCAGGGCAGACATTGCCCATCCACCCCAGCCCTCTTCCTGAGCCTGGCCCGAGCTCCCGAAGCCCCCACACCTGGGGTGGGTCAGACGGCCTCGGAGCCAGCCTGGGCTAGATGGTCTCCTTCCGTCCCTTCCAAGACTAACATTCAATCATCCTAAGTATTACAGCTATTTGTTTTGTTGTGGCAACCACCACCACAGACTCCATGAAATTGCACTGGTCCATTCCAAGGCTTACAAAGAATTTCCTTCCTCAAAACACTTGCTAAGACCCAGAGAAATAGGCATTCCATTCCAACCGTCCCAGAGGTGGAGGCTGCTGAAACGAAGGGGGTGGCCTCCATGCTCTCAAACAAGTTCCAAGCGGGGCTGAACGCACAGGCGGCCACGGCAAACACTTCCCACTTCTTCCCTGGGGATTCGGGGCCAGGAGCCAGTGCTGGAACGGGAGGGGAATTCCTATAGGAGTTAATGAGAACTTGGCATGCAAATGAATAGGTTCCTCTCATACGCTGCTGGTGGGAACGTGAAATGGAGCCACTGCTTTGGAAAACAGTCTGGCAGTTCTTCAAAATGTTAAACACAGAGATACCATATGACCCAGCAATTTATTCCTAGGGACACACCCAAGAGAAATAAAAGCATATGTCCATGTAAAAACCACGTGAATGTTCCTAGTAGCATGGTTCATAGTAGCAACAAAGTAGACACAACCAAAATGTCCATTGACTGATGGAGTAAAAAAATCAAATGTGCTACATCCATCCAGTGGAATAGTATTCAGCCATAAAAAGGAAGGAATTACTGATACATACAGAAATGAGCCTTGAAAACACGATACTAAGTGAAAATAGCCAGTTACAAAAGACCACAAATTTTGTAATTTCATTTACATGAAATTTCCAGAATAACCAAATCTATACAGACAGAAAGTAGATTTCCTAGGGAAAGTGGTTTCTTAGGGCTGTGGGGATTGAGCAGTTGGGGGTGATGGCTAAGAGCTATGAGGTTTCTTTCTTTTTTTTTAAAAAAAAATATATTTTATTGATTTTCTACAGAGAGGAAGGGAGAGAGATAGAGAGCTAGAAACATCGCTGAAAGAAAAACATCGATCAGCTGCCTCCTGCACATCCTACTGGGGATGTGTCCGAAACCCAGGTACATGCCCCCGACCGGAATCGAACCCAGGACCCCTCCGTCCGCAGGCCGACGCTCTATCCACTGAGCCAAACCGGTTTCTGCAGGTTTCTTTTTTTGGGGGTGTTGAAAATGTCCTGACATTGTACAACTCTATGAATATACCAAAAGCCACTAAATTGTACACTTTGAATAAGTGAATTATATGGTATGCGAATTGTATTTTTTGTGAATTATATTTCAATAAAGCTATTAAAAAACAAAGCTATTATATTAAAATTTTTTTAATAAAATGAATAGATTCCAGTTTTAAGGAGTCAATGTGCAAGTTAAAGGCAGTGTTGTGTGTGTGTGTGTGTGTGTGTGTGTGTGCCTTAATAGTGACAATAGAATAACATCGTACAAAGTATCTTATGACCTTTTTTGGTCATTAACACAACTAAATACTGATCTGATTAATTTTTCAATTACAGTTTACATTCAATAGCACTGATCTGAGTTTTTAAGGTTTGACTAATGTGTCCCAGTCCATCCCCAATACCTTTAATTTAATGACGCAAAAGGGGAAAACTATATATTTGATCCTCTGTGGGGTGCACAATCTTGCTTATCTACTTCGATCCCTCTCCTCTGACTATAAGATAAAGTCAGAACATAAGCAACTCTTAGCAAGCTGCCCCCTACTTAACTTACTAGATCATCTCCGGTCACTTCCCCTAACACCTCTAGTCATTCAGAATGGTTATCTAGTCGTCCTGTGCAATTTCACACCTCCATGCCTTCACAGATAAGGCTCCCTCGTCCTTAATGCTTTGCTCCGTCCACTCAACTCTTGTTTATCTGGCAAAATTCAACCCGTTCCTTGGGCAGCTAAAGCCTCTGGGTCCCCAGGCAGGTTACTTGTGCCCCGAACTCTGTATAAACCCCATCACTTCACACATGCTTGGCTGACTTGTTCATCTGCCTCATGCCTCTGTGAGCACCTTAAGGGAGGGGTGATGCCATGAGATTTATTAATTCCAGGGCCTAGCGACATACTGACACGCAAGTGAATGAAGGAACACTCGAGGGCCCTGAGCTTCTGACAGTAAAACTGCATTATTGTAGAAGGTTATATGTTTGTTTTCTTTTCTTTTGGAATGGAGGAGAGGCAACCAAGTTCATGTGCAAACAGAACCTTCAAGAGTTTGGCTTCCTTCCGATGACAGCTTTTTCTACAAAAATCCGATTGTTGTGTGGAATACAGGCACACCACCCACCCAATCAGGGATGTCTCTTCCCTCCGACTCGGGATAATCCTCTTCAACGTGGAGGAAAATTCTTGATCGTTTCAGTCAGTAGGAAACAGAGAAAAGAATGAAAGGTACAGTTTCTCTGGAGAAGGTACAGTTCCTTGTGAGAAAACCACCACATGGCCACTGGTCACCACCACCCATGACAGCGTAAGTCTGCAGCTGCGCCTGTGCTGTGCGGTGGCCCTGGTGGCTCACTCCAATACACCTGCAGTTATAAATCATGTGTATACAACCCAGCCAGTGTGGCTCAGTGGTTGAGTGTCGGGGTTAGATTCCCAGTCAGGGCACATGCCTAGGTTGTGGGCTCAGTCCCTAGTGGGGGATGTGCAGGAGGCAGCCGATCAATGATTTTCTCTCATCATTGATATTTCTATCTTTCTCTTCCTCTCCCTTTCTCTCTGAAATCAATACAAATATTTTTTTTAAAAAAATAAAGCATGGCCCTGACTGGTTTGGCTCAGTGGATAGAGCGTCGGCCTGCGGACTGAAGGGTCCTGGGTTCGATTCCTGTCAAAGGCATGTACCTTGGTTGCGGGCACATCCCCAGTGGGGGGCGTGCAGGAGGCAGCTGATTGATGTTTCTCTCTCATCAATGTTTCTAACTCTCTATCCCTCTCCCTTCCTCTCTGTAAAAAATCAATAGAATATATTTTAAAAAATAAAAATAAAGCATGTATATCTGCTGTACTCATTGTATACATGCTAAATCACACAAGGGTCTTATGTATAAAAACACACACATACATATGTAATATAGTTCTAACCCTTGTGTGCATTTACATTTATACATTTAACAACTATTTATATTTATTAGTGTGTATATAATAATATAATCCTATATAAGAAAAGGCTAATATGCAAACAGACCGAATGGTGGAACAACTGGAACAACTGAACAACCAAACAACCAGTCGCTATGACGTGCGTTGGCCACCAGGGGACATGTGCAGAACATGGCGGGTGTTGGCTGGGGCGGGATGGTGGAGCAGGTGAGCGGAGGTGCCAGATCAAGGCGGGCGCTGGTCACTGTCATCGAGGCAAGCCTCTGGTGGTTACTGAAAATTCTTTGCTTCCGTGTGCCTCAGTCTGGTGCCCGGCACCGATCCTGATCACTCTGCACCATCAGCAGGTGTGAGTGCAGCTTCCAGCCCTGATCGCTCCTGAGGGCTTTTCCACCTCCCCTTGCTCCTGAGGTGCGATCAGGGCAGCAGCCACCACTCGCACCCGCTGCTAGCGGTGGCCCCAATCGCTCTGCACTGTCAGTGGGCCAGCACCGTCAGCGGGCGTAGGAGCAGCAGTGGTGGGAGCGGGGCTGCTGGCAGACAGAGGACAGGGGCACAGAGGATGGGCCGAGACCCAGCCCTGTGCCTACAGCAGCTTCATGGCCCACAGTTCCTTTCAAGGTGCACGAATTGGTGCACTGGGCCCCTAGTATTATATAAATGCAATGATATTCATATATTTGAATTTTTTCCAGTAGCTTAAAGAATCTTACTCTGTATTGCTACTCCCTTCCCACTCTGCCTCCAATTTGGGGCCTACTGATCTAATTTAGCACAATTCCAGGCAGCATAAGGATGAGAAACACAGGCTCAGGGAGTTCAAGGAACAGCTCCAAGCTTCACAGCCCATCGATGGCAGAGCCAGGCCTCACCCTTCCCAGATAGTCTCATGCTCAACCCACCGGCCCCAGTGGCAGGGGAGGCTGTATGGGGAGAGTCTGCAAGAAATTGGAAGGGCAGCTACACACTGCGAGCCAGAAATGCTGTGCAAATCATTTAAGAACGAATGGGAACCAATCCTCAGCCCCATTTGAAAATATTGGAACCTGCAAAATACGTGTTTTAGTGAAGCGTCTCTGCTCCATGCAATTCCAGGGCCTGAGACCTTGCACGCAGTGACTGAGGTCAGAGGGCAAGGCAGCCTTCTGTGTGTGTGCGCCGAAGGCAGAGCCCCATAAAGCATGGCTTCTTTAATCTGGAGGGAGCACCCCTGACAAGACACCGGGGGCACAGCTGTGTTTACTCCCAGGTCACCTCCTGTTATTTATAATAAACGCTTTCGCTTTTGCACTCCCGCGACCACCTTCTCCTTTCCAGGATATGATGTAGGTTTTCACAGAACCAGACGCCGTTAATGGGCCCTCACGGCTAACACACACCCCAGCTGGTCCTCGACTTTATAGCATCCATCACGGGACACCAGGGTCCTTGTGAAAGAAGAGACTCTTACAGCCCTTCTCAGAGCATCATATTTGCTAAACCCACCGCAGGGAGAGCGCTGCAGCGAGCGAGACTGCCTCACAGGCCGTGCGAGGGGTCTGGGCCCGACGGGAGGGAAGAAAACCAGCTAACGGTGTTTATTATGTGCCGTCCTGCGCCGACCTGGCGCCCGGGGCCAGCCGTGGAAAGGTGGACCCTCTTGATGCTTCTCCCCCAGGAACGTCCATTTGGAAAGGGAACACCGAGGCCTATGTACAACTTGTGACCCAATTCGCCGTTTACAAGGTGGAGCAAAAATGTAGTTAACTTTGATTTACAGCGTGTAGTACAGACCTTGATCTGCGCACCCCTTCGGGCCACCAGCAGTTCTTCTTCATTTCGACCCTTGTTTAAAAGCTTATCCACCGGTCTCGGGCCCCTTTTCCTATTTAGGAAGCGGAGTTTGCCGAATAGAATCTTATCTTTCTTTGGGGGCCAAGAATGGTGCAGTGTCAGATGGATGTTTGTGGACGTTAATTCGCTCCCTGAGGACTAGCTCTGTTCTCCGTGCGCTCAGTGGTGGACGGGGTTAAGTGGGGCAGCTCAGATGGCTTTGATGTCAAAACCCCACTCTGCCACTTCACGAGCTGGGTGGCCTGGGACGAGCTGCTTCACCAGCCTGGGTGTCTGAGCCTCAGTGTCCACATCTGTAAAATGGAACTGGTAGGAGCTCCTCCGCTAGGATTCGGGATGATGAATGTAGAGTCCGTAAGCATAGTAGTATCTGCTATATAAGAAACACCAAACCAGAATAGTTCTTCTTATCTGTCGTATCAATATGAGATGGAATATAGATCACTCTAGGACATACCCCAGAAATAATGCTTGCCGTGTGTGAATGCTATCGTGCCTGTCCGGATCCCTCCTCCAGGCCAACCCACCTGGTCCCAGGGGCTGGGAATGTCAGCTGCTGCTGATTCACATGTGTTTCTAGCTGGGCATTGCTCTCAGTCACCAGGAACTGCCCGGCCCACGGTTATGCTTGCTCCCAGAATGGATGCTGTGGACACAAAAGTTCAGCCCCATTGCCTCAATTTGGGGCAACTTTGAGGGGCTCTCCCAGCTCCCGAGTTGCCTGTAGAATCAGCTGAGGCCTCAGATACAGGACCTTGGCCATCCCCTCACCTCTTACTGGTGTGTGTCCCCAGAGCTCTTCCCAATAACCCTGTGCCCCTCCCCACTCCCCCCGCAACTTTACCCGTCAGAGTCTATTTCAAGAGACCAAGACCCAATATAAAATCCCACTTAAAAGTAAACTGTTGAGCCCTGGCCAGTGTGGCTCAGTTGGTTGAGCATCATCTCATGTACTGACAGGTTGCTGGTTGGATTCCCCGTCAGGGCACATGCCTGGGTTTTGGGCTTGATCCCCTGTAGGGGGTGTATAGGAGGCAGCCAGTTGATGTTTCTCTCTCCTTCCCTCTCTCACTAAAATTAATAAAAACATATTTTTTTAAAAAAAGTAAATTGTTTATTTAAGCTTTTCTTGAGATTTGGCTATTTCTCTCAAAAGTGGCAAGTGGAAAAAACGTCAGTGAGTTGTATTTTCTGGTTATTTAGGTCCTAGCTACTTAGCTTCCTCTTGCTGCTCTAACAAATCACATAATCAGAAATTCAGTGGCTTGAGGCAACACAAATCTATTATCTTAAATGCTGTTGTTCATAAGTCTGAAATAGGTCTCACTAGGCTAAAATCGAGGTCTCCGCAGGACTGCCTTCCATTTTGGAGGCTGAGGGGAGAGCCGGTATCCTTGCCCTTTCTAGCTTCTAAAAGCTGCCCACACTCTTCAGTTCGTGGCCTTCCTTCTCCATCTTTTTTTTCTTTTTTTAAATCTTCACCCAAGGATATTTTTTCATTGATTTTCAGAGAGTGGAAGAGAGAGAGGGAAAGACAGAAAAAAGTGTCGATGTGAGAGAAACACGTAGACTTGTTGCCTCCTGCACATGCCCTGACCAGGGCCCAGGCCGGGGAGGAGCTTGCAACCTAGGTATGTGCCCTTGACCAGAATCAAACCTGGGACCCTTCTGTCCACAGGCTGATGCTCTATCCACTGAGCCAAATCCGCTAGGGCCCTCCTCCATCTTCACAGCCAGCAATAGAGGGTCCAGTTTTGTATTGCATAACTCTGACCTCCTCTCTTACACTCCGAAGGACCTTGCCATAGCATTTGCTCTACCTCGATAATCCAGGATAAACTCCCTGTTTCAAGGTCAGTTGATTACAACATCGATTCCATCTGCAACTTTAATTCTTCTCAGTCATGTCATATAACATATTCATGGTTTCCTGGCTTAGGATGTGAACATCTTTGAGGAGCCATTATTCTGCCTACCATTCTAATCAAAGTTTTACTATTTAACTGATAAGACAAATGGGAACCAGACCAGAGTAAGTGAAGATGGACTGACTTGGACAATTACAATGTGTATACATTTTGTCATCTGGGTTATTTTAGGATTGCGAACATCTGGGAAGCACAGGATGGTGGAGGGGGAACTTTGGGAGGAGCTGAGCAGCAGTGTAGGAAAAACTAAAAGGGGCTAGAGCTCGACACAATCGAAGTTAGGCTACTGCAAAAAGCCAAAGGGCTGTGCTTCGAGAAACTTTGAAAGGAGGGGTTTCCATAGGGGCTGATGCAATGGCTAAACCCACATAGGATGGGTTTAGTAGTGTCTGCTATATAAGAAACACCAAAACAAAATAATTCTTCTTATCTGTCATATCAATATGAGATGGAATAGAGATCCCTCTGAGGACAGACCCCAGAAATATTGGGCTGAGTTCGCCACCCTGGCTCCTCACGTGCTGGAGATTGAGAAAGGCTATGGAAGGATGGTCCCACATGCCCGACACTACATTGATTAAAAGCCAAATGGAGAAATTTTATCAAAAGTTATCTGGCACTAGCCGGGATCAGATGCAATACCAGGAATCTAGCAATTGGGAGGTGTTTAAGTTTAGGATAGCTCCGTGAATGAGAGAATTTGCTGACTTCCTATCAAAACAGCTGTGCCCAATACTCTCATTTGTCTTTTCGGAGCCCAGGACTCTCTGGTTTAGGGCTCAGCATTGCAGAACAGAGAGCAGGTTCAAGGTGTGTGTGGAGGGGTGTCTCTGTTTAAGTGCTGGGGCAGGGTGGTGTCCCTTTCCGCAATGAACACGTTCGCTTATGTTTATAATCCACATAATAAACGTTCAAAAGCCTGGACAAGACACAATTGAAAAGGGCTCGGTGACCCGATCCCTTTCCCTTGTCTTAGCCGAGCTGAGTGTCTGGGGCTTCCAGACAAGTTACTTGTGAATATATATAAGGAAACCGAAGGTATGTTTTAAATAAACATACCAGAGCTTATGCATCCCACATGCGTCTCCCCTTCAAAGCCGCCTCCTTGGAAGACGAACCACTTATTCCAAAGGTACTGTTAAAAACACTCTGGGTCGTTTCTTTTTAGACACTTAAGAGCATTCTTTGGAGTATCTGGATGGGGCCAATATTTATTCTTTAAAGGTGGACTTGATTTTTAACAACAGGCAAAATACATTTAGATCAAAGTCCGGGGGATAAGGTGGATAATCGAGTGAAGTAATGCCGTCTTAGATTAAAAGACGAGGCTGATATAATTGCATGAGACCAGTCTTCCCGTGAGGGCTGCGGATGGTGCTGGGGGCCGATGAGTCAGAACAATGGCAGCATTGATGGGATAAGTTGGCACCTTTCAAAGCGATTTCTTTAAAAGATCACACAGTTGAAGGGAGCAACTTTTGGAATTTTTTAAGTTCACTACTCGAGAGACACTGTGTCTTAGTAGTTAGAAGCGCAGGTTCTGAGTCAGGGCTGAAACCAAAGTTCAGCTCCATCGTTTGTTAGGTGCGCAACCTTAAATGAGTCACTTAACCCTCTCTGAGCTGCATTTTCTTCATCTGAAGAGGAGGACTATAATATTAACTACCTCAGAGGATGGCTACAAGGAATAAAGCCATTTATGTGAAACATAAGGCCATGCGTATAAAGCACCCAGTCCACTGCATGACCCAGAGTAGGTGCTCAATAAATGGTGGCTACTGTTTTGCTCCATCAACACATTGTGTATACACAGACACATGCACACCTAGGCAACCCCAGGTGGAAGCAAATTCATAACAGTGATTCAATTTGTGATGATATGATAATATTAATAACTATCATTTATGGAACATCCTTGGTGGGTCAGACCCTCTCAACCCTCCCTATAACCTTCCTCAGAGGTAGGTACTAGTATTAGGCCCATTTTACAGATGAGGAAACTGAGGCCCAATGGGGTTAAAGAACTTGCTACAAAGCCGTGGAGCCAGGATTCCGACTCCTAAATCGACACATTTCACCCTTTCTAACACGGCTGCTTATGAAGGCTGGTTGGTCCCCTTCACAGTGACATGAGAGTAGGGGTTCGAACATGGACTTTGGAACCACGTGGGCTAGATCTGAATGATTTGTCCTGTGGCGCTTCCGTTTTCTCAACTGTCACGTGGGACTAACAAAGAGGTGCTGTAGGAGCGGTGTCCTGCGCAGAGTCATTACTCGGAAAACAGGGGCTGTAATTCAACATGAATGAAAACCTCAATTAATAGAACATTCTGCAGAGTGGCTTTTGGCCCCACATCCTCCTGCCCTTGAGATGTACATGCCTCCAGGGGAGAGCCTATCGCGGCTCTGAAAGCCTTTGGTGATAGCCTAAGTATGAAAACAGCCTTACTGATAGTGGAAAATTCTCCTGAAAGTGGGCAAAGTGTTTCCATCAGATTATGGCTGAATTCCAGTGGGGGTGGAGGAGGTGACAGACAAAACCACTTAGTGTTCCCACTCAGCCCACAAGTTGGCTCTCTGATCAAGCACTTTTCCTAACACGTGTTCCTGGAGAGCAGCTTGTTATCTGGGACTGGGAGCTGCCTGCTGACCCCTACTCCTGTCTGGGGCTCCCCCCGCCCCCCCCTCTCCAATAGTGGCTTCTTACATAGTGACCTTAAGAAAAACCCTGCCCAGCTGGTGTGGCTCAGTGGTTGAGCATCAACCTGTGAACTAGGAAGTCACGGTTCCATTCCCGGTCAGAGCACATGCCCAGGTTGAGGGCTTGATCCCCAGTGTGGAGTGTGCAGGAGGCAGCCCATCAATAATTCGCTCTCATCACTGATGTTTTTGTCTCTCTCCCTTCCTCTCTGAAATAAAAAATATCTCTATATAATTTAAAAAAAAAAGAAAAGAAAAACACTGAGTGGCCAGAGGAAAACCTAACACTGTTTGCAGTTTAGTGTCTGGCTGGTCTAGATCAGTGGTCTCCAGCCAGTGGTCCGCACACCACCAGTGGGCCGAAAGGTTGGGGACCGCTGTTTCAGATCATTCATTCATTCGTTCGTTCGTTCATTCGTTATCTTTCATCAGCATGAGAGAAGTAAGCAGCCAGTCTTGCAGCTAAGGGGCCTACTATGGGCTGAATTGTGTTCTCCCCCAAATTCATATATAACGTCCTATTCCCAATACTTCAGAATGTGACTGTATTTGGAGATAGGGCCTTTAAAGAGGTAATTAAGGTAAAATGAGTTCATTTAGGTAGACCCTAATCCAGTATGACTGGTGTCCTCATCAGAAGAGAACATTAGGACACAGACCTAAGGATGACCATGTGAGGACACAGTGAGAAAGTGCCATCTGCCAGCCAAGGAGATGCCGCCAAAGAAACCAACCCTGCGACACCTTGATCTTGACTTCCAGCCTCCAGAGCTGTGAGGAAATAAATTCCTGTAGTTTAAGCCACCAGTCTGTGGTGTTTTGTTATGGCAGCTCCAGAAAACTAATACAAGGCCTGCATTTCATTTTCAGGCTTGCCCACAAGGTTAGGGGAGGGTGTGGATGCCTCCCAAGGAGGGTCCTGCATTGATATGCTTCCTGGAGATCAGGGCACCTGGCCAGTTTGGCACAAAGCGCCTCCTGGATTTTCCTCCTGCACATCTGAGACCAAGGATCAAACCCACAGCCTTGGTCTGTGCCCTCACCTGGAACTGAACCCGTGACCTTTAGTGCATGGGATGATGCTCAACCAACTGAGCCAAACCATCCAGGTCCCTTCCTGACATCTAAGTCCAGTCACTCCAGCTCAAACTGCTCTCAGACCTTTTGGGAGTGCCTCAGATCTGCGGGGCAGCTCTACTGAGGTGACTCATTTTTAAAAGAGGCTTATTTAAGTGATGGTATCTGCTAAATGCTTTTACCCATTTTTGTTGTTGCTTGAATAACACCTGTTAAATGATCCAAATTGTGCCCTCTACCTGCCTTTTGAAAGGACACAGTAACATGAATTTAAATGCATTGGGTAAAAGGTGTTTTATTTTCTGAGAGAGGAACTATGTCATCTGGAATCGATAACACTCAAAGGTGCCGCCAGTGATCCCCCCCCCCCCCAAATTCTTCTCAACCTCTCATTTTCTTACCACATGACATATTGTTCACTCAACAAGTCACTGTTAGGGCTGACTTTTACCAACATGGACTGGTATTCCTACCTGGTCAGCAGCAATTTGTGACCCAGGAATTCGTTATTAAATATTGACACTACAATGGCTTTCCTGGTTGGTTATCTCCATTTGCTCACCTGTAAGTAAGGAGCTTTAAGGATGATCTCTAAGATATGTTCCAGCTGCCGAGATTGTAATTCTCTGTTTTGTAAGATGGGCAAATATGTGAGTCTCTCTATGCTCCCCAAGCAGCAAGCCAATAGTATTTGAACCAAATACTATTCATTGCATTCATTAGCTTAATAAATGCTGTTGACTGAGGGGCTGACTTAATGATAGAATGCCGCTGGGTTCCCAGCCCTAGGGATCACACAGGCAGTTTCTGCCTATCAAGAGCTCATACTCAGATGTAAGAACTCAGCTCACCTTTTTTGTTTTGTTTTCAGTCAATTTTAGTGAATATAATAATACAAACTTTATTTAATGCCCACTCTGTGTCACGCACACTGTGGGGTGTTAATACAATGAATCTGTGTACACTACAAAGTAGATATTGGTGACGCTATTTTAAAGATTAAAAAATGAAGGTCTGCAAGTGACAAAACGTAGGTCTAGTTGACTCCTGTTCATATTTATACTACGAGCTATGTGAGCTTTACTGATTCTAGACAGAAGAGCAGAATGGCACCAAAAGCTGATCTCAACAAAAGGCAGCAAGAGTTGATCATGCTTTCAGTTCATTCAGCATCTTCTTAATGTCCAACCTTATTAGACACTGGGGACAAAATTAAAAAGCTAAGCATACTTCTGACCTGGTCTGATGCAATCAGAGTGAAGGAGGAAGACGTGTCACTGATAATTACAATGTAATAGGACCAATACTACGATGTGATCGCGACAGAGTGTTCTGGGATCCCCAAGGAGAGGCTGCTGACTCTGGGACAGTCGACCTTTGAGTGAAGTCTTGAATAGGAATTCACCAGACAGAAAGAAGAAGGACTCTCTAAGCAGAGGGAACAGAAAGTGCAAACGTGTAGGGCTATAAAGAGAATACTGCTTTGGGGGAATGGAGAGAAATTCTGTGTGGCTGAGTGTAGGGGGAGCTAGCGAGACTCAAGGTTAATGAAGCCCTTGGGAGAGGTCGCAGGAGCCATGCTGAAGAGCTAATTAAGAATTATCCTATGGCGGATGGAGACTTTCTAGGGAGGAGAGTGACACCATCTGCTTTTTTTTTTTTTTTTAACAAGACAGCCCTGGCTTCAGTGTGGAGCAGCGATGATCAGTCCTGGCTGTACATCAGAATAACATGGGAGCTTTAAAAAAATCCAGATGCCCAAAGCTGCACACCTCCCAGTTTCTTCTCAATGGGACAAGAGTTCCCAGGAGAGAAACCCAAATGTAGATTATTTTTTTAAAAAAACAACAACAACTCTCTAGGTAATTCCATTGTGCAGCCAAGTTGAGAACCACTGGTATAGAGAATACTCCAGAAAGAAAGAATTGGTGGCTGGGAGGGCAGTAAGGGGACCTCTGGACAAGGCCTGGAGAACACTGCCAGAGTGATGGTTCTCAAACTGCAGACTTGTGGGGCTCCAGCTCACAGCTCCTGGTTCAGTAGGTCTGGGGTGAGGACTGAGAATTTGCATTTCTAACCATTTCCTAGGTGGTGCTGATGTGGCAGGTGCGAACCACAGGTCTGTTGCCTGGCAGTGGAGATGGAGAGGAGAAAACAGACTGGAAAGTTATTTCAGAGGTAGGGAGAGGGGGCCAGTCAACTGGGTGGCGACTTATGCTATTGACCAAAATGGGAATGAAGAAGCCTGTTTTGCTTTGTATATGATATGGGGGAGAATATGTTCAGACACAGAGCACTTGACATATTTGTCAGAAATATCTAAGTGAAGGCATCTTTTCTAGCTATCAAGAAGAAATGAGGCAAATTCTGGGACCAATCAGGACCTCAGACTTAGCCTAATTCAAGGTAAATAAGACTGATATATAGCTTGTGAATATATATTACTTCAACTGGGACCATTTTTTTTTCTCCTGATGACAATATGACTAATCAACAAAAGACTATGATGGTGTCTTTTTAGCCACTATGCAAAGAAAAATATCACGTTATACATAACCCATTAAGCTCAGTTGTTAAGTACACGTAGGTCAAATGTTATACTGCTTCCAACAGGTTTTTCCATTTATCTTCACATTGAATTTGAAAAGTAAAATATGACCTTTATTTCTTTGTGTGTGTGTGTATGTATGTTTCTTTAATTAAATTTTTTTGTTGTTGTTGACTTTGGGGAGAGAGAGAAAGAAAAACATTGATTTGTTGTTCCACTTATTTATGCATTCATTGGTTGGTTCTTGTATGTGCCCTGACCAGGGTTGGAACCCACAACCTTGGCATATCAGGATGATGCTTTACCCAACTGAGCTACCCAGCCATGGCTTCTTTGTATATATTATGCTTGCCTCTTATTTGTGAGCCAAGTTCAAGGCACTTGGCCATGGCTCTGTTTTCCCAGGGATGAGCCAGGGGGGGATGGATTTTGTGACTTCCAACTCCAGCACCCTATGAATGTGCCTTTGATTCTGTGTCGGTTTTGCCAGAAGGATCTCCAGGGGCTGGCAACACTGGAAAAGTTTTCTTGCCCATTTTAATTTAACTTTTTTAGAGTACATTTCTATCAAAAAAACAGTAAGGCTTTATTGTCAGAGCTATGTTTTAAAGGTATTTCCAGTCTTGTTTCTTATTCCTCACTTGACAAGTGCTGTCCCAGGGCTCCATCACTCCTAGGCTAACAGCTACCAATAAACAGAAAATTATTTCCAACCAGCTAACATGCTGTTTACTTTCCAGAAAAATTGCACTATCCAATCTGACAGTTGATCAAGGGGTACCCTGCTGCTGTCAGCAGGGAGAAATGTTTAAACACACAGATAGGAGTTTAAACATTTTCTCATTATCACAGAATAAGCGGGAAAAAACACAAATAAATAAATAAGTAAAAATGGCATCCAGACTCTCCAACCCCCTGCTGGGAGAGTAATGAAGCTGTGTCACGTGACCAGAAGAAGCGGGCTTTTATCTCCAGCCCCAGTATCGGTACTCAAGTGACACCTGTCACATGACCCAACTTCAGTCTTTCATCTGCTTTCCCTAGCCACACTTTTGGGGAATTGTCTTTTTGAGAGATGTGTGGCCTGTTGTGGTCATTGTAGTAGGCTCTGTAGTTAGTGCTATTAGCTTGGTGTTTTGTGTAGTCTGCCTCAAATCCTCTAGATCTTTTCTCAAACATTATTTAAACATGACAAATGAAAAAACACCTATAAACTAAAAGACAAAAAAAAATTCGGAGAAGACACACACACACACAAAAACCCAACAATGCTGTTATTATGTTTTATACAAGCTTGCAGGAATTAAAATTTGTCTAGAGAGAAAAATATCTATATTCCAAAGGACTAATCTTCATTTTTGAATGTTTAATTGAGCAAGAGATTAATAAAACCCAAGTACACTTTGTTATAAAAGTGCCTGCAACTTTAACTAGCCAGGCTCACTGTGCTGATCCATTGTCTTATTATTTTTTTACTCCTCCGTGGAGGACATGTCCATTGATTTTTAGAGAGAGGAGAAGAGAAACATCGGCGTGAAAGAGAAACATTGATCAGTTGCCTTCCACATGTGCCCTGACCAGGGCCCGAGACTGAACCTGAAACCTAGGTATATGCCCTGACCATGAACCGAACCTGCAACCTTATGGTGTACAGGGTGACCCAATTGAGCCACACTAGACACAGCTAACTCCTTTAACCTTTAGCTTGGTTTTTTATTGTCCCCCTGGACTCCTGTCTTACCTTGCTACCTAGAACCTCATGGCTTTGGCACCTTTACTTCCCTTGTTTTCTTTTTCTTCTACTTTGCTGTGACTAGCACCACTACCACCATATGACTACCACCTCCATCATCACCACCACCACAACCACTACTACCCTTACTACCACCAGCACTACCACCACCACCACTACTATCACCATCTCCACCACTATTACCACCACCATCACCACTACTACTACCACCACCACCACTACCACCACTACCACTATTACCACCACCACCACCACTACTCCACCACCACCACCACCACCACCACCACCACCACTATTATTAGCTAATTTTTCTAGTGTTTATTACATGCCAGGCACTGTTTAAAATCCTTTAAATGTATTAATTCATCTAATCCTCATACACAAACTCTGTGAGATAGATATTATTATCACCGCCATTTTACAAAGGAGGCAATGAAAGCACGGAGAAGGGTTTCTTCTCTTTGTCTGTGTTCTCTTGGGCAATCACATCGTTGGCACTTCAAGGACATCCCTATGTAGGGGATGACCACATAGAGCCAGTCTTCATTTCCTGGTCCCAGACCAGTCGTTCCAATTGTCTGGTGTACACGGCAAACTCAAGATGTTTAGAAATAAGCTCATAACTTTCTCTCCCAAACTAATTACCTGACTCTGAATGATCTTACACGTCATCCAGGCCCCAGATGGGAATCCTTGCAGCCATTCTTCACCCCTCCTCCCACTCCCAAACCAGGAGAACCACAGTTGGTTAGCTGCTGTGGCAGATTCTACTGGTTGTCATTCTCCACTTCTTCCTCAGTTAAAAGAAAACTGATTACTCAGGAACATGAACATCAGGAGCAGTAGCTTCAGGTCAGGAGCAAATCCTGGCCATTCTGAAGCAGTCGTCTAGCTTCCCTTGCTAGCAGTTTAGGAGAGGAATGTGCCAGTCTGAACAGTAAGATGTGAAGAGAATGGGGCTTTGAAAAAGAAGCACACGGGAAGGGACATCCTCTTCTTCAACTGGACACTATCGTACCTGCGTGTGATGCCTGCGACTGTGACAGCATCTTGTGACCATGACAGGGACCAGCCTGAGGATCAAGGACAAAGGATGCTGAAGACCAAGAGAAAAAAAGACAGAAAGAACCTGGGTTGTCAGTGATGCTGACCCCTCAAATTACTCAGTCCTGGAACCAACGGGTACTTCTGGACTTCTTGTGTGGAATAATATCCCCATGCATTAAGACATTGAGTTAGGGTCTTCAGTTCTCTACAGCTAAATATATCCTGTGCCTTCTACATTTTCCTCTATATCTTTCTCATCCCCTCAGTTGCCTGCCTGGCAAACTCTCACTTCAAGGCTTAACTGTCATCTCTTCTGTGACAGGCCACACTGATATGTTGTCATTGGTCTTGTATTTATTTCCATCTAACTCTCCATTAGATTATAGGACCCCTGGAGGGACTATTAATTTTTGTATTTCTAGTGCCTAGATGTTTGTTGAATGAATTAATCAATAGATGGGTTGGTTTACTTTATATTTTGGTTCAATTTTGGGCTCCCACAAGATTTTATTGTAGTGTCCAATGTTAGCTCTTAAGATAGAAACACAATTTTACAAGCATGTTAATAAACTTGAATGAATTCATTACTGAACACCTCAGATCTTATACCAGGTGCTGTTAAGCAACTTCGGGAGAGAGAAGTGTGAGGAGTAGAGAATGTGAATAGCTTCAGACAGGAAGGACTAAAATAAAACTACTCTGGGAATTCATTTACAAAAGGTGTCAAGGGTAACAAAAAGGCGGTAATCCTCTGTGTCAATGTAACCTTCAGGAAAAGACCTTCGGTTCTTACCCGGAGCCGGTCCATGCTTGCTGTTTCAAGGGACCTGGCATATATGGCATACTGTTCTTAATATGTTTGCTCACCTTCTTGGCACTATGTGTTTTAACCAAGGTCTCTGAGAAAGGTTGTTTCCCCAGGTAGGGATTTTCCCCTGAAGTTAGGGAGGGAATAAAACCTCTTAACTAAGTGCCAGGTGGGTAATTAATCACTTTAACTACGAACAATCATGCTTAAGCTACATAATCTTTACTCCCTGGAATGGAGATAAGAAACGCCCTAACCTTTGAAATAGAGATTGATAGGATTGGAATCAACTGGTATAAATACAGATGTAAGAAGACAGAACCAAGAGAGACAGAACCTAGGCACAGAACCTACACAGAACGTTCTCTAGAGACAGAAGAACTTCGCTGGAGAGAACATGGCAAAAGATCCTGGACAGAAACTGGCCTCAGAACCTAGAGACAGAATCTAGCGAGAGAACCTGGCTGAAGACCCTAGAGACTGAACCTGACTACAGAAATTGGCAAGAGAACCTGACTAGAACCTGGTGACTGAACCTGGCTGGAGAACCTGGAGAACCTAGCGAGGGAATATGGCTACAGAACCTGCCTGGAGAACCTAGCAAGAGAACATGGCTACAGAACCTGGCTGGAGATCCTAAGCAGAACTTCGCTGGAGATCCAGACCAGAACTTGGCTGGAGATCCTGGCTGGAGATCCTGGCTAGGCTGCTGATCAACTGAACACTGTCTCCGTGTCATTCCTTCTTCGCTGACTCCGTCTACGCCTTTGGGAACCCCTGGACCCGCTGGGGTTGGACCCCGGCAGGTTCTAAGAAATGGAACCGCTTTGAATGACGTATTTTCCTCCAGAAGGTAACCTTCACTGGACGCTTCCAGGGATTTCATTTAAAAGAGGTGAAACTTTTGGAGAATAACGCCAAGGCGGTATTAGATGTATACTTAAAATATCAAGAAATGTTAGAAGATATCATTACCAACTCATAAAAATCCCAAGCGCTGCTCAGCACTGTTCAACAGCATGTTTTTCAACGACGAAAACGTTGTGTATCTGCATCAGGCATTAAGGTAGCCTCTAGCCCAGCTGTGGGCAAACTACGGCCTGCGGGCCGGATCTGGCCCGTTTGAAATGAATAAAACTAAAAAAAAAAAAAAAAAAAAGACCGTACCCTTTTATGTAATGATGTTTACTTTGAACTTATATTAGTTCACACAAACACTCCATCCATGCTTTTGTTCCGGCCCTCCGGTCTAGTTTAAGAACCCACTGTGGCCCTCGAGTCAAAAAGTTTGCCCACCCCTGCTCTAGCCACATGTGGTTATTGAGCCCTTGAAATGTGGTTAGTGGGACTGAGGAATTGAATGTTGAACTTAATTAAATGTAAATATGAATTTACATGTAGCTGCTAGCTACCATGTTGGACAGTGCAGGTATATGTTCTACTTGCCCTGGTGCTGCTAGTCAGGATAGGTTGTATTGCAGTAACAACCCCAAAATATTAGTGGCTTAAAGCAATAAAGTTTTATTCCTCTTTCCCGCCACACACCCATCATATGTCATCAGGGGACGCTGTTCTACGTCTCTTCATTCTGGGACCATTCTGAATGCATCTGGTCATTGTAATAGAAGGAAAGAAGAATGATCTGGAGAGTCTTGCACTGGCAATCACATGAACGCTGGACCTGGAGTGACACATATCACCTCCACTCACAATTCACTGGCCAGCACTAAGATAGCCCCGCCCACCCACAGAGGGCCAGGAAGTGCCATCCAGTTATGGAGCTCTGCAGACAAATATTAGGTGAGCAGCACTCGTGAGTTAGTAAGTAAGCATCACTAAAATAGCTCACATATCACATTGAACAAAATTAAATTACGTTTTTAGAAAGTCAGGTGCATGTCATACAAAAGAATCAATAAAAACGTGGGAGGAAAAACATCTGCACAAACACCAGGGGTTCTCCTTTTACAAAATCAAGGAAGAAAGAGTGGAATGGTATTTTATATAAAAAATTTATTAAGTTTTTAAAGAAGTGAATTTATGAATTAAAGATAAAGAAGGAAGCATAAGCATAATTTATCTTCCATTGTAATTAAAGAGGATAATTTTGATGATTTCTATTTTTTTAATCCCTTTTTAACAATAAAACAAATCTACCCATTCTTGCAACAATAGGATCTTACTACAATTTTAAGTATAGTCTGTCAACAGCTGTTCAAAGCCATTGTCAGACAATGTTGGAATTAGAGGGGACCTTAGAGAAGCTCCAATATGAGGATCCCTCCTACAGCTTTCCATATCTTCTGGGTGTAGAGGAAGCCCACTAGAGTGTGGAACTCATTCCATTGGTGGCAGGTGAAGTGTTGGAGAACTCATCCTGCTGTGTAAACAGCACTATCTCTGAGCTTTCTATGTATTTGTCCTGGCTCCACAGCCACCCAGCAGAGGGCCAACCACTTTGCTCTGTGAGAACCCTCAACCCTCTGGATGGAATTTCTCTGTCTCCTGGGTTTTCTCTCTTGAGCTATTCTTCCTTGTGCCTTGATCCCCATGCCCTCTATTCTCCTAGTAGCCCTTCTTGAAGCCTGCGGCACAGAGTTGGGGCTAGGGGTGCAAAAAGCACAGACTTTGGGGACAGAGTCTGAGCATCAAATCCTAGTTATTTAAATTTGATTCTGTGTTTTTCTCTGTGAAGTGGGGAAGAGCTACATCCACCTCTTAGTCTTAGGAGGATCAAACAGAATTGGATCTTTAAACTAATAAATGCACAAGAAATATTTCCTTCCATGTGGTGTTTCTTTCAAAGTGTGATGGATAGAGTTAAACTTCATCATTTTGATGTGATCTCATCAGAGGAGTAAACTCCATCCTCTCTCTGTGACACCATCATATTCATTCATTTATATCACTTAAAAGTGTAGCATTATCTTTTGTGGACAGTCAGACATACTATTAATTCATATTGTACCAATTTCCACTAAGTCACAGCCTTATTTAACTTGTTGACATTTTAAGCCTTAAGTGTAAGAAGTTCAATCAGATGAAATTTGATTGGAATAAAGGTTGTATTGGCTTGTTGCAAATTAGTTATTTACATGTTGTTTGTTTTTAAGACTTTATTGTTTTAGAGCAACTTTAGGTTCAGAGAAATATTCAGCAGAAGTTACAGAGAGTTCCCATATACCCCAGCCCCCACCAGGCATGGCCTTCCCCATTGTCAACATACCCAACAAAGTGGTACATTTGTTATAGTTGATGAACCTACATTGACACATCATTATCAACCAAAGTCTACTAGTATAGTTTACATTAGGATTCACTCTTGGGGCTCTACATTCTATGGATTTGGACAAATTTATAGTGACATGTCTCTGCCATTATAGTACCAAACATAGCTTCACTGCCCTAAGAACCCTCCGTGCTCTGTCTTTTCATCATCTCCTCCCTCCTAACCCCTGGCAACCCCTGATCCTTTCACTGTCTCCATAGTTTTGTACCTTAACTCTGGTGTACTACCTTAGAGGAGTTAACTTCTCTGAGCTTCCGTTTTCTCCTTTGTAAAATGGAAATAGTAAATGAATAATAACAGTATTTACTTTAGTGGGTTGTATGAATTAATTGTGTACCTTCTCTGATTTTTACTCCACTGGTTAATAAAAATATTTGACCAGAATGGCACTCAAGACTGAACCTTGTAACACACCACTATCAGCCTTTCTCTAGGTTGAATAACCACTGTTCTTTGAATTCACATATCTGTCCCATCCACCCAGCCCACACAGTTTTGTACAATTTCAGGTATATCTGGACAGGCTTTGTCACATGCCTTACCAAAACCAAGTACTCACTAAGGTAGATTTCGTTGGACTGTTTGTATCCCTTTTCCCTTCTTCCATGTCAGATTTTGGGTGGATAGGTACTATTTTTTAATTCTTTCTTAATTAGTTCCTCCTTATTCTTCTGAAGGATCCATAAAGGTCTCTGGTTTCTAGGCTACCACATTTCTTGAGTAGATGATCCTTTGACAAAGTAATTGGAGTTGTCCTGGCTTCTTTCAGAAGGAGTCATTGTAGAAGATGATACATGTGTTAGTCGAGACAAATCTCCCGTTTCATTTCAGGGTCACATGTGTGCACATATGCATGCATGTCTGATGGTGCAACAGCACTTGAATTACGTCTTTGGAACTCTTCGCGCCTATCTGTCTACCCAGTATCTCCACCATCAAATCAGAGCTTAGGTTCCTCATCACTTTTGCAATCATCACAGACAATTAGGATTCAATAGAAGGAGATAAACTGAAATTTAATTCTAAGCAGCAGCTCAATCCAAACTCCTAAAATCTGGCTGGGTGGGGTGGTAAAGTGTTTTGATAGTGCAGGAAGGGAGGAATGGAGTGCCCTAGGAAATCATAACAAAGAGTCTTAAGTAAGTCCTTTTGTCGACAACTTTATCCAAGAAACCATCTTCTCTGGAGGCAGTTTTAAACCTTAGACGAATCCTCTCCTTGCCACAGAAGTCCTTTTGTTGGGAGGAACTGTAAGTGAACACGGGAGTGACAGGCTTCCGTAAGCACAAGCCCAGACTCCGAATTCTTTCCATTGTCACTCTCCCGTCTGTCCGGTTGTCCTTCCTGCCAGGGATCTATCAGATAACGAAAGGGACAGCATTACTCAGAAGTCCTCTTCTCAGACTGTTTCAGGATGTCTAAAGTTTGAGCCAATCACTGTGAAATTCTAGGCAAATGACAATAGCAATAGCCTTCCATTGCTTTTCCTTCAGGTATGAAGTACCGTGGACATAATACATTTAAAATAGTTCAGGTCACAGGTGATATTTAAAATCCTGGTCCAGTGTGGACTTAAATTAGAAACTTCTCAGTAAGCGGAAGCAAATTAAAACAGAAACAGCAGTAATGCAGCCCTGGACGTAAATGAAGAACAAACAAAATAAAAATAATAATGACATCGTACAGATTGAGTAAGGAAAACCTGTTAAAGGTTATTGCAAAGTTATTGATGGAATTATATCTATTGATAGAAAAGGTGATAATAAATGGTAACAGAGGCAGCATTACCCTTGGTAATAAGAACTAGATAAACTTTTAAAATAATCAAAATCTATCTTTGGATCTATAGACTATAGTTGCACCACTTCACACCCCACTGTTCAAAACACACCGAGCTTTGAAATAAGATGTGTAAAGTGCCTGGCACATGGTATATGCACAGTAAATCTTAGTGCCCCTTTATGTCTCTACTGTGGACACCATATACATTTTTACCATACCTGAAACTGACATTTTTGAGGGTCTTTTAAGAGTCTTAATGTTGAGGCACTGCTGGCAGTTATAAGTCCTAATACCCCAATTTACATTTTGAATCTCTTGAAAAGTGAATATTTAACATAAATTCAATTTAGTGGAAAAGACTTTCAGGCCCCAAGTGCCTGCTGATTACCACTTTAGTCTCTTTAACGTCCAGATTTTGCTGATACCAAGCCATTTATTGAGCAGTTTAATTGCTTTAGCTTTTCCCTTTTGTGGTTCATCTCCGATGGGTTTTATCTCCTTGCATTAGTACCAGGGGCCCAGGGACATGGTGAGATCGCTCCAGTAGAGGCCCCCGCCCTCCTTCAATTGTTGGCATAGGCATCACATTTGCCACCCTGCATTTAACCGATTTTCCATTGTGACCAATTCACATCTACAGGTAACAATTCTTCGTGAAAAGTCACTATTGGTCAGAGAGGCAGGTTCTAAATAAAACAAAATAACAACAATAGAAGTGATAAAAATGCTTAATGTAGCACCACCATCTGAAACCATCTCCATCCCTGTCATTGATAATTCTATGAAGCACAAACCCCACAGTGTTTAGAATGTAGCTAAAGTAATTCTATTCTCATAACTAGTGGGTTTTAAATGGCGTCATTAAACTGTATAATCTCTGCCCTAGAAAACATTCTGCTTGGGAAATTTCACATTATTGTATTGCCAGTTGTAATTCCAATTATATATTGTCATAATACAAACTTAGGTAGTTCATAAAATGCTCTGAGGAATAGCTATAATTCTAAACATCCCTGATCTTTCCAAATTTCTAAGATTCTTATAAGATCCAGAGGGGAGACTCCTAGATGTGTACATCATGTCTTTAGATATCAACAGCCAAAGAGAGAGCCGAGACAAAGTGGCAAAGAGCTGAATCCTGCCGTGTGAACAAAGTTGGCGGGTGGGGGAGTATGTCAGTGGTGACCATTCAGGTCCCAAAAGTTCTGTTAGGAAGCATAGCCAAGCGTGGTTGCCAAATGGGTGGCCAAATCATCGTCTAAGGTTTGTGGCTTGGGATATAGCCAGAGTCACCTAACAGGATGGCTGGCTGGCTGGCTCTATGCATGGATCGCACCTTGAGTCCTCTGTTTAGATTACATTCCCCTCTGCCCTCCATGGAAGGCCTGGTGCGAGAAGTGCTCTTGTAGCATCTAGTGATGTCTGTACTACAGTAGCTCTGGGGGTTGCCCCACCTGGCTTCCTGTGCCTATAGCAGAACTACCTTTAGGGTAGCTTTGGGGGAATCCTTCACAGCACCTCTTCCTCCTCAAGATTACTGTGGAAGGCTGGGCTACCCCTGGTTGGTAGGGGGGACACTTGAGAGCAGCTGTGTCTGGGACATTTGTGGATGACTCCTGAACTCACCCTGAATGAAAGGACTCCCTGTAACAACTCCCAGAAGGTGTAGTCTAAGAAGCCTGTAGTAGTGATGACTTGACTCTCATTGGCCTCCAAAACCGTCTCCTGGTCAGGGCCAGGCTCTGGACCAGGTCTTCTCTGGCATATGGAGGCAGGTCAGATGGTCACTTGCACCACCACAGCGACCAAGCATCCTGGCTAACCTGGAACTGGGCCAGTTTTAGCACTGAACGTCCCACAGTCCGAAGACACCCCCAGGTTCAAGCGCACAGGGATGGTTGGTCACCCTGACCTTTGATTGTGTCCTATTGGTGGACAGAGGAAATGCTGCCGTTAAGGGAATACAGTATGACAGCTGTAACCCTTTATTCCATGCATGTCAGCTGAAGGCTTCACCATGACCTTTGTCTAGGAGCCTTGCCACTCCTCTGGGAGTGGGAGAGACAGGTGGTGCCCAGCATCGCCCTCTTTCACAGCCGGAGGAGGCAGGGCCACCTGTCCCTAGAGAGGGAATGAAGCGCCAGACACAGAGCAGAGGTGCTCCGGGTCCGCGAACCAGGGCCTCCCCTCCGGGCGGCAATCACTTCTCAATCCTGCCCACCAGGGGCCTCTCTGTTGGGACCACTTACCTGAAGGATCTGGGCGATGCTGCCCTTTCTTTTCACCAGCATTTGCTAAAGTGGCCTGTGCGGTGACCTTTCCGGTAGGAAGCCAAAAGGTCATACATTTCTGGCTTCAGCCCCACTCCTGAAACTGTAAACAAAGACTCCTCTGTATGGGGAAAAAAGGAGAATAGCACCAATGTATTATTTCCTGGGATTTCACGGTGTACGTTTTATGTCTTTGTAATATTTGTCACCCGAAGAAACGTCAAAATATGAGCCAGACGTACCCACCAATAAATTACACTGACTCATGGATAACTGACTTCACCGATTCTGCTAATATCTGTCAAGTGGCTCCTGTTCAATCCACTTCAATGCATGTTTACCAAATGAACACTCAGGTAAGGCCTAGGTGTGGAAAGTGGTAAATGTAGGAATAGAACGGGGAGACACACACACTAACAAACAAGGGCCAAAAGTGAGGTGTAAACAAAGAACCAGGACAGCCCCTCCTCTAAGTCTACAAGGAGCCTGGGAAACGCATGGGCAAGGCCCTAGATGCCTTGAAGGATGGCCCCATCAATAGTCAAGGACTTCTAGGGAGGGCATTTCTGGCTGAGGGATCAGCCTAAGGAAAGGCATGAAGGAAGGCAAGTGTTTGAGAGAATTGCCAGTAATTGTGCATGGTTAGAGCAAGGCGAACTGGAAGATAAAATTGGAAAAATAGAACTAGAAGGTGAAGGGAGTTAGTTATCAAGCCAAGGAGTCTGAACATTTGTTCCAGTGACAATAGGGAATGGGCGCCTTGCTGGGTTAGGTACTTTTCGGAAAGTTTCAGACCCTGTTACATTAGATACCGTTAGGCAATCTATTTAAATAGACTCTAAATGCAACTTTTGTAAATTAAAACTCTTTTTGAAAAAAGATATATTACATTTGTCATCTGACTCATGGATTTGGGTAGCAGAGTGCGGGCAGTTCGTGTGATTGTAAATGCCCGTGTCGGCTAAGTGTGTTGTTCCTGGTGCTTCCTGTGCTGACGTCATGGGCCGAGACCTCCTAAAAATAACAAGTTAACGGGCTCATCTGCAAAATGGGGATAATACAATGTCCTGGCAGATTGTTCTACGTTTGAAGAAGATCAATACGAAACATCTTGGGTGGTTCCTGATACACTACATACTTTTAACGACGATAGCCGTTGTTACAAGCGTCAGCAGAGATTTCGACTGAGAGAAAGCAAGAGGTAGCAGCCACGTCGGCACGAAGCACACCCACAGCGCCTCCCGGGGCATCTTTCCACACGGGCACGGCTTGCCAGGCTCACAACCGGCGCAAACACGCGTGGCTGTGAATGCCGCACAGCTTACAGAAGAGAAGCTCCTAGGCCTGGCGCACCGAGGGCCTGAAACGCCCGAATAATATTGTTTGCTGGGAGCTGCTCACACCCGGAGGGAGGAACCAAACCTGCAGAGTGGGGCCCGCCTCGCTCGGCCTGCACTGCCGCTGTGAGTGATCTGTGGCCTGGGCCCTTGGGCCTGGAGACACGTATTTTCCAGGGTTGAAAGGGGAGACATCAAGTGTTGTTGATACGCCCAATACATTTTCAGGGGTGCGTTTTAATATGCAATTTCATATTCAACTTCCTTTTTAGCTCATGCCATAGCATAAACAGTCAAGCAGCTAAAATAAACAGTGCAGAAACGATGGATTACTCTCAAATCAACGCAAGTCCAAACCGTCTTGGGAACTTCCCTCAGGGGTGAGAGTCCTCTGGCCTTGGGGGCAGTGACATGAAGGTCCCCGGAGGCTTCCTTGCCCCTCAAGAGCAGCAGCTCCTCAAAAGCAAGGAGAGAGGGCAGAGGGAGAGGGGGGAGAGAAAGGGAGTGAGGGGAAAAATAGGGGGAGAGAGAGAGAGAGAGAGAGAGAGAGAGAGAGAGAGACTGACTATCTGACGGAACAGTCCTGGGAAAGCAATCAGTTAATCAAAAGGATTCCAATTTGGCCACGGACTGCCCCACTCTCCTTCCCAATTCACTGGGGGAGAAAAGAAAGAAAAGAAAAGAGAAAAAGAAAGAAGGGAAGAAGCATCTGAGCAGCTATCCTGCAGCAATCTCACAAACGCAAAGCCTTCCACTGGCTGACTCCTCATTAGCTTACTGAGTCTGACAGCATAATTATCGCGGCCGCTCGCGCTTAGAATAAATAAATACGAAAGTGGGTGTTTAAACACTTTTTGAGAAGAATTTGCAGTCATCTAGACAGTCTGTAGGACAAGTTTATTTAAAACTTTTAGAGTTTTATGTATTCAGATCATTTCGGAACAGGATAATGAGATAGTTGTCTTTCAGTCTAATTGAGTTCCTAAGCTCCTGTCACCCCTTTCAAACTTTGCTTTAACTTTCCTTCCTTTAGAAACCCGATCCTGGTGTCTCCATTTACTCTTCCTGGCTGAGAACCGGGGGAAGGCGCAGGGCACTGGAGTGCAGAAAGCGACTTAATGGGATTGAGGAGCTAAATAACCTTTCAAGGAAACCGGATAATCAAATCTCTTCTACTTGTCTGTAATGGCTAAAAGAGAGAGCACAAGTTAAAAAGAAAGCTTGGAAATAAGACCATCATTTCAAAATGTCCTGTAATTTCTCGTGTCACGTGGTTTTTGCACTACTCTCACCCATCGTCAGCCCATCAGCCAGAGTTGCTAAGTGCACTGAATTATTCTGAGTGCACACAGCCGTGTGAGCACGAGGTCATTTTAGCTCATGTGTATGCATATAAGCTTCACATCTGTAAAGCCCAAAGGATCATACAGGGCTTTAAATGGAAGTTGCTAACTAACAAGGAGTTCACTTAAACCTCTGAGTAGGGGCACAGCACATACGCATTTCCGGTGAAAGCAGATGATCTTTCCTTATATAACTAATTAGTGTCTATTTATCCTTTCCTCTCCCTCCCACCTCTCATTCTCCCAGGACCAAATTTATATGGACCCTTACATTCAGTGAGTTAAAAGCTTTATAAAATAAACATTCTGCCAATCTGGGATAAAGGAAACGAGTATTAACCCGTTGTGCAGGTTGAGAAATTGAGGTTTATGAAGGTCCATAATGTATCTTACATTGGGGGGAAAAAGGAGAAATCTCAGGCCCTTTACTTCTCAATTCAGAGCTTAGACTCCCTGCAGCGTTTGCCATACTTCATTCTTTTAACAATAGAGGCAATGTAACATCAACATTAAAGAAAACTTTACAAGAGGAAAAAATTACCCACAATCCTCCTAAATTGGAAGAGCGTTTTTATTTTTATATCCCACCTTTCCATTTGGTTGACATGTATAATGCGTTTCACAGTGCATCATAATATGTAATTTGTATCCTACTTTTAGCTCATGTCATAGCATAAACATTTCCATATTACCGCACACTCCTGTGAATGATTTGAAATGGTAATGTTGTACTGTGTGCTGAGTCAGTACGCCAATGTTTGTTCAATTGGTTCTCTAGTGTCGAATAGTTAGATTGTTTCTTTCATTTTTATGTTGTAATTTTTCAAAATCGTAGACAACACTGCAATGAACATTTTTATGCACAGAGGGTTGTTTTTTTTCCTGTTTAATTCGGGGGGGGGGGGGTGTGTGTGTGTGTATAATTTCCAGGAAACAAAGCATAGGGTTGAAAGTTGTGACCATTTTTATAACTCCTGACATGTATGCCATAATGCTTTGCAAAGATTTCCCCAACTGACACCAACATCAGCAGAGGATTCTTTTACCATAATCTCACAAACACTAGGAGTCATTAGATTAAGGGAAAAAATAAACTAATTTAACATTTATTTGTACTTATTTAATCACCAGTAAGACTGTCTATTCATTCCATGTGCTGATATATTTTTTCCCTTTGCAGAAATTGCTATTTTATACCTTTGCCCAATTTTCCATTGGATTCCCAACATTTTTCTTATAAAATTGAACAAGTTATAGTGAAACAAAAAATAAACCACCACTGATAAAGAAATTGAAAAACCCAAGGTGATTTTTGTATTAAAAAAAAAAAGAACAGAAACTAAAACAAAAGGCCAGGGGTCTCTGTTAAACATAAATGGAGCCCTCTTCATTGTGAGGTATTAGACATGTTACCTGGGGACATATGGAAACTTCCATGAGGAGGCCTTAAAATAAACAGAGAACATGAGACCGTGGAAAGGTCATGGGAATCAAAATCTTGGTTCCAATCTGCATTTTGCTACTAAGTTCCCATGTGGTCGTTAGGGAGCAGCAATAAGTAAAATGAAAGTGGCTTGAGAGTCTGAAGTCCAATCTTGGCTCTCCCACTTACTAGCTGTGTAACTCTGAGCAATTTACTTAGCCTCTCTCAGACTCAATTTTCTAATCTACATATATAAAAGGCTAATATGCAAAGTGTCCCTTTGGAAGTTTGACCGGGAGACTGATAGTTCCATTGATCACTATGATGTGTGCTGACCACCAGGGGGTAGCCCAGAACAAAGAAAGGCCCCGGCCGGCAGCCGGCAGCTGGGGAAGGAAGGCCCCGGCTTGCCGGTCCTGATTGGCCCTGATCGCTGGCCAGGCCTGGGGACCCTACCCGTGCACGAATTATGAGGATAAGAATGCCAGCCTCACTCATTAGTGTATAGATTAAATAAGAATTTATGTAAAGCACATAGATGCCCAACAAGTGGCAACCACTCTTTTCTTCCCTGGGTGCTAGGGATTCATCTATGATCTTTATATAATGATTCTATATAAAAACGAGAATATGAAACAGCAAGTCTCTAAGATCCTTTTCCACTCAAAGGTCTCTAATTCTTTCTTGAAAGGTTTGTCTTTACTTGGAGACTTTTTCATGCTAACAAATTGAACCAATTTAAGGGCTTTGTGGGGCTGAGTGACTTGGTTAACCCAGACTTCTCCTAGCAACACAACCGTATGCAACCCCATGAGCTGGGTCTCAATCCAACATCTCATCTAATGGACTGGAATGGGTTGAGGACAACTTTGGGCATAGAAGGTGAAGAGGTATGTTATGGAGGACACTTCTTAACTTGCTTCTTGAGTACTGATTAATAAAGGATTTAAAAGGTAGAGGGAGTTTCTGAGTTAGGTGACAAACTCCCAGAGGCAGAATAGAGTCCAGAGACCTGGCTTAGAATCTCCCTTCTCTCTTCCCTGCCAACCCTCACCCTTGCAACCTGGCTTCTAGAATGACAAAATATTCTGGTTAAATTTTGAATAGATAGACAATAAAAGCAATAAATAGATTTGATATCATTAGCATATAAAAACTAGACTAAATTTCATTAATACATGTTAAAGAATGTTTACATTGTTGCAAGAAGAAGGTGTGTGTGTGTGTGTGTGTGTATATATATATATATATAGAGAGAGAGAGAGAGAGAGAGAGAGAGAGAGAGTAAAAATCCGAATGAAATATAAGTCAGAATTGGGCTACTATTATTAAAAAAAGAGACACCTTCAGAAAAATGTTAGATGGTATTAAGAGGAGGATGACATTCTTCTCCCTGGATAGTCTTCCTCCCCAACCATCCAGACCTCATCATCTTTCACGACCCACTCACAAAGCCATCCTCGATCCCCAGGAGCTAATTTTTTCACTTTCTTTGAACACCCAGAGCACTTCACACTTGATCTGCAGCTGTTTAGATAGTTGTCTCATTTCCTTAAGGACTGTAAGCTCCTTGAGGACAGGGTCCATGACTAATTCATTTTTGTATCCCTCAACATCTCACCCATAAATCTCTGATGAATGAACTGGAACATAATTCTTCCACTATGTTAGGAAGCTGAGTCTATGTTGGGTCCATAATCTCACAGGTAAGCAAAAGAGTTGGAACAGGTTCAGAATAGAATCATGAAACAAAATGATGAAAGATTGAGAGAAACAGAACTTATATTTGGGGGGAGAGGAAGGTCAAAGAAAGTCAGCCTAGAGAAGTTTGGAAAGTGATAGCAAGGGATCTTCAAACATATTAAAGAAATAGTATTAAAAAGAGGCCTGAAGTTCTTTTATTAGAGAAAAAACAAAAAATTACTCAGGTTTAATGGGCATTATGAGTCAGCCTGCCGAAGACAGACCAGAGCTTAGCTACTAGCGTGGTGTGATGAATGGCTGAGGTATGCCACACCTTACCCCATCCCCTACAAGAATGAAAGTGTGACAAGAAGGACTCTGGTAAATTGTTTTTGCAAAATCACTTGTAAACAATTGCAAGCTTTTAAATTTTAGGGTTTTTCCCCCAAGATGCTGAAACCTGTTTAAAGGAGAAGGGGGGAGTTAGCCCAGGAAAGAATGGTAGGGACTCCGCCTGGGATTTGGAAAGCAAGATGAGTCCAATCCACAAAAAGACAGACGGCCTTTGATGTCCTAGCGATGAAGGACCAGGGCTTAAGGACCAGACTCTTAAATCGCGTGGCATTTACTGCCCTCGATTAAAAAAAAAAAAATACTTTTGTGCATCAGTGTCTGTGATTCAACACATGGCAAGCTTCCAAATTCAGTCCTAACCCTCAGAGGGTAACGTTTGGAGGGCTCCCGGCAGGAACAGCGAGGAGCCCGTTTCTGGAAGGGGCAGCTTAATGGTTTTCTGCTCTCCCCACCCCAAAACCATTAAAGCGTTCCTTTCCCAGAGCCCAGGTTCAAGCTGAGGGCAAAGGGAATTAAATGAAGAAGCTGAAACTGCAGCTAAGACCAGGGAGTTGCCAAGGGCCTAATTTTAGGTCCTGGCTGCCCCAGCTGACGCCCTGCTCTGCTGGCTGGGCCAGGAGGACCCCAGCGTGGCCGTCCACGGTGACGGTGACGGGGTGAGAAGAGCGTCTGCCTAGCCATCTGCAAAAGCGATTAGCGTGGCATTGGTGTGTTTTCAGAGAGACTCCCAGTAATTTCTCCTTCGGCAAATGTTTCTTCAGGTGTTCGAGGACCAATAAGGGAAGACGTCGGCGCTGGGCAGGAGTCCCCCCACATGTTTGCCCTTCTAACAGTCACGCTTCTCCACCTCGGAGTGCTCCCCAAAAGGGAACGGATCCCGGAATCCCTGGATTTTCCTGGCAAGCAACTCCCTGCTTTCCTCTGGCCACAGCTCACTGCCACAGCCTCAGTGCTGCCCAGCACGCCTCAGGCTCTGTGACATGCACCTGGAGGGGTGGGAGCCATGCTTGCACTTGGGGAAGAATTTCTAGGTCTCTCCCACTGGGGTTCAGGCTGTCCTTCCTCTCTTCACCTATTTCCCAGCCGCAGGTTTTATGCTTAAGGTGTCCCCTGCAGAGGGCAGACACTGAGCGCTGGCGTCTCCCAGATCAAAGGGGAAACAATAAATTTTAAAGCAACAACTTTGTTATCCTGCACCCAGAATAATACACTGGTAGAAATATAAGCCCCCAAATCACACTCCACTCTGAATTGTCACCAGAGAGCAACATTGCTTGCAGAATTATGCCAAAGGAAACTCTCTTCACAAACCACTCCCAAGAGCATGTCTTCCTTTTGCACAATTCTCATGCCTGGGCTCCCCACCAGGGACGGGGATACACATTCTGTGTCCCTACAGGTTGGGAACTATGATCACCGGCCGGTGTTCCCTATCTGAAAAGGAGGCTGTTTTTTATACATTTTTTTTAAGAATCTATTTTTATTGACTTCAGAGAGGAAGGGAGAGGGAGAGAGAGATAGAAACATCAATGATGAGAAAGAATCATTGATCAGCTGCCTCCTGCATGCCCCACACTGGGGATCGAGCCCACAACCTGGGCTTGTGCCCTGACTGGGAATTGACCGTGACCTCCTGGTTCATAGGTCGACGCTCAACCACTGAGCCACGCCGCCCGGGTGAGACTGTTAATAAAGGCTCACTGCGATGGGCAATGAAAAAGCAGGCTGGCACTGCAGGCCGAGGGAGAGCATGCCCTGGGTGAGGTCCACTGTTGTCAAGGGGCACAAACTGGCCCCACCACTTCTCCCTCTTCCTCTATTTTCCTTCCCATTTTCCTGGTCGATTCGCTTTCCCTGTCTACTTGTCCCAAGTCCCCCGTGTCGGTCTGTCTCTAAGCCTGCTTCTGCAGCCCTCCCGCATGCACACATACACACATACACGCACACACGCCCTGCCGCCCCCCTCCCCGTCTCTTGGCGCTGGCCCTTTCATCCTCTCCCTCGGGGATTTGAGATGTCGCTGCAGGAAGTGCTTGTCGGCCTAGGCAGCAGCAGCAGGGCCCTGTGGCTTTGACAAACCTCATTTAATTGGGAGGAAGCCAGGAGAATTTGAAAGAACTGAAACATCCACGATGCTCCTTTTATCAGGCATAATTTAAACTCTGCATGGAAAAACCCCTATATGTATAAAGAAAAGTCAACTTCCCTCCTGCTGTGAGCACTCTCCATCTCCCCGCCAGCGCAGGCCGCCTCCTGCAAGATTCCACCTTTTCATTTCTCTAAAAGTGTCAAAGCAGATTTGGGTCCTGTGGCTGGGCGAACAGCGAAGGAATACAGATCGGCCTCTCCGTTACACCCGCATGTGTGCGCGCCCACCCCTACCTCCCCCCGCGGAGCCCCTCTGTCGGTGGCTCTGCTTCAGATGGCCCAGAAAATCAAAACCCACGTTCCTCACAACACGTCAGTGTGGACGGTGCTGTTTCTTCCTAATTACCCTTCATCAGGCAAAAGCTGACGCCCAGAGAACTTGGAAGATCCCAGCAGTTCTCGGTGTGTAGAATAACAGATCCTGGAGGAGGACCAATGGGAGACGTTTCTTTAAGTGGAGAGAGGGGAGTATGTGTGTGTGTGTGTGTGTGTGTGTGTGTGTGTACACCCAAGCGTGTATACTTGCCTAACATGGTAGCTAGAAGTCATAAGCCCCAGAGGAGAAAGCTCAGAAGGAGAGATAGAGGTGCTCAGAGAGGAGAGAGGGGAGGGATGGGGATGCAGTGGGGGATGAGGGACCAGGAGGGTACCAGTAAGAATTCCAGGTCCCTGGGAATGTGTTTTACTTAGCCACGGGCCAAACCATGTCCCTTCCCTCCTTTCGAATTCCACTCCAGGTCCACCTCCAGTCGCATCCATCTCACTTGAGTTATTCTAGTTCCTCCGAAGACTTGCCTTGAGCGCACACACATTCCCTGAACATCTGCGGCTGATTACGCACAGGCTGGAGCTGTTTAGATGTGATTTGTGCTAATATGTGTATGAGGGTGCCCCGCCTCCTCTTCCTCACCCTCTCTTCCTCCCACGCCGCGGGATCCTGGAGGTCAAGGACAAGCCTCTTTCCCCCCTCAGTTTTTATAGCACTTACTATGTTCTTAACACTTAATGGCAACTTAATAACTGCTGACGGCTGACTCTTCTCACAGGGTCAAGTCAGGCACATTAACCCCAGCCCATGATGGTGGTTATTTTTGGAGATCCTCAGTGACTCACTTAAATAATAAAATACCTTGAGAAATCCCAAACGAAGAGCTCTGGGCTGTGGCAGGATAATGTCTAGGATGCAGTGGGGCTGCATCTGCAACCCTGGAGACTCTGGCCAGACCAGATGTCTAAGGACCTTGGTCAGAAGCTCCTCACCCCATCCAGGTACCTTCTTCCCCATCTGAGCCCCTAGACCAGTGATGGCGAACCTATGACACGCGGGTCAGAGGTGACACGCGAACTCATGTTTTTGGTTGATTTTTCTTTGTTAAATGGCATTTAAATATATAAAATAAATATCAAAAATATAAGTCTTTGTTTTACTATGGTTGCAAAGATCAAAACATTTCTATATGTGACACGGCACCAGAGTTAAGTTAGGGTTTTTCAAAATGCTGACACGCCGAGCTCAAAAGGTTCGCCATCACTGCCCTAGACCCTTCTTCTTAGCTTTCTTCTCTCCAGCTTAGGACTCCTAAAAACTGCTTACAGTTGAATGGTGGGTGTTTTCAAAGAAACCCCACCTAAGGCTAACCCCCCCCCCCCAAACAGCCAGGCATGACCGCACTGCCCACATCCTCCGCGCAGCCCTTCCTGGCCGTGGTCGGAGAAACACGAGGAGAGCTCCGGCCACATGATCCCTCAGCAGATTGCAGATTTGGAGGATGACTTCAGGCCCCGGCAGCTAAGCTGATTTCAGGGTAACTTGTGTTTCCCATGGGCCTCCGGCCTGGCGGACGCTCCCCTCCCCTGGCGCCCGCCTCGGTACTTCCCTTGGCAGCATCAGATCACCCATCAAGACCCGCTCAGCCTCCTCTCTGACATATCCATGTCACCTCTCATCTTACTCTCTGTGGAGAGAGACGGGGTTGTTAGCAGCTTGGGTTCTGCTGCTCCTGGCAGATGCCCTCGAAAGCAAGCAGCTCCAGGGCAACTTTCCTCTCACCCAGTTTCGCAGAGTAAGCGTGTGTGGGGGGAAATGTTTGGATCATCACAGGGAGGTCTGTGTCACCTCACCCCTCCCGTGCCTTTGACTTTGAGAGAATCTCATGCAACACTCAAGCGAGTTGGGTCCCATCTTGCTTCTCCCGGGCTAATTGATCTCCAAGCTCACTTCTGGCTGTAAAGTCTATCATTCTCCAGGGCTCAGAGGAAATACTTTGCACCGAGATGGACACGTGTGTACACACACACACACACACACACACACACTCACCGTCGGGAAGCTGGTGCAGCTGAGATGGCAGGGAGCTGAAATAATCATGGACCAGGGCCTCCTGGGCGGAGACGCGGTCTCTAGGGAAGCCTTTCAGCATTTGCGAGGCCAGGTCTTCGGCTTCCGGAATCCTGCCCAACCTGAAAACGTGGGGGAGAAAAAGTGAGTTTCTCTAGAGAACTCCCTTCCAAAAAAATAAACGGGGAAAGAAGAACAGTAAAGAAAAGGGTGTGTCAAACAGAATTTTCCTGGGATTAGTAACGTTGATGGCAAGTGGGAAAATCCCCCCACACGGAAGCTCTTACCTGTCCTGTTACTAAGAGGAAGGGAAAATCTGTGTTCTATCGTTCACCCACCTCCCCCGCCAGCCTCCAGTGTCTCTGGCACCATCTGTATTATAAAAACCCAGTGGCCCTAACGCCGTGACGACCAAACGACCGGTCACCAGGAGGCGTGGTGGGGTCTGCAGGGGGGTCTGGGGTCCCGCGGCGGCGGGCGGGCGGGCAGGGCTGCGAGCGTGGCCACGCGATTTCACGCAGTGGACCTCTTGTGTATACATAAAGGGTCAGAATTATAATTATAGAAGCAGAAATATGTAATTAAGGACTCTTCTTTGAGGGACACGGCAGAAAAGCCCACTGGAAATATGCTCCCAGGGCAGCAAGCACAGACTCCTGCCAGGGGAGGAGGGAGAGAAGCAGTGAAAGCTCGGGTGGGAATACACCCTGAGGCACAGTGCGTCTGAAGCTCAGCTCCAGGGTCCTGAGGCAAGACGCTCTCTTGGTTCTCCCTGAGATGGAGCCTGGAAAGAGACATAGTTAAGTACCCAAATTACAGTAAGGACAGAGCCTCATGTTGGCCTGATGCTGAATTACAAAGCTGGAGATGAGTAAGTCCATTAGTTGAGCTGCTACCATGCGTTGTAGGTGCGTGGCTCTGAGAGATACAGGCAAGACTCTGCCCTCTGGCAGCTTGGTCCAGCAGAGGAGCGAGACACTAGATAAATTACCAGACAAACGTACGAGTACAACTGTGAAGGACAAGGCCCAGGTACCTGACTGAGAGTGGGAGGAGCTGGTCAGGAAGGCTTCCCTGAGGAAGCGGCATTTGAACTGAGAGCCGAGGAACTGGGGTAGGCGATGTCGGCAGAGATGTGTGGTGCTCATACAGATGCTGGGGTGGAGGGGAGAGGAGTGAGTTTAAGGGGAGAAAGGCCCGTGGGGTGGCCTGGACAAAGAGTGGGGACAGATCTGAAGATAGGGAGGGTGGCAGGGGCAAATCCTCCAGGCCTTGTGGGTCTTTATGCTTCCCGTTTACTAACAACGTTTGAAAGTCTTTGCTAATTGAGTGCCAGTCATTTAAGTACACCCATCTCCAGAGCCCGCAGAAGGGTTTACAAGTGGAAAGCCACAGGAGCAGGTCCCAGGCGGCAATTAACCACAGGGCTGATGTCTGACATTCAGAATTAAATTGCATGGCCATGCAAAGCGCCAACTAAGCAAAAATAGAGGGGCTTAGTTAATGTCAACTATCCTACCGGCCTGAAGCACAGAGAGCTGACACCCGTCCAGGATGCAGGGATCCTGGGACTCCTGGCCCAGAATCCTAATTTGCCTAATTTTTGCATACGATTTACATGATAAACTTTCAGGTGTCTCATTCCCATGACATGAAACTGTTTCTACAAACAGGTAACTTTACCCTCACACTCAAGAGTCATTGCTTTATAGACTTAAAGAAAACATTTGCAAATCCTCAGTCCTTACAAATTTCCAAGCCAGTTAGAAGACAAGGGAACCTGGGCAGAGGCCTGCCCGGTAGCTGGTAGCCGGAAGAAGGCCTAGTGGGTACGGGTGCCCTGTCCAGGCTTGGGTTTTCAGGACTGATGAAATGGGGTTGGAGTGGGAAAGCTGGTACGAATCACTAGGGCCTGGTATCACTCCAGATGGAGATTCAGGGAAAACCGTGTGAGAAAACTGTTCTAGGTTCACCCTTGCTATAGGGTGGAAGGATGTGGGCCAAACTTGGGGCCTGAACCCACTCTGTGAATTCCCAGGGGGTGGGTGGGTAGGTGGCTATAGTGAGGAGGGAGCAATGCGTCTATTGGCGCCCACCTCTGCACTCCCACCCGGGTCAGAGCTCTGTTCTCTCCGCACATTCCCACCTGAGAGCGCCTCACAACTGAATTGTTAGAGGAGAGGAAGGCTGCAGGACTGCTGTGAGCTAGTGTCAGCATGGCGGGCATACCGCTTTATTTAGGCTGTTTACGCTGATGGCTGGGGAAGCCAGGAAAAGCTGATGGAGCTCAGGGGATAGTAGGGACACATGGGAAGAACAGGCCACTCTTACCAGAAAATGCAAAGAAAGGAGAGTAGGTCCTGATTGATGACAGGAGGGCTTCTGTTTTAGGACTTTCCTCTTCAAGGAACTAACCCTCCCCGCACCCTTCCCACAAGGTTGTATCAAGGCTTCTACTGGTGTCAGGATGGGTCTCAGTCCCTCGGCCTCCACACTATGACGGCCACCACCCACTCCCTCTGCTCCTTGGCTGGCAGAGGCAGCGGCCAGGGCAAAGTGTACCAGTGAAGGCTTCTCCTCCTGCGAGCCAGTCTCTTGTTGGTCTTCCCGGTGTAAGCCACGGGGGCGGTGCTAAAATACATCTATCTAGATGGGGGGTGGGGGGGGGCCTGTACGCTAGCCAGAGAACATTGGCACTTTTGAAAGAAATGATAAACAGCAGTTCCCTGGAGCTTGTCTTCAAAACAACAGGGACTTTTCAGGGGGTGCAGTGCATTTGAAAATAAGTGTGGGGTGTGCAGACATCCTTATGGGTGGGGGGAGCCGGTGGCCGGGGGGGGGGGGGGCGCCGAGAGGTGCCTCCCAATAAGAGCTCCTTTGCTAATTCATGGCTCTACATCCCGACCTACGCTACTCTCTGCACTCTGGTAGGCACTCCACATGGAGGCTTTCTGAGGCGCATGAACGCTGTGTCTGGGGAAATGAAACGGAATTTGGTTGGGTTCAACGCGACCGCATTTTCAGGGAAGAACAACACGGAATGTTCCGTTGGGATCTCTCCCCCTCCTCCCCACCTGCGAGAGTGTGTTTTCCTTTGACATTTGAGCCTGTTCCCCTGTCTCTGATGTTTCCCTCACTGCCCTTTTTGCCTCTTCACTGAAGCAAAAAGAACAGAGCCTCGGCTAATCACTCTCAGATCAAATAATACTGGTTATTGTAATTGGTCATTGTCCGAAAACACTGAGCTCTTCTCAGCCCGGAGGTTGCCTGGCACGGCTTAGTTAGCTAACTATTCCGGGAATGTCGCTATTATCTGTTTTACTTTGCAAAAGAAACTAGGGATTTGTTGAAAGCTGGTAATAAAAGTCGGCCCTGGTCTGCGCCTAGACTGGGTGGAGAGGGCCTGGGAAAGCATGACCCCCATGAATCAAGCCGCTCCCCCCTCCAATCGCCACTCAATGATGTTATTTGGCTTCTCTGTGTCGGGGAATAATAAACCCACTAGGTTTTCTTGCAGGCCAACACTCCCTGTTCTTAGGGCCTCGGGCATGGTGGAGGGGCCCAGAACAATTTTAATGACCAAACGCAGTGAAAGTAAAATGGTTCATAGAGAAAAACCCTCAGGCTCCCAGGTGGCTGGCTCTCCCAGAGGCCTCTTCCTGGGGCGTGGGCCCCAGAACGAGGTGCTCGGTGGACTGAGGTCGGGAAAACGTCCCTTCAAACCCTGCTTCCCAAGGTGGTGCTCACCTGTTCCAGACGTTCTGAAGGCTCTGAGGTTTAAGCAGTGGGAACCAGTCTGAAAGACACACACAGACACGTTACAAAGCAAAACGGCCCTAAACTCCTGTTTCCAAAAATATTAAAATCCGAAATGTTCTCCTTGGCCTGGAGGAAGGGGGAATCCGGGTTCAGGTAGGCAAAGTAAAGGGTGTGGAAGGCCTCTTCTCACTGTGAATATTTTATGATTCTGTGTCAGGTCACTATTATGGGGTGAATTGTGTCCCCTCTCCCCCCAAATGCATATGTTGAAGTCCTAACCTCAGGCACCTCAGGATTTTACCTTATATGGAAATAGAGTCGTTACAGATATAATTAATTAAGATGAAATCATTAGGGTGGGCTTTAATCCAATATGATTGGAGCCTGGCCGGTGTGGATCAGGGGTTGAGCATCGACCCAGGAACCAAGAAGTCACCAGTTCCATTCCAACCAGGGCACCTGCCCGATTTGCAGGCTCCATCCCCAGTAGTGGGCGGGGCGTGGGGGTGTGTGTGTGCAGGAGGCAGCCTATCAATGATGTTCCTCTCTCATCGTTATTTCTATCCCTCTCCCTTCCTCTTGCTCCAAAAATCAATAAAAACATTTTTTAAAATAAGGGGACGCCGAGACAGACATGTACACGGGAAGACAACCTGAAGAGACACACGGAGAAGCCAGCCATCCGCAGGAGAGGCCTGGAGCAGACCCTCCCCCAGCGCCCTCGGAAGGAACCCATCCTGCCCACACCTCACTTTCAGATCTGCCTCCAGAGCTGTGAGATAATACATTTCTGTGGTGTATGCCATCCTGCTCTCGGTATTTTGTGATGGTAGCCCTAGCAAACTTATTATGGTTTGTAAAGCCAACAAACATTGATTTAGCCTTGACTGTGTGCAGAGCATGTGCCACGTGCTGGGACAGCACAAAGGAAGTCAGTCCACCCTCTCCGAGCTTATAATTCATTGGAGAGAACAAAGTTTGCTCGCATGAAGAGTCATGTGACCGATGATGATGGGGCAAAGTCTCAAAAGAGGTCAAAAGTAACGGGGCTAATTTTATATATTACTTGCGGGAAAAATGGAAGTGGAACCTGGCTTGAATGATCCAAAATGGATGACCATAAAATATGTAATTTTCTTTGGAGCATTCTTTATAACATTGACGTGTGTATACATGTGTTTCTATTATTCTTGGTATTGACACTATTTAGCCCAAAATAAAACCACCATAAAAGGGAAATTCCTTCAGGAAATACTAATTGAATGCTTCCTCTATGTAAGGGCCATAAAAGGAGCTGTAGGGGAGATGTGCTAACGCCCCTATCAAATCTCTGTTTCCCACTCCAGTGAGAAAAGAGGATTTCAACTCCCATTTACAATGACGTCTTCGCCTTGTACTTTTCTTGGGCCTGAAATGTAATTGTTTTGGTTTTTAAAGATCTCTTCTTCCAGCTCCTGCAGGAATGGAAAACACCAAGACTGTTTACCCAACAAAGAACTGGACTGATTTTGCCAATGCTGACAAATTCGTGTTTGCATGTGCACAGCAAATGACCTGGGAGGCTGGGCACCAGTGGTGGTGGTGACACACGGGCTCCCCTCCATGTTTACTTTCTTAAATTTATTATTTTAATCAAAATCACATATTCTTTTGAAACTTCAAAAGTAATTTCTTTTTTTAAAAAATATGTTTTTATTGATTTCAGGAAGGGAGAGGGAGGGAGAGAGAGAAACATCAATGATGAGAGAGAATCCTTGATCGGCTGTCTCCTGCACACCCCCAATTGGGGATCGAGCCCACAACCCGGGCATGTGCCCTGACAGGGAATCAAACTGTGACCTCTTGGTTCAAAGGTCGAAGCTCAACCACTGAGCCACGCCAGCCGGGCTTCAAAAGTAATTTCAATTAAAAATGAAATGTAAAGCCCTGGCCGGTTTGGCTCAGTGGACAGAGCATTGGTCTGCAGACGGAAGGGTCTCAGGTTTGATTCCGGTCAAGGGCACATGTCCAGGTTGCAGGCTCAATCCCTGGGGATCAAGCAGGAAGCAGCCAATCAATGATTCTCTCTCATCATTGATGTTTCTATCTCTCCCTCTCCTTTCCTCTCTCTGAAATCAATAAAAAATATTTTTTTTTTTTAAAAAAAGAAATGTGTAGTGTTAAACATTGAAGAGGGAAAGGAGTGGTTAAAGAACGCAACTGAAGTCAAATTTTCAAGGTCGGATGCAATCAAATGTGACCACTCTGCTGGCGTTTTACAGCCCCAGGTAGGCGCTAAGGGAAGCCCTTCCACATACAGGTTATTTACTCTCCGGTCAGATGATCGTGCCTAAATTCAAATAACCAGTGAAGATAAGAATATCTGGCATTTGTTTCGAATGTTTGTTTCCAAATCACTTTCTGCTGGCTATTTGCAGTTCTTCCCTGACCAAACAAAATTAAAATATTTCCTTGTTCCTAATGAAATCCATTTCAATCCTCTCCCACGGTCTGTTTTTTCCATACACAGAGCCCTACGAGCCATGTTTGTTGACCCTTTGTATTTTAATGCTACTTCTAACTTTAGTGTTGTTCTTGTGGAACATGGGTTTGGAATAAACTGAATTAGGGTTTGAACACTGAACCTAGGGTATGGAACTGCTGCTTCAGTTTCACTGAGACCTTACGTGAGATACTTTAACCCTGGCCAGCCTGCTTCCTTGACTCAAATTAGAGGCCATAGTCTCTCCAGAAGGATGAAGTGATTCCCAGAATTCATTGATTCATTGAGATAATGAATGTACAATGTCTGCCCCCAGAGCATTAAACAAAATGAATCTTGTTTGCTGCTCTTCTTCTTACTCTTCCTCTGAAAAGTGACGGTGAGTAAACTGTGTGTGGTTAGGACCCTGGACCTGGGTTTGGAATCCACACTGTGCCACTTACCAGCTGTGTAACCTGCGGTGTTGCTTAACCTCACTGGGCCTCAGTTTTCCCATCTGCAGAAGTGGAATGATTATAGTTCCTACTGCCCAGGGTTGCTGTGAGAATTCAGGTAGTGAATGTAATAGAAGTAGTTCCTTATGCTTTGCCTCTGCTCTTTCTCTTGTCTGATGCACCATGCTTTTCTCTCTCCTCTCAGGTACTTCCACCATATTGTTCTCCTTGGAAACCCTCTATAACTTGCTATTGCACTCTACTCAAATTCTACTGTGCTCCAAGCTTACGTTCTTATAAGCCTGGCTTGATGTCTCTTGAGTCCTCAGTGTGGGTTAGAGGCATGTTTCTTAGCTATGTGGTGTAGTAACATGAGCACAACCCGGGCTCAAATCACCTTTCTGCCATTTATAAACTTGGTAATTTGGGGTAAATTTCTTAATCTCTGTGGTTAAGTAACTCCAAAGTTTTCAAATCTGTAAAATGGGAATAATTTCCCCCGTAGTATGGGAGGATTAGATAAGATTTCACACTGGGTGTGTAGTAGGGGCTCAGTAATGTTAGTCTTATGCATTTTCCTTCTTGTTTTTCCTTCTCATGTTGGAAAGCTAGCATGGGCTAACAGCATGGTTCTCAAGCCAAGCTGCACATTAGCATCCACCATTTGGGAGAGTTTGGAAGCCCTGGCTCCACACCCCAGAGAGCCTGATTCACCAAGCCTGGGGCGGGCCCAGCATCGGCCCATTGTTGTGTTGTTATTATTGTCTTTAATGGTCTCCAGATGTTTCCAGTGTGGCAAACGTGAGACAGAGGAGGCTGGCCTAGCAAGGAGGCCAGGGTTGACCACTCACCAGTGACTCCCACTCACTTCTCTGAGCTTCTTGGGAGGATTCAATTAAACAATGTATATACAAATTGCGGAACATAGTGTCTGACACATAAAATATGTTTTTCAAGGATGGGAAAGAGGAAGCCTGATAAGGGAAAAATCAGTTCCCATAAATTCTCCCAGGAAAGGATGACCTGTAAGAGTTGCACAGGGAGGCAATGTAATAACATTGAACTTGAGGTTCCCTGTCTTGCATAGATGGTACCTGACTCTCTTCCCACATCTATTCTGTAGCTGCATGAGCTGAGATAGAGGGATTGATGTGTCCAGAGTCAGCCAGGTTGCTGTTATGAAGCCCAGCCAAAGTCCAATGCTGGTTCCTAGCCTTCCTTCTCATTCCTATGCAGTAACCTGATGTTGAATGACCTTGCTTCTCTCTTATTGATTTTTCCACCCAGTAGTTAAGCTGCAAGGGATCAATGAGAGAATGATCCACAAACAGATAGGCATTGTACACACCACCATTTTAAGAATAGTCTTCTTACTCTGGCTTCAGTTGTCTCTAAAAATCATAGGTCTATAGGCAGCGCATTTCCCTTCTCCTACCAAAGATGATAGTAAATCATTAGAGCAGATTTTTCTCCATTTCCTCTTTCTGCAGTTCTCTTTATAAGAGTTCTCATTGGGGTTCAATAGGCATTCGAGGTAGGAAAAGCAAAGTAAGCTGCCAAAGGAAACTTAAAAAGCTGAACTTTAAGTTTCCCAACTACATAGAGTCAAATTAAAATGATGGCGGAACTGTCGCTCTCATAATCAGATAATGCATTTTTTCATAAACATTTAAGAAAGCTCATTTCAAGAACAGGGACCTTAGTCAACAGAGATTTGTTGGTTGATTGATAAAACATCACCAGGATCATTTTGAGTCTTACCTCCAGGTAAAACATTTTCTAGTTACTATAGTCTTGCCACAATCACCCTAAGGTTATCTTATAGCTGTCCACTGAACTACACCTCTGGAGTTTCCCAAATACAATGCATTCTTGAGATACCATATATTTAAGTAGTTGATAATGTTGTTAGCCTTATTCGCTATCTCTCAAGCAGTAACTTTAAAACTGCACCACAGAAATCTGCAGCTCTTCTCCTGTCTCTGTAGCTCTGCTCCACCCCAAATGCATACATTCACCCCTCCCAACTGCTTGCTTCCCTCTTCCTCAGTGAGCTGGCTTGGAAGCTCCCCTGGTCTTTGGCTCAAGGACTCTAAATTAGGCTCTTCTGCCACTTTGCATTCGCAGTCTTTAAATTCCTATTTGGGTATCAGGACGCCAAAGCCAGTGCTCTCATGGAGGGTGCTCCTTGGCATTTGAGCCTGGCACTCCAATTCATGTTTCTGGTGTATCACTTTTCTAACTGCATCAAATCTTTCTGTAGATTCCAAGAAAATATCCCATCCTCTGAAGCCTACCCCTAAGGTAATGGTCTCGGTAGAGGACAGGGAGACTAGGCTTTGCTCCTTGTGGGTGGATGGAGAGGTGGAGGGGATGGCATTGCTTGGGGTCTCTCATCTTTCCCCAGAGCAGTACCATGTTTAATATCTGTCCACCACCACCACCACCACTGCCCCCCCACCCCCGCCCCGCAAATGATGTTTGAGCTATAGCTTGACCATGCCATTTGGTGTTTATGGTATTTAATAATGCATCATTTGACAACATTTACCATTCCCCTGTAGTCTCAAAAATGTTTCAGGGTTACCCCAGGGAGGCACTGTGCTCAGCAGTGAGGATACGCAGAAATGAAACTTTTCATACCCCCAAAGAACTTATGGCCATACAATTTCTGCGGCACATTACCCTTATCATCATCATCATCATCATCATCATCATCATCATCATCATCTCCTGGTCTTCCCCAGCCCCTCTGGCTATTCCTTCTCAGCTTCCAAAGACCCCTTTCCCCTCTGGCTGATCCTCAGTACTGGTTCCCCAGGGTTCCATCATAGTTTTCTTTCTCTACACACTCTCCCTTGGGCAAATGAATTCACATCTGGGGTTTCACATACCACTTTAAGCAGATGACTTCCATTTTGTATTTCTAGATTGGACTCTTGTAATCACAGGCTTGTATTCCTAACTGCTTTCTAGATATCTCCATTTGGTGGCTTCACAGATATCTTAAACTCAGAATATCCAAACCTTCTATGCATTACCTTCTTCACAAATCTATGTCTCCCCCCCTTTATTTCCTGTGACAGTGAGTGGAGCTCTCATTCTCTTGCCTACTGCAAACGGGTTTTCCCTTCACAACTCAACTCTAATCAGTTACAACTTCCCCTTCACTCTGCCTCCCAGATGCTCTGCAGGTTTGTCCCCTCCGTTCCTCATCCTTTGCCATGGCTCTAGTTGAGACCTTCTATTTGTCTTCGAGAATCTAGGGCATTGCCACATTGCTTCTGGCCAACTGATTCGACATATAGTCTCCAAGCAAGTTCTTCTCAAATTTAAATCCTGCGAACAATCATCCAATGGCTCTCTTTGTTCACTAGTCAAGCCCAAATCCTTGGGGTGATTACAAAGCACTTCCCCATCTAGTCCCCATTCACCCTTCTAGGTCAATCTATAGCAATGTCCCACCACAAAACCAACGTTCTAGCTTCCCTGAGCAGTTTACCTGCTTGGCACATTACCACATATACCTGCTTTCTTAGTCCTCTGTGTCAATGTCCTTTGTCTGGAATGCCCTTTCCCCTTGTTCACCTGGGAAAAGCCCACTTCGTCGTCTTTGAGACCCAGCTCATGCCTTTCTCTCAAACAGCCCCCGAATTCCCCAGACAAGCCAAGGGGCCTTTTTCCTAGTCTTCCGAGAGGTTCCTAGGGGATGTGGCTATATTAATACTTTCCACATTGTGTTGTTTATATTTCCCCTCCAGACTGTGTGCCTTGAAGGCAGGTATCGATGTCTTATTTATTTTTTAATCTCCCAGTCCCAATACCTAGCATTCAACAATATTTGTTGAATGGATGAAAAATTGATGCTTGGATAAAAAAATTAAAATGAAATAAATTTACTAAACCTTATTCTTAAAGTGCAAAAAAGTAACTGAAGAAAGCCCATGTGTGCATCCTGCTCTGTGTTGTACAGAGATCAGGGACACAGGCGCTGGCCAGGAAGGCGGGGAAGGAGCCTTCTGCTTGAGCTAGTTCCATGATATTCAGAAACTTAAGGCTCCTTTTCTTAAACTAGGAAGGAACAGAGCAGGGTGCAACTTGAAAAAAAATTTTTTTCACTTGCTTTCACTCATTTGCAATTTTTCCTCATCTTAACTAGTTTAAGATCATCTAGTCCCCCTCAATAAAAACTAATAATTGCCACCAAATAAATTAAAGATGAGAAAACTAAAAATAAATGTAGAAACTGGAAGAGACTATTAATGAAGATCAAAGTGGGCTGTGTATCTAAATGAATTTCACTGACTGGTTTGGGGGACGGGTTAATAAAGATGTTAATAGTAACTCCCCAGGGGCTTTGGGCAGTGCTCAGAGTGCAGTGGTAATGAGCCCAATCAGGGTTCACAGCTTGGAGAGCGCCAGTGGCTTCATTAGCTGGAGCAAGGGGTGGGGGTGGGGTGGCTGCTGGAGTCTCAGGGTAGGAACTCCACTCACAGCACAATCCAGAAGCACGTCGCCAATCTCACAGATTCCAAAATCCAGTCGGGGTGGAAGGACATAATCATTTAGAAATGGACTTGGAAAATTGTTCTGAGCTGGTCCCCAGTCTGGGTCATTGTTCTGTTACCAAATCATTATAGTTGCACTTTGATGGCTGGAAGGTAATGTGGCAAACTGTCAGAGCGCTGCCTTGGAGTCCAACAGACCTGGATGTTCTGGGTCACCCCCTCCCTGGCGAGGTGACTCCAGGCAACACACACATCTCCCTAAGCCTCAGCTCTCTCCTCTCTACAGTTGGGATGAGAACACTGTCCTCATCTGATAGGGCTGTTGTCAGTCAGAGTAGAACAGTGTATGTAAAGTGCCTAACTCATAGTTAGTGCTTAACAACAGTGGTTATTATTATCCAGTAATAAGGTGAATGATAAGTTACATATGCTTTCTCGGCAAAGCAGGCAGAACAGGTCCTTATTTATGTTTTTATTTATTTCAGAGAGGAAGGGAGAGAGAGAGAGACAGAAACATCAATGATGAGAGAGAATCACTGATTGGCTGCCTCCTGCATACCCTCTTCTGGGGATCAATCCTGCAACCCGAGCATGTGCTCTGACTGGGAATTGAACTGTGACTTCCTGGTTCATAGGTCGATGCTCAACCCCTGAGCCATACCAATTGGGCCAGAACAGGACGTTTAGAGAGTACAATGGGAACTAAAACCCAGGTTCTCTAACTTCTAGTCATTGATTTCATCCTATATAATAAAAGCGTAATATGCTAAATGTCTGACCGATTGGCCACTATGACATGCACTGACCACCAGGGGGCAGACGCTCCGGTAGGTTAGCTTGCTGGTTGGGTCCAGCCAATCAGGACTGGGCAAGAGGGCTGGACATGCCCTGGAGCCCTCCTGCAGTCCCTCCCCAGCTGGCCGATCCCATCGGCCCCAATCAGGACTGGGCAAGATAGCCCTGATCAGCCCCGATTGCTGGTCAGGCCGAGGGACCCCACCTGTGCATGAATTCGTGCACCAGGCCTCTAGTTTAACATATATAGTTAGTGACTTTATGTGCCAGTTAGGGGCCATGTGTAAAATACTAGAAACACTAAAAGGGGTCAGGTGTGCTCTGTAGAAAACTTCAGCACTCTTTCCACTATGCCATGCTTTGGGTGAAATCAATAATGATGACACTAATGTTATCTGTGATTTAGTCGCCCTTACGTACCCATTACATAGCATGTAGATAATAAGGGCCCTCCCAGGGAAGAGGCCCGAGGCTATAGAGTGGACAGGCATCTCACCACAGCTCGGGGCAGGGAGAGAAGCATGCCGGTCCATGGGAGAGTTGATGCTCTTAGTTAAAACCTCCCTTCCCAGTGCCTGCCCCCCAGTCCAGCCCACTGAATATCTCCATAACTCCCTTGGCTAACAGGTCGGGTGACTGAGGGAATGCCAATCACAACAAACACACAGAGACTTGCTCAAAACCCTTTGAGCCCAAAGCATGGTAGCTCTTTAGCATCCCAATAGAGACAAGGGTCATTTTAGATTGTAATCATCATCTGTCCCACCGTAGTGACCGACGAAGCAAAGCTTCACTGGATTTCAGGTCAAAAGAAAACATTCCGAGAGAAAGGCTAGATGAGCTCGCTGATAATGCTGTCTGGTGTCAGCCTGCCTGTTATTTCCGCCCCTGTTATTTCTTGCTTCCACCTGGTGGTCAAAGGTTGAAAAAGCAGGCGTACTGAAAAGGACTAGGTGTGAGCAGGCTCCATTGCCTATGCCCACAGTCCATAGGAGTCTGCGTCCCTGTAGGGCTTTTAGTACCGCTTTCCTGCCTTTAGATCTCTACTGAGTTCCTTGAGTGGAAAATCTCTCCCTGTGCAGCCTTCTTCACCGGGGCTGGGAGGACCGGGTAATCCCGGATGCGTCCCTGCCGCTGAGCTCATGCCACAAATCAGGCATGATTTTCAGCAGATATTCCTTTAACAGTCTGAAGGCCTCTGTGGACTCCATTCCCTTCTCAATGGGAAAGAGCATCAAAGAGACAGGAATGAGATGCTTTGCACGCACATCAGGAACTAATTGCCAATTTGGCAAATGCATCGCCTAATGTCATGCACTGTTATTTCTAAATCCTCTCCTGTCCTTGACCCCAGGATCTAGATGTAAACTTGGAACCATTAGTGAAGAAGGATAAAGTCTTCTGGTGCCCCAAATGGAATTGAGAGGGATTTAAGCTCGGCGCTTTTGAGTGTGGTGAAATGAACCCAGCAGTACATTAATGCCAGGATTTGCACTCACACAGCATGAGTGCTTTCAGAAACCGTGTTTAGGGAAGCAAACAGAGCCACGGCAGACCCTTTGAGTGGAGCAAAAGAAGCTGGATGAAACAATCAATGACACATTAAAAACCACAACTGGGCTGCAATCATGTGGCAGGAAAAAAGTTTCTCTTTATCACAGGATCTCTGCGTCTAATGAGATGGCGACTGGCAACCTCCAGGGCAGTGAGGCCTCTGTTTACTTTAGCTGAGAAATGTCTAAATATTTAGTTGAGTCTTTTTAAAAGCCTTACACAATTCTGTGGCAAACCCGTCTCTAAGGTATGATCTTATGAGCTCTAGATTGCCATTGGAAAACCTATGTAGAGGAAATTTGGAAAAGCCAGAAGATGAAACACACAAATGTGGCCCTGGCTGGTACGGCTTAGCTAGTTGGAGCGTCATACCGGAGGCTGCAGGTTGGATTCCGGTCGGAGCACATACTGGAGTCACTGTTTCTCTCACCTCTCTCTCTCATCTCTCTCTCTCACCTCTCTCTCTCGCTCTCTCTCTCTCTCTATCTCTATCTCTATCTCTCTCTCTCTCCCATCAATATACATATCCTCAGGTAAGGATTTTTTTCTTAAAGCACAAATGTTAACTTATTTTTTAATCTCAAAATTAACTTTTTTTTTTAAAATATATTTTATTGGTTTTTCACAGAGAGGAAGGGAGAGAGATAGAGAGAGTTAGAAACATCAATGAGAGAGAAACATCGACCAGCTGCCCCCTACACATCCCCCACCGGGGATGTGCCCGCAACCCAGGTACATGCCCTTACCGGAATCGAACCCGGGACCTCTCAGTCTGCAGGCTGACGCTCTATCCACTGAGCCAAACCGGTTTCGGCAAAATTAACTATTTTTAATGGCCTCCAAATACTTCATTTAGAACAAAACTCCTTATCAGTTAATACCTTCTCTTATTGATTCTACATAGTTCTCTACTTTTTATCTGTGCTTTACTCCTCTTGGTTCCAGTTGGGCCTAAAGTACTTGACACTCAAAAGGGAAGGGACTCCTGAATTTTTTTTTTCTTGGGGCAGGGGGAAAGGGAACTTTGTAGAAATGTCCACAGGGGCCCACCCTTTCCATTCACACTACTGTTGTGCATTAGCAGATGTTAGCTAAGACCAATATCCAGTTTGCTCTGAGCTTCTGTGGTCTTCTGTGCCACAAGCCCAGCGCTTCACAGTTACGGCATCCGTTGGGGTTTTCCCCTTTTTAGACTTTCTGAGAGAATCCCCTCTAGCATGCTGTCCGTTACCATTGCTTCCTGCGGACTCTTATTAAGGATCACAAAACTGCCCCCTTCCCCCACCGCAGGAGGCCAGCACAGCCCCAGCTCCCGCCAGTTTGATTAATGTGTCTTGGCTAATTGTGTGAAGGCTGGCAGGCCTTTAGCAAGTGTGACCAGCTCATTGTTCAGCCAATCACGGGCGCCTCGGTTAGCATGTGAAAAGGGGGTGTGTTGCCAGGGGAGGGTGAGTGTTCTGGCGGCTGAGTCAAAGGAGGAGCATTTTGGGGGGTCACAGAGTAACACCCACTTCTTTGAGGGGATGTTACTATGCTCTACTAAACCTGTAAACCTCGTACTCAAAGCACTTTTTTTCTCCTCCCTCTTTTTTCAAGGAGATCTTTTTTTCCCAGGGTGCGAGCAGGCGAGACACTGGCTACTCTGCAGATGGAGTTCACGTTCCAGGGTTTTTAATATTTCACTTTTATATTTCTGTTAGAGAATGATCCTGCTGAGAGTCTGGGAATCCATGCTCGTCAGAACCCCCTCACTGACACTTGGATATATTGCTCTGAAAGCTATCCCAGGAGAAAAGATTAAACAAAAAAGAAAAAAAGAAAAGAAAGAAAGCCTACTTTTCAAAGGCTACTTCTTAATCTGCCCACATCAAAATAAGACAACTGGCCCTTTGAAGTAGAGGACACAGAGTTCTCAGCCAGCTTGCTTACAATGGGGGTGGGGGAGAGGGACGGAAGGAAGGAAGAAGGAAGGAAGGAAGGAAGGAAGGAAGGAAGGAAGGAAGGAAGGAAGGAAGGAAGGAAGGAAGGGAGAGAAAGAGGGAGGGAGGAAGCAAAGAAGGAAGGAACGGAAAGGGAAAAAAGAAGGAAGTAAGGAAGAGAGAGAGAGAGAGAGAGAGAGAGAGAGAGAGAGAGAGAGAGAGAGAGAGACCAGCCTCTAAAATTATGCACCTCTTCCATTGCCCCGATTTAATCAGGCACAACAGCCTGAATTGAGGGCTAGAATACCTGCAACCCTGCTCACCAGTGTCCCTAGAAGACAGGTAACTGCTCAGACAGATCCGCCAGCGGGCCGGGTTTTGTTTGTGTTAACCTACACACAGAGGGACTGTGTTGTCTTCCTAGACACAGTCCAGACATGGCCGGGAAATGGCAGAGTGGGCGCAGATGGAAACTGGAGGATTCGCCAAGTTCTGAGCTCTTTGGCTCCCTCAAAATTGTGGTGCCAGCTGAGTTAAAAGTTTGGGGTCCTTACTACAACTTAGAACAGAAAGGAAAACAATGGAAAGCTCATCCAGAATGGTGTCCACACTTCTGCTTGGTGACATTTTTCTGGCTCTCATCCCCTCTCCTGGCCCCTTAGTCATTGGAGTACAAGGGCATGAAGCAGCAACAGCAGCTCAGAGGGGGGTGGGGTTGCTAGGGAAGGGGGTTCAGAGAGACTTGTCGATTCACAGAGGGGGTGTTCCTGGAACACAGAGGTGGATGACCCCTTTAAAACATAGTCCTTATGATTGAGTCATTGATGGTATTGGTCCCAGACCCAAGAGAAGCTGGACTGTTAAGATGTACAGATAGGGGTTTATATCTTGGCTGTGGCTAAGGCTATAACTCTCGTCCTTCCACAAGCTCTGCCCACAGCCACTCACTGCTCAAGCCCATGGACACAGGGCTCACACATGAGCACCCTGCCCCTCAGAAGGAGAGCTGGGGAAAGGGTGTGGACGAGTAAATACAAACCCACGCTCTTAAGCAGCCAAGAACGAACCCAGCACCCAGCACAGCAGAGAGTAGGTGCTTAAAATGGTTGGGCTCATCTGAATTACACTGAACACTTCCTAGAAAAACAATGCAAAGTCTGAACCCCATTGATGCTGAATCTGGAGATTTCTCTCCAGAAATAAAAAAAATTGCACATGACTTTGAAACGACAGCAAAATGAAAGATGTCACATATTTCTCACTGTTTTATTGGAACCCCAGTTACCTTATTTAGTCCAGAATCTGGCAGGGGAGCATTTGGCCAAGTTCCTATCATTGTTGTTCTCAACAAGGCCTTCTGTACTGAGAAGCTGTTTATTGCCTGAACCAACCTGAAACCCAAATGTTTGAAGTTTGGGGAAACATCACATGCTCACTGTGGCAGCTTTGTATCAACATTACCCAAATTGTTTTCTATAACCCATCTGTGACCCTAAACTCTGCCTGCACCCATGGCAGAAAACTGGGGGTGGGGGTGGGGTCCCATTTTCACCTGGAGGAGAGCGTATAGGCGGGGTGAAGAGAGGTATGGGCAGGGTCGGAAAAGACGAAAGCCAGACTCCCCTAGAAACCATGGCGAGAAGCCTGTTCTTTTCTCTCTCTATCTCAGACCAAAGGCAAGGCCCTGTGGCCAGACAGCAGCATTTTTCTCAGGTGCCAAACTAGCAAAATGGTTAGAAATGGTAACCTATGTGTGAGTGACCCTAAAGCCATTTAGCAATGCCTACGACCATTCACATAAAGCTGAAGTGACTTTATGGTTTGTCTTTAGCTTGCTATAAGGTTTCCGTCATCCTAGTTAGTTCAAGATCTCTGATCCCCGTGGATAGCTGTTTGAGCAAAAATAGTAGATGCTGCAGAAAGAAAACCATCCCTAGCCTCCACTGTCCAGTGTTTTTCTCTTTAACCACCCTTTCCATCCCTCTCCAGCGTCTTGCTCTCAGGAAGCTCTTGCAGGATAAGCTCATACCAATGTTCACAGTGACAACAGTTTGGAAAAAAAAAAATCCATTTTTAGTCATGGGGCACTGTAAGACTATGAAGACGAGAAAATGTGACTTGAGCCACATTCACCCTAACCTGTCCTTCTCTGTGCATATCTACCTCTCCTTCCATCCTGGCAGCAGGAGTCCAGCTCTCATGTGCCATTCTTGCTCCTCCAGCATCGGATACATCCCTCCATCCTATAGCTCACCGCTTGGCTCTGCCCTTCTGTCTCTACATCTTTGATGTGACAACTGGTTAATCTGTCCCCTCTGCCATGGTCTTGAGACCATTCCTCACAGACCTCCCCCGTGGACAACACTTCTAACACTTCCATATCCACCCTAGGAGCTAGTCTTGGAAGACCAAATACATGACAGAAAATGACCAATTGGTAAACTCTTGTACAATCTAGACACATCTTAGCTGTCCTGCCCAAGGCCTAATGAGCCAAATGGGTTTCTACTCCCCCTCTGTTGTAGAAGCATAGAAATCCATGACAGCCCTGGGCTCAAAAGTGACACTATCTTTGTAGTTGCTTCCTTTGGCACTTGTGTATTTGGAAATGGATGTGGAATCCACAGTAACAGTCATTTCAAATGCTCATTTGGTTTGCTACTTGTGGTTTACAGAGCTCGAGAACTAATCTAACCTTAACTACTATTTCAGTGTCCTCCCCGTAAAAGGATTAGTCAGGGAATTCAAGAACCTAAAAATGTGTCTAGACCTATCTCCCCTGTTGAGTTAACAACAATAGAACACACTGTGTACCTAAATCTCTCACACTGCTAATTCCCAGCGCATTCCAAAGCTCAAATCAAATGTTACCTGGATTGTAGTTAGGTAGTTTGGAAACTCCAGGCCACGTGTCCTCAGTAGGGACTCCCAACACCTACGCAAAGCCAAAGAAAGAAAAGTTAGGGGAGACGTGAGGCGGATGGAGCAGGTGTAAAGACATGAAGGACAGATCAGGCAAGAATTAGACGGGCGTAGGTCACATTACACCAGCTGATGTATCCAAGAAAGAAACTTTTGTTTTTCCCTATTTGTAGCTGTATGGGCAAAACTAGTATATTCCTGTGGTCCTGTTATGGTTAATTTTATGGGTGAACTTGGTTGGGGCAAGGGACACCCAGATAGCTGGTAAAACATCTTTTCTGGGTGTGCCTGTAAGATGTTTCAAGAAGAGATTAGCATTTGAATCAGTGGACTGAGTAGAGGCCCGTCCTCACCCACCTGGGAAGCATCATCCAACCCATTGAGGGCTCCAAGAGGAACAAAAAGGTGGAGGAAGGGCATGATCTCTCTCTTCTTGAGCTGGGATGTCCGATTTCTCCTGCCCTCAGACATCAGTGCCCCTGGCTCTCGGGTCTTCAGACTCAGATTTATCACCGGCAGCCCCCGCAGTTCTCGGGTCCTTGGCCTCGGACTAAATTATAGCAGAACCACTGTCTTTTCTGGTCTCCAGTTTGCAAATGGCATATTTCAGCCCTATGACTGCATGAGCCAATTCCAACAATAGATCTCCTCTTATAGATCTCTAGATATCCTATTGGCTTTGTTTCTCTGGAGAATCCTAATACAGGTCCTGAGCTTGTGTCTTCACTAACTCACTTGTTCTGAAGCAGATCATACAGCCTTGCTTGAAGTCATATCCTCATCATTAAATATCTATTGCAGGACCAACATACATTAGGATGCTATGTTGGGAGCTGGGATATAAAGAAGCAGGAGGGATGCCCCTTTGCCTTACATTAAAGAACTATATATATATCCAACAGGAGGCATTGACAGCCTACATTATGCCCCAGCCTGGCGTTCAGCTGTTCCACAATACGCTCAAATTAAAAGGGTTCAGATTACTGACCTTGAGGCAGTGGAATGTTGGCTAAAAATGATCCCCAGCCCAACCCCAGTCCTTTCTACCAAATTCATCTCATTTGCTTGCATTTTCTGTGGCCCAACAGCTTGGAGTCTGGTATTTGGATTTTAACTGGTGGGTAGTAATAGTAACAACATCACTAAAGAAAACCTCCTTTGTACTTCGGCTTACCAAATTAAAGCTCTAGTTTTGAATTAATGGGAAAATAACAGTCCTTGGGAATACAACGACAAAACATTTCAGATTTGGGATGGTGATGTTTCTGAGTTTCCTTATAGGTATCGCCTTATCATTTTTTAAAAAAAGATAATCATAAAAGCCCAATGTTAGTTATATCTGGGTGCTAGAATAACACTGTTTTTATAAAATGTTAGTAAAATACTAATAGCTTTTATTACACCATTACAATATAATTCTTCTTAGAAGCATTTCTTACAGAAAGAGGCTACAGAATCCATTTGTAAAATGCTGGACAGAGACAGTAAGAAGTCAACTGCCCAACAAGTGGCTGATGATCATCAATGAGGAATCCAGAACCTTAATACCCACCGGCTTGCTGACCAGGACTCTGGCAGGAAAGTACATTTTGTGGTGCCTGTTAAGCTTGTCCTCGAACAAAAGACACCAAAGTGCTATTTTCCCTCATAGAATGAAAAATCACACCACACAGCAAAATCTTCTTTCTTTGATCCATTCCCTAAACAAGCTGAAAAGCTACTGGGAGGATTACAGGCGTCTCCTATCAACCACCTGAGCCCAAGGAGCGCTAAAGGTCCTGAATCCATTGTGAAAAACGAACTGGACTACTTCTACTTTTGTAGGAGTGGGCAGGAGGATGGGAAGCTAATTCCTCATTTTTAACCTACCATCATGTGCATTGGATGCTTATGGCACAGAGGTGCACGTAAACCAGTGGATGTGACTCGCAGATAGCCATACATCTTCTGTTAACGGGCAAAGTACAATGAAAAGAAAGCAAAGATAATGAAGAGAAAGCAATAAGGGAAATAAGTAACAACCACATCCATATTTTTCTGAGGCGAAAGTTACCAGAATGGTTATTTTGTATTATGTTTACTTAAATCAGCAAAATGGATACCAATAATGTTTATTGTGTTAAAAGCTGTAAGCTTGAGATTTTAAACGTTTAAACAAAATTCAATATCCTTTATTTGGAAATTTGATGCTGAGTTTCTATTTGAAAGTTATTAAATTTGTTTTCACTTGAGAAAATTACTAAATCTCCACTTCAGTCTGGGAAACTGAAAACCAAAAATTGTTGATTTACGCCCTCCCTAAAGGCTCCTAAAAAGGCAGCTAGTGAGTGCTATATTTGAAAACAGTGGGCTGCAGGGGCTGTTTTCTGCCTTTGTTGGAATGGAAACTGAAGGCATTTTGATTAATGGATTCAAGGTCTGCATAGTTTGTTTTATTCTGATTTTAGAACCACAGCTGGGATTATTTGCTAAAACTGTTTATTGAAAGAATTAGGTCCCAGAAAGCCAGTGACAGCTATTCAGATGTGAACACACACACACACACACACACACACACACACACACACACACACACACGCACACTTCAGAAAGATGGTAAAAGAAAAATTCAGGACTTCTCATAATGTCTTTATTCCTAAGAGTGAGACCTCAGGATAAATGTAGAGGAAGGTTGTGTGTAGAGACAGGGAGATTTAGAATGGACACGTTGCTTTCAAAGAAGCCATTCCTACATCCACTCTCGTAGACTGGAAATGGATTTCCTATTCTCATTTGGGTAGACCATATTTAGTAAAACATAAGTTCAGGAACTATTTGTAATGTTTACGTTTCTAACCCGCCTGAGATGTAGTAGCAGAAAGACAACACACTGCTGAATGGGGTGACTTTTCCACTTTGTCCCCAGAGTGTGGAGCTACAGCTGGGATAAATGTCAATGATGACAAAACCATTGTCCTCCTTTGGCAGGACCAGGTAGGAATGAGACATAATGAATCTGACCTCCTGCTGCTCACAAAGTATGGTGAGGCACTATGGAACTGTATCCTTGGTCAGTACAGATCAAAAGTCAACAATGAGCTATGCAAGTTGACAAACTCGATAAAAACTACCTGGGTGGGTGGTGGAATCAGATAAACAGAGAAGAATATTATGATTTTAAATGATGGGAGCTACAAGATTCTTCTTGTTCAAAGAAGTCACAACTTCATGGAATCAGAAAATCAAATACAAGTGGTCCCGGACTTACTATGGTTTGATTTATGACATTTTCAGCTTATGATGGGTTTATGGGGAGGTAACCTGTCATAGGTTGAGAAGCCTCTGTAACATGTATGACGCTGGAAACCCAGGGAGGTCAGTGATGTGAGTTGCTCTCCCTCATAACCTGAAGTTAGAGCTCGGTTCCGAACTCACGTCTTCTGACTGCAGGCCAGTGGTATTTCTAATATGGTCACTTGTTTTAAATTTGCAATGAGTTCTCATAAATGTCAAAATAAAGTCCCGTTGGTTGACTGTAGTGTGATAAAGACAATGGTAGACATGAACATGGCTTTCTGGGGAGGAACTATTTGTCAAGACATGTTTGTTTTTGCTGTTAAGACATGTTTGTTTTGGTACTTAATGTCCAGGTTCAAGTGCAAATTCTTTCACTTACTGAATTACCAGACACATCTTCAGATGGCCAGTGTCAGTCAGCGAGCGAGGCCAGTCCTGGAAACTTGAACCAATAACTAGAGAGCCACTGGGTCCTGGGAAATGTCTAGCCCATTCTTTCTGTTCTGTGATATCTAAGTACTTCCTCTACTGGGGACAAGAAGTAAGACCACACGGAGGAACAACGAGGCTGTATATCAGGAAAGGCTTTCCCGCACTTAGGTGATTGAAACATCTCTCCAATAATAATTTATCTGACAGGGAAAGGCAGCAGATATTTCTTGAGCACTTTTGGTGCAGGAAACTTGCTATGCATCTGACCTTATGGAATTCTGACAGAAGGCTAGGAAGTCATGACTGCCAGTCCCATTTAACAAGTGAGCAAACTGAAGCTCAGAGGAGCTACACAGCCTGCCCACATTTGTTTAGCTAAAAAGTCGCTAGAATTCAAACCCTGGTTTTACGGCTTTAAAGCTATTATTATGTTAAGCTGCTTCCAGCTTAGAGGATGTTTTGGCACCAGTGATGTTGTTTGAAGAGAAATAGCATTTATCGGTCTTGCAGGGGAGCTTGGAGAGAAGAAAAAAAAATCAATATTTCCTATGTTGCTCCATAATAGCCCCCATATATCAAAAAGAAAATTTTAATGGCAGTAATTAATCTCTATAAAATGTCTTAATTTCTCAAAGCACATTTTATTTTAGCCAGAAGACAGTGTCTTCTGGGTCATGAATTTCTAGCACGAGACTGGCATAGAATTTCTTCATTGAGGTGAGACAATAACTTTCCAGAAGTGGCAACTAATTATTTTCCCCTTTCCCCAGTGTTCCCTAAAGTTTTCCGCACCTTTAGGTGTGTATTAAAGATAATTTCTAGTATGGCCAGTGTGGCTCAGTGGTTGAGCGTTGACCTATGAACCAGGCGGTCACAGTTTGATTCCTGGTCAGAGCAAATGCCTGGACTGTGGGCTTGGTCCCCAGTAGGGGGCGTGCAGGAGGCAGCCAATCAATGATTTTCTCTAATCATTGATGTTTCTCTCCCTCTCCCTCTCCCTTCCTCTCAGAAATCAATAAAAAATATATTTAAAAAACACACAATGAGATATCACCTCACACCTGTCAGAATGGGTATCATCAGAAAATCAACAAACAACTTTTGGCAAGGATGTGGAGAAAAGGGAAACCTCATGCACTATTGGTGGGATTGCAGATTGGTGCAGCCACTATGAAAAACAGCATGGAGGTTCTTCAAAAAAGTGAAAATGGAACTGCCTTATGACTCAGTGATTCCACTTCTGGGTACATATCCAAAGAAACTCAAAACACTAATTTGAAAGAATACATGCACCCCTATGTTCACTGAAGTGTTATTTACAATAGCCAAGATATGGAAGCAAAATAGATCCAGAGACAAAGAAGAATGGAACAGAATCTCAGAGGGAAGGCAGGGGTGGGTGGTGGGTGGGGAGAGATTATCTGTATATATGCATAACCCATAGACACAGACAATAGTGAGATGAAGGCCTGGGAGGGCGGGGTGGAGCGGTCAATGGGAGAAAAAAGGGACATCTGTAATACTTTCAACAATAAAGATAAATTTTTAAAAAAGATATGGAAGCAGCCCAAGTGTCTATCAATAGAGAGTGGATAGGCAATGAAATATTACTTGGCTATATAAAAGAATAACATCTTACCATTTATGACAGCATGGATGAACCTGGGGGGTATTATGCTAAGTGACATAAATCAGTCAGAGAAACACAAATACCATATGATTTCACTTGTATGTGGAGTCTGAAGACCAAACTAAATGAGCAAACAAAATTGAAACAGACTCAGAGACACAGAGAACAGACTGATAGTCGCCAAAGGGGAGGAGTTTGGGGGAACTGGGTGACAAAGGTGAAGGGATTAAGAAGTACAAATTGGTAGCTACAAGAGAGTTATGGAGATGTAAAGTACAGCACAGGAAATGTAGTCAATAATATTGCAATAACCATGTATGGTGCTGGGTGGGTACTGGAATTGCCAGGGAAATCACTTTATAAAGTATATGATTGTCTAACCACTATGCTGTACACCTGAAACTAATACAAAATAATATGGAATGTAAATCATAATTGAAATAAGCTTAAGAATAAAAGAAATGGAACCACACACGCAAAAGCACCTTAACATCTTAGGCATTTGGTTTTGGAAGAACATGATAAATACTGTATTTCTCTCACACGAACATGCTAGGCCTTCGTTTCCATTGGAGTTCCATGACAATTTAGTGCCTGTCTTCAGCTGACAAAGATTCAGGGCCAGACATAGAGTAGAATTCGAGCTGGGGGTGGCCAGGCAGAAATGTGCTTAAGTAGGAACGGCAGAAATCGCCCCAAGAAACCGAGTCTATAGTAATAGGGTGCAGGTGGATTCATGGGATGTTACAGAACAACAGGGGTTTCTGGACACTCATTCCCAAGGTACTTATACTATTGCAAATACCAGTCTCCATGACCTTAACATGGAGCTTCATATCTCAAAGCAGACGGGCTGCGTCATTCGTCTCAAAGGCAAATTTGATTTAAAGTTTGAAACGCAGATATTTCTTCTTCCTAAGAGGAATTCTTCTCTTACCTCCCAGATCTTCTCCAGCTGTTCAAAGATGCTGGTAACCCCAGGAAACAAAGGTTGACCCTGGAACATTTCAATAAAGATGCAGCCGGCACCCCTAGTAAAAGAAATAAGAGTCAACAGACCGTTTCAAGGAAACCAGACCTGCAAAACTGAACTACTAGCATTTCTCCTCCCAGGAAATATTTTGGGGACAGTTAAATAGAGGCCACATGCTTTTATAAAATCTTGGGCAAAATAATAAAAGTCCCTTTGTCAACCAAAACATAAGAGCAGCCTGCAGCTTTTTGTTAAACTGGAATGCAACCAGCATTTAGGAACACAGTATAGGGAGCAAACATTCTGACTCCTTCAAGCTCATTAACTGTCCATTTTATGAGAGGAGGGAAAGTTCTAAACCTCCAAACTGAACGCTTTCTTCCACTGAACCTAAGCTGCTGTCATTGTAAGAGGCACCACTATTGTGTGTGCTATTAAGAAACAAAACACCTGGGAGTTAAACTACGACATGCTCAGAATGTGGCCTTTATACCTATTGAAAGGGCCGCTATACACTTAATTAGACAGATTATCTCATCATATGTCGTACTTGTACATGCAAAAACTGGGACATCAAGTGAAAGACATTGGTTTAGGTGTTCCTGAAACTTTTTTCCACATTGAGCATTTGACTCAGACCCTTTGATGTCTATGTTTATCCATGGTATCGCCCTCGACATCAGGAGTTTGATGACACAGCATGTCTTAAAATAATCCATTAAAGAACGAACAGTCACTGGTGCTGGGCTCCCGAGCTGACCTTGCAGTTACGTAGCCTACTTCTATGTCACCTTTTTACAGAGGTGACTCCTGCTTGAAGAATGTTGCTAAACACGTCTGATTCACTCTCTTTCCACAACCGTTTGGTTCTTGGGGGAGGGAGAGGGAGGGAGGGGGAGCTCTTCTGTCAGCAAGATTCTTCCTAGTCGCTGACACTCATGCTGCGAGGCCTGACGCTGGCATATTTGATGTTCACACATGTGCAATGGCAACTACAGTGCAGCCGGGCTGATGGCTACGGTCAGATGCTGCTGACTATAAGCCCCATGCTGATTTAAGGTGCAGCAAGAGTGTGCGTCTGAAAATAGGTTAAATGGGGTGAAACATGTTTCCTTTCCTATGTAGTCAAATGAGAGAGTCGTTGTTGAGACAGACCAAGAAGTATGATTTATTTGGCTAATAATGCAGACTTTTCTTCTTATAGTCTCTGGGTGATAAAAACGGCTCAGTGGACAGATTACAGAGATTCTCCCCACGGTCCAATACTTTGGCTCCAAATCCCTTTCACCATAACACACACTTCTGCAAACTCCCTGAACCAGCTTGACATTTTTTGGCCTGGCATGATAAAGGATATATAAGTAAAGCATTTTATTACAAATCATCATATTATTAAAGATTCATATTAAATATGGTCTTTAATATTATTCATATGTATTTATCCCATGTGATAAATTTTTACTTTTTCCATCTGACTGTAGGCACACGCTATTTAATTTACTTTAACTTGGGTAGGAGAAAGCAGATTTCTTTTTCTTTTCTTTTTTTTTAATCCTCACCCAAGGATATGTTTTTATTGACTTGAGAAACAGAGAAACATCAGTGTGAGAGAAACGCAGCAATCAGTTGCTTCATGAGCACATCCTCTCTGGGGTCAAACCTGTCAGGGAATCGAACCCTGGGGTGTGCAGGGTCATGTTCTATCCAACTGAGCCACACCAGCCAAGGCAGACGATTTCTTGATAAACAAGTTTAAGAATAATTTTTATCCTGTGTCTGGTTCACGCAAGAAGTAATTTTGATAGAAAACACAGATTTATAATTAAAAATTGTAAATTTTTTATTGATTCATAAAGTATACAGTAGAGGATTATGTATGGAATAGCACATCGGGTAAATGGCCTCCACGGCTTTGCCGGCACATATGCAAAGCCATGGTCTTCATTGGTCTCCATTGTCCCTGCTCCTGGGCCATAATTGGTACTTGGTAATGCTTATCAAATTGAAGGGATTGAAATCAAAGGGCAACAGATATTAGAATCAGATTCAATAAACCAAGTAAAATTAGGCTTTTATTTTTTGTTGTTGTTGTTGTTAATGCTCACGCAAAATTCAAATCTTGCGTGAATTTTGGGACACTATATATATATATATATATATATATATATATATATATATATTTAATATATAATTTAATATATACATTAAATTAAAATCTAACTGTATTTTATTATTTCTAAAGAAATATAGACTGTTTTCATGAGCTAATATTGGGTTTGCATTTTAAATAATCAACTGGCTTATTCTTAGACTTTTGTACGTATGTGAATAAAAGCTACCAGATTGAGGTTTGCAAGAAGATTTCTTCCCCCTCTAACAACAGGTTGTTTTTATCCCCAATTTTTAAAAAGTCAATTTGGATATAATAGCCACATATTTACTTTTTAATGATTTTTCATATGTAGGAGACATCTTGATATGTGTTAAAACATCTTTGATCAGACAAATGTAACTTAAGAATTTGGTTAGCTCTAGCTGGTTTGGCTCAGTGGATAGAGCATTGGCCTGTGGACTGAAGGATCCTGGGTTTGATTCTGGTAAAGGGCATGTACTCTCTCTCTGTCTTTTCCCCTCCTTCCACTCTCTCTTAAAAAATCAATGGAAAAAGTATCCTCAGGTGAGGATTAACAAAGAATCTGGTCAGTAATGTCTTGAGTCAAATTTTTAGAACTATTGTCATTTTAAATCTTCTCATTAGCTTGTCTTTAAATATCCACATTCTTTTTTGCTTCTTATCTTTAAAGCAACAGATATATAGGGTGTCCCAAAATTCAGGCAAGAAGTAATTTTGATAGAAAACACAGGTTTATAATTAAAAATTGTAAATTTTTTATTGATTCATAAAGTATACAGTATAAGGTTATGTATGGAATAGGACATCAGGTAAATGGCCTCCACGGCTTTGCTGGCACATACGCAAAGCCATGGTCTTCATTGGTCTTCATTGTCCCTGCTCCAGGGCCATAATTGGTACTTGGCAATGCTTATCAAATTGAAGGGATTGAAATCAAAGGGCAACAGATATTAGAATCAGATTCAATAAACCAAGTAAAATTAGGCTTTTATTTTTTGTTGTTGTTGTTAATGCTCACGCAAAATTCAAATCTTGTGTGAATTTTGGGACACCCTATAAAAGGTATAATTTAAAAACAGTAAGTGGAGAAGACTAGAAATAATGGAAAACTGTCAAATGGTTTAAAATCATTTTGGTTGCTAGCAATGGTCAACTATGAGATAAGCCAACTCAGAAACTGAGCTGGTGAATACCATCCAATGGTCTCCACCTGCCCTAACCCTTCTCTGTGTGTGCTGGCACCGGGGATTAGGAAATCAATGCTCCAGATACACTGGGGGAAATTTCTGCAACCTTTCTCAATTCTTTGGGAAATCTAAAGCTTAGTTTAGCCTTTTAGGACAATGTCTAATGCTTTTAATCCATTGTTGATTTTTTTTAAAAAAACAGGGCCTACCGTTTATATATGACCTTCTAAGGTCTTGAAAGAAGTCCATGTATTTTTTTACCTTTTAGGAGGTGCCTATGACTGTGGTCACCACACATCTAACTGTGGCCCCCACATGCCTGAGATATTTCAGGAATAAGGTCTAGATAACATAACACCACTGCCTAGGAAGAAGGAGTGCCTGAGAGCCCACACTCATCACCACATCCTTTTAATCCAAGAGCCTCCCCAACAATGTGGTTCTACTTGACACCATCTATCTTGTTCTTACACTTGAACTACAATCCCATTTAACCCCTCAAGGGGAGAGTTTGTTACCCTCATTTTAAAAATAGAGAAACATAGACATAAAGAGGATACATGGCTTTTTCAAGATAACAGAATCCACAGAAACTGATTAGAAGTAGAATTGGCATAAAAATCAGGTCTCCTGATTCTTGGTCATTATGCTTTTGCCACCAGGCTCTGAACTATGTTTGGACATGTGTGAGCATGCATGTACAGACGAGTGTGTGTGTGTGTGTGTGTGTGTGTGTGTTTCTCTGAGGACAAGGAGAAAAGACAAAGGATTGACGAGAAGAGCTAGGAGGTGAGGCATGATAGAATATAGGATTCAGATGCGTTGGGCAAGACTGATCTGAGTCTCAGTTTCTTTAACTGTAAAAACTTGTAGAATGATTGGAAAAATCAAATGAGATAGGTATTTGAAAGCACTTCATGTTTCTGTAGACAAATGTGATTATCATTAGAATTATTATTTAAAATATAGTACAGATGATAAATAAAGTAACCCTCAAGGGTAGGGTAACTCCTATTTTGGGGGCCACTAGCTCTTACCATATGTCCAGTTCAGAGGAATATTCAGTGGCTCCCAGCAAGGCATCAGGAGGGCGGTACCAGAGGGTCACAACTTCTGAAGAGTATGTCTGGCTAGGAATGGACTTGGCCCGAGCAAGACCTGACCAAAGGGGAGAAGCACAGAACTCATTGACCTGGGATCTGGAGAGCCACAGTGACACATTCTACCAGGGAGGGTTTAGCTGGCTGAGTAAACAATATTTAAAAATAACACACACTCTCTGGGTGCTTTTAATAAAGCTACTCAACTATCTTAATCCTTGTGCACTTCTTCATCAAGTCCATTTCTCAAAGTTTGGCCGACTTTGCAGCTAGATGTGGCCTTCCTGGCAGCTAAGTGTAATAAGTGACTAAATCTTGCCTGCACAATACAAACAGGAGTGATGTATGAGCTTCCAGATCTCCCTCCTCCCGGCTGTAATAAGAAGGAGGCGGCAGCCATCTTGAAATATGCACCTGGGGCAACACCCTGGGGACAGGGGGTCACAGACAGAAGGAGGGTGCACCACGCACCGGGGTGCCACCTTACACGTTCTGACTGCTCAGCTCAGACGATTATGTGAGAGTAAGTAAGCTTCTAGCATGTTTCTGCCTCTGTAATTCTGGGTCTCTATAACATCGACAGAACTCACTTCATAACCAATACGGCCGCCCTCCATTTCTGCAATCCAGGAATCCCCAGTTAGATAAAGGGTGAGGGTTGCTAATCCAAATTGGTTAGTTTGGTAGGACCTTAGATGAGTCATTTACAAGGACTCCCCTGCACAATGAGAGCACTTTGTCAACCAGCCACTGATCTCACAGAACCACAAGATCTACAGCCGGAAGAATACTCAATAGATGAGTCACTGTGTGGGGCTTGGATAAATGAATGTCTGTTAAATGTTTACGTACATACCCGGATGAAAGCTACTATCTCAGAATAAAGTGCTGCAGCGACAGTACAACTATCTGACATCTGGCAACCAGGGAAGAGCGGCTCCCCAGCTCATACGGAACCAGCTCTTCAACTAATATTTGTTGAGCACTTACTATGGTGCCAGGCACTAGGGATACAACATTAAGCAAAAATGGACCCAGGCTGCCATCATAATGCCATCATAATTGCTGGGGTCCAACCCCAGCAGGTCCAGGGGTTCCCAAAGGCGTAGCCGGAGTCGGCGAAGAAGGAAGGACACAGAGACAGTGTTCAGTTGATCAGCAGCCTAGCCAGGATCTCTAGCAGGATCTCCAGCCAGGATCTCCAGCCAGGTTCTGTGTCCATGTTCTCTTGCTAGGTTCTCCAGCCAGGTTCTCCAGCCAAGTTCTGCTCTGGATCTCCAGCGAAGTTCTGGTTAGTATCTCCAGCCAGGTTCTGTGTCCATGTTCTCTTGCTAGGTTCTCCAGGTTCTCCAGCCAGGTTCTGTCCAGGTTCTCCAACCAGGTTCGGTCACCAGGTTCTAGTCAGGTTCTCTTGCCAATTTCTATAGTCAGGTTCAGTCCAGGATCTTTTGCCATGTTCTCCCCAGCGAAGTTCTTCTGTCTCTAGAGAACGTTCTGTGTAGGTTCTGTGCCTCCTGGTTCTGTCTTCTGAGTTCTGTGTTGTTACATCTGTATTTATACCAGTTGATTCCAATCCTATCAATCTCTATTACAAAGGTTAGGGCGTTTCTTATCTCCATTCCGGGGAGTAAAGATTATGTAGCTTAAGCATGATTGTTCGTAGTTAAAGTGATTAATTACCCGCCTGGCACTTAGTTAAGAGGTTTTATTCCCTCCCTAACTTCAGGGGAAAATCCCTACCTGGGGAAACAACCTTTCTCAGAGAGGAGACCTTGGTTAAAACACATAGTGCCAAGAAGGTGAGCAAACATATTAAGAACAATATGCCATATATGCCAGGTCCCTTGAAACAGCAAGGATGGACCGGCTCCGGGCAAATTCCCCCTTTTTTATTTTTTAAAAGCAGGCATTAAAAAGAAAAACCCCAAATGCTCTCTTGTATCCATTTTAAGAGTAGGATTGGCGCTTTCCGCTATTACCTGAGTCCTGATCTATCACCCCAGGGAGAGCTTGCCAATCCTGCACTTTCCCGGGGTGGAAAGGCTGCAGTGGGGTTAAGGATAAGGCTCCTTGGGCCTACCTCCTCCCATGCCTTTACATTTACCTTTCCTTCCTCAGAAAAGCATGGACATACTTCTTGTATAAAACGTTCTGTCTGACTGGGAGTAACCTTAATTCCTCTGCTAGCAAGCATATGTGTTAAAAGATCAATACAGAGCCATTTCTTTAGACTCAGTATGGCACATCTTCTTAATCTAAAGATCAATACAGAGTCTTCTTTCTTTGGACTCAGTATGGCACATCTTCTCAATCTAAGTTCTGTACTATCCACCTTCTTACCCTACTTATCCTCTATAGGGGGGTCTGTAGCACCCTGGTGGAGTCCTATCCGTCCCGAGTGTGGGGGTTCTCAATGGGCGGGGGGGGGGGGGGCTTACCTAGGGGAATCCTGTTCCAGGGCTTCCCAAAGGTGTGGACGGAGTCGGCAAAGACTATCCACCCTCTTCCTACGGTGGAGTCCTATCCGTCCCGAGTGCAGGGCGCTTACCTAGGGGTCCCTGTTCGGGCACCAGATGCCGGGGTCCAACCCCAGCGGGTCCAGGGGTCCCCAAAGGTGTGGATGGAGTTGGCGAAGAAGGAATGACACAGAGACAGTGTTCAGTTGATCAGCAGCCTAGCCAGGATCTCTAGCCAGGATCTCCAGCGAAGTTCTGGTTAGGATCTCCAGCCAGGTTCTGTGTCCATGTTCTCTTGCTAGGTTCTCCAGCCAGGTTCTCCAGCCAGGTTCTGCAGCCAGGTTCCCTCGCTAGGTTTTCCAGCCAGGTTCTGTCCAGGTTCTCCAGCCAGGTTCAGTCACCAGGTTCTAGTCAGGTTCTCTTGCCATGTTCTATAGTCAGGTTCAGTCCAGGATCTTTTGCCATGTTCTCTCCAGCGAAGTTCTTCTGTCTCTAGGTTCTGTGTAGGTTCTGTCTTCTAAGTTCTGTGTTCTAAGTTCTGTGTCTTGCTGTCTTGTTGCATCTGTATTTATACCAGTTGATTCAATCCTATCAATCTCTATTACAAAGGTTAGGGCGTTTCTTATCGTCATTCCGGGGAGTAAAGATTATGTAGCTTAAGCATGATTGTTCGTAGTTAAAGTGATTAATTACCCGCCTGGCACTTAGTTAAGAGGTTTTATTCCCTCCCTAACTTCAGGGGAAAATCCCTACCTGGGGAAACAACCTTTCTCAGAGAGGAGACCTTGGTTAAAACACATAGTGCCAAGAAGGTGAGCAAACATATTAAGAACAATATGCCATATATGCCAGGTCCCTTGAAACAGCAAGGATGGACCGGCTCCCGGCACATAATGCCCACAGTCTAGTGGAAGAGTCAAAATTGTCACACAAATGAGTGTGTGTGTGTGTGTGTGTGTGTGTGTGTGTGTGTGTGTGATTATAAACTTGATAAGTGCTAAAATGGAAAGATACAGTAATGCTCAGGAGAAATCAGCATCACTTTGGTGGAAATAAAAGCCTCACCTATATAGATACAAAGAGCCTTCATTGCAGGAAGAGTCTATTAGACAATCTGGGGCTTGATCCTGTTGTTCTGGGATATCCTCAATCTACTCTGATAGAATCTGTCTCTCCACCCAGATTTACAGAAACCTACCAAGTACAGTTCACTCTACAAATGTCTCTATATCAAAAAAGGCAGTAGACTAGTAGGGGTTCCCAAGTTTTAGGATCTGACCAGACAGGAGCTTGATATGATCCTAGAGAGCTGCCAATCTCTCCATGTCTTGCCTCGCACTTCCTATATGGTAGTTTGATCTCCTCACAAAGCACCGCTCTCCCTGAGCCTCAACTTTTCAAAGGCCAGGACTCGTCGATGCTTTAAACACGTGTACACAAAAGCATCATTGTTCACAGCCCAGAAAGAGGCTCGAGGGGCAGCTTACCAAAGTCAGCCAGCTTGAGCTCTCCCAGGTGACTGATGAGAATGTTCTGAGGTTTCAGGTCCCTGTGAAGAACGTGTTGGTGGTGGATGTACGCCAGGCCCCGCAAAAGTTGAAACATGAAAAGCTGGAAGGAATGAACACCTTATCTACACAGATTGGAGCCAGTACGTGTGGATTTCTCCTCTAAATCAAAAACAGTCATCCGTAGAATATAGTAAAAGTGCCTCTTGAGAGATAAAAAAAAAAAAAAAGAAAGAAAGAAAAGAAAAAAAAAAGGAGATTTTCTATTCAGAGGGGGAGAAAGTACAAGTAAGTAGACCATGTCCTAAACAAAGGGATTCTGGATTTCCCTGACATCTCATGTCTTTGGTATTGAAGGAATTACCCTTCCTTAAAATCTAGAGTGAAACTTTGAAGTTTCTCTTGGAACACTAGTTATTGATTTAGATTTGAGAGATTTAAATTTTTTTTTTTCCCACCGACAAACTTGGCATGTAAGATCAAAGTTGACCTGGAAATGATATTCTAAGGTTTACAACTGCTTACATTTCCCAAGCTCTCTGATATGAAAGCCTTTTAAAAACACAACACAAGGAGACCAGACTGGGAAACGTATCCTTAGATAGTAAAAGGAAAGAAAGGGACCATTATCTTTTTAAACCTATTTTTAAAGTCTTAGGTTGAAAGTTGAAAATAAGGGAAATATACAGTAGAGATTAAGAGGGAAGAGAGACCAAAAGAAATTAACCGCCCCCCCCCCCAAAAAAAAAAAAAAATCAAGAGACTGAGGAATAAATAGCAGAGAGAAGAAAGAAGAAGGAAAGGGAAACAACAGAAAAAATTCATTCAGGGCCCCAAATTTTAAATGTTGCACATGGTTATAAGGCACAGTAACCAGACATTTTTAGATCCCCACCATTATAGAAGTTTAAGGGGGAAAAGAATGCTCCATTTTCCAAGTGTCTTTTGCTATTTTCCAGCGCCCCTGGCAATTGAGAATTCAAATACCAACAATTAGTGTTTACAAAGACCAATGCCAACTACAAACATGTTCTGACAGTTTAGAAAAGAAAGGACCAGCCCCGGGCTTCCTGTGGACGCAGGCAAAATAGCAGACACAGAGCTGTGTGGATGAATCCACTTTCCCACCACACCTTGGAAAGTAGGAACTGCAGAGATGCTGGGACCTGTACTGATCTCACAATGACTTGGACACACTGGAGCCAAGTTCATGAGCAGCCTGGTCTGACCGAAGCAGGAGCCTTGGGGGGGTTACCTACCACAGCACTCTGTGGCCGTGTAGGTGCAATGCAGATCCCACATCAGTTTCATAAGCCATGTAGGAATGTTAACAATTTCTTGAGCCCTAGCCAGTTTTCCTCAGTGGATAGAGTTGACCTCCAGACTGAAGGGTCCCAGGCTCGATTCCGGTTGGGGGCACGTGCCCGGGTTGCGGGCTTGCTCCCCAGTGTGGGGTGTGCAGGAGGCAGCCGATCAATGATTCCCTCTCACCATTGATGTTTCTATCTCTCTCTCTTCCTCTCTGAAATCAATAAAAATATATATATTAAAAAAAAAAAAAACTTCTTGAGACTCCTACTTCAAATGTTCACTGGTCCTATGAATCTTCCCAAGGCTTTATCTTCTTTGTGCTTCAAATACACACACTATTTACTTTTCCACTCATCAAACCACTACGCTACCGAAACACAAAATTCTTATACCATCATTTAAACCTTCCAATTGGTTATAATATTTATGGAAAAGACAATATAAAAAAAAATCCAACTGAAATCCCAGCTGAAAGATACGTTGCCACAGTCTATGTTTTTCAGTGGGACAGTATAGGAGAGAGAGAGATGGAGACAGGTGAGCGACAGAAGACAGAAAGATGGAGATCCGCGAGGGAGAGACAGAAGAAGGAAGAAAGGGAAAATATCGTTTATGGAATGCCTGTCACCTTTTGTAATCAATCCCCAATACACCCCTGTGAGGAAGGTATGCTTGCCCTCACTTCACAGGTAAGAAAAATAGGAAACTTTGAAAACATGTCTAGAAAGAGTCAGGGCCACAGCTCAAATTCAGACGTGCCTGACTCCACTACACCAGCCTGGGAAGCCAGAGAAAAGACAGAAAGTCAAAACATGACAGGGAAAGGGAGTGGGCGGGCTGAGTCAGCCGCAGAGCTTCTCCGAGGGAGGGCCCGGCTGAAGTGCCTTTCATGTCCCAAGGAGAGGCTGTTCTCACTAATTAGTCACACCCACCTCCCACCTTCTCGCTCTCAGTCTTTCCTCCTTGGTTCCACGTCTCTGTCTGCAAGCTTGTGTACACAGTAAAGCACCCGTGGTGGTCAGGCATGGGGTCCCACAGCCACCCTTCTCCAAATGGCAGCGTGTGCTGACGAAGCTCACCACCCACTCACTCTTCAATCCTTTCCAGCCTGGAGTCTTCCCTCAACCCTGCCGAAGCTTCACCAATAATGACCCAATCGGATGGTGCTTTTTCTCAGTCCACATCAAGCCAGATCGTGGGTGGCTCTTTCCAGAGAGGCTTCCTGTACCTCAGGGGTGAGTTCTGTTTCCAACACAGTGAGGCTCTTGGGAACAAAATGTAATTCGTTTGGGCTACTGCCATCTGGGCGGGAATCCCTCAGAACACAATCAGATGAGTCAGCCACGTCCTGCAGGGAAGCCCTAGTGCTCCACTCACCAGGGATCCCTGGGGTTTGTTAAATCCCAGGCGGTTCTCACCATGTCTTCTGTGGTCACTACTCAAAATATAAGCCTCTCGGACTATTCTTTTTCCCTCCCATAAGCTCATCTCTGTATTGCTCTGTGCTTCCTTTCATGTAATCCATGGTTCCTTCCTCTCCCAAACCTTTTCACTGCTCACTCTTCACGCCTCAATCCTGGATTAAAAACTCTCTACAACGCAACCTCTGATGGGTTTTCTTCCGGCTCCTTTCCTTCAATGGGACCTTGAGCTCACTGCTCCTTTATAGCTTTTCTACAGCTCACTCAGACATCTGATCGCAGGGGGGTGGGGTCAGCTGCCTCCTGACTCCTCACTCCCACTTCAAAACCATTCCTTCTCTACCCTTAAGAAAAAACCCCTGTTGCTTAGACTTTCTTGCCATCCAGCTACGTCTTCCTCTACTCCCCTTGTCACTGTCATCCACACACCGACCACCCTGCATCATTCTCTCGAAATCACAGCTGTTGCTCCCTTGACATCAGTGCCCGTGTGAACATGGCAAGCTGACCTTCAGTGGTCTTCTTCTCCAGGCAGCTTCAGCCCCTCACTCCATGATAACACAGTAGGTCTTGCCATCATAAGCAACTATTTTGATCATGTCATTCATTAGGTGTTGTTGTTTTACCATGGTCACCAATGCCTTTCGCTATGGAAATCCAATGGATACCTCTCATTCCTTCTCTTTGCAGCATTTGGAACTGTTGACCTTCCTGAAGCTCTTCCTTGGTAACACAATCTTATAATTTTTCTCCTACTTCTCTGAAGCCTCTTTTTTTATGGGTTCTATCCACTTCCTCTACTGATCTCTAATATATTTAAATTCCTTAGGGCTCCATCCTGGACCTTCTCTTATCACTCCACATACTCCCCCTAGCCATCTTATCTACTAACTGACTCAACTAACAACTGTACTCTGCAGATTTCAAAATCTTTATCTCCAACTCAGACTCTCTCTTGAACTTTAGACCCGAATAATCTGAAGTTCACTTGGACATCCTATAATCACATCAAACTCAAAATGTCCAAAACTTAACTCACTATTTCCCTCTAAGATCCACATTCCTCTTTTCTCCCCACCCCACCCCCTCTCTCTATATATATATACACACACAACCTTAACCCTAACCTCAACTAGGAGCTCATTCCATCTAAGATAGGACTCCTCCTCTTCTCCAAACCAACTTCTTCTATTTCTAGTAATAGAGCTATAATTCTTCTGGTGAATCAAACTCAAAATCAGTCATGTTTGGCCTCACCCTCTCCCTCTTCATGTCCTGGATGAACTCTTCATTGTTTTCATTTTTCACATTCCTTTCCATTCTCACCTTCACTACCATAATTTAGGCCTTTATTACTTCTTACCTAGATCCTTCCTGTTCCTTGACCAGCAGCATCCACATCCCCCGGGATCATGTTAGAAACAGTAGCTCAGGCTCACCGTAGGCCGCCTGGATCAGAGCCCCAAGTCATTCATCTGCTCACTGAAGTTTGAGAAGCACTGGGCTAGACCACATCAATAAACTCCTAACTGGAATTTCTGACTCTAGTCTCCTCTCTTTAATCCATCCCACAGACCACAGTTACATAAATTTTCTTCTGATCATGTCATGCTCTCTCAACTCAACCCCCTTTAATAACTCTAATGTCTAAGGAATAGAGTCCACATCTTAGAAAGTGAGGCTCTCGGCCACCTACCCAATCAATTTCCCCAGACTTATATACCCCACTTCACTAATATATTCTACATGTCAGGCCAATAGGACCAGAGGTGCAACATGGCAGTAGTGGAAAAGCATCCTAACCAAGAATCATATTTAGCTATGGCAAAGGCTGGCTCTATAACCTCTGGCAAAATATTTGTCCTCTCAAATCTTAGATTCCAATTCTGCAAAACAAAAAAGTTAGATCAGCCCAGTGTTTTTAAAGCATTTTTTGTATTGCAACCAAATATATATGTACCCAGTATTTACATCCATATCCAGATATAAGTACAGTTTCAACTAGAACAAAAGTTGCACAAAACATTTTCTATTCTCTTCTTACCCATTTCATTTCATTTTTTAAAATGTTGGTTGCTGCCGAAACCGGTTTGGCTCAGTGGATAGAGCGTCGGCCTGCGGACTGAAAGGTCCCAGGTTCGATTCCGGTCAAGGGCATGTACCTGGGTTGCGGGCACATCCCCAGTAGGAGATGTGCAGGAGGCAGCTGATCGATGTTTCTCTCTCATCGATGTTTCTAACTCTCTATCTCTCTCCCTTCCTCTCTGTAAAAAATCAATAAAATATATTTTAAAAAAAATGTTGGTTGCTAATCCCCACTAATGGGTCAGAACCCAAAAACTGAAAACCACTGTCGGCCCCATTGCCCTAACAGTCCATGATTCTGGGATCCTCTTCCTTGAATACACCCTCTATTTCCCTGCTCTGTACCTTTGGTGAACACGTTCCTCCTTTCTGTAACATCTTCCCCTATTTCAGCCTCTTAAAATGAAGGTATGTTTTGAATTCTGGCTTGAATGAAGCCTCTTAAAATGAGAAAATATATTCTACTTCTTTACACATCTACAAACTAGGTCTTATTTCTTACTTGGCATTATTCACAAATGCCATGTAATAGTATTGGTGTGTATTTCTTTTATCTTGTTTTTGGATGTAAGTGTCTTGAGGGCCGGAATCTATCTTCCATGTCTTTTTTTCCTCTGAAGCATTTAGCACAGTGTCTTATATGTGAGTCACATAAGCCTGAAAATCTTTCTCACCATTATTTTTCCTGCAATCGTTTTTCTATGTAATCAACACCTCTAGTCTAGTTTCTTGACTCTTCTGCTTTCTACCTAGCTTTCAGCACCCTGCCTATCTTCACTTCTTCCCTCAGTTTAGAAGCCTCTGGCCACCAGCTTAACCTTTTGACATTCTCTTCAATTCTCTTGCCAAATGGTCTTTTCCTCTCACTTATCTGGCAAAACCCCAAATCTGAATCAATAAACTGTCTACTTTCTCTGTTCCTCTATTCCGGCAGTTCTCAACCTGTGGGTCGCGACCCCTTTGCAAAGGGGTCGAACGATGCTTTCACAGGGGTTGCCTAAGACCATCGGAAAACACATATATAATTACATATTGTTTTTGTGATTAATCACTATGCTTTAATTACGTTCAATTTGTAACAATGAAAAGACATCCTGCATATCAGATATTTACATGACGATTCATAACAGTAGCAAAATTACAGTTATGAAGTAGCAATGAAAATAATTTTATGGTTGGGGGTCACCACAACATGAAGAACTGTATTAAAGGGTCGCGGCATTAGGAAGGTTGAGAACCACTGCTCTATTCAAATGGCTAAGCACTGCCATTTATTTATTTATTTATTTGTTTGTTTGTTTGTTTGTTTGTTAATCTTCACCTGAGGATATTTTTCCATTGACTTTTAGAGTGGAAGGAAGGGGGAGAGAAAGAGAGAGAGAAACATTGATGTGAGAGAGACACATCGATTGGTTGCCTCCCACATGTGCCTCTGACCAAGGCCAGGGATCCAGCCTGCAAATCACATATATGCCCTTGACCGGAATCAAATCTGGGACCCTTCAGTCCTCAGGGCTGATGCTCTATCCACTGAGCAATACCGGCTATGGCAGCACTGCCATTTAAAAAATAATCCCATGAACATGCAGATAACTTAATGATTTTCATTCTCATTACAATATTTAATACACTCCTAGACTTTCTTGGTTTCCCTAGTTAGTTCTCTACCCCATTCTCCAATAGCTATTAAGATTTCTTCATTTCTCTCAACTCCTCTCCCCTCAACCTTTCCCCCCCTTGCCTCTAAGAGGAGATTAAGCCCCTTATTAAGAGTCTCATAACATTCCTATTAACACAGCCATAGCCTTGTCACTTTGCTTCTCACTGCCCATTTAAGTCCACATTATCTTACTGGGCTTTAAGCACACTGAAAGTCAGAAATACAACTTATTCATTAGTAAAACCTCAGAACTTAATATAGTACTAAGACCTCAATAAGTATTTCTTGAATGAATAAATTAATACATAAATTATTAGTTAAATGAATGAGTACATATGCAAATCTCATGTGTCTAGGGTTAATTAATTAAATGCCAATAAAACTTTAGAGAATGAAAAGTATAAAATACAAATGATTTATAACACAAGTAGAATTACATCTGTTAAGAGGTCATTATTATTTCTATTCTAATGACTGGGAAAAAATGGAAGCTGGCTCCATAGATAACAGGACCTGATCAGACAGGCAAAAGGGTAACTGATCAGGATCCAACACAGGTGGTTTGTTGGCTAATTCTAGTGGGAACTATAAACACAACACAAACTTTATCACAGAGCACAGCAGTCTGCCATGAAAAAGGTATTTATTTTATAAAAGATGGCCTACCTTCACTTGTTTTTCTCAGTGCAATTCTTTTAATTGGCTTATGCTTCTAGGCACACATTTGCAATGATAGCAATGACTGACAAAGTTAGTCTGTCCAGAAAACCACTAAACATTGCTCCATATCTAGAAGGACAACTTTCTTTCTTTTCTTTTTTTAACTTTTCTCTAGAATATTAATGATGGCCATCTTCTTATTTTGTGTCCTGGGACTTTGCTTTGCACTGTCAGCCTGTTTCAAAATTCTCCTGTGGGCGAGCCAGAGAGGCCTGCCCCTCGCAGCACTCACCCTGACGTTGTGAGGGTGCAGCCCTCCCGGGTGCTGGGACATGTACTGGGCCAGGTCCGTGTGCTACAGGAAACGGTGGAGAGACTGTTGTTAGTGGTGCTTGCACAGTGCCCTGCAGCAGACCGTACATTTGACTGCCAGAGGTCTTACAAAGTTCAGGTTTTTGAGAATAAGGGGCAGAAGGCACACAGCTAGGTTTTCTGAGACCCCACTGCTGAGGTCAAACCCAGTGTATCTTTCTAACTGGCTGCTGTTAGAAGGAAGCTTGTTTCCCGGCACAACAAGATGCTCTATTTACGTAAATGACTGTCCCCGAACACAAAGACACAGGGAGTTTCCACTCTTCTCGGAGGCAAGTCAAATACACATACCGTATGATTTCTTCCTGCTAATATTTGAAAAGTTTTCCCTCTCAGAAATACTACAGTGAGTTATTCTTTAGTAAACTTATATACAATGTTTTAAAACCTTGGGGTTTATATCTTCATTATCAATGAAACATGTTGGGCTCTGCTCAGCTGGTGGTTAAAAATAGATTTTTTTTTTAAAAGGTGTAAACGTTTTATTTAGGAGGCAAACTCAAAATTCTTATGAATTACTGCTGGTGAGGGGAAAGAGACAGCAAATATAATGGGCAAAGAGGCAAGATTCAAGAATAAGCATAAGAACAATAGGCTCTGTTAATCGTAATAATGAAAATTTCCATGACACTTTCCACATTGTAATGAAAATTTTATCATGCCATAAAATATTAACAGATTCATTATACAAACACCAGGCTTTTCCCTCATGCTTTGTAAAATGCTGGGGCAACTCACCATGTATTCGAAAACGAATGTCAGTGTCTCTTTGGTGTGGATTATGTCATGCAGGAGCACAATATTGGCATGTTTCAGACCCTTCAAAAGAGAAGCTAGAAAAATTCAACAAAATGTTAACTCAATCAACGATCTTGAAAGCCCTGCTTTAAAGATATCAAGCAGTATTTATTTTTTTAAACATTTCAAAGCAAGCAGTTCTGGTTTTTTATTGCTGGAAATATCTCTTGTGAAATAATATTTAAAATGACAAAGTACCTTCATTATTTGTTAAATGGTGAGTCATTGCATTTGCATACCTTACTTTTTTAATAGGCTAAAGCAGTTTGAAAAGAAATATGTTTCCATTTACCCAATCAATTTCATCAAAGCACTCAGAGCACTTTGCAAATGCTTTCCTCTGGGGATCTTATCATCTTTGCTTCAGAGTCCTAGGAGAGGAGGCCTGAGAGATAAGGCCATGGGGCGGGGAATGAGGGGGGGGGGGCAGGAAATGGAATGGCCTGCCTTCTAGAGCAGGACTTTGCAACACATAATCATTTTCTAAAATTCAAAGTCCCACGGGGGCTCAGTAGGGATGCTGGGTGGGACTGGGAGAAGGCAGGTATAAGAGCATGGGGTGAAAAATGGTTAAACCATAATAAACAGCGGAGGGGACTTCTTAAGGGGAGAATTGCAAACCCTGTGGAAGGAGAAAATGCAAACTTGAAAAGGGGACAGAGCCAAACTTGGGAGCCCAGAGGCGTGCGTGGGGAGGGCTGAGGACTGTCTTTTTGCAGCTTCAATATCAGGTTGTTATTTGGTCAGTAAGAGCAGCCTTAATGGAAAAGTCACCACAAAAGGCCAGCGAGTGCCTGGCTGGGGGGTTCTTTATTTATTTATTTAAATCTTTATTGTTGAAAGTATTCCATAGGTCAGTGATGACGAACCTATGACACCTCTGACATGCGAACTCATTTTTTTTGGTTGATTTTTCTTTGTTAAATGGCATTTAAATATATAAAATAAATATCAAAAATATAAGTCTTTGTTTTACTATGGTTGCAAATATCAAAAAATTTCTATATGTGACACGGCACCAGAGTTAAGTTAGGGTTTTTCAAAATGCTGAAACGCCGAGCTCAAAAGGTTCGCCATCACTGGCCTAGGTCCTCCCTTTCCCCCTATTAACCTCTCCCAGCCCGCTCCTGGCAGGGGGTTTAAAAGGCTGTGTCTTTGGGGTTTCAGAGATAAAACAGAAGGGAAGAGAGCAGAAAAGGCACAAAAAAGGGATGAGTCGCAACTCAGAGTATCCCCATATGAAGAAACAGTGTCCTTCACACTTAAGGGGAAGGAAAAATAAAAACTCAAAGCCATGCTCTGCAGGGATGCCCGTATATCATGAATCTCGGGCAACAGCTTTCCTCTGGAATTCTGTAAGATTGACAACAAGCTCAAATGCTCCCTTCAAATTTTGGAACATTACTTCCTTCAGTGGCCCTTTCCCATTGTAATGCAACTCTGGCAGCCATTCCCGCTTCCAGTGGAGGCCCCTCCATTTTCCTCTGGGGAAGCAACCCCTTCCCTACTCAGCGCCTGCTATTCCGTGGGGCTGACCCACCCCTACCCAAGACTGGGCTTGTGACCCCGGCCCGTCCAATCAGAGCACAGCCACCCGTTGGCCACAGTGATTGGCTCAGAGACAGGCACAAAGCCCTAGCGTGGGAGAGCCCCACTTTACCAGTGTCATGAGGATAGAAGTGCTTTCGTCTCCACTGTGAAAGCTGAGCTTTAACCAGGAGCTGCCCTGGCCAGCTTACCACACCTGGGAATAAAACTAAGGCAGAGAAAAACAGTGTTGGGGATGGACAGGCCTGGACTCCTGGTGACATCATAGGCTCCCTGCTAGTGTGTAGTTTCCAGGCCTCTGAGCCAGCAAATTTCCTCCTTTGCTCACCTTAGTTTGAGCTGGCAACCTCTTACCACCCAAGGAGCCCTGCTCTGTCCATTAACCCTACCTTGCTCTACTGATGAATAGTATAACTTTACTGTTTGCCCCCCCAAATCCTTATGAGCTAAATGTATTACTTCACTCTTACACGTCCATTGCTTTGTACATGTACAGTCTTACAGGTATCTGCTTAATATCCCTAGTCCCAGACTGAAGGCTGTATGCGAATAGCGGGAGTGACTTTCTCTTTCAGATGCCGCCACACCACCCGGTACAACGCTCAGCCAAGACTAAGCACTTAATTTATCAAGTATATTTATTGAGTGTCTTAATGGAGAGCTGACTGTGGAGCCAGGAGCCCTCCTATGGATCCTGCCACTTTCTAGCCAAGTGAGCTCGGGGCAGTATCTCAACCCAAGTCTCAGTTCACTCCATGGGAGAAAGAGATAACGCCTTCCCCAACCTGACTTCATAGGATTGCCATGAGGATGGAACCAGATTCCGTGCGCGGGTCCCTGGCAAATGTCAAGCATCACACGGTTGCAAATTAGAATTAATATCCCAGTCAACAGGTACTGGGCCCTCCCTTCCACCTTGAGCCCCACTAAATCCCCACTCCCAGGTTAATAAATTAAAATTTTGTTTATGTCAACTCATAGATACAGAGAACATTATGATGGTTGCCAGATGGGAGGGGGGGTGGGTGAAAAGGAGGAAGGATTAAGGTGTGCAAGCTGCCAGTTATTAAAGCAGTCATGGGAATGTAAAGTACAGTAAATAGAACGTAGCCAATAATACTGTGTTAACTATGTGTCGTGTCAGATATGGAAGCTGAACTTATTGGGGTGATCATTTTATAAGTTATGTAAATGTCTAATCACTATGTTGTATACCTGAAACTGATATAATATTGTATTTATTGCATCCGATTGTAATTTAAATTTTTAAAAATTTTGTTTATATCTGTTTCTGCTAGAGTTTCCAACACCTTCCATACTTACATGACTTCTAACCATCAGCTAAACATGCTGGTATTTTATGTGTATTTTTATTTGCAAATTATGTTCTTTTTCTCTCTCTATGCGCCCCCCCCACCCCCAATATTACAAAACATGCACCAAAATTCGATTTTAAATGGATATGGTAAACCTGAAATTACTAAGAATATTGTAAAGATATTTAAATTTGTTTTTAATACAAAATTTAGTCTCGCTTAAATATGATGTTACTAAAATTCCTGATGCTCATTTTTAAAATTATGATGGCATGTTTTGTTCATTACAATGGCTCCAAACTATCATTTGCTAAAAAGCTCAAAGTTTGATGTTCGCTTAGGATGAGGCTCACTGCTAATATCAGTGACTATAAATCTTTATTTCATACAGAGTTCTTGATAATTTCTGCCCTCGTCAACTCACACTCCCTATCCTTGCTCACTTGGCTCTAGACATATTGGCCTCCTACCTATTCCTTGGACATTTCCAAACACATTTCCTCCCTGGGTCTTCACAGTCACCTTCTTGTCTCAGCTCACGGCACGCCTCCTCCCTCCCTTTCTTCAGGTCTCTGCTCAAAGTCTTGGCTTCCCTGACACCCCCACCCCAGTGATCTCCATCCCTGTGCCCTGCTTTATCCTTCTTCATAGAACTTATCACTCCTGGCATATTGTAGCACTTGTTATACTGACATATTATATATCTGTTTATTGTCCGTTTCCACCCTTAGGAATATAAACTCCACTAAGAGCAGGCACTTTTGTGCTTATGGCTGTGTCTTCAGTATCTACAACAACATCTGCTATATTGTAAGCATTCAATAAATATTTACTATTGAGTCAGTGGTCACTAATTGCCTAATATCATTTCTATACCTATAATTGGTTGGAATAGGGTGTTTTGGCTGATGGTGCTTTTATTTCTTGTTTCTTTTAGTTGTCTTCCTCATTAGGTTATGACTGTTGTGTTATGGCCGTGTCTACTACTGCTTTTTTTTTTTTTTTTTTTTTACACCCAAGAACTACTGAAATACTTACAGGGCAACTGTGACTTTTAAAGACTAGTAATAGGGAATTTACATGAAAGAGTAGATGATGTTTAAAGCATTTATCTCATGGCATTGGTATATTGTTTGGTCCATCCACCGGAAGAATCGAAAATGACCACAACCTCAGATGTGTGGGCCTCAAACCCAGAAAGGGAAGATCTTTCTTCTAATTTCAAGGCTGCCTCATAAACTTCACAGTGGGATGTGGTGTCTTCTGCATGCTAAGCAGCCGAGGGAGAAGGGAGAGGTCTTAAAACCAGAGCATCCTGATTCCTGTAAAATTATTGTTTTTATAATTCACATATTCTGAGTCTACTAATTTTTGTTTCTCTTCAAAGAAAAGACACAAAGATAAATCGGGGAGTCTTTAAAGCTCCAGACAAATGGGATCACGATGGAATTTCTTTGAGGGCTTCCAAAATACTTTTATGATGATGATGATGATGATGATGATGATGATAGTTAACACTCATTGAGCATTTACCACATGCCAGGCATTGTTGTAAGAATTCTGCATATATTAACTTGGTATGATCATGAGAACACCCAGAAAAGCCAAAGGGAAAACCTGAAAAAAAGACAGCATAACCCCAAAGATCAAGAAAAATGACCCACAACGGAAAGTTATTAAGCATGTTTTAAAAAATGCAAAGTATTTCTTTCTTTATTTTCAATGTCCATAAAGGTGTTTAGGATGACTGACTGGTTTAACATTACATCAAATTTAATTCAATTCTCATATATGTAAGATATTTAATAGTTTAGGAAAAAAGTTATTTTTATCTTGCAATTATATGAGAATATTAATTTCTTGGTTTTGTTAATTTCATTGGGGTTTGTGGTTCAGTCAAGTTTTTTGAAAATGGATGCTTTGCAGGTGCAATGGGTCATGAAATTTTGAGGTTACTCTACTCTGTTCTGCTTTAGTTTATTATTTTTAAGAAACACTTTTATTGACCTCAGAGAGGAAAGGCGAGGGAGGGAGAGAAACATCAATGATGAGAGAGAATCATTGATCGGCTCCTGCACACCTTCTACTGGGGACTGAGCCCACAATTCAGGCACGTGCCCTTGACCGGAATTGAACCCAAGACACTTCAGTCTGCAGGCCGACACTCTATCCACTGAGCCAAGCCAGTGAGGGCTATTCTGCTTTAGTTTATCATCTAAAGGAAAGGTTAAAGATGATGATTACCAGGAAGAACAAGGCTGACTCAATGTCCTAGGGCACAGGTATATATGGTAGTCAACACCCTTTCTAGGCTGTGAGCTCCTCAAAGGCATGTCCTGTTCCTGTCCCTGTCTTTGCATCTCCAGCCTGCAGCACGGGCCAGCACGTGGTGCTCATAAGGCCTCGTGAATTAATGAAGGCAGGCAGTTGAAACGAGTTTACGTAGGAGTCAATAATGGAGCCAATTCCTTCCCAACCCTCACTAGGCACTGAATTAAAAAGAATTTGTATTTCCTGATGTTGCATTTCCTCTGGCCTAGGTGTCACAGGTCAAGTCAGTGAGTCAAGTTATGCATTCCAAGAAAAGAAATCATCAAGGTAAATATTAAAACAAATGTTAAATAAGTAGTTATTATCTGATTTCTTTGGAATTATAATTTGATCACATAGCATCATCCTGGCAAGATTTTGTTTTATAAAAATGTAAGTATGCTATGTCCGTGATGTGATTTGATTGCATTTAATGAAGAACTTCTTGTCAACCTGATCTGCTCGATCTATTTGTGGAAATCAGTGAATCAGCGATTCTAATTGGTATTCGGTACCTCACCATATGACCTTAAGGGAACCTTAGTCTAGTTTTGGCTCAGTTTTATCATATATGAACTGGGAATAATTACTTTGTAATGTTTTTTGCTATAGAATGATCTTAAGAGATTCTTAGCTAAAACTGTTTCTAATTTAAGCACTGCAGTTACTGGTGCTGTAGAGTTCATGATAGAATCAAAATTGACAAGTATGATATATATCATTTTTTAAAATGTTTCTTCTGCATTTTGCTTAACATTTATACAAAATGTATCATAAAAAAAGATTTTTACTTTTACTGTTGCTAAAGAGGAAATGCTTGAGTTAAGAAGTTCTACATTTATCACAATACAATAAATTTTAATTACTACCTAACAACTCTGATTCCTAGTTCTGAGACCTCAGTCAACTTACCTAACCTCTCTAAAGTTCAGATTCCTTCATCTCTACAACAAAAACAACACACTTTACCTACTGGAATTGGTATAAGGGTTTTTTAAAAAGACAGTGTGTGTGTGTGTGTGTGTGTGTGTGTGTGTGTGTGTGTGTGTGTTGGGGGAGGGGGGAATATGTCATATGCCTAGTCATCAAAAAAGGTTAGTTATATGACTGCTCCTAAAAAATGCTGCTAACAGGCTGAAAGTCCTGGGTTTAAACCAAAAGGTTCTAATTTTTTAGGAAGATATTTAAAATACTACACATTATCAAAATATTAATACACAGTTTAATAAAACTAGGGAACATATTCTTATATAAAAACTTATAAGATCAGCCTACTCCTAGTTGTAAACATAAACATTTAAAATATAACTCTAGAGCCACTTATGAATGATTTTCTAAGTTGCTGGAAGATAGCTAATCCTTTCCATTAGCAAAGGAATGAGGGTAGAGAAAGTGCCTATTGTGTGCTCTACTGTGCGTCCGGTGGCCAGCAAAATACCTGGCCATAGTAGGTGCTCAATAAATATTTGTAGCATGAATGCATAGACAGTGTACAAATGTTTGAATGAGAGAGATTTGGTTTGAATTACAGCTATATATTAGAAGAAAAAGAATATCTCTCTTCAAGGGTTGTTAATAGACTCGAAAGAGGTAATATGGGAAAATTATCTGGCATGGGTGTTAAAACATGTCTCCCTTAGTACTGTTCATACTTTTGCTAATTTCATATTACATGTTAAGAGCAAATAAGTATTCCAAATGACCAGATTATTAAACTGCTACAGGTATTCTACTTATATAGAGACCATACATACAGTAAAATCATACTCAATAAATCTTTGGCTGCTATAGCATCAGTGCAGCCAAACTGGTCAGGAAAAGTAATTCCTTCTTCAAGGCTTTTTAAAGAAGTCTGCACTACTCGTTCAGTTTTCCTGCACGTGGCTTTCAGTTGCCTTTTTAGCTAGTGACCCTGGATTTGAACTAATGAATTCCAGCTGTTCCTACTTTGCCTTCCAGCCCTTCCCATTTAGCCCCCCGTCTCCCTGGCCTCCCGTCCTTAAAGCTCTTACAGGAGAAGTGGGACAGTGCCAACGTTTTCCAGCGAGGCCTTCTATCTCCTTGAGGGGAGAGGGCGGCTCTAACAAGGGCCCACAGCTTCTGCACTGGTGGGAAAGGAAACACTCATTGTTGGAAATTAGATGCCTGGCGACCTGCAATGTGTCACCAATCCCCGTGTGGTTTTTAATATTGTGAAGCAACGCATTCAGTAAGGTAAGTCCATAAAGCCAGCCTACGAAGTCCACAGCTGAATCCTAAGTGTGATTGCAAACACCTGCGATGGAGAGCCAACTCCTGGTGAGCATGCAGTGAAAGAAACGCTTCGCATACAGAGCAACACGGGCCCAGCTTTCCTGAACCAATGCTGAGAGGCATCGGGTGGCAACACTGGCAAAAGGATGGGTCAGATATCCCCCCGAAAAACTGGGCTGCGGGCAAAATCTCGGAGTGAGGCAAGTCTGAAGCAACAGACAAGTGCATGGAGGATGGGGTGAACCTGGGCCTGGGGTCCCTCCCTGTGCTGGTGACCTGGGGACTTGTGTTACGTGCAGAAATGCTCCTTAACCTACATACATCTCTTTCTAAATCTGATCGTTCTTTAATGGGGACCACCGATAAGTGCATTCGTAAATGCAGTTTCTATTATATTAAAACCATGCTTTCGTCCAGAATGCACCTGATCCTACCAGGCTGAATCCCCAGATAACCTGACAGCCATTTGGCCCTTCCAGTTAAATTCAAAAGAACACATGTCCCAGGGGCTCTGAAAGACTTTTGAAAGTGGCATCAAATTCAGTTAAAAACTCATTTTCTGAATTGCTTTTTTCCATGCCTGTTTGCATAGCCCATCCTTCCAAGCTCCTTTCAAAATCTACTCACTCCATTAGCCACACGGATGCTAACTGGTTCTCATCTCAGTTTATGTTGTTTTGTTTTTTTTTAAACCCCTCCATTATAACACTGGTTGTAACTGGAACCATCTGCTCTGTTACATCTGAAAATGATATAGAGCAAAGATTGGGCTTTTTCTTCTCATCCATCTCAACCTCCCCCCGCCCCCCCCCCCCGCCCCCCCAGTGGTGCATGTAGGATGTGCACATACAGAAGAGAAGGGAGAATGAAGTCGTTTAACAGGGGGAAAGTGAGGCCAGGGAAGAGCCATTTCCCTGGGTTTTTGATGAAATGGACAGCAATCCCATTCTCATTTTATTTCAAATGGCTCTTGTAAAAGGTTAATAAATGGAATTTTAAAGATTTATATTCACGATAGTGGGTTTTTGGTGGTGAACAAGTCATCACTGAGGGAAATAAAACAAGAATGGAATGATAATGGCCAGCATTTGTTGAATTCTGAAAATGGACCGTGATTAGTGCTCTAAATGCATATTCTCATTTAATCCTCATAACAATGAAAAGAAATAGGTAATATTATTATCCTCTTTCTTCAATAAGCCAAGTCTTAAATAGGTAAAATAATCTGCCCACAGCCACACTAGTAATTGGTAGATCTAAGATTCAAACCCAAGTCCATCCTCACCCACTTGCTATACTCCCCAGGGTACAGAGACAATACAGACACAACAATAAACATACATGCCTTCCCAAAGAGGTTTTCAAATGCTATCTAAACTACTTATTATTTTCAAGTAAATGGTTTACTAAGAATTTATGTAATTATATTATTAATTTTATCTTTTATATGGATTTTTCTGAGGTTATTAGCTATAGCCTTAGCACTTAGTATGGGACCAAACACACAAAAAGATACTAAATAAATACTCATTGAGTGTATAGTCTTGGTCAACTAATACAATATTTTTGAATCTTGATTTCCTCAAAAATGAGTAGCAAAATGATAGTGTAACTATACTTGAAAAACTGGTAGGAAGAATAAAATTACAATTATAATATTACTTCTAGAAATATCAAAAGCTAGATATTGAATGGATAGACTCAATGCATCTCCCCCCCCCCCCCCCCCCGCCGCTATTCAATGAGTTAAAACATATCGGTTGGGTCCATTTCACTCTTCTTACCTTCTCGGATGGCTGTAAATGGGACTCCTTCCTCTTCATTCATGCTGATGACTTTTAAAGCCACTAGTTGTCTGTTTATTCTAGAAGAATGGGGGGAAAGGGCGCACATTAAGATGGCTCATTACAATTTAACACAAGTAAGTTTTCCTTCCAAATATATTCTAGCATACGAATCTACAATTTTTCAAAATAAAAAGTGTTGAAAGTCATATAATATGTAGATGTATACCAAAACATTTTTTCTCTTTACCAAAGTGATCCATGTTTATTATAAAAATAATTTGGAGATACAGAAATCAGAGAATGCCCCCACCCCCCATCAGATCCTTCCTCGTAATATTTTGATGTACTATATTGTTCCTTTTATTTTCCTTTGTGCACTTATCTCAGCTATCCTCATTTTTCATCTGAATCATTGTACTAACCTCCTAACAATCTCCTTGCTTGTACATAAACAATCAATTAACACATATTTTGTATGTTTTATGTATTGTATATTGCATCCTTACAATAAAGTAAGCTAGAGAAAAGCAAATGTTACTAAGAAAATCCTAAGGAGAGAAAATACATTTACGGTATTTGTTGAAAAAAACCTGTGTATAAGTGGACCCGTGTTGTTTGAGGGTCGACTGTAAACTGTGTGCACATGGAAGACAAAATGCACACGTGCACAAAAGTGATAGAGTGCAGATGATCTTTAAGTCTTCAACATTCATTTGCTGGCATATATATTACCTTTCCTTTTTATAGCATTTATGACTTTTTCATTGTATTTTGAAATGTTTTCTTACAGTAACTATTATTTCTTTTTATTTCTCCTAAAGTAGATATCAGTAGGTGTGTAAATTTATGAAATCATATTTTTTATCTTAGTCTTCTTCTAAATTGAGATGTAATTGGCATATGTTGTGCAAGTTAAAGGTGTACAATGTGTTGATCTGATACATTTATATGTTGCAATATGATTACCAGGATTTCTTTAGTTCTTGCCTAATGTCCTTTTTCTGTTCCAGGATACCATCCAGAATACCAGCTCACATGTAGTTGTCATGTCTCTTTAGGCTCCTCTTGGCTGTGACAATTTTCCAGACTTTCCTTGTTTTTGAGCACCTTGGCACCTTAGTCAAGAATTTTGTAGGATACCTCTCTGTTGGAGGTTTTCTTATGATTATAACACTGGGGTTTGGAGGAGGTAGAGTACCATTTTCATCACACCATATTAAGGGCACATATCATCATAATTATGACTTGATGTTGGCCTTAATCACCTGGCTGAGGTAATGTTTGTCAGATTTCTTCCCTGTAGTTACCCCCCACCCCCACCCCCAACACTATACTTAGGGAAGAATGTCCCCGTGAGTAGCTCACACTTAAGGAGTGAGGAGTTGTGCTCCCCCTCCTTGAGGGTGGGATACCTACACATTTGCGGGGTTTGTTTTTTAGAGCATGCTTTTATCTTCATCTTTTTGGCCTATTTATAGATAAAAAGGATTACCACATTTTAATTTCTATGTCATTAGTTGTGGAACTGAATTTTCATAAATGTATTGGTCTTTTCTGTTCTTTTATGATTTGCCTTATCTGCCCACCATTTTACTAAACTATTTTGCATATACTCTTCAACAATTTCTTTTGTTTGCCTTATCATGTCTTTGAAATGTTGAACTTTAAAAACTTTATGATGTTCAACATTTTCTAAAATACTCTCCCCCCACTCCCACCCTCCTCAAACCGTGTAAACTGCTTCAGTGCCTGGGCCTATGGGCAGAGGCCAGGCTATGGTTCAAGGTCACAGTTTGCTCTGACATGGGGCACTACAAAATGTTTTACTCAGAGCATAGCTCTCTGAAATTCTCACCACCCCTCCAAAAGTTTTTTGGTCAAACATGTTTAGAAAATCCTTTATGCTTTAAAATTTTCTCAGCCTTTCTCAGATAGTACTGGTATACATGCACATAAAGATGTTGAGAGCACCTACAATGAAGGTCACATTTTAGTTTGTTCTAGGGTTCCCAGTGTCAATTTTACCACAGTAACTCTTTCAATAAAACCTCTGTTAAGGTGTCTCAAAATTGGGGCTTTGTAGAGCATACTTGGACAGATGGGGCACCATGGACACTTCCAATCTTCCCTTATGGGTTCTGGCTTAAGTGTTATGTACACACAGAATTCTCTTATCTATTCTTCTAGTTCCTGGATTTTTTATTTATTTTTTATTTAACTCTTTAACCCACTGGGAATTTATATTTCCAAGTTGCTAACAATTGACCCAGATCCATGTATCGTCTTCTTTTCCTTGCTGATTTGAAGTGCCACAATGATTATATATGAGATCTTACTAATACTTGGATTTGTGACTATTCTGAACTTTAAAAACTCATACTTCTTTGATCTGTCTTTTCTTATACTTGTGCTACACTATTTTAATTATTGTAGCTTTTGAACACATTTACAATGCAGTAAGACTCTAAATTAGAGAATTATTGACACCTTTGCACTATTAGATGGTCTAATCCAAATATCCTTACAGCAGCCCCTGGATGATCTACAAGACCCTATACACCTTTCCTACTGCAGCTGCAACTTCTCCCTGCCTTCATCTGCTTCCACTCTCCCCTCCCAGCACCAGGCCTCCTCCGGCCTCAGGGATTTCTCACCTGCCGTTCCTTCTGCCTGGAGCTCTTCCACCTCAGATGTGCACAGGTCACACCTCCCTGTGTCAGAGTCTGTTCAAGTGTTCCCTTCTCAGTGCGGCCCCCTCTCATCATTCTTTTAAAATAGTAATCCACCCCTAACCCCTCTTCCCTGTTTTATCCTTTTTCAAAGCACTTTTCACTCTCTGACAAACTCAGTATTTTACTAAGTTTAATAATTGTCTATCTTACCCCCCCCCCGCCCCCCGCCCCACTAGAAAGTACAATCCATATGAGCAGGAGGTTTTGTCTCCTTCTTGGAGGAATCCTTATTGGCTACAGTAGTGCCTGGCACACAGTGGGTGCTTAAAAAATATTAGTAGACTGAATGAGTGCCTGTATGAAAAAAAAAAATGAATGCCCTTATGGCTCTTCAAGTGTTTAATGTTCCTTAATAAATCTTTATATAAATCCTGCCTATTTGTTGAAGCGAATGATTTTTGTTACTGCTACTGTGAGAGTAATTTCTCTCACTATATTTTCTCTTAAATGGTTATTGCTAATACATAAAGACAACTTTTGATAAGGATATTTTTATTTTGTAACTGATCTTACTGTTTATCATACTGATTTTGATGGTTTTGTGGATTTTTAGGTAGACAAGTCTATAACCCCCAAAAAAGTGATATTCAATCTTCTTTTTCTCATTGCATTGGCTAGAACATTAATGGTAATCTTTAACTATATAATAAAGAGGCAATATGCAAATTGACCATCACACCCTCGCACAAGATGGCCAGCAGGGGAGTACAGTTGTGGGTGATCAGGCCAGCAGGAGAGGGCAGTTAGGGGTGAACAGGCCAGCAGGGTAGGGCAGTTGAGGGGGATGAGGCTGGCAGAGGAGGGAAGTTAGGGGCAACCAGGCTGCCAGGGGAGGGCAGTTAGGGGTGACCGGGCTGGCAGGGGAGGGCAGTTGGGGGCGATCAGGCCAGCAGGGGAGGAGTTAGGCATTGATCAGGCTGGCAGGGGAGTGGTTAGGGGGTGATCAGGCCAGCAGGCAGAAGCAGTTAGGGGCAATCAGGCAGGCAAGCGGTTGGGAGCCAGCAGTCCTGGATTGTGAGAGGGATGTCCGAGGGGTCCCAGATTGGAGAGGGTGCAGGCTGGGCTGAGGGACATTCCCCCCCACCCCCAGTGCACGAATTTCGTGCACTGGGCCTCTAGTAAAAGATAATGGGCACTCTTGCCTATCTCTAACTTAATGGTGCTGTCTCTCTAGTAATTAACAACAACAACAAAAAGTGTGTGGGCTGTTGATGTGAAATATTCTATAACATAGTGAGGAAGTATCATCCCATTCCTATTTTGCTCAGAGTTTTAAAAACTAGTAGTTGATGTTGAACTTTTATCACATGCCTTTTTGGCATCTAGCTCTCTGATATTTTAAAATTTGCTCTTAAATTACAAATATAATGAATGTCTTTGTGCTGAGGAATAAAGTGAAAAGTTTTAGTGATCTTTCTTTCCCCATCCCAGTGTCAACCACTAGAAGTATCTACTTTTAAGAATATCTTGTGTATTTTTCCAGACTCCACTATGCACATACAAATTTATACATGTATAATAAGTACATTTGAGTGCTTTTTTTTCTAAATGAGATCATAGAGCACATATTGTTCTGTAACTTGCTTTTTGTCTCTTAAAATATTGGACATATCCCTTGCCAGTTTGGCTCAGTAGATAGAGCGTCGGCCTTCAGACTGAAGGGTTCTGTTTCGATTTCGGTCAAGGGCACATACCTCGGTTAAGCCATTTTATTTTTCAACATCGAAGTGACATAAAGAAATCAGACCTCCATCTTTTTTTTTTTTTTTTTTTTCTAAAGAGCAGTGGAGTTCACAGATCTTTCATATATGTTTGACAAAGTTTATTGTTAGCCAAATGGGCACTTGGCTTCTGGATTATCAGTATTTTTATTCTTCAGCCATTTTGTTTATTTTACGAGTGTAGAAAACGCAGGATTAATCACTTTTTGCATATACCATGCTTTGTAGAAACGAACTTCAGTTTCTCCTCTGAAGGCAAGTGGAAGAATGAAGGAGCAAACTCAAGGTTGCCATTGCAAACTTCCACTGTATTTTAGGGGGAGAGCAAGTCTAGTTTGCATTGAAATTAAGAGAAGGAACGCTGATAAACATTATAGTGGGCTGGTTTTAATTGGGGCAGAAGAAATGTGCTTTTCTTGCAAGGTGGTTTAAGTCATCATGTCTTTCCCTGTTGGCCATGGTGTCTTGCACGGGTCCTGAACTTCTGCAATGTGTCACCTGGCTTTACAATGTCAAACCAAGGGGAGGGATCCTCATCTCTAAAGTCTCTCCAGCTCTGGGTCACTCACCTGCTAATCCCCTTGTAAACCGTAGCATAGGAACCTTCACCCAGCTTCTCCAAGTTCAAGTAGGATGAGGCTGCCCCAAAAGGGAGGAGGCTCTTCGTGGGCTTAAAGGGAACAGGTAGGGGTGAGAGGTGGGAAAGAAAGAAAGAGCACTTTTTTTTTTAATGTTGACTCCCTCCCCCCCACCCCCCAGGAATTTGCTGGAATGTACTTGGAAGGTCAGCTCAGTAATTGCCCTGGAGGTGGGGCAGCCTCGCTAGACAAGCACACATGAAACCCTCTTGATCAGCATCAGCTGCTCACTCACCCACTGAAAGCCCTGCCTCAGATCCTCTTCCTGAAAAGACTCACTGTTACTGCGTGGCCTTTTACTCTTGCACTTCCGGGCATGGGCAGCCTGACGTCCCCTGGGGTGAAATGAAGTCATGGAACGTGATGCTTCTTTGAGGTCCGTTAGCTAGAGGAAAAAAGGAAAGTGCAGGAATAAAATGCATGCAATGTCAAGACCTAGTGGCTGGCATAAACAATTCTTTCATTTTTGTGTGTGTGTGCCCGATTTTCACTTTTCAAATATTTCCTAAGCTTCTGTACCCTCATAAGGCACCTTTCCTGAAGGTCAGATCACTTAAACACACCCACACACAAAATTTAAGAATATCCATTGTTGAAACACTACCTTCTTTCTTCACCTAAAAATATGTCCTTGAAAACTTGGCTAACCTAAATTTCTTTGATGGGTGGTTTCCAACGTCTCTCTGTTTAACTCACACTTGTTTTCCCCCATGCCCCCTTCATTCATCCCTGCGGGGGGGATAACGTTCTCGTGTGGCATTGCTAACCACCACGAGCTGATCACTGAACATTTAAGTCCACAGCACAGCAGTATGCAGATTTGCTTTTTACGTGGAGGTCAGCCCTGCTCTTCAGTCCTGGAGAGGTTTCAAGAGAATAACAACTCCTTTCTCAACCTCAAGCCCACTGAGTTTCAGGCAGCCCAAAGCCTTGGGTTGTTTTTCCCTTTTGGTTTACAAGCAAATCTCCAAATTTGATAACAATGGCCATAAATTCCCTGCGACTTTAATAGAAATTCCTTTTTATTGGTGGAGACCTACCGCAGAACCATCAGCCCCTGCCTGCCACGGAGAAGGGAGGGGGTCTCTGCTCTCCTGGGTTTGTCAGCAGAGAAAGATGCTGGGGCCGCTGGCAGACAAGTACCTGGATGGCAGCCTCGGTCCTCTCGGGCGCTCTCCTCTGACAGCGGCGTGCATCGCCTCCCTCCCAGCAGCGATGGCAGCTGCAGCCCGGCCGGAGCGTCTTTGCACACAGCTCCTGGCCCATAGTCTTCCAGGCTCAAGGAGAAAGCTTGCTCTGGACGCTCTCCCTCTCGGCCTCTCCTGTCCTCGGTCACTGCCTTTTTGCCAGAGGTCAGCAGCGCTGGAGCTTTCATATGACTCACATGAGGGCTCTGCTGGGGCGGCCTCATGACTTCAGCAGTTTTTTCCTCATCGGCAGGAGAAAGCATCCACTGGAACCGCCGCCGCCTGCTCCCCGGTGTGCACCCCTGGAAGCAGGTCGGCTGCTATTGGGTGCAAGGAAACTTGGCACGTTACAGTCCGATTCCAGCCCCAAGTTAGCTCTGGGGGTATACGTGGTCTTTATGCATCGACAGTGCTTGTCCGTGTAAACAATCATGATATGAATTATTCAAGTGGATGCGTTGAGATGTGTTTTCCCCCTGCCTGTTCTCTGAGAGCATTTTGCTTTTCAGACTTTAAAATATATTTGCAGCCTAACCAGGTCTTAAAAGTCAAAGAAACCACAGAATCATAAAACAGGAAAAAAGCTGAAGATACTTACTCCATCTCTTCATCTTCAAGCAATAGTGTATCTAGTACTCACAGAGGGGTAGTCATTCATTCATTCATTCATTCAAAAACTATCTAGTGAGTCCCCGGGTTGTTCTTACAATAGAGATACCAATACAGGTTCCGTTGCCCACTGGCAGAGAGAGAGGAGCTGGCATAAAATATCTCCTTCTTTTCCTCTGTCCTTCCCTCTCCCCCCCTTCCTTTCACATCAATGTAATTAATGTTTACGATATTAATAGAATGCCACATCAAGGATCTAGCTTAGGCTAGTTTGTAGCCTTTGAACAGAACTTTTTACTTTCCTAGACTCCTAAGGTTGGTTATTGCCACTATAATGTACTAACCTGGGCGAGACAGAATGTAGGACACACACACACACAATCATCATCATTAAAAGAAAAAAATGAGGCTTATTTATGTATATTTGACATAATGAGCCTCACAATGGTTTAAAAAAACCTTTCAGATGATTTAATTATGAGCATGTATTAAAGTTTTATTTTAATATTTTAATATTGCTACAAGAGAAAATACCTAGAACAGGCCAATTCAAAGAGTCACTCAAATTAGAGACATGTAGTTTTTTGTTTTTGGTTTTTTTAGGTGACTACTTAGATCAGTGGTTCTCAACCTGTGGGTCGCGACCTCTTTGGGGGTCAAACGACCCTTTCACAGGGGCCGCCTAAGACCATCAGAAAACACATACATAATTACATATTGTTTTGTGATTAATCACTATGCTTTAATTATGTTCAACTTGTAACAATGAAATTGGGGGTCACCACAACATGAGGAACTGTATTAAAGGGTCGCGGCATTAGGAAGGTTGAGAACCACTGACTTATATTAATACAAAAAGATAAAATAGTATTTGGTTAAAGACTATTTAACTTTTGGTTGACAATCACCACAGAGTGAGAAAAGCGAATTTCTCAGAATATTTCGTAATTCCTTTAGAATTTATCACAATTAGATTATAGTTTGTCAGATATGGTGATTTTGTCCTAAAAAGGAGATTGTCAATGTTATCATACAAAAGTTATATCCCAGACAGGGTTTGAGACAGTTTTTCATGATCACCGTCTAATGATCATACCTTTTCTAATTTTTAAATGGTTAGCACATGAATTAGCCCAGGGGGTGAGTCACCTAAGTCACAAGTTGCTGAAATAGCATAGCCTGATTTTTTAAAGGCTTAAAATGCTCTGTTTTGATACTAAAATGGGCTACTGAGAGAAATTGTGAAAGATCCTTCAAACTTTTCAAAAATAAAATAATTCATGCTTTGTCTAAAGTCAATTAAGTGACTTCTTTTTTAAAAAAGTATATTTTTATTGATTTCAGAGAGGAAGAAGAGGAGGAGAGAGATGCAGAAACATCAATGATGAGAGAGAATCATTGATTGGCTGCCTCCTGTACACCCCACACTGGGGATCGAACCCACAACCCAGGCATGTGCCCTGACCTGGAATCGAACTATGTTGGTGCTCAACCACTGAGTCACACCAGCTGGGCAGGATATGTTTTTATTGATTTTAGAGAGAGAAAGGAAGAAAGAGAGAAAGAGAGAGAGAGAGAGAGAGAGAGAGAGAGAGAGAGAGGCATCGATGTGAGAGAGAAATATCAATTGGTTGCCTCCTGTAAGTGCCCTGACTGGGGATGAAACCCATAGCTTAGGTATGTGCCCTGGTGGGAATCGAACCTACAGCCTTTTGGTGCACAGGGTGGTGCTCCAAACTGAACCACCCGCCAGGGCTGATGTAGTTTTGACTAAAGAAAAAAATTTAGTCTGAATCTAATCAAGTGTCTAGATCTCATACCAAATTACAAGAAATACAGAGGACAGAGAAGTTAAATAACACTACAAGGAAGCAAACAGCGATATCAGCAAAGATGAATAACCTGCTTTATCTAACAAATCAATGACATACAAAAAGAAGATAATTCAGAAATCTTAAGAGCTTCAACAGATGCAATATGTAGACCTTGTTTGAATCCTGATTAGAACAAATCAACTGTAAAACATCTCTCTCCCCAACCCAGCTTTAATGAGGCATCATGGACAAACAAAATTTATATATTTAAGGTATACAAGATTATGTTTTGATATATGTGTTCATTGTGAAATGTTTACCACAATCAAGCTAATTAACATATCTGTCCCTGCACATAGTTAATTTTTTGTTTGCGAGAACAATTAGGAGCAGTTATTTTAGCAAATTTCAAGTATGCAATGCAGTATTGCTAACTATAGTCACCCTGCTGAATATCTCCAGAATTTATTCATCCTGCAAATCTGAATTTATATATACATGTCTTTGACCAATATTTCCCCATTTCCCCCATGCCCCAGCCGCTGGTAACCATGCCCTGTAAAATGGTATTTCTGAGACAAATATGAAAAATTGAATATGGTATTAGATGATCTTAAGAATCATTTTTAATTTTGCATGGTAATTATGTTTTAAGACAATCCTACAGTTAAAAATGCATACTAAATATTTATAGGCAGAATGATATAATTTCCTTGTTTTAAAATATTCCAGAAAAATAATGTTGGGAATAAATAAATAACAAAATTAGTAAAAATGTTGATAAATGTTTAAGCTAGATGGTGGTTTAATGGAGGTTCACTTTTGTGTATTTAAGAATTTTCTAAATAAGAAAGTAGAAAAAAATTATTTTTTAAAAATATGTGTTTATTGATTTTTAGAGAGAGAAGGGAGAGGGATAGAGAGAAAGTTCATTGATTTGCTGCCTCCTGCACATGCCTCCACCAGGGCCTGCGTCCAAAACCCTGGGCATGTGACCTGACCAGGAATCGAACCTAGACCTCTTGGTTCCTGGGTCAACACTCAACCACTGGAGCCACACTGGCTGGGCAAAAACAATATTCTTAAAAACACATTCACATGAAATCCATACATTTTGATTATTTATTTATCTCTTTTGATTATTTATTTATATTCATTTCTGCCTACTTCTAATGTGTGTGTGTGTGTGTGTGTGTGTGTGTGTGTGTGTGTGTGTGTGTCTTTAGATAAAAGTACAATAGTAGTTTGACCACCTAAGGGAGTCTTGCCCCCCCTCTAGGTAGAAATCAGGAGAGGAGGCAAAACAAATCCAAAAGTTGGAGAGAAAGAAGAAAGGGAGTGAGCCTGATGCACCAGGGGAGCATAGGCTAACAACAGCATGGCTCCCCCAAACTGCTGCTGGGGTCAGGCTTATATAGAGCGGGGCTCTTCACGCAGGCGCACAGGAGCTCTTTGCTTTCCAGGCTCCCCCCTTGGCTGGTATCTCCTGGAGCAGGTGCAGAGCAGAGCTCTGAAGAGAAACTTTAAACTTATCCAGGAGAGGCTTAAAAAAAAAAACTAACTGAAGAACATTCCCATCTGTTTAGGAGAGGCTCGGCCTATCTCAGTAGTAGTAGTATCAACAGTAACAGCTTGCTCTGCGTCAGCCTCCTGCTGATCCTCCAGCCCGTGACAGTGAGTAGGCAGCATTATTATCCCCACTTAATCATGAGGGTCCTGAGTCTCAGAGAACTGATGTAACCTTCCCAAGGTTACTAATCTAGCAAACTGTAAGAAATATCTGTATAGACTACTGAATTTTCCAAATTTCATTTAACGAGGAGACACTGATCATTGAATTTGCACAAAAGGAAAAAAAAAAATCTGTTTGGTCTCATTTCTCATTAGGACTAGATTGAAATTAGTTATTCTATTTAAGGTGAACCAGTAATAGTGAAGTGACTGTTCACTCATCAAAACTCATGTGACATCATCTTCGGCCCAAATAACAGCTACAGAGTATGATTCTTAAATCACGTCTCTCTTCTCCCTGGAGTACTTTCAACTCTTGTTCCCCTAAAAACCTGTACAGGCGGACAGTGCTGTCTGCTGACTGTAAGCAGAACTGCAAGCACATGGTGTCTGGGTCTCCGTTGTAACTACATGCATCTGTGGTCCTTCTTTCCATCCCACTGTCACTGCAGGTCAGTGTGCTGTTTGTGTGCTTGCACTTAGTTTTCACGAGGAAGTTGGTGGTATAAGTTCCAGTGCTACCTTCTATTTCCGCTGCCCTCGGGAAAGACAAGGGTTCAAAACTAACGAGAAAAAATATGTGGAGCACGATGGCCATGTTTCCAAATTTCACAAGCTCTTACTGATTTAAGAACATGCCTGCAGCCCTCGGAAATTTCTGCTCAGAAATGCCAAATGCCCCAGTTCCAGTTTTCTAGCCTGAAGTTCCGTGCTCCTGGCTGTAACACTAGATTCCGTCTCCCTTTCGGGCTCTCCCCACATCCTGGCCTTCACTTGGAAAGAGTAGTTAAACCTGTTGTAGATCAAAACTGTGAGCTACAGATGGAACGCTCCAGCGTGCTGAGCGATTCCATATGTGTAGGTCCACCCTCTGAAACTACTGGGAAGTAATGACAGGTTAAAAGAGACATTTCACAGGCAGGTAAAGAAATCTAATTGCAAGGTGTTCCTGTGACACAATGGTTTAGCTTGTGAAACAACGCAATTAGACTGAGCACTGTGCCTAAAAAGGACCCTTTGTCTAAAACTATATAGGAATCTTCAGGAATCTGTAGGTGCAGGGAAAGTGGGAGACTCCCTATTTTCAGGATAAAATAAAAGGGTGCTTCTGCAGACCAGATGTCTTCTGTTGTGTTTTTTTTATTTTTTGCATTTGTATGATTGCTTGTCTTCATTTCTGGAGTCAAGGCATTGACGGAAAATTCCAGAAATGACTTGAACTGAGAATTGGTGGCCCACGGATAATAGAGGACGCCAATTTTATATTTAATCTTCCACTTTCAACATAACATCATGGTTTTTAAAAGAGTGATTTAATGTTCTTTTAATAAAGAATAGATTTGTAAATATAGTCAGGTCCCATGGGGAGGCAACTCGCTACATATTTAGTCAAAGCCTCCTGGCTACCGGTAGGGGAAAAAGCGGCTAATAATAAGGCAAACACATGGCTTACTTGTAATTTTCTCATAACAATTCCGCCGTCAGACGTATTAAATAATTTGCCCAGGGCCACACAAGAAAGAAGTGGTGAAACCAGGATTTGAGCCCAGGCAGAGCAGCTTCAAAGTCCATTCTTTAAACCTACTTCGCCTTCCTTCTTGAGACAAATTAAGAACTGGGAGATAACAAGTCACACCGGGAGTTTCCACGCCTGTTCTTGGCCCTCGCTTCCTTTCCTAGGCAGTTCCACCTCATATGGCTACCGTTTCCTTTGATCTGTTCTAAGCAAGCACTTCATACACATCATCTCATTTAAATTCCGCGACATAGCTATTTACCACCCCAATTGGAGATGAGAAAACTGGGGAGTGTCCGAAGTTTCTTCGAGTGCAAGTGTCAGAATTTGAACCCACTGGCATTGATTTTAGGACCTATGCTCTTCACCACACAGTGAGTACCCTTTGCCCCGACACACAGTGGGTCCATCAACTTAGCAGCACACAGGGTTTCTGTTTCTTGGTACTCAGAATGGGATCCTAAACCCTGTGGAAGAGCTTTCTTTCCGACAGGAAACACGCACCCCTGAGAGCAGAAGCTGAGGGGCATGCCCACTCCATGCCTCTCCTCCTACCAGCCCCCCAGTCAAGGTGCACTCGGGACAGTCAGTTCACTGCAGACGTGCTCAGGCTGCTGACTGACTAAAGAATAATGACCCCTGCGAACAATTTGTCATGGCGCATTTCTATGAACTACATTAAATGCTCCCAGAACTTTCTTTAACGTTGCCCTGAAGTTTCTAGCTCTGTCTAGCCAAGCGGCAGCGTGGAAACCCATCCTTTGTCATGCTGAAGCACATTCCACAGTTCTCGGCGCAGTAGAGTTTCAGTACTGTTTGTTACTGTGCTTTAAAATATCCACATATTGTGGGAACATAAATACAAATAAGCAAAACTTACGAAAACCTGACTTGTAAATTTCTGATACTCACAAACTGTATGGAGGACCCTCTGTGGCTCCCTCTCCCCATCTCCATCCCAGGATGGCTGGCGCCTTCTAGCCCAAGTCCAGAAAGCAGCCAGCCTTGTGCCAACAGCACCACTCGGTGGCCAGGATGGAGAACTGGACAAATCCACTTTCTTCCCTCCAACCTTCTTTTTCCTTAAGAGAAGACTCCTCCAAACCCCAAATCTCTCCTCCACCACAACTCACCTCAGTTGTTGTTAATCCTCACCTGAGGATACTCTTTCTATCTATCTCTAGAGAGGGTGGAAGGGAGTGGGGGGAGGGGGGGCGGAGAGAAACATTGATGTGAGAGAGACATATCAATCAGTGCCTCCCGCAAGTAGGATTGAACCTGCGACCCAGGAACATGCCCTTGACCAGAAATCGAACCCTTGACCGTTCAGTATGTGGGGCCGATGCTCTAACTACTGACTACACCACCCATCACTTCAGTTTTCTGTGTGCTTTGCCACTCACAGCCAAGGTGATTCCACCTCAGGCAAACTCTCAAGGTTACACGCGTCCTTTTACAAAAGTCTTTCTTCTTAACCCCCACCCGGTTACTTCAGACGTTTATTCCTGCAACTGCCTTTATCACATACTGAAGCCTAGCAGTCGCTAGGGCTGGACAAACCAGACGTGGCCCCAGGTCTCTAAAACTTAAAGGGTTTAACCAGCTTTTTAAAAATTAAGCATTTTAAAATTTGTGCAAATCGATTAGCCCTCTTCCCCTCAGAACTCCTTTGCCTGCCCCAGCCCCGGGCCCCCAGGAGCCCCCTGCCCTGGAAGGGCCTTCAGTAGCAGCCAGTGAAAGTGATGGAGCTGGAGACCCAGAGTAAGAAAAGTCCATTTAAAAAAATAATTAAAAGATAGGAAGGGGGGAGGGGAGGAGGAGCAAGAGGGAGAGCGAGGGAGAAGGAAGGGAGGGAAGAAAGAAGAGGGGCGAAAAGTTTAACCGGGGGCTTCCTCGCTGCTTCCCACCAGTGCCTGGATTGGGGTAAGGCAGAGGGGACACACACACACACACACACACCCCTTGGTAATCAAGTCAAATAAAAATAATCTTAATGCAATATTTTAAAATTAAATTTAAAATAAAAAAATTGATGGTGAACAAAGTACAGTAGCAACATTTTAAATAAAAACGAGCTACTCCTGCTTGTTTTATAATCTGTGCAAAGGGAACAGTCAGGGGTTTCCAATCAGCCGTCGGTTGCCCCCAGTGGCTGCAGGGGTCCCCCCCCCTTCCCACCTCCAGCCCTGCCTGGGCGGGGCAGGCGGGTTTATGAGGGTTGACAATGGTGTGTGAGTAGATTGGCAACACGGGGTTTTACTTATAGATGTTTTTCCAAACTGTTAGGCTTTTATTAACTTTTTCCTATTGATTCCAAATATGAGAAGCTACTTTGATCCACGTACGCATAGGGCGCATGTTTTTTCTTGTTGCCTCCGGCTCCAGTGTGGCTGGATCGGCTGTTTCCCACTAACTACCCCTTCCCCTCTGCCTGCCAGAGCTCTACAACTTCCATCGGACTCCTCATCCTTGTCCCTTAAAACCTGCTTTTCTGTAAGCACCAGCACCTATGAAAAAGTACTTAGTACCAAGAGCTTCTCCTCTTTTTAAATTATAAAGCATTGCAAAAGTATTGCTTCCTTTGTTTTTTCCATTGCAAATGCACATTATATGAACATCATAAATCACATAACATTTGTAGATTAGTCCAGGAATAAATACAGTATTTACTTCACTGTTTCTATAGGAAAACATGTTCTAAGTTTCAAACTCACTTGCAAAGAAATATTTGGGATGCTATTTTTTGTAGATTGGGCCTAAATGCTTTCTTTAGATGTTTACAATTTACATGTTATATACTGTAGTACACACACAAAAAGAGGCCCTGTGGCCCAAACCACTGCTCTTTATTTTTAGCACACCACAAAAAAAGTGACTGTAATGCCCAGCTTGAGAAGTGTAACATTATTAAGCATATCCTATATAATAAAAGGCCAGCGACTATAATGGTGTAATGACCAGAATGGCCAATTGACCAGTCACTATGAGGTGCATTGACCACCTCTCGGTCCCTCCCCCCATCCTGGAGGCTCTGAACCCCGGGTGGCGAACAGGGGACCACAGGGAACCGAGATGGGTGTCGTCGGCGGGACGGGACTGGGGACTGGCGAACTGGCGGAAGATAGCCCTGATCGCAGGCTAGGCCTAGGGACCCTACCCACGCACAATTTCATGAACTGGGCCTCTAGTATTACATAAAAGTAACTCAGATACAGAAGAATACATAGACATTTACATTTTATTAAAATATGCTTGCTCCAGTGGTTACTTATATGTCATAATGCAGGATTTATGAGCATGTGTCTCAACAACTCTCATATAGCTTCATGCTTCCAGTCTAAAAATAAGTCAGCATTTGCTTACCTACATCTGGTGATTAGTCATTCAATCCACTAATTACTGTTGGTATGAGATGAGTAGAAGCATTTCTATTTAAATCATTCCCCAAAATTACAACATGCCACCAGCAGGTCTTTGCTCCTCATTTGGTTCATTATCTTCTTGCATGAAGTTCAGCCACATAGTAAAGTGCTCCCAGATGTCAACGAGAGTTGGGTGCCCCTGTTCTAAAATCTCAACCACTCTGAATCTCAGCATCCATTTTTGAAAACAAAGGTCTAAGTTGTTTAAACTCCCCTGTTTAATTTGGGATAGAAAGAGATGTAATCTAATTCAGTAAGAATAAAAAGTCTCACACACACGTACACACAGCCTCTATTTTAATGGTTAGGTAGAATGCGATACACAGACTACAACTTTACTTTAAAAGCCCAGAATATCTTTCTGCGGTATACTTTTAAAATACCCTTTTGATCATTTCTGGTTAAATATCCTCAAAGACACACCCCCCCCCCCCCCGCGCTCCCCCCCCCACACACACACCCAATGGAATCAGTCTAAATTCCTGGGCTTGGCTCTGACAACCTGACTTTACCCTGCCCCGCCCATCACAATTCCCCAGTCATCCACCTACAGGTCACGGCAGCCACACCAGTAGCCTCACTGTCCAACACGCTGTCCAACTCACTGTTTCTCATCTGACATGCTCTTCCCTTGGCGGTCTCTACCCCTCCTTCAAGGCCTAGCGTAGGTTCCATCTTTGCTCTGAACCTTTCCTTACCTCTCTGGTTCTCCCCACCACTACCCCCTCTCCTGAAAGGCTGAGCTCCCAGATCATTGATTGTCTGAACTGTTTTCTAAGGACTGATTTCACTGTTTTCCTAACACGTTAGTAAATGCATTCTTTGAGAGTATGAACTTTATCCTATGCTCCTTTCAGACTCCTAATAAATGGCTGTTAAAGTAAATAGCATTTATACGTGTGTGAAGCTACCCCTACCCCACACATATACACATGCATGGAGGATGGGGGCCTAGAGCCAGTGTTTACGTCTTGTTGTTATGACCCACTTTGAGCACATCCCTGTACACTGCCCTCCACGAATCTTAGTTTCAAATGCCAGCCTTCACTGAGCCTGTTACTTCTGTTATTCTCCATCATGTCCTTTTTGAACCCTACTTTTTATCTTAGTCCTGAATTCTCTATTCACCACCTTGATCCAGTGGGAGTTCACGTGTGAGTGTGTAGGGCGGGCGGGGGGTGGTGGAATGAGAATTTGGAGTTTGGAGATCTGGATTTGGAGACCTGGGCATGGGTCCCTCTGCCACTTAGAGTAGTTGGGTTACCCTGGAAAAGTCAGTGGGCTTCAGTTTCTTCACGTGTATTTTAGGAATAATTATACCCATCGTGGAGTTGTTTTAAGGATAAAATACACATGTGAAGCATTTTGCAAATAATATATTGTATTGCAATATTATCAAAATTAGGCTAACTATCATTACCTTCCACAGGCTGCACCCCATCCCCCTCCACACACACACACACACACACACTCACTCACACAGACACACATTCACACACTCACTCCTGGATTGTTCCAGGGCATTCAATGCTTTTGACCGTTGAGTCCAGAAGGATCCTCGTTTTCTGACTTTTAAGAACAAAAAGGTGGGAGAATCCCTCCTCAATCCCTCCAGTGGATCATCAGTCAGAAGACTGGAACTAGGACCAGCGTCAGTCAGGAATTCAGGCAGGTCTTGGTGAAGCTGCTCTGCACCACTGGCATTAGCTGGTGTCAGTCATTCGGCTGCACGTGGCCAGGAACTGGGCTGACCTGGAAGGAACTTGAGGATTTCACTCGCATTCTGGCACCTGAATGCCAGGCTTCCACGCGGCTTATCTCTACACTTTCCTTATCAATCTGTGGTATTGCTGAAGCTTCTTTAGGGTGGCAGCTGGCTTCTCCGAGGGAGATCTGGAAGCTGCCAGTTTAGTTAAGGAATTAATTCAGAAGTCCCAGAACTTCATTTCTGCCACATTCAATTAGTTACAAAAAAAATCACAAGTCTAGCCCATGATCAGGGGAAGAAATAGATTCCATCACTTGCAGAGTGGCATTTAGCATACATGAAGGGAGGAACCGATGGCACCAACTGTCTTCCACACCAGCAGAGTGCAAGCTCTGTGAGAACAGGAACTCCTGCCTGTTTCTTTTCATTATCATGTCTCCCTAGTGCCTAGAACAGTGGTCGGCAAACGCATCAGTCAACAGAGCCAAATATCAACAGTACTTCTTCAAAATAGACTCGCCCAGGCCGAAAACCGACTTCTGTGCATGGGCCACGAAGTTTCAATCGCACTGTACGTGCGCCCGCACATGGTATTTTGTGGAAGAGCCACACTCAAGGGGCCAAAAAGCCACATGTGGCTCGCGAACCGCAGTTTGCTGACCACGGGCCTAGAACAGTGCCCAGCACAGTATACGCATGGAATAAATGTTTATTTAATCCGAGAATTTTAGGGACAAGTGAAAGAGTCTGAAAAGATCTGAAAGAGTAGGAGGAAAACCCAGGAGTGTGTCCCAGAAATCTAGAAGACTAAGAGGGGAAAGAAGATAAGACTACACACTTTTTTCATGTTTCAAAAAATAAGTAAAAAGTATATTCAAACTCTATTTGTAAAGTTACAAGTTCAAACAGTGCAATATTGCATAGAGTAAAAAGTGAGTTTTCCTTCCACTTCTGTTCCCAATTCTCCTTGGCATTAGTCACCTTTTTAAAAGTTTTTATTTTTTTATTTTTTAGAGCAAGAAACAGGAACATCCATTTTTTTTTAATTCACATAAGCTAGATTTTATTAAGCAGAATACAATAAAAGAACTATTTAAGTTTTAAAAAAGGATTTCGAGCAAAATACTGTTAAAGCACTTCTGTCTTCTCTCAAGTGGTAACTCTAAGGCAGGATTTCTCAACCTTGGGATTACGGGATGGATAATTCTTTTTTTTTTTCAATATATTTTTACTGATTTCAGAGAGGAAGAGGGAACGAGAAATAGAAACATCAATGATGAGAGAGAATCATGGATTGGCTGCCTTCTGCACGCCCCACACTGGGGATCGAGCCCACAACCTGGGCATGTGCCCTGATCGGAATTGAACCCCGACCTCCTGGTTCATAGGTTGACGCTCAACCACTGAGCCACACCAGCCGGGCAAGAATCATTCTTTCTAGGGGGGGGTTCATCAGTGCACACTGGGATATTTAGCAGAATCCCTGGCTCCTACCTACCAGATGTGAATAGCACCCCTGCATCAGCCTCCCCACTGTCCACTCCTTTTGACAATTAAAAAAAAGTAGTCTCCAAACAAGATAAATGCTCCTGGGCAGGGAAGGTGAGGAAAGGGGGGAGAAGGTTGGAGGGAGGCAAAATGGCCCCAGTTCAAGAAGTGCTGCTCTAAGGCTTGATATTTTGTGCATCACCAAAACCTGATTCTACAAAAAGCCTCACTTTTAATTTTTACAAAGGAGGCATATAATGTGAAATAAAACAAAGTGAAGCCAAACTATTCTGGCAGGGAAAATATTTTAAAATATAACCAGATTGAGATTATAATTACTGACCACTCAATTTCTGTGCAGTAAGGTCTGATTTCAGCTGAACCTCAGCTAATTGCAAAGTCAGTTCTCTATAAAGGGCACCACTCACTTTTAGGTCCATCCCCAACGTTTGCTTTTCTCTCTGAAGTTCTCCTCTGCAGGGCTGGATGGTTTCTTTGCTGTCCGATAAAACAGTCAGAACACCACTACTATTTTCTTTGCTTGCTTCATAGCTCTGCACCAAGTTGTTTTCAACCTTAACTAAGGCAGAAGAAAGAGAACCAAGGATAACCAATTCCTTCTCCAAAGTTAATGCCAAATGATCACTTAGGAAATCCTCACTTCCTGATTTTACATTTTTCAAGAAACAGTTTATAGGGAGAACTCTGGTGAGATTATGAAGGCACTGAAACAAAACTGATTGATTCCTGGAATAGATTATTAAAATCCCTTCAAATGGTGTCCTTTGTTGCCAGTGGAAGAGCGTCCCATACAAATTTTCTGACCCTTTGCAAAAGCAAATTTCTGGAAATTTTTTAATTACTTCACATTTCATGTGTTCCAAGAGCCATGTCCTCATTGAAGTCAGGGCATATCTGGCTGATGTAATTTGGAAGCAAGTTTTTTGCAATGTTGCAAGAAGTGCAAAGAGATCTTCCATTTGTTCTATAGGTTTCTTTGGAAAGGTCACTAGGTATTTCCCACTTGAAAAATCTTCTAGACTTAGAAAAAGTCTGCCACATGGAAAAAAACGATGTTCAGAAGAGTTACCATTTTCTCTCTCCCTAATTTGCAGCAGCACAATGCAACATACCTGACTGAATGCTAAAAGTGGCGAAAGAGCTGTTACGGCAGTAACTATCTGAACACACTCTTTCTCAGAATATTGTCCACCAACAAACCTCTCTTCTTCCTCTTCCTCACTATCAACAGTCAATTTGATTCTTTTTGCCTCTGGGCCTTTTTCATATGGCACTGAGCAGGGTGCTGAAAAAGAGTCCCTACTCAACTTGATCACCCTGTTTTGACACTTAATAAGCCGAAAGCTGGAGCTATGGGGTTCATCCATTACCAACGATAAAGTCACCTGGCTGAGAGGCAGCTTCAAAGCAGATGTGGTTTTCACTCCAACAACCAAACTATCATCTATTACACGATACCATGTCTTCTCTACTAGCTGTTTTGAAACTTGAGAATTGCCTGATAAGTTCGTATCACAAGTATGAACAGGATTTTCTTCTTCACCACAAAGAGTTACAAGACATTCCTCCTCTGCAATTGATGTGCTACATTCTTTTCCTTGAAGCAAGTTCATTAAAGCTTTGTAAGTTTTTAAGATAACCTTTTCCTTAAGCAAAAGATGCTGCTGAACTTCCTGAATAGAAGCCAAGCCAACTTTCACTCTTCTTTCCAGAGCTGGAATCACCAAATAACGATTATCTTCTTTGTCTTCAAATACGTCATCTTTATTGCAATCCAATGTTTGACTTGAATAGTTTATGTTGTCAAGATCTGTTATTTTAAATGAACTCAGGCAATCTGAATTTAAGGAGTCCTTTAAAAGTAGCAGTACTTGTTCTGTCCCCGTTCCAATAAAGTCATCTATGAGTACTGAGCTAATTTGCTCCCACTCAGCAGCAACCTGGAAGTTCTTTTCCCAAACACCACAAGCACTGGACCTGAAAAACACAATGAGAAGGCGGTCTTCGCCTGAATCCATAATTTGTACTGCACAAGGATCTTCAAATGGAAGCTGGCACACACTTTTAGGAGTCCCATTCTGGAATGAAATCAGCTGATTCCTCCGAGTAAGGGCAATCAAAGACATTCTTAGCTTGTTGTTGACAAACTCAGTTGCACAGACATGCACACAAGTTATCACACTGCTATAAGCAGGAGGGATAATATATGTATCACTTATTACTTCTTCACTTTCAAGCAAGCATACACAAAATCTGGTGTTCCAAGTTGCATAATCTGATTTTGAAGGCTCTGAGGTGCTTTCCTCCTCAGATAAATAACATTTCTTTTGTCCTAATAAAACCATACCTAGATTTTCAATCTCTCCTGCCCACTCAATAGAGGAAAAGTTAATGGACACAGTAATAACTTTGCTAGTCTGGGGAGAGAGATAGAAGAATGTTTTAACATGTTTCCATATAATTAAAGGCCCGTTAAAGACCCCTAGGCCATCCTTCAACTCATGGGCTAGTCTAAAATTCAAACGTTTTTCAAATTTATTGGTACTGTGAAGAAACAGTAGAAAATATTTGAAAACATTATTCTTTTCATTGCATTGTATCATAATATAAGGGAGGTTCATTCCAGTTCTGAAATCTGATACACAGTTGCAACACAAGATTTTTAAATCAGAGTTTTCTTCCTTTATGCTAAAGAATCCAGTGGACTTCTGAACAAATGCACTTGTTTCTCTGTCAAATACCATTCTTCTGACATGTAAAATGGGTATTTCTGCAGGCCCTTTATCTGCAAAATTTCCTTTAGACAACTGAAAAACAAGGACTTCACCATTATAACACATGACTCTTTCTTGTTCATTAGATGACATTGCTGGTTTGCTCCCAATTCCACAACATCAAGTCTTTGTGTTGGTCCAATTTTGGAATACAAATTGATTCAATGCTTTTAAACCTTTCAATGGCTATATTCTGAATGCTTTTTCTGTACCAGGTACTGTTGGACTTTGGAGTCAATCATTTATTCCTCACAACATCTTTATGCCACAGGCACTATTATTTCATTCTACAGATGGGGAAACTGAGGCAGGAAGTTTCAGGATCTTCTTAAAGGCCTCAGCTCCCGGGACCCTGCATCCTACAGCCCCCAGGTTCCTGAAGTTCCACCCGCGCACACAGTTCTGGAGGCTCCAAACCTCCCGCCGGCGTGCAGCATCTTGTGAAGGCTGGACTGGAGCTTTAAAATATATTTTTCATTGACTTCAGAGAGGAAGAAGGAGGGAGAAAGAGATAGAAACATCAATAATGAGAGATAATCATTGATCAGCTTCCTCCTGCATGTCCCCTACTGGGGATCGAGCCCACAACCTGGGTATGTGCCCTTGACCACAATCGAACCTGGGACCCTCCAGTCTGCAGGCCAATGCTTTATCCACTGAACCAAACTGGCTAGGGCAGAAACATCAATTTGTTATTCTATATATTTATTTACGCATTCATTAGTTGCCTCTTATATGTGCCCTGACCAGGGATCAAACCTACAACCTTGGTGTCTCAAGACCACACTCTAACCAATTGAGCTACCCAGCCAGGGCTAGTCACATTTTAATGTGTCCTTTCAGAGGACACCCCTCTCTCTCTCTCTCCTAGTATTTTTTCTCTTAATCTAACTTCCAGATCATTCCATATCAATACAGATAGATTTGTTCTTTCACTTAAATGGCTGCATAAAATGTTTTCATTCTTAAACTGAATCATTAGATTCCAAAAGTAAGAGGTGACTACTGGTGTCGGAAGACCTGAAAAAGTAGAGACTATAAAAAGGGATAGGAAAGAGTGGGAAAGAAAAGGAGGTTGCTAAAGAAATGAGGACAGAGGAAAAAGAAATTAAAAGATGGGATAGGCAGGAACAGGCTCATATACTGAAAAATACGAGTAAGAGAGAGGCGGAGATAGAAAATACACAAAAGAGAAAAGTCTCTAAAGGGATTGGAAGGGATTCGGGGTTCAAGCGGCTGGATTAACCTTGAGAGGACAGAACACCTCCTCTGAGAAGGAAAGGAAGGGCTGCAGGTAGGTTCTGTCATAGTGGCTGGTGGGCGTTAAGGAAATTCCTTCCCAGCGGTCTCATTTTCTTCAGAAATGTAGGAGGCAAAGTTTTTCATTCTTACCAAAGGGATGGGGTGGGTAGAATTCAGTAACAAATTAGGAGAGTGAGGGTTGGGAATAGTAGGGGACTGGGAATAGCAGAATATCTGAGTAGCAATTTGGAAAAGACTGTTTCAGGCTTAGCAAGGTCGCCCGGTCCCATGGAAGTGCTGACTGAAGGTGGACACGCTGGTTTGCACTGGTGCCAGTTCACAGGTTACGTGGTGTCCAGCAGTGGTGCCGGAAGGGCAAGGTTGGTTCAACTGCTGCAGGCTCACGGGTTTGCAGGTGGGCGGAGGACCAAGACGACAACTGAGTGAACGACGTGATAGACCATGTCTGCCAGGAGCTCCAGGCCTTAACTGCACATCTGCCGTCGGTGGTCCAGACACAAGGTTGCAGGCTCAGGAAGGCACGCAACCTCTCGGCAGAGGGAGCCTCCGCGCGTTCGCGGCTCCCGAAAATCTTCGTGGGGATCTTGGGCGCGAGCTGAGTCCGAATGGGGCTGTGGCTGCGGTAGGCAAACGGGTTTTACTCATATTGGATAGCGGGGTACCTTGTGGGAATCGTAGGAGAGCCCAATCCATTCCCTCCCACCCTCCTCCACCCTTTGGGGTTGCAGCTAAGCAGGGAAAAACGTGGACGCCAGGGCCAGCCCGCGCCTCGGGCGATGACGTCATTCGCGGGGGGCGGAAGCGACTACCATTGGGGTCCAGTCCATAGAAGCGCTTTGCAGATATTTTAGCCTTTTCGCTGTAAAGAGCAGCAAACTTACCCTTCTGATTCTTGCCGTTTGAGACGGTCACACAATGACTGCAGCTACCAACCTCTCTGCCATCAGCAGCTTCCCCAGCGGCAGCACCGGGGTGGTGGGCCCCCGCGGCTCCAAGTTACGTCATCGGCCTCAGACCGGTGGCCCCGCCCCATGGTAAGGGAGGGGCCGTCCTTCGGAGGTTTTTGCCCTCAGTGCCCAATGCCTCTTGAGTAATTTTGATCCCTACCAGCCACCGTTGGCATCTGACTCCGCCTACTTCCCTCTCCCTCGTCGCCTATTGGTCCGCGGCCGCCGGAGGCCCCGCCCCCCGTGAATCAGCTGATCTCGCGGTGTTGTTGGGCTGCAAGCTCGCAGGGGATGCAGACCGCGGTGCCGCCGGTAGAGCGTCAGGTGAGTCGGCGCGCGTCCCCGGGCCGCCTCGGCTTCTGAGGGCGGGTTGGCCCGGGCCTCCGGGAGGCGGGAGGCGGGGGCGCGGGTCGGGACCGCGATCGCGCTGCGGGGACCCGCAGAGACAGCGCTCGCGGCTTCCCAAGCCGGCACCCGACCCACTGCGCCGCTGCGCCCGGGCCCCGGGTTCTTCCAGTCGCCACCTTTCCTCCCTCCCCGGACGGGGCGCCCCTGCGGTGGGCTCAGCCGCGTGACATGCCTTCACGATCCCCCCTCTTCCCGGCTCCACCCACGCTGCGTCCCCCCATTCATTCATGAGGCTCTATGAATGCTCACTCCTAGCGCTGCGCTGAAATCCCGGGGCGCTGGCCGCGAACCTGGGGGTTGCCCCGGAATCGCCGCGGAGAGGGGATCGAGGGTTTGGGCGGCTCGAAAAGGCGGGTTCGGACAAAGAAAACGACTTTGATATGAAGCATTAGTAGTTCAGCCAAGTCCTCTCGTGTGTAAAACGATCTGCCCGAGGGCGGTAAGTTCTTTGGAGCTGCGACGCCGGGGCGTGAGCAGGGGCTGTGGGAGGCAGTAGCCCCGGCGCTGGCGGGGGTGCTGCTCGGGACACAGCTCTTTGCTGGCAGAAGAGCGGTGCTGACTCCCGCGCGGGAGGGAGGCCTTCGGTGCCGAGGGAAGGGGAAGCGCACCCTCCGGTCCCAGGGACTGTGTTCCCGTTCGGGGTCCGGGTGGAAAGAGCTCCGGGGCATATCCTTCGTCTGTCGCTCTGTACATGTGTGGGCGGCTGTGACTGTGCTTGAAAAGGCTTTCGGTTGTGTGTTTATTATGATGAACGGGTATAAACATTCAGCAAACTTATTGGCCCAATATTCCTTTTCAGTTTATCATCGCTATGAATGGTTTGGAGTGACCACCTCTGGGTTAATGAAATACTTCAAGAATTTAAAAGCAGTGAAAATTTTGCTTTTGCAGTAAATGGCAATATTTCAATCTTATTAGCAAAAGCAGAGTGGTTGAGATCCTAGGATTTGGATCTGGATATACATCCGCTTACATTGGGAAAGTTACTTAACTTTCCTGCCTCATTTTCTTTATCTTGCAGTTGGAGGTCAAAGTACCTTCCTGGGAGTAGTATCTTTACATTTGATGGTTCATGTCTCATTTATTACAGTGCCTGGCACCTGGTAGATATTCAATACATACTAGCTATTTTTATAAGTAATAATTTCTTTTTTCCACTATATCATGACCCAAACTGACATTTTTTTTTTTTTTTAACTAAATGGTGGCAAAGAGAACTAAATATTTTTAGGAAAGAACTATAATTCACTTTCAAAAATCAAGGGATGGTTCCCAGATAATTTTATGATACATAGGCTTATAGTTAGAGAAGATATGATTTCAGGATTGTCTGTAGTAACTTTGGAATCTATAAGGGCATCTAAAGATGCTGATGGAGTCTATACCTAGTTTAAATTTAATACTTAGTTCTCAAACTGTGATTACTGTTGACAGATTCAAGGCTTATAACTATAGCAAAAAAGTTCAAGCTGTTTCACAATATTAACATTTAAAAAGATAATGATGAAGAAAGTAAAGTACTAAACAGGCTTTTTGGGGGGCGGTGGGGACTCGAGTGGCATTATATAAGCCTTTAAAAAAAAAGATTTAAGCATTGTTAACTGGAATCCCTTTTCTCCAGAGCTCAGCCTTTCGCAACTTAGATTGTGATTTTAAACACTGAACAGTTTGACTGTTAAAGAAGCAACGGGTTTATTACTAGTAAAAACACTCCTGATACCTGATTTTAGTTTTTGTGTATTTGGTTGGAAAGATTACTATTAATCGTCTGTCTTTTCATGAAAAGACACGGGTGTAATGTAATATTGCTGGGTCCATTTTAAGATTATTTCCAAAGTATATGACCGGCTTTGTATAATTCTGTATGAATGTGAGACTATGTAAGGTGTGAGTTAAAAAATAGGAAGGGATGTAAGAGTGGTGGTTTTTGAGCTGGTGTGAAAGGCTTGCTTTGATGTAGTAGTGTGAGGTTGTGTCCCTCTCTCAGACACTCAGGAATGCTGTGAGGATTTTAATGACTTCTAAATCATTTAGTGGTTTTTATAACTTTACGGAGTTAAATCTGCCACATATTCCAACTGTATTAGGGATACAGATTTTTCTGGTATGGAGATTTTTTAAAACATATTTTTCTTTTAACTCTTCTTTATTGATGATCAAACAATTCAGTCATCAGTAATAAGAGAGTAGTAGATTTTATAGGGTATCAGTCCTTAAGAAAATGAATGGTAACGCCCTAACCGGTTTGGCTCAGTGTATAGAGCGTCAGCCTGCAGACTGAAGGGTCCCAGGTTCAATTCTGGTCAAGGGCATGTACCTTGGTTGCGGGCACACCCTCAGTAGGGGGCGTGCAGGAGGCAGCTGACCAATGTTTCTCTCTCATCGATGTTTCTAACTCTATCCCTCTCCCTTCCTCTCTGTAAAAAATCAATAAAATATATTTTTAAAAAAAGAAAATGAATGGTAACCACAAATAAAGTAGCAATAAACTATGATTTGGAGCTGTTTAGTATTGCATTTATTTTCCTATCCTCATCACCTGTTTATATATGTATGTTTATATATGTAATAGTGGTGTCTTTACATTGTTTTGTGTTTGTTTGTTTTTAATCCTCACCCTAGGATATGTTTGTTGATTTTTAGAGAGAGAGGAAGGGAGAGAAAGAGAGAGAGAGAAAACTTCAATGCGCCCTGACTGGGGATTGAACCCGCCTGCAACCTTTTGGTGTATGGGATGATGCTCCGACCAGATGAGCCATGCCAGCCAGGGGTAGAGTTCATTTTTTTATTGTAGAGTTCTTTTGTGAAAAAAAAAAAAAGGATAATTCTCTCATCTCCTATGGGGCTGTTTGTGAATTATGCTTAGAGAGAAGATCAGCTTTAGTCTCATTAATTCCACAAATTGATCATCTCATGTTTCCCTTAATGATCACATTATTTAATTTTTTTTTTCTGAATCATCATACAGTTCACATGACCTCTATATTAGGAAGGTAGTAGTTATGATACAGTTATAATAACCTGGTTATTATTTAACAGGAAAGGAAGGAGTAAAGGGAAGACCAGATAATATAGGCATGCCATTTATACAGCTTTGACAATTTAACACTCTAAGTCTTGATTGATGGGGGAAGGGATTGGACAAAGGCAGTTTAGATACATGCCCAATAAGGTCTGAGTGATATGGGAAGGTGCTTACCTGTCTGTCAATCATACCTGGGAACAGGTAAATTGGCCAGAATAGGTGTGGCCCCTGCAAGGCGGGGGACAGTGAAACCTGAATATTTAAACTTCTGAACAAAGGGAATTCTCTCTTGGCGCTTGGCTCTTGGTTCTCTCTCTCCTGTGCTAGGCTCCTGGCTCTCCCGTGGTAGGGGTTGCTCTCCAGCATTCGTCCATGTGACACTACTGGACCTCCCGCTGCACCTGTTTCAGGACTGGGTTAAGGGACATGGGCCTTTGCAACCCGAGAAACATAATTCCAGGCCAATAAAAGCCATTGTCCTCCCAGGCGAGTCTTAGAAACGTCTTTTTCTACAGATGTATTGCAAGAGCCAGCCCACTCTCACCAGTGATGGGGAAATTGGAGCCACTAACTTCTCTGGTAACAGTTAGACCTAACATTGGCATCTGGGTGAACTTTCATTCCTCAACCTGATTGAGCCAAAATGTTAACTAAACTTGGGGCAATTGCCCAAATAACATGTAGCAAAGATGATTATAGCAGCTCATAAAATGGCAATAAAGTAGAACAATTCAGCTGTACTTCAGTAGGGAAATGTATAAACTGTGGTTTATTTATACAATGGAATACTATCCCCTAGTAAAAATGAATGAACTAGATCTATGTTCATCAACATGAATACATCTCATGTACATAATATTGAGTGAAAAAAAGCAAGTTGGCAAAGGATATATACAGGCCATATATAAGAGTTTAGCATCCCTGATTGCACCAAAAACTGTCTCATGTACAAAGAGAAAGAGACTGTTCTTTCCTGGGTTGTCTAACATTTGTGAAGTGATATGAAATATAAGTGATTTTGTTGTTAGAAAATACATTAGCAAATTATGTATGTTTCTACTAGGAGATGTCACTTTCCTTTTCTCTCTGATACTGACTTTTACTACAAGCTCTAGAAATCTTCTGTATCATTTGGAAGTCTGTGGCTTGAAACTTAAGATCAAGGGCTGTCTTCCACTGAGTACTCAGCTTGTACCTGGTGGTTGCTATGGGTACAGGAGTATACTGATGAGTAAGTCATAGTTTCTGACCTTTAGGAGTTTATAATATATTTTGAAAATCAATGGCTTACTTAGTAAGTGCATTATCTCATTAATAACAGCATTGTAAATAACAAGTACTTTTAGGCCAGACTTTGTTGAATGCATAAATTTACTGAATCCCTGAACTCTGGGTCAGGATTTAAGGGGCTGGTCGGCTCCCACTGCATCAGTTAAGGCTGAGAGGGCTGGAATTCAGAGAGGCCTTGACCTTTGGTAGTGGTTGGTTTGTCAAGATGTCACTGCAAGATGTGTGTTGCTTGACCTTCAGTAGTGTTGTGATGGCTTCCGTGGCAGGATATTCAGGAAGTAGCAGTTGGTGTTTAGATTAGTTGTAAGTCAGGTGTTTGAATCCAAAGTTGCCTTAATCTATGTGTAAACATATTTTTGTGTAAAAGCAAACATTTATTAAGCATGTACCATGTGTAGAGTACCATAGTGTCTTAAATTGTTGTTTACCAAACTCACAGTATAAACTCTACATTGCAATGAAATGTAGTCATATTTTAAAAATAGACTGTAAGTGCCTGCATGAAATCTGTAGTAGTTTTATATTGGGTTTACTCTGTGTCAAAATTCTTTTCAGGGTATTCTAATACAGTTTGCTTCTCTATTATTTTTATTGTCTTTCTTAATGTCTTGTTATTCTAAACACTAATATCATTACATTTATAACTACAATTATTGCTTTATTTTACTATTTTAATCAGTACACCTATTTTAAACCAGTTAGTGACAGGAGAAGAAGACAGGAAGGGCCCAACTTTGCTAGTGTAAGTTAGCTTTCTGTATGTTGAGGGTACTGTCTGCTTTACATAGTCATTCTTCTAGTGAGAAAGACAGAACACACCAGTACGTAAACTCCTTATCAGCGGGAACTTGTTTATTTATAGGCCTAGTCTGTCTACAGTTATTTATTGAGTACCTGTTACATATCAGGACTGCGTTAAGCAGCTGGGATATAGTAGAGAATAAGATATTATTGGCTCCCATGGCAGTTTTAGAACCTAGAACATAATAGGTGCAAGAAATGCACGTGGTTTTAGTTGTTGAAATTTAAGCATTTGAAAGTTAGTATATTTATGACTTACAAATTTACCTTTCACTGCACTATTAAGGCAAAAGGACTTTATCTGCAGAATAAAGACTCCTACATGATTTAATTTTCTCTGTGCATTTGGGATAATAGTCTACTGACACATTTCTGTTCTCATTTAAAAATTATTTATATTCTGCCTCGTTCCTAAAAATATTAAGGCACTTTACAAAAATGTGTAAATATGGCAAGATAAAATAAGCAATGAATGGAGCCCAGAGTGAGATTAGGACACATATCAACGTACTGTGAAGTCCTAGTCACTTACATCATATGGGACTATATCCTCCCACCACAAAATCTGTGATCCTGCCTATATCTTTACCTGTGGTTTCCTTCCTTTTTAAAATGTAGACCCTTCCTTTTGTGAAAGATCAACCCACCACACATGTTCCTACTTCACTTTGTCCAGGACTTGGTTCTGCCCTCTCTCCTTATCTCCCTTGCATTCTAGGATCAATGCCTTTGTCCTGCAAACGTATTTGACCATCTCCCCCAACACACAAAAACACACCCTTGCTCTTCACATTTCTCTCCAGCTACCGCTCCATTTCTCTGTTTGCCATTTTAACAACATTTTTCAAAAGAATCAGTTGCATGAACTTTGATCTCATATCCTTACCTGCCATGTACAGGCATCCTCCTCCAGTCTGGCTTTCAGTCCCCTCCTGTACTGCTCAAACCGTGGCCATCTCAGCACGATGCCTGTGCTGGCACGTCCAGTGGGCCCTTTTCAGTTATCCTGGGAGAGCCCAGCTGCGTTGACCTAATTGACCAGTCCTTCCTGCTGGAAACGCCCTCTGCTTCACTTCTGTGCCCACACAGACTCATGTTTTTTCTTTCCCTCAGAGCACTCCTCACCTCAGTCATTTTTGCTTGTTCCTCATCCTCCCCAGCCCTGGTGCAAGAGCTCCTTACAGCTTGACCTCTGCCTTTCCTTTCTCTGAATGCACACTCCAATGATATTACCCACTGTCTTGATTTCAAATATTATTCATATGCCTTCCCAAGTTTGTATATGTAAGCTGAAACCTTTTTTTGAACTCCATACACATATATTCATCTGCTCACTTGATACGTGCTTTTGGATTTCCCACAGGCATTTTAAACTTAACAGAAACAACTTTATCTTACCAGAAGCTTATCTTCCACCTCAGATTTCTCTCTCTTTACTCTTCCCCATTTCAGTAAACGACATCACCAACATACAGTTGTTCAAGGCAGAACCTAGAGATAATAGTTGATACCTCCTTCTCTTCTATCACCCACCAATGTCTAAAACATAATCAAGCCTTACTTGCCCTTCTCCCTCCTTCCCCTTCCTCCTCTTCTCTCCACCCTCTAGTCCCCCTCCCCCTCTTTCTTCTTCAGGAGCACCCTTCAACATTTCATAATCCTGGTTTGGTGGTGATGAACTCCTTTAGCTTTTTCTTGTCTGTGAAGCTCTTTTTCTGACCTTCAATTCTAAATGTTAGCTTTGCAGGGTAATCTTGGTTGTAGGCCCTTGCTATTCATCCCTTTGAATATTTCTTACTACTCCCTTCTGGCCTGCAAAGTTCCTGTTGAGAAATCAGCTGACAGTCATATGGGTGCTCCCTTGTAGGTAACTAACTGTTTTTCTCTTGCTGCTTTTAATATTTTCTCTGTCTTTTGCCCTTCGCATTTTAATTATGATGTGTCTTGGTGTGGTCCTCTTTGGCTTTATCTTGTTTGGGGTTCTCTGCACTTCCTGGACTTGTAAGTCAATTTCTTTCACCAGGTAGGGGAAGTTTTCTGTCATTATTTCTTCAAATAGATTTTCACTATCTTGCTCTCTCTCTTCTCCTTCTGGCACCCCCATGATGTGAATGTTGGTACACATTAAGTTATCCCAGAGGCTCTTTACACTATCTTCATATTTTTGGGTTCTTTTTTCTTTTTGCTCTTCTGATTGGGTGTTTTTGCTTTCTCATATTCCAAATTGCTGATTTGATTCTCTCGCTTCTGGTACTCCATTGTTTATTCCCTGTAAATTATTCTTTATTTCAGTTAGTGTATCCTTTATTTCTGACTGGTTCTTTTTTTTTTTTTTTTTTTATAAATATATTTTATTGATTTTTTACAGAGAGGAATGGAGAGGGATAGAGAGTTAGAAACATCGATGAGAGAGAAACATCGTATCAGCTGCCTCCTGCACACCCCCTACTTGGGATGTGCCCGCAAACAAGGTACATGCCCTTGACCAGAATCGAACCCAGGACCCTTCAGTCCGCAGGCCGACACTCTATCCACTGAGCCAAACCGGTCAGGGCCTGACTGGTTCTTTTTCATGTCTTTGATGTTCTCAGTAAGATCCTTGAGCATCCGTAGAACCATTGTTATGAACTTTCTATCTAATAGTTTGCTTGCTTCCATTTCATTTAGTTCTTTTTTTGGAGATTTATCCTGTTCTTTCATTTGTGACATGTTTCTTTGTCTCCACATTTTGGCTGCTTCCCTGTGTTTGTTTCTATGTATTAGGTAGAGCTGCTATGTCTCCTGGAATTGGCCTTATGTAGTAGGTGTCCTGTAGGGCCCAGTGGCTTAGCCTCCCCAGTCACCTAAGCTGGGCACTTTAAGTGTGCCGTGTGTGGGCTGTGTGCACTGTCTTGTTGTAGTTGAGCCTTGATTGCTGTTGGTGTCACTGGGAGGAATTGACCCCGAGGCCAGTTGGCTGTGAGTGCCAGCTGCAACTACAGCGGAAGAGCTGCTATGCAGGAGACACCCCTGTGGATCAGGACTTGCGTCAATGGGGCTTTGGTGCTCACTGAGTCTGCCCCTTGAGTGTGTCACTCATGGATGTGTAAATTGTAATCTGGCATGGTCTAAAGCCCAGGTGCACTGGCTCTGGGCCCTCCTATGAGTGCAAAGTCAGCCACTACCTGTGCCCTGCCTGGGGCCACTTTGTGATATAAGCTTCCCATAATACTTAGCTGCAATATTTCTTTTTAGTTATGCTTCCTTTGCAGTCTTTTCTCTTTTTCTCGTTGCTATATTTGAGTTTCAGGCAGACATTTCTTGGAAGTCAAACATTAAACACCATAAGACAAAATGAGATAGATCTGTAAAAACTGATACAGAAAGCTATCTATGAGTAGTATGTTAGGTAACTTTCTGTTGCTACTGTAACAAATTGCTACACACTTAGTGGCTTGAAATAACACAGTTATTATCTTACATCTCTTTAGGTTAAAGTTCGGCAAGTCTCTCAGGGCTGAAATCCAGGTGTCAGCAGGGCTGCATTCTTTTTTTTTTTTTTTTAAATTAAATCTTTATTGTTCAGATTATTACATTAGTACTCTTTTTTCCCACCATAACTCCCCTCCTTCCAGTTCCCACCCCACCCTCCGCCCTCACTCCCCACCCACTGTCCTCATCCATAGGTGCATGATTATTGTCCAATCTCTTCCCGAATCCCCCTCACCCCTTCCTCTCCCCCCCCAAGAATAGTCAGTCCATTCCCTTTCTATGTCCCTGATTCTATTACAATCACCAGTTCATACTGTTCATCAGATTATTTATTCACTTGCTATTTAGATTCACTTGTTGATAAGATGTGTATTTGTTGTTCATAATTTGTATCTTTACCTTTTTCTTCTTCTTCCTCTTCTTAAAGGATACCTTTCAGCATTTCATATAATACTGGTTTGATGGTGATGAACTCCTTTAGCTTTTTCTTATCTCTGAAGCTCTTTATCTGGCCTTCACTTCTGAATGATAGCTTTGCTGGATAAAGTAGTCTTGGTTGTAGGTTCTTGGTATTCATCACTTTGAATATTTCTTGCCACTCCCTTCTGGCCTGCAAAGTTTCTGTTGAGAAATCAGCTGACAGTCGTATGGGTACTCCCTTGTAGGTAACTGATTTTCTTTCTCTTGCTGCTTTTAGGATTCTCTCTTTGTCTTTTGCTCTTGGCATTTTAATTATGATGTGTCTTGGTGTGGTCCTCTTTGAATTCCTTTTGTTTGGGGTTCTCTGCAATTCCTGGACTTGTAAATCTATTTCTTTCACCAGGTAGGGGAAGTTTTCTGTCATTATTTCTTCAGAGAGGTTTTCAAAATCTTGCTCTCTCTCATCTTCTGGCACCCCTATAATTCGGATGTTGGTACGCTTGAAGCTGTCCCAGAGGCTCCTTACACTATCTTCGTATTTTTGGATTCTTTTTTCATTTTGCTTTTCTGGTTGGGTGTTTATTGCTTTTTCGTATTTCAAATCTTTGACTTGATTCTTGTGATCCTCTGGCCTGCTGTTGGGAGTCTGTATAACATTCTTTATTTCAGTCAGTGTATGCTTAATTTCTAGTTGGTCCTTTATCACAACATCGAGGGTTTCATTAGATTTCTTGAGGATCTCACTGCATTTGTCAGCAGTCTCACCAGTCTTCTTGAGGATCTCACTACATTTATCGTTGGTCTCACCAGTCTTTTCGAGGGCCTTATTAAATTTGTCGGTGGCTTCTAGACAGTTCTTTAAAGACCTTAAAAGTGTGGTTTTGGCCGAAACCGGTTTGGCTCAGTGGATAGAGCGTCGGCCTGCAGACTGAAAGGTCCCAGGTTCGATTCCGGTCAAGGGCATGTACCTTGGTTGCGGGCACATCCCCAGTAGGAGATGTGCAGGAGGCAGCTGATCGATGTTTCTCTCTCATCGATGTTTCTAACTCTCTATCTCTCTCCCTTCCTCTCTGTAAAAAATGAATAAAATATATTTTAAAAAAAAAAAAGTGTGATTTTGAACTCTATATCCAGCAGTTTGCTTTCCTCCGATTCTGTCCTTTGTGTCCTGTTTCTTTGTCTCAGCATTTTTTATGCTTCACTGTGTCGATAGAGTGCCTTTCTGTGCTAAGTGTCCCAATTACCTGAGGTAGACACTCTTGGTGCACCCCCTTGTGGGCTTTGTGCACGGTCTTGTTGTAATTAAGCCTTGATTGTTGTAGTTATCACTGTGAGGAATTGACCTCCAGGCCAATTGGCTGTGAGAATCAGCTGTGTCTGCAGTGGGAGAACTTCTGTGCTGGAGACACCCCTCTGGGGCTAGACTTGCTTCGATGGGACTTTGGTGCTCACTGAGTCTGCCCCCTGAGTGTGTCTATTATGGTTCCATGGAGCTGCAAACTGGATGGTCCCACTCTCAGGGCTGCATTCTTTTCTGGAGGCTCTAGGACAGTGGTTCTCAACCTTCCTAATGCCGCGACCCTTTAATACAGTTCCTCATGTTGTGGTGACCCCCAACCATAAAATTATTTTCTTTGCTACTACATAACTGTAATTTTGCTACTGTTATGAATCGTAATGTAAATATCTGATATGCAGGATGTATTTTCATTGTTACAAATTGAACATAATTAAAGCATAGTGATTAATCACAAAAACAATATGTAATTATATTTGTGCTTTCCGATGGTCTTAGGCAACCCCTGTGAAAGGGTCGTTCGACCCCCAAGGGGGTAGCGACCCACAGGTTGAGAACGGCTGCTCTAGGAGATGACCTCCTTCCTTGCCTTTTAGCTTCTAGAGGCCACTCACATTAGCTAATGTATCCCCCTCTCCCTGCCCAATCTTGAAAACCAGCTATGTAGTATCTCTCTCACCCTGCTTCCACCGTCACGTCTTTCTCTCTCTCCTTCTCCCTCCCTCTTCCACTTCTAAGGACTCTTACAATTACATCGGGTCTGCCCGGATACCAGATAGGCTCCCTATCTTAAAGTCAGCTGACTAGCAACCTTGATTTCCTTTTGCCAAGTAGCCTAACATATTCACAAGTTGTGGTTATAGGACAAGGGCATCTTTGGGACCATTATTGTGCCTACCGTGTGTAGTCAGGAATGAAAGAAAGTTGTAAAACAGTTTGTAGCTTTGTAATTCCCTTTGGATTTAAAAAAATGAGTGGTGGTGAGAAACCATATGGTGTAAAGTGAAATCCCCTTCTAAAAAACTCTATTTAAAAATAGAGCACTAAAAGAGAAGGTTGAGTGTTTTATTCACTTTATCAAAAGATTTTCAACATTCTGAATGTCAGGCAGTAGGACAAAATTCAATTTACATACAGTTAATTAGTTGTAAGTGTGCCCCTGTACTTCCACACCCTCCCAGCGGTTTCTGCTGGGTATGGTTTAACTTTAATCGAGGGAACATTACCTCTCTTTTTTTATGTATCTTTATTGTTGAAAATATTGCATATGTCCCCCTTTTCTCCCCATTGATCTCTTTTAACTTGCCTCCACCCCCCACCCCAGGCCTTCACCTCCCTATTGTCTGTGTCCGTGGGTTATTATGCAAATATGCATACAAGTTCTTTGGTTGATTTCTTCCCACCCACCCACCCATCTCCGCTTTCCCTCTGAGATTCCACAGTCGAACAGTTACTTCTTGATCTCTGATAGGTAAGCACAAGTTAGATCTGGCTTCAGAATTCCTCTGTACACCATGAACTGCACATTTTACTTAAAGTTAATTACTGTCACACATAAAACTGTCACATAAGGAGAAACCAAGATGGCGGCATAAACACTGGAAATTGCTGCCTCCTACAACCACTTCAAAATACCAACTAAAAGACAAAACGCACATTATCCAGAACCATAGGAAGGCTGGCTGAGTGGAAATTTTACAACTAGAAGGAAAGAGAAAAGCACACTGAAACTCAGAGGAGGTGCAGAAGTAAAGTACAGAGGTACGGAGACGCAGGCGGAAAGGGCTGGCAACTGAGGACGTGGTTGTCTTTTTCATTCAGGAGGGAGACACGCGCTCCTGCTCTGAACTCCAGTTCCGGGTGAGTCTCTGGGGACCCAAACTCATACGGGGAGAAACTGGACTGTCTGGCAGCGGGCAGAACTCGAGAGCAGCTTTCTCTCAGAGGTGCTTGTAGCGATTACCGCAGGACACTGAGACCCGGGACCTCTTAGGGCAGGATTGAGGAGCAGCCATAGCTGTTTGCTCCACCCTGTTGATTCTCTGAGACCCCGCCCCACCCAGGCTGCAGCAGAGGCTTTTGCATATAAATGCCCTGGCCCTTTGCAATCTAACATTACCTAACAAATTGCAGCTGGGTCAGAGAGACCCAGAACATCCAAAAGAAGGCCCAAGGCCCCACAGCAGCTTGCATTGCTTCACAGCTGGACCTCATCTGGGCACCTCCAAATCCCAAACAAAGAAGAGGAATCTGCAGATCTCTCCGTAGCTCCTGCTGGGTAGCTTCAGGCAGAGGCGAAATTAGCACCTCCTTAGAGATCCAAGTGCCAGTGTACCCAGTGGTCAGAGTGGGACCATCCAGATAACAACTCCTCAGATCCATAAGGGACACACTCAGGGGGCAGACTCAGTGAGCACCAAAGCCCCACTGAAGCAAGTCTTGCCCCAGAAGGGTGTGTCCAGCACAGAAGTTCTCCCGCCGTAGGTAGACACAGCTGATTCTCACAGCCAATTGGCCTGGAGGTCAATTCCTCCCAGTGATACCCACTACAATCAAGGCTTAACTACAACAAGACTGTGCACACAGTCCACAAAGGGGTGCACCAAGAGTGTCCACCTCAGGTAATTGGGGAGGCTTAGCTACTGGGCCTATAGGTCACCTAGCACAGAAAGCCACTCTATCAACACAGGGAAGCAGCCAAAATGCGGAGACAAAGAAACAGGTCACAAATGACAAATGGAGGAAAGCAAACTACTGGATATAGAGTTCAAAACCACACTTACAAGGTTTTTCAAGAATTTTCTAGAAACCGCCAATAAATTTAGTGAGACCCTCAATAAATCTAGTGAGACCCTCAAGGATATGAAAAAGGACCAAATAGAAATTAAGCATACACTGACTGAAATAAAGAATATTATACAGAGATCCAACAGCAGACTAGAGGATCGCAAGAATCAAGTCAAAGATTTGAAATTCGAAGAAGTAAAAAACACCCAACTGGAAAAGCAAAATGAAAAAAGAATCCAAAAATATGAGGATAGTGTAAGGAGCCTCGGGGACAACTTCAAGCGAACCAACATCTGAATTATAGGGGTGCCAGAAGAAGAGAGAGAGCAAGATTTTGAAAACCTCTTTGAAGAAATAATGACAGAAAACTTCCCCTACCTGGTGACAGAAATAGACTTACAAGTCCAGGAAGCGCAGAGAACCCCAAACAAAAGAGGCCCACACCAAAACACATCATAATTAAAATGCCAAGGGCAAAAGACAAAGAGAATCTTAAAAGCAGCAAGAGAAAAACAGTTACCTACAAGAGAGTACCCATAAGATTGCCACCTGATTTCTCAACAGAAACTATGCAGGCCAGAAGGGAGTGGCAAGAAATATTCAAAGTGATGAATACCAAGAACCTGCAACCAAGATTACTTTATCCAGCAAAGCTATCATTCAGAATTGAAGGTCAGATAAAGAGCTTCACAGATAAGGAAAAGCTAAAGGAGTTCATCACCACCAAACCAATATTATATGAAATGCTGAAAGGTATTCTTTAAGAAGAGGAAGAAGAAGAAAAAGGTAAAGAGAAAAATTATGAACAAGTACACTTCTATCAACAAGTGAATCTAAAAATCAAGTGAATAAATAATCTGATGAACAGAATAAACTGGTGAATATAATAGAATCAGGGGCATAGGAAGGGAGTAGACTGACAGTTCTCGGGGGGAAAGGGGTGTGGAGGGTTCAGGAAGAGACTGGACAAAAATCATACACCTATGGATGAGGACAGTCGGGGGCGAGGGGTAAGGGCAGAGGGTGGGATGGGAACTGGGTGGAGGGGAGCTATGGGGGGGAAAAAGAGGAACAACTGTAATAATCTGAACAATAAAGATTTAGTTAAAAAAAAACTCACGTAATGATCATATCAAATTAATAGCATTTATTAAAATTATTCAGATATATCTTTTGTTCACATAGTACCCTTCATCCAAATTTGAATGATTCAAACTCTTTCTAAAATAAGCATTAGGTAGAGCGTAATTTCCTCCAGATATACAGATGGGAAACCATAAGAATTCACAGGCAACCTGGTATAAACAGATGGCTCTTACATCATTCCTGCTGGTAGGAGCTGTTTTAGAGTACAGTGACCAGGTTACATCTCTTTGCAGAAAAATCATAAATTTGGCCCCAGTATTTTTATGGTTCACACAAATAAAACCTTATTGCCTTTATTTTCATGAGTTTTGGTGTCCTTAAAAATGTGAATTTTTAGTTGAAACGCATTGAGTATTACTGTCTGCCTGTTTCTATTTCTCTCTCTTAAACATTAGGTTTCTGAACTGATGGGTCATGATATTTGTACCATAATTTTCATATAGCTCTTTTCTATTCAGTGGTTGATTTTAAAACATATTTTACTCTTCCCTTTGGATTATGGTTTTGAATTGAGGTTGATTTTAGGAAAACACTGCTAGTTCCAATAATTGAAAAACTTTCTATTTTAATAATGTAATTTTTGTGTCCATTACTGCAAAATGTAAATTAAAACTACTTGATACATTACTGAAGGGATTTTAGGAATTCTTACTTAATTGGTACTTAAATGTTCGTTTGTTCCAGAGACATTTAAAAAGTAACCTTAGTGTTTATGAAATGAACTTAACACATTGAGTTTTCAGATTGAACTACTTTCTTTACAATAAAACTCAAACCGAGTAAGTCTGTTGCCTTGACAAAGTACAGCCTAATTGCAGCTAGTCTTCCTTTGACATTACATTTTATAGTCAACAGGCATTTTATATGGGCAGGCTCAGTCTATAGTCCTCTTTGGCAGGCAAGATGTGAAATAGTTCAAATAGTTTCACTGCGTATTTATTGCCGAGTGAATGTGCACTTGTTACAGGGCTGCTTTTTTTTTTTTTAATCTGTGGGATAAAATTGCAAAGCATTCTTTCACTGCTCTTTTTGCTTACCTGTGCTCTGACATTTAGGTCTTTAGATGCTTTTGCAAAGAGGAAACGATTTGGTGATGGAGTGCTCCCACTGACCGATGGACTCAAAGAAGAGAAGGTAAAAAACCATTTCTTCTTTCTCTATCCTTGTAGGAAACCACAGAAAGCATGTCCACATATGTGTAGCTTCTTTTAACTTTAATTTTCTTGTTGGTAGTTATTAAGTAGGAATAGTGAATGACATGTGTGTTGATTGGTAGAGAAAGATATTGAAATAAAGCTGATTAGTGATAAGCTTTGTTGCTAGGTCCTTTAAATTTGGGTCTTAAATTTTTTAATAAATTCTAGAACTTAAATGCAGTGTGAAGTGAAATATGGATCCCTATTCCTTCTATCTTCCTCATCAAATACTTTGTTACCACATTACAAACAAAAATTTAAAAGAAAACTCCAACTTGGGGCATGTTATAACTTTAATACCTAAACAAGGAATTAATGTATCGAGAAGTTAAGATCTTGACATTTTATGCTACGAAATCATAAACCTTCAAAAAATAGCCCAGGTTTTGTTTGCTTCTTAGGTAGAGATAAAGTAATTTGTGGGTTTAGATTATTTTCCACACCTTTTATATAATTTGTTTTATCTCCACTTTTGTGCTAAAGCATAAAATAGGTGCTACTTAAATTATCTGACCCAGTCTCCTATGTGCTGGTAAAAGGTGCCAGTCCTATGACATACTAGTAAGATACAGCTCTGAGTTGCAGGAACATTTAAGTGATTTTTCTTCATGTGTGTAGCTCAACAAAGGCAGAAGGATCCAAAGAAAGAGGCCTGGTCCATGTCTGGCCAGCGGGATCCTGCTCTGTAACCCCAGAGAGATTGCCCGGCTGGGGAGAAAGGACTGTTCTTCAGGCGGCCCTGGGAGTGAAGCATGGAGTTCTTCTGACGGAAGGTATTGGAAAGAATGGCTTAGCCCAGCTGTGGACAAACTACGGCCCGCAGGCCGGATTCGGCCGTTTGAAATGAATAAAACTAAAAAAAAAAAGACCGTACCCTTTTATGTAATGATGTTTACTTTGAATTTATATTAGTTCACACAAACACTCCATCCATGCTTTTGTTCTGGCCTTCCGGTCCAGTTTAAGAACCCGTTGTGGCCCTCGAGTCAAAAAGTTTGCCCACCCCTGGCTTAGCCAATGGGAACTGAGAGTCTAGCGAATGTCTGAGTGTGGAAGAGCAGGAAGAGAGTTACTGGATGCCAGGTGTTTTTAATGAACTCTGCTGAAGCTTATATTCTTTTTGTTTTCAAAATATGTTTTTATTCCCTTTATCAGAAATTGGATTAATTCTTAAATTTAAGATATATACTTTATCAGAAATCAGATTAACTCTTATATATCTTTTTAAAATATATTTTTATTGATTTTAGAGAGGAAGGAAGAGGGAGAGAGAGATAGAAACATCAACGATGAGAGAATCATCGATCAGCTGCCTCCTGCATGCCCCACACTGGGGGATCAATCCCACAACCCATGCATGTGCCCTGATCAGGAGTTGAACCATGACCTCCTGGTTCATGGGTTGATGCTCAACCACTGGGCCATATTGGCAGGGCTAGCTAGTTCTTATATTTAAGATATACCATAACTGGAATAAAAGGGAGAATGATAGTTTTTCTTTCATTAATCTGACTTTTATTACAGGGATGTTTCAGCCTAGAACCCAGAAGGATAGAGGGAAAATTATTTTTCCTCCCCTATGGAACAATAGACTTTACCCTTTGCCCTATAGTTTAGATGTATAGTAAGCATACACCACCTAGGTTTGTATAAGTACACTCTATGACAGTGATGGCGAACCTATGACATGCGTGTCAGGTGACACGCAAACTCATTTTTTTGGTTGATTTTTCTTTGTTAAATGGCATTTCAATATATAAAATAAATATCAAAAATATAAATCTTTGTTTTACTATGGTTGCAAATATCAAAAAAATTTCTATATGTGACACAGCACCAGAGTAAGTTAGGGTTTTTCAAAATGCTGACACGCCAAGCTCAAAAGGTTCGCCATCATTACTCTATGATGTCCACACAGTGACTAAATCACTAACCAACACATTTATCAGAATGTATTCCTGTTGTTAAGCATCACACACTGTATATTATTTATATACTAGAGGCCCGGCGCATGAAAATTTGTGCACTGGAAGGGGGGGGGGCAGTCCCTCAGCCCAGCCTGTGCCCTCTCACGGTCCGGGAGCCCTCAGGGGATTTCTGACTGACCGGAGGCGACTTGGCAGGCTGATCAGGGGATGGAGCCGGCTGGCTAGTGGCTGGCCCTGGCCCTCCTGCCCCCAGTCGTCCCTCCGCTGCCGCTGGTCACTGCTGCCCTCTGATCGCTGTCCCTTCCCTCTGCCCACTGGCTCGCGCCTTGGCTGGCCTGGCGCCGCCTGCTCACCGGCCCCACCCCCTGCCAACGGGTTGTTCCACCGTTCGGTCGATTTGCATATTATGCTTTTATTATATAGGATAACATTTAAAAATTACACATCGTACAGCACACAACCTAAAGACAGCCACATCTTGTTAACACTGGTGCTTTCTGTACAACCTGGAGGTATAAAATTAATTTCTTAATTTTGGCCAAAATGAATCTAATGTTTTTATACCATTGCCTAAATTTTCTGCTGTTCTGACTTATTCAGTATTAGTGAATGTTGTAGATATTAACAAATGTGTCTTCTGCCTAACAAACTTTATGTTCTGCTTACTTTATCTTGTCATGATCATTCAGTCTTTGAACAGTGGGACTCTGCTTTTGTAATGGCCTGCGATGGTAGCCGTTGGTAGTGGATCAATGCTAGAGTTTGTAGGATGAGGCTGAAGGAAAGAGCAATACCCTTCATTTGAAGAAATACCCTGCAATTTGTTGAAATTCTCACTGTATTTCAGAATGTTAGAAGTTGTCATTCATTTAAAGATGAATACGTTTGGAATATTATACGCTTGAACCAAATCTCGACACTGTACTTTAGGAAAAAAAATCCTATTTTGTTAAATGAAGAGGGGATTAAAACTTTGCTGATAGAGGTCTAGTTAATTCACTACCCTCTCCCCTTTTTAACTTTCAGATGGGGCGGTGTACAGCTTCGGCACCCTTCCCTGGAGAAGTGCACCAGCAGAGACCTGTCCGAGCAGCCCCATTCTAGAACATGCCCTGGTTGGGCAATGTGTCGTTACTGTGGCAGCGGGGAGTTTCCACAGTGGAGCGGTGACAGAAAGCGGTGTCGTGTACATGTGGGGAGAGAACTCCGCTGGCCAGTGCGCCGTCGCCAACCAGCAGTGGGTTCCGGAGCCCAGTGCCGTCAGCATTGCTGACTCCGAGACCAGTCCTTCTTTAGCAGTCAGGATTTTGCAGTTGGCATGTGGCGAGGAGCACACACTGGCATTGTCGATAAGCAGAGAGATTTGGGCATGGGGTACCGGTTGTCAGTTGGGTCTCATGACCACTACCTTCCCAGTGACAAAGCCACAAAAGGTGGAGCATCTTGCTGGGCGTGTCGTGCTCCAGGTTGCCTGTGGTGCGTCCCACAGCTTAGCACTCGTGCAGTGCCCCCCTTCTCAGAAGCCAGTCCCAGAACGATGCAACCAGTGCAGCCAGCTATTGATGACTATGACTGACAAAGAAGACCACGTGATTATATCAGATAGTCATTGTTGCCCACTAGGTGTGACGTTGGCGGAATCCCAGGCAGAAAAACAGGCTAGCACTGCCATCAGCCCCTCCACGGAAACCCGGGACAGCCAGGGAGAAGTGTTTGAGAACACACATGTACAGCATGATCCGGCTGTAGCTAACAAACTGAATGTTGGAAATGTTCAGACCACCAGTGGCGATGCTGTTCCCCCACAACTGGACATCATAGGAACAACGGAAACATCTTCTGCTAGAAATATACCATCGGACCCTGATGCTCCGGCAGGGAATGAACACATGCAGAAACTGTCAGATCCCTCAAAGAGAGAGAACTCGGAGAACGGTGAAAAGCCAGTGCCATCTCAGGTACCTGCTAAATTTTATAATTGAAAGCTGCTACTGGAATTCAACCATCTTGAGTTTTTCTTTAGAAACTTGAAAATGTTTGGCTTGGTAGCACTTTTTAGTTTCTGAATTTGACTATAAATTATTTTCATAATGTAAGCCTAGATAAGGAAATACCTGGATTAACTCAAAATTACTCTTTATGTTCAAATTCTGGCCTTTTATGATGTTGAAAAATGTCATGCTGGGCTTGTTTTTTAAGTAGCAAAATTCCCTCCTTTTTTTTGTTTTTTTTCGTGGTACGTCTCTCTCCATGCCCCTTGGCTAAGGTACTGCATTTTGGTGGGCTCCTGAATAATTCAACAAAGATTCTGTTATATTCACAAAGATTCTATTATAGAACTGAGTTAGACCACCCGGCTCTAGCAGAGCCAAACACTAAACATGGAGAGTTGCAGTGTAGAATATTGGCTGTTTTATGATGAATGCTGCCATCTAGGAGAACAGGAAGCTAATACTCAAAAGCCCAAATTCCCCAGTGACATGTAGGGCAAAATTCCCCAGATTATATAGGGCAAAATGACAGGACACTGGGTTAGGGGGTTCGAGATCGTGCTGGGAACTGATTGAAGTGTGGTAAGGGCAGTAAATCATTTCTTCAGATCTTGAGTCCAGGTCTGAGGTCTCTTCTCTCTGGTCCCGTGGGAAAGCAGCCAGGGGGACATTCCACATTAGGGCTCAGAAGCCAAAGCATAACTTAGGTCAAGATGTTATCTTTAGCCTGCCAGAGTGGGTTAGGGCCTGCTGCCCCAGGGGCTGCTGATTATCCAGGGAAAGGCAAGGTCTCTAGAGAGAGAAAACTATGATTTCTAGAGCTAGGATTTAAAACTAAATTTAATCAAAGTAATAAAGACCCTTGGTTTCAATGCCTCTGACTAGCATTTAATTCGACAAATGCGTTGAATACTGACTACTTGTCCGGCACTGTGCTAGTTAACAGAAGTTACTTCCTTTAAGAAACTCAAAAGCCAATGTTAAAAATTTTGGTTTGGTTTTTAGTTCAGGATAAATTAAGGAATGTATATGGTACTCTTTGACCTTAAGGTAGCATAGGAAGCAAATTTATTGTGACCTATTTTGATAAGTCAAAAGCTTTCTGTGTGTGGTTAGTAGGTGCATTTAATGACTTTGCTGTTTAGTAAATAATGGTGCTTGACAGCTCACAATGAATTTCAGCTGATTTTTCACTAAGGTATTAGAGAACTTGAGTTTGACTTTCTAATACAGCAATGAATAACATGAAGAACTTTAGTTCCAAATGTTTAATTATTAACCTCCTACATTTATTCTCTATGGTAGCGAGAGCAAAGGTAGTTCTTCAGTTTACCTAGCCTCTGGGCCATGGAAAATAACTCATGAATGAGACAGTAGAAGGACTTGAACTTAGAGTATAAGTTAGGGGCTGATGGGCCAGAATTGTAACATTTCCTGTCTGTATATGTTGTATCTAAATTTCCATTTATAAAACATTTTAAGAAAAGCTTTGTTAAAAACAATTTATTTTTTCCTGATATTTCTTAGTAGCATTCTGTGTAAAGTTTCCTAAAACTGATTGCTAAATAAAGCTTTCGTCTTTTCAACCTTCTATCCAGGGCTGTCACGGTATACTTCATATTAAAGATGATGTTCATACTTTTTTTCTCCTTTCCCCTTTTGCTGTGTTTAATTTAATGAATGCAGTTGGGGCTTATTTTTAAGTACCGTAGAAAAATTCAACACTCAAAACGAAGTACTTTTGATGAGGAGCTGTATATTTTGTGAACTGATTTCCATATAATGTTGTTAAATCCATGTCCAAGAGGGCATGTCTTTAATTTGGAGATAAAGAGACCTTTGCTTTACACTCTTATATTTGCAAATAGTGATAGATGTTAAACTCTTTTTACTGATTGCTATTGTATAAGAACTTATATTTTTATATACTTCTGTATGTGTATGTATTTTAGCCTCTTGTAGAAGACGCAGTTCCTAATCTTCACAGCCCACCAACCACAAGCACCTCAGCCCTAAACAGCCTCGTGGTCTCGTGTGCATCTGCTGTTGGTGTGAGAGTGGCTGCTACCTATGAAGCCGGGGCCTTGTCTCTTAAGAAAGTTATGAACTTTTATAGTACAGCCCCATGTGAGCCTGGAGCTCAGGCAAGCAGCAGTTCCATAGGCCCAGAAGGTCTGAAGGACAGCAGAGAAGAGCAGGTTAAACAGGAATCCATGCAAGGAAAGAAGAGTTCAAGTCTCGTGGATATCAGAGAAGAAGAATCAGAGGGAGGCAGCCGCAGGCTCTCCCTCCCTGGATTGTTGTCACAAGGTAAGGACATTGCCAGGTTTCGTGAATTGACTTTTGCTGAATCCAAGATTCTCCTGACATCACAGGCTATATTATAATCAATTGGCTTTTCTAATTGTTAAGGCTGACATATTTAAATGTCAAAATTTATTTAATTTTGGTCACCATAGGTGGTTTGTTTTTGTTTTTTTGTTTGTTTGGGTTTTTTTTTCTGTTTATATTGTCTTTTTTTTTTTATTGCTTAAAGTATTACAAAGGGTATTACATATGTGTCCATTTTATCCCCCCGCCCTAGACAGTCCCCTAGCCTCCCCTATCCCCCAGTGTCTTATGTCCATTGATTATGCTTATATGCATGCATACAAGTCCTTTAGTTGATCTCTTATCCCCCTACCTCCTGCCTCCCAACCCTCCCTGGCCTTCCCGCTGCAGTTTGACAATCTGTTTGAGGCAGCTCTGCCTCTGTATCTATTATTGTTCAAAAGTTTATAATGGTCTCTATTATCCATGAATGAGTGAGATCATGTGGTATTTTTCCTTCATTGACTGGCTTATTTCGCTTAGCATAATGCTCTCCAGTTCCATCCATGACGTTGCAAATGGTAAGAGTTCCTTCCTTTTTAGAGCAGCATAGTATTCCATCGTGTAGATGTACCACAGTTTTCTAATCCATTCATCCACTGATGGGCACTTAGGCTGTTTCCAGATCTTAGCTATGGTGAATTGTGCTGCTATGAACATAGGGGTGCATATATCCTTTCTGATTGGTGTTTCTGGTTTCTTGGGATATATTCCTAGAAGTGGGATCACAGGGTCAAATGGGAGTTCCATTTTCAGTTTTTTAAGGAAACTCCATACTGTCTTCCATAGTGGCTGCACCAGTCTGCATTCCCACCAGCAGTGCACAAGTGTTCCTTTTTCTCCACATCCTCTCCAGCACCTGTCGTTTGTTGATTTGTTGACGATAGCCAGTCCGACAGGTGTGAGATGGTACCTCATTGTTGTTTTGATTTGCATCTCTCGGATGATTAGTGACTTTGAGCATGTTTTCATGTGTCTCTTGGCTTTCTGGATGTCCTCTTTTGAAAGGTGTCTATTTAGGTCCTTTGCCCATTTTTTGATTGGATTGTTTATCTTCCTTTTGTTTAGTTGTATGAGTTCCCTATACATTTTGGAGATTAGGCCCTTATCAGATATGACATTGGCAAATATGTTTTCCCACACAGTGGGTTTTCTCGTTGTTTTGTTGATGGTTTCTTTTGCTGTGCAGAAGCTTTTTATTTTGATGTAGTCCCATTTGTTCATTTTCTCTTTAGTTTCAAGTGCCCTAGGAGCTGTATCAGTGAAGAAATTGCTTCGGCATATGTCTGAGATTTTGTTGCCTTTGGATTCTTCTAGAATTTTTATGGTTTCCTGTCGTACATTTAAGTCCTTTATCCATTTTGAGTTTATTTTTGTGTATGGTGTAAGTTGGTGGTCTAGTTTCATTTTCTTGCATATATCTGTCCAATTTTCCCAACACCATTTATTGAAGAGACTATCTTGGCTCCATTGTATGTTCTTGCCTCCTTTGTCAAATATTAATTGAGCATATTGGTTCGGGCCTATTTCTGGGCTCTCTATTCTATTCCATTGATCTATATGCCTATTCTTGTGCCAGTACCAGGCAGTTTTGAGAACAGTGGCTTTGTAATACAACTTGATATCTGGTATTGAGATCCCACCTACTTTGTTCTTTTTCAGGATTGCTGCAGCTATTCGGGGTCTTTTTTTATTCCAGATGAATTTTTGGAGAGTTCGTTCTAGATCTCTGAAGTATGCCGTTGGTATTTTAATGGGAAGTGCGTTGAATTTATAGATTGCTTTGGGTAGTATGGACATTTTAATGATGTTGATTCTACCAGTCCATGAACACGGTATGTTCTTCCATCTGTTTATGTCTTCCTCTATATCTTTTTTCAACGTCCTGTAGTTTTCTGAGTAGAGGTCTTTTACCTCTTTAGTTAAGTTTATTCCTAGGTAGCTTAATTTTTTTGGTGCGATGGTAAACGGGATTGTTTTTATAATCTCTCTTTCTGAAAGTTCACTATTGATGTATAGAAATGCCTCAGATTTCTTGGGGTTAATTTTGTATCCTGCTACATTGCCAAATTCATGTATTAAGTCTAGTAGCTTTTTGATGGAGTCTCTAGGGTTTTGTATGTATAATATCATGTCGTCTGCAAATAAGGACAGTTTTACTTCCTCTTTTCCAATTTGGATGCCTTTTATTTCTTCTTCTTGCCAAATTGCAATGGCTAACACTTCCAGTACTATGTTGAACAGGAGTGGTGAGAGGGGGCATCCCTGTCTTGTTCCTGTTCTTAGGGGAAATGGTGTTAGTTTTTGTCCATTGAGTATGATGTTGGCTGTGGGCCTGTCATATATGGCTTTTATTATGTTGAGGTATGATCCTTCTACTCCCACCTTACTGAGAGTTTTTATCAAAAATGGGTGTTGAATTTTGTCAAATGCTTTTTCTGCATCAATTGATATGACCATGTGGTTTTTTTCTTTCAGTTTGTTTATGTGATGTATCACGTTTATTGATTTGCGGATATTGTACCATCCTTGCATCCCTGGGATAAATCCTACTTGGTCATGGTGTATGATCTTTCTGATGTACTGCTGGATCCGATTTGCTAAGATTTTGTTGAGGATTTTGGCATCTATGTTCATGAGGGATATTGGCCTGTAATTCTCTTTCATTGTGTTGTCTTTACCTGGTTTTGGTATTAGGGTGATGCTGGCTTCATAGAATGAGCTTGGAAGTGTTCCTTCCTCTTGAATTTTTTGTAGTAGTCTGAGAAGGATAGATTTTAGTTCTTCCTTGAATGTTTGGTAAAACTCCCCTGTGAAGCCGTCTGGTCCTGGGCTTTTGTTTGATGGAAGCTTTTTGATGACTGCTTCAATTTCTTCCATAGTTATTGGCCTGTTGAGATTTTTAGATTCTTCCTGATTGAGTTTTGGAATGTTGTATTTTTCTAGGAATTTGTCCATTTCCTCCATGTTGTCTAGTTTGTTGGAGTAGAGCTGTCCATAGTATTTTTTAACAATCATTTGTATTTCTGTGGGGTCTGTTGTTATTTCACCTCTATTGTTTCTGATTTTGTTTATTTGGGTCCTCTCTTTGCTTCTTGGTGAGTCTGGCTAGAGGTTTGTCAATCTTGTTTATCCTTTCAAAGAACCAGCCCTTGGTTTCATTGATTTTCTGTATTGTGTTTGTGGTCTCTATGTCATTTATTTCTGCTTTAATCTTTATTATCTCCTTCCTTCTGCTCACTCTGGGGTTTTCTTGTTGCTCTCTTTCTAATTCTTTGAGTTGTAGAGTTAGATGATTTACTACCATTTTTTCTTGTTTTTTGAGATAGGCCTGTAGAGCTATGAACTTCCCTCTCAGGACTGCTTTCATTGTGTCCCATAGGTTTTGGATTGTTGTGTTTTCATTGTCCTTAGTTTCCAGGATGTTTTAAATTTCTTCTTTGATTTCATTGGTAACCCAATCAATATTTAATAGCATGCTATTCAGCTTCCAGGTGTTTGAGTATTTTGGGTTGTTTTTATTGTAGTTTATTTCTAATATTATGCCATCGTGGTCTGCGAAGACACTTTTTATGATTTCAGTCTTCTTGAATTTGGGGATACTTTGCTTGTGACCCAATATATGGTCTATTTTTGAATATGTCTTATGAGCACTTGAGTAGAATGTATATTCCGTGGCATTGGGGTGGAGTGTTCTGAAGATGTCTATTAAGTCCATCTGATCTAGTGAGTCATTTAGGATTGCTGTATCTTTGCTGATTGTTTGTCTAGAGGACTTATCCAGTGCTGTCAGTGGTGTATTAAAGTCCCCTACTATGATTGTATTGTTGTCGATCTCTCCTTTGATATCTTCCAGGAGTTTTTTTATGAATTTGGGTGCTCCTGCATTGGGTGCATATATGTTTACCAGGGTTATATCTTCTTGTTGTATTGATCCCTTTAGTATTATGAAGTGGCCTTCCTTATCTCTTGTTATGGCCTTCACTTTGAGGTCGATTTTGTCCGATATAAGTATTGCTACCCCAGCTTTCTTTTCCTTTCCATTTGCCTGAAAGATATTTTTCCATCCTTTCACTTTCAGTCTGTGTGAGTCCCTTCTAATGAGGTGGGTTTCTTGTAGAGAGCAGATGTATGGGTCATGTTTTTTTATCCATTCAGCCACTCGATGTCTTTTGTTTGGAGCATTTAGTCCGTTTACGTTTAAAGTTATCGAAAGGTACTTGTTTGTAGCCATTTCTTTTTTTGTGTGGCTGTTTTCTTTCTGAGCTTTTTATTTCTTATTTTTATACCAGTCCCTTTAGCATTCCTTGCATTGCTGGCTTGGTGGTGATAAACTCCCTTAGCCTTTTTTTTGTCTGTGAAGCTTCTTATTTCCCCTTCAAGTTTGAATGATAGCCTTGCTGGATAGAGTATTCTTGGATTCAGTCCTTTGCTTTGCATCACTTTGTAAATTTCTGTCCATTCTTTTCTGGCCTGATGTGTTTCTGTTGAGAAATCATTTGACAATCTAATGGGAGATCCCTTGTATGTAACTTTCCGTCTCTCTCTTGCAGCCTGTAAGATTCTCTCTTTGTCCTGAACATTTGCCATGGTAATTATGATGTGTCTTGGTGTGGGTCTTTTCGGGTTCACCTTGTTTGGGACTCTCTGGGCTTGTGTGACTTTTTTCTTCCCCACCTCAGGGAAGTTTTCTGATATTATTTCTTCTAATAGGTTTTCTAATCCTTTTTCATCCTTCTGTTGTTCTGGTACCCCTATTATTCGTATGTTGTTTCGTTTCATGTTGTCCCAAAGCTCCCTTAGGCTCTCCTCCTGTCTTTTAATTTTTTCCTCCAATTGCAGTACATTTTGGGTGTGTTTTGCTTCCTTGTCTTCTAATTCACTAATTCGGTCCTCCGCTTCTCCTAGTCTACTGTTGATACTTTCAATGGAGTTTTTCATTGCAGCTATATCACTCTTCATTTCTTCTTGGGTCTTACTTTAGTTGTTGATTTTTTCATCTGTTTCTTCTAGCTTCTTCCATATGTTATCGATTTTTTCATCTGTTTCTTCTTGCTTCTTGCAGAGGTTGTCGATTTTTTCCTCCATCCGGTTTATGCACTCTAGGACCCTTATTCTGAATTCTTTTTCTGTCATGTTGCATGCCTCTGTATTACTTAGCTGCTTTTCTGGAGAGTCCTCCTTCTCTTTCCTTTGGGGGTTTCTTTGTCTACCCATGTTTGATCTCACTGACATATCTAGACGTTGAGTCGTTCAGTGGTTGCTCCCTTGGTGGCAGTGACTCCTTGGTCTGTGGTTGCTCTTCGGGCAGCTGCTCTTCAGTTGGCAGCAGCTCCTCTGGTGGGTGCTGTTCACAGCTGTAGTGGCTCTTCTGGCTGGTGGGGCGAGGTTTCACGTACAGCTGCTGTTCCTCAGCAGAGGGTGTGGTGCTCAGGAGGTTGCTGTTGCTTGGATCTGCTGTGTTGATTTAAAGGCACAAAATACAACACAACAAGGCACCACGTACCAGGCACTATACACAAATATATTCACGATATTAATAACCCCAAATAAAGGTGACCACCTGAATTAAGAGAATTGGGGGATAAGGAAGAAGGAAGAGAAAAAGATAAAAGAGAAAAAAGAAAAGAAAAGAAAAATAGGGACCAAAAAAAGGAGTGCAAAAATGAAATTGGGAAAAAGGAGGGGGGAAAATTAAAGCGAGAAAAGAAAAGAAAAGAAAAGAAAAAAAAAGAGCGAAAAGAGAGAATGAAGTGGAAGAGGGGAAGAGACTTTTTATATGAGGAGAATACTCCTATAGAACAGCCACTAATCCCAACAAATTCCAGCAACAGCTCCCTGGAGATGAATGCAAACTAGAAACAACCACTAATATAACGATGAAAATAGAATGGAGAACACTAATCCCAAAATAAAATAAAGAGAAAATAAAATGGCACTTTAAAAAATGGTAAAATGGTAGCAGTAATAATACTGGTTAAAAATAAGAAGGTAGTAATTAAAAGGGTAAAATCAGGTGATGGAAAAAGAAGAAAAAAAAAGAAGAAGAAGAAAAAAAAAGAAAAACAGATTGGTTTCTTAGTTAAAAGGTGAAAAAAAAAAAAGTTGCAGTAGTGAAGGTCCTTCGGTTCTTCTATTCTTCAGTGTGGCTCGCCTTAGACCTGCCAGGTATTCAGGAGAGTGTTGAGTTTCCCTGCGATACACTGTTCCTCTGTGTTGTAAACCACAGTCCTTATTTTAAAGCAGGCCGCATTTGTTTCCCAGACTGCCTTATTTTGTGTTTAGCAAAGAGTCAGTTTGTGGGTCAGCCTCTGGGTGGCAGTGTTCTGGGGTTGGCCTCTGAGGCTATAGGGCCTCTCTGTCCAGTGGAAGTTCACTGCCCAGAGCTGGCTGGGTAATAGTTAGTTACCGGCGCTGTGTTGTTGCTGGGATTGAAAATCCCTCTATAGGCCAGACCCTGTTAACTCCCAGGGACTGATCAGGTTATTTTAATCCTTGATCTCGTACAGGGTGGAATCTGTGTGTGGCTGTGTTCCTTGCCTGGGGGCTGGGGGGAGGAGTCTCACTCTCCGGAGAGAATGGCTGCCCCAGTCCTGGGCTCTGGGGTGTCTCAGCACTCAATTCGCTGCCACCTCTTCCATCCCCCCTTCTCTCCTCAGTCTCTCCCCAGATTCCACTCCTCCGCACACTCTCCCTCTCTTCAGCACAGGTGAGTGTCTGTATCCGAAATGTCCCATGAACAGGATTCAGTGAAAACAAACGCCAGCCGCGAAAACGGGGAAGGCTTGGTTTCTGTAAGCTTCTTCTCTTACCGGAACTGCATGGTCTGGTCAGCTCTTCAGGCTGCCCCCTTTAGGCTCAGTCCTCTGTGATCACAGAACCCAGCTCTCAATTCCCCCGGCGGCGCCAGGAATCCCGAGGTTCTCCTTTCCCCTTCCCCCGTCAGGGGCTGTGCCTGTCCCAAGGGACGCGGCTGTCTGCCACGCGGTCTCCCTCCGACTCTCTGGGCACAGAGGTCTGGCAAACTTTCCTGCCCAAATCCCTGGTTTTTTTACCTTTCCAGGGGAGTTCTGCTCTTCCCGGCTGCAAACCGTCTCACCAGCTGAGCAATTTTGCCAATTCGGTGTGGGTGTTATTAGTTTCAGCTGCTCATTCCATTTGCTCCGGGACAGGACCTGGTACGCATCTGCCTATATCGCCGCCATCTTCCCACCCCATATTGTCTTGATTCCATAGGTGGTTTTAAAAGAAAGTTACATGTCTGTCTGCTCTAGAAATAACTTTAGAAGGTAACTTTTTCATGATGTTTACTTCTGCTTGTGAGCTTTTTTATGAATCTTATTCTGTTCTGGAATGCAGCAATGGCCTTATTTCCAAGTTGGGGCCTGTACGACTGAAAGATGGAGTTGCAATGTGACCATTGGACACATGCGGAGTTACTGTACTTGACCTGAAAGTAGGATAATTTTAAGCTTCAAAAAGAGAAAACTTCATTTTCCAAAACCACTAGCAATAAATCTTTAGAATGTTAAGAAATGACACAGCTGGCCCTTCTACATTTCTCCATCACTTTAGGCATCTCAGTCATCTAGACTTCTTCTCAAAGTATGTCCTGCAGCCCAGCAATCTCAGCAGCATCTGGGGATCTGCTAGAAACCCAGGGTCTCAGGCTCCACTCCAAACCTGATGCATGAGATATGCATTCTAACAAGATCCCAGGTGACCGTGAGTGCTCTAAAGTTTGGGAATTATTGGATTTGACCAGTAGTTGGCAGACTTTTTCTGTAAGAGCTAAAGAGAAATTTTTTACGATTTGTTGGCCATATAGTCTCTGTTACAACTACTTAACTTTGCTGTCATTGCTTGAAAGCAGCCAGATAAGTGAATGGTCAAAGCTGTATTCCAATAAAACTTTACAGAAACAAGCGGTGGGCTGTATTTGACCACTGGCTGTCATTTACCAACCCCTGCTTTATACCATTTTGTGCAAAGCTCTAAAGTTAGGAATCCTAGAATAAATTTGCCTTTTCTGCCCTTCCGCTGTTCCCTACACTTGCTCTACTTGTTCATTACACTTTCTTGGACCATTGAGCACTTCTGTTATCTTGCCTCCTAATGCTCACTGCCCTGAATTTTCATCTATGCAAGTAAAACCCTCAGTCTTGGCTAATTTTAGTGTGTGTGTAAAGAAAACCCATGAATAAGTCATATTAAAACTGAAGGAGAATTTTATGCCAAATTTTTCTTCTTATTAAATGTCCTTTGCATTTTATAGTTGAGATCTCTTTAAATCACAGATGTGGAATATTGATTTTTGTTATACAGAAGAGGGTTCTATGGGCAAATGTTTGGAAGGGGGCCAGGGTTAGACTGATTTAAGCAGGGCTTTTAATCACAGGACTTGTCAGCCCCTTTTCATGCTAATGTATGCGTGACAGGGCCGCAGTAGGAGGATAGAATGCAGTAGGCAGCATTTGCCAAACTCATTTGACTATTAAATCCCCATTTTTGCAGAGCCTAGTGAATATGCTTCACAAAACCATGTTAGTGTATTTCTTTGAAAATCAGCAGTTTATCAAAATGATCTCTCGCCCTTCCCGATCCCCCATTTACACCCTCATCCCATCTCTGATTTGTTTTCAGTGTCCCCCAGGCTGCTAAGAAAGGCTGCACGGGTGAAAACACGGACAGTGGTTCTGACCCCGACATATAGCGGAGAAGCAGATGCGCTCCTGCCTTCCCTGAGAACAGAGGTGTGGACCTGGGGCAAAGGGAAGGAAGGGCAGCTGGGGCATGGCGACGTCCTGCCCAGGTGAGTGCTGCCAGGGCTTGCTGTTAGGAATGGACTCCTGCCGAGGCTTCTCATCTTGATTTCCCCATAAAGGCAGTCTGGTCTCCTCTGACTCTAAATCATTATGCACCATTAACTCTGATTTAAAAAACAACTGTGGTCTTAGTCTTGAATTTGTTCCTAACAATAAAGGACTTAAGTATCCATGGCATAACTCTTCATCCCGGCTTTGAAATAGGGTGGGGCACAGCAGGTTAACAGTTATTCGTATGGGAAAATAATACAGTAATTAATAAATACTAATAAAAGAATAAACTCTGTCTCACATACTCACAACTATAAACCTACTTTTGCCCCACCTTGTACATTCATCTTGAAACACAGAAAGGCACATTTGGGATAAAGTTGTATTTCATAGGAACCCTTGCATGCTTCAAAGTTTTAACTTACAATAACAAAACAACACCCAACATTCTTTTTAACCTGAAAGATGTTTCTCAACTGCCAGAACAACTATAGCTGCAATATTAAGCCATGTCTATCTACCTACCTCAAGGAAAAACTTGTTTTGTTTAAGAGGAACTCTTATGATATTAACAAGTTAGACATTTGTGAAGGTGTGTGACTGAAATGATTATCTAAAACAGTTAATGTTAATGTCTACTCTTAGCAGAATATAGACAACTATAACATTAGAAAAAAAAAGACTTAACTCCCCTCTCTGGTTGCATTTCATTGTGTCCTAAGTATCTCTCTACTGTATGAATCATTTAATAGTTCGATTATTCTTAATAAGTTCTGAATTGTGGTGATTAATTAGTGATTGATAGACAAAGATTAAGTTGAAACCATCCAAAATTCTATTTAGGAATAGGTTGAACATATATCCATCATTTTAATTTCAGTGTTTTCTTTTGAAATGTTTATTATTACCTAAAAGCACTTACTCTATAATTTGAGAAAAGTCATGATTCATGCTGAGAATACATTTTTTTTTTGAGTTTGTGTGTGTATGTTTTTCTTTAAGGCTTCAACCATTGTGTGTAAAATGTCTGGATGGTAAAGAAATAATTCACCTGGAGGCAGGTGGCTACCATTCCCTTGCACTTAGTGCGAAATCCCAGGTAGGTGGCAAACTAAAACAAGCTGATCTTAATTTCATGGAAGACCAACATGACAAGGTTGAACCATTATTTCTTGAGTATCTGCTATGTGTCAAGCAACAATCCCATATCTCACTTGATCTTTCCAGTGTTTTACATTGCATTGCATTATTTTCATTTTACAGATGGGGAAGGGGGGCTTCGAGAAATTACATAACTTGTCTAAAGTCACACATGTGATAGTAGAGTTTGGATTAAGGTCTATCTGTCAAAGAATCTTTCTATAATGTGCTCTCATGTAAAAACAGAACTTGAAATTTTCCAGGGTATTGGTGAATTTCCATACGTAAGACGCTAAGAAAACAAAGGCGTTTTTTTCTGTTAAAATCGTGGGACCTGAAATTGACCTCCAGAAGCACTTAAAGCCAGGGCCATATACATAACCCTCCTAATAAAAGTAGTTGTTTTAAGCTATTCTTAAATATATACATATACACTAGGTCCTTGGGTTACATCGGAGATCTGTTCCTAAGGCGCGACGTAATGCGATTTTCGCCGTGAGTCGGAACCCACCTACATAAGCACCTATGTCACTCACGTGGAGCACATACACAGCAGTAATGAAGTGAAACAGTAAAAAAACTTTAAAAGAAAGATAACAATTCTGACCTTTACTTGTGGTAAATAAATAATAAAAAACATAAAGGACATATGTACATATGTCGAAATGACGGAACTTTTTTTTTATATAAATACTGTAAATGGGAGATGGCGACCCTAACTACGAAATGATGTACGTTGAGTCCGATGTAACCTGAGGACTGCCTGTAATGATTTTTCATGAAAAAATTAACGAAGGCTTCTAAATCCATCAAATACTTTATTTTAAATTTCACATAGCAGGCTAGCCAAAAAAACTAACATAGCCCATATAAATAACTATAAATATTAGGAAAGAAAAGGATAATTTACTATTAACATGATGAATCATCTAAAAGGCTTAAAAATAAGAGATTAGGAATTACAAAATAAACAATTACAAAATAAACATAATTGTTAGCCTTCTTATATAAGTAAAGTAAAGCAGAAAACATACCACAGAAAAAAAGAAGCTATTTACAGTTAAAACAAAATATTAAGGCAGTAGGAATAGTCTTAATAGGAAATGTGTAGAGCCTATATGAAACAAACTCAAGAACTCTTCTAATCCTATATAATAAAAGGCTAATATGCAAATTGCCCAAATGGCGGAGCGACCGGTCGCTGATGCTCACTGACCACCAGGGGGCAGACTGGTGAGCCCAGCAGCAGTGGCGGGAGCTTCTCCCGTCTCTGCAGCAGCGCTAAGGATGTCCTACTGCCAGGGAGCGGGCCTAAGCTGGCAGTTGGACATCTCCCAAGGGCTCCTGGACTGTGAGAGGGCACAGGGCGGGCTGAGGGACAAGCCCCTCTCTGCACCCCCCTCCCCCCGAGTGCATGAATTTCGTGCACCAGGCCTCTAGTAGATCATAAAAGAAAATAGTAGTAAAGGAAGAGAGGTTTCATTTTTAGATGAGAAGAGTCAATGTTGCACAAATGCCATTTCTCCCTAGATCATTAAATAAGGACAGTGTAAATTCAATACAGTCTCCCAAATATTCCAATATAATATTTACAACTTGATAAAATGATCTCAAAAGTATTCTAGGAGAGTAAGCATAGGTGGTGAGCCACATAAATTCTGAAAATGAACATAAAGGAAGGATAAGAATTAGCCACATAAAATATTGTTAAACTACGCTGTCTGCCCATTATCTCTGGTCCTTTTAAAATGAATTTTCTTAATATCTGTTATTTTAAAGAGTAGAAACACTAGTATAAGTAATTTGTGGAAAGACTAGTATAAGTAACTTATGTGTAACTATTGGTATGTATGTATGTATGTATGTATACATACATATATACATACATACACAATATATATGTGTTAAAGACTCAGAATTGACATGCAAAGTTAGATTCAAAACTCTTACCTGCTTTCCTGTGGTTTTCTAATAGGTTTACTCATGGGGTAGCAATACCTTTGGCCAACTTGGGCATTCCGATTTTCCAACAACTGTTCCTCGTCTTGCAAAGGTACTTTTGTGAACTTGATAACTTCTATAGCAACTTATTCCTGAATTCTAAGTTATAAAAAACAATCCAGTTCTAAACTTAAAACTAACAAAGGATTCCTTCTTTCCCCTGTTTGTTCGGCATTTGGTTGAGTACATTGCTGGGAAAATTTGCCCTTTGAGATGTGACTAACTTTGCACCACACTTGATAAGTAACCTAATATTTCAGTTCCTGTGGAGCTGAAGTTCTGTCTCATTCCTTCATCTTGGACTGACAGTATCTTGCTGTCATTGCAGGTAAAGAGTGACAATGGAGTCTGGAGTGTAGCCGCAGGCCAGGATTATTCCCTGTTTTTAGTGGATACAGAAGACTTCCAGCCTGGGTTGTATTACAGTGGCTGGCAGGACCTTACAGAAGGTGACAACCTTCCAGAGAATTCCAGTGGTACTAAGGCTCCAGTACTTCTCTCCTGTAGTAAGGTGAACAGGACTTGGATCCTAAGGCCCACATTCTGTAACACACCAGAAATGCTTTGTCTTTGTCACTTGTGCATATGCCTGTTACTAAGTATCCTTGACTACTGTGTTACACTACTGTGCAAGCCCTTCCCATCCTCTCCTTCACTGCTTATCTCCTTCCCTGACTTATTTCCACAGTGCATATCACCGTCTAATACACTATTTAACTTATTTATTTGTCTATTGTCTGTCCTCCTTATCTGTAAGATTCATAAGAGTGGGGATTTTAGGATTTCTTTATGTATTGCTGAATCCTCATAGTAAATACTTTGTTGAATTAACACCTTCATGTAGGAATATTAAAAAGTACACTTTGCAGCGAAGTTTCTTGACTGCATTTGTGGATCTCTCAGAGGTGAATTAGAGATGAATTTTTAACTAAGTGGGCAGTAAAAATCCCAGGAGCCTGACAGGCCACCACAGTGCCCTGTTTCTCTTAGCTTTTCAGTTTATGTACTACTGTTTATCCCTTTTTCATTTGTTGATCTGAATTTCTTTGCTTTCCTACTTTCTAATTCTTTTTCATAAACTTAAATCATTGGCCTGTTTCTGATGTGTTCCTCCCTCGCCCCCACTAAGGTAACTCACACCCTTTAAGTTATATGCCTCAAGGAAATTAACCCTCAAAGCTAGTTCATTCTGGATTTCTTATTCTTATTGAATAATATATCTTATGGACTGTTTCTTATCCTTGGTGTTCTTCTGGCTATATATATGAGCCGTGAATGTACCCGGACAAGATCTTTCTTGCTGAAGGCAACACTGGCTGAGATTTGGCTCTTAACCTATATATAGCCTGTTACTCCAGACACACTAATTGACTGTTTGTGGTTGTTGGCCCTGGTTCCACATTCCCCACCCAGGATGCCACAGTCCAGATAAAGGATGAAATGTCCTGATGAAAAGGATGAGGCTCTAATATGTGTCTTTGGTTACAATGGGATTTTAATAGTCCGTTGGGTCTGCAGCTTGGTTACCTAGTTTAATAGGCATATGTGAATAAAGGCATTGAATGTTTTTATTCAGTGGTGTCATGAATAAATGAAAGAAGTACATTTTTAAATAAAATCCCTTTATGTTGTAAAGTACTTTTAAAAGGCAAGATAACTCCCAGACCTTTGTTATTTTGGTCTATAACACAGAATCTTCTTTGCTCTCATTTATCCTATTTTATGCAAAAAGGAGTCCTATCTACATCATTTGGATCTTTGTATATTCAGGGTGTGTGTCTGTGGTACTAAACACATATAATATGAAATAAAAGGGTTTTTGGCAATAAAGTATAGTGTATGTAGTTAGTTATAGGTACAGATATACATATATAACTATGGTGTACTGGTAAACCATCTCTAAAATTGACATCAAAACAAAACCAAAAAGCCCTGCTCCTGTAGTCTTTGCCATTTTTGTTTGTAATTTTATTATTGCCTATTTCAAGCTACCAGTGGTTTCATTATCAACTTTCAAAATTCCTGAATATTTGCCAGTTGGCTTCTCCCCAGCTGGTATAAGCCAGCTGCAGTGTCCAAATCGCTGTTAGTAAATTATATCTTATATTTAATCTTTTCTTGTCCCGTGTTTTAGCTTGGATATATAAGCAGAGTGGCAGCCGGAAGAGACAGCTATCTAGCCTTGGTGGACAAGAATATTATGGGGTATATTGCCAGTCTTCATGAGTTGGCTGCTACGGAAAGACGGTTCTATGCAAAACTAAGTGACATCAAATCTCAGATTCTCAGGCCTCTTCTCAGTTTAGGTAAGTAGAACACTCTTGTTTTACCTGTTCTTCCTATATTTGCGTTATGGTTTACTCCTTGCTTTCCATTCTCTTCTTTTTGTACATGGGCAGTCAACACCTTGGAAACCATTCCCACGTTTTCAGTGGCACAGCTGCCGCTGCCCTATCCTACCACTCCCGGAGCTCCTGCTGTGGAAGTAGAAAATGGAGCTTTCGAAATATTCATGGCAGAGAAGCAGAAATAGCTTTGGGAAAGTTGATCCTAGGAGCTAGACTTCCCAAACAATACTCTAGCCCCACCAACCCTAAGATATATTATACACTTATTTTGTTATGGTTCCTAGAATTTTGTCAAGTAGAGATTCATTTGAAATTGTTGATAACTGTAAGAATGCTAGGGTCTTACCCCACATTAGCATGAATTAATTACATCTGATTTTTAAAAAAATACATATTTTTTATTGATTTCAGAGTGGAGCGGAGAGAGAGAGAAACATCAATGATGAGAAAGAACCATTGAAAGGTTGCCTCCTGCATGCCCCACACTGGGGATGGAGCCCGCAACCTGGGCATGTGCCCTGACCGGGAATCGAACGGTGGCCTCCTGGTTCATAGGTCAATGTTCAACCTCTGAGTCACGCCGGGCCTTATTTCAAAGTTTTTCTAGGTTCGACCCTGCACTCAGAAAATGGAGAGGAAGTTTTCTTTCTCTGTCTTTCTCCTGTACTCCGTGGGCCCCTCTGAGGACTCAGAATTCAGGCCAATATTCTAGTACTAAATTCTACCTGATTAGTGCATCAGCTTTTCCACAGTGAAGTGACATTGGCTTGTATAGATCATTGCTCATTGTTTTTAGTGGGAAAACATCTACTTTTCAAACAACTAACTTAGTGTTTCCTCTGTATGTTGGAGACTCTGCATTTAAAAAAAAAAAAAGGTATTTTGCTTTTTTGAATGTAGTAGAGTCCCCTACTCTATAAAGTCCCCTTCAGTAGGTGGGCCCAGTACCCTAGGACTGTGACAAGGGGAGGAAGCAGTCCAAGCCGCAGGCTTCCAGGGTTGCTCTGACAGGAAAGGAAAAGCTGCCAAGTGAGGCCAGTTTCGGTGTTGGTCTCACCTGGTCTGCTCGTCAGCCTCACGGTCGGTGAGAAGTCCTAAGCTAGGAGCTCCGGATTGGGAGGAGCACATAGGCTCCCGATGGCCTCTGTAACGTCTAGAGCAACCCAGGCGGTCTAGGGTTTGGATTGCCCTCTCTGTACTGAAGTGTTGGGCTTGTCCAAAGAATAAGCTGAGTAGAAGTCAGTACAAAAGGTTGAAAATGTTAACCAAGCTGTAACTATAGAAGTGAGTTTAATTCCTGGCTGTCCCTCACCGGTTGTGTGAAATTAGGTAATCCCCTTCTCTTGGCTTCAGATTACTCATCTTCAAAATGAGAGGAGAGGGGTTAGCTCAGTGGTTCTCACATTTGGTGAGCCTTCAGAATTACCTGCAAAAACGTTTCTTTTTAACATATCCATCCTGGGATCTTAACCCTGGCCTCCTGAGTCAGAATCTATGGGGCCTCTGTGAGGGTTTCTTTAACTCTGTGATTATTGCGGTTCCACAGTTGAGAATACTTTAAGAAAAGGGAAATTCATAATCCTAATTTTAAGGGGATACTCAGGAACTGAATCTTTAGGTTATGTTGTCATCATTTTGTTACAGAAAATTTGGGCACCGCAAGTACTGTCCAGCTGTTGCAAGAAGTGGCAAGCCGATTCAGTAAGCTGTGTTACCTGATTGGGCAGCACGGAGCCTCACTGAGCAGCTTCCTTCAAGGGGTCAAGGAAGCCAGGAGCCTGGTCATTCTGAAGCATGCCAGCCTCTTCTTGGATAGTTACACAGAGCAAGTATCCAGTCCCGTGTCATGTTCAACCTCTGCAGGGTTTTTCTGCTAAGAACAGCTCCTTAATCAGAGGAGATTAGATTAGGGAGAGTGATATAAGGTAATAGAAATTACAAAGTGGTATTTTTATCTTAAGACAACTACAGTTCTGCATTGCTAAAATTTTACTTTTTTTCTAAGGGGAAAAAAAGCTCTAAAAACAATTCTCATATTTTCTTCTATATCCTAGCATAAAATGTACTGTAATTAATATGAATATATAAACATTCCCTTTAGAGAACAAACTTGTTTACTTAAGTAAATTATACTAAACTTTGAGGAAATAAGTAACTAAACAAATTATTTCAAGACCTATTACTGATTGCAAATGTGGAGCTGTTCCAAGGGCTGCTTTCCACTGGTGTAAATGGAGGGTTTAAAGACCAAGCTCTCTTTAAAACAAAGATGTTCTTTAAATAAAACCAAGGATAGTTATCTAAGGCTCTTTTCATGTTTTTCAAGTAAACTATCCCAAGTGTATTTGAAAATTTAAATACTTCTCACTTCTCTTAATTTATAGTTTGACATTGTGATGTGAGACATAATTTAAGTGTTATTTTAATGTCTGTTAGCGTGCACTGTTCATCTGAAGTGTAGGATTTCTCCTTTGACTGAATAGCCGCTAAGTGCCAGGCTCCGTGCGCAGCTCCGAGCCACGGCAGCGCAGTGCAGAGCCAGGACAGAGCACGGCGAGGAGTTCATGTGCTGTTGGTGTTCTGTTTGGGTTATTTACACTACAAATAATGTATGCTTGTTACTGACAACTATGCAAGGAAAGATAGTCAAAAAGATATTTTAAGTCGTCCATAATCCTCCCACCCAGAAATAAGCATTGTTAATAATCTTAGTGTATTTCCTTTTGGACTTAGCATATATGTGCAAGTGGATGTATGTGAGTTTAATTCTAAGCAAAGTATAATATATCTGAAGCTATTGTCTGAGAGGAAAAGACCCTGGTTGGATTCTTTTAAGTTCATCATCTTTCAGACATGAAAATAACATAATTTGAAACCAATTTACTTTTTTGAGCTAAATTTTGTTTGTGTGAAGGTTTCAGTTTTTAGTAGTATAATTTTTCTTTTTTGACTTATATTCAGTGCAATCTATTTCAGTTCTTTTTCTTCTCTGATACTTCAGAATTTATGCTTGAAATGCTTTTTTTATTTTGATACATTGGGCTATTTTTTAACATAATTTATTCATATAGATGAAGCAAGTAAATTTTTTCTTTACTTTTAAATATGTTTTTTATTGATTTCAGAGAGAGGAAGGAATAGGGAGAGAGATAGAAACATCACTCGGCTACTTCCTGCACGCCCCCCCTGGGGGGGTCAAGCGCTCAACCCGGGCACATGCCCTGACTGGGAATCAAACCATGACCTACTGGTACATGGGATCATGCTCAACCAACTGAGCCATACTGGCTGGGCTATTTCTGAATTTTATAAATTATTTTTAATTGTGGTAAAATATATGTAACATAAACTTTACCATTGTAACCATTTTTTAATATGCTCTTACTGATTTTTTTTTTTTTAGAGAGAGAGAGAAAGGGAGAGGGAGAGAGAAACATCAATTGCCTGCCTCCTGCACGCTCCCTACCAGGGATCGAGCCTGCAACCAGGGCATGTGCTCTAACCAGGAATCAAATTGGTGACCTCTTGGTGCATGGGACCATGTTCAATCATATTTTCTCAGATTTGTTAAGTTACTAACATTTATCTACCAGATAAATTCATTTATCTTACCAGATAAACACCTATAGCTTTAGGTGTTTTTTAAAATTTCTTATTATGTTAGCATCTTATACTAAGATGGCTTTTTCCCTCCCCCCTGATTTTGTGATTATCACATAACCTGCCCTTCTCTTCAGTCCTTTATAGTTCATGAATATTGACATCATAAAAATGCTGAAACTCGTTGGAGAGATGCCAAGAAGTACCTGTTCCACATGCTTGTTCGAAAACTCTGAAGAAGTAATATGCACTTGAACACTAATGTACATGTGTTTTCTTTTTTGCTCAAGGTATTGTACAGCTGTTACACATTTCCTGGTTATGGGAGGATTCCAGCTGCTCGCTAAGCCTGCCATGTAAGCAGATACCTTCCAGTTATCATTCATATCAGGTCAATATTTGAAATTATTTTAAAAGAGCAATTTGAGAACCTCTAGACTTTAGAGTCTAGAGCAGCCGTGGGCAAACTACGGCCCGTTTGAAATGAATAAAACTAAAAAACAAAAAAAGACCGTACCCTTTTATGTAATGATGTTTACTTTGAATTTATATTAGTTCACACAAACACTCCATCCATGCTTTTGTTCCGGCCCTCCGGTCCAGTTTAAGAACCCATTGTGGCCCCCGAGTCAAAAAGTTTGCCCACCCCTGGGCTAGAGCATAACTAGCGAGCCCACGTGGCAGTGTGGATCTTGGATGATAAGGCTCAGGCTCTCACCACTTAGCTGGTTTATCACTTAGCTGCTTACCTCAGGCTAGTCTGGTGGGTTCATCATTCTATAGAGTTTATAATCATCGTTATTATCATTGTAAAATATACATAACATAATATTTATCATTTTACCCTTCCTAATTGTGCCCTTCTCTGGCTCATGTTTTATAAATCATCACCATTACCTATAAACAAGACATTTTAAATTATCCCCAACAAAAACTTTGTACCCATTAAACAATAAGTTACCTTTTCTCCCTCCCCACAGCCCCTGGTAACTTATATTCTATTTTCTGTCTATGAATTGCCTATTCTATAAGAAATCATACAATATTTGTCCTTCTGTGTATGGCTTATTTCCTGAAGCATAATGTTTTCAGAGCTCATCCATGTTGCATATACCAAAATTTTATTCCATTGTATGGTTGAATAATATTCCATTGTATATATACATTTTGTTTATCCATTCATCTGTTGATGGACATTTGGGTTGTTTCTACCTTTAATATATTTATTTTTTGAGTAACTAGTACAAACCTAGCCATGTAAGGGAAGAGCAGTATTGCCACTATTAGATCAACAACGCCCAAGAGATGAGAAGCTAAGCAATTTCTGGTTCAGATTTCCTGAGAGCATACCAGGGCCCCTTTGGGGAAAGTCTATAAGCAAGGAAATAAATCCTGAAAACTAATGAGGTTCACAAGAGTTGGGACATTTCTGTCTGGTACTGGGCATTCAGGAGAAACATGGTCAGAGAGAGTATGTGTTCACCATGTAATCTGGCCTCTCGGGAGCAGGTCAGAGCAGAACACTTGTAAAAGCTTAAGCAAGTGTCCTCAGACATCTCAGCAGCACAGCATGGAGGCAGAAGCAGAAACAGTCACACAAGCCAAGTACAAATAAAACGCTGGGCCAGTTCCCCAGGGCACTCTCTCTTAATTGCGTTATAAAGAATCCAGTTTGTGCCATTGAACTTTGGGGTTCCTGGAAGTTATTACACATTTTTCCATCTTTCCACAATAACATTTCATAGTTTCTGACTTAACATTTCTTTATTTCATAGTTCTCTAAGGGATCATAAAAGGATTCATTCTTGCCTTATAGTCTTGTGTGACATTGTCTTATTTGAGGCCTTGTAGCTTAGAATTGTAGTATAATGCCCATACAGCACTCAGGCCTGGCACATAATAATTGCTCATTAAGTGGCAGATAATTATTATTCTGGCACATGAATTCTTGCTTTTTTATAAAAGCATTTAGTCTAGTGAGCATAGTCTCAGTGGGCACTGACCAGCATTAAAGTTTGCAGTAAATTTTAATAATGAACTTATATATAAAATTGAGTATGAAAATTAAATGTTGGCCGAAGTTTGAAATGCTTTAGAAGATCTCAGCATTGAAATATTTGCATATAATTTGCTTTATTATTTCCTGTTCGTTATAGTACTGGTACCTATAGCTTTATTACTCTCCTGTAATAAACTCTTATTAGGTGACCGACACTTAATGAAAAAAAAAAGGAAAAAATTAGAAGTATTTTAACATTTCATGCCAATTTTGGTGGAGCAAAGAGTTTTGTTTTTCCTCCAGTATTTCTGTTTAGCACAACTGATTAGAGCAGTTAGTCTTGCCACTTTTTGCTGTGACTTTTGGCTTAGAAATTAATAGATAATGATGTTAGCTGGTCTTCAATTAATTCCCTGAAACTGTGGGTTGCATGAGTTATTTCCTAGAACATGAAGCACAAGTCTGAGATTTATCATCTCTATTATGGAGTTACTATAGCTACCATTTGCTACTTTTCATACTTTAAAAAATTCCATCTTGTCGGCAGGGAAACTCTTTTAATTATATCTGGCTTATTTTATTGTATTTATCGTCTACTATTCCATAGCACCTAAAAATGTGCATTCTGAGAAAGGTAGAATCTAGTGAAATATTTTTATTCCTTATCATGCATATTGTCATTACCAAAATGATTAACTTAACCTCTTTTTGTTCCACCTCCAGTGATTTCTTAAATAAAAACCAGGAGCTGTTGCAAGATTTATCAGAAGTGATTGATGAAAACATCCAGTTGATAGAAATACTGAATACTTTGTTTTTCTTGCCAACTAGACGACTTCATAATTATGCAGAAGTTTTGCTAAAGCTTGCTACTTGTTTTGAAGTGGTAAGCCCCATATATATATACTCTCTTTGGACACTTGGGAAGCCAAGGGTCATAGTTCGTTTGCTTGCTTGTTTGTTTTTTTGTTTGTTTGTTTGGATTATGCCACTCTACAACCTGGAATTCCACTAATTTAATATTTAGGCTATAGTTTAATTAACTTTATTTTTCTTCAGGGAAATGAAAGAAAAATGTATAGCTGTAGGTAAATCTAGTTTTCTTTGCGGTGGATTCAGTTTCCTCTCAGGATGTTATTGAGATGAATTGTACTCATGTTATGAAACTGAGAGCCAAGTATGAGTGCTATTTATTCAATAGATGTTAAAGTTTACTGAGCGCATACTGAGTACAAGTTACACAGAGCTTTCAAACCCTGGCTCTCTGTATCAACAACACACACCTGTAAGGCAGTGGAGTTGCCACCTGTCCTGGACTCATGGTAGATTCATACCAGGTATTTAGGTCACCATGGCATATGCTATGAGAAATCACAGTGTTACAGGATTTCGTCATATGTTAGCTGGTCTACTTTCTGTATAAAATTAGTTAGGTAGAATCCTAGAAAATTAGCACTGCTCTAGGATATGGGTGTATGATAAAACTGGTCCTACGACATTCGCCTTTGAGGTTGTACTGAAATGTACAGTTTCATTTCATTTCCTGTGTTAAGGGCTCTAGAGAAACCATGATGACTTCAGGGTTCCTTATAGTTTAATCTTGTTAAACTCTGTCTCCTTATCTAGACAGATTTCAGTCTCCATAGCGGCCCAAGAACTGATGTAGGCTTTCTCGTTTGATCCTGCCGGGGTCCTGTAGGTGAATTCTTTAGTTTAACCCAAACTGGCTTACTTTTAACAATGAAGATTTGAGCTACACAAATAACCCAATGAGATACAAATATTACCTCAATATATCCTCAATTAATTGAAAACCTTCCCTCCTAGAAAACTTGGAATTGTTAAAAGAGTAATATTGTTCTATTTCCAGTCTCAAGGGTCCACGTTCTATGTAAAAAATACAGACTCCATTATCACATACCTTTTTTGTTTCTTCTACCCTGTTTCAGAGGAGAATATCCACAATTATTTAAAATGACTATTAAAATACTCCTTCCTTTCCCAACAATATATTTTTATAAAGCAAGATTTTCTTCATATATTTCAACTGTAAAAGATTAAATGCAGTAGCAGCTATCATCTTTTAAGCCAGATGATAAAGAAATTTGAAAAAATGTAGAACAATGCCACTTTTCTCACTAAAAAATTTTTTTTTGTTTTGGAAAATTTGTTATTTTTTATTTAAAATATTGTATTGCCCAGCCAGCGTGGCTCAATTGTTGAGCATCGACCTACGAACCAAGAGGTCACAGTTCGATTCCCAGTCAGGGCACATGCCTGGGTTACAGGCTCGATCCCCAATGTGGGGTGTGCAGGAGGCAGCCGTTCAAAGATTCTCATCATTGATGTTCCTATCTCTCTCTCCCTCTCCCTTCCTCTCTGGAATAAATAAAAAGGTGAAAATAAAATGTTACTGCCCTGACCGGTTTGGCTCAGTGGATAGAGCGTTGGCCTGTAGACTGAAGAGTCCCAGGTTCGATTCTGGTCAAGGGCATGTACCTGGGTTGCGGGCACATCCTCGGTGGGAGGTGTGCAGGAGGTAGCTGATCGATGTTTCTCTCTCATCGATGTTTCTAACTCTCTATCCCTCTCCTTTGCTCTCTGTAAAAAATCAATAAAATATATTTTAAAAAAATAAAAATAAAATGTTACTGTATTTGAAGTAAATTAAAGAAAGTTTTATTTCTCAACTGTACCTTCTAATATGGTAAATATCAACAGATATAACCCACATACGCAAAACGGAGGGAACGTGAGAGTAAGACATTTGAAATTCCCAGTCTATCCTGAGTTTTCTGCTGCTCTACTCACTAATAATTACCAGTGTTTGTTTCTTTCCCCCTGGAGTTATTTCTCTATTTCTTACGTACCTGTATGTTACAGAATTTTCTGGAACCATTCTGCTTTTTGCTCAGCTCCATTTAGTATACCAGCAGGATTTCCTCCCTAAATTTAATACTAAGTATCTGCACCACACGGAGGCTACAGATTCTGGACAATTGTTTTATATTATTTTCCCTCTTTGATATATTGGCCTCTAGACGTCTCCAGACTACCAGAAACTGCAGGATTCCAGTTCTTGTTATGAGTGTCTTGCTCTCCATCTCGGCAGGAAAAGGAAGGAAGCAGAATACACACTGGGCTTCTGGAAGACTTTCCCTGGGAAAATGACAGTAAGTAGGCCATGCCAACTGCCATCACCTCAGCTAACAGCAGGCATATTCATAACAGCTGCCACCATTTTCTCCATTCCTCGCTCATTGTGGTGAGAATGCTTTAATGAACCCCTTTTCAAGGGTGGTCTAAGGACCACAGCCATGGATGTTCTAAACATCTCCTTTCCTCATTCCTAGGAATCCTCTCTGAACATGTGTCTCACCTTCTTTTGTTTGTTTCAATCTTTTTCATCTCCTTTGGTTGCTAATTTTATGGGATATTTGGATTGCATTTAAATTTAGGTTTAACACCAAGCTAAGCTAGGACCAACAGGTTTCCCTAAATGTATTTTTGTATATTTTTTATTTTCCCTTTGCATATTAAAGTAATTTTGGTGATTTGATTTTGTATTTATTTTTAATTCCAGGATTCCTTAAGGAAGCCAGAGCGCCGACTGCTGTGTGAGAGCAGCAACCGAGCCTTATCTCTGCAGCATGCTGGGAGGTTCTCTGTGAACTGGTTCATTCTCTTTAATGATGCCCTGGTCCACGCCCAGGTAGGCTGGATTCCTCACCTTAAAAAACACTGAAAAATGGAGTACTCTACTTATTTAACTAGGGGCCCAGTGCATGAATTCGAGCACCTTGAAAGGAACTGTGGGCCGTGAGGCTGAGGTAGGCACAGGGGCGGGTCTCAGCCCATCTTCCGCGACCCCGCCCAGCCCCCCAGTCTCCTGTCTGCTGGCAGCCCCGCTCCCACCATCGCCACTCCCACGCGCTGATGACGCTGAGTGATCGGGACTGGCGCCAGGCACCGGCAATGGGTGCGAGCAGCGGCTCCAGCGCCGGCTGCGGGTGTGAGCGGGCAAGCGCTGGCAGCAGGTGTGAGTGCCGGGTGGGACCGCAGTGCGCAGAAGCAAAGAATTTTCAGTAACCACCAGAGGCTCGCCCCTATGACAGCGACCAGCACCCTGCCTTGGTCTGGCACACCCCCTCACCATCCCTCCAGGGCCAGTGCCCGAATGTTCTGCACCCTGGTGGTCAGCGCATGTCATAGTGACCAGTTCTTCGGTTGTTCTGCCGTTCGGTCTATTTGCATATTAGCCTTTTATTATATAGAATTATACCATCAGTTTGTGTTAAAATCTGTTGTGATTTCGCTGAAACTTGAATGATGGAGAATACTTAGCTTACGTTTCTAGTATGGGCCAGATTTCAGGGAGCTTTTTTAGTTTACATCTTGAAAGTGAGCATCAGCCATGTGACAGGGTCCTTGCTATGGGGACTATTTGGCTGAGATAGTGGCACCATGTGGACTTAGCATTTGAAACAGGTTATGCAGCACAGAACATGGGCTTTCTCAGATGTGTCTCCATGTTTTTGTTTCAGTTCTCCACACACCATGTTTTCCCTTTGGCCACCATCTGGGCAGAGCCCCTCTCTGAAGAAGCGGGTGGTGTGTAAGTGTCCCCACCCCCACCTCTGCCCTCACTCTCTCCTCTGTTACCCTGGCTGTTCCCTTAGCTGTGGAAACGGCTCAGGAGGCCTCTCCGTTCTGCATAATGAGGCTTCCCCTCCCAGCATGGAGATGGTAAAGCGGCTGTTGTGACAGTCCTGACAGATCATAAGTGATGGAGGGCTTCTCTGTTGCTCACATCCCCATCATTCAACACAGAGCAAAGTAACAGTGTCCCTTCTCCCACTCTGGGAGGAAAACCCGCCCATGGCTGCATTCACATTTAATTGACTTCTGCTCCTCTTGAAATAAACAAGTTGCTTTTCGTGTGGGAGGACTGAAATCGTCATGACAGGCTCTCATACCTACTGGTATTTATCCTTATGAATGTTTTAGGAATGGCTTAAAGATAACTACACCTGAGGAGCAGTTCACTCTCATTTCATCAACACCCCAGGAAAAGGTGAGTCCAGTATGCTATGTGCTTTCCATCTTTGACTTCGATATTCCTGTCTCTTATGATAGAAAAAACGAGATACAGGTGTTTCTTGTTTGGCTCATGATCTATAATTATGTGGTAAATCTTCATTAAACTAAGACTACAGATTTTTTTTTAATGTGATTTAATTTTAAACATATAGCAGTGAATTCCAAGAGCCAGTCAGTATTACTCAATAAGAAAATCACTAGAAGGCATAAAAATTATTCACACCAAGGACAGCTAGCAGGACTTAACGCAATGCGTGATGAGTTACTGCCTTAAGCTTATTGACACTTTTTTTTTTTTTTGCTCCTAGACTAAGTGGCTACGGGCTATAAGCCAAGCTGTGGATCAGGCTTTGAGAGGGGCGTCTGATCATCCACCTTATGGAGGTGGCAGCAGCATTCAGAGGCAGGAGCCGCCCATTTCACGCAGTGCTAAATACACTTTTTACAAGGATCCTCGCCTGAAGGATGCAACCTATGATGGACGCTGGTTTTCAGGGAAGCCTCATGGAAGGTGAAAATGTTTAAGATTTACACCTGGGGTGAGGATGATAGTCTAATTACTGAGAAAGGAATGATTATCTGAGACATTACTTGACATGTATTATTCTTTGCTTATGCATTTCAGAGGGGTTTTGAAGTGGCCAGATGGAAAGATGTATTCTGGCACATTCAGGAATGGCTTGGAAGATGGGTAAGAAAATTGTGTAAAACATGAGAGTAAATTCATCTTCAGTCACAAGTTATGTTACTTTGTGTTCAGAGTCATTTTCAAAACAAGTAGTAGATTTTTGTTTTGTTTACCAGAAATACATACCATATATTAAGCTCTAATGCAGACGTGTGAACACAAAGCTAGGAATCTAGGATGCAGCGTTGATTTACCTAGAGCGAATCAATGACCTGTTAAAATGGGACTGTGTTTTCTCTCCATTTCTTGGTTGTGAAGACTGAGAACTTTGGGCAATGTTGATGGTGAGACTGTTGGAATAGTACTGCCCCCTGTATACAAAGAACATACAGAAATTTTCCTTTCTGTTGTTTTAAATCATCTTAATTTCTGTGAGATGCTAAAGGGAAAATCTTCTAAGTTCTATATTATCCTGTTGGTACTCAATGCATTACTTTTTTATGAGCTTGTCATGCTTTCTAATCCTTAAATATATTTACATGATGAATTAATGGCAATGAATTATTTTGTATTATGTTAGAGAAGTAATTATTTTACTAAATATTATTATCTAGATCGGGTAGGTGATTTTGTGTGTGTGCGATAATATAAGTTTTTGTGATGTCTTTTAATTTCCTATTTGCTAGAACTTTAGGATGAGAAGAGGCTTTAGATAACCTGATTTACCCCCCCTTATTATACAAGTGAGAGAACAGGGTACCGGGACTTATCCAGGATGATGTGGCTACTAAGTGGCAGTGATAGACCTAGGACACAGGTTTTCTGTTTTTCCTTGGACCTGGGATAAAACATTTAATCTCTCTGCATAATGAGGTTGATATCTCACTCCTTTGCTATTTGCCCAGTAGCTTAGGTAATAGATACAGCGTAAACCAAGACTCCGTATACCCCTTTCCTCCTATTGGTAAATCTTCTCTCCTCCTTGTTAAAATGTTTACAAGTGTCTATATGCAAAAGGTGACTATGTCATACATGTATCTGCTGTTTTTCATTCTCCTGGCAGGTATGGAGAATACAGAATCCCCAACAAAGCACTGAGCAAAGAAGACCATTATGTGGGCCATTGGAAAGAAGGAAAGATGTGTGGTCAGGGAGTCTATAGGTAATAACATTGGAAAGGTTGTAGGACTTTTTCAAAGAACTATGTAAATTTAAATGTTTGTGTAGCCAGAATTTTCAAGGAGTAAATTTTCTTTGCTCTTATGTCTGAAACTGTAAAGTGTTTTTTAAAAAGTTCAGCCTATCATCTATCACAAGATGAAAATACTAGGTTTTTATTTAGTTCTTAACAAAGCTGTACAAACTTTATAAGCCTTAACTTTTTCATAGGCTCTCCTAAATGTCTTGCCTATAAATTTATGTTTATTATATGGCTCTAATATGGACAAATCTGTCATTCTTTCAGAGACCACTCATTTCATTTTCCTATTGGAAATGAGATTTTATTGGTGAAAAATAATCATATAACTAAATTGGTATAATTACCAGTAAGACATGAATATACTTTTAAGTTTCCTAACTTTGCAAAAATAACCATCAAAATTAAATGTGATGTGATGTTTATCCGTCCCTTTTAACCACAGTTATGCCTCTGGTGAAGTGTTTGAAGGTTGTTTTCAAGATAACATGCGTCATGGTCATGGTCTGCTACGAAGTGGAAAATTGACTTCCTCTTCTCCCAGCATGTTCATTGGTCAATGGGTAATGGATAAGAAATCAGGATATGGTGTCTTTGATGATATCACAAGGTACAGTATTCTGCTTCTAATCTCAAAGTATTTCTCCAAAAACAGTGATGATTTTATGAAGGCTAAGTGTCTTAATTTGACAGTGTTGAGAAAAATTTTAATAAGAAGACTTGTCAGACATCATTTTATTCATTTACTTGTGAACCAAACTATAGGTTACTTCTTTATATTGTCAGGGTCATTCAAAATTAACATTGGTACCATTTTTCTTAAAGCTTCACACGTAAAAAGCTTTAGTGTCTCAAAGAAGCTACCAAATCATTCACTATTATGCAAAGAAAAACCTTTAATGAAATTAGTAGATAATAGGGGTAGACAGTTAGAGGGGAAATTCCGTTTGCAGTCCTAGCATGGTATCTAAGTACCTTTTGCTCAGGTCTTCCTCTCAGGCCAGATGCTTGTCACCATGCCACAACCCAGATATCAAGCTTGGTTAAATTCATGTAAACCTTGGGGTGGTGCGCAGTTCTTTTGACTCCATATTTGACTTGGCCTGATTTGTGTTTGGACTTAATTATGTACTCTTTTCCCTTCGTGTTGTCATAATGTGAAATTTTTAAAAAACTTGCTGTTGCCCTGGCCAGTTGCTCAGTGGTTAGAGTGTCAGCCTGTGACCAATAGGTTGCAGGTTCAATTCCCAGTCAAGGGCATATGCCCGGGTTGTGGGTTTGATCCCCAACCCTGGTCAGGGCACGTGTGAGAGGCAACTGATTAATGTGCCTCTCTCACATTGATGTTTCTCTCTCTCTTCCATCCACCCCCCTTGCCTTCCACACTCTAAAAAAAATCAATGGAAAAAATAGCCTGGGATGAGGATTAACAACAAAAAAGTTTGCTGTTATTCCTAAAATCCATGCTTATTTAATAAGGAGTTTGTACTTATTTTGTCTTTTTAGTGGAGATTAGTAAGATTTCTCTAAGGTTGAGTAGGTGAAGCATGAGCCTTCTTGTATGATAAACCTCATTTCTTTTTTCTCTTTTTTTGGTTACTAAACTTTTGGGTAATAAAAAGCTGTGTAGGTTTGAGTTTGCCTATCACATTTTGAATAGTTATATATTTTAAAGTTATCGTGGATGTCCATGAAGTAGAAGCAGATCGATGTCGAGTGGACTAATAGTTAATCCCTGAAAGAACATTGCTCTGAGGAAGATGCCTTTTGCTATCGCATGGTCTCATGTTTGAGGCGATGGAATTAACCACTTGAACTAGAAAAATTGAACACCCAGGGTGATGCTTGGTATCTTTCATGTGATGATTGTTTTTTCCCACCTCATCTTTATCATTGATTTTTCATTTCTCTTTCTATGAAGGGGGGAAAAGTACATGGGAATGTGGCAAGATGATGTATGTCAAGGGAATGGTGTGGTAGTTACCCAGTTTGGATTATACTATGAAGGCAACTTTCACCTTAATAAAATGATGGTGAGTGGCATATTTACACATAGTTACTATTGACTTTTTTAAACTCCTATGTTATTAACTTTTAAAATTATTTATTAATGTTCTACCTTCTTAGTACTATTTTTCTTGTCTTTAAAAGTATGTAAGGCTTTAGGGAATATGATGACTGCATGTACTCCCAAGTTATCTGCATTTTATGTATTGTGATTTTTGTCTTGTTTCTTTCCCTAGGGAAATGGGGTTTTGCTTTCTGAAGATGATACAATCTATGAGGGAGAATTTTCTGATGACTGGACTCTGAATGGAAAGGTTGGAAACTAACTTCCTTCTCTCTCTCTCTAATACAGTGCTACTCATTTTCCTTGACTTTTTAAAAAGGCTAACTTCATAAAATTCACCTGTTTCAATGATTTTTAGTAAGAGTTGTACAACCATCACCACAATCCAGTTTTGGAGCATTTTCATGACCATCTCCTGCCCATCTAAAGTCACCCCTCATTTCTAACCCACCCCAAAGAACCTCTAGTGGACTCTATTACTCTATAAGTTTGCCTGCATATAAATAGGATCATACCACTCGTGGTCCCTTCTGTGTGGGTTCTTAATAGCAGTGTTTTTGAGGTTTTCCCTCAAACATTGATGTGAGAGAGCCACATTGATCAGTTGCCTCCCGCATGTACCCCGATTGTGGTTGGGGATCAAACCCGCAACCCAGGCACATGCAGTACTTCATTCCTTTTTATTGCTGAATAGTATTCCAAAACCACATTTTGTTTATCTCTTTCTTCAGCAGTTAATGGGCATTCTATTATTTCCAATTTTAGTGTAAACGTATGTTTTTATTTCTCTTGGGTAGATGCCTTTGAGTGTAATTGCTGAGTTGTATGGTAAATTGATAATTAACATATTATGAAATTACCAAATTGTTTTCCCAAGTGGCTACAGCATTTTGTATTCCCCCCATCATTGTATGAGGGTTCTAATTTCTCCATGTCTTTGTTAATATTTTTTATTTTCTGCTTTTTTTTCCTTTTTTGACATTCTAGTGGATATGAAGTGTTATCTTGTGATTTTAATTTGTGTTTCTCTTAAGACTAATGATGTTATATGTCATTAGAGCATATTTTCACATGCTATAAATTTGACTCTGAGCACTCTTTTGTCAGCGTCCCATGCATTTGTATAAATGTGTGTTCTTTTCATTCAGCTCAAAATATTTTACCAATTTTTTTCTGTGAGTGTTTTTTTTTAACAGGGTTTATTTTCACATACTGTTTTTGCACATGCATATACACACAACTAAAAGAAAAGAATTGGGGGTTGGTAAAGAGTAAGTTAAAAAGGGAAATGTTAATTAACCATTTGGTGCTGTTTTTTCTCTTGATTTTTTAAATTGAAAATACTTTTTCTAATTCCACATTTTCTCTAACTTTACCTAGGGAACACTGACTATGCCAAATGGAGATTACATAGAAGGTTATTTTAGTGGAGAATGGGGATCTGGCATAAAAATCACTGGAACTTACTTCAAGCCTAGTCTGTATGAGAGTGATAAAGACAAACCCAAAGTTTTGTGAGTAATTAATGTTAATTCTGGATTAATTATGAATGTTTTTGGTTGTCTTGCTTTTATCAAAGCTGGTTAATATTTTAAATGTAGAACAAGGTTTTGAAGGTTTCTTTTTTTTTTTTTTTTTTTAACAAAGTATAACCTTGAATTGTCAACTGACACTCCTATGGATAGCTAAATCTAAAGTCTTGGTTTAGATCAGGAGTCCTCAAACTACGGCCCACGGGCCACATGCAAATACAAATATTGTATTTGTTCCCATTTTGGTTTTTTACTTCAAAATAAGATATGTGCAGTGTGCATAGGAATTTGTTCATAGTTTTTTTTTTAAACTATAGTCCAGCCCTCCAACAGTCTGAGGGACAGTGAACTGGCCCCCTGTTTAAAAAGTTTGAGGACCCCTGGTTTAGATTAAAGCCTTAGAGTACTGAAGTTTAAAATAAAAGTTTTGTATGTGGGAATAATACTACTGTTAATGGTGCAGGTGTCCAAGTTGATTAAGAGAGGGCATTCTTAAATGGAACCCTTACACAATTTGATTTGGAAAATAAAGATCAGGCATGTATACATATAACAAGTGAAATAGTATACTCTGCACACATGGAAAAGAAAGTTAAAATCTAAGTCTCTAAGTTATATTATGTTCTCCTGACAAGTTTTTGGCATGTGTATATTTTCCTTTATTGATTCCAGCTTTAGCTTTGTTTTTGTATTTTGGTAGCATCTCAGATTCTTTGTTCTGATGGGAACTTGATACATGTTTATTCTTAGAGTATTATTAGAACCCAGCATTCCACTCATTTCACCATTCCTATCATGAGTTGAGCAAAGCACAGAAAGTCCTTGTTTTAACAGGAATCAACTTTACAAAATCAACTCTGTATAAATGGAGAAAGCAAAGGAATCCATTCTGTGTGCTTTGTACTTAACAATTCATAGTCTTTAGTGTCTGGTGAACATTAAGGAGTTAAAAACCATCTCTTTACAATTTTTATTCAGTGTTTTTAAAATAGAACCACCATCAAATCTAGGCAGTTTTGTCTCAGAAGCACTCCCAATTGTGTATTAGTTTATTTTTAGGATTTTTGCACACAAAAAAGGTGATTAATAAAAGCGTGGTATGACTTTTTATAGCAGGAAACTAGGAAATCTGGCCGTGCCAGCTGATGAGAAGTGGAAAGCAGTGTTTGATGAATGTTGGCATCAGCTGGGCTGTGAAAGTCCAGGCCAAGGGGAAGTTTGGAAAGCATGGGAAAATATTGCTGTGGCCCTGACTGCCAACCGGCGCCAACACAGAGACAGGTGGGTGAATGCCTGCCCAGCACAGGGCAGAGCATGGGAGGAAGATGAAACTTAAAACCCACGAGTAGTCAAGGTTTGCCACACTTACCTTAAAAATATAATTTAATTTAAAAGTCAATGGTGTACTTTTTTTTCTGGGTAAGAGTGATAAAACATCCCCCCCCCTCCCCCTTATCTTCTCCTGAACTCAGCTATAAAACCCACACCGAATACATAGATAGCTATTTGAAAACTGAAAAGTAAATATCAGCTAGTGTACTGGGGAAGAACATCTGAGTTCAAAGGACCATTGAACCAGTCATGAGTTTACTAGGTTTTTAAAGGTAAATATCCCTCAGCCTGAACACAGTGTAACCTGAAACCTTGAAGCAGGCACTATGTTACTGTAGATTGACAGAGATCCAGAAAAAACCCTCTGCTTTGGCTCAAGATGCGAAAAAGAGACTCCTGAAGCTCAGAGAGAATAGAGGAGGTACACTGGGCTTGCTCTCTCTCCTCCATTTTCTCATGCTCCAGCCTCCACTACTTCTGTGGCAGGGCAAGGCCAGCTGCTTGAGAAGCCATGACGGGAATCTCACAAGAGCTAAAAGTCTTGAGGAAATTCTTTTTAAAAAAGATACATGTTTTATAGATTTCAGAGGGGAAGGGAGAGGGAGAGAGAGATAGAAATATCAATGATGAGAGAGAATCATTAATCGGCTGCCGCCTGCACGCCCCACACTGGGGCTCCAGCCCTGACCTGGAATCGAGCCATGACCTCTTGGTTCATAAGTCAATGCTCAACCACTGAGCCACACCAGCCGGGCTCTTTTTCTACTTTTTCTTAATCCTTTTCTCCTGCTTTTCTTTTCTCCATCTGCCCTTTTTCATGTCCTTATTTTTTAACTTAGCGAGTAACTTCCATAAGCATTGCTGAGCATTTGGGTCTTTTTTTCTGTATTTGGTATAAATGGGAATTGATTATAGTGTTTCATTCATGAAGGTCATGATTTTTACCCTCTACTCCATCAGTAGAAGAAATAGAAACTCCCAGAATTGACTAAAACTGGGCTTGCCCTTATGTGTGCTGCAGATGGCCAGCCCTCACTGTCAGCCTGTTACTGTGGGCATTGACACTTTAGGCCTCCAGTGAACCTTCATGAGCTGTTGTTGAATGTTCCCAAGGAGTGAGGATGAATGAACTTTTATATAAAACCATATCTTATTTGTATCTCTAAAATAGTGTAAAAATAATGATTGTGTATTGTTTCTATTTTCTAATTGGTTATAATCTAATGATAGAGCGCCATTACCAAACATTTCTGCCGATTATAAGTAGTGTGTTTGGTCTTAGCCTCTTGGTGCAGAGCTTCCCTTTACCCATAGTGTGCTTGCCTCACCACCTGCTGTAGCATCCTCATTATCTCCTTACTTCTTGAACTCATTTTTCTTTCTTCCTTTGCCCTCTGATTTGATTTCTTTTTTCCTCCGCTCTTCCTTTCCCTTTTATTCCATTTTTCTCTCATCACTGACAAATCTATCACCAGTTTTCTCTTCAGGCTGACATAGTATCTTTCAACACCATGGTTTATAGTGGAGTAAAATCTTCTTTAATTTCTTGTTGTTATGAAGTAACCTTAAATGCTGCTTTGAATGACTGTTACATAAACTTAATAGCAGGTCAGTTGCCGTATATGTGCTCATTTGGGGCAGACGCTGTTCTAGACCCTCCATTTTATCCTTTAGTTGTCAAACCGTGTTTTACGTGCACATTGCAATCATCTGCTTTCTTGATGTGAAATTCACAAGAGGCTTTCTTTTCCCTTTTATAGTCCAGAGATACTAAGTCGTTCACAGACTCAGACACTAGAGAGTTTGGAATTCATTCCTCAGCATGTTGGTGCCTTCTCAGTGGAGAAATATGATGACATCAAGAAATATCTAATAAAGGTAAAACTAGAGTCAAAATTGCTCTGGGCTTGTGGATTAATGATGCAGAACCACACGTATCATCCATATCTACTCGCTGCTCATTTTTGTCTTAGTCCTGGTTTTGCTTCTCTGTATTTCTTTTGTTAATTCTCTCCCTGCTCAGGCCTGTGACACTCCTCTGCACCCCCTGGGCAGGCTCGTGGAGACGCTGGTTGCTGTGTACAGAATGACGTACGTGGGTGTGGGAGCCAACCGCCGGCTACTGCAGGAGGCTGTGAAGGAGATTAAGTCCTACCTTAAGCGAATTTTCCAGCTGGTGAGGTAAGAGATCTTTCCATGAAAAGGTGGCAAGTTGTGGAATACTGGTTTATACTCATGTTTGGGTATCTTTGCCCTGAATCTAGAGATTACAACTTTGTGAAGAATCATTAATGTTTTCCTTTATCACAGAAACTATTCATCAAGAAAATGGTTTTGTGCCAGAGATCCTTAAATAGATTGAATCATGAAAGTACATTTTTACTTTTATGTTTATGCTATAAATATAAAAAGAGAAGAACCTTTGCCATTGTGAATTAATTTCCTTTATGTCTTTCTTACTCATTAAGTGTAATAGAAGGCTAAAATAAATGTGTTATTTAACTGTAATTTTGGTATGAAATAGAGTAGTCTTATTTGGATTTCATCTCTAGGTACCATCACAGAGAAGATAAAGTCTAACATGAAGTTTTGTCCCTGAGTATTTATGTCCTGTTCCTTGACAACAGTATCATCTTTGTTCATTTGCTCAACAAATATTTATCAAGGGCATCTCTGTGTTAGCCACAATTCTAGCTCCTGGGGGAATTTATCAGAATAAAACAACACACACAAAACTTTTTTGAAATCTGTATTGTCCTGGAGCTTACATTGTAGTGGGAAAAGAGTAGATAAAATATACAATATGAACGACAGGGAAAGAGGATGGGGCTGGGGTAAGATGCTGCCGTTTAACAGAAGGTCAAGGAGGCCTGACTAATAAGGTAATATCTGAACAGAGACTCTGAAGGAGGTTAGAAAGTGGGCGAGTAAGCATTTTTGGAAAGTTTTAAGACAGTAAGCAAATCTGCAACTAGTGACATTCAACATCATTTACTGGGTGTAAGCCAACAAAATATGTTGAAATAATTATGCAAAAGTTTATCAATTTGTCCCAGAAAACTTTCTTAAATATATGTGGAAATGTTTCAGCTTTTAGGGGCATTGTGATGTGATCTAAAAGACCACTGGGTTGTGAGTATTTCCGCTCTGACATTAGCAAGGGTATAATGAAGATAAGTTTCCTGACCTTCATTAGCTTTACCAACTATAAAATTAGGGGGATAAGTCTACAAAAATAGAGAAGATTGCAGACTGTCTTTAAAGAGCAAGGGTCACAGTTAAAGTCTATAAAAATAAAGAGGACAATAAACTTGTTCTTGGTAAAACCTACCATTTGAGATTGGAGATAAAATGTAGGGCAGATTCAGAGCCTAGAAAAAAATCCTCAACAATTTGGCAGTTTAATCACTTGAAGATTTTTTTCAGCAACTTGGCTTTTTATATAAATATTGAAAATTTCTACCTGAAACCTATATAATTTTATTAACCATTGCCACCCCAATAAATTCAATGAAAAGTTTTTTAAATTTTATAATTGAGTTTTCACTTTTTCCTTAACATTGGACATTTAGTTTCCACTGATACTTATTTATACTCTGAGAATAATGGTCTCTGCTCGAAGAGTTTATACAGATTGACCTCAGATGGGATTTTCCAATAAAAGAAACATAAAGATCGGAATTCTTCATTCTTAAATAACTAGACAGGAAAAAGCCATAGCACATGAAGATTTTTAGTGGTATTATTCATTATCGGCACTCTTAATTTTATTCTGTGGGAAGCATCAGTTAAGAAGTTTGACTTCATGGGTCCTTAAATAGATTAGATAATGGGAATATGTTTTTACTCTTTCAGCCTCTCTGGAGGTGTAATTCTGTAATTATGTGTTTTATTACTCCTTAGGTTTTTATTTCCCGAGCTTCCTGAAGAGGGCAGCACCATTCCTCTCTCCGCTCCTCTGCCCACAGAAAGGAAATCCTTCTGCACTGGGAAGTCAGATTCCAGATCCGAATCCCCAGAGCCCGGGTAAATGGACTCGGTGGAGATAGTGAAGAAAGGGGGTGGCGGCCAAATGACGCCAGAAAAGATGGTTTCTCTCAATCTCAGCCTCCTCATTTCTAAAGTGATGTGGCTGGACAGGTGATCTCTCTCAAGTTCATGAAAGTGCAGCCGCAAATGACTGGGCACAAAGGCTGCTGGGGAGAGCCACCTCATGCTGACCTAGAATAATCACCGAGAAATCATCTCACAGTGGAAACCACGTGGGTTTCCAGTTAGATTTTCTGAGTTACGAAAAGAGTTCACAGTTGGTCCAAGACAAAACTCGGGGGCTAAGCTCCTCATGTGAACTCCAAATTAAAAGTAGAGTAATCTGCTCCTTTCCTCAGAATTTCCCATCTCTACTTTCAACTTTGATTCTGCATTGAGTTTTAATAGGAATGATTCTCCCTCTCACTCCACTGCTTGTAGTTACGTGGTAACCAGTTCTGGGTTGCTGCTTCCCGTGCTCCTGCCTCGGCTCTACCCACCACTGTTCATGCTCTATGCCCTGGAGAACGACCGTGAGGAGGATGTTTACTGGGAGTGTGTTCTGCGACTGAACAAGCAGCCAGATATTGCTCTGCTGGGCTTCCTTGGGGTGCAGAGGTACGTACAGTAGTTACGAGTGGAATCAAGTGGTTTTAATTTAAAATGGAAATACCATTATCAGGAATTGAGTACTTTGATATCTAATTATGTATACAATTTACAGTTTATTCACTTATTCGCATATCTGTCTTATTTCACAAAATAGTGATATTTAACAATCTTTATTTTTGAAGATGGGTATGGACCCCATTGTTCTTTAGAACGTATTTTTTATTTGTGTGTGTGCATGCTTTATATATATATATATCAAATTATATATATATAAGTTATCGTACCTGATATTTTGCAGTTTTTAAAGCAAAATATATATACATTCATATTTTTTTTAAAAACCTAATTGTATTCAGTCTTGGGCATGCTTTCTTCTCTTCTTGTTCCTCCTCCCCCGTACATAATTTCTAATTTAAAAGTTTTCAAAGTGCTCTTTTTTTGAAAGGCATTGTTTCTTGTTATTTCAGGAGAATACTAAGTGATTATGCTTTCTTATGCTGTAATAAGGCTGATCACCCCAACGCCCAATAATTATATATTTGTGCTATCAAAAAAGAGACTAAACCTGAATTGGAAAGTAAATCTTTTCAGTGCGGAGTAATTTAATAGTAAAAATGAGATAAATACGACTGAGTAAAGGAAATATTTTGGCCATTGTTAGGTCATATTCATAATATATAGGGATTTTAGAGTATAGAATAACAGATCCATAAGGGACATGATAGACCTTAAATTACTTCTGGAATGTTTATTAAAACTTGACCTGTCTGTGGTACAGTTATTTTAAATGGGGACAGGAAAGCCAATATAGCCATCACCTGTTTTTATGGTGATTAATTTACCATAAGTAACAACTTGTATTAACAAAGTATGGATTCCATTGCAGGAAATTTTGGCCAGTGACCTTGTCAATCCTTGGAGAGACTAAAAAGGTATAGTAGATTTTAGTTTCCTTAGCAACTGTGCTTTTCTTTGGAATGGGGGATTTGAGATACTAGAAATTTCCACCTTACGTTGGTAGAATAGTACCCAAGCGTGAATTATTCACCAAAGACCTGCACTCTGCCATCGGTATTGTTTTATTATTACAGTAAAAAATAGCTTTTCTGCCCTAACTGGTTTGGCTCAGTGGATGGAGCGTCGGCCTGCGGACTGAAGGGTCCCAGGTTCGATTCCGGGCAAGGGCACATGCCTGGGTTGTGGGCTTGACCTCCATTAGGGGACGTGCAGGAGGCAGCCAATCAATGATTCTCTCTCATCATTCATGTTTCTATCTCTCTTTCCCTCTCCCTTTCTCTCTGAAATCAATAAAGATATATTTTTTTAAAAAATAGCTTTTCTCATTGAGCTTCATAAATATTCTTTTTGCAGGTTTTGCCAACCACAAAAGATGCTTGTTTTGCCTCAGCCGTGGAATGTCTACAGCAGATCAGGTAATCTCTTATTTGTTGGAAAAAAACACATAAATCAAAGTAGTGGTTAGTCTATTAAAATATTATTGAGATCTTATTTTTACTTAAGCTCTAAGTACCCCTCCCCTCCTAGATGTTGTCAAAACAGCCTGGAGATAAGAAAGGCTCTTTTGAGACATTCTGTTACCTTTCACTCTACAAAGCCCTTGTATTGTCAAAAGTGGAGCGCCTACCCAGAAACTTACCTATATAATCACATCTTTCGCCAAATGGAAATTAGCTACACTTCCTCAGAGAAGAGCACATAATATGAAAATAAGATCCACTTGGTGAAAGGAGATGACGTGTGACTTAGTGAACTCTTCCAGGTGAATCGTAGATCGTTGGAAGCTTCTTTTCTCAGAGAACCATCAGGTTACAGAGGTCACCCCTTCCAGCGACTCATTGTGCCTGATGTACCTCAGGAGGGAATACTCTCAAAAAATGAATAACAAATGGCTCCAGTAAGAAAATTACCAGGTATATTTTTGTCTTTTTTTCCCCCAACAGCACAACGTTTACCCCATCAGACAAACTGAAAGTCATCCAGCAGACTTTCGAGGAGATCTCTCAGGGCGTGCTGGCGTCTCTGCAGGAGGACTTCTTGTGGTCCATGGATGACCTGTTTCCTGTTTTCTTATATGTGGTGCTACGGGCCAGGTGACGAGTCTTTCTGACTTTAATGTTAGTGACCACTCATTTTAACATGTATGCCTTTTGCTTTTTTTGAACTGATGACAGGAATATGCTCCCCCCCACTAAAAAAATTCTATTTCTATTAAACCATTCCACTATGTCATTACCTCTTTGTCGACCTATTCTTTCTTTCCCCCTCAAATAGATTCAGAAGAAAGATGTACAAGAAGTGATTCAGTATCTTTTTCTCGTTGGGCAGGATTAGGAATTTAGGCTCTGAGGTACATCTCATTGAGGATCTAATGGACCCATATCTTCAGCATGGGGAGCAGGGCATAATGTTCACCACCTTGAAGGTGAGTATAGGTGTTACTTAATACTACTTAAAATCTGCCCTTCAGTTACCATATTACAGATCTGTCATTAGCCAGTTTTCTTCTTTATATAAGTTTAATGCAAACATTAAGTGCCTTTAGAGCACATATCGTCTTATATAATAAAAGCCTAATATGCAAATTGACCGAACAATAGAACAACCGATTGCTATGACGTGCACTGACCACCAGGGGGCAGACGCTCAATTCAGGAGCTTCCCCCTGGTAGTCATTGCGCTCCCACAGGGGGAGTGCCACTCAGCTAGAAGCTGGGCTCCCGGCTAGTGAGCACAGTGGTGGTGGCAGGAGCCTCTCTCGCCTCTGCTGCAGGTGGATCAGTAAGGAGTGAGGGGTCCGGACTGCGAGAGGGCGCAGGTCGGGCCGAAGGAACCTTTCCCCCCATGTATTACTGTAGCCAGTAGGTACAAATGATGTTCTCTGATCTGGGCTCTCTAGGGATTGTTGAAAGTCATTTTGCTTCCCCCACCTCAGTTTTTCTTGGACTGTGGTAGAATCATTCTGAAGTTTATTGGAAGAACAACAGAAAGAAAATGACAAAAACTCTTCTGAAAAAAGAGAGGGAGAATAGGCCCACTCTTCCAGTTAGTAAAATGTTACAGAATTATAATAATTAAGATAGTATATCACTGTTACAGGAATAGGCAACTAAGTGGAAGGGATAGCTCCCATATAGACATTGTAATGAAAACTTCACATATAAAAATGGAAACATCAGACAAAAAAATGGAAACGAGAAGTTTACTTAATAAATGGTAAAGTCGCCCTAACCGGTTTGGCTCAGTGAATAGAGCGTCAGCCTGCAGACTCAAGGGTCCCAGGTTCGATTCCAGTCAAGGGCGTGTACCTGGGTTGCGGGCACATACCCAGTAGGGAGTGTGCAGGAGGCAGCTGATCGATGTATCTCTCTCATCGATGTTTCTAACTCTCTATCCCTCTCCCGTCCTCTCTGTAAAAAATCAATAAAATATATTTTTAAAATGTAAATAAATAAATAAATGGTAAAGTCATGGGATAGCTCACTAAGAATTTTGGAAGGAGAGTGGAATCAGGTGGAATCACCAATATTGCAAATTACAAGTGCTTTAGGGTTAAAGATAGAAAAGGGGAGAAAGAAGGAAAGGCAGACATTAAAATGAGGGGGGAAACTAGAATTTAATGTCAGATTTCTGCATTGGGTTAATTTTTTAGCTTTTCAACTGAAATACCATTTTTATTAAATAAACTGAAAAGGGTGGTGGGAACTGGGGAAAATAGTGTGAGTAACTCCCAGGCCAGGATACTTTCAGAATCACCAAGGGATGCTTTTTTAAAATGTTCCTAGAAATTCTGACTCATAGGTGTGGAATGATGCTTAATCTGCATGTTTACCAAACATGATGATTCTGATCATGGTTATTTGTGTATCTTATAATGAGCAGCATTCTCTAAATGTCCAATTAATAGTGGCTTAGCAAATTATAGTATTACTTAGTGAAGAATATTATACAGCTTGTAAAAAGTTTTGTGTGTTTTTTTTTAATTAGAGGGAAATGCATAAAATTATATTTCTATTAATTATAGCAAGGCAGTATGGACATTGCATCGGAGACTGGAAGAGAACAGGGAAAATAAAAGCAACTGATTTTATTGGGCCATCAGAATGAATAAGGGATTTTCTTTCTTTAGTCCCATGTGTGTTGCTATGTTTATGTAATTTCTTTCAAAGTAAATTTTTGAAATTGTTTTTATTTTTTTCAGGCATGTTACTACCAGATCCAGCGTGAGAAGCTTAACTAGGTTGCGTAACAGCTAACAACTGGATTATCTCTACAGAGTGTTATAGCACCATCTGGCACCTTCCTGTAGTGGCAAAAAAGAATGGTCTTGAAGTTAGGATGTTGTATTATTTTGGTTATTTCTGAGCCTTACTAATGATCAGAGCTCTGAGCCCAGAGGAAAAGACTGTACAGTTTAAAGGGAAGATCGAAAAGGAGGTAGAATTCAGATTGGACCAGTCCCCTCTACTACTGTTTGAAGAAAGAGGACATCCCTTCCTTCGGCGAAGGGTACTCTGCTCCACACCGTCAGGAAGGTTCTCACGTTCAGGACGTCGATGGACATTTTTGAGTTTCTGGTTTGCCTGCAGTTACCCCAGACCCTTTTGCAAGGAGCAGATTGTTCTCGAAACGACGGTTACCACACTCTGCCTTCCTGGGTTCCTTGCAATCCTGGGTGCATCCTGCTGCTTTGCTGAGACAGGGGCAAGAGGAACTTTTAAACTGCAGTTTTAACTTTTTCTAAGCTTTTCCACCAGGGTATTCATCATAGGAGAGAGGTTCAATATAATGACCAACAAATTCCAACCCCAAACAAGGATCGTGTCCAAATAGGAGTATTCTGCCTCCTGAGTAAAAGAACATAGGAATCTTGTCCTCGGTCTCCTTACAATGAGTGCTACAGGGTGAATACACTGGACTCCAACACTGACTGTGAGCTGCTGCGGATCCTCCCCCGTCCACAGGCAAAGGCTGTGCCTGAGGCCTGGGAATGAGGCGAAGACTTTTGCATGCAGGCTGCAGTGGAGCAAAGACTAGGAGACAGGGAAGCAGAGCCCTGCATCTGTCCCTGACCTAGTGTGCTTCCCTGTGCCTCACGGGGGACGAAAAAGGAAACGCGCTCGGCTTTTCCCATCTCACAAGTATTGTGACACCTCAGCATCGTAGTGTTTTGCTTTTTTTATGTTGTAAGTGGTGGGTTTATACTGTACAAGTAACACTAGTAGCTGTTTGGGTAACATAGGTGCTCTTCCTCATCTCATCTGCACACGTGGGGAGCGTACAGAGTGTCCTGATTTATGTTAAACATCAGCAGATGCTAACAAACAGGATCATGGTTTTTGCTCTACTTTATAATCAAGACGAGTGTTTATTAAAATACTGTTTTGGAATGTTGGCTGTAATGTAACAGCAATTTTCATAATAAAAGGCATTCATCTTTATGAGGTTGTTTTGATTGCAAAAGAAATGACACAGGGCAGACTACAATTTTAAAAGAAACCAGGCTTTGTGTTTTGGTGCCCACATTGTCATCTGCCTCAGAGGTTCCTCTAGGGTCTCAGACATCTCTCTTTAAAATAAACAAACTTAATTATTATAGCACCTTTGGTGGCAAAGGACAAATTAACCTGATCCTATTAACCTGAGGACAAGGGTCTTAAAAGAAGTCTGTTATTTCTTTGAATAAAAGGCATATTTTGATAGTTACTGTGTTTTTATGTTTGTTTTGTTTTTGTTTTGTTTGTTTGTTTTTCTCCTTTAAACAGATTCAGGGAAGGGAGGAGTGAGGATTTAAAATACTGGTTAGAAATATTAGCCCTTAGTCAATCATCTCCTTGTTGAGGTGTCTTCTCAAGAAGCCTGATGCTTTCTGCCCGCGTGGGCCTGCTTGCTGCCAAGGGACGGTACTGGAAGATCAGTGTATGTTAAACACTTTTCATTTCCATTAGGGAATGCTTGGACTTTTAAGTAAATTCCACATTTAACCTGTAAAGGCAATTGTACTGAATGCCTTTGACCCCCTAGGACAGGGGTGGGCAAACTTTTTGACTCGAGGGCCACAATGGGTTCTTAAACTGGACCGGAGGGCCGGAACAAAAGCATGGATGGAGTGTTTGTGTGAACTAATATAAATTCAAAGTAAACATCATTACATAAAAGGGTATGGTCTTTTTTTTTTTAGTTTTATTCATTTCAAACGGGCCGGATCCGGCCCGCGGGCCGTAGTTTGCCCACGGCTGCCCTAGGAGATAGAGACTGGGATAATTGTGGAAATGGTCAGAGGAGAACTTGAGACCCACTGAGAAGTTCTAAAATGCTGGTAGGCCATCTTAATTCTTTCAAAACACAAAAAACATGTTACAATTCATCCTTTTATTGGAGTCATGAATGAAACTACCCTGTTAACATTAGTTTCTTCTTACTGTATTTGTATGTTTCAAATAGCATATTAAAATTATAAAATTTCAGTTCTCTTGCGGGAAAAGCCCTAAGTCTCCAGGCAATGTCTGTAGCAATTTGTAAGGACCTGTCACCCTGATGAATGCTCACCCTACTGATTCCCGTTTTACAGACAAGGAGTGGCTGTGATTCACTTCCTATTAGAGCTGAGTCTCGAACCTAGAACTTCCAAGTGCGCTTTCCTCCTGCAGCTGCAGAGATGTCATTTCATACAGGTCATGCATTAAAAGTTTGAAAGTGAAAAGAGTTGGAAGTAAAAACTTTTCAATCCTCACCTGAGGATGTTTTTCCATTGATTTTTTAGAGAGAGTGGAAGAGAGGGAAAGACAGAGAAATATCCCTGGGAGAGAAACATATCGATTGGTCGCCTCCTGCATGCTCCCTGACCAGGGCCCGGGCCAGGGAGGAGCCTGCAGCCAAGGCATGTGCCCCTGATCGGAATCAAACCCAGGACCCTTTGGTCCACAGGCCGACGCTCTATCCACTTAGCAAAACTGGCTAGTGTGAAAATAAAAACTTTTAATAAAATTAAGTGCTTTTCATAAAACATTCACAAATGTATCCCATTCCCAGCTTGGATTTTCATCTACAGTGGAGAGCCATATGTTAATTTAGGATAAAGGAGCTGATAAACCTTATAATCGCTATTTGGTCTTTACCCTTTGCCTTGCTATCAGCAGTACCCTTTCTCCTGTTTGTTGTTTTGTGATGCCTGCTTTCAAAGTTCTCCCCCCTCCCTGCAATATGAAATGTTCAGACAAAGAAGTAGCTCCAATCTGAGACAGAGGATGGGCGAACCATGAAGTTCAGAGCAGTGGCTTGGTAGGGGGCCTTCCAGAAGGAACTGCTGCTGATTTCATTGTTCTCTCACCGTAGCGTGAAACAATTAGTAAGGTTAATAGGCTTCCTCTCAGATATCTCCACAGTTTTCCCTTCCATTAAAATAAAATGCTATCTTCTGTTGCGGGTTGTCTGTTATCCTGAAACACTCAACACAAGTATTAATCTTTAACCATTAGCAATGTACTGGCAATGAGAGAGAAAATACTACAGGAAGATTTAAAATGAGAGAAATTACTAGACTCTCCAGTGTAAGGATTACTTAAGATTTGTGACGAGGGAGGCTTGGGAGTCATTGAATGGTTAGGCGCCTGTGGATTAAATCAAAGAGGATGTGCAGAGATTTAATCTGGAACAGCGAGGTGACTGGCAGCTGAAAGCAGCTAATTTCCCGATAAAGCTTTTCCCTTGATACCAGCAACATTACGTGTGTGCAGTCTCGCAGGTAAGAGACCCTGCCAAGTGGTCCTCAATGCCGGGGATCCACCTGTCTGCCCTTCTGTCCATTCTCAGTAGCTAAAGGTACAGTTCTGGGCTTTCTGGTCTACGTGGTTTAATTGCATTTAGTAGCATTCCTGAAAATTCAGTGTATGTTAAAACTGTGCAAAAGTACTTTGTATCTATATGTAAAGAAAAGTTGAAAAATTCCCTTGTGGCAATTACTGACTTGGTACAAAATAGGCCGTAAATAAATGCTTGTCTATTGATTAGAAGAAGAAAAAGAAAGAAAAGTTGAGTTCTAGGCTCAGATAGTTATAGAGGTTTTCTTCCAGCCACATGAAAGTGCAGTGGACATTTGAGGGTTACACAGGGCATGAGGCGATTCTTCATTGTGAAGGGCACCTTCTGGGAAACTTCCTCAAAGTCGTGGGCATGTTCCCCTGCCCTCATTTCCTCAAGCCCCCCTCCCCCTGGCCTGCTGGCTGAACTGTAGATGTGACAGCTGGCCTCCAGCCACCACCTGGAGCAGGAGGGTGAGGAGCACACCGCCCCCGGGGTGGTGGAGGGCTGAGTGGAAAGAACCCTCTAAGAACTTCATGGAGCAAGGCTGCCCGACCAGCCCGGGATTGTCTCCGCCTCTGGAAGTTTACATGAGCAGGATATAAACTTCTGTTAAGCCACTATTGTTTTGGGATTCTGTTTCTTGAAATTAAACCTACCCAAAGCAGCCCAGCCGGTGTAGCTCAGTGATTGAGCGTCAACCCATGAACCAGGAGGTCCTGCGTTCGATTCTGCTGAGGGCACAAGCCTGGGTTGTGGGCTGAATCCCAGTAGGGGGCGTGAGGCAGCCAATCAATGATTCTCATCAGTGATGTTTCTATCTCTCCTCCCTCTCTCTGAAATCAATAAAAACATTTTAAAAAATAAAGAAAGAAATAAACCTGCCTAAAGCAATATAGAAAGTAAATTCTAAGAGTGTGGCTCAGCAGTAACACATGACTCTGGTACAATGAGAGGGAATGGGGCTCCTGAGTCAGGGAGGTGTCTAAGCTCTGAGTGATGGTAAAAGCAACTAGGCAAAGGGCGCCGTAGAGCGAGTGTTTTATGAAATAGCAGTTTTCTCTTCTGCGCAGCTAGTGCTGGTCAGAGTCAGGACCACAGTGCAAGAGTTTTTTGTGTGTTTGCTGAGGATCCCTGTGTAGCACAGGCCTGGCTCGCCCAGTAAGTGCTGTTGAAAATGTATTTCAGGGCGCCAAGAGCTGCGTGGCCAGCGTGGTTGAGTGAGCGGTGTGCTGTCTATTGACCTGCTCCCCAGGCCTGGGTTCCCTCTGGGAGCTCAGGCGGGAGGATGATACCCTCAGACAAAGGCGCAGACCCGCCCGACAAGGAGGACCCGAAGCGTTCTACGCCGTCCAATCCCGAGGATGGTATGTGGCTCCCGGATCCTGTTTCTAAGCTAGGGAGGTCTGATACCATCACTCTGGACATGTGATCAAATACATGGGTAAAATTCTGATAGATTCACTGAGGTTCCTATAAGGGCCCTGTACACTTTTGAGTGTCCTACCACTTGTATTGGTTATAAGTCTAAGTAATTTTCAGGGCAGGAAGGAAAGATATTGACCCAATGTCTTACCTAAACTTAGAGCTTCATAACTTGTTCACATTCAAAATGTCACTGCATCATATAGAATTTCTATGAAAACACTTCTAAAAAACCGAGCATTCACGAAAATCTGGTCAGCCCCTTTAAGCAGTGGAATCCTGAGATGTGTATTAAAAACTTATTGGGAGTTAGAGTTTTTCAATCACACTTTCAATAAGCATTTTCAGAAAGGGTAGACAAATGACTCTCTGTTTGAATTAGGGAAGGAGTACCCAGAAAACAACTAGATCGTTTTGGAATAAGCCAAAGGCTGGTAAGATTGGGGAGAATAAAAGCAATATTGCTCTCACAATATCTTCCACCTGTGTACTATGACCTCTTATTTCATCAGGCATTGGCAGCAACCCTATGGGAGAGCTAACATACTCTCTTTTTGCCACAGGAACCTGGGTCCCAGGTAGTTCGGTGACTTTCTGAGCAAGTGACAGAATAGGGCCTGAAGGCAGATCTTCTGGCCTTAAATCCAGTGTCATGGCCACCCCTCGGTGCCACCCCGTGGCACGTCCCAGCTGACTTGTCCTTCACATGTACACCGCCTTCTTGCCTCCTCCACCTGCCTGCCACCCTGACTCTGCCCTCTGCCTTTCCCAGGTCTCTCCCAAATCCTGAGGCTTGTGCTGCAAGAGCTGAATTTCTTCTACAGCCGAGACGTGAGCGGACTGTGTCTCCTGTACGACCTCCTCCACTCCCCGTGGCTGCAGGCTCTGCTAAAGGTGCGCCCTGACGCTCAGAAGCCTTGGCCTATCCTGGGGGCAGAAACCGCCTACCCAGCAGGGCTGCATGTCCCTGGCAGGAAATCCCAACTTGGAAACACGTTCTCTTTTAAATGTGTTAAATGTATTTTTATGGATTTCAGAGAGGAAGGGAGAGCGAGAAAGAGAAATATCAATGATGAGAGAGAATCATTGACCGGCTGCCTCCTGCACATCCCACACTGGGCATGTGCCCTGACCAGGAATCGAACCGTGATCTCCTGGTTCATAGGTCGATGCTCAACCACTGAGCCACACTGGCCAGGAAGGAAAAGTTCTTAGAGGGCAGTTTGCAGAGAGAGCTAACAAACCTCTTAGTTTAGGAAGGAACTAACTTAGATGGTAAAGAGCACGGCAGCTCCTTTCTTTTCTCCCCAGGGCCCTGGGGTCACAGAGCAGCCACGTTTGTATCTTACGCTTACACAGTGTTCTCTGTCACTTATATCTCAGGAAAGCTGGGGAAACCCACCGGGTTGCTGCCAGGTGCGTTTCCTCCTGGAGGAGCTGTGTGTCACTGAAGGCACTGCCCTTCTCACACTGAGCGTCTGTGCTTGACACTCCTGCCTCAGTGCAGCAGCCTAGTGGGTCTGGGACCCTGAGCACTGGCCCTGAGGCAGGGCAGGAAGTGCATCTTCCAGCTCTGGAGGGAGGAGACTTGTCTGCCCCGGCCTCTGGGTCTCGGTTTTGCATCCGTAAGAGAAACGATGTGTCTACAATGAGACGAAGGGCTGCACCGTGGAGCCCGGCGGGCCTTGGTGGACTCGGCCCAACCCTAGGTCCTGGTTGGAAAAAACTCCTACGGGTCAGCAGAGACGAAGTCGGAATTTTTATAAATGAACTTTTACTGGAGAATTAGGGAGGGAGGAGAAAACAAACAAAAGATAAGAGTGGAGTGCAAATAAGCATCTGTGTGTCCGACCTTTTGTTCACGTTCTCGGGCGAACCCTGATCCCAGAGCTCACATCTGCCCAGCTGCCCAGCCCAGGGCCTTGCGGGGGTCTGGCCCCAAGTCGCCATTGGTCTCAGTCCTAGAAACCCCTCTTTTTCTTGGTTTAACAAGAGTAAAAGTTTGAGTCTTTTTCAGTGAAACCAGTTAGGGAAGGTCACTTTGCCATGGCAACCAGGAGGGGAGCCTTTGGAGCGTTAGAACCACCCAGCTTGGCTTCACTTCTCCTTGACAACCGGAGACCCCTTATTAGAGGCCCGCACGGCTGCCCGGCTGCTGTGCGGCTCCCAGGCTGTTCCTTCCCTTGGAGATGCTGACCCCCAAGACGTCAGCTGGTCTGTGATGGACACGCCCTTCTTGTTCTCGCACGGCCGCCCTCTGCAGGTGTATGACTGCCTCCAGGAATTTAAAGGGAAGAAACTCCTTCCTGCCACCTCCCAGGCACAGGCCCTGTCCCATGAGGTGAGGTGGCTTGTAGTCCACAGAACAGTAGAGCTCGAATGGGACGCACTTTACTCACGGGGCTTCTTTAAAGAAATCAAAGGCTCTCGTGGGAAAGTCTGATGGATGATTATGCATCCACTGAGGGTTCCTCATTGAGCTTTACTAGAAGGGAGGAAACTGGCCGGCTGTCTCCCACATTAAACAATTTCACAATGTATGCTTTCTCATCAACCAGGTGGTGGAGATGTTACATGCAGCCCCTGGCTCCCCCGAGATCCAGGAGCTGAGACAAATCCTCCAGGCTCCGCACTTTAAGGCAAGTGCTTGCTAAACAGACAAGACATGCCCACCTGGCACATAGACAAAGTAGGGAAAGGAAAGAATGTGCTGGAAAATGTGCTCTCTGAATACATGTCCTATTGCCGTACATGGGTGACCTGCTGTTTGTATCAAAACATGTAGGAGTCAGATATGAGCGGCTCAAGGTGTCAGTCACGAGCCACGCCTGACGTATTTATGAGGAGACATCCAGAACTTTCCATGGTGTCTTATTTCCCTCCCTGCAAAGCCTTTAAAATTCCGGCGCAACCAAGGTAGCATCCTTCCTTTCCATCTTGGGATATTTTAAGTTTTGGATAAAGTGTGTGAAGGTATGTAGGAACCACAGCATAGTGACGATTAGCCCTATGGGGACAGAGGGTATATGGAGAACATTTGATGGCAGAAGAAAAGTCAGATTTTGGGGTCCATTTATCAGCACATGAGAACTTCAGGAGAATGTCTGCATTTGGAGCAATGGAATTTATGAGTCAAAAATTGTAGTTCACAAGATAACCCTAGAGAATTTTCTCAGTTCCAATGAAGCTCTGCCCCACATACCTAGGCAGGGCTGTAGGACTGCTTCCCCACCCCGTGGAATGGAAAGTTTAACATAGTGGGTCGTTAGAAGGAACTTTTAATCATACCTTAAACTAGGGAACTATTTTTTCTCATCCTGTTCCACATGAAATTTTGGTGACACGTTAAACAAATAAGGTGTTTTGATTACTGCCTCCCCACCCCCCTATTCTGCCTTCATTAGGGGAAATATCAGAAAAGTTGTTTTTAGTTGAAGGTCATAGGAGCACCATGGGTGACATGGGTTTCCAGGAAATGGGAACGTGACAGAATAATACATTTGAACAGAGATGAAAGAATATACTAAGTATTGCTTAAGCTCTCTGTGTCTTGCTTGTTTACCTGCAAAATGGGGACAATAAGTGTTCCTGCCTCACAGAGCATCCTGAAGACGGAGTCATCCACTTTATAAAATGCTTAGACCTGCACCGGGCATGTGTGTGTTGATGGCTGTCATTGTGTCTTACATAGTATCAAGTCACCGTCTCCTAGATGGCTGTCCATGTGTGACGGCTGTTCACCTCGTCCTTCCCTGTCCCCAGGCCTTGCTCGGTGCCCATGACACTGTGGCTCAGAAAGATTTTGAGCCCCTTCTACCCCCACTGCCGGACAACATCCCCGAGGGTGAGGAAGCAATGAGGATTGTTTGTTTGGTGAAAAACCAACAGCCCCTGGTAAGACAACCATTTTATAATTTCAGTTAGAATTAGACCAGGGTTCATGGTGAACTCGATGGTCTCTAGCGGTTACCTGGCCATATTCTTGCCTGTGCTCCCAGGCACAGTCTGAGGCACTCAGAGCACGTGAGGGGCACCTACAGTAATACTGGCTAACCTGGGTCTTAAGGACTTTTGCGTGTGGCTTCAAGCACATCACATGTTGTAATGCTTCCACGAGGAAAGATTTCCCTGTAGTGTTTTTCTTTTTTGAAAGAGCTATGAGATAAGACATATATTTGATTATTTGGCTTTCTGGCATGTACAAATATTTCACTCAATTCCAATGTATTTGCCTAAGTCCCCCCGCCACCCCCCATTAATGGGAAGCTAAGTAAGGCATCCATTTGATTTTCTAGGAATAGCCCCCTTGATTAGGTTGTAATTGTAGGAGGTTTCTTTATCTGTGGAAGGATCTAAATATGGTTTATGTCTGTGTGGTTAGAGAACTCAGGGGGCCGACGTTGAATGGCCTTTCCCTTTTATTTATTTATTTTTAATATATCTTTATTGATTTCAGAGAGGAAGGGAGAGGGAAAGAGAGATAGAAACATCAATAATGAGAGAGAATCATTGATTGGCTGCCTCCTGCACGTCCCCTAATGGGGATCAATCCCTCAACCCAGGCATGTACCCTTGACCGGAATCGAACCCTTCCGTCCGCAGGCTGACGCTCTATCCACTGAGCCAAACCACTGAGCTAGGGCGGCCTTTCCCTTTTGATGGCTTGGTAGGGCCCTGCTTGGTATGAATGCCTTTATCTGAAAGACCAGAGCTCCACTGAGGGAAGCCAGGAGGAGAATGGTCACGAAGCTGAAAGAGGAATTCCATTGTACTCTCTCCCCAGGGAGCTACCATCAAGCGCCATGAGATGACGGGGGACATCCTGGTGGCCAGAATCATCCACGGCGGGCTGGCCGAGAGGAGTGGTAGGCTGGAGCACAGGGTACAGTGGGGCCCGGAAGCTAGGACACGCTTGATAGTTTAGTTTTCGTGGCAGGAAAAGCCCTCTGTCCTAACTAAGGTTGGGGCTGTAGTAAGTGCCATTGCATTGCTTGGTTACTAAAGAAAGAAGGAATAAATATTCCAGAGGAATCGTGTTCCTCCACTGATTCCTCCATCTGGGCTCCATAATAATGTTCTCTCAGTTCTCATAGCAACATCACGAGGTAGGTATTATCATGCCATTTTACAGATGAGGAAACTGAGGCTCAAAGTGATTAACGAACGAACTTGCTCAATTTGAGTCAGGATTCAAGTCCAGGTCGGCCTCACTCTATCTTCCCAACTTTCACTCTTCACTTGGTCCTCCTGCTTTCAAAAGGCATAGCTCTTCCCCATCCTGAAAGGCCTTTCGCTGGCCCTCTCTTTCTGCCGTGGACCTTACACTGCTGTGCTACTGAAGCAAGCAGTTCTGTCCCTGCCGCCCCCTGTCCTCACTGTCCGTGGCCCCAACACCTGGCACAGGGTTTTACCCCAACATCCTTACAGCTACCACCCCAGGATTTCCTAGTTGCCCCACTGGCCCTTCCTCCAGCCTCTCCAGCACATGTGATGTTGTTGACCTTGCCTTTCTTGAAACTGTCATCCTCCTTGGTTTCTGGTCGACATCATTCTGCTTCTTGTCTCCTCTCCCTCACAGTCCCACGGCTTTGCTTCGTATTTCTCAAGGCTTAATCCTCACCCCCGCGTTTCACAGGGTCTCTTTTGAGGTGTTCCCCCCTTTCCTTTCCACTTATCATGTCCTCGGGACCCTGACATCTTTGCTTGTAGTGTTATCTTCTCACCAGTGTTCCAGTTCCATTTTACAATACCAGATTAGCAAAAATAGTGATGCCACCATCCGTCAATACCCAGGGCTGGCGGAGAAGTGGGAAAAGGCAGTTCTCCTGCACTTTGGTGGTGGTGTAAACAGAATAACCATGTTGCTTTAGTAGTATTAGCATTCGTATTTCACAGTCAATTTTAAACCGTCAGAGCACGCTTGAGCTGGCGACTTTGTTAAGAGCTGTGGGATAGGTGCCTCGCTCTCTGCCAACATCTTTGTCCCCTTCTTTGTTTTGTGTTCCTGGCTGCCTAGGTTTGTTATACGCCGGAGACAAACTGGTGGAAGTGAATGGAGTTGCAGTGGAGGGACTGGACCCCGAGCAAGTGATCCAGATTCTGGTAACGGTCTCCTCTTGGCCCTCCTCGTGCCTCCCTGAGATGCGAGGCTGAACGGGCCATGCAGCCCCTGGTGTGTTCATGTGTGTGAGGGCGACTTGATCCCTCTCCACGCGTCCTCTCTCCAGGCCCCAGACTAGTCTGTTTCTGTCCGCCACCCGCCCACCCTCGGGAAGAGACTTCCCTTCCCCAGCTGCTCTCCCTGTCTCAGGGAGCCTGCCAGGTACCCTGCCCAGGTCCTTCATCACCTGGGTTGCTCCACTGGAAACTGAGCCCACGTGGGCAGAGTGAGACTGTGGAGCAGAGTCTGAACCTGAGCAGACCACCCTTTGCTCCCCTAACATTTTGTACGGCTGAAATCTGCTTAACATCTTCCTTGAGGCCGTTTTGGGGTGAGGAAGAAGTCACCGGAGGGCAGCGTGGGGAGCGGGACATCCTTGGTGATGTGCACTGGAAATTTCTGACCTGGTTATACAAGCCTTTTCTCTCCTTCAGGTCCCTATTCCCGTCCTTCCAACAGTTGCCTGAATCACAGGCCCGCTGTCAATAGCATAGTAGTTTGCCCCCCAACCCCCATCTCCCCATGCACACCCCAGGTGTGGGGCCTGTATCGGGGACATCAGTGGTCCTGAGACCGGGTTCTTTGGGAAATGGAAATTTTATATGCCTCGGGCACTGAGAGGGGGAGTGGTATTAGAAGGAGTATATCAAGCGCCTACATATTTTGCAACCACGGCTGTGAGAGTGTGTGGTACACAGGGAGCTTGGAGTGCTGTCCATCACAGACCCACTGCCTCCACCTCAGTCCGGGGCCAGGAGTAGAGTTGCAGGACGATGGGGCTGTGACATTCCTAAGAGTGAGAGCAAGGTTTTGTTAATCTCTCCACCTCCAATGCCTGCCACAGTGTGGGTGAAAGAGTGATTGTTACCGTCCCTGTTGGGCGGACAGGTTTTCTGTCTCCTCCAAATGTGTGAGGGCCCCCCATTGCCACCATTAGCTTATCAACTCCCCCACCTCCCCCCCACCGCGGGAGACTTGGGAGCCCCTCATTTCCCCTCACACCGGGCTGCTGGTGCAGGACCAGGAAATAATTACTGACTGAGGTTTGAAGAGGGGGTGTCAGATGGAGAGCTCAGCTCCGCCCCAGCGCCTGTGGGAGGGAGACCTTGCTGGGCGGGGTGGTCCTGGTGGCAGTTAGGAGGAGGGTCCCTGGGGGAGGCCAGGCCTTGGTGCAGGTTTTAGCGGACTCTGGAGCAGGGCAGAGCAGAGCTAAACTACTTCCTAATTTCCATTTCTGGGTGGTCCTGTTTAGCCGTGAGCCCTTGTAAAAGTCCCTGCGGAGGAAACCACCACTGCACTTGAGCATCTGAGCTGCAGCTCCCTGTGCTGAATCCCAGGAACGCACGGAACTCTGCGAGCTGTCATTCTTCCCCCTCTGACATTTTCCAGGCCATGTCTCGCGGCACAATCATGTTCAAGGTGGTTCCAGTTTCTGACCCGCCTGTGAACAGCCAGAAGATGGTGAGAACTTACTGCGCCTTCATGCTACTGTTCTCTATGCTGTTGAGCACTTGTTCAATACTGTGTATATTTTTCAATACTGATGACATGAGAGGCAAATGAATAAATGAATACAATAAAGGAGATTAGGGACCAAGAAGTTAAGAAGTCATTTAAAGAATGGCGAACATGCTCTAGCTGGTTTGGCTCAGTGGATAGAGCATCAGCCCGTGGACCAAAGGATCCCCGGGTTCGATTCTGGTCAAAGTCATGTACCTCAGTTGCAGGCTCCGCCCTGGCCCGGGCCCTGGTTGGGGCTCATGCAGGAGGCAACCAATCGATGTGTTTCTCTCACATCGATATTTCTCTCTGTCTTTCCCTCTCTCTAAAAATTAATGGAAAAATATCCTCGGGTGAGGATTAAAAAAAAAAAAAAGGATGGTGAACATTTGAGCAAAACCTCTCAGAACTAAGAGATTCTATTCCTAAAGTCACCTTTCCCATAGCTCTTAGACTCATTCAAGAGGCAAGTTCTCTTTTTTGTGGTGGGGAGGAAAGATGGAACGGTAGATGGAAAAATAGAAGGAAGTTGTGTCTGGAGGGCCCATGCGTGCAAGGGTTCTTCTGATAGTGCCATTGTGCACCCCCTGTCAGGTGTACGTTCGAGCCATGACTGAGTACTGGCCCCAGGAGGACCCCACCATCCCGTGTGCGGAAGCCGGGCTGCCTTTCCAGAAGGGGGACATCCTCCAGGTGGTGGACCAGAGTGATGCGCTCTGGTGGCAGGCCCGGAAAGTCTCAGCCCTGGGCACCTGTGCTGGCCTAATCCCTTCCAGCCACCTTCTGAAGAGGTGAGGAGAGTGCGCCCTCCCGGACTCAGCCCGGAGCCATCGGGAAATGAAGTGTTTTCGCGGGCTTCGTTATTGCAGTTCAGATGAGAAGAAAGAGACCCGCAGGTGGACAAACTCACACACTGGCTTATAAATCCAAGTGCCAGCTTATCCATATGCCCTAAGCTTACTAAATACCGAAGAACGCGAATAGTAATACAGTTAGAAAAGAGGGGAAACATGTAGGAAACTAAACTGCAAATGGAAGTTCCAACTCCTCTCTTAATCTTTCAAGGCTGAGTTGAAACCTCAGATACTGAATCTCAACCCAGCACCCTCGCTTCTGTGCTATTGAGGTACAAGGGAGTGAAGGCTCAGCCCATGTTAAGAAACCAGGAAGTAGAAAAGAAACTAGCAAAGGATACTGAGAATAAATGACCAATGAGGCAGGATGAAAATCAAGACAGTATGGTGTTCTATCAACTAGGTCAATTGCTGTTGAGGGGACTGAGAACTGACCATTGAACTTAGCAATGTGGATGTCCTTGGGGGTCCTGATAAAAGTGATTTCCGGGGAGGGGTGGGGCCAAAATGCTAGCAGAGTGAGATGTGAAGAAATTGATGATGGTGAGCAGGAGGGAAATTTTGAGACATTTTGGTATAAAGCTGAGCAGAAAAATGGAGAAATTGCTAGAGGGGAAAGTAGAGAATTTTGTGTAGGTGGGATAAATAACGCTAGTGCGAACAGTCCAGTAGAAGGAAATGTTTCATGACTTAGGAGAAAGAGAAGAGAACTGCCTTGAGCAGGTAGAAGAGGGGTCGGCCATAGGTGGGGTCATCCACAGTTCATCCTCGGCGACGGTGACGCAGGGAATCGGAGAACGCAGCGGATGCGGGGGTGGGGATATGGTCGAGCTGTGGAAGTTCTCTTCCAACTGCTCTGACTTCCTCAGTGAAGAAAGCAACCGTGTCATGAGCTGAGAGTAAAGGGTGGTAAGGAGGTGCTGGGAAGGAGCGAGGAGACAACTAGAAGCGTTTCTGTGAGAGCTGGAGAGCGAATGGATTAGGTGAATACCGTATGATCGACATGAAGGGCCCACTTAAGGTTAAAGGGCATACATTTCGTCAGTTTCCTTGGGGGGCAGGCCAGGATTAGACAGAGGTGGATTTAACAGCCCAGGGAGGAACTAAAATGAAGGAACATGGCATAAGGAGGGAGGTGAGGAGGTCAGGTTGGTGGAAGGTTCTAGAAAGATCAGTGGATTATAGGTCCTGTAGGGTCTATGGATTACTGGGGTTGGGAAGGTAGGAGGTGCAGGTGAGAGAAAGGGGTGCTGGGAATTGAAATTATGGAGAGATTGTGGCTATTGGTCTGAGAAGTTCAGGGTATGACAGTGGGAGGCAGTGGCCCAGGTAGAACGCGGGGAAGGTCATTGGGAGAGAGGACATCCAGGAACCGAGCAGCCAGGGTGTTAGAAGAGGTATTTATGTGCCTGATAGAGTCTTCGGGAATTAGGGCAGAGCTGTGCTGAGAGCGTGAGGTGAGCAGGAGTAATCTGAGGTCACCAGGAGGAGGGTGTGGGGCGATAATAGTTGGAGCGGGGGATCCTAGGGAGGAGGGAGAACAGTCTGGAGATGCCGGGAAAAGCAAGGACACGGACCCAGCTCCAGGCATGAGCAGCGGTGCACTGGGCCGGCTGCCAGCCACTGTGTGCCCCTCTCTCAGCCACGGTCAGCGAAGTCAGGGTGGCAGCTGGCAGCCAGCCACGTGGCAGCGCCGACACCAGAGGAACTGGCAAAAGCTACATATTGGGGCTCCCCCTGGAAAGGTGCAGGCACAGCTGGCCTCAGGGAGGCCTGGGCTTTCCTAGAGCGAGGATGCAAAGAGCTCGCTCACAGACAGGGCTGGGGGCCGGGAGTCCCAGGGTATGTGTGAGAGGGCTCAGGGAGGGGCGTGGTGGGCAGTGTACAGGGATTAGCATGTAGGGGATAAGGGTGGCCTGAGCTCAGGGAGGGGCGTGGTGGGCAGTGTACAGGGATTAGCGTGTAGGGGATAAGGGTAGCCTGAGCTCAGGGAGGGGCGTGGTGGGCAGTGTACAGGGATTAGCGTGTAGGGGATAAGGGTGGCCTGAGCTCTGGGGGCTGAGGACACGAACAGGGACAAAGGCCCAAAGAGATCGCTCTTCATGGTCTCATGAGGGCAGATGTGGCGAGGAGGCTCTGGTGGGGTCCTGCATGGAGCACATGAAATGCCAGGTTTATCGGACGAGGAACGGTAGCAGGAACTGAGACCGTGTGTAAAGGAACTGTGGAGGGCGGGCATCGACAGCCAGAGGGAAACAACCTGCTAGAACATTCTAGTGAGACCAGCTGAGGAGGGGAGGGAGCCGGAGGGCAGGTACCGAGGCCTGTGGTCTGCGAACTAGTGGTCACGGGCAGATTTTCACTCTAAGTCACTGTGGCTCTAACACTATCCCATGAGGCAGGAGAAACATCAGAAAGGCTGTGTATTTAGAGAATGTATTTGACAATGTGTTGGGGGAAGAAATCTTTTCACGTGGGTGGAGGCAGCAAGATCCTAGGAACATTCTGGCCTGGATCTGTACCTCCTGGGTTGGCCTGGGTTGACTTTCCTTCTGATAGTGCGTTTCTTTTTTCGTAGGAAGCAACGAGAGTTGTGGTGGGCTCAGCCATACCAGCCCCACACCCACCTCAAATCACCCATGTGTGAGTGTGCTGATACCTCAAACCCAGCATGTGCACCGGGGCAAACTGGCGTCCTCTCTCAGGGCTGGCTTCCTGCCCAGGACAGGATCTTTATTTTTATTTTTTAAATATATTTTAATTGATTTCAGAAATGAAGGGAGAGGGAGAGGGAGATAGAAACATCAATGATGAGAATCATTGGTTGGCTGCCTCCTGCACGCCCCCCACTGGGAATTGAGCCTGCAACCCTCGCTGGTTCATAGGTCGATGCTCAACCACTGAGCCACGCAGGCCAGGCTACTTCGTGTTTTAACAAAGTTTGTGTATCAAGACAAATTGACATACTTCTCTAATTCACTTTCCTATTTCATTGCTCAAATACACAAAGGAATGCTAACAAAGCTTCTAATCAGTATCTGATAACTAGTATGCCCTCTGGGTGACATGTAATTTGCTCATATTTCCTAAGTGCAATTTTTATCAGAGTTTTTGAAAAGCCCATCCTGAAAATCGCTTGCAGACCCTATTAAATCCTCACCAGTCCCTAAGTCCAGGAATGCCAGGGTTGGAGCCACTGACTCTTACAGGGATGTTTCTGATGGAGTGCAATCACTTTCTAAACTATTAGGTCATTTCTTTTTAACTGCTGTAGATGATTCTACAATAGATATTATTTCATATCTGCCTGCTCTGCTTAAATGTTACCTTAGGAAAAAGAAATCCCAGGAGCAGTTTATGGAGTTGAGAGATTTGGGCGTTTTTATTAATGAAGACTTACTGAAAAATTCCAGGCCTGTGCTAGTTTGCAGATGGTTATCAAAATGTTATTTACTGAAGATGCACTTATAGTTGTCATCCCTCTTTCTTTCCCACCCTCTTTTCTTCCCTCCTTCCCTTTCCCTTCCCTCCCTCCCAGTTGATAGGAGTTCCTAAAATATGCTGAACTAAGCACATTAATTCAGAAGTGAGTAGAATGCAATCTTTTATAGCTTATTGGGATGAAAAGTAGGATTTGCCAGAAACAAGTAGATCCCCAATTTTAATAAGGCTCATAAATATATTGGTTTCTATAGGCCATTCACTTATCATTTTGTTACTAAATCTTTACTAAATTTCTGGAGAATAAGCCCAGAATATTAATTACTATAATTTTGGCACTTTGCTTTCCTATTGTCAGTTAGCTAATATGAGAAACTGAGTATAGACTAATGTGTCCTCTCTCTCTCTCTCTCTCTCTCTCTCTCTCTCTCTCTCTCTGCTTCAATCATTTGTCTGCATCCAGCGATTTCTATGGAAGAAGGTAAAAAATAGTAACTGGGAAAAACCCTCATCTCCAAAGTCTCCTAGAAATTTCCTGTAGTTCTCCCCATCAGTTCCACTCAGTTCAGCTATTTATTAAGCTCTTACTGTGTACCTAGTGGTGTGCTCGTCACTAATGCCCCGATGTATAAAAAGATGTCAGTCAAAAGAACGCACACCGTGTAGTTGTCTTAACGCTGAGAGGAATAAAAGAAAAGAGAGCTAACATTTACAGTGTGCAGTCCCACAGTCGAATGCAGCCCACCATACGAACTCAGAAAAAAAAAAGTTATGAAACTGCTTTACATATACTGTCTTCAAAATAGCAGCACCCTAGTCAGTAGTGTGGACTCGTTGATTCTGAGAGAGCAAAATCAGTAGCTCTATTAGATCCCAGAGGGACAAGTTTAAAAATCAGGGCTACTTGTGCTGTTACTATAGCTTTTGTTTGCCTTTAAAAAAACAACAACAAAAAACCTAGTTATGTCCTAGGAACTAGTGAATTCATTATTGCTATAAATTATTACTCTAGAAAATAATCTCTAAATGAACATAAGGCATTGAATGACACTGTTGGAAATCTCAGCTATGCTACTTGTTTATCTGTGCTCCTTCTCTATAAAATAGTATTATTTCATCAAATGTTTCATATTGAATATTTTACTTTAAAACATTGATTAATGGTGTGCCTTTTCAGGAGGTGATAAGTACTACTTTATAATATCATAGTTTATTATATAAAATACTAGAGGCCCAGTGCATGAAATTTGTGCAAGGATAGGCCCTCGCAGCCCCTGTTTCGTCTGGAAGGTCATCCAGAAGGTCATCCGGACAGTCTTTTGCTGTTCAGCCATTTGGTCGATTTGCATATTATGCTTTTATTATTATAGATAATATGTGCTTTTAGGATATACTTAACACATTTATTAAAGCACTATTTATTGATCTCCAGGGAAGTCCTGGCCACTGTGCTAGGCATAAGATGTACAGTGCTGAAATAAAACAGATTTTTATATTAAAAGGAAAATTCAACTCAGTTTAATAAATAATCCATGTACCTACTATGTGCAGGGCATTGTATAAAGACCTGTAAAGTATGCAAACATTAATAAGACATTTCCACTCTCCAGGCGTGGTCTAGGAGGGTGACTATGGCAAACAGACAATGGTTACATGACAAGGTAGATAAGATGTGCAGCAGCAGAGTTCCAGGCAGTAGGAAGAAAATACCATTCTGTTCATGGCAGGGACATTCATTTTGATCAGTGTTTCCGAGGGACCTTGAACATTACAGGCAGAAGCAACAGCGTAAGCAAAGGCCCAGAGGAAGAACCAGTGATGCCGACTCTCACAGGAGTGTAAGATCTGTGAGGGATGGAAGTGGTCAGTAGCCTTCAAAGTTGGATTGGGGTCATGTTGTAAAGCAGCAATTTTTCATTTCATGGCACATACACTAATTACTAAAATTCTGCGGCACACCAAAAAATGTATTTTTTGCCAATCTGACAAATTTTATAATTTCGATTGATTTACAAAGTGACTTTTTAAAAAATCAGGTGCCTGTACTTGTATATAAGGATTTCTGGTGCCACGAATTAACTGATCATATGCAACCTTATTATGCTACCCGACCAATGAGATGCAACTCTGTTCTATGACCTACACACAGGTCAGGGCATTCACACTGGATGGCTATTGTTGTGTTGGCTGCTGTCATTTTCTTATTTGACAACCTAAGGGAAAAGAGGTCAGTGCCCCTGGGTAAATAGTCAGGTGTTGAATGACTTAAAAATTCTTGTGGCTCACTGGTTGAAAATCGCTGTGTAAAGGGTTTTCAGGATTGAATGGTTTTAAAATTTATATTCTCTTATTCTCTTATACATAACCAAGCTAAAGGTAAAAATAGTTAACATTTATTGAGTGTTTGCCATGTGCCTGAACTTTTCAGTATCTTCCCTATTCCTATCCTATATGGTCGGTATTATTACTATCCTCATTTATAGAAAGAAACTGAAGCTTAAAGGCAAACCCCTTTGTCCAGCATTCGAAAGCCAATGCTTTAACATTTGAAACCATTTTATGTTATGTAGCCGCCCATATCACACATTTTCATTTAATACAGTAGAGCAGCATTTTTATAAGCTGGTCTGTGCTTTACCGACATAAGCCTACCCATAGGGGGTTTTGTTTGTGATGCTAACACATCTTAAATCTACTCTTCTCTTTCGACGCTCTTGTATAGAAGACGACATGAAGATTGACGAGAAGTGTGTGGAAGCAGGTAACATTTCCTCTTGATAGTTTTACCCGCAGAAGAAATATGGAGCACCTCAGATCCAGAATCCCTTAAGCTGAGTCAACCAAAGGGGCCTCAGGCCTTTCCTCTGTTAGAGATGTGTAAAATGAATCCTCTACCCTCTCCTTCTTCTGTGGTTTTGACACTTGGAAGGGCAGCCCAGCTGTGGGGATGTCTTCAGGTCTAACCAGCCTTCTAGAAATCTGTATCTTGGAAATGATCCCAGCAACACTAGGGTGTTACATTCAGTAACATTCAGGTGGAACATATGGAAATCACCATGTGAAATACTATAAAATATTGAGGTATCAATTTTTAAAAAAATATATTTTATTGATTTTTTTACAGAGAGGAAGGGAGAGGGATAGAGAGTTAGAAACATCTATGAGAGAGAAACATCGATCAGCTGCCTCCTGCACACTCCCCACTGGGAATGTGCCCGCAACCAAGGTACATGCCCTTGACCAGAACCGAACCTGGGACCCTTCAGTCTGCAGGCCGACGCTCTTGCCACTGGGCCAAACTGGTCAGGGCTGAGGTATCAAATTTTTAAAAAGCAAAATATATGTTTTGTTATTGTCTGATACCATCTTCTGATAGAGTCTAGTATAGATAAATAGTAGTGGGTTCCAAATTTTGAGAACTATATGAAAACCTTTTACATTTCTATACTTAATTTATTTTTATAAATTGGGAGATTTTTCTTATCTAGTGTCAGAACTAAGATTGGCTCAAGAATCACTTGGGTTTTGTTGAGAGACTGGTTGAAGAGACTTTGGTCTGATAGGTGAATTTGTCTTGGCTTTATGGTCCTGAAAAACATTCCACCCGTTAAGTTTTAAGGATTTTGTTGACTTTATGCAACGATTCATGAATCGGTCAGCATCGCATCTAGCAGATGGAAAAGAGCTCCGAGGAATTGTACAAAACGAAAGACTTTTATATGCAAAAGGGAGCAGGAGCAAGGAAGTTATACTAGCAAAACGTGGGCTGGTTATGGCAAGGTCATTTCATTCAGGAGATGCAGGGCTCCGTCAGGCGGAGAGGTCAAATTATAATTCAGGTAAGTCTCATCTTGGTGATGTGGGGCTTAGCATAAGTGACTCCATTTGGGGACTGTTGTCTTGTTTTTAACAATAAGCTAGTCTAGTTTTTAGAAACTGAAGAACAATGTGAAATCTTTAAATAGGGGGTATTTCAAAGATTCACATATACTTTCTAGAATAACTACAGAAAATGCTGATTTAATATTTATTTTTCCAGGTAATTATTCTTTTTAAAAAAAATTGCAGTAAATCCATTTCCTTTCTGTAATTTTAATTTAAATTTTTATTAGGCAATACATTAACATATTTCAAATTCAAAAGCTACAGAATTATATTCAGTAAAAGTTCCTTTCTTTCCTCACTGCCCTACTCAGTTTTATTTCTTGAGGCAATAAATGCCCCCAGGTTCTTCCATAATCCCTCCAGACGTGTTCTGTGCATATGAAAGCAGGGATGTACATTTTTTCCTCCTCTATCTCACACTCATCCTTACCTTAAAAGAACACACACACAAATAAAAATACCCTCTGATAATACCCTACACAAACTGTTCTGTTCCTGGCTTTTTACTTAGCGTTATATATCTTGGAGATGATTCCATCTTAGTACATAAAAAGCCACCTCATATTTGTTAAACAGCTTATTTTTATTATAAACAATGCTGCAAGGAATACGTTAGCTGCAGCACTGCCTGATCCAAGGATGTGTGCATTGGTGATGTTGCTCTATATTTCAAGTTGCTCTCCGTATAAAATCTAGTTTCTTAATCCTCAGTTTCTCTTTACAACACTAACAAGAACACTTTAACTGATGAGAAAGTTGGGTTTTGTCAAATCTTTCCCAGTCACCCAGTCAAGCCTTTCATATACTTATTCTCCTTGCCACACTTCCCTGGGTGAGGAACCCCCAGTCTTCCGCAGGGTGCAGCCCTCCTGCATCTGCGGGCCTTTGAGCAGCAAAGCTGTGCACTACCCAACCACCTATACGAGCTCCCCACAACATTCTGCCTGTCCCTCCCCACTGAGCCTCGCTTTATTTATTCTCTTCTGTGTCATTTATTTTTAAGCTCCTGCTGTACCCTTGCTTGACATCATGGCCCAACTGCTTAACACCATCTCTCATGTAAGGCTTATATGTGCCATAGAGACACCGCTGAGTTGGCCTGGATTTAGGAACACATTCTGCAGTTGGTGTGCGTGCAGAAGCACAGGGACAGGGAATTATGCTGTTAAACTGCAAATTGAGTATGACTAGTAATATAATGATGCTTTTGGTGTTTTGCCTCCATGGAAAAACCATAGATGAAGAAACATTTGAATCAGGTCAGTAAAACATGAGTGTGTGGCTCTGATTTTTAAATGTATATAGTATTTCGGATTTTGGTGTAAGTTGAACACCTGTTAGGGGTATGGCACAAGCATTGTTTAAATTCATCAACAGTGTAGTTGTGAGATGTAAATTTCACCTTAGCCATTAGGGCCATTTTGGAATTGTGAGGGCATTGTTGGTTGTCACCTTGGTTAGGGGCGCCCCTGGCCTTTAATTGGTCGGAATCGGGAAGGCTAGAGGTTGTGCAGTCCATGACACCGTCCGGCACAATGCTTTGAACTTCCTTCTGAACAAAACTCAGTACAAACACGCGAGAAGTTCCTCGGTACACAATAGTGAGGTAAGTTCTCACCAGACGGACACGAAGAGCTGGTGGCTTAGAAGCCAGTCACCATGGCGAGAGATGTTTGAACAGAAAAAAGACATGGCCTTGCAATTGCTGAACATCAATCAATTCCGCACACTGATAGCAGATAACCTGGATAGTGAGCTATGGGTGCCGAATCCGTTATTTTCTTTAATGTGTCATTTGTTATTACTGATGATACACGGTATCATCAAGTGTCTGTCCCTCAAAATAATGTTGACATCATTAGAGCAGCATAGACCCCTCAGAATATCTTTAAAAAACTGGCCACCTTCTGGGGCCTGTTAGCATTACTCACCCTCTTTCAAGTGGGTGCTCCTCACTTTCTCCCTTTCATCATCTATAACTGCTTTGGCATGTCCCCCCTCGTTCACTTAAGGCAAGTTCTCTTTCTCTTACCATAGTCAAGGAAATGTTTGTGCTCGGTTTCGCCTATCTTCAAGGGGCCAGCTGGAGATGGGAGGGTGCGTGGACCAGGGAAGGGTGAGGAAGGAGGACGCTCAGGCTCCCCTGTGGCAGTGCCTGCCTCAGGCCCCTGCCCCACGCCCCTGCCCACTTCCTCCACTTCCTGGCTTCCCAGGCTGCAGCCCAGCCTCCTCTGGGGAAGGGGGAGAGCGGAGGCTCAAATCAGTTGCCTTTCTATAATTTCTCTCTCTCAAGCCTCATTCCATGCCAAGTAGAGAGGAGTTTTCATGGATAAAAAGCCTTTAGGAAGAATCCAGCTAAGCAACTTGCAGAAAAAGCTACTGTGCCCCCAGCAGCAGGGTCTGGGGGGTGAGGGGGAGGGTGTTGCTCATCCTGCCAGGACTCCCAGGACTCCCAGCTTCTCTAAGGGGGACGTGACTGCCTCGCTTTGTCATTTGTCTTTATTTGATGGCTGCTTGATCTCAAAAGCTTAACTTTTTCATGTTTGTTTATTTGTTTATTTATTTGTTTATTTATTCTTATACTTCCTCAAATGTCCAGAGGAACTTTCAGAAGGTAACTGTTTTTATTTCCTGGGTAAGCCAAATAAAGCTATGTTTAAGATTTTTCAATGAATACCTGACAGAGTACATTTTAAGATACATGATATTTTAAGGCTGAAATATTCAATTTCATAGAAAATATTTAGAAGTAAACAATGAAAGAAATTCAGCTTGATGAATAGATCCCTAAGTAAACATTTCCCTTTAAACTTACTGGCATATTTCGGTTAGAAAAATATGCTTACTTACCAGAGATGGAATCTATATTGTTGTGTTTTCCTTATATTTTAAAATGTGTGGGGTTTGTTTTTTTTTTTAAGAAAACAAAGGTTAAGAGGAAAAGCTTGTATGTGTCAGTTCATTCTATGAAAAATGCTCTTTATGTATTTTTTCAATGATCAGAACAGAGTTGCATAAGTGACGAGAAGCAGATGTTAGCAAAAAGTACCTGGAAATGACATTTCTGTGACATTTCTCTCTGGAGTTTATAACAATTTCACTGAGACCCCAGGGGAAGCAGAGGCAGGAGTTTCAGGGCCACTGGACGGTTTCCCTCCCTTTTTGCCTCTCCCGTTCTTGGACCGTCAGAAGTAATTGGCAGCTGTAGAGCAAATACTAACTATACAGAATGAGCCATTTAATAATCCTATATCATAAAAGGCTAATATGTAAATTGTCCCTTTGGGAGTTTAACCAGGAGTTCGATCACTCACTATGACATGCACTGACCACCAGGGGGTGACATGGGACATGGCAGGCAACCAGCAGCAGCTTCCGGGTGCTGAGGGAGTGAGGGAAGGAGGGGGCGGGGAGGCCGGGAGGTGGAGAACTTGATTGGCCCTGATCGCTGGCCAGGCCTAGGAACCCTACCCGTGCATGAATTTTGTGCACCAAGCCTCTAGTGGGGAAGATAACCCATCTCTAACAAAGAGGTTACTTACAGGACCTGCAGAAATCAATAGCTACAAGTTAAAGCCAAACCCAGTTATCTGTGTGTGTTTTTAAGTCAGTTTACTCTGGGCATGTTTAAGAATATACCCAATTTTTATATGTTTTTACAATGACTCAATATCTTTCTTATAACTTTACATAAGCCTAAAATTGGTTCCTGTTCCCAACCATACGAGACAGACTATATGAACTGTACTGCTAACATTCTGAAGAGTGTCTCCATGTAGTTTGGAACACGGGATAGGATGGAAAGTGCTTAGGACATTCTTCAGTCAGTCACTCAAGGCTACGACAGCGGTGCTGCCATCGACTGCAATAGGGTCACTGAGAATTCAGAGAGAATCACATGCCTCTGTTCTAAGTAAACTTCTCCTCCTTCCCCATGTGTTCCGCTCCTGCCGCTCTCTGTGTCCCAGACAAGGAGGAGTTTGTTGGCTACGGTCAGAAGTTCTTTATCGGTAGGTGTGGATGAATCAGAGGTGGGTCTTTGTCACTCCCTAAGCTATATTCATACCTGACAACCTTCTGATAGCTTGTTTTTCTGGTGGACATTTCCAACCTTGGTCTGGTTTTCCTCTATCTTTTGTGTGTGTGTGTGTGTGTGTGTGTGTGTGTGTGTGTGTCTGTGTCTGTGTGTGTGTCTGTATTCTGATGTGTTGATCATTCATTGTTATTAATCTGGTTTCCAGTGGATATTTCTTAATTATTTCCCCAATATAAATCTTCCGTATTCTGCCAGACTGTCCCACAAGTGCTCTTTAGTGATACAATAAGCAAATGTATTGAGGATAATAAGAGCTGTTTTTCTTTGTTAGAGAAAGGAGTTACACATGTGGAAGGATTGTGGGGGGCGGGGCTGGGCTGAGGCATGCTAAGATAAATCCTATAGTGCTGAATTGGCCTTGAAGGTATTGGTGTGAACTAATGCTTTTCAACATATATAGATGAAAATATATATAGATGCAAATATATATATATATATAGATGTGTGTGCATGTGTGTGTATGTGTGTGTGTGAGAGAGAGAGAGATATACATATATAGTCCCCAGCTCTACCTTCTGAGAGGGCCTGGGAACAGCTTTGGCACTACCAGAAAGCCCTGTGGTTCAGTGGGCAGATTAAGCAGGATTCCAGGAGTTTGCAAATCACGACTAAAATGTCCAACTCTGCCACTAGACACACAGTTGTGAGCAACCACCAATCCTGTCTGTGTCTTAGTGTTTCCATCAGAGAATGTGAGTAATAAGCCTGCTCCACTGTTTCTACCCTGGCCCGAGCCACCAGCCCCCCTCATCTGGGAGTAGCCCCCAAACTGCTGCCCCCTGACCCTATGCCTCCTCAGCCTACAGTTTACATCCCGCCTTCAGCAACCGGAGGAATTCTTTCAACATAAACCAAATCATGTCACACCCACCTCTTGACCATTCAGTGACTTCCCACCCCACTTTGACCACAGTCCAACATGGGACCGAGGCCCTGTGTGGTCTCCCCAGCTTCCTCTCCAACACACTTCCTACCACTGTCCCTACTGCTCACTGCCCACGGCTACACATGCTCCATGCTCTTCCTCAAGCGCTTCAAGCCCTCTCCTTTCTCTGCACCCTTGCAGTTGCTGTTCCCTCAGCCGGGTCTGCTCTTCCCCCCAGATGCCTCCTTAGCTGGCTCCATTACTTCATCCAGACACCTGCTCAGTGTTGACGTCTCGGACACTTGACTGAACCACCTGCCTGAAGAAGCACCTTGTCAACTCTCTATCCACCGATCCTCCTCCTAATCACTCGTTGTTGTTGTTGTTGTTGTTGATTTTTGTCTCTCCTCCTCCATAAGATGTAAATTCATGAGGAAAAGGCCTGGGTTTAGTTAGCCGTTATCTGACCAGCACCTGTACAATGCCTGGCACATAGTGGGCGCTGGGTGCCACTTAGAGGTAACGTCTGGGCATCTTGTTGTTTTTCCTTCCTATTGCTTCCTCTCTCCTACCGTCAGACAGGCATGGCTCTGCTAGTCAGCACTTCAGATCACAGGCACTGCGTGTCCACCAGGTTGGAAGCTGGACGGAATCTTTCCTGCCTGGATCTCACGTTCTGTGCTTTTCCCTTCCAGCTGGTTTCCGCCGCAGCATGCGTCTCTGTCGCAGGAGGTCTCTCCTCCCCACCCTGTGCTGCCCCAGCAGCTGCCACAGTGCGGCCGGGGCCCCCTATGAGGAGGTGGTGAGGCACCAGCGGCGCCCCTCGGACAAGCACCGCCTCATCGTGCTCGTGGGTACGTCCCATCCAGGCAGGCAGTGTCTCTCCTGCTCCACAGTGAGGTCTCCCTTCTCCACTCAGTGGTGAACACAGAACTCTTAGGGGCTGCCATAGGGACAGCTTAAAAAGTAAAGGCTGTTTTATGTGTGTGTGTTTATAGATAAACCCTTAATGTATCATGCTTTTATTGTCTACAGTTGAATGTCACATGCCGTAGTGTATTTGAACTTGCAGAATAACAAGTTGTACGGTGATGAGGTCATAACTGAGATTCATTTATTTATATACTAGAGGCCTGGTGAACAAAAATTTGTGCACTCGGGAGGGGGGGGGTGTCCCTCAGCCTGGCCTGTGCCCTCTCGCAGTCTGGGACCCCTTGGGGGATGACCACCTGCTGGATTAGGCCCGCTCCTTGGGGGAACGGGCCTAAGCTGGCAATCAGATATCACTCTGGCAGCCTGGCATCTCTCTGGCAGCCTGGGAACCCTCGGGGGATGTCCACTTGCCAGTGGGGAGCAGGCCTAAGCTGCAGTCGGACATCCTTAGCGCTGCTGAGGAGGCGGGAGAGGCTTCTACTACCACCGCTGTACTGGCAGCCATCAGCCTGGCTTGTGGCTGAGCAGAGCTCCCCCTGTGGGAGTGCACTGACCACCAGAGGGCAGCTCCTGCATTGAGCGTCTGCCCCCTGGTGGTCAATGTGTGTCATAGTGACCAGTCATTCCCAGTCGTTCTGCTGTTAGGATCAATTTGCATATTACCCTTTTATTATATAGGATTTATTTTTTTGCCTGATTAGAATTTGTTCTCTAAGCATAAATGACTGTGCTCCCAGACTGGATCATTATTCTGTATAAGGGGAAAAAAATCCTTAAGATCCATTTTTAAAAGAAATTTGTAACCATCTCCTTTAGAGAAGTGTCAAAAACTCCTGGGCCGTATCATTGGTGCTAAACAAGGCACATAAGTGTGGATCAACCTTTTGTGACCCAGATCCCCCCAGGCGGTCCTGGGTCTTGGCAGCGGCAGTCACCTCGTCTCACTGCCACCTGCTCTGCAATCAGGGCAGGTCCCTGTAGGGCTAACAATGTGGCTTACAGCCAGGACCTGCAGAGTGTGCTGGGCACAGTGCAAAACGGGACTGCAAGGCCCCTTGTTCAAAAGTTACTAGGGATTTACCGCAGCAAAAGAAGAGCATTTAACCAAGTGCAGTCCCCGAAGCATGGGCCCTGCGTACCACACAGGCTCCGTGCCCAGGAGGTCAGCCCTGCCTCCAGTGGCATGGGGGGTGTTGACTCAACCGCCTGTCGCCTGTGGGGAAAAGTGCCCCTGGCTTCTGTCAGTCGCAGGACCGCTCACTATGGGGCCTGGCTTCTGGGTGGCAGATGCTCTGAAATGAGGTAGGGAATTCGCTCAGGGTCCATATTAGACGAGGATGGCTGGGGTGTCAGTTTCCGGCAACTCCCCGCCTCGTTTCTGCGCGTTGGAGAAGCGTGGATCCTTCTGGGCTGCTCCAGTGCATGAGACCGGACGCTCTGCCGTTTCCCTAAGAACAGCTGCTCTCGGGTTTCTTCAGGGGAAGGACTGACACGGTGATGTCACCGCCTCACTGTACCTGCCCACACCTCACGAGTTCTGTCTGTGACTGTGTGTGTAGGGCCTTCTGGTGTTGGAGTGAACGAACTGAGAAGACAACTCATTGGACTCAATCCTGGCCATTTTCAGACTGCTGTGCCACGTATGTTTCTCGTTTCTCTTTCATAGCGGTTCATGTTTGGGTAAACATTTCCTTGCGTCTGCAGATGCACCGAACTCACTCAGTTATGTCATACCCTCTTTGTTGTAAAAATATACGATGCAAGGGGAGTTCTTAAAATGTCTAACTGTATTTATTTTAAAGAGGGAAATGCTTACTAACTAGGCTTTTAAAAGGTGACTGTCTTTTTTCCATTTGTTAACAATCATATATATGACCTTTCAGGACCACTGATATAAAGCAATAGTAACTGCCATTTATTCAGTACTTGCTACCTTCCTGGCACTGTGCTTGACTCTTACTTGCTTTTTTATTAAAATGTATGATATATGCACATATAATGTTATGTAACTATAAGTGTGCTTGTACCGTACATTGTGGGAAGAGCTTGCGGGTGCTTCCCCTTCACCCCAAGGCAAGACAGAGGACCTTGGGGAAGCCACTTAAAGAGCTTAATATGGGTTTCCTGCAATTTAGGTGTCAAACTGAACCTAAAACTATCTAAAGGACAGAGCTTGGAGGAAGTGACCCACGGCTGTATTTTGGAAGTAGCTGCCCTTTTAGACTCTGTCACAGCAAAAAATGTTGTGATGTTTCCCAAGGACCAGATGTGGGTGGATTATGTGGGAGAGCGACCCCTGGGGTTGTCTTAGTTTTGCCAAAGAGGAAGTCTCAGTAGAAAGAGGCCAAAAGGGGACCCCAGATACTTCAGGGTGTGGACGAAATCACAAATGACTGGCTGGCATGCGGATGGATTTGAATACACGTTAGTTGAATAAATGGATGAGCAGACAATGGATCACTTTCAGGTATTCAATGGACTCCTATGTTCCCTACCCGGTGCTATTTAAGTTGAAGACTGTAATCAAAGTGCTCATATCAACCAATCAGACTGAATTCAGACTCCACCGCCCTCTCTCTTCTGGAGATCCCTAAAATGAGTCACCATTTCCCACAGACTGCGGACGGTCCTTGGCTTTCTCCATTTCAAATCTGACACAATCTGGTGCAGTAGAAAACAGTCTAGGAGGAGTCAGAACACCTAGGTTCTTGTTCTCAACTTAGCTTTTCATTAGTCTGTGTATGTGAGCAAGTCAGTTACTCTCTGAAATCTCCAGTTAGCTATGGTAATAGCATTTCACCCAGCCAGGAGTGTGAGGGGTGAAAGGAGATCTGTGAAGTGCACCATGTAAACATAGCATATTGCTGGGATTGCGACCTGGGAGGCATATTAGGGCTCATACATAATTTACTGCTGCTTATTTAGAAGTTAGATCAGGTGTTCCCTTCGGGTATCTCTATCCTGGCCTAATACCTAATATATTCTTGTCCACACCATGAGCATTAAATAAAGGTTTACAGATTGAATAATTTTGATATGAGAACTACTTTCTTATCACCAAGTCAGACTTCTTTTTGGTTTTAGTATTTTATTTGTCTACCTATTTATGTATTCATTCACTTATTTTGTAATGAATCAAAACATTTTGAAGACTCTAAAATCTTTAAAATTCCTTTTTGACAGATACTACTCGTTCCAAAAAGAGTTATGAAGTAGATGGGCGTGAGTATCACTATGTGTCAAAGGAAACATTTGAAAGCCTCATGTATAGTCACAGGTAAGCTCATGTTTAGAATCTGATTCTCACCTCTGCTTGTTTTACATTCAAACTAGAGTCTCTAGTTTATGCACTGCTCAAAGGTTCTGAGGAAATTGATGTTTGTTTTTGAAGAATTAACCAAAGAATGTAAATTGATATACTCGTAAACCAGTCATTGGGCTCTGAGAGGGAGCAGAATAGAAGTGCAAATTTTAGAGAATTTGGAGAATTCATTAAGTCTTAGATCTCCTAATATTTTTTTCTCCTGTCAAATGTCCACTAATTGTTTTTGTGCTAGCAAAGTTCAGTATTTTATTCCATTCTGTTGGGGTTTATCTTCATGTTACTACTACTAATATCTTACCTGTAGAAAGAGTTCTTGCTTTCTTTGTTCCACCCTTGTAGGATGCTCGAGTATGGGGAATACAAAGGCCACTTCTATGGCACCAGCGTGGATGCTGTTCAAGCCGTCCTCAATGAAGGGAAGATCTGTGTCATGGACTTAGAGCCTCAGGTGGGTCTGTGGTGGAATGTTTCCCATCTTCCCAAAGTAATGAATGCATGCCATTCATTTTGGGCACATGCTATAGGTTTTATTTTGTTATTGTTGGCCTTTTAAGGATAAGACTACTTTCCATATCTAAGGGCCAGAATCTTACATAAAGAATCAATTGTCACCCTAGCTGGTTTGGCTCAGTGAATAGAGCATCTGCCTGTAGACTGAAGGGTCCCAGGTTCAATTCCAGCCAAGGGCATATGCCTGGATGGTGAGCTCGATCCCCAGTAGGGGGTGTGCAGGAGGCAGCTCATCAATGATTCTCTCTTATCATTGATGTTACTATCTCTCTCCCCCTCTCCCTTCCTCTCTAAAATCAATAAAAGATATTTTTTAAAAAGAACCAATTGCCAATAGCTTATGTATAGTTGGGAAATAAATTTAGTTTCTCAGATACAAAACCAGAACTTAAGAGGTGGCTATAAAGAAAAATTAGAATCTTGCTTTGACCTTGATCACAAAGGCATCAAGTTTACTTCATAGAAGGAATAAGATGTTGCTTTACTCAAGGAGGTGAGGTTTCTATGTTGTTATATCTATAGCTACCTCCTCAAGACTATATGTGGAATGGAGCAGGAGTGAGCAAGTTAAGATAAGATAAAGAACATACAATGTGTAGGCCCAATTTTTATGGTACTTGTACTTTCTTTCCCTTTTCTGTAGTCATTTAAAAGTATACCTGTGTGCTAAAGAGAATCAGGGGACGATAGATTTGTTCTTACGAGGGTCAAAGCTGGTGGACAGTGTGATGTCAATAGTATCAATGGCAAGAGTAAAGGGAAGTGAGGATGAAACAGAGCTGATCCTCCTTGAGAGTGTCTGTCTTTGTCTTTGTTTCGTGAGATCATGTATAGAATCATATTCTTGAATTTCAATAAGATGTCATGGCTAGTGAGAGGAAGAGTCGGGATTTAAAGTAAATTTTTATTCTAGAATCCTCTTGATTATTGTTTTTTTAAATATATTTTTTATATTGATTTCAGAGAGGAAGGGAAAGGGGTCGAGAGTTAGAAACATGATGAGAGAGAATCATTGATTGGCTGCCTCCTGCACGCCCCCTACTGGGGGGTGATTGAGCCCGCAACATGGGCATGTGTCCTTGGCCGGAATTGAACCAGTCCGCAGGCCAATGCTCTATCCACTGAGCCAAACCGGCTAGGGCTCTCTTGATTATTAAAATGTTTTTTAGAGTTGAGAACTTGGGGGCACATGAGAATATACTCTGGCTACAAATAATTGCTAATTTCTGGTCTGAGAAATTTTGAGAACATTCATGTTGACTCTAGGAAATTAGGACTTGTATGTGTGTGTTTTTAATTCTCACCAAAGGCTATGTTTTTTATTGATGAGAGAGAGAGAGAGAGAGAGAGAGAGAGAGAGAGAGAGAGAATTGATTGGTTGCTCTGACCAGAGATTGACCCCACCCTGATGAGGAATGGAACCCACCACCTTCTGGTATATGAGATGATGCTCCAACCAACTGGGCCACACTGGCTAGGGTAGGAATTCTGTTTTTAAATGTGCACTTCATTTCTGTGTAGGGTATTCAAGTGGCTCGAACCCATGAACTGAAGCCCTATGTCATATTTATAAAGCCATCGAACCTGAGTTGTATGAAGCAATCTCGAAAAAATGCCAAGATCATTACAGACTACTTTGTGGACATGAAATTCAAGGTAAAAATCACTGTACTGTTTCCACAGCCTCCTTATGTTAAGGGATATAACTCTTGTTTCTAATGAATAATGCCTTATGATTTATCTTTCCTGGACATCACTTATAAATATTAAAGTAAAGTTTAATAACTATTATAATGCTACTCTTGTTTTTTCTTCTTATTTTTTTTTGGAGGGTGAGTATCTAGCTTAACCCTTCAAACCACAGTTTGCAAAGCCACATAGAAATTGGGTGTGCACAAGCCTGATATCTGTATTTAAAATGAATTATTTATTTTATAAAAACATTTGGGGGTTTACTTCTTAAATGCTTTAGCGAATATATCTCATCTGTAATGAGGTATCTTTATATATATATTTCTAAACATGAAAACTTATGTTAATGAAGATGGTAATAATAGAGGGGCCAAGCCAGGTGGGATTAATCAGTGAACTTTTCCTAGGATTGCTGATTTCCCCTCACAACCCCAGTTTTTAAAATTAAATCTACTTTAAATATTTTAAGTCATAGCATATACTCAGCAAGGTGTGTAAGTCTTAGGTGTACAGCTCAATGAATTTTTACATGTCTATGCACCCAGATGGCCATCGTCTATCAAGATATTACTTCCACTTATTTTTGTGTATGGTAAAGAAAAACCAACATGTAACATAAAACACAAAACTTACCATCTCAACCATTTTAAGGGTATAATTCAGTAGTGTTTATTTACGTTGTGAAAAAGATCTCCAGAACTTTTTTGTCTTGCAAAATTAAACATATGAAATGTGCCATGAATTGGCATGCCATCTTTTACATAGGGACCATACTAATGCCTGTATCATTCTAATTATAGTGTGTATGTTGCCTAAGTGAGCATAGGTATCTTTATATTATCCTTTATCTCTCATTATTTGTATCTTCTTTTACTTCAATGACTTCTGTATGAAAGTCTGATTCTCCAGTTTGCATTTCAGACAGTGGAGTCCATGGATATATTCTCTGAGTCTAATGGCATTTAAAACTGTGTTCTCTCTCATTTTTTATGACAGTGTAGACAAATTAAAAGTATTTCTGGATCATGTGTATGGTCACCTTGTAAAGGAGTACTGCCACAAGATTTCAGTGTCTGCATTTATATTTGTGTTTATGATTGTATTGACGACAAGTTGTACTATTTTAATTGTTGTGGACAAACTAGAAAACAGAAATGAACTTAAAGCATTAGTGTCAAGTGAAGGCCAAATATCCTTCACTGAATGAACATTTCACAATAGTAGAAATAGACAATATTATAGGTGAATTAAGTCATCATGAAGCAAAGTGTAATTTAGGTATGCCTATTCAATAGAACCATCTTACCATCCTCATGCTAAAAGTGACCAAAATAACACCATTCTTATTAATGTTTATTTAAAATTTATGTTTAAGTTTTATTTATATTTAATTGGTAAACATTTTTTGGTTTTATGTTGTATATGGTTTGAGAGCTCCAAATGTTTAGATAATAGGATAATTTAAGTCCAAATGAGATCTTGAGAGGATTGGTCTGTCTACAAACCATCATTCAACTTTGGAAAACCTTGACCAGGGAAACATTAGTAAGACTAACAAAAGAATCATATGTTTTTTGGTTTAAAATAGAGGACACTGATTTGACCTAATTTTTAAAAAATAGTTCGCATCTGAATATAACAGTGTAACAAACTGCTATCATCTCTGCTTCTCTCGTTGAGTTTGTACTATCTGCATTCTTTCACTTCTCCTGAAGGATGAAGACCTACAAGAGATGGAGGATTTAGCCCAAAAAATGGAGACTCAGTTTGGCCAGTTTTTTGATCATGTGATTGTGAATGACATCCTTCAAGATGCATGTGCCCAGTTGGTGTCTGCAGTTCAGAAGGCTCAGGAGGAGCCTCAGTGGGTACCAGCAACATGGGTTTCCTCTGAGACTGGGTCCTAAGGGCTCCTGCTTCGTGTTGGAGTTTTAACAACGTTTGTCTATTTCAGCTCTGGAGTAACAGCTGCTATCAGAAGCAGCAGTATTTGCCCTATTATAATATGTGCAATGTTTAAAGTCCTGCAGTTAGTTAATTAATCTTACTTGAAAAAAATGTTTGCATTGTATGGTTATGTAGTTACCTGTTTGGCTTTTAGAAAAAAATGTTTGCTTTTACCTTATGTATAGCAATTGGTAGGGATATGAACAAAGTCGAGTCACTGAGTATGAGAACCTTTTATAGTTTTCATATGGTCGTTGTACAATTCAGATAAAATGAGCTTTCCTAAATAAAATAAATAGTATTTAATTTCCGAAACTGTTTTTTACCTTATGAAACTTGTTTTATGAAAAACTAGGGGCCCGGTGCACGAAATTTGTGCACTGGGTGGGGGGGGGGAGTGTCCCTCAGCCCAGCCTGCCCCCTCTCACATACTGGGAGCCCTCAGGCGTTGACCCCCATCACCCTCCAATCGCAGGATCGGCCCCCTGCCCAGGCCTGACGCCTCTGTCAGAGGCGTCAGGCCTGGGCAGGGGACCCTCATTTCCCCCCATCACTGGTTCTGCCCCAGCCCAGGCCTGATGCCTCTGGCCCAGGCGTCAGGCCTGGGCAGGGGACCCCCAGACCCCTCCGATTGCTGGCTCTGCCTCTTGCCCAGGCCTGATGCCTCGGCCAGAGGCGTAGACCCCCATCACCCTCCGATCGCCTGATCGGCCCCTTGCCCAGGCCTGACGCCTCCGCCAGAGGTGTCAGGCTTGGACAGGGGACCCCCATCTCCCCCCGATCACTGGCTCTGACCCCCGCCCAGGCCTGAGGCCTCTGGCCCAGGAATCATTCCTGGGCAGGGGACCCCCATCTCCCTCTGATCGCTTGCTCCACCCCCCGCCCAAGCCTGACGCCTCTGACCCAGGCTTCAGGCCTGGGCAAGGGGACCATCATATCCCCCCAATCCCCGGCTCTGCCCCCCACCCAGGCCTGATGCCTCTGGCCCAGGCATCAGGTCTGGGCAGGGGACCCCCAGCCCCCCGCCCAGGCCTGATGCCTCGGCCAGAGGAGTTGACCTTCATCACCCTCCGATCACCAATCACCGGATCGGCCCCTTGACCAGGCCTGAGGCCTCCGGCAGAGGTGTCAGGCCTGGGCAGGGGACCCCCAGCTCCCCGTGGTTGCAGGCTCCGCCCCTGCCCAGGCCTAATGCCTCTGGCCAAGACATTAGGCCTGGACAGGGGACTCCCAGCTCCCCGCGATCTCCCGCTCTGCCCCTGCCCAGGCCTAACACCTCTGGCCGAGGCATTAGGCCTGGGCAGGGGACCCCCAGCTCCCTGCGGTTGCAGGCTCTGCCCCTGTCCAGGCCTAACGCCTCTGGCCAAGGCATCCGGCGCAGGCAGCGGAGACCCGCAGTGGCAGCGGGGGGCACCGCGATCGCGCGGGCTCCGCCCCTGCCCCTGCAGGACGCCTCTGGCTGAGGCGTCCGGCTCGGGCAGCCGGGACCTGCAGCTGCAGTGGCCCCACGATCGTGGGCTCCGCTTTAGGCCCAGGCAAGGGACTCCTAGCTCCTGGGACTGCCAGCTTCAACCGTGCCCAGCTCCCATCGCTGGCTCCACCCCTACTTCCTGCTATCACTGGCCAGGGTGGCAAAGGCGCCTGATTCTCTGATCATGGCTGGGGGGCAGGGCAAAGGCGGCTCCCCCCTGGGTTTCTGATCACTGTCAGTGGCAGGGGGCTTCTTCCTGCTTTCCCTTTCGCCTCCCTGCATGGTGCCTACATATGCAAATTAGCCGCCATCTTTGTTGGCAGTTAACTGCCATCTTAGTTGGCAGTTAATTTGCATATAGCCCTGATTAGCCAATGAAAAAGGTAGCGCCGTACGCCAATTACCATTTTTCTCTTTTATTAGTGTAGATTAGTGTAGATAGAGGCCTGGTGCATGGGTGGGGGCTGGCTGGTTTTCCCTGAAGGGTGTCCTGGATCAGGGTGGGGGTCCCACTGGGGTGCCTGGCCAGCCTGGGTGAGGGGCTCAGGGCCGTTTTTAGGCTGTCCACACCCCCTTCAGGGTGGGGGTCCCTACTGGGGTGCCTGGCCAGCCTGGGTCAGGGGCTGATGGCTGTTTTCAGGCTAGCCAAGCCCCCCAGTGGGGACCCTCACCCCATGGGGGTTTGGCCAGCCTGGGTGAGGGGCTGATGGCCATTTTCAGGCTGGCCATGCCCGCAGGCAGGCTGGAAGCAGGTATCTGGGATTTATTTATCTTCTATAATTGAAACTTTCTAGGCTTGAGCGGAGCTCAGGGCCGGCAGGGCAGGCAGGAAGCTTGGCTTCCTCCATTGCTGGGGGCAACCCAAGCCTCCTGCTCACTCCAGCTTCATGGCCACCGCCATCTTAGTTGGGTTAATTTGCATACTCACTCCTGATTGGCTTGTGGTCGTGGCTTGTGGGTATAGGGGAGGTACAGTCAATTTGCATGTTTCTCTTTTATTAAATTAGATAGAATTTTAGTCCTAGAGACCAATATCTGGGGAAACCACAAGAAGGAAACATTATTCCAAGAAGTCTTGTTTTTCTTTCTTCCCCAGGTCTGAGCCTCCAGTCGCTCTTCCTGCCCGTGTCTACCTGCTGCACCTTCTCTTCCCACATCCAACTCTCCCCACTCTTACCTATGAAACAGAGTGCCTGCTTCCACACATCTGTGTTTGTTCTTTAAAGTGAATAGTATCTTTCTAAAAACCCCAACCAAGCAAAACGAAAACTGTCCTTTTTAACGCTACTTCATGTGAGCCCGGATCTGAGTGTATGTTGTGCTTCTTTGATTCACGCAGTTGAGGCTGCAGGGAAAGCAACTGGAGACGATTGGACAATGGCTTCTCCACACGGCCGCGCGCGCCGGGAACGGGAACGGGAACGGGAACGGGGCGGAGGCGGGCGGAGGGCCCGGGGGCGGCGGCCTCGCCGGCAGCCCAAGCCCCCGCCTCCCGCGGGTCCGGAGGCCGCGGCGTCGCGGGGATTCGGGCTCGGGCCGCGGCGGTTGCGCCGAGGGAGCCCCGCCGGAGAGCACCATGCGGGCCGACTCCGCGCTGCCGCTGGGGGGCCGCCCGGTGAGCGGCGGGGGGCGCCGGGCTCGCCAGGGGCCGGGAGGGGACCCGCGGGACGCGCATCGCCCCGGCGCCCGCGGGTGGGGCGGGGCGGGAGTCCCTTCCCAGCCGGGAAGGAGGCTTCCGGGCCCAGCGAGCGTGTTGCCTTGACGACGCCTCCCTCCCCGGTCTCCCGGCCCGCGGGTGGGAATGCCCGCCGCTCCCGGAGGCCGGGTTTTGCCCGTGGAGCCTGTGAATCATGGGCATCTCTCCCGTTTCTCGAACAAACAGATCACTTGGGAAACCCTGGGGGCGCCGTGACTGCACCCCACGCCCGCTGGCGTCTCCCCCGGGGCAGGTCAGCCACGACGCGACGCCCCTCTCCAGCCGGGGTCCCCGGCGAGGCCGGGCCGAGCCCCCCCAACGCGCTCCCGCCGGGGGAGGGGGCTGCGGGCTGGGACGCACTGCGCCTGCGCGCGGCCGGCCCGCGAGGGAGGGGGTGTGAGAAAGGGGAGCTGTGAGAAAGGGGGGCTTTTGGAAGAATGGGGAGGAAGCAGGCGGAGAGCGCGCCTCCGTTACCTGTGAGTTGTTGGACTTTTGCATTCGGTTGAAAGGTCCTACTTGCGAGAGGCTTGCAAGCTGGGGTTTGGGACGGGTCACGTGTCACTGTTGCGGGACTTTTGAAACGTGGGGTTGTGAGAAGGGACTTTGGATGGAACGCTCTGCCTCTGCGGCATCCTTAGAACAAAAGCGACGGGGTCGTGTGAAGGCAGCCAGCCGGCCTGGCCCGCATCTGGGGGCATTTCTATGAACACAGTTTAAACGAGAGGATTGATAAATGGGACGCTGCAGAATGAACAGCAGCGGTCTGAGTGCGAACCCTTTGGAAGCGATGGTCTCTGCAAGCGATGTTCTTGGCACACGGAACTGATATGTAGGCATTTCTGTTAGCATTTTATTTTGCAAGATTCCGGGATGCTTCTTAACTGCAATCTCTCTGAGCTACAAATGCAACCCTTCTTATTCATGTAAAGCAGCATTTCTAAGGGCTCCCCTCCATTCTTTCTGTCCCAAAATGCATCCTTCCTCCTGTATTCAGAGGGATCTTTTTTTTAAAAAAGTATGTGAATATGTGGCTTAAAACGCCCATCGGCTTCCTATTAGTGAATTAAAACAAAATCTAGATTCCTCCCCTCCGTCTTCAGGACCCTGATTATCTGGCCTCTGCCCACCTCTCCTGGTTCCTGCTGCAGCCTTCCTGGCCTTTTACCTGGGACCCTCCAAGCCCCATAGCCCCCAAGGCTTTTGTATTTGCTTCCCTTTTGTCAAAAATGTAGGCTCCTTTCCCAGCCAGTCTCAGCTCGGATACCTGAGAGATCTCTGAATGTCAAGTTCCGTGAAAACAGGGTCTCTTCCTTTTGTTCATAAATGTATTCTTAGTGCTCAGAATAGGGCCTGGCCGGTGATAAAAAGGTACATAGAGAGGAAGGCATTTTATATGAAATTCAAGTATTGCCCATTTGGTTCTCATCAGTACCTCCTGGCTTTCACTGGTGAACAGTAATCAAAAGATTTGAAATATGGGAAGTAAAGCTGCTCTAGGCTTTTACTTACGAGTAATTTTCTTCTTTTCCCATAGCGTCCTCCACGAGCCCTCCCACCTGTGCCAAGGTAAAAGTACAGTACTTTTATTATGGGGTTCTAAAAGTGCAAAATGAATAAAGTGAAAAATTGACCACCATTGCAAATCCATCATAATGCAGGAAAGATTTCTTGATATTTTTAAGAAAAGGCTTCTTAACAGTTTCAAGGTGAAAAATCCCTGAATCATAAGGGTAACAGTTACAATGAAATGTTCTGTTTCAAAGCCTGACTGTGAACACAGGGAGGATAATGGATCTATTCTGAATGTTGTAGTGTCCTGTTTAGCAGAATCCTGGCTGCCTTTGGTTCGCTAGAATAGTTTCCTCAGAGTTTAAGCTGATTTTAGTCAGTGACCGAATAAGAGCTCTTAATCTGTTTAATCTACTTTATTAATAGATAGAAGGGAGTGTGTATATGGAGATTCAGAAAATATTGGGGTTATTTTATTAGCAGGTTTACTAGTTTATTATTTGTAAATAAGCTAGTTTGTAAATAAGCAAACTTTGTGTGAAAACTATTTTTATTTTAAATTTGTAATGATTTAAGTCAGTTTTCAGTTTGACAGTATTATAAATTTCTAATTAATAGAGTTTCTTTTTTTTTTTGTCTTTGTCCTGATTAAATTTGGTCGGTGTCATGTAAAGTGCTGTTCAAGGTGAGTTCACTGTTAATGTAAAATTTTCTAAATATGGCCCTAACTGGTTTGGCTCAGTGGATAGAGCATAGGCCTGCGGACTGAAGGGTCCCAGGTTCGATTCTGGTCAAGGGCATGTACCTTGGTTGCGGGCACATCCCCAGTAGGGGGTGTGCAGGAGGCAGCTGATCGATGTTTCTAACTCTCTATCCCCCTCCCTTCCTCTCTGTTAAAAATCAATAAAATATATTTAAAAAATTTTTTTCTAAATATGGTATTTAATGTTCAAAAGTTTAATTTGTTAATGTTTCTCTTAAAATTGAAACTGGGTGGTATAATTTATAATAATACAGTATCTTTATCATAATAATCTATGGCTGCCATTTTTAAGTGATGGTTGATAAATAACACTAGTTATGTGGTTGGTATTTGACCTTATAAATATAAAAGCATTCATTCCTGTATGGAGTCACCCTAATCATAGCTCATAGCTAGTTATCATTCTGTATTAGGGACTGCATTTTCCTTTGTCTCATTTAGTCAGGATAGACTGGGTTATGCTACACAACCCCAAAATCTCAGTGACTTAATATCATATAAGGTTATATCTGGTTAATGCAAAGTCCATTGTGGCAACCAATCACGGCATTTGCCTTTCACTGCCTCTTCACTAATGAGGTAGTGATTCAGTCTACTTCTGTCCTGTGGTTTTGCCATCTCAACATGAGGTCTCCTCAGTTGTTAAGGGAAGAGAAAGCTAGAGGGCTTCTCACTGGCTCTTTCAGTGTCCTGGCCTCCAAATGGCACAGATCGCATCTCTCATAGTCTATTGACCAGAACCAGTCACAGGCCTAAGTTGGGGATCAGCTGAATACATGGTGAGCATGCTTTCTGTGTCCCTGTTCCTGGCATTGCTGACCAGCAGTGAGCTCTTACTACCACACTGTGGGCTCTCTCTGACTTTGTCAGTTTCTTACCTTCTTTCCCTTCATGTGTAGGTGTTGGCTGGACCCAAAGAAGAGAGGGAAAGGTCTTCCCTAATAAAAGTGCCCTTTTGAAATAACTGTTCCCTGCATAGAATTTTAGGCAGCCTTTTCTGTTCTTTTTGTTTTATAGATGATGTTCCACTTAGTCGTCCCAAGAAAAAGAAGCCAAGAACGAAAACCACGCTAGGTAAGAAGTTGCCCTTTGTTGTGCGGAGCCACAGGTTTTCCCAGGACCTCGGGCATGATAAACATCAGATCTGGGGGAGGCAGGTCCCACAGTGCCGCGTCACTGCTGCGTTGAGGTCACCTTGAAGCAGTGGGACTTCTGGTGGTAGCGAGGGACCGGCAGTGAGCAGCCTGAAGAGTGCCTAGAAGGATTCATAAAATAAAGGGTTGTGCCACCAACACTCTCACTTCCACTACGTTCTTGGACTCTTGGAGGTCCTTTATCCCTGGACAACATAAGTTATCTTAAGCTATGATTGGTTCCAGACCCTTGAACAGGTTACTGGATTTAGAGACACGGAGTTCTTGGATCTCTCATTTTAAATATATATTTTAAAATATATATTTATTGATTTCAGAGAGGAAGAGATAGGGAGAGAGAGATAGAAACATCAATGATGAGAGAGAATCATTGATCGGCTGCCGAGCCACAACCCGGGCATGTGCGCTTGACTGGAATCGAACCTGGGACCTTTCAGTCCACAGGCTGATGCTCTATCCACTGAGCCACACCAGCTAGGGGTTGGATCTCTCATTTTAGCCCAAGAATATCTGTGTTAGAGCATGCATCTGAAGGCAGGTATTAAAGCCCCAATAATGAGCAAGTTCTATGAACTCCTTTTTGTTTAGTTAATCCTGCATGCTGTGTCAGTAGCTGACTCACACATCAGAATTCATCACCTTCAACAATAAATCAATTTTCACTTCTCACAAATTTCTGTTAACGGAACCACCACTCTCCCAGTCAGTCACTCAGGCTGGAAGCCTCAGTGTCACTGCTAACTGGCCCCTTCACCCTCTTTGCTTGCTTCTTCTAGGACATTTCTGTGTCTCTCCCCTTGCGTTTCCACGGTCACAACTGTAGGCCATTTAGCCCCTTCCTCTTCTGAGCTATGGGGTTAGCCTGCAACATTGTGCTGCTCGCTTTCTTTCACTCCGGTCCTGCCCACCACTGCTGGATGAGCTGCTTAAAGCTCCTCGCTGGTCATACCTCTCACTCGGCCAGAAACTTCTTTCCACTTATCATCGATCGTCTAACAAACGGAGGGCTAGATGGGGGAAAAGAAAGACATGGCGATGGACGCAGAGAAAGAGAAAAAGACATGTAGACACAGACAAAAAAAGAAAAGAGATTCAAAGAGACTTGGATTCACAAAGGCTCTAATAATTCAGGCTCTAATAATTCACTCACAGTTAAATACAGACATGTTCATCTGCACTTAGGAAGGTAACGAGTGGAGGAAACGGTAAAGACAGTTGGAGCAGAGGTGTGGCTACCAGCGCTTCCTTGTACAGAAGAGAAAATGAAGATTCGGTGCTCCGGACAAAAAAGGGGGTGCATTGCTAGGCGTTTATTAAAACTGTTCATTTAGGTTATTTCAAATTTTTCGCTTCCACAATTTTGCAATTCTGAAATGATGGATTGTGGGGAAGAAGAGCTATTTCTGGAGGATGGATTGCTAGCAGTGAAATTGCTAGACAATGTGTGCATTAGTAATATGATAAGATTCTGCTAAATTGCCTTTAAGGAAGCTTTAGGCATTTGCTAAATCCTTGACAACATTGGACAATATCAGTCTTTTAAATTTTGTCAATCTAGTGGGCAAAAGTGCTTATTTTAGTTTTTTATTTATCTGAATACTAATTAGGTTAAGCATATTTTTATGTTCATTAATATGTACATATTTGTTCTTTTGTGGAGAAGATGGGCACCGGAATATAGTCAAGTAAAATTCAAATATGCTGAAATGTGTCAGAATCTGTTCAAAGACTTGATGACGGGAGAGATTGACATGAATGGCCAAATAAAAAGATTTATAAATTATCTGTTAACCCATTTATCCAAGGTGATGTTATCATGTGTTAATTTACTAGTGAAGTACTAAACTATATCGGAGCTGAAAATTCTTAAGGCATAAGACAAATAAGAGTTCGCTGGGGCGACAGCTTCCGTTATGTTATTACCTTATTGTGAAAATGGAAATTCTGAAGCAAATTCTCCTCTCCTTTTTGTTCTTCTTCTTTCTAACATCCCCCCTTTTTTCTTCTTCATTCTCCCTTGTTCCTTCCTTTATTTCTTTTCTCAACTTAAAATTCGAAGTTACAAGGGAGGAGAAAGGAAGTCAAGATTGGTTTTGTAGGAGAAGGGGTTATTACATAGGAAACATTCCAGTTCCCTCTTTTTACGACTCAGTGGTCTCTGTTCAAGTTATCCCTTTTTTTTTTTCACTCTATTTCTGTAGCAAGTGCTTCTTTGGAAGGTCTTGTTCAGACTGCTATTCATAGGCCATCTGCGAGCAGGGAGCCACCAACTGAAGAACTCACAGAGCATCCAGAAGCTCCTGTTCCAAGAAGACAGAAGACAAGGGTACCTCTTGGTATGTAAAAGCAACCAGGTTAGGTTGTGATTTGGGGTGTATGAGTAAAAACCTGAATGTCCCCATTTCCCTCCCATAGCCCTTTATTTTTCCTGCTTGCTTACATTTTTTATCACTAGAGTTGCTCTAATGGGTTAAGTCAAGAACACTTTAGAGGGTCTCTTTTGGTTCTATGTGTGTAGATTATGAGGGAAGTGGTACAAATTCAGGACTAAAATAGAAAGTTTGGATTTTGATGTGTAGAAGAATTTAGTATATGATGAAACAGATATTTAAGATTAGTGGGGGAGGGATAGATTCTCTATTAACAATAATATAGCAACAGCTAACATTTATTGAGTTTTTCTGTGTCTCAGGGACTGTTCACAAGGTAGACAAGGCTATATCATTTATTTTGCCTATCAAATTGGCAATGCTTTTAAAAATTTATAAAATGCAAAAGTGTTGATGAGAAAAGGGTACACTCATACACTGCTGATAGGAGTATAAAATGGTATAACCTGTTCAAACTTATAGGAGTAGAAGTAACTACAATAGCTACAGTAATTAAAGGAGGTTAACTGCATTATTATTTATAAGAGCAGAAACTGGTAATATCAAACATTTAACAATGTGATAATGCCCAAATAAAACATGGTATCCATTTAATAGAAACCAAGTACTCATTAACAGGATTGTTTTGGTGATATTGTGATATGGAAAACCATCAGTAATATATTGTTGAGTCAAAAACAAAGGTTGTAAAATAGGATGTATCGGAGGAGCCCATTTTGTAAAATATGTGCATTAATTTTTAGGGCTGTCTTAACAGATTGCCACAAACTGAGGGACTTAAAACAACAGAAATTTAGTCTCAGACAGATCTGGAGGATAGACGTTCAGGAGCGAGGTGTGTGCAGGGCCACGCCCCCTCCGCAGGCTCTAGGAAAGAACCCGTCTTTGCCTCTTCTAGCTTCTGGTGGCTCCTAGCAGTCCTCTGCTCATGACAGCATAATGCCATTCTGTGCCTGTCTTCTCATTCTTCCATGTGTGGCGCTGTTGGGTTACATAATTTTCCCCACACTTTTGGCATTGCAATGTCAAACATTTTGTTGTGTTTAGAGGTCTAAAAAATTTTAAATCAAATGCAAAACAGTGTTGCCCAATTAAAAATTTTAAGGTTCTCTTGTATTACAAAAGTCTTGTACATGACTTTTCTTTTTACATTATAGTAATTAAAAAATTTAATATTATATATATATATATATGTTTTTTAATTTTATTTTTATTTTTTTTTCAGAATTGGAGACTGCCTTCACCCAGGAGACATCTAGTCCATCTTCATTACGGAATGAAAATGGTATTGATGTGGAGCCAGCTGAGGAGCCCGTTATTAAAAAACCTCGAAGGAAGACAAAGTAAGGATTTATTTGTTCTTCTAAATATCCTTAAGGAACACTCTGATGCTTAATTTGGAGCTTCCAAATGATAGCTTCCGATGAAATCTGATAAATACTTGTATATCTCTAGGATAAGTAGTATTACAAAGATATCAGTTAAACCAATCTAATGACAATTTGAAAAGTGTAGACCACTGAGAAAAGTAAAATGCTGTACTTGAATAAAAATTTGTAGGAACTGTCTCTAAAAAAGAGAAACACAAGTAGATGATTTTATATAAAGAGCAAAAAATTACATATTCAAGATCTTAAAAATTAAAGGTAATATTAATAAAATAGGCTATTGTAATTTATTTTCTCATTTTATCAAACTTTAAATTTTAATTATTTCATCAATAAATAATAATGTTTAATTTAGCATAGGATTCAGTGTTAGATAAAATAGAATGACATACTTTAAAGAAGCACCCTGAAATTATATAACACTATTACATATTTGTGTTTAGACATGACCCTATAAATAGTAATCAATGTCCATATAAAATGATATAATTTTAAGTCTGGAAAGAACCTTACAATCTAGTTCAGTCACTTCATTGCCCAGAGGATAAAACTGAGGCCTACATAGCAGTTAATACCTAATTTGTTTTGAGTAAAATCCAAATTTCTCTGCTCAAAGTCCAAGGCTCTTTTCATTCTACTCACAGGTACCTCCTTATGTGGGTTTGTAAAAATTCAGTAAGCACCCAGTTTTCTTACTTTCTCCCTGATTCCAGGAAGGCCCGGCCAGCAGAATTGCAGTATGCCAATGAGCTAGGAGTAGAAGATGAAGACATAATTACTGATGAGCACAGGAGTCCAGAACAACAGTCTGTATTCACGGCGCCCACTGGCATTAGCCAGCCTGTGGACAAAGTGTTTGTGGAGAAAAGCCGTAAGTAGTTCCTTGTTTGGAATATGAGCTCTTTAAAAGTATGTAAGGCTATCCTTTGGTCTAGGAATTATACTTCTGGACATCTGAATTAAGGCAATAAGCAAAAACATGGCCAAAAATGTATACACCAAGCTAATCATCACACTGTTATTCACGAGAATGAAAAACAGGAAATAACCTAAATATAAAAAGCAGGGGAATGATTTCAGTAAGGTATGCTTTATCTATACAATAAAATCTGCATCATTAAAAATAGTGTTTAGGGCCGAAACCGTTTGGCTCAGTGGATAGAGCGTCGGCCTGTGGACTGAAGGGTCCCAGGTTCGATTCCGGCCAAGGGCATGTACCTGGGTTGCGGGCACATCCCCAGTAGGAGGTGTGCAGGAGGCAGCTGATCGATGTTTCTCTCTCATCGATGTTTCTGACTCTCTGTCTCTCTCCCTTCCTCTCTGTAAAAAATCAATAAAATATATTTTTAAAAAAAATAGTGTTTAGGGAGAATTTTACATTTCGTGGAAAAATTCTAATGAAAAATAAACATACGTACACAGATAGTTTGATCTCAACTATAGCATGCACAGGACAAAAGACTAGAAGGAAATAGACCTGGTTGTTTTCTGGGTTATGAGATTTTGGATAATTTTTTAAATCTCCCCTTACCCTCCACCCATTTCTTTATTCTTTGTTGTACTTCACCAGTTTTCTGCAATTAGTAGAGGTGTTGGTGGTAGGGCAGGTACTGATATAAATTCTTTAATGAAGAATAAATGAGAGAACATACATGATGGTATCACCATATTACATAAGAAATATAACTGTATATTCTTTTGGAAATAGTTCTGATGAACTGGTTACAAGACTGCATTTGCAGAGTTTTAAGAAAAACTCACTGAGAGCAGGGCCATGACCATATGCTCCTCCCATGGACATGCTGTCAATGTGCTGCCTAGGAACTCATCTGGAACATACAGACTAGCCCTTAAAATTTACAGCTTAGGTTTTATGTTGTTTAAATTGTGGTTGTGCAATACCCCACCTAAGGGACCTTCGCCAGCGAGAAACCTGTGACCTGGAGAGACTGACCTATCCAGAGTCTCACAGTCCATTAGTGCAGGACTGGGACTCAGAGTCTCATGACTTCCAGGCAAGTGCTTTTACGGGTAGACCTGTGGCTATTTAACACACTTCAGGCTATTTTCAAGCAGTATCACTCTGTTTTTATTCTTGCTTCCCTTAGCACCGAAACTTCCCTAATAAAGTAACGGACTGTAAAAAATACTAGTTTCTGTCCAAAAGTTGTCTTTTCTTAGGAAAAATTAGGTAATAAACCCCTGACTTTTGTTCTCCAATGTACCCAGCAGCCAGGTTTGGCAAGCAAGACTGCGCTGGAACCTCTACCGCTGCCTGAGGTCCATTGTGACTGGTAGACATGAGAAGGGACCTCCTGGTCAACAGTAAAGGGATAGAGTACTGCTCACACAGCGCTGCAGGCTGGCGCTTGAACTGGTACTTGCACAGGAATCTTCGAGACGTTTATGCAACAATCCATTTCTTTCCTGTCATCACAGAGCATGTGCCATGCTACATACACTGGGGTCTTTTCCTGAGAAATGTAAAGGGTTTTCAGATAGTGGCGTACCTCTATAGTGATGACATTTAAACTTTAGCACTTCTAAAATCTCTAAATGAGAAGATATTAGACGCTGTCATCTTAAAGGTTTCTAGACTTTTTTTTCTTAGTTGGAAGTTCATTATTTTATTTCATTAAAAATAGTCAATTTCCCAAACTGTTACTTCAACATCTATTTTGGTTTGAGAAGGAAGCACGTGGACACGCTCGTTCTAAGGGTTCTTAAGGGTGGAATAATTTTTAAAAAGACCGGCAGGTTCTCTCTTGTTGGTGGATAACTGTGTAATGTGCTCTTAGGGCGATTCCAGGCCACCAACCGTTCAGAGTTGATAAAGACCACAGAGAACGCAGACGTGCCGATGGACACGAAGCCCTCCTGGACGACCAGGGACGTCGCCCTCTCGGTGCACCGGGCTTTCAGGTGGCTGCCGTTGTTGGACTTTTCTTAAAACAAATATTCTATAATTTTTTTAAAAAGTGTTGATTGTTCAACACTGTTAAATAAGAAAATGCTTGATTTTACTTTTTATGAAGTGTTGAATTTTAATCTTACATGTGAATAGGTTTTAAAAGTATTTTAGCCTTTGACTTTAGTAATTCATGCGTAATAATGAAACCCTTTTCCATTCAGGATGGTGGGTCTGTTTTCTCATGGCTTCTTGGCTGGCTGTGCTGTGTGGAATATTATTGTGATATATGTTCTAGCAGGACATCAGCTTTCTAACCTCCCCAACCTTCTGCAACAATACAAGACATTAGCATATCCATTCCAGAGTCTTCTCTACTTGCTTTTGGCTCTAAGTACAGTTTCAGCTTTTGACAGGTAAGACTGCTGTGACTATAGATCCTTCTAACTTTTCTTCAGGGGGAAATGTTGAGCAAAATGTGTCACTGACGATGACAACTTGCAAAATAGAATTGTTTTGACTTCTTTTAGGCCAGTCTGTTATTTGTGGGAGGGAGTTGGAGGTGGGAATACTGTGTGTGTGCGTGTGGGGGGAAACAACACCCAAAAGTCTTAACTCATTTCGGCATCACTCTAAGTCTAAAATTTCTTTCAAATATAATCAATTCAAAAAGTCCAAAATGTAATCTTCCAAATACTTTTAATCAGCTATAGAAGAGAGTCTGGGAATTCCGTCAGTTTACTGGGGTCACTAGAGCGAAGTACAACAAACTGGGCGGCTTAAAACAACAGGAATTGACTCTCTCACATTCTGGAAGCTGGGAGTCTGAACTCAGGGTGTCAGCAAGGTTGGGTCCCTTTTGGAGGGCTCCAAGAGAGAGCCTGTTCCATGCCTCTCCCAGCTTCCGGTGTTGCTGGCCATCCCGGGCTCCTGGGCTTGTAGACTCATCACTCCAGTCTCTGCCTCTGTTGTCACATGGCAGGCTTTCTGAGCGTCTCGGTGCGTGTGTCTCTTCTTTTAAGGTCACCAGTCACGTTGGATTACGGTCCATTCTAATGGCCTCATCTTAACTCGGTCACGGCTGCAAAGACCCTATTTCCTTAAAGCTTGATAAGAGACAATAAATGTGGTGGCATTAGAACAGAGAAGGAAAAGTGCTAGTCACGTTTTGTAAGAAGGTTATGGTTGCACTGTGACAAGAGACTTTTGTATTTTCTAGGATTGACTTTGCCAAAACATCAGTAGCAATCCGAAATTTTCTTGCCCTGGATCCAACAGCTTTTGCATCTTTCTGTGAGTAAATAGTTTAATTTGATAACATGTTATACTTGAGTTACATTGTAATTTTGAACAAGGAAAAGTTTAATTTTATTTTTTTAAAAATTTTATGTTATTGCTACCGATAAGCATTACTTATAGATGTCCAGTAGAATTTGTAATTTAAAAAGCATGCTAACCATCATTTTGATAGCATTATTTTTCAATAGAAGTTGAGCTTAGTAACTTTCAAAAGTTTAATTTGTTCTTATTAAGTAATGTTTAGCTTTTCTATTTTTACTTGACATTAAACAGATTGAGCTGGCATAGCATTTCAGGAACAAATGATATCTTTGGATAATTTGGAATACATTTTGTTCTGTTATGAAAATATTAACGAAACTAGTTTTAGGACCTTGAGTCAGTTATTTAATTTATTAAAAGATCTTCTAGGTTATAGTCATATCTAAAGATAAAATAGTGAGCATCACAAAAGTATCTGTGTTCTAAAAAATAATCCAGGCTATTGAAATTGATCAAATCAATGTCTTTTATATTGTCATTCCCTAAAGTACAATTACTTTTGGCCTTAAAGTAATCTATAAATTAAAAATAAACTTGACTGTTAAAAATACATTATTAGTAATTTCATTTATCTTTTTCTCAGTGTACTTCGCTGCTCTTATACTATCTCTGAGTCAGCAAATGACAAGTGACAGAATCCATCTTTACACACCTTCTTCTGTTAATGGCAGCCTCTGGTAAGATTCAAACGGCATTAGCAATTGGTGGTGGTGATAACAGCGACAGTGGGAGTAATGGCACTATTCTACGCCTTCCACTCTTTTACATGTTTTTATCTATTAATAAAGGCCCTGTTTTTGTCTTCAAAATTGTGGCAAGAAAATGCCCATTTCATTTTTTAATGGATAACTATTGTTACAAACACCTGCATTTTTAATGAAATGTCTTCTTTATATGATCTGTTTTAAATCTCTTAAGTTATGGTTTTAAAATATGTCATTACATGATGAACTGGAAGAGCCTGGCACCCTCACCCCCAATCTGGAGCCTAATACCTCAGAATAGTGATGGGAGGGAGTAGCGGGGATCGAGTCGGAAAACCAAGCAATGGGGAGAGCAGACTAGGGGGCGCCCCCTCCTCGGGCCAGTGGCCAACCATAGAGCTAACAGGACAACTGAGATTTTAGTTCACAAATCTCAGAGTGGGGGGGGAGGGGGTCTTTTTTTGAAAGAGTGGCTAGAGGCATGAGGTAAAGAGAGAAAAGGAAAGATACCTGATGACGAGTAAGTTTCATTTGTTCTTATTAAGTAATATTTAGCTTTTGTGTTTCTACTTGACATTAAACAGACTTAGCTGTAGCTGAGCACCACAGTAGTTGCAAGGGAAACCTAGAAAAAATTTTGGCAACACTGAATTTTCATTTATATCACTGTACTAAGCAGGTGTACCTTTGTACCTTTGTTTTCATGATACATATTTATGACATATATACTATATATATGGTTGTATTTTATAGGGCATCATATTTTATTTCACTCTTTCCTTGCTATTCCTGTAGATGAGGACTGCTATTTTTTAAAGTTCATAAAATAGATATATTTAGATACGTGAACAAAAATGAAGACATTAGTAATGTGTGTTTCTGTATCTTTAGGGCGGCAGGAAATGAGGAGCAGGTTCTTCAGCCGTGGATCCTGGTGAATCTGGTGGTGACCATTCTGGTTGGACTGTCTTGGCTTTTCTTGTCTTATAGGCCAGGCATGGATCTTAGTGAAGGTATTAAAGAACAAATAGTATAAGCATATCATGGAATCTTGTATAATGATTTTAGAAATCTTTGTTGACTGTAGCTTATGATAATTGTGATAACAAAGAGATATTTAAAATAAGATAACATAAGAAGAGTGACAATAAAGTGGTGGAACAATACTAAGAGAAGCAGAGAGGAGTGTCTGGAGGGGCTGGGGTTTGGAAGTGCTGGATGAGGCCCTCTGTGGCCCTGGTGCATATTTAGGAAGTTTTTGTTTTTTTAACCCTTCAAGTGTTTTATAGAAAGTCTTTGCTCTTCATTTCTCCTACTCTCCTTACAATCAATGTATCTCTTTATTTTATTTTTATTGCAGTTTTATTAATATGATTTTATTAATATTACTTCAGTATTATTTTGTACTAGTTGCTGGCGTACAGCACAGTGGTCAGAGAGTCATGCACTTCACAAGGTCAAAATATCTCTTAATTTGAAATAAATCACGCTTCACCTAAGCAGCCTCTGTCAGATGCAAATTAAAGTGAATTATGGTGACCTCTTCCTCTACGTTGAACAAATTCTTAACCTTTCATTGTCTAATAAAATGTCGAGTAACCTGACCTTCAGTGTGCCCCGTGGGAAGTGAGATTTACTCGTCTCTAGTTCTCAGACCCCTGTGGGACCCCTGGAGGAGAGGCGTCATATTGGCAAACTGCTGGTCCTTCAGCACTCATTTAGGTGTTTGTAGTGTAAGTTGTATTTCATTGGCAGATGTTCCACACTTTCACCCTTGAACCTCTGTGAAACTTTCTGGACTTTGGTTATTATTATGTTCTTGATTGTTGAACATCCTGAGCATTTAGCTGCAATTTGATCAACTAATTACAAACTGTCTCAGAAGTGTTAGAATTGAGAACCTTCCCAACATTTCCATTTGTAAACACCAAGACAAAAAATGTAATCTTGTGTATTTTCATTGATGAATGTACCTTTTTGTATCGTCATTCTTTTTTTTTTTTTTAAATTTTGTTTTATTGCTTAAGGTATTACAAAGAGTATTACATATGTCTCCTTTTTTTTTCCCCCTCTTGACCTTCCCCGGGCCTCCCCTAACCCCCAGTGTCTTGTGTATCGTCATTCTTATGCGGCTTCAGTAAATATCCTGTTGCTTTATTTCTTTTCATATATGTAAAGTATTTTTTAAAATCTTCTAAGGGTTTATATATTTTGCTATATTCTTTCAGTATAGTTTTTAAATCAGTAGATGAGTGGATAAAGGAATACTAATCAGCCATAAAAAGGAAGAAACATTTACCCTATAAAACACATGGACCTGGAGAGCATTATGCTAAGGGAAATAACCCAGTCAGAGAAAGACAAGTACAATATGATTTAACTCATATGTGGAATTAATGAACAGACTGACTTAACAAGCAAAACCAAGACAAACTCATAGATAGAGAGCAGGCAGACAGCTCTGGTGGGGGTGGGGGTTTGGGAGCGGTGGTGGAGGGATTGAGCAAAAAAGAAAAAAGAGAAAAAACTCAGGGATACAGGTGGTAGAAGGGGAGAAGTGGAAGAGGATATGGGAGGAGGGGGTAAATGGCGATGGGAAAAAACCACTAATTTTTAATAGATGTTATAATTCAAATAAATTAATTTTTGAAGAAAAATATTTTTTTCATATAATACTTACATCGGAAGACTTTATTAGGTTCCTAAGGTTTTCTTTTTAAAATATTTCTTGTTATTTTAATAAACTACATATATATATGCTAAGTAATAGTTTAAGTGTAGAAATGTCAACTAATATCTTTCTATACTGTAGTTGGGATTGAAGTTACATCTAGCAAGCTTGTGCAGTATTCAGACTAAATAACAAAGTGTGTGTTACTTACTAAATATTTACAGAATCCTGCTCTCTCTTGGGGCCATGTGAATTATATAACATTTTTTTCCATGTGGATAAAAAAAATCACTATAAAGTGGGGATGATAATACCTCACTTATAGGGTCATTATAGTAACTAAATGGAATAACACATTTAAGATATCCTGGCAAGCACCTCGTATTAGTTCCAGGGGCTTTCTCCACATCTGTCCTCTGCATTTTAGGTTATCATGAGCACTTACAGAATTAGACATTTCAGCTGTTTAATGATCCTGGATTCCCCAGGTGACTTACATTTCCTGGGGAGCATTATTATATTATCTCCATTATAGATGTTTTATTTTTCAGGGGCTAGCAGTATATTTAAAACTTGGAAATTTTTATTTTTTGGAAAATTTGAAATGCAAAACTTGTACCCTTTTCATTAGCTCGCCTTTTAAATCAGATTTCACTACCAAGCATTCTTACTTGTACTTGAGGGCTTTCTATTGTTTATATTATGTGAATACGTTAAAGGATTGTTTATAACTAAACTGAAAAACTTGTTGAGGTCCTGGGAAACCATTTTGAGTATGTTCTGTTCATTTTCTCTTCCAGAGTTGATGTTCTCCTCTGAGGTGGAAGAATATCCTAATAAAGATAAAGGATAACGCCTCTTCCTAATGCCTCTCACCTTCAGAGGAATAATGGCCCAGTGTTTAGAATTCTTCCCATCCTTGTTTTTAAATGTATTTTTATAAGATATGCACAGGTGTATTTGAAATTGTTTTTTTGATTATGTAATACTGAAAAAATTCTCAAGATTATGGAAATTGTTAAAATTGTACCTGCGGTTTATACCCAAACATCATCAGTTTAATGGCAAAGGAGGTCCTAAGCTAGAAACAAGTAAGTGAAAGTGCTTATTTCCTGTTCTGTCGAATTAGTGGCTTTTATAATCATTATCTTAAAGAGCACGAGTAACTTTACTGTTACAAAAGCTATATCAGGTTTAAACATAAATTTAGGGAATAGGGAAGAAGGGAAATAAAGACCTTCATTATTTATTTTTGATATCTCCTTACTGCGTTCATTGAAATATGAAATTTGTCTTTTTTTTTAAAGTGACTTAGTGACTGTGTATCATGTAATAAGTATAATGTTATGTAATTTAGCTTGAAAGATGCTTGACTTCATGGCTAATAAAAAGAAAATATATCCTTTTTGTTTGAAAAGTTTTGTAACCGAATAAGTTTACTTCTTTTTAAAACCCATATCTATGGTTCCCAGAGCTGGTTGCACACCAGAGTCATTTAGGAAACTTTTAAAAATAATGTAGCAAAAAAAAAGAAAAAATGTAATCAGAGAGAAGCGAGCAGGCCAAGAGCTCCGGGAAATGAAGGAGAGGCCAGCGAGCCTGGTGAGCTAACGTTCAGTTGACTTCTGCAGAACCCTTCCCGCTGCCTCTGTTTTTGTTTGACGAGAAGAATGCGTGGAAATTCACTGAATCTATTCTCAGGCTCTTTGTCAGCGGGATCTTGGCTCTCGAAATCCCACTCGTGAGGTGTCCTTCACTGGAACAGGTCTCTTCAGAGCTGCGTCCGGTGGTGCCTCAACCGGTGTGAAACCCTGGAGCTCAAGCAGTGATAAGGCTCAATGGGGCAAGGTGTCTCAAAGGCTCTGGGGCACATCGAGGGAGCGAGTGGGCCAGCCCCGCTTAGCACGCAGCTGGATGCTGTAGAACGGAAGTGGACGGACCAATCGATGATAGAATGCATGGCTCTGAGAATAGGTCTAAATTTGGTGTAAGCATCATAATAGGAGCGGCTTGCTGTCTGTGAGGCTGGAGTTGCTGAAAAGGGATCCCCCCTTTTCACAGAATTGTGAAGGCGCTGGCATCCCGCCAGTCCCCGCTTTCACTGTCAGCAAACTTCAGGGAAGCCACGCTCGTTTGAGCTGAGGCTCGCCGCATCTGAACAATGTTATGAAGGATAAATACAAGAAAACCAATGTGGGGGATCGTGCCCTGGCTGGGAATCGAACTGGTGACCTCTTGGTTCCTGGGTCAACACTCAACCACTTGAAGCACATTGGCCGGGGTCTGTTTTCTGTTTGTTTGTTTGTTTGTTTATTAACCATTAATTGCAATAGTGTGAGTCCAGTAATGAGCTATACCAATTGGTAACTTGGAGACGGCGGTTAATTCTGTGTTTGGGGTATGTGTATGGAGTTTTATGGCTTAACTGAAAGCTGAACTTGGAGCTGGCCCTTGAATACAAGAAAAATAGATTCCAAATAGAATAGTAGTTAATAATGATTTTGGAGGCCCTTGGTTTTTGCATTAAATAATTCCAACTTAGCCCTAGCTGTTTGGCTCAGTGGATAGGGCATCAGCCTGTGCCCTGAAGGGTCCCAGGTTCCATTTCTGTCAAGTGCACATGCCCAGGTTGCAGGCTGATCCCCAGTGGGGGGTGTGCAGGAGGCAGTCAATAATTTTTCTCTCATCATTGGTGTTTCTCTCTCTCCCTCTCTCTTCCTTTCTGATGTCAATAAAAATTATATTTTAAAAAATCCAATTTATGGCCGATAAAGAAGCTCTGGCATTTCTGGTTTTGTTTAAAAAGTAAACCGTATTTTTAAATTTTAAAGATGAAATCGTGGAAAGGGTGGATGACAGGAGGCTGGGAGACCCATGAATAAACCATTGCAGTCATGGTTGTGTGAGATGTCCTACACTAGGTGCCATAAAGAGGAGTAGGGTTCAAATATTTGGGGTTAGAATTCAAACATGTATCTGACGTTTTCAGCGTTTGTGGGTGTAACATTGCTATGTTCAGATGGGCTTGGGACTGGAGGCCTGGGAGGGAAGGTGCATATCCACGCGCTGTGCTATGTCGGTGGGTCAGGTGAGTAAAGATGTCGGGCTCGTCTGTGGGAAACAGAGCATCTGGAACTCGGGGAACAGTGTAAGGAAGTGGTGATTGACACTGTACGTCTCCGGGAAGAACCGGCGCGGGGCGGAGGGCTTCCGGTGGGTTAAGGGGCAGACGAAACGCACTAAGGTGTCCGACACCCATCACGTGCTGGGGAGCCTGGCTGCCCCCCGAAAGGCCTGACTCCTCCTACGGGGCCTGGCATGGCCTGGGCAAGCGCTCCAAGCTGACCCTCCCAAAGCTGCACCCCCAAAGCCAGCCCTGCAAGGAGGCGGCCTACACGTGCGGTCGCGCAGTGTTGTACGCGTGTGCATGTGTGAGAACGTGTGTGTGTGTGTGTACAGTGCGTGAGCGTGTGCATGTGCGTGTGTGCGTGTGTGCGCGAGTGTGTGCGCGAATGTGTGCATGTGCGTGAGCGTGTGCGTGAGCGTGTGCGTGAGCGTGAGCACTTGCATGTGCGTGAGTGTGTGCGCGAGTGTGTGCATGTGCGTGAGCATGTGCGTGTGTGTGAGCGTGTGCGTGAGCGTGTGCGTGAGTATTTGCATGTGCGTGAGCGTGTGCGTGGGAGGTTGGAGGGAGGGGCGGGAAGCGCGGGAAAAGCGGTGGGCGGGCGGCGCCTGCGCAGTCGCAGGCTGTCGGTTAGGCACAGACCCGCCCTGGGAGGATGGACGGATGGGTTTCGCCCGCAGATGCCTGAGGTTTCCAGCGCGGCCGGTCACCACGCGGGCGGGCCCATTCCCTGCGCAGAGCCCCTGTCCTTCAGAGGAGCCGCCCCCCCGCAACTCCCTGGACACTCGCCCGCCCGAGGGTAGCGTTTTCTCCAGGCCGTCACTTCCAGGAGGAAGGCAAGACCATTGATCTGTCCAGGACCAGGCCGCGAGGGCCCTGGGCACCGGCAGCGCAACGTGAGTGTCTCCCCTCCCCCTACACCCCGTCTCCCCTTACACCCCCACCCCGTCCCTCCGCCCCGGGGAGCCTGTCCCCGCCCCGGCCACCCGGAGGGCCAGGGACCGCAGAGGAGTCGGCACGGGCAGGGAGGGAGGGAGGGAAGGTGGTGACCCCTGAGCAAGAGTGTATTTGTGGGCTCGTGGCACTCACTGACCTGCCAGAGCCTGGCCTCATTGCCCGTTAGAGGAATGCGGTGATCGCGCCCTGCATGCAGGGCAGGCCCAACCAGCGGAGGAGGGAAGGATATAAAGTGCTCGCAGCGCAGGGCACAGCTAGGGACAGTGAATGGCAGCCTTGTCCTCATTGGGATTTCATGTGTGTGTTAACGGGCCAGACTCCAGAAACTTCAGTTACCCTTGTTTTCAATTCCTGAGGCTCTTTTCTTTTTCCAAATAAATGTCTTAACATCATTTACTTAAAAAACAACACATAGCCCTAACCGGTTTGGCTCGGTGGATAGAGCGTCAGCCTGCGGGCTGAAAGGTCCCAGGTTCGATTCCCGTCAAGGGCATGAACCCTGGTTGCGGGCACATCCCCAATAGGGGGTGTGCAGGAGGCAGCTGATCAATGTTTCTCACTCATCAATGTTTCTAACGCTCTATTTCTCTCTGTAAAAAATCAATAAAATATATACTTTTTAAAAAAACACCTCTTAGCCCTTAGGACTGGTGATGTCACCTTTATACTATGTTGCCATATGTATTTGGGTTTTTTCCCCCCCTGGACTTTCTATTCTATTCCACCACTCTCTTTATCAATTTCTGTATATTACATCAATATAACTATATATATAAAAGCCTAAGCAACCAACTGACCAACCACTAGCTATGACATGTACTGACCACTAGGGGGCAGATGCTCAACGCAGGAGCTGCTGAGCTGCAGTCTCTTGGCAGCAGCAGTTCTCAGGTGATGCACCCAGAACCAGAGAGGAGGGAGCCTGATTTCCGGGTGCGTCACCCAAGAACCACCCTCTTACAATCCAGGACCCCTTGGGGGATGTCAGAGAGCTGGTTTCAGCCAGATCCCAGCGGGCCAGACTGAGGGACCCCACCGGTGCACAAATGCCTGCACCGGGCCTCTAGTTGGTTAATAATATGATATAGGTTTCAAGAGTATAATCCTATGATACATCATCTGTATATTGTATTGGATGCTCACCACCCTAAGTCAAATCTTCTTCCATCACCATATATTTGACTCCCTTAATCCTTCACTACCCTTACCCCCTTCCCTCTAATAATCACCATACTGTTGTCTGAGTCTCTGAGTTTTTGTGTGCTTTCCTTATTTGTTCATTTGTTGCTTTCAGTTTTATATCCCACATATGAGTTAAATCATATGATTCTTAACTTTTTCTATTTCACTTAGCATGATATTCTCAAGATCCACCCATGTTGTCAGAAATGCCAATTTTTAAGTGATATATGTATATGTGTGTGTGTGTGTGTGTGTACATATATATGTATTTATTTACTTATCTGTTTGTTAATCCTCACCCGAGGATATTTTTTCCACTGCTCTTTAGAGAGTGGAAGGGAGGGAGAGAAGGGGAAGGAGAGAGAAAGAAAGAGACCGATTGGTTGCTTCCCTCATGTCCCAAACCGGGCTGGTGATTGAACCTGCATCCCAAGTGTGTGCCCTTGACTGGAAATTGAACCCCAAGACCCTTGGTTGCAGGGCCAATGCTCTAACCACTTAGAAACACCACCAGGCTTAGTTATATTTTTAATAGGCAGTTTTTCCCTATTCCTCTTGCTTCTCCCCTCCATTCCCCCTTCTCCCTTTCTCTTTAAAAATGTCTTATAATTTTTAAGGCTAACCATTGTGTGTAGTGACTAGAACCCTTAGAACAAAGTTAAATACCAACCCACAAGTATCAGTTAGTGAAGTTACTCTGGAGAGAATCAGAACTAAAACCCCCAAGCCATTTGTTCACTGCTTCATCCCATGTACTAACTATTCCAAGGATTAAATTCCAGTTCCTTCCATGACTGATAACTGAAGGAATATTGGGATAATTTGCAAGTAGGATCACTGCTCTTTGTCTGATACAGTACCTACTCCAGATTGAGACTGGAAGATTAAGACTGGAATGTAGTAACGATGGTTTTTTTAAGCTAAGAACTCATTGTTTTGACAGTGTACTTCTCTCCTTTGCTCTCTGCTAGCTTATTGATAAACTTGAGGGTGGGGATGAGTTTTCTAGTCATATTAATATCCCACTTCCTAATATCATACCTGATACTAGAGACTCATAAAATTGAATTGAAATAGCTTTTAGTTATATTCTTCTTTGCCTTCTAAAGTCTTAATTTATTTACATTGTAGATGCAAAGAAAAACTTTTACAGGGTCTGAAAGTAAAGAAACAAAAGTAACACCTAAACCAGAAAATTTAGTGCCATTTGGGGATGTGGTATGTATGATTTAATCCTTAGTAAACCCATATAAGTTATTTCTTACTTTACATTAAAACTAGTTAGTGTTTATTATTTGGTAATCAAAAGTATGCATAGAAAATGGTACTTCTGATAACATACTCATTGATTTGTTTCATTTTTATGAGTCAGAATAGCATTCTAGTGATCACTGAAATTATGGAAAACCTCCTGATTCAAAGAAAAAAGTGTTTTCTATATTAGGGATTCCTAAAGTCAAGTTTTATAAGAATTATCTGGAATAATTTTTAAAAACATTGCTTCTCAGGCCCCACCTAAGACCTGCTAACTTAGAATTTGAGAGTGGGGCCTAGAATCGGTATTTTATTTTTAATGGGGCCTAGCATTGGTATTGCTTCAGATGATTGTATTTATTATCAGATTTAGTTACCTTTCAGCTACAGTTTAAAAATTGGCCCTTCACCTCTCTCATCCAAAAAATAATAAACCCCAGGGGGGAAAAATCAAACACATACGCACAAACACCTAATATTTAGGCTGAGGAACAGAAAAATCTGTTTTCTGTTTTGGGTGCCACAGAGTATAGGACACGAGGATCTGTGTGTATTTAGAACTGCCAAACACTGTGGTATTCTTTTACAGTTGTCTTTTTTGTCTGAGCCTTATTAGAGTAGTTAATAGCAATGAAATAAAAGGTTCTCTTATCTCTCTTCTGTAGTTCCTATTATATATGAACTAGAGGCCCAGTGCATGAAATCTGTGCACGGGTAGGGTCCCTAGGCCTGGCCAGCAATCAGTGCTGATCTGTAGGGTGACTGGTGGGGTGATCGGGGGATGGGAGGCCCCCCCGCTGGCACCTGCCTTGGCTGGCCTGGGCGTGCAGGCTGGGGGCAGCTCCTGCATTGAGCTTCTGCCCCCTGGTGGTCAGTGTGCATCATAGCAATCAGTCGTTCCACTGGTTGTTCCACCATTTGGTCTATTTGCATATAAGTTTTTTATTATATAGTATACTAATACATTTTTTTGATTAAAAAACGTGATTAATTTAACATCACCTTTTTTGGGGGTAAATAGTAAGGTTATATTAATGTATACATTTTTGTTTTTACAAAATGACCATGGTGTGCATTTATCTGTATAATTATGTAACACTTTCTTCTATCACAAAGTTGGAGAATAAGCCTTCATTGTCTGAATCTAAATTTAGAAAAGATTCTTTGAAGTCACTTTTGGCCATAAACAGTTATGCATGTCATTATGTTGACATAGTGATTTCCGTAATCCATACTCTTGAATATGACTTTTACATCTTTTTTAGAACTGACATTTTGAAAACCATTCAGATCTCACTCACACTTTCTAACATCATAGTTTGTATTTTCCTTATTTGAATTACATGTTGCTTAGACATGAAAAGGCTTCTCTTAAAGGTCCACTGGAAGTTGTTGACAGATGTTTGGCACGTAGTTGGTAGCTCCTCCCAATGCATGGTTTCGTCACGCCATTTCCTCTCTGAAAGTTCTGTGATTTGAGATATTTGGCAAGGTTTGCACATGTGTCAACAATGATAACAACATGACAACCATTACCTCTGTTTCTGATAGTCACATCCCATTTTCAGGAAAAAAAAATGTGAAAAGGCTGTATCTTAAAGTTGGACACAAAGTGCTTTTGTGTTAAGGACCCAGACAACAGTGTGGTGATGGCCGGAGGGAAGGGGGCTGGGTGGAGAGGGCAAAGTGGGAAAATGGGGACATCTGTATAGTGTCAACAATAACAAAAAGAAACAAGAAAAAAAGTCGTTTTGTGAATAGCTTTCTGGATGCTTTCCTGTTTTAAATGCATGTTTGAGAGTGTTTGGGGGTGAAGACATTGAAGATATTGACATGTTTTGGGCCACAGGTGGGTCTCAGATTCTGTAGCAACATTTGTTATCTGCAGTCTGTGAATGGTCATTATTGTATTTTTGAGTGTTAAATCTGTTTTCTATATTATGTGGATCATTATGTTAAAGTATAAAGAGCTATTGGAACATAGGGAAGATGAAGGTAGCTACTCATGGCTTCATGTTGAGATACTTGGCAGGCAGCCAGTGATTTGCATTGTATAGAATTATACAATAAAAATTTATAGCTATACTTTCCTGTTTATCCTCCTTATGTACAACCCAACTTTAACAAGTAAACAATGATTCATAGAATCACCTATGTCAATACCAGTTTAAATCTCCCCTACATTATACAATGGGCATTACCCCTCCTTTAAATTTGAAAACTTAGAACCTTTCCTTTACCATAATATTTCGTACCTATATTTCCTTAAAAAGTAGATCATAATATTTTTCTTTAGGATTTCATCATTCAGATACAGTATTCTTTTTGTTGTTAATCCTCCCCTAAGGACATTTTTTTCATTTATTATTAGATAAAGTAGAAGGGAATGGGAGAGACAGAGAGAGAGAAATGTCGATGTGAGAGAGGCACATGGATGGGTTGCCTCCTGCTCATGCCCCAACAGGCACCCGGGATGGAGCCTGCAACCAGGGTACGTGCCACTCTTCAGTCTGTGGGTTGATGCTGTAACCAATGAGAAGACTGGCCAGGGGAGATACAGTATTCTTTTAGTTAAATATTGGATGCTAATATCTTTTTCTGTATTGTTCTAAAGCCAGTTACATTTAAAAATACTTTTGGGCCATTTATATTGTTTCATAATGTTTAATATAATATTGCTGTTGCTTTTACTCTTTTTCTTTTTAAGCCAAATGTGGCTAAATATACTTGGCTAATCCTGCATATTACTTTCAAGTGTTCCTATATTCATTTTGTATTTAATTTTAAGGTTAAACAAAAGATATAATTTTCTTCAACATTTAGAAACACTCTGTGTAAGAGAGAATGGATATTTCATAGCCCTTGACATATTATATATAGTTAATGAATGATTGTTGAATGAATAAGGTGGTTTTAGGATACTGAATAAAAAAGCTCATCTCAAGCAAGGCATATTTCTTATTATTATATGAAAGATGCTACATTTTACCACTTATTACCTAATATAAAGTAAAAATGATTCAAAGAGTGATGGTTGGATTTGTTGGTAATGAACCATTGTTTAGTTTTGTATTCTTGTTTATTTTAGGTTTATCTTAAGCAAATCCTGCCTGTTTTTCTTCTCTTTCTGCTTTCTGGTGTTTTCCAATCACTAGAGATTTCTAGTGAGAAACAATATTTCAAATGAGAAAAACTAACAAAGTAGAGCTTTAAAAAATATGTAGTTTGGTGTAGAGTAAATGGAAGAAACCTTACTTTTAAAATTTATTCACTGTGTTTTTATTTTGATTGTTATAGGTTGGCTGTCTGGCTATTCATGTAAAGAACTGCAGTCATTTTATACCTAAGAGTATCCTTTCTTTTAAGAATCATGCTATGATCATATATCACTATTTCAGTTAGATATTACTACATTACAAGACACTGTAAGACTTAATGGCTTAGAATATTAACTGTGTTATTATTAATCACTCTAAGTGTACTCACTGGGTGGTGCTCCTGCTTCATTATCGCAGCTGAGGCTGCAATCACCTGGCAGGACAGAAAAGCTGCAATATGTAAAATGCCTCATTTATGTGTCTGGTGCTTTAGTGAGAATGCCTAGAAGATTGGCATTATTTTTTCTCTATTCATTTTAATTTTATATTACATTAAAAAACTATTTATCTTCATTACTGAAGTTGTTGGTGTCCCCTTAAATTTTGCACCCTGACTCATGCCTTTCCTAGTCCCAGCCTGGTCAAGTCCATTGTATGTTAAAGCAGTCACTGGTCCAGGCGAGACTCAAGAGCAGAGAACAGGAAATGTCGCTCTTGGATGTGGAGAGTGACAGAAGATTTTTAGCCATCGGTAACCCACCTCAATCACCATCTGAGTTAAAGGAAAATATATATTATGTCTTCTTGGAATATATATTACTAATTCATTTCTAAGAAATAACTGTGCTTCTCTTAAAACGGATTTATTTATCTTGGTACCCTTAAGTAAGCTGAATACCTCTTCTTGGATTTATCATGGCATAAACCCAGTCTCATTATGAAGACTTGGTGTTTCTTTTTTATATAAGTGATTAGTGAAAAGAATTCTACAGAAAGAGATTTTCGAAGATAATTAGTTAAATGATGAAAAAATATTGTTTTAATGGAGTGCTATGAAAAGAACAAGCCAATATCGTATAAGTGAGTATGTAGTGAATTAAAGTAGAATGCTGCCTTTAATTCTGTCCTAAAATTAAAAAGAAATTACACTCAAATGACATATTTTTAAAATTTCTATATAATTATGCTTACCAAAAATTTTCAACTATATATTGTAAATGCTTATTCACCTTAAAATATAGAAAAATTTGCAAGGGAATTATAATGGAAATGTGACTATAAAAATATGAGAATTGGTCTAAGAAAGAATCAACCTTTTCCTAGTTATATTGTACCTAACATTGATGGGCAAAAATACTATTTTAAAGGACTTTTCATTGTCTAATGTGTTCTACAATTACCTCTTTATTTATTTGATTGATTCTTAAGTTTTAGCCTGAATTGTTTAATTAATTTTATAATGTGTTATTGTTTAATTACAACAAAATTTGCTTCCTAAATATGTGTTTTCAGCCGATGTACAGCATGAGAACAGTTTTTTCATTCGTATCTCTATAAACAACATTGTGAAATGTACAAAACTGTGTAGCTTGCTACCCCAAAATATACCATTTATCATTAATGAAAGGAAAACTGTGATGAAGTTTGATGAAGTGAAGTATTTTTCTGTACAGGTAATGTTGATGTTTTCTTCTAGATATAAGAATGCAATTGTTTCAAATGTGCTACATTAATTATATCCTTTGGGAAGGGATAGGAAAGAAACAAAAACAGTACCCTTTAAAAAAATAAATAGGTTACTGTAAAATGCACAATTTTGGTGGTCTTTTTCCCTGAGATCGTACTGTATGGGATTTATCACACATGCATTTTTCCTCTGTCTTGCTCTTACCCTCCTATCCCCCATTGCCTACCCTGTCTTAATCCGTTTGGGCTCCTATTACAAATTACTGTAGTCTGGGTGGCTTAAACAACAAACGTTTATTTCTCATCTTTCTGGAGAATGGGAAGTTCAAGATCAAGGCGATGGCAGATCTTCTGTCTAATGAGAGCCTGCTTCCTGGTTTGCAGCTGGCCCTCTGCTCTTTGTTGTAGTGATGTAGCAGAGAGCAAAGAGTGATCATCCTTTTTGTGCCTCTTCTTATAAGGGCACTAATCCAGTTCATGAGGGCTCTACCCTCATGACCTAATTACATTCCAAACACCCCACCTACAAATACCATCATACTGGGGGTTCAGGGTTCAACATGAATTCTGAGGAGACATTCCCTTCATAGCACACTATTTTTTCTCATCTCCCCTTTTTCTTTTTTCTTATATAAAATCTCTCCAATTATTTTTGCATGCATTAATTTCTTCAGTCTTTATAATAACCCCCTCAAATATGTATACTCTCACTAGCAAAATGAGAGTATACATCTCTCATCAACAAAATGAAAACACAACTTACAAAATGGGAGAAAATATTTGCAAATCATATATCTGATAAAAGGTTAATATCCAAATATTTATAAATATATGAACTGATACAACTTAATAGGAAAAAAAAAACAATTAAAAAAGGACAGAGGATCTGAAGAGATATTTTTCCAAAGAAGCCATGCAAATGATCAACAGATACTCACCTTCAGTAATTATCAGGGGAATGCAGATCAAAACCATAGTGAGATGTTGCCTTACACGTGTTAAAATGATTATGATCTAAAAGATGAGAAATTGCCAATGTTGGCAAGGATTTGGAGAAAAGGGAAACTTTGTGCATTGTTGATAAGAATGTAAATTAGTGCAGCCACTATGGAAAACCTCATTTCTCATCATTGATATTTCTCTCTCCCTTCCTTCCTCCCTCCATCCCTCTCCCTTCTTCTCTGAAATCAATAATATATATATTTGAAAACTTTATTGTTAAAAGTATTACATATGTCTCCTTTTCCCCCCATTAACTCCCTCCAGCCAGCCCCTGCCCTCCCCACCCCAGGCCTTCAGCACCCTATTGTCTGTGAATAAAAAATATATTTTTAAAAAAAGAGTATTTACAGCCTAGCCAGCGTGGCTCAGAGGTAGCTGATCAATTATTCTATCTCTTCAATGCTTCTATCTCTCTCTCCCTCTCCCTTCCTCTCTGAAATCAATAAAAGTATATTTTAAAAATTAAAAATAGAATTATTACATGATCCAGTAATTCTACTTGTGGGTATTTATCCAGAGAAAACAAAATCACTATCTCGAAAAGATATCTTCACTCCCATGTTCATTGCAGCATTATTTACAATAACCAATACATGGGGGAAAAAACCTAAGAATCCATCAAAGATGAATAGGTTTAAAATATTTTTAATAAAATATTATTTAGTCATAAAAAAGAAAGAAATCCTACCATTTGCACTGAAATGGATGGACCTTGAGGGCATTATGCTAAGTGAAATAAGTCAGGCAGAGAAAAGCAAATACTGCATGATCTCATATAAATATGAATCTTAAAAAAAAACCCACCACCACCAAAAAACCAAAACCTAACTCGTATACAGAGAACAGATTGGTGGTTGCCACAGGTGGAGTTTTGGGGTGGGCGAAATGGGTAAGGTGATCAAAAGGTACAAACTTCCAGTTATAAGATAAATATGTTCTGGGTATCTAATGTATGGCATGGCGACAATAGTTATAATACTATATTGTATATTTGAAAATTGCTAAGAGACTAGATCTTAAAAGTTCTCACCACAAGACAAAAATTCTAATTGTATGGTGATGGATGGTAACTAAACTTATTGTGATAATCATTTTGCAATATATACAAATATCAAATCATTTTTGCACACCTAAAAGTAATACAATGATGTCAGTTATAGATCACTTAAATTTTTTAAACACTTAGAATCTTGGGGTAGGGAGGCATGAGATATTTTTCTAATTAGCAAGAGAGTATGGATTTTAAAGGTGACATAGTAATGGTATTACAGGTTTCAAAGTTCCAAGTTGAGACAACGATGTCCATTTTATCAAAAAGTTTTTTTAAAAAAGACTGAAAGGGATGTTGGATGTCTTTTGGTATTGGATATTTGGATTACCTAGATTACTTGGGTTGGGTATTGGATTACCTTTAATATTACAGTTTCAGTAGAGTGTTGAGGCTAAACTTCTGTATAGAGTTAAAAGAGAAAATGTAGCCCTGGCTGGTGTGGCTCAGTTGGTTGTAGCATTGTCTTGTAAACCGAAAGGTTGCGGGTTCCATTTGCAGCCAGGGACTACACCTAGTTTGTGGGTTCGATCCCTACTCAGGGTGCGTTTGGGAGGCAACCTGTGTTCTCTCATCTCTCTCTCTTTCTCTTTTTCTCTCTTCCTTCCCTTCTCTCTAAAGTCGATCACATATCCTCAAGTAAGGATTAAAAAAAGAGAGAGAATGTAGGCATGGGTGTTTCCAAAAGACTGTAATTGACATTAGACATAAAGTAGATTCTGATTTTTGTGTGATTAGGGTATAAGTGCCTCGGAGTTTGAAAAGTTATGACTAATAACATGAAAACTAATCATTAGACTATGCACATAATATAATATAGTTTATGGATGTATTTATTCAGAAGTTATATCCGAAATTCAGATTGAAAATTTAATGCTTCTTTTTATATGTATTTTCTATCAAGGTTCCTAGACGTCAGAATGATGCACGGAATAATATTTACCTGGATCTAATGCAATTTGATAATAAAGAAAAGCATATTTTGTTAGGGCGTGTTCAGGTACACCTTTATGAAGTAATTCAGGTATGTATCCAAATACATTTTTACTTTGGTATTACATTGTCCAGTTGGTGTTTATTGTTAAGATTTACCTATACCTGATGAATTCCTTTTGTTTATTATCTTCTTTCAAACTCATGTGCTCAGGAAACATTATTTCCCTCTGGCTGTTAGAGAGAGAGAGAGAGAGAGAGAGATTTGGTTTATAACAGCGTAATGTTTTTGAAATTTTATTTTCTGGAAGGGCAGTGATACAACCTGAAAAATTAAGCATGTTTTATTATGCTTTCTGAAATATTTTAAAGTAAGACTCAAACCACTAATCTACCTCTTAGTTGGCAGCATAAATTTCAGTTCTTTTATCCTTAGCTGGGCTGCTTGCTGTCTGCCCTGTGCTTGTGTCATTTAGGAGTCAGCCAAAGTTTTGGACAGAGTTTATATACAGATTTTATGAGTCTTTCTCTTTTGTTTTCTCCTTCCTAGGAGTGTTCCCTCCCACATTACAAATTTCGAATTAAGGAAAAATCAATGAATCCTTGGTGATGACAGAGAGAAGAGAGAGAGACTGGGAAGAAAAAGGGAAGCTTTTTATTTTTAAACAGAAGAATGCCAGTTATAAATGTAGAAGGAGTGACAAAATTACAAACTCACCATTTTTACAACTTTTTATAGTAAATAAATTCAGTCAAGAGTTAGCAGTGGCTCTAACCAGTTTGGCTCAGTGGATAGAGCATCGGCCTGCGGACTGAAAGGTCCTGGGTTCGAAGCCGGTCAAGGGCATGTACCTTGGTTGCGGGCACATCCCCAGTAGCGGGTATGCAGGAGGCAGCTGATCGATGTTTCTCTCTCATCAATGTTTCTAACTCTCTATCCCTCTCCCTTCCTCTCTGTAAAAAGTCGAAATATATTTTTTTTAAAAAAGTTATCAGTGGTACTAGAAACATTAGGTAAAAGGTACTTGGGGAATAAGATATGTGCATGGTGCCACACAGTAAGAGCCCACAGATTAATTATTACAAAGGGGAAAGTGCCTGTACAGTAGAGAGATGTGGTGGCTACCACTTTAACCAAGAGCTTAAGCTTAGCATAGAGATTGTAGACAATTTAACACCTGACGTGGTACAATATAATGTACACAACCTAGGAATTATTCTCATCAAAACGTTTAAGTACTAAGAGACACAGCTGACTCTCACAGCCAGTTGGCCTGGAGGTCAAATCCCCCCAGTATTAACTACAACAATCAAGGCTTAACTACAACAAGACTACACACAAAGACCACTAGGGGGTGCACCAAGAAAGCATTAAAAAAAAAATGGGGAGACAAAGAAACAGGACAAAATTGTCAATGGAAGATATAGAGTTCAGAACCACACTTTTAAGGTCTCTCAAGAACTGTCTAGAAGCTGCCGATAAACTTAATGAGATCTACAAGAAATCTAATGAGACCCTCGATGTTATGATAAAGAACCAACTAGAAATTAAGCATACACGGACTGAAATAACGAATACTATACAGACTCCCAACAGCAGACCAGAGGAGCGCAAGAATCAAGTCAAAGATTTGAAATGCGAGGAAGCAAAAAACACCCAACTGGAAAAGCAAAATGAAAAAAGAATCCGAAAATACGAAGATAGTGTAAGGAGCCTCCGGGACAGCTTCAAGCGTACCAACATCAGAATTATAGGGGTGCCAGAAGATGAGAGAGAGCAAGATATTGAAAACCTATTTGAAGAAATAATGACAGAAAACTTCCCCCACCTGGTGAAAGAAATAGACTTACAGGTCCAGGAAGCGCAGAGAACCCCAAACAAAAGGAATCCAAAGAGGACCACACCAAGACACATCATAATTAAAATGCCAAGAGCAAAAGACAAAGAGAAAATCCTAAAAGCAGCAAGAGAAAGAAACTCAGTTACCTACAAGGGAATACCCATACGACTGTCAGCTGATTTCTCAACAGAAACTTTGCAGGCCAGAAGGGAATGACAAGAAATATTCAAAGTGATGAATAGCAAGAACCTACAACCAAGATTACTTTTCCAGCAAAGCTATCATTCTTAACTGAAAGTCAGATAAAGAGCTTCACAGGTAAGGAAAAGCTAAAGGAGTTCATCACCACCAAACCAGTATTATATGAAATGCTGAAAGGTATCCTTTAAGAAGAGGAAGAAGAAGAAAAAGTAAAGATACAAATTATGAACAACAAACATGCATCTATCAACAAGTGAATCTAAGAATCAAGTGAACAAATAATCTGGTGATCATAATAGAAACAGGGACATAGAAAGGGAATGGACTGACTGTTCTTGGGGGGGGAAAGGGGATGTGGGAGATTCGGGAAGAGACTGGACAAAAATCGTGCACCTATGGATGAGGACAGTGGGTGGGGAGTGAGGGCGGAGGGTGGGACGGGAACTGGGAGGAGGGGAGTTATTGGGGGAAAAAAGAGGAACAAATGTAATAATCTGAACAATAAAGATTTAATTAAAAAACAAAAACGTTTAAGTACTAACCTAAGCTAACATTTAGGGAAGAGGGAAAAAGATAAATGATGACATGGTCAGGTAAATGCATAATGGGAGACATACCAGCGTTGCTTCTTTAAAAAGTTAAGTCATTAAAAAAAAAAAAAATGGAGCAACTGTTCAAGATTAAAAAGAGATACAACAACTTTGAACACAAATCTGAAAAAATTACAAAAGACATTCTTGTGAAATTTAGGAAATTTTAAATATATACTGCATATTAGATAAAATTCTAAAATTGTTAATTCTCTGAAGTCTGATGCTAATACTGTGGTCATGTGGAAGGCTATCCTTATCTTTACAGTATGCAGGGGGAAGTTGGACATTTAGGAGTCAAGTGAGATGACGCTGCAACTTCTAAATTGTGCAGTAAACGTGTATATGGACACACAGACAACATAAACGTGGCCAGATGTTAAGACAGTTTAACACACTCTTTAATCCAGGGGAAGTGTACATTGGTTCTTATTATTTTGACTGATCCATATTTCACTGAGAATTAGTGATTAGTGACGGGAATGTCTGAAAGAGATGCCAGATAGCATGAGGCTTAAAAGAGGAAAACTGTTCCTATCTACCTGGAAGCAGCAGAAGGGAGTGTGGAGGATGTAACCCTGCCTCCTGACCTGGAGGTAGGTGGGCCTTCACTGGAGTTCAGTGGTGAACCGGGTCTCAGGTAAAGTAAAGGGGGGATGTATAGTGGATCCGTTAAAGCTGTAACGTTGTTGCGTTGCTCAGTGGTTGAGTGTCAACCTATGAACCAGGAGGTCACCTTTCAATTCCCAGTCAGGGCACATGCCTGGGTAGTGGGCTCGATCCCCGGTAGGGAGCATGCAGGAGGCAGCCTGTCAGTGATTCTCTCTCATCATTGATATTTTACTCTCTCTCTTCCTTCCTCTCTGAAATTAATAAAAATATATTTTAAAAAAGATGTAAAGTTGTTAATCACAGAATGGGAATTTCACGAGTCATGGTGGAAGATGCTGGGAAGGAAGGGAACTGTGGGATTTGGATTGGTGGGAGGACTGATAGCACAGTAGAGGTGACCAGAGATGGTGACCTGGCTTAAAAGATCCCAACAGTCCCTGAAAGATGAGAGAAGCCCCCAGTTCTGTCAGGAGTCAGCTTAGCATGTAGGTTTATGGTTTTTGTTTTTGTTTTGTGTGTGTGTGTGTTTTTAAATTTATGTTTAAGTAATCCTTCAATCACAAACTATAGAAATGATTCCTGAAAGTACTGTAGGCCGGTCCTTTAAGACTTCCAAAAGGAGGACCTATAACTAGCGGGAAGATTTTTTTCTAAAACATAAATATAAATATTAATTTTTGGTTCAACCTAGAATTTTGATTTCCTTCCAAATATTCATTTTATTTGTAATTAGCTATTAAATTAGTATGTGCATTAAAATCATTATCTGATTTTTTAAAAAATTTATGAAATGGTTTAGATTATATACATGAGTGAGTATATATTTAAGAATTTTATTTATTACTTTTTTCTAGAAAGGGTGCTTTACTGAAGAATTTCAAATGTTGAATGAAAACACAGTAAGAGCTTTACTGAAACTTCCAAAGTTTTTGCCCAAACTTAATTAACATTTCATAACTTTACTCTGATACTGTTTGTAGCCTCTATTGTTTTTATTCTTTTGGTATCCTGCTAGACACTGTTTGAATTAATGGAAATATGTTAAATAGAAAGTACAATATTTATTCATAAAAACTTTATCTCCACCTTTTTTTTAAAAAAACTATCCGACTGCTAAATGGTGAATGAGAATCATTGGGGAAGAGAGCAAGGTGCCTTCACTGCTCCTTTGACTGCACAGCCTCAGGATCCTCCCTTGCAGAGGAAACTGTACTTTTCTCCTTGAGGAGTTTCTGAAGAGTTGTTTACAGTTCTGACTTGAATTTCTTTTTAAGTACTTAAAATTGTTATCTTGATTAATTGCACTTCTATTCAGAGAGGCTCCTGCTGCCCATAGCAAAAACAGGGACAAGGACATAAAAAATAGAATGATGACTGGTTTGGCTCAGTGGATGGAGTGTCTGCCTGAGGACTGAAGGGTCCTGGGTTCAATTCTGGTCAAGGGCATGTAACTCGGTTGCAGGCTCGATCCCCGGCTCTGGTTGGGGCGCGTGCGGGAGGCAACCAATCAATGTGTCTCTCTCACATTGATGTTTCTCTCTCTCTCACTCCCCCTCCCTTCCACTTTCTCTAAAAAAAAAAAAAAATCAATGGAAACATATCATGGGGTGAAGATTAACCAAAAAACAAACAAACAAAAAACCAGAATTATGGACATTTGAGGTTATAACCTCTGACACCCTCCTTTATTTCACATATTAGCGAGCTGAGTTAAGTGTCTGAATCAAAATATTATCTGAAAATGGAAGTGGAGGTGAGAGAAGTGAGTAGATACTTTAAAATATATATACATGTATATGAATATATACATACATATATATGTATCTCGGCATAATCCTATTAACAATTATAAATTGATATTCTCCATATTTTAGTCATATAACATTCCTAACTTTAACCCAAAAGTTTTTAAAATTTCAGTGATTTCATAGATTCTTAAATAAGATTTCCTTGTGTAAATGTGGGGTTTTTTATTAGCTTGTTTTTGTTTTGTTTGTAAATCAGGAGATTCATGCTTTGGTTTTCTAACATAAATTTGTGAAGTAAAAATATCACTTGTTATCACTTCTTTATTAAAATATTTTTCTGATCAAACAATAAAGTAAGTTTGCCACATGTTTAGTTTGTCTGCAGGATGGAGGTGGACTTTATGTTCTCCTATGGAAACTTTGGTTATGGATTTTCACATCAGGTTAGTTCCCCTTTTGGCAGATATTTAGTGCTCAGTAGATATTAGTTCTTTCTTCCTCTTTTAATTTCTTTTCTCCTTATATGTATTGTTTAAGGCCTATTTTATAGTCCTGGAGAATAGTAGTATTAGGGTGAACTGTAACTGTCGTTAAACAGTGTTAAAATATACTTACCATTTTTTTCAGTTAAAACCTCTTCAGAAAATTGTTGAGCCACCTATGTTTATGAATGTCCCACCACCTCCGGAAAGAACAGACCCTGTGACGTAAGTGTTTAAGTTTACTAACACTGTCTGATCATGTGGCTTTTCAAACATTGAATCTGATCGGTGAGCATTTTGGTTGTGTTAGGAAATGGCCAGAATGGGTTAGACTCCAAGGTAAAGAGAGCAGTGAATTGTTTTGCTTACAAAGGAGGAAGAAAATTTCAGGACTGGTTATAGTCCTGAAGAGAGCTGGTGAGGAGGTCTGGAGATAAGAAAAATAAAGGAGGTGGGTGACAGCTTCATAGCTGAAGGAGGGAAGGAGGGGGGTGGCCTGATGAGGGGTGGCCAGTGGGATATTTCTTTTGGAGAAAGAAGTGAGGGACTTTTAAGATCAAGATGTCTAATAGTTTTTAGTTTTCTGCTCTGCAGTATAGTAATGTATACCTGACTTCCACACACTCCAGTGTTACTTCCAAATCCAGCCAAAAGTTTGTCTCTGGTCAACAAATGCCATTAGCATTTTACCAGGATAACTGTGCATTAGGGAAAGGAAATAATCCAAGTTTTCAGAGTTACTGGACATTGGCTTTGAGCCGACACTAATTTCAGAAGGTCCAACACATTGCTGATGTTGACCAGTCAGAGCAGGGGCTTATGAAGGTCAGGTAATCAATGGAGTTTTAACTCTGATCCATCCCACAGCGGGCCTAGTGGGTCCCCAAACCCAGCCACGAATTATTTCCCTCATTCCAGAATACATAGTTGAAAGAAATATACTCAGCAGTTGATGAATTCATACGTTGGTTCCCTGATCTGTGGAATGAGGGATATTATGGTAGGAAGGGTCAAATAGAAACCACTAGAGCAGCCGTGGGCAAACTACGGCCCGCTTGAAATGAATAAAACTAAAAAAAAAAAAGACTGTACCCTTTCATGTAATGATGCTTACTTTGAATTTATATTAGTTCACACAAACACTCCATCCATGCTTTTGTTCCGGCCTTCCAGTCCAGTTTAAGAACCCATTGTGGCCCTCGAGTCAAAAAGTTTGCCCACCCCTGCACTAGAGTGACCTCAACCTAGGAAAATAGTAAACCAAAAGCAACACCACATTCCTCAAGGGATTAGAGATTAGTGCCATCATCAAGGACTTGAAAGATCCAGGAGGTGATTCCCATCACATCCCCAGTCAACTCGCTTATTTACCTGTGCAGAAAGCAGGTGGATCTTAAAGACTGAAAGTAGATTGCTGTAAGCTTAACCAGGTGGTGACTCTGCAGCTGCTGTTCCAGATGTGGTTTCTTTGCTTGAGCAAATTAACACATTCCCTGGTACCTGGTATGCAACTATTGACTTGGCAAATGCTTTTTTCTCCAGGCTTGTTAATATAGACCCGTGGTTGGCAAACTGTGGCTCACGAGCCACATGAGGCTCTTTGGCCCCTTGAGTGTGGCTCTTCCTAAGCCTTAGGAGTACCCTAATTAAGTTAATAACAATGTACCTACCTATATAGTTTAAGTTTAAAAATTTTGGCTCTCAAAAAAAATTTCAGTCGTTGTACTGTTGATATTTGGCTCTGTTGACTGATGAGTTTGCCGACCACTGATATAGACCATCAAGCAGATTGCTATCAGCTGGCATGGCCAGCAACACACCTTCACTGTTCTACCTGAGGGGTGTATCAGTTCTCCAGTCCTATATGTCCCAGTTTATTTCACAGGACTCTCCACCTTTCCCTTAAACAACTTATCACCCTGGTCCAGCACAGTGATGACATTGTGCTGATTAGATCAAGTGAGCAAGAACTATACTTTTTTTATTTTTTAGTTCCAAGTGTACAGAACAGTGGATAGACAATTATATAATTAACCAAGTGATCCCCCTGATCCACCTCCTGGCACCATACATAGCTCTAGACTTATTGGTAAGACATTTGCATGTCAGGGTGGGAAATAAATCTGACAAAATTCAGGTGCCTTCTACCACAGTGAAATTTTAGGAATCAGTGATATGGGGCTTGTCAAAACTTCTCTAAGTTGAAGGGTAAGTTGTGTCTGGCCCCTCCTAAACAAAAAAAGAGGCACAACATCTAATGAGCCTCTGGATTTTTGAGGCAACACATTTCTCATTTGGGTGTGCTACTCTGGCCCATTTACCAAGTGATCTGAAAATACAGTGTGTCCCCCCACAATGTATACATACTTAACAGCTGATAGCCCACTTGATGGTTCTTTCTTTTCAAATTTAACCCATTGGAATGCATAATTATTCAAAGTGTGTGTACAAATTTTTTTGGGGGGGACAACCTTATATATCGCAAGTATCTTTATTTTCTTCCCTCTCTTGTCTTCTTATCATTTAACATAAGATATATTGTCTTTACATCATAATATTTAAATATTGTTAACCTTGCATTATAGAATTTAAGTTTCAGGATAGCGAGGAGAAGGGTAAAGGACTTTGCACCTCCTCTTCTGAGGAAGAGGCTAGTGAGTTTTTGGTTGTGTGTAGAATAGTTGTAGCAGATTAGGAGGAATTATGATCTTGTTATTGTTTTCAGTTGGTGATTAAATATGTTTTAAGGAAATGTTTATGGGTGCCAAGTTGACAAAAGGTGGATGTGGTAGTAAATTTTATGTATCAACTTGACTGGGCCATGAGATAGAGATTAGGAGTGAGGTCCGGGCTCAAACACTTTCTATTTCTCTTTAGAACTTTAGGTCCTTCCTTCCCACTCTGCTGCTCATGATCTTAAGTAGTAGGAGTATTCATAGAGCACTTCACTGAGGATTTCTGACTTTGTCTTCTTTTCTAGCTTGTCCTTTGATGGCTTAAGGTAGACAGGGTGAGCTTACAGTGTAAAAGAGAAGGATTCTAAAGTGATAGCTACCAGCGGTTTTAGATGTGTACTTTTGTATAATTTCAATATTTAACTTTATTGCCATTTTGCAGAAATACTATTATACCACAGTCAATAGAATATCCAGCATTCTTATCCCCAGACCTGAAAGTTACTGTTGGGATGCCACCTCCGGAAGCCCAACCCAACCAGCCCCCTGCAGTGCGACTTGAAAAACTTCAGCAACAACCTCGGGAAAGGTAAAAAACAAAATAAAAAATATTTAAAATATTATGTGCGTGTTACTTGTATATTAATATTTTCCTTTGAGGCATAGGCTTGCTGTTAATCTGAATCTTCATCATGGTTATATTTCATGGGTTCAGAGGTTATACCTGAGTTTTGCTTACCATATTTAGGTGTTTTTAAAAGTCAGTGCTATGGCAAGAAAAGAAATAAGAACTCATAAGGTAGTGTCAAAATAAAGAGGACGCCCTAATTGGTTTGGCTCAGTGGATAGAGCGTCGGCCTGCAGACTGAAGGGTCCCAGGTTTGATTCTTGTCAAGGGCATGTACCTTGGTTACGGGCACATCCCCCCTGTGCAGTGTGCAGGAGACAGCTGATCAATGTTTCTAACTCTCTATCCCTCTCCCTTCCTCTCTGTAAAAAATCCATAAAATAAATTTTAAAAAAAGAAAATAAAGAGATAAACGGAGGCTAGGTAAAAATTGTCGAAAAGATTAGTTTATTCAGGAATAACAGAGGACGTGCAAATTGTAGCAAGCTATAAGTAAGTCATTTGAGGGTTTGGGGTAGACTGTATTCACGGACAGGGAATGTAGAGTTTGGAAAAAGAAAAACAAATGGAGACGAGCCTTGAAAATTCCCTGAGCGGAGAAAAACAGCCAGCCAGTCGTACAAACGGCTCAATTTAACTATTTTGCAAGACCAACTTGATTTGGGTCATTTCTTGTTCATGATCTGGGAACCATAAAACTTCCCAGGTTGATATGAGTGAGGCAACCCTGGATTAATTTCCTATCATTTAAGAAAATTCCAATATTTTCAGTTTTCTGTAAATTAAGGATTTATAGGAAATCAGCTTTTCAGTCCTTAAATTTTGTTTCTGAGTTCACATGGGTGAGATTTTCCATTTTGTATCCTTTGGTTCCATTTAGATTGAAATTCTTTCACAGGAGGAAATATAATATTTGCTCTGCCTTCTGACTCAACAATGGAATCTTTAGGCCTCTCATTCTCTGCTCTGTAGTTCAGTCTAGGTATTTTATTCTGACCTGTTTACAGTTCACTGGTTCATTCTTCTTTGTACCTAATCAGCTGTTAAACCAATTGCATTCTTAATTTCAGTTTTCTTCTTCTTGGTTGTGGAATTTCCCTTTATTATATAGTTTCCATTTCTCTACCAAAGTTCTCAGTTGTAGCTCTTAATTTTTTTGAATATATTAATAATTTCTCCATTATCTGGATCTCCTCCTGTAAGTTTGTTTTCTATTGATGATTTTTTTCTTATAGTTTTCTGTCAAATATTATATTATCATATACCAAGTTGTTTTTATCAAGTGCCAAACATTGTACTTGAAAATTTATCAACTAATTTGAGACTCTTGGGTGTATATACTTTCAAAGAAGATATGCCTTTGCATCTGGCAGCTATTATGAATAATGCTGCTATGAATATTCATGTGCAGGTTTTTATGTAAGCATATGATTTTAATTTGGTGAATACACCATATGTACCTGAGAAGAATGTATATTCTACTGCTGTTGGATGGAATGTTTTGTAACTGTTAAGCCAGTCCGATATAATGTATAGTTTAGGTCCAGTGTTTCCTTAAACAATATATTATTGGTTTGCCTCTTTTAGAACTTTTAAAAATGGATCATACTATATGTATTCTTTTGTGAATCTACCATATATATTTTTCTTGCTTTTTAAATCTATAACTCTGTCTTTTCTTTCTTTAGGCTGGAAAAAATGAAAAAAGAATATAGAGATCTGCCTACATGGAGAGAAAAAGCTTCGTATTTAGAAGGAATTCTTAACCCCAAATTGGGACCTAATAAACTTGAGGTAATTAACGTAATATGTTCTCCCATATAGAACTTTTAATAATTTTTATTTTATTTATTTTATTTATTTTTGTTTGTTTGTTTGTTTGTTTTTTAATTAAATCTTTATTGTTCAGATTATTACATTTGTTCCTCTTTTTCCCCCCCCATAACTCCCCTCCTCCCAGTTCCCGCCCCACCCTCTGCCCTCACTCCCCACCCACTGTCCTCATCCATAGGTGCACGATTTTTGTCCAGTCTCTTCCCGCATCTCCCAGACCCCTTCCCCCCCCAAGAATAGTCAGTCCATTCCCTTTCTATGTCCCTGATTCTATTATAATCACCAGTTCATTCTGTTCATCAGATTATTTATTCACTTAATTCTTAGATTCACTTGTTGATAGATGCATATTTGTTGTTCATAATTTGTATCTTTACCTTTTTCTTCCTCTTCCTCTTCTTAAAGGATACCTTTCAGCATTTCATATAATACTGGTTTGGTGGTGATGAACTCCTTTAGCTTTTCCTTATCTGTGAAGCTCTTTATCTGACCTTCAATTCTGAATGATAGCTTTGCTGGATAAAGTAATCTTGGTTGTAGGTTCTTGGTATTCATCACTTTGAATATTTCTTGCCACTCCCTTCTGGCCTGCAAAGTTTCTGTTGAGAAATTAGCTGACAGTCGTATGGGTATTCCCTTGTAGGTAACTGAGTTTCTTTCTCTTGCTGTTTTTAAGAGTCTCTCTTTATCTTTTGCTCTTGGCATTTTAATTATGATGTGTCTTAGTGTGGTCCTCTTTGGATTCCTTTTGTTTGGGGTTCTCCGCGCTTCTTGGACCTGTAAGTCTATTTCTTTCACCAGGTGGGGGAAGTTTTCTGTCATTATTTCTTCAAATAGGTTTTCAATATCTTGCTCTCTCTCATCTTCTGGCACCCTATAATTCTGATGTTGGTACGCTTGAAGCTGTCCCAGAGGCTCCTTACACTATCCTCGCATTTTTGGATTCTTTTTTCATTTTGCTTTTCCGGTTGGGTGTTCTTTGCTTCCTCGCATTTCAAATCATTGACTTGATTCTTGCGCTCCTCTGGTCTGCTGTCGGGAGTCTGTATAATATTCTTTATTTCAGTCAGTGTATGCTTAATTTCTAGTTGGTTCCCCAATATAACATCGAGGGTCTCATTAGTTTTCTTGTAGATCTCATTAAGTTTATCGGCGGCTTCTAAACAGTTCTTGAGAGATCTTAAAAGTGTGGTTCTGAACTCTATATCTTCCATTGACAATTTTGTCCTGTTTCTTTGTCTCCGCATTTTGTTATGCTTCCTTGGTGCACCCCGTCGTGGTCTTTGTTCGCAGTCTTATAGTTAAACCTTGTTGTAGCTAATACCAGGGAGGGTTTGACCTCCAGGCCAAGTGGCTATGAGAATCAGCTGTGTCAGCAGTGAGAGAACTTCTGTCCTCTAGGGAGGTGCTAATCTAGCCTTTGCCTGAGGCTATCCGGCAAATGCCTCTGTGCAGGGCTTGGGTGGGGCTGGTCGCACAGGATCAACAGGGTGGGCCGGAGAGAGCAGTTATGGCGGCTCTCAGTCCTGTCCCCAGGGGCTCTGCCTCTCTGAGTCCCAGCACACGCTGCAAAGCTTGGAGAGAAAGCTGCACTCGCTCTGACCAAAGCCAGACAGTCCCGCTTCTCCCGTTTGAGTCTGGGTCCCTAAAGACTCGCCCGGTTCTGGAGCTCAGAGTCTGCGACTCCCTCCTGATTGAAAACGCCAACCGCGCCCTCCACCGCCAGCCCGCTCCGCGCACTCCGCACCTCAGAATTTGACTTCAGCACTGCGCCTCCTCTGAGTGTCCGTATGCGTTTCTCTTTCCTCCTAGTTGTAGGACTTCCACTCAGCCAGCGTTCCTGTGGTTCTGGGTGATGTCCCTTCCGTCTTTTAGTTTCACTTTTGAAGTAGTTGTTCAAGGCAGCAAACTCTGGCATTAACCTATGCCGCCATCTTGGTTCTCTCAGAACTTTTAATAATTTTTATTTTAAAAGATTATGATAATTAAAAGTGATGATCAAGAATTATTTATGTTCTTGATATAAAAAATGTTATTTATGGTTCATGCACTCTACTACTTTGATAATGTGACATTCAATAAATATTGATTGATAATTTATAAGGTTTAGTATTTTAACAGCTTGTTGAGATATAATTTGTATAGTATATAATTCACCCATTTAAAGTGTACAATTCGCCCTAGCCAGTTTGGCTTAGTGGATAGAGTATCAGCCTGTGGACCGAAGGGTCCCGGGTTCCTTTCTGGTCAAGGGCACATGTCTGGGTTGTGGGCCCGATCCCCAGTAGGGGGCATGCAGGAGGCAGCCAATCAATGATTCTCTCTCATCATTGATGTTTCTATCTCTCTCTCCCTCTCCCTTCCTCTCTGAAATCAATAAAAATAAAACAACATTTTAAAACAAAAAAAGAATGTTACCTTCTCTCAAAGCATCAATACAAGATTACTTAAAAATATAATAGTGTACAATTCAGTGACCCTTAGTATATTCATGGAGTTGTGTGTCCATTGTTACAATCAATTTTAGAACATTTTCATTACCCCCCCCAAAAAACCCCACACCTCTACATCCTTCAAGTTCCCATGTTCCTTAGCCTTACGTTCAGTCTCTGTGGTTTGCATGTTTCAGATATTTTTATAAATGAAATCATACATGGTCCTGTATGACTTGCTTTTTTAACTTAGCATAGTATTTTCAAGGTTCATCTTTGTTGTAGCATGTATCAATACTTTATTTCTTATATTGCCAAATAATATTCCATTGTATAGATATACAGCATTTTATTTATCTGTTCTTCAGCTGATAGGCATTAGGTTGTTTCCACTTGGTAGCTATTATGAATAATGCTCGTATGAACATTTGTGTACAGGTTTTTATGTGAGCATATGTTTTTAATTTGGTGGTGGTGATGGGGGATATACATGGAGTGGAATTGCTGGATCACATAGTAATTCCCTGTTTAACTTTTTTAGGAATTACCAAACTATTTTCCACAGCAGCTGCACAATTTTACCTTCAACTAGCAATGCATGAGAGTTCAACATCTTCTCCAACATTTACTTTCCCTTTTATTTTTTATTTTTTTTTAAATATATTTTATTGATTTTTTACAGAGAGGAAGGGAGAGAGATAGAGAGTTAGAAACATCGATGAGAGAGAAACATCGATCAGCTGCCTCCTGCACATCTCCCACTGGGGATATGCCCGCAACCCAGGCACATGCCCTTGACCGGAATCGAACCCGGGACCCTTCAGTCCGCAGGCCGACGCTCTATCCACTGAGCCAAACCGGTTTCGGCTACTTTCCCTTTTAAAAAATATAGCTGTTGTAGTGATTTTGAAGTGGTATCTCATTGTAGTTTTGATTTGCATTTCTCTAATGACCAATGATGTAGCTTCTTTTCATGTGCTTACTGGTCATTTGTATGTCTTCTTGGATAAATGTTTATTCAAATCCATTGCTAATTTTAAAAACTGTGTTATTTGTATTTTTATTGATGAGTTGTAAGAGTTCTTTACAAATTTAGACCCTTATCAGATATGTAAGTAAGGTTTAATGTTTAGAAATGTAGTCTAACCTCTATTTTTATCTGGCAATGAGGATTCACAGGGATTTCAGTAGATAGATAAACCAATGAAATGAAATGGTAGTTATAACATATTAGCATATTCATGATTTTTAATACCTCTGCTATCATTGGGCAGAGTTCCGCTGCTATGGAATAAATTGATTAGCATTACCAAAGTGAATGGATATTTTAGGAAAGTTTTGGGGGTTCTTCATTAAAGGGACTATGGACTTTGGGTTCTTATTAAAAAATCAGTATTTTATAAATGTGATTACTCTACCTTATAATTCTTCTTGGAATTTTGTAAAGATTCACATCACCTATCAACTCATAGGCCTTAATGTATTTTAATAAAAAGGTCATCTGTTTCCTCTCACAGTCCTTGAAGTTACATTATGTCATTTATCTTATAATCTTTTTCTCTCATACAATCATTATTACTAAATACCCTATCAATTCCTGGGTATCCTCTCCCTGGACCTTCAAGTCCTAGCCAGATCTCCCTCTCTTTAAAATAGTGCTGTTTGGTTTGCTTTTCTCACAGACCCATATCCTTCTTGTCTTCTGTACATTAAAAATATGTATTAAAAGTTATGAAGGCAGAGAAAAACGTTTAGCTCTTTAAACTGTCTAATATATTTTTCCCTTCCTTCCTCCCTCCCTTCCTTCCCTTCCCCTTCCCTTCCCTTCCCCTTCCCTTCCCCTTCCCCTTCCCCTTCCCCTTCCCCTTCCCCTTCCCCTTCCCCTTCCCCTTCCCCTTCCCCTTCCCCTTCCCCTTCCCCTTCCCCTTCCCCTTCCCCTTCCCCTTCCTTCTTCCCTTCTTTTCTTTCTTTATCTTTTTTTCCTTCTAGGAAAGTAATACCTATGAGGTACCTGAGAGCCAATTTGAAAAGAAGCCTGAAGATACTGTAACATCAGGTTAAGAAACTAGTTTACTTTTTGTGTTTATTATTAAGATAATTAAAAACAGGGTAGCTATATCACAGATATAAAATTAGTAATTTGCTTTAAGTGGATTTCATATTTTGATAGGGAATAAATATGCCTCTCATTATAGCTTAAGTACATAGTATTTCTTTTGTAACACTCCGAAGAAAAGACTTAGACTTAATTCAGTTATTTTAATTTTTAATGTTCCTTTCCTACTTTAAGGACAAGAAAAAAGTTAAATTTTAACTATGACCTATGAAAAGGAATTTTAAACATTGTTAACTGTAGAGCTATTGTCTCTCTTATGTAGAGGTGTGTGTGTGTGTGGTGTGTGAAAGAGAAAGGGGGGAATAAATTAATTAGCATTAAATTTGCAAACATACTACAAGTATCAGTAAGATATTTAATTAATGGAAAAAACTGTCATGCAATCTTTTTGAAAAAAATCTCTGTAAAAAGTTTTATTTAGAAAGTTAAAATGGATGCATAATACCATATCTTAAAAATCTTAAATTCTGAAGGTATGGATTAAGTACATCGTTATAAGACTTTGGTCACAGGTGACTTTTCTACTTCTCTACCTCTCCTTCCCTGGCTGCATCAGGCATCTCTGTTCCTTTCCTAACCTCTGAGGTCAACCGCCTGGCAGAGCTGCTGCATCTTTTGCTCACTCTTCGCCTGAAACATTCACATTTTAGGTGCAGAGGAATCACATTTCTCTCGGCAGTGTCACTGCTTAAGAAGGATGCTTGCCTCTTTCACTCACTGGTGGTGGCCATCTTTTCCTTTTTTAATTAATTTTTTCCACTTATCCAAAGAGCTTATTTCAAGTCCCATTGGATCATCTAGTGACTTCTTTCCTTTTGGTATAACTATGGTTTCCTATAGTTATAGCGAATATTTATTTATTTCCTCACCCAAGGGTATTCATTGTTTTTTAGAGAGAGTGGAAGAGGGGGAAAGACAGAGAGAAATATCAATGTGAGAGAAACACATTAATTGGTTGCCTCCTGCATGAGCCCCGACCAGGGCCCCACCAGGAAGGAGCCTGCAATGGAGGTACGTGCCCTTGATCAGAATCGAACCCATGACCTGTTGGTCCATAGGCCAACACTACCCACTGAGCTAAGCTAGCGAGGGCATAGCTAACGTTTATTGATCGCAGTGTTGTAGGCACTTTACTTGGGTTCTATAAATCAATCCTCACAGCAGTCAATTGAGGGCAACTATTACAGTAGGTCCTCGGGTTACGACGGAGATCCATTCCTACGGCGCAACATAAGGCGATTTTCGCAGTAAGTCGGAACCCACCTACATAAGCACCTAAGTCACACCCAGGGAACACATACACAGCAGCAATGAAGTGAAACTAAAAAAAATTTAAAAGAAAGATAATTCCTGACCTTTACTTGTGGTAAATAAATGATAAAAAACACAAAGCACATATTACATACGTCAAAATGACGAAACTTTTTTCTTAATAAATAAATGGGAGATGGCGAAGTAACCACGAAACAATGTACAGAGAGTACCCGAGGACTCTCTGTATTAATGACATTTTTACAGATGAAAAACTGAGGATCAAACCAATCAGTGGTCACATAGCCGATAAATGGTGAGGATTGAGTTTGAGCATTTAACCTTATGGTTGCTCACATCTTACATATATTGGTGTCATATCTACAAGATATCATTAGCTTATTTTATATGTGAGAAAGGCAAGGCTCAGAAAAATGAGCTGAGCACAATCATGCAGCTAATAATGACCATATAAATTTTTTTTGCTAGACTTCATTCCTTTGTGTCTCAATTCTTTATTCCCTCTCTCTTCCTTTCAGGTTTTCCTTTTCTCTTTGCTAAAATGTATCCTTCGTATTTCTAGAAAAAGTTCACAAGTGCTTTATTCAGCCTCTCTTGAATGGTCTTTTTTCACTCTTTTTCCAATCCCAACCTTAACACCGACCATTTGGGATTTATTTTATTTCCTTTTGACTTTTAGCAAAATACACTGAATACTTGTTTTTATGTCTTAATTGGTGAATCTGAAATCTCATCACTTTACATATTTTCATTTTACCTTCACACTTGTACATTCTCCCTGATCTTCCAAGAGATTCATCAGTCTGTTTTTATTAAATAGTGTTTGTTTGAATAGCTACCTTGATTTACTTGATTTAAATTGTTCTTCATTCTTGGTGAAAAAAATATTATAATAATAATTTATTAGTTTACATAAAAATATGTTTATTTTCTATATAATAAAATATTCTGTTAATTTAACAGATATCTCTCATATAAATAAGGAAGTTGAAACTATTCCAACTGAGGTAAGGGAACTTGGAAGACAACTTCTAATAGTCATTTTTTTTTAAAGGGATGAAATATTCATAAATGAAGAAATATTTACAGATGGAAATAAAAGCACTCAAAAAGTTATTCAGTTTATCCTGTTATTTTTGTTATGGCAATATCGTTACAGTTACATGACTTACTTAAGTAAAATTATACTCTTAAAAGAGAAGTTTTAGCATAAAATAGTAACATTTAAAAATACCTATGAAGATAGGGGACAAAAAGAAGGGGGGCACATAAAAGAAAAAGCATCAAGTTCTGCACAATGACCTTAGAAATGGATGCCGCAGACCTAACCACATTCTTTACTTTTTCTCTATGTAATAATAATCTATATATTATAGTAGAAATAGAGTTCACATGGTATTATTTGCTTTTTATCTAATTTTACAGAAGCACACTCCATAAAGTAGTGAATTCCTTTGTAAACCAATAAGAAATAAAAGATTCTTCCCATTACTTGACAAATGGGATTTGATGATTTTCACCTTTGGGTCAAATATCAGTTGAAGAGAGTTAATATGTACTATTTCCCTCAGTCCAGGGAGAGAGAGAGGGGCGGGGGGAAAGATAGAGAATTTTTCATACATCTCAGTTTATTTAGTTTAATAGTCCTTTATTATAAGATACCATTCCTTGTACTATTTTGCTATTAAAAATGCCCTTTATTTTTATGATATGTTGGTGATAGTATAACAGTAAAATGTTATACTATCTTCTTTTTTGAGATGTTGCTGATTTATAACATCTGAATATATGAGAACCACTGATTTATAAAGTAGTATGATCATTGTTATGGAGACTAGTCCATGTTTTCAGGCAAGTAGAGAATTGCTCAATTCTTTTATAAGGACTGTAATAATTTACAAATATTAATGGTAACTTGTTATGATAATGGATAAGGGTACAAATGATTTTAAGTCCAGTTTTATTAGTTTCAAATATTTCTAGTCAGGAATGATTAATTGGTAGCTTGTTCTATGGATATATTTTTTAGTTACTGGGTAATGATGATAAGAAAGGCCTGACTCTACCAACTCTGAACCAGCAGGATGGAGATAACTCAAAGGCGTTTGGTCCTAAAAGGGATGAACCAGCAAAACAAGGAGCTGCTCAATTGTTCACTATTCCTAACCTGACAATAACCGAAGGGAACAAAATGATACCTTTAGAGGAACACCAATATGAACCTGTAACAGACAGAAAACTGCATACTAAACCCTTGCAACCAGAAGGAAAATTATTGGATAAATATCCAAGCATTTTAAAACGAGAATCATCTACATCACAGGTAATGTTGAAAAATATTGCTAATAGTAAATCCAAGTAAAATAAAGGGGGAATTTAAATTCATCTCCAACAGAAATTGGGTGGGAAAGTAGCAATCTAAGCTTAGCTAGAAGGAAGAGGGTATTTGCCCTCATCTTAGAAGTATAAGACTGGGAAAAACAAAATCAATTCATTTAAAATAACAAATTAAATACAAATAAATTGAAAATGTCTCCAAGCAGAAGTGTGTCTAAGTATAGTAAACATTCCTACCCTATTTATACTCATCAAGGAAAGAGGGAAAAAAGCGTATAACAGTTTTATTAAAAATTTACACTGAAATAACTTTCCAGGCTTCTAAATATCCTTTAAATTTACATTTTGTTATTGTTGTTATACTTTAAGCTGAATTTTACAACAACCCATGGGACTAACTTCTGTTACTGGTATCTCTGATCACTTTTCTTTTCCAAGATCCTTAGGCTCATACTCTACTGCACCAGGGTTAGGCTTGAGATACAGAATTTCAACATCTAAATCAGATCAGCATCTAAGTCAGCCTCAAGAAAGAGGCTTCCTGAGTATGGCTTCTCTGTGAACTGAAGATACCAGTTATCTGTCCCCTGCATACATGAGTGAGTCAGGGTCAGGAAACTGCCATATTCTGAAGGTGGAGGAAGGGGAAAGTGAAGGCGGTGAGTGGGCCATACCAACTCAAATTCCTGGCTCTGTCCTTGGGACTTGGCTTTACCTTCTGAATGATCCTTTTTCCCCCTAAAAATGAGCTTATATTTGTGACTGAGTTGTTTTGTAGCTCATGTCTTGTCTGTAGAAAGCTGTAAGTTCAGACCCTCTTTTCACTTTAAATTGTCTCTGTTCCTTTCAGTCCAAGATGCTATGGTTAGCTTAAAGATCTTGTGAGCTTCCTATGTGTCAACTTATGACCCCAGCCAAATGTTACATCTCTAAATATCTTCAAGGCAGGCTATTTTCCTTTGGCTCATAGTCAAGGTTCTTTATAGCACCATATCCTTAAAAATCTTAGAAGCTCTCCTGTCTATGCACCCGAAGATACTTAGAATATTTTTGGTCTGAGTTGGTCTTTGATACCATCTTAAATCTTTTTTTGAGGTCTTAACAACAGTTCTTACAGCCACATCCTGTGATCTAGACCTTGAAACTATGTTTTACTCAAAATGCCTTTGGGCCCTGAGTAATGAAGTCATGAGGTGAGGATTTTTGGGCATTGACTCAATGGCTTAACAGTGCCATAAAAAAACCAGGAACCTCTTTTGTTTTCTTACTCTTCTTCTTCCTCCTTCTCTCCCTCCACTTCTTCTTCCTCCTCTTCCTTCTCTTCTTCTTTCTCCTCTTCTTCTTCCTCTTCTCCTCTTCTTCCCCTTCCTCCTCCCCCTCTTCCTCCCCCTCCCCCTTCCCTCCTCCTCCCCCTCTTCCTCCCCTTCCTCCCTTCTTCCTCTCCCCTCCTCCTCCTCCTCTTTTTATGCTCATGCTTGACACTTCATGATCATAAGATGTTGCTTTAGCCCTGGGCATCATAAATGGATCAAGGCAGGTGAAAGAATGTGGGGTGGAACAATCAAGTATTTCTTTTCCAACGGCTCCCTTTTATTTTTACAAAGAAACAGAAGTTTGGCGTATTGGGATGATGCTCTAACCAGCTGAGCTACCTGGCCAGGGTTGGGGGACTGGATGAAAGAAGATAAAGAGATTGAGCAAAAAACAATTTATGTATATGTGTAAAACATACACACAGACAATAGTTGGTGATAGCCAGAGAGAAGGGGTGGGAGTAGATGGGCAAAGGGGAAATAAATAGGGACAGAAAGAGACTTTGCTTAAGGTGATGGGTGCACAATACAGTGTGTAGATTATGTTTTTCGAGTTGTACGCTTGAAACCTGTACCCCAATAAATTAAATAAATTTAAAAAACAGAAGTTTAACCAGTAATCTCCCTGTAGATTTTGTGTCTCCTTGAGTAGAATTGGATCACATGACTATCTCTAGCTTCAAAGAAGAATTTTGTACTATAAACATTGCTGTTACAAGCAAAATTCAGGTTCTGTCAGAAACAAGATAGTATGGGGAGTGGTTATTGTGCAATCAGTTAGCAGTAGTGCCACAATTATTCTCCTCAACTGGGATGCTTTCCCCCTAGATCTTCTCAGGGTTCCTTTATTCACATCAAGTCCCTATTCAGCTGTTCCCTCCTTAGAGGGGGCTTCTCTGACCAATAATCACCCAGTCACCCCATCCCTATTGCTTTTTCTTCAAGTCTCATTACCTGGTGTCATATTACTTGTTTTATTGTCTGTCATTTCCACTCGATTTTAATTCTAGATGGTAGTGATATACTAGTATTCTTACCACAGTGTCTTACCATTTAGAATAGTGATAAGTCCATGATAGGCACTCAACAAATATTTTTTGAATTAGTTCATTAGTTACAAATACTGCAGGGTATTGCATTTTTTAGAATCTCTGAATATATTATAACTCTGGACCTCTTCGTATGGATTAATCAAAATCACCTGGTCATAGGAATTGCAAATTATTTTAATACTCTTCAGGAGAATAATCTACCTAGCTCTAGCATAGAAAATACCAGGCATCAGGCAGCTAGATTAATTCCACATCCCATAAAGAGTAGTGATAGGACTCCCATTATGTTTGAGTCTCTTGAATTTAAAGATTCTAGGATTAAAGGCGGGAAGTGATATATGCAATATCACTAATATCTGCTCACCCATTAAATTTCATTTCCTTAACGAAGCTGTGAATTCTATTTATGAAATTTTAATCCTTGAGTAATGCCTGATGGACAGATGGGAGATATGCCATGATCTCCCAAACTCTGTCTTTGATTATTCTGCACTTTGAATCAACGCAAGCCATGTGTGTGAAATGGACCTTACAATTATTTTATCCTCTATCTTTTTTAATTCAGTTTTTTTCACTTTGAAGTTTTTCTAATCTATATGCTTTCTCTTCATAGATACAATGAATTTTTAAACTAATTGAGACTATAAAAGATAAAAATAGTTCCCATGATTTTTGGAGTAAAGGGAACTTTTCCAATTGGTCCTAATAGACCCTCTTTTGAAATAGATCATTTTAAAATTTCTAACCATTTTTATCTTTGCCCATACCCTATGAGCTGCCTCACTAGATTCTCTTTCTAGTTGACTTCCAGTTATGTCCAGCACATGGCAGGCATGGCAGGACATTGGAAGGGAGGAGGGAAGAGAAAGGTTGGGGTTTTCTGTCCCACTGTCTTCCTATTGGTGCTGATTCTTACAATGAATTTTCCTTCACATGCACAGCTACTACTGGGGGGCCCCACCTCCGTGCCTCCAGCTAACACTGGGCTCTGGTTGGAGTGGTAACATCGCACTGTTGCTATCTAAATCCCTTATTGGTTTCTTATCTGTACACACACCTTTCATTTATTTTAAAGTTTCTTTAGTTGAACCATTTTAGAGGAACTCTTAATTCCTGCCCTAACTCTAACTAGTAATCTTCTCAGTTTTTTAAATGCATACAGAGTTTTCTCTATTTTCTCTGCTCATTTCATAGGAGCTTTGTAAAAACTCGTTATTATCTTGACTGGAATGTTCATAATGATTTTTTTAAAGTACAGAGTTGAAAATGATGTGTGCTTATGATTCTTCAAGCAGTCCCCCCGCCAAAAGAAATACAAAAAAATAAGAGCCTATAAAGCCCCCACCCAGAAATTATCAGTGCCAATAGTTAATATGTGATGAACCTCATTACATAAATTTTTCCATATTGTCGGAAGCCACTCTCTGATTCTCTTGCCTCTCTGCACATCTTGTGAGAGGCGCAAGGATTCCTTTCCTGTAAAGTAATCCATTGCATGTGCAGTTGTGATCCAACCCTCTTCGGATCCCCTTGTGGGAACTAGGGCTTGAGGAACTGATGGTTACTGTGATTGCTCTAAGTAATAATCTGTCCTTTGTCTCTGACTCAAGAGACTCATGTCTTCTATCAGCATGCTCGGAACCATGGCAGGCTAAGTTGTTAGCTTATACGTAGGGCAAGTTCTTGACAGCTTTGGTGACAAGATGGGATACTTTCAGACGTGGCTTTCTGAAAGAAGCAGGACAAGGACTTTGTGTCTGATCAATTGGATTTAGGGGAAGCTATGGGAATTGGTAGGTGAATATGCTGACCAAATTGTATGATGAATTGGGCAATAAATAGTCCTCCACTTCATTGCCTGTTAATGAGGGGGAATTGGAGAGGTAGTTGCAAGCCAACTGTGGAGAAATAGATTCAGCTGCCTGAACAGTGCCCTGGTTGTTGCTAATTATCCTCCAGGTGGGAAGACTTCCTTGCCAATCTGATGATCTGTTCCATTTTTACAATTGGTACCAAGGTCTGTCCTCAGTGAGAAGATTCTGCTCTTTGACAACAGTTACAGAGATGCAGACCTACACTGAGGATGACAGAACAGGAATTCATGACTGCCATGGACAGAAAACAAGTGAATCATTAGAACTTTGGCTGGTTTGCTTGGGAGATGAGTGTACAGACTGTGTGATACCTGTAAAGGAACAGTGGCAACAGCTGGGCCATCTTATGGCCAACTACTCTGCAGTATATAGTGTCAATCTTACACCCATTTCAAAACAACAGTAAAACATCTCAGTTTTTTGTGGTGAGTTTTGGCTGCTATAACGTAGTTTTGGTCCTCCCAGGAGATTTCCCTGGAGCAGATGAATTCTTGTGGGAAAACATGCTCAGACTTTGACTAGTATTCAGGCTCTCACTGCCCTCAGTTGGGAACACAAAGCTGATGAAAGTGATACCCTAAAAAATGAGAAACGGAACCAAAGAAATACAGACAAATTTTTGCAGTTGGCTTGCTCTGGGTAACTCTTCTAGCCTCTATGTTGAAAACAGGCAAGAATTTATGAGATATCATCATGATAATGGGACAGCAGATGCCTTGGACTGAAGTAGACACCACAGAGTAGCTCACTGCTACGCAAACAAATTCCAAGTTATCTGAGGGACACACAAACTTCATGTTCCTTTACAGAAAGCAGTGTAGATACGGCTGCTGTCAAGGCATTCCCAAAGTTGAAGTAAAAGTTGTCAGCTATGAAGACCTGGCTGCCTAACATAGAGTATTGGAAAGACCAACAGCAACAGTTCATTGGATTGAGTCATGACTTGCTACACCACTCAAAACCAAAAGTAAATGTGAAGCACTGTTAAGTGGTATGGAGTTGCTTCCTCCTTCTGCACCCCATGTCACCTCCCTTCCACCTTAACCTAATCCCAGCTGCTTAAGGAGACACATGATTGGAGATGGAGCCATGGTCTCCTTGTCCCTGAAGGAGATAGAAGGCTCTATACAGCCATTCAAGTTTGCTGGGGAATTTCAGAGAGGGTAGAGCCACGATCTTTTATAGCTCTATTGGATATGGGTGCACAAGTCTCTGTCTTATGTGCACCTGTGGAAAGCAAAGGCACTTAGATTCTGCTTATGGGGTTTGGCAAGGTTCACAATGGGGAAGGGAACTAACGTAACATTCTGGATGGAGCTCTGTAGGTCAATTGAATATACTGCTGTTTCTATATCTGGATGTGTAGTAGCAATTATTGTGTTACATACTTGTTCATCTTCATTCCATAAGTGCCAGAGCAATCAGAAGAGCCACATGTAGAGAAATACTAGTGGGAAATGTAAGTCACTACCCAACTTGTCTCCCTGTGCCCTCCCAGGTGGTCTAACAAGCACTAATTCTTGGAGAACAAAGGGCAATAGCAGCCTTCATTAAGGATTTACAGGCTATAGGGAAAGTAAGAGATGTATTATCTCAGTTCAGCAACCCAGTGAAATTTGCTAATGGAGTTGGAGACTTACAATAGATTATCACCAATAGAATCCAGTTGTTGCTTCCATATCCAAACTGTTCCAGATATTGTGACTATAAGTGAATCCATTATACAGAATGATGTCACTTGGTATGTTCTCTTGGGCATTGCCGTCACCACCTGTGCTATGCCACAGATACCTGAGGATCAAGATGAGTTTCCATATATTTTTAGTATTCCTCTTGGTGTACCTACTCACCTGCCATTTGTCACCAGTGAATGGGTCAGCATTTAACATGCTGTCCCTCTGATATCCATAGCTTTCACTATATAGATCATGTCCTATTGGTCAGCAAATCAAAAGTCTTAGTCTCAACATCCTTGAATATGGTATTATCACATCTCCACCAGCAGAAGTGGCTAATAAATCATGATAAAATTCATGGGTCTACTTACCAGGTAAAATTTATTGGGATTACCTGGGCAGATTTGTAACATTTAGTCCTTCTGGCAGTAAAAGAAAAACTTGCCTCTTTGTCCCACCCTCTTCCATCAACTCCATAAGAGGATGCCCAGAACCTTGTTGGACTCTGAGTATGGAAGATAGTAAGTGCCTCACTTGGCCATTCTACTGGTCCTTTGTATTGGCTTTACCTATAAATCAGCATCCTTTTAGTGGAGCCCAAGCCAACAAGCTGCATTAAAAGCTGTCCAGCAAGCTGTGATGCACTATCTTTGGGGTCCAACAACCCTAAGAATTCTTGTGAGCTACAGATCTTTGTGCTGATTGGAAACCCTGCCTGAAAACCCTTCTTGGGGTTTTGGACTTGTTCTTGAACACAACTCACAGGTATCCCCCTTTTGGAAAGCAGTGATTACCTTGAGTACCTAGTACCAAGAGTTACTGAACTTCATAAACACCTTATCTGTAAAGGCCTTGTGACTCTTTGGCCTGTTGTTTCCATTTTGGGATGGATCAAGTTTGGCTCAGCACCTATCAAAGTGGAAAGGGTCCAATAAGCTTTCCAAATGGAAATGATATATTCAAGAACACAGCCTGGCCCTAGTGAATCTCCGCTTTACAATGTGGCAATTAGGGAAACCATATTCCTCCTTCTGCCTCCTGAAGAAAATCAGTTGCTCCACTGTCTGCTTACCTTGTATCTGATGGAAAATGCCTATTAATCTTATTGAAGAACTTTTGTATATGATGAGTCACTTCTTTCTTGCTGCTTTCAAGTTCTCTCTTTGTATTTTGGTAGTTTGATTATAGTATGTCTTGGTATATATCTCTCTGAGTTTATCCTTCTTGGAATTTGTCAAGATTTTTGGATGTAGATTCATGCCTCTCATTAAATTTAGGAAGTGCTTGGCCATTATTTCTTCAAATATTCTTTCCTCTCTCTTCTGTGACTCCCATGATGTGTATATTGATGGTTGTCCCCAAGGTTCTTTAGACTCTGTTCATTTTTCTTGAATCTTTTTTTTTTAATACATAATTTTGATCTCCTGTCTTTAATTCACTGATTCTGCCTTCTGTCTGCTTCCATGTGCTCTCAAACTCCCTGAATAATTTTCTCATTCCAGTTATACTTCCTGATCCAGAATTTCTATTTGGTTCCTTTTCAAAATTTCTCTCTCTTTATTTTAAACTAGTGGCCTGGTGCATGAATTCGTGCACATTGAAAGGAAATTAATTAGAAGAAGTATTTTAATATTGCTATTTGCCCTTTCTCTATAATAGAAGTGTCAACCACATTCGCGATTGACAATGACAGATCGAAACACAGGCGTGCAATTGGCACCAACAAGAGCTTTATATGTGTATCGCGCATGCACGAGTCAACTTAGCCTTTTATAGATATAGAACAAGCTTGCTTAATTAAACCTGCTTTCGGATTTAGCTAACCTTTTTCCAGCCCAGTGAAGCACCCCAACTTCTCTTTCAGGTAATTGTCAGCAACGCACCAGTAAATATCAACACAAAGCAGATTATTATTGTAGATCACGCAGGGAGAACAAAGGGTAAAATATTTAACTGCAGCAGTGTTTGACTATATTCTGCACAGTGAGAAAACCTGAAATCATTTTCAAGGTCCACCATTTCTTACTTCTTTTCAGTCGGGTTAAGTTTCTAAACTTGCTAAATCTCTGTTTTCCGGCTAATGAAAATAAAATAGGATTCCACTGAGTCTTCTATCTACCTACTCCAAGACTTCTGTGAGGATCAAATGAGATGAGGCATGGGAAAACGCTTCACAGACATTTGGTTACAGTGTAAACTGTTTCCACCTGGCTAATGTGTTTCTGGGCTGAAGAAACTGCAAGGAGGCTAGTCATGGCTAGGGAGAGGAAACCAGGCATTGCTATGTGATGTCATCACCCGGACGGAGGGAAGGACACTTAGCATATTTTATATATATATATATATATATGGTATATACATTGTTTTTGTTTAGTTCTTTGTGATTCTTTTTAGCTCTTTGAAAGTTTTTAAAATATCTTTGTCTGTTTAGTCCAATGCCTGGATTTTCTCAGGGGTTGTTTCTATCCTTTCTTTTTCTTTTTCTGTGAATGGGCCATATTTCCTGTTTATTTGTATGCCTTATAATTTTTTATGGAAATTGGGCATTTAAAGTATTATAATATAACTCTATAACTTACATTATTCTCCTCCACATTATGGGATATTATTGTTGATTTTTTAGCGCTGCACTTACCTATTTCTTTTGTGACTTATTCAAACTATTTTTGCAAAGACTGTATTCCATGTCATTTCCATGAAGTCTCTGTTCCATTATCTCAGTAGCCAGGTAATGACCTAATAGATTTCTTAAAACACCAAAATTTAGCTATCCTTTTAAAATTAACCAGCCCTCTGGTTGCTGTAAGTTTTGAAACCCAAATTAGATTCTGGAATTTGAAATAATTGATCTGTCAGTCTTTGACTATTTATACTTGTTTCAATAGAGAAACCAATTCTTTGAGCACTGTATTCCACCATTTTATATAATGTCACTTCTCCCTTCTCTTTTGATATATGTTTTCTTTGATGTTATTCTCTTTTTTACTTTATTTTTTAAGTTATTAGTCCCCACCTCCAGAGCTTAGAGAGAACAAGAGGGGGTCAATGATGTACAAAGTAATATCACATGATTTGTGGGGTTTTTAATGCTTGCCATTCCCGACCTCCAAACCTACTAATACAATGTTTCAGCCATGTAAGTTATCTCACCACCTGCAGTTGTACTAGTGAATTATAAAGGAATTCTTTTCTTTATGTGAGATAAAGCCAAATGTAACATTGGACCTCATTTTATTATCTATATACTAGTGGCCTGGTGCACGGATTCATGCACATTGAAAGGAAATTAATTAGAAGGTGGCCAGTGTGGCAGGACTGGGTGAGAGATGTGCCAGACATACCCTGGAGCCAACCTCTGGCAGTCCCTCCCCGGGGGGCCCACCTGGGGCAGCACTGAGGCTCAAAGGGCGTCTGTGGATTGAGTGGGGTCCCTCTGGCAGGTGGGGTCCCTCGGCCTGGCCTGAGGGGATCAGGCCAAAACCAGCAGTTTGACATCCCCCAAGGGGTCCCGGAGTGCGAGAGGGCATTCTGCAAAGTTGCTATCGCTCAGCAGCTCCTGTGTTGAGTGTCTGACCCCTGGTGGTCAGTGCGCATCATACCTACCAGCTGGTCCACCGGTTGGACAGTTGTTTAGCCTTTTATATATATATATAGATATAAAAGCCTAAGCGACTGTTCGATAAGTTGCTATGATGCGCACTGACCACCAGGGGGCAGACACTCAATGCAGGAGCTGCCCCCAGTGGTTGGTGCGCTCCCACAGCAGGAGTGCCACTCAGCTGACCAATGGGCCCCCAGTGCCGCAGGGCTCACTGCTAGCAAGCACAGCTGCAGCAGCATGAGTCTCTCCCACAGACACTCCCCCTGTGCGCCACTCCCCCATTGGGACCGGGACTGGCATCGGGACTGGCTGGGAGCAAGCCTGCGGCTGCTTCTCAGTCATGGGCACACCAGTATTGCCCTAGGATAGGTGTGCGGAGAACTGCAGCGGAGTGGCCGTGAGCCTACCAAGCGGTAGCAGCAGGCGCAGCAGGGCCAGGATGAGCAGGAGCACCATGGCGCCCAGTCCAGGCTTGGGCTCCTCCCTGGCTGCCTCTTGCTTCGCGCATCCCTCGGGGGATGTTGGACTGCTGGCTCCAGCCTCATCCCCACAGGCCAGGCCAAGGGACCCCACTGGTGCATGAATCCGTGCACCAGGTCTCTAGTTATTTATAGCCATCAATAATACTAAGTTTAAATTTTATACTGATATTTAATTATTGTTTCTATTAACTTTTTCTGGTCTGTTTTTATTTCAGAGTTCATATTGTTCATTTAGCATGCTGGATGAATATGTAAAGCTCCCTGGTTTTATGCGTATGTTATTATTTGTACATGTATTCTTATAATTTTCAAATATTCAGTGAAATTGAAAACATGAACTCATATAAAACAATGGTTATCAAAACTTTCAAAATGTAAATCACACTATTATGTTTTGTGATAACTGGCATGAAAAATCTATGGAATTATAATATTAGTGGAAAATAAAGCAACATACGAGTGACCTTAAAATCCTAGCTAATGTTTATTTTTATATATTATAATATTAGTAGCCTATTTATTTTTAATTTTTTTCATCACCATTTAGTAAATCACTTATTATGTTTATCTTTGTTTATAAACATGTTGGCTATCCTGTAGATCTATTAGTAAAGAGGTTTTTCTGATTCAAAGAGTTGTTTTGTGATATCATTATGAAAACATATGCAACATATCAGTAAGCCCAAAGGTGATAATCGGAATATTTAGCACCTAGTATAGCATGAGCATGTAACAACCAAATCAAACAATAGTGTTGGATCAGAGTTCTGGAGGTTTCCTGCTGTGCCATGTTGGGGTTTAAGGAAAGAATGTGATTCACTTTTAACAACCACAAAAACATTGCGAACCACCTAGAGTGCATGATGAGTTTTTGTGTTTTTTTTTACTTTATTTTTTGAAATGGCATTAAATGCCAGAAAAATAGAAGTACGCAATACAAACATTGACTATAATCTGACTAAGAGACAGTCTTTTCTGTACATAAAAGTACAAAGCATGATGACATTTAATTGTAATTACTTGTATGCATTTTAACAGTACTATTGAAATAGTAATTGGATTTATTAGTGACAGACGCAAGGGCGCAGTGTGACAGAGATTAAAAGGAGTAGTAATCATGGTAACAATAACAACAACATTTGCATTCATTGCATGTTTATTGTGTTCCACACACAGTGTGACATGCTTCAGCTCCTTAAATCACACAACAACCCTATGAAGGAGGATCTTCATTGTTTGACAAGTGAGGAAACTGAGAGAGAGTCCAGATAAGATGTCCAAAGTTAGATGGTCCGTTAGTTACAGAGACTATTTGAGAGCAAGCAGTCTGGCTCCAGAGCATGCGCTCTTAATAGCTATGCTACACAATCATTAGTTAGATGCAGGTGTAGAACATGCTGGTCAAATGCGATAAGTGCCAACTTACTTATATAATTATTTAAAAAAATTTTTCAGATGAGTTAATGCAAGATAAGAACTGTGGATGGCTAAATACAAATAAAAAAGGAAAAACAGTAAGTAGACAACATATCCTAAAAACAATTGTTAACATTTTATATTGTTTTGAATTAAAATTTTATCATGCATCTATTTTATTTATTGTAAATGTGTTGATTTATTATAAAGCAATGTATATATATATATATATATGTATATGGCATTAACTTTAGCACACTACGCTATTGAATTGTTTACTTCTGCCTCTGCCAAAATAGATATGGCTTAATAAGCAACTCACAATATTATCGGGAGAGCATGGACTACCTCTGCCCACCTATTGTGATATGAACAATTTTAAAGAAGCCATTCTTCTCATCCCAATTGCCCATCAATACCTGAAATTAATGATATTGGATTTCTTTCTTTGAAAATTTTTAACTGTTTGTATGCCATAAACGTCTATAGATGCAAGTGGCAGACCTTTTTTAATTAAATTCAAATATCGTGGCAATTAACTGGTTAATTGTTCAAGATTCAACTATCTGCATGCAGGCTACCAGCAGTAAGTATTTCAGAGATACAGCAGGGCTTGTGTGGCTTGGGATGAGGATCAGGCAAGAAAGAAATACTGAGCCCAGCCGGCATGGGGTCAGTGTAGGCCTGCGAGCCAGGAGGTCACGGTTCAATTCAGGTTGCGGGGCTCAGTCCCACCCAGGCTCAGTCCCAAGTGGGGTGTGCAGGAGGCAGCCTCTGGGTGATTCTCTCTCATCATTGATGTTTCTATCTCTCCCTCTCCTTTCCTCTCTGAAATCAATAAAATATATGTATATATAATTTTAAGAGATACTGAGATGAAAGGTGAGAAGAGAAAGAAAGCTTTCTTGGCTTCACATTTTGCACTCAATAGAGAAGGACCATGCTTACTCAGGGAAGAAGATTCCGAGCCCCTGAGGAAGCATCAGTACTTTTCCTTGCAATTTTTTTTTTCCTTGCAATTTTTAATGACTTAACTGCCTCAATTTCAGACATTGGAACCTCATGCGAATACTCTTTTTGTAGAGTAGAATTTAATATAAGAATGTCTTGGACTCCATGCAAAGGGATTAGTCCCTTTAAGGATAGCAATCCCAAATTTTCAATACATTACTAATACTAATATTCAATTGTCCCAATAATCCATTAAAATGTCCTGAAAATTTTAATGTTTTGGTATTTAGACTACTTTTTCCAGACTGATTCAAGCACCTAAAAACAGACAAAATCCCATAAGATTACTGCCCTAAACTTCTATATAGTGTGTGTGTGTGGGATGGGGGGGATAGTCCATACCACCTATAACGCACATGATTTAGGGGGGAAATGGCATGATATCTACAAGGCATCATGTTGCAGCAGGAGTACAAGATTTTAAGTCAGAAGGCTAGATTGTGGCACCATTCTCACCCCTATTCACTGGAAGTTAAGTGGGGATTAATTCTTTGAATATCTATGATATAGCAGGCACTGTGCTAGTTAATAGTTAATAATAATATACTATAGATGAGCACATATTAAGCTTTTATGAGCATTCTTTTTTTAATCCTCACAACAAAATAGGCATTGTTATTGATTACATTTGCAGATGTGGAAACTGAGGTTCAGTGAGGTTAGATAATTGTACCATGTCACATAGTAAAGGAATTGGAGTTTGATCAACCACCTTCTCCTGCCACCTGATCTTGAGTAACTAAAGCTCCATTAGTGAATGTGGCTGACAGAAAAGCAAACGAGGTATTATGATGCAGCCACACTAGATGAAGGCATAGAGTACCTTGGAGCATCCTGTTAAGAATGCAGGGACCTGGGGCAAGACAGGGAGGATAGATATGGGTAATGAAAGGCCTTTTAACCAAAATGATGACCCAGTGAGATAATATATGAAAATATTTTCTAGTGTCTTGCACATGCAGATTGTGTTGTGTTGGTTAAATTGAATTGAACCCTCATCGTAGTGGCCTTCAAACAGTCCTATTGTGGTAGGACCAGCAGACTAGAGAAATAGAAATTCTATGTCTACTCCAACTCAAAATATTTTGACAAAGTTAAATGTTATCAGAAATATGCAGTCCCAAGGGTCTCCAAAGGACTCACTTAGAGACTCCTAGGCAAGTACAAATTATCTCCTAAGTGCCATTGTACAAGGTCACAGTTGTCTGTCTTCTTCACCAGAATGTAAGCATTATGAGAGCTGGGAATTCTGTATCTTGTTTTCCCAGCATCTGGAACACTGTGTGGAACCTAAGAACTCAACAAACACGTTTTTAATGAGTACCTACTATGTGCAAGATACGGTGGATACAAAAATGAAAAGAATATAGCTCTCGATTTCAAAGACCTTATAGCCAGATAGAGGAAAAGACTTGCTTGGAAGAAACCATTATATTACAGCAACATAATTGTTCTAAAAGCGATAAATTTAAAAAGTACAGTCGGCATAGGCAAAGTAGCACTGACAGGTAAAGATGATCTGGCTAGAGATTGGGCCTGACTCCATATTAACTATGGCACCTCTGGTGTTTGTCACAGAGAGCACTATTCCATCATTTGTACGTGACTATGTGATCACAGCCTTAATATATTTGGGGCAAGATATTTATGTCACTCATCTTTCTATCTTCTTGCACCTGGCAACATGGTATAAAGTTGTCATCTGACAGATGTTGTATTTTGTCTATTTGCCATGTGGGTTTTGGCTTATTGCTGTTGCCACTAATAGTTTGTCTGCCAAGTGCCCTGGGACTACCCCCTAAAGGTATTGGTAATGTTAGGCAAATGCTCACAAGTATACTCTAAATATATTTTCCTACTCCCAGATATACTACATCCCTCAGTCCCTCTAAGATCATCTGCAGCCAAGGCTTAAGGGCACGTATGAATGTAGGGAATTGCATTCCACAACTCCCCATGGATCTTGATTGTGGGTGTTAAGGTCTAGGTAGGGAGGAGGGTATTCAACTCAGCAAAAACCCTGCAAATAATGGGTATATTTCTTTGTTAGAAACAGTCACAGTCACAAACACATACACACACAATATTTATATAAATGGTATACAAAAGTTTACCATTTTAAAATATGCGGAGGAAGGAAAGATAAATGAGAGATTAGGGAAAGAGGTATTTATCATGGCATTAGGGAGAGGCACAGTGGTTAATGAAAGAGAAGAAAGGACAGCCTTCATATATATCAACAGAATAGGAAGCAAGATGATATCTCCCTGTAATTCCTAAGGTAAAGACATCCCAATTTGTCTTACAAATCATTAATCTGATATTACTACTGTTTAAAGCAGGGGTCCTCAAACTACGGCCCGCGGGCCACATGCAAATACAAATATTGTATTTGTTCCTGTTTTGTTTTTTTACTTCAAAATAAGATATGTGCAGTGTGCATAGGAATTTGTTCATAGTTTTTTTTTAAACTATAGTCCAGCCCTCCAACGGTCTGAGGGACAGTGAACTGGCCCCCTGTTTAAAAAGTTTGAGGACCCCTGGTTTAAAGTAAAAAAGTGTTACTATAAGAGCATTGAGCAATTAAATAGCAGTGCTAAGAAACCTACAAATCCTCAGAAGTTTTATGTGAAAATGAAGAGACTTCAGTTCTGCCAAGGTGGAATAGCCCTATTCCTCCCAGGTGCCTCCCTAACAGGAAAAAATGTACATACAACACAACAAACAAGCATAGGAAGTCTCTGAAACTTGGAAAGAAAAAGTTGAGTTGCCTGGGGATCTCAGGGCTTGAGGAAGACTTGGTTTCCGTATTGACTCCCATATATTCCAAAGAGGATGCTGCAGAAGCCTCCAACCAGAAGTTTCCAATAGGCACAGACAAAAAAGCGCCAATGAAAGCCTGTTCCTTCTAGTCAAGAGACCCAGAAGTGGAGCCAGCAGCAAATTTGTTTTGACAATACACACCCTACTCCAGCCAAACACCAATGGAAAAGCCGTGCTTTTCTCCCCATACATGGTATCAGTGGGTACAAGCAGGAAGTTGGTCTTCTATCTCATACCCCTACTGCCACCTCTGGGGAGCAGGTGATACACTCTGATTTTCCCATTAGGTGGGGGAATGCAGGCAGCCTGTCTTCCATCTCCACCCACAGAAAAAGGCAGTGCTCTGATTGCCCAGCTGGGAGAGTGTTGTCGGGGCTTAGCTGGGAGCTGATCTGTCATCCCTGACTGATGAAAGCTCTGATTCTCCCACCACCATAGTATCAGTGGGCTACATAGTCAGCTGAGACCCTCTCCCACTTAGTAGTAAGAATAAATGAGGCTGTGCATGCCTGGTAATTTTTCTCAGCCACCTTGAAGGGAGTCTCTGGGGTTAGAGAACTCCAGGGGACATCAGAGGCCTTGGGGTCTTTATACCCTCAAGGTTTATCTTAACTACAACTGACATATTCTGGACACAGTTTCATGGAGTATGCAAAGCAGGCTGGCTCTAAAATAGCTAAAAATATGCTATTTTTGGTTATGTTTAAAACAATTGGGTGTGTATGAAACTAAGTGTGGCTCTGGCAGGTTTTTGAGCTAATGGGTCTTAGCCTGCTGTGAAGAAGTAGACAACGTGGGTGGGGTAGCAATATATAGGTCCATCCTTGTCTCACTGTCAGAACACAGAACCAAACTAGAAATCAGTTACAGAAAGACAACAGGAAAATCCCCGAACACTGGGAAGTTAAACAGCATACTTCTAAATAATCCTGGATCAAAGAGGAGCTGAATAAAAATGAAAATAGAGCATATCAAAATTGATTAAGACACAGTTACCACTGCACTGAGAAAAAGTATAGCACTAAATGTACATTGGAAAAGGAAAACTTTAAAATCAATCATCTAAGCTCCTACCCTCAAAAGCAAAATAAACCCAAATCAACAAGAAAAAAAAAGAAATAATAACACTTTGTAAAATATATGATTATATGATAACCACTATGCTATAGATCTGAAACTAATACAAAATAACATTGAATGCAAACTATAAGTGAAAAATGAAACTTAGAAAGAAAGAATAAATAGCAGAAATCAATAAAAATGAAAACTAGAAAAATATAGAGAAAATCAATGAAAGAAAGCTAATTTTTCAAAATAATTGACAAAATTTATAAACTTCTACAAGACTGACAAAGGCAAAAAGAGAGGAGATGCAAATCACCAACATCAGGAATGAAAATATTAACACATCAATACAACAATGTATAAAAATAATTATATCCTATTACAGGTGGTATTTATTCCAGATATAGAAGGCTGGTTTAACATTTGAAATCAATCCACATAATCCACCCTATCAACAGACTAAAGGAAAAAATCATATGATCAAATCAATGGACAAAAAATGTTTGCGGGGATCAGGCCGAATCTGTTCACCGGGCCTCCGACATCCCCCGAGGGGTCCCGGATTGTGAGAGAGTGCAGGCCAGGCCAAGGGATTCCACTGGTGCACGACTCCATGCACCAGGCCTCTAGTATAAAATAATATTGAATGTCCAATGTAACTGAAAAATAAAGCTTAAAAAATATAGATAGATCTCGATTATTTAAAAAACCGTCCAGGAGAAACCAAGATGGCGGCATAGGTAAACACCGGAGATTGCTGCCTCGCACAACCACTTCAAAAATACAACTAAAAGACGGAACGGACATCACCCAGAACCACAGGAAGGCTGGCTGAGGGGAAATTCTACAACTAGAAGGAAAGAGAAAAGCAAACCGAGACTCAGAGGACGCGCAGTGCGGAAGTAAAATACTAAGGTGTGGAGGTGCACGCAGAGCGGGCTGGCGGCTGAGGGCACGGTTGTCTGTTTTAATCAGGAGGGAGTCTCAGGCTCTGGGCTCCAGTTCCGGGCGAGTCTCTGGGGACCCAGACTCAAACGGGAGAAGTGGGACTGTCTGGCATCGGTCGGAACTCGAGGGCAGCTTTCTCTCCAAGGTTTGCAGCAGTTGCTGGGACACTGAGAGGCAGAGCCTCTGGGGATGGGACTGAGAGCAGCCATAACTGCTCGCTCTGCCCGCCCTGTTGATCCCCTGGGACCCGCCCTGCCCAAGCCCTGAACAGAGGCATTTGCGGGATAGCCTTAGGCAAAGGCTAGATTAGCACCTCCCTAGAGGACAGAAGTTCTCCCACTGCAGACACAGCTAATTCTCACAGCCAGTTGGCCTGGAGGTCAAATCCCCCCAGTACTACCTACAACAATCAAGGCTTAACTACAACAAGACTGCTCACAATGACCACAAGGGGGTGCACCAAGAAAGCATAAAAAATGTGGAGACAAAGAAACAGGACACAAATGACAGAAATGGAGGATATAGAGTTCAAAACCACACTTTTAAGGTCTCTCAAGAACTGTCTAGAAGCCGCCGGTAAATTTAGTAAGGCCCTCGAAAAGACTGGTGAGACCGCCGATAAATATAGTGAGATCCTCAAGAAATCTAATGAGACCCTCGATGTTGTGATAAAGAACCAACTAGAAATTAAGCATACACTGACTGAAATAAAGAATATTATACAGACTCCCAACAGCAGACCAGAGGAGTGCAAGAATCAAGTCAAAGATTTGAAATGCGAAGAAGCAGAAAACACCCAACCGGAAAAGCAAAATGAAACATAAATCCGAAAATACAAAGATAGTATAAGGAGCCTCTGGGGCAGCTTCAAGCGGACCAACATCAGAATTATAGGGGTGCCAGAAGATGAGAGAGAGAAAGGTATTGAAAACCTATTTGAAGAAATAATGACAGAAAACTTCCCCTACCTGGTGAAAGAAATGGACCTACAATTCCTGGAAGCGCAGAGAACCCCAAACAAAAGGAATCCAAAGAGGACCACACCAAGACACATCATCATTAAAATGCCAAGAGCAAAAGACAAAGAGAGAATCTTAAAAGCAGCAAGAGAAAGAAACTCAGTTACCTACAAGGGAATACCCATACGACTGTCAGCTGACTTCTCAACAGAAACTTTGCAGGCCAGAAGGGAGTCATTAAAATGCCAAGAGCAAAAGACAAAGAGAGAATCTTAAAAGCAGCAAGAGAAAGAAACTCAGTTACCTACAAGGGAATACCCATACTACTGTCAGCTGACTTCTCAACAGAAACTTTGCAGGCCAGAAGGGAGTGGCAAGAAATATTCAAAGTGATGAATGCCAAGAACCTACAACCAAGATTACTTTATCCAGCAAAGCTGTCATTCAGAATTGAAGGTCAGATAAAGAGCTTCACAGATAAGGAAAAGCTAAAGGAGTTCATCACCACCAAACCAGCATTATATGAAATGCTGAAAGGTATCCTTTAAGAAGAGGAGGAAGAAGAAAAAGGTAAAGATACAAATTATGAACAACAAATACGCATCTATCAACAAGTGAATCTAATAATCAAGTGAATAAACAATCTGATGAACAGAATGAACTGGTGATTATAATAGAATCAGGGACATAGAAAGGGAATGGACTGACTATTCTTGGGGGGGAATGGGGTGAGGGAGATGCGGGAAGAGACTGGACAAAAATCGTGCACCTATGGATGAGGACAGTGGGTGGGGAATGAGGGCGGAGGGTGGGGTGGGAACTGGAAGGAGGGGAGTTATGGGGGGAAAAAAGAGGAACAAATGTAATAACCTGAACAATAAAGATTTAATTTTTTAAAAAAAGAATAAGAAACATAAAAAAAAAACACCCCTCCAGCTTAGGTACATTATAGTTAATACCTTTCAATACCAGGAACAAAACAAGGATATAGTACGGGAAGTTTAGAAATTGTAATAGAAAAATAAAAGCCACAGAGATTGGAAAGGAAGAAACACAACTCTATTTTCAGATTAAATGGTTTTCTATGTGGGAAATACCAAGAAGTCTACAAAAATAATAATAAGTGAGTTCAGTAAGGTTGAAGGACCAAATAGCAAAAATCAATAATCTTTCCATATGCTAACAACACGTGGAAGCAAAATTTAAAACAGAACAGTTACAATAACTTCAAAGAAATTAAATACTTATAAACCTGTCAAGACATGCACAGGATAAGAATTACAAAATGCTGATGGAAGAAATCAAAGACCTAAGTAAATGGAGAGGCATACCATGTTCAAGGATTGGAAAACTCAACTTAGTACTGGTATCAGTTTGTCCCTAGAGAACCTATAGGTTTAATGTGATTTTTATCTAAATTCCAGGTTTTTGTAAATATGGACAAGATCATTCCAAAAATCTAGTAGAAAGGCACAGGCCCTAGAATACCTAACATAATCTTTAAAAAGAAGAAAGTGGGAGGAATCACTTTACTTGATTTCAAGGTCTACGATATAGATATCGTAATCAAGAATCAAGAAGTGTGGTATTAGAGGAAAGAGAGACACACAAAGATCAGACACACAAAGGGACAGAATAGACATCTTAGAAACATACCCACAAAAACATGCCAAGGTGATTTTGACAGAGATATAAAGGTAATTCAATGGAGTAAGGCTAAGCTTTTCAACAAGTGATGTGGGAACAATTGGCCATTCATAAACAAAACCATATTTTGACCTAAGTCTCATACCTGAAATAAAAATAAAACCAAATATGGAGAAATTGATGGGAATTTAAAAATGTATAGCCACTCCTGAACACTGTTTGGCAATTTCTCAAAAAACTATATATGCAACTGCTATGTAACCCAACAATTACACTCTTCGGCATTTATCCCACAGAAATTAAGTCTTATGTTTACAAAAACAACCTGAATATAAATATTTATAGCAGCCTTATTCATAATAGCCCCAAAGTGGAAACAACCCAGATGTCCTTCAATTGATGAATGGCTATTACTGTGATATATCCATACCATGGAATAATACTCAGCAATAACAAGGAACAAAGTATTGTTACATACAACAACCTGGACAAATGTCCAGAGAATTGTGCTGAGTGAAAAAAACCTGATCCCAAAATGATATACATTGTATGACTCTATTTACATGTCATTCTTGAAATAATAAAAATGAATAACAGAACAGTGGTTGCCAGGCACTAAGTAGGTGGTGGAGGCAGAAAAGAAGTGGGTGTTACTATCTATAAAAGGACATTGGGGATCCTTGTGGAAATGTGCTTCAACTTGACCTTATAATGTCAGTCCCCTGGTTGTGATATTCTACTATTTTCACAGGATGTTACCATTGAGGGAAACTGGATAAAGGGTACATAGGCTCTCTGTGTTATGTCTTACACCTGCACATAAATCAACAAGTATTTCCAAATAAAGAGCTGAATTTTCAAAAAATAAAAGAAAAACTTACCTTAAATGTATTTCTTAAAGGTGGTAGTCAGACCAGTATATGGCAAATGAAACTAAAGTAAATTGAACAAGATAAATTCAGTGGGTAATCCATACAACATAGGTTATGTACAATCAGTAGATTTAGAAGGTTGAAAGAATCCATCACCTATGGCAACGGGCTTCTAAAGAAGACATATCAGAATTCTTGAACAAATTCCAAAAAGTCTAAGCTAATTGCTTCACAGACAAGTCAAAAAAATCCTCAGAATTTTATGGTAAAATAAATTTTGAAGTTGTTAGAAGTTGAAAAAAGAGGGTTTTTAAAAAATGAACTAAGGTAGTGTATTAAAGAAATGCAGTATTTTGCCTAGCCAGCATGGCTCAGTGGTTGAGCATTGACCTATGAACCAGCAGGTCATGGTTCGATTCCTGGTCAGGGCACATGCCCAGGTTGTGGGCTCCATCCCCAGTGTGGGGCACGCTGGAGGCAGCCGATCAATGATTCTTTTTCATCATTGATGTTTCTATCTCTCCCTCTCCCTTCCTCTCTGAAATCAATAAAAACATATTTTTTTAAAAAAAAAAATGCAGTATTTTGAGACAAACTTCTGAAGTGCTAATCTGAGTTGGAAAGGACTAACCTTTCTTTCAACTCTTGACTGATTCAGGTGACAGTCTTTCAGTAGTTTCTTCACATTTTTAGAGCCTCTTCATAAATTAAGACTTTCCAGATATGGCTTAATTAGTTTCTATTTAAACCCTAACAACATCGGTGATGGTGAACCTTTTGAGCTCGGCGTGTCAGCATTTTGAAAAACCCTAACTTAACTCTGGTGCCGTGTCACATATAGAAATTTTTTGATATTTGCAACCATAGTAAAACAAACATGTATATTTTTGATATTTATTTTATATATTTAAATGCCATTTAACAAAGAAAAATCAACCAAAAAAATGAGTTCGCGTGTCAGAGGTTCGCCATCACTGGACTAGATCCTAAAATATATCAGGATGCAAGAAAGGTAGGGAGGGATGAGGAATTTAACTTCACCCACCAGTGAAAGGCAGTGTTTGATGATGGTAAGAGAAATTAATATGAAATAGTAAAAGAGCTTGGATTTTACAGGTAGAAATATCTAGATTCTTTTACTTCCATGGTCATATAACTTTGGGCAGTTTACGTCTGCGTTTCAGTTTTCTCATCTGCAAAATAAGTATGCTATCATTTATTTCAAAGAATTTTAAAGGGCTTGGAACATAATAGTCACTTTCTAAATGGTAAGAATTATCTTTTTTTTCACCTGTATAAGTATATTACGGGATAAATATGAGAAGTAGAATTGTTGGGTCAAAGTATACGCACACATTTTATTCTCATAAAAGCTGCCAGACTACCCTTTAAACCAAACTTATTAATTTGTATTAACACCCCAATTGTAGGAAAGTACCCATTATCCCACACCCTGGTTTATTCTAGTCTTCCTTTCTTGTCTGTCTATAATGTAACTTCTGTCTCTAATCATGAGAAATATGGATCTCACCATTCACTATCGATTTATTTACATATATCTGTATATATATACATAGCAATTTCAGAATTCCTAACTTGTACTATACCCATGACAAACAAATTTACCTACTGGTGCACATACATTGTTTATGTACAGTTCATTTTATCTTTAGCCTTACATTTCTAGTCAAAGCATCCAGTTACCAAGATCAGTTTTTTTTCTCCTACTCCCTTAGGTTGGTTATATCTTACATTTGTAATAGTTAGATTCACTGTCTGCATTATTTCTTGACCCCCAACATCCTGCTTTTATTGTTTTAATTTTAGCTTGCATACGTTAATGTTTACTCTTTGTGAAATACAGCTCAGTGAATTTTGAAAAATGCAGTGATGTATTTTAATTATATTTAATAATATTGTCCATTCAAAATTTTCTTATTCCACTTGAGTCACTTTTGCAAAAAGACTTTCCTATATGCCACCAACATTTTTCCAGATTGCTTATCATGATAAACTAGCAATATTGTTCTGCATCTTAATTTTCACTTAATATCACATTGTCTATATAGCCTTTATTTCTACTTAATTGCTTTAAATGGCTAAAATGTTATTTTAATAATAATAGCCAACACTCTTATTGCAAGCTACTATATTAGTGTCTTCATATATTAACTCATTAAATTCTCACAGCAATTTTATGAGGTACATATTTTTACTATATTTTATATGTAGGGAAATTATGCTGATTGATTGAGGGGCTGATTGTCTAAGGACACGTAGCTATCATGTGGTAAACTTGAGTTTTGAACACAGGCAGACTGGCTCTGGAGTCTGTGTTGCAAACCACCAAATTCTACTGTCTCTCATTGTGAGCCTGTACAATTATTTAATTAATGCCCTATTAAGACTTCCCTATATAATTTTTACATTTATAAGTTTTATAAGCCTTTTTAAAAAAAATTAAAGCTATACCTGCGCAGCCCCCCAAAAATTCTTTCGGCACAAAAGTGTATAAATGCAAAGTGAAAGTTATCCTTTTCTACCCACAACCATGCTACCATTCTCATTTCCCTAGGGTGACTACTTTTAACCGTTTGCTTTATAGTTCTTCCAGCAAGTTTTATTAGAATTTTAACTTACTGAAAGCCTATTTGATTTTTCAACTTACCAACTTCAGGTAAAGTGTGTTGATATTACACTTGGAAAGATGAGTGCTTTAGAGCATTTATAATATTTCAAATCTTCCCTCTATAATTTTTCTCAGTGCTATTAGGCATTAATTTTTATTTTTCTAATGGTTATCTTTAAGAATATATTTAAAATATTTCTTGATATGTAAACCAAATGGACAGTGTCTACCAGTTTCCTTCTATGAATTATGAAAAAGATTTTTTAAAAGGTTTCATTTTCTGTCTCCTGAGAATCACTGAGAATGTGATTTCAATATATTTTCAAATGCCATTTGTTATCTAAAGAATTTCAAAACCTTTTAAAATTAAATTACAATTTGTTCTGACAATTCTGTTTTCTACTGTTGTTTCTCCTTGAAATTGTACATCATTTTGGTTTTATAAATTCAATAGAATAAATATTACAGCATCAATGAAGCTAAGAATATATATTTGTATACCTATATATACAGATTTATTTTGATAATTGGAAAAATATAACATTATGAGAAACTTGGGAAATATTCTTTCATTACAAGCAGTCCAAAATTAAACCTTCTCTTTTTATAAGGTGGCTTTTTTACAAAAACAATACTTGTTACCACCTTTGAAACCAGAACATACAGAATCCAAAACAAAATATCAGGTGAGTGCTGAGTTATCCTATCCCAATACCAATCATACTCAACTATTAGGCTTTTCTAATACATTATGTAATTCAATGGCCCCAGAACCAAAATGCTCATTAGAAACACAGGGTTATCTTTTAAAAATACATATTCCCAGGTCCCACCTCTGACCTAAGAACCTCAGTCTAGAAATGGAGCCTAGGAATTTTTACTTTTCAAAAAACCTAAGGGGATTCTTATGCTGTCACCTGGGTATCAACTAGCATTTGAAAACCAGTTATAATGAATTGTATCCATTAAAATGAAGCTTGGACTACTAAGGTGACATGAACTAAAATTCTAGGCTGATTATTTCACACTTTATTTTTTTTCAATTGGATAGATAATGTAGAAGTTGTTTGAACAAAAGTTTTGAATAAGAGACTTCATTTTGAAGGCTATTTCAGTGATGAAATAGTTTGATTCCAGAGCTACAAAACTGTCTATGGATGTCACACTGAAATTTTACTGTAATCCAGAATTTTGTGTACTGCTGTCTCTTAACCATTTCTGACGCATATAAAGTATTCATCAAAAAGATTTTACTGTGATGTTCTAAGGGTTGAATGGAACTCATCACGGTTGAAATTCTCAGACTTAAGAGCAGGTGATATATGCCCCCAAGTCAGCCTTTAAAGAATATTCCTGATATTTTCACTGGGATATATACTACTACACTTTTTTTTTTTAATTTACTAAAACGATAAATGTTTGTATGGATCCTGATGTTAGCCTATGTTTAAGCAAATGCAGCTAACACTGGAAGTTGAATTCTTTACTATTTGTGAAGTATTTACAAACATTCCAGGTAGGAAAAAGCTTTGACACAGAATAGTATCAGAGTTAGAAACTGAAAAATTTTGCATTAAAATTTCAAATATTTTTAAAATAATTAAAGTTAGTTTTCTGTTTGTAGAAGGTAGGAGGATGAATAGATAGACTGACAGATTGCTCAAAGACTTAGCTAGAAAATGTATTATAAATTCAAAATAAATGTTACAGAATGTCTTACCTTTTTTTAAATTTTACAGAATCTCAACATCAAGGACAGTTTGGATCCTTTTCTAAGGCTTTCAAACAACAAAATATCAGCCACTAAAAGGAGCTACCAAGATATGTCCAAATATAGAAACACTTTAAGTACAGAGGTTATAGAACATGAGGACCAAGATCCTCCTTACCCAATACATTCAAAACCTCCAAGCCCTACTGATACAAACTGGCCCAGTGGTCTTGATAGCAGCATTGTAGACGCTAAGACTGTAGACACTAAGAAAAAGTTAGCCCCTGATCCTGATATCATCACAATACAGACTTTAAGCAGTAAGAATAATTTAGACGGTGAGCCTACCACCACCACAATAAAGAGTTTAGATATTAAGAATCACTTGAAGGAAAGACTGCCAGCTGCATCTTTGCCAAACTTTGAAGGAGAATCATCACTGACTGGAAATGTAGATGTACATACAGGTCGCCCCTCAAGATCATTAAGTTTTACTTCCCTCCTAGACAACTTAAAACAGTCAGTGGTGCTCAAGCCAAATTTAAGTGAAAATCTTGAAGACCTTATAGATAAATTACTTTTTAAACCAAAAATTCCTAACGGCACTGAAGCAAGAGAGAAAAGCCATAGTTCTCCACTTCTGAGTGTTCATGATAAACCACCAAGTTTGGAAGACAAAATACTTGAAAAAATCCAAGATTTAAATAACTGGCTTTCAGAAGAAGATATTTTGAATTCAGAGTCTCCTGTAAATCCAAAAACTAAAGGTATTTCTGGAGTTTCATTGTCAGAAGCTGGGCCAGGAAATTCTCCAGAGATAGAAAGGGACCTCGTCTCTGAAAACCACTTGGAGGACTGTGATATAGCTTTTCCAATAATAAAAAAAAGTAGTTTCAAAAAGAAACATTTAGAAAGTGAAGTGTCTAGCCCCGAACCAGATTTCAATAGCATCGCGCATGATTACATTATCAAGCAGATATTCACTGCCCCATTCCTCTCCAAGTTGGCTATGGGAGCGGAAGAATTGAGTGAGACACAGATGAACTGGCAGAATCAATTACCCATATCTTGGGAGAGTTTATCTTCAAATATTCCAGGTCACTATGAAGAAAATGATGATGGGAGAGAATTGCCAGAGGCCAAATCTGTTGCAAGCCAGATAATTGAAGCATTTTCTGTAGATACTCTTTTAGAATCTGGGATCATCAAAGTGGTAGAATTAGGTGAAGACCAGAAGGGTTCTTTGCTGCACACACAGACAGCCTTTGCTGGAGAAAAGCCAAAGGACTCCACAGAAGTTTATTCAGAAATCAAGAGCAAAACAGATTTTCTTTCAAAGCAGAATATACCCATCATCCCCAAAGAAACCACTTCTTTTTTGAATAGAGCCACATTTATAGACAAAGGCCAAAATACCTCCCCACAAGACACAAAATATCAGTCAACACCAGATGAAAAAACAGATTTGCCAAGTAATGGTCAGAGGCTTGATAGAGAAGAAAATGATCTAAGTTCTACCTTAGAAAATTTAAGTACCTTGTTAATGAGTAAACTTAATGAGTCAGATGTAACAATGTTAAAATCCTTTTTCAAAAACATATTTAATGTTTTTTTAAAACATAATCAGTCTGAAAAGGGAAGACAACCAGAAAAAGAATTAGAGAGACTAATCCAACATCCTTTTCTAAATAATGCAGAAGACCTTGAAGAAATCAAAGAGAATTTTGATGAAGCAGACAAATTAGACAGAAAACCTAATTTGAATCCAAAGCTGCGTGTATTTCTAGATACACTCTCAGAGTCAGAAATTAAAAAATTTAAATCTGAGGTAAGCAAACATATCCAGCATTACCTTGTAGAAAGACTTTCAGAATCAGGACATATCACCAAAGAGGATTTACCCAAAATCTATCAAAATCTGTATTTGATAAATGAGAAAACAGAACCAAAAGAGCAAAATGTTTCTCTGGAGAAATATTCAGAAATTGTAAAAGAAACGATGTCTTTTGTAAATAATTTTAATCATCATTTTATAGATAAAAATTTGGAAATAAGGCTGAGATCCTTTTTAAATGAAATTCTGCAAAACTATTTCCTAAAAAATCTTTCGGAAAGCAGTTTATTTAAAGAGACAGAATCTGAACCTATGCACTCAAACATACCTTCTCTAAGAACTAAAAGTTCTTCAATATCTTTTCATGAGTTAGGACAAGACATTTCAAAGGGGAGTTTTGGCAGAAGGCTTGAAATAAACATGAAATATCCTGTAAATAAATCTCTGCAAAACCATCTTATAGGTTTATCAGAAAATGAACTATTAAATCTAAAAGCTGATTTAAGGAAATACCTTCAGGTACTTTTTATAGATAAACTTTCAAAATCAGGACTAATCACTGAAAGGCAATTAAAGGGAATCAGCAACCGTATAAATTTGATTAAGTCTAGTTTCACACCATTAAAATGTATAAAGCCAGATTTATCTTTCAGAGATGAAAATAAATTTATGAATGAGCATTCGGAAAAGCAAAATAAATATCCAAAAGTTGTTCATAAAGCTACTTTACAAAAGGCATCTGAGGATAGAATTGTAGAAACAGAACTGACCAGGAAGGATGAAAAAGAGTATTTTCCCTTACAGAATACTAAAGAAAATCCAGCAATAATTAGAGAACAGAAAACACTGACTTTAATTAAAGTACAACCTTCTTCCAACAAAAATACCCAAGCAATTCCATCAAAGAAGTCATCAGAAAGTCCTACAGACATGGTGCTTAAGAAACAAAGGAAAACACATGGTTTTGTGCAGCTTTCTGAAGCAGAACATTTTGATTTTAATACAGAGATTCAAAATCCACAGAGTTGGAGTGGTAAATCAGAAATAACTCAATCAAACACTTGCTTTGAAAGCACACTAAAAATGAAGTCCCTTGAAAAAAAGGAGCAGAATATCTATAAATTGATGGTACAGGAAAGACATGAAGTATTGTTGCCACCGAATGTTAGAATTCCTTATTGCAAACTGCCAAGTGAAGATGAAGAAGACGTAGGTAAATTCACGTTTCCTCCCAGGCAGAGGAACACTTTAACTCATCTCAGTTCAGAGGCTGGGAACAACCATTGTCAGAGACTGAAAGGATATAATAACAATAATAAAAAACAACATTTAGAAACACTTGCACATTCTGAAAAAGAAATACAAACTCTTTATATAAAACCAAGTGAAATTTGCAATGAAAAATGTGCAAAGGTCCTTGAATCGTTTAAATATAAAGTTGTGGAAGCTGAGAAAAACTCAAAACCATCCCTCTTCCCAGAAGTATTGAAGAGAGGAAATCTAAATCCCAAGGTCCGAAAAGAAAGAGACCGTGTCAACAAACAAACAAAGTCACCTAAGACGGTGAAGATACTAGCACCCACGCCGCCCACCAGGAAAAGGCCCAGGAAATCTGTCCCACGGACATTGCTTCATTGGACTGCAAGAAGAACGATACACGTAATTACGCTTTTCTAGTCTTCTCCCTCTGTATTTTGCGAAGTTCTGTAAATAATCTGTAGGATATCTATATCTATATATTTATACATAGGTGTATCTGCATGCAAGTGTGTGTGTAACCTTTGTTGCCCCAAGATGTACAGATCTCCAAATTTAAAAAAAAATCCTTCTGACATTCAAATATCATCTTACCTCATCCCAAATGTAATCACAAAACCAGGGGACTGTTAACACATTGAGTACCTTTGTGTAATGAGTACCTTTGTGTAAAATAGATAAAGGGCACACCCTCTGGAGCATTAGGAAAAGGCACCCTTCCCTCTGGGAAGATTCTGCAGGCTGACCCAGCCTGGAGCCAGAGCACAAGCCCTGTCCATGAGAAACTGGCTGGCTTTCAGCCCCAGCTCACCCCCGAGTCAGGGGCCATTGTACAGGCACAATCCGAACAACCATTGGCAGTGGCTGTATGCTATGGAAATATATAAGGTTTTTCAGGTCACTGAACACCTGTTTCAGTGAACAAATATATTATTATGTGCCAGTTGTTCTGCTAAGCATTAGGGTATGCAATATTTACAATCAAATTATGAAGTGCAAAATTTTATTTTCTAGCCTCTTTTTTTTTTTTTTAACCACCACCCCACTGCTATATTGTATGCTGACAAATTTGGGAATTCAAATCTATTTTTAATATTACATAAAACAGGAAGGTAAATCTGCTATTAGACTTTATACAAACTATTCTAGGAATGGAAGGGATGTATTTTATTTTCTTGACCCCAGCTCTTATCTATATAAACAGGCATGACCTACAATGTAAATTCTTACATTGTAATGGTAATTTGATATGCATAATTCTATCTTTGAGAAAATAGATTTAAGTTCAAAATAGTTGAATTTCCATAGTAAATTGTTTTTCCTCCCTCCCTCCCTCACTCCCTCCCTTCCTTTCCTTTCCTTTTCCTCACCCAAGGATATTTTCCCATTGATTTTTAGAGAGTGGATGGGGAGAAACAGTGAGGGAGAAACATCCATGTGAGAGAGACACATTGATTGGTTGCCTCCTGCATGAGCTCCGGCTAGGGCCAGGGATCCAACCTGCAGCCGAGGTATGTCCTTGACCAGAATTAATCCCGACCCTTTAGTCTGGCTGACACTCTATCCACTGAGCCAAACCAGTTAGGTCCATAGCAAATTGATTTTCCAGGGTAAAGCAAATATTTAGCTTTAGTAAGTAGTAAAATTAGTAGCAGGGTAAATATTATTAATATAGCTTATACTCTCAACATTGGATTTCTCTTTTCTATCTGAATTCAATAATTTAGTATCAAATGAGTGAGGGGTTGTATGCACTAGGAATAGGAAAAAATGGGTTTATAGTCTTCAGAAAAGAAAGGCTGAAGTTTTAGTCAAGTGGAATCATTAGTATCACTTTCAAACAAAACAAAAAAATTGTGTTTATATTACATGTTATGAGATCATATAGGGTCTCAGAATCCTTATCCTAAGAGTGGGCAAGAGAGATTGAGTCATCTTTATTTCCCTCTCTTAAACCAACCGTACCTGAACGTTTCTCTCTAGTGACATTGGCAACAGAGAATAAATGGTAAGAGGGAATTTTTCAGATCATCAGAATGTCTGGCTCATCTGATTCTCTAAAATTCAAGAATTTCCCAAAGAACTCAAAACAAAAGACTGAAAAACTGAGTTACAGGAGCATCCAGAAAAGGGCAGGGAGGAGGGGGGGTGCGGGTGGGGGGCCGCAGCTCCATGCGCTTCCACTGGTCCTCTAGCAACAGTACATCCACTGTGAAGCAAGTTACATATCACTCGCCAGTGTAGCAGATGCTCCCTTAATGCTGGGCTGACCTAATTGCTCTATGTGCATGAGAGGGAAGAGGGAGAAGGCTTGCTTGTCCTCTGCAAACCCAGGCAAAATTGTAAAGTGGGTCACATTTCCCTTTAGCCTCGTGGTACCTCCTCTTTTGTAAATCTCTTTACTGCTGTCTAATTCTTAGCCCTGCCAACCCTCCCCCAGCTCTCCAGTTCTAATAATACACGCCCACTTCCTCTCCAAAGGAAAGCAGCCCATTTCTTTGGTGTGGCCATCTTTCTGAAGTGTTAAGAGACAAGCTTCTCAAACTGCAGGGGAAACTGGTTTACACTAATTTGAGAATGACTAATAGCTCCATATTCTCTTATGCGCATACTTGTAAAGTATTATAAGATATAGCCATATTATTAAAAATTTGAAAAGGAAAACAAAGCCCATAATCCCGCCACCCTAACACAGCCACCATTTAAAAAATTATTTTGGTATATATCTTTTATTTTCCTGAATGTCTTACTTGTTTACTCTCAAAATATACACAATTTTAAAATTGTTTTAATATAAACATTATAACCATATCCTTAGATGCTGAACTCTGTGCATGTGTGTGCATTAAAGATGTTTATCAGCTTTTAAGGAATGAAAGTTGGGATAACATAAAAAGTCAAATATAAGAGTTTATAATTTATACTTGGGACTGGGGAAGATGTATTTTGGAAGAGGAGAATTATAGAACAGGAGGCTGTTCAACCTTGCTTAGGAGTCTGACCCCTAAATTTATCTGGTTTCAAGCTTTATATCTTCCATGCCTTTTGAAATAACAGATCCTTTGAAACAATAGATTTTTTTAAAGATATGTTTTTATTGATTTCAGAGAGAGGAAAGGAAAGGGAGAGACAGAAACATCAATGATGAGAATCATCGATCACTGTCTCCTGCACGCCCCCTACTGGGGATTGAGCCATAAACCCGGCATGTGCCCTGACCAGGGGAGGGAGGGACGGAATCCAACCTCGACCTCCTACTTCATGAGTTGATGCTCAACTACTGAAACACACCAGGGGACTGAAAGATGGTTGTGATTTTTTGTTTGTTTTTGCGGTTCTACATTCTCATCTCTATTTATTTGGTTATTTATTTATATCTATTTATTGTTGGTAGTATTACAAGATTTCTGTATTTTCTAATGGGAGGCATTGGTGGAAGGTTTTACCTATAAAACATTTGATGCTCTCATTTTTTGTCTTTGACTGTTGATATTACAAACTTTGGTTCTTATAAATGTAAAATATACTTTAAGGAAGCCTAACTCACCAACTCGATCTTTTATTTTAATTTTAGGATTGTTCGGATAGATTTGAGGAGGATCTTCCTATGACCTCATTTCAGCATCTTGAAAAAGTGAAATCAAGAGCAAGGCTTTTAGAAAAGAACCCAGATGAGAGCCATGATCGGTTGAAACATGCAAGACCATGTACTGCTCCAGGGGTTAACAAGCGTCGAGAAAGCTGCACTGGAAAGTTTACAAGTTCTCGAATGGTTTCAGCACGCTTAGTTCATTTAAATGACACAGTCCCAGATTATGAAATCCATAAAACACAGCCAAAAATTTTTAAAAGAAAATGCTGAAAATGTTTGCTCACTTGTGATATTATCCAATTGTTAAAGAGCTCAGAATGATATGTGAGGCCGACAGTCAGAATATCATTTCTCCAATTAACAAAATGGTTTGGAGATCTGTCCTTTCGTGTGATAGAAGTCAGCAACCAAAATTCATCTTGTTAGAACCATTTTGTTTTAATTAAAATGTAAAAGAAACACATTTTGATGTAAATGTTTTTGTTTATGAACCATAGGGAACACAGAAATACATATTCAGTTCATATTCATTAGCAAAGTTGTATTCCCAGCTTTTCTTCTTTTTCATTATATGACAGAATTGCTCTAATTCATAGCTCTCAGATTTTTCAAATCTGTGTTATGCTCTGAATGATCCCTATCACCAGTTTTTAAGTTCTCTATGTGCTGTTGATCCCCCTTTAACTCTTCAACTTTAGTTATATTACTTGATTAACAGTATAATTCTCTAGGCCTATAAAACTTGTTAATTTTAATATTGGCTATCACAACTTTTTACACTATAAAGATTATAAAGAACAGGTTTAATATGAATTTCTGAGGCAGCTCCTACACTGTAGTGACTTTCTTACTTGAAAAACTATGAAAGGGTCTCTTTTGTTATGCCCAGAATTCAAGATCCCCAAGAAACCATGCCAGAGAGCCAGTCCGATGCAAAAGCAGAAGGTCCTTTATTGAGTTAGCTAACCCGACCCGGGCCTCCAGTCGACGCAGCAACCGGAAACCGAGTGAGACCCATGAGAAAATCAGGGCTTTAATAGTGAGGGGAGGGAGCTGGCTGTGGGCCCTGCCGATTGGCCAGGCGCAAGTCGGGTCTTGTTACACAGGATGTGGTCATCTCTATGGCGCGCACATCCCTTGCTTGTCATTGGTTAGTTCAAAGAAATCCTGGGCGTGGCCAGCAGGGGCCTGGACTCGGGAAGAAGGCACTTTTCTGAGCACATGGCCTCTGCCCTTTCATTCCCCCCTTGTCTTGGAACTTCCGGCTCAATCATGAGACGGACTGCACTTTTATTTCACCGTCGCTAGGGGCCCGTAGTGAGCACACAGAACTATCAACTGAACTATTTTATACACTTAAATGGTCCGGTGGAAGGGAAAGAAACCATTTTAGCTTTAACAACTTCTATTGAAATAGGATTTTTCTTCTTAAAATTCCTCCATGGCTATTAAAAAGCCAAATAAAGATTAATTTATTTACTGTCCTGATGTTTGCATAAACACAACAAGAATGGTAACTGACTACCTTTGCTGGAATTTCATGGTTGAACCTTAATGTGCCCCATAGGGCCAGGAAGCCAAGCCATCCAGCTGCCATCAGGCCTGCCTGCAGTATCTGCTGAGTTAGGTGAATCCCTCACCTGTAGCAACTCCACCTGAGCCCATGCTCCAGGCTTTAAGGCCCATCTCAGTAGCCCTCCTACTCGTTGCGGCCCAGAGTGTGTGGGGGTTCTGCAGGGATGCAGAGGCATCTTTACTGCTCCCCTTCTACTCTTACCAACCGCCAGTGATGGTAGGGCATGGGCCTGACGTTCCAGTGCCAGCCGTCTTCAGGGCTCCCAGGCAGGATACCAGGCTTTCTTCGTGGCATTCTTAGTGGCTTCAAGTCTTTAGAGCTCAGATAGGGCTCTTTAAAACATGATACTCCAGTCAAAGTTTTCCGTTAATAAAACCACTACTAGGCACCAGTCTTACTGAATCTATGCAAAGAAACGTACTTACTTAGCATTGCCAGATTTTGGAGGAATTACATAAGGAGAAAAACATACTGATTTACTCTAAGATTTTCTGACTTTCCTTGCTAATTTCTTTTCATGGATTTAAAACAAAACAGTAATTGTTGGTCTATGCCTCGGACTTTCTAGTCTAAACAGGCTTTTTCCAGCTTTACTACCCCTGACATGGGCATGGTGACTCAGGCCTGCAAGACAGTATTACAGGCTGTCAACTGTTAGCTGTCTCTCAACAGAGACCAAAACCTGATGGGCACCCTTCCCTGCCCAGTTGGGCACTTGTCCTCTTGGCAGCTAGACACCCTTTACTTTTGGGGGTCACCCCACACAGCTCCCTTCCAGGACAGCCAACATACATTCAAACCTGCAAAAGAATCAAAGGTTAATATAACATATCAATACAATGAAACATAATATTGGCATCATGGCCGCTTCAGGTAGCCAAATCTACCACTAAACATGTGATCCTATAAATGGTCCTTGTCTCTTTGGAGCCATGTCCATGAAGATGCAGGCATTATCTAAGTGTATTACACAGTATTGTGGGGGCTCCTGGTGACAGGAGCGATCGCGAGTCATGTTACCGGCATCAGGCAGGTCAAGCACTCCGTAGCTTGAGCTTGAGCGGGTTGTGTTGATCTTGATCGATTGATGCTCCATTTGGTGATGAAGTCTTTCCGGATGGACCCAGGTCGTGACGCCGTCTACCTTGAGAGCGGTGGGGGTCTTCAGCACCACAGTGTAGGGACCCTTCCAACGTGGCTCTAGGGTCTCCCAGCAGTACCTTCTGATGTAGACCCAATCTCCTGGTCTGTGCTGATGAGGAGTTGGGGTTGGGCTGGTCCCATAGATGGTGCGGAGGCGCGACCAAATGTCCTCGTGCACCCTCTGGAGCCCTCTCAAGGAAAGAGATTGTTAAAGAAAAGCCACCCAGTCCTCACCAGTCTCTGAGTCAGATTCCTCCTCTCTTGGAGAACTTCCAAGTCCTGATGGCTTCTAGGTAACCCTGTTTATCAGTTACAGCACTCTGCTTTTTTGTCTTTCTACCGGTTCCCTTTGTGGCAGAGCAGCAACCAGGCTTCTTTCAAGGGAGTGCGCTAGAAGTGGGTATCAGCCCCTCCTTTGCTAGCAGCAACAGGTACCAAACTCTTTCAGTACATTTGACCAGCTTCATTCCCGCCCACCTTTACAGATTCTAAGGTCCATTGTTTTCCTTTAACCAGCAAGCTAAATGACACTGGCCTGTATTATTTAATTCAGCAAAGGCAGGGGGAAGGGCCCATGGAATCTCTGCCCTGAGGAACTGTGAGCCCCACCCTTAGCCAGTCCGAGTTTCGACTTCCCTCCGGAAGTCCCAGAGACGGTGAATACCATCTAGAAGCCATTCCTCCAGATACAGGACAAGTCCCTTAGAGATTCTTGATAATCTACATCAGTAATCCATTTATACAATCCCCTAAAAGTTAAAGAGGAAGGAAAGAACCATTCAATGTCCTTCAAGAGGATTAAACACATTGGATCCTCTGACGTTTCAGGGGTACCAAGGAAGGAGAAATTAGGCCATGTTCAGCCCTTCTCACAATCCATCATTAGTGACCAGTCCCAGCTCACTGGTATATTATTTACTTAACATTTCTTTCTTTTTTTTTTTTCTCCTATCACACCAAGGCCATGCTTTCCAGGTAGCTAGAACTCTTAGCCTTAATTCTTAGGTGATTAGCAATACATTTTAAGAGACACAGAAAAAAGAAAAATCTTTCTTGGGTAACCTAGGTAAAACATTTTCAACACTTAAAAACAGTTCTCAACATAATAGGATTTAGTCTTGACCATGGAATCAATTACTCTTAATTTGTTTATGATATTATGTATAACTGTGGTTCTGCTATCATACCACTGAAATTATATTAAGATCGTGATTGCTAATTTATTAAGTGTTAAATAAATCCACGAGGCTAGCACACTTTTTGCCCCATCCGCATTTCCGCAGTAAAACTCCGCCTTAAAACTCCACCCCTGAAATCCCATCCTGCCTCAGTGAGCAGACATTCCTTTTGTGATTGGCTAAGTCAGAGGGGGGGGCTGTTCCAAGATGGCGGCCCCCAGGGGTGCGGCATGCCATGCGGCCAACATGGCGGCTGCCAAGTCAGGCAGCTCAACATTGTGGCTGTCCACTGTTCTCTGACAGAGCAAACCAAAACCCCTAAAAGGTAGATGGCCAACATTATATTGTAGGCAAACAGAAATCTCATTAGCTGTTTATACCCTTTATAATTATCTTAAAGAATATTAATCAAATTTAAACTGGTTTTTGTATTAAAAATTTCAGTTGAGATCTTAAAAATTAATCCTCTTTTTAAAATCAGACCAAGAAGTAACATATTTTGAATTCCTAATCATTTAAGAGAAAACACATTCTATTTTTTCAAAAACAAGTTATACATTAGATATTTAATTTCTCCCGATTCAATTTGCACTTTAAACTTTCAGAGCTTTAAATCTTAGACATTTCAAATAAAATATAAGGCATTTTCAATTAATAGATTAACTTCTATCTTCTAGACTTCATAATAGGCATACTCAGATCAACATTTCAGTATTATAAATTTCAATACTTTTAGATGATTTGAACTTAAAAGCTTTAAGTTTCCAGCCAATAAGCCTGGCATAGCTGCTAAAATGGTCACAATTTTCCTGCTGGGGAAGTCAAGAAACAAACCCATAGCTATTCACATGTAAACTTGACTATCAACTTCCTGGTGGTACTTGCCTCAGGGCGGGAAATTTCAAAAGAGCTACTTTAAATCGCCTTGGGAAACCAGCCTGTATTTCTTTGTCAGGTTCATCTCCGCCTTTTTTAAGGCCAAAACAGTCTCGGGTTTTTATTCTGTACACAGCAAAAGGTCAAGTTCAGCTCAAAACTATGCGCACTCGTTTTTAAACTGGCCTTTTCCCTTTACATGTGCACAGAAATCCCAGATGCATTTATAAATTTGTAAATGCTTTTCAATTACAAGAAGGATTTTAATTTTAGAATACTTGGGGAGGGGGTGACCTGTTTCCACAGACCCTCACTCAGGCGGCCACCCGACCGCCACACAAAGGAGGGGTGAGAGCAGTCCCCCTCCCTCCACATTCATTTAGAGTTTATACAATCCATTCAATTCCTAACAACTTCCCCATTCCTGAGGGAGCTCTAAAGCCTCCCCCAATCTCCTTGAAATTATTAATCCAGCAAGTCCACAAAATAAAACGGAAACACAAACAACTAAAGGGCCCAAAAAAGTACAGCCTTCCAACTCCATGGAAGCAAAAACCGAAAGCTAGACATTGGCTGCGCGCCAACCAGCAGGAGCGACCCGCCTTTTCTCAGATTGAGGGGTTCCTACAGACCTTCCGACTCCGCGGAAGCAAAATTTCCCCTCTTCAGATGGAGGATGGGGACACCCCCCGACTCCTCCTGCCTGTCTCAGATTAAGGGGTTTCCTACAGACCTGACTCCGTGGAAGCAAAGCTATACCCCTTCAGATGGAGGATCGGGGCGTCCCCCGGCTCCTCCCGCCTGTTGATCCCGTGCATCCACTCAGATCATTATTACAGGCATTTACAGGCATTTACAGATTTCAGAAGTGAGCTCACACCGGATAGATACAAAACAAAACACACGACACAAACAAAACAAGACCTACCACGTTCAGTCAGGCCCTCCGGACTGGGAGTCCCCTCAATGGTGTTGGGGATCCCGGACGAGCCCCCAAAATGTTATGCCCAGAATTCAAGATCCCCAAGAAACCATGCCAGAGAGCCAGTCCGATGCAAAAGCAGAAGGTCCTTTATTGAGTTAGCTAACCCGACCCGGGCCTCCAGTCGACGCAGCGACCGGAAACCGAGTGAGACCCATGAGAAAATCAGGGCTTTAATAGTGAGGGGAGGGAGCTGGCTGTGGGCCCTGCCGATTGGCCAGGCGCAAGTCGGGTCTTGTTACACAGGATGTGGTCATCTCTATGGCGCGCACATCCCTTGCTTGTCATTGGTTAGTTCAAAGAAATCCTGGGCGTGGCCAGCAGGGGCCTGGACTCGGGAAGAAGGCACTTTTCTGAGCACATGGCCTCTGCCCCAACATGGAGGATCCAGGGTAAGATGGAGGGCGTAGCCCTCGCCCTTTCATCTTTAATATCACAAAGCTCAGGAAGCTGCATACATCTATAGAAACTGCCTAAAATATTACCTAGCTAAATCAGCCCAGGATTTAAATCAGAGACTTCTGAGAATTGGCTCTATTCTCATCAAGTACAGTATTTGGATCTTGTTGAACTTAGGTTCATTCTTGAGAAGCAAAACTTCAATGTATAGAATTTTTGTGTTTTAATTTTTCTCCCATAAGTCATAAAAACTATGGGGTTTAAATAGATTGGCTAATGGGGAACTTAAATCCTGATCATTTATTTAATGGTATGATCAAGGTAATACATTTTTTTGGAGGCCAAGAATTTCTAGTAATCCTCAAAGTTGTACTTGCATCAGTCATAGTGTAACTGGGAAAACAGTTGTAACTTAGAATCTTCAAGTAGAAGAAACACGGGGAATTGGTTTCGTGAGTGATGGAATCAAGGCTAAGAAGTCAAAAGGGACGGTGGGTCAATCCAGAGACTAGCAAGAGCAGGATGTGCCACTACCCGTCAGATGGAAGAGACAGCAGGAGCAGCGGTGCTACCAGAGTCCTAAGGCCAAAAGGCCAAGAACAGAGAGCCACTGCCAGGACTCCGCAAGAAACCGGGAAGAGCACAGGGTGAGAAGTGCCACGTTTCCCCTCTCTTCCTGCTCTGATTTCCCAACATTGCCTCCCTGGACCCCTGAGAGAGAGGGTGATGGGAAATGTAGTTCCCAGCAAAGCCGAGAAGGGAAGAGTGGAGAAATGGATCTAAGAGCAAACAGGCAATTGACCGGCAGTATTTATGAGGAAAACCATTGATCTGGTTTGCAGTAAAGGAAGAAATATTTTCTAGATGGAAATCTCAGATCCCTTTGTCTCATTAACTCTTAGTGGCAATACTGTGACACAGTTTAAAATTTCCTACCAGGGAAATCTCTCAAATATTCAAGTCTTTAAAAAAACAAGTTGTACCCTTTAGTCAAGGTTGAATTCCTTAAATATTTATTAAATGTCCATAATATGCCAAACACTTTGCTAAACATCAGGATGTACTAGCGAATAAGACAATATTCTCAAGGAGTCCACAGTCTATTAGAGACACACACACACAGAGTAAGCATTGTTTGGGGAAAGTACCTAGAAGCTCATGGGGCATTTTAGCCTGGGTCCTTCAGAAAGCCGACATGACTGGACGTGTGTTAGGCAGAATGATGATCCATCAACCCTAATCCCAGGGACCTGTGACTATGGTCCCTTACCCGGCAGAAGGGACTGTGCAGCTGTGACTAAGTTAAGGATCTTGGGATGAGATTATCCTGGATTACCTGGGAAGACCGCAAGTAAGTCTATTGAGTCCTTATGAATGAGAGGCAGAATGTGAGAAAAGGAGATGTGAACACTGAAACAAGTGCTGGCCCCTGAGGCCAGGGGGGCAGGCAGCCTGCAGAAGCCAGAAAAGGCAGCATTCTCCCCCACAGCCTCCAGAGCATGTTTCTGTGAGGCACGTTGGATGAAATTAACGTCTAAATCTTGCCGGGGTCCAACCCCAGCAGGTCCAGGGGTTCCCAAAGGCGTAGACGGAGTTGGCGAAGAAGGAAGGACACGGAGACAGTGTTCAGTTGATCAGCAGCCTAGCCAGGACCTCTAGCCAGGATCTCCAGCCAAGTTCTGGTCTGGATCTCCAGCGAAGTTCTGGTTAGGATCTCCAGCCAGGTTCTGTGTCCATGTTCTCTTGCTAGGTTCTCCAGCCAGGTTCTGTAGCCATGTTCCCTCACTAGGTTCTCCAGCCAGGTACTGTCCAGGTTCTCCAGCCAGGTTCAGTCACCAGGTTCTAGTCAGGTTCTCTTGCCAATTTCTGTAGTCAGGTTCAGTCCAGGATCTTTTGCCATGTTCTCTCGCTAGGTTCTGAGGCCAGTTTCTGTCCAGGATCTTTTGCCATGTACTCTCCAGCGAAGTTCTTCTGTCTCTAGAGAACGTTCTGTGTAGGTTCTGTGCCTAGGTTCTGTCTCTATTAGTTCTGTGTTCTAAGTTCTGTGTTCTTACATCTGTATTTATACCAGTTGATTCCAATCCTATCAATCTCTATTCCAAAGGTTAGGGCGTTTCTTATCTCCATTCCAGGGAGTAAAGATTATGTAGCTTAAGCATGATTGTTCGTAAAGTGATTAATTACCCGCCTGGTACTTAAGAGGTTTTATTCCCTCCGTAACTTCAGGGGAAAATCCCTACCTGGGGAAACAACCTTTTTCAGAGAGGAGACCTTGGTTAAAACACATACTGCCAAGAAGGTGAGGAAACATATTAAGAACAGTATGCCATATATGCCGGGTCCCTTGAAACAGCAAGGATGGACCGGCTCCCGGCAAAATCTGTAGACTAACCGAAGCAGACTGCCCTCCTCCATGTGGGTGGGCCTCTCCAGGTTAAGGCCTGTGGCACCAGCTCTGCCAGGTCAGCCTGCCGGCCTTGGGACTGGATCGCCATTGGCTCTTTAGGTCTTCAGCTTGTCCTTTCACCCTGCAGATCTGGGGGCTTGTTAGCCTCCATCATCGTGTGAGGCAATTCCTTAGAGTAAGTCTCCTATTGGTTCTTTTCTCTGGAGAAGCAGAACACACGGGAGATCCGAGAGGCACTGCCTCACGCTCTCCCCAGTCCACCTTTTGCACACGTTCCACTGCTCCTCTATGATTCCTGTGGGTCTCTCTTGTGAAGGAAGGTTTCGGAGGTTGGTGGACCACTACAGCCCCCGCTACTACATGTGATCTCAGGGCCTCAACTGGTGCTCACCTCTCCCTCCTCCACCTTGCAGGTCTTTGTGGCTGACTTGGAGTGACCTAAACATTCTTGACAAGGGCTGGCAATCAACATGGAAAGGTTTGTGTTTCAAGTTGTCTATTAATTTATATACTGTCTCATTGCTTTAATCTTTTAATCTTAAGACAATCATTTAAAAATAATTTTAAATGGAATGTTAGATAAGTGTACAGATTAAAAAAATCCACAATTCAAACTGCATACTCTGAGACAGCATCTCTCTCTTGCTAATGTGGTAATACCATGAATTAAGGTCTCTCTGTCATTATATGTTATATCACCTACAGGAGCAAGAATAATCATATAAAGGAACAGAATGTCTTCTCTCTCCATTGTTCAAAGACCAGGTTGTCCCCAATTCACAGGTTATGTAAGTAAACCTATTTGTTTGCAAACGGCTTTCCTTGGCAAAACAAATTAGAATCTGTGTTTTAGCCTTGTCAAACCAGGCAAAAAGATAAATAAAAGCATAAACTCAATTCAATAAATCTTTATTGAGCTCCCACGGGATGCATGAATTTAGGATCTATAATTTACATGAGTAGAAAAGTGTTACTTTAGCCCCTTAAAAAAAAAAAAAGGAAATCACAACTTCTCTATATATTTCAAGTGAATCATTTAATGTGAGTGAGGCTCAGTTTGATATTGCCATAAGTATTAACACAAGAAAATGGGGAAGTATACCTGTTTCCCTGTTACCAAACAAGGGTTTGATGCCAAAATCAACTAGCCTGTTGGTCTAACAATAGCTGATCAAAAAGGCTCGAAAATCTGGAAGTAAAAAATGTATTTGGAAGCACTGTCCTTTGAGGGCACATTCCCTGAGGGCAGGAAATGCTGAAAGAATTAAATGGCTCAAAAATGATAGTGAGATCAAGAAGAATTAGTCACAGCTTTGGAAGAAACAAAACTTGAGAATAGATGACACTAAGTGTAGCTAGGTGAATCCTTCTGAAGTTTCCCTGGAGGTGTAGTAGCACTGAGCTAACCAAAGGGGCTACAAACTCATGCTCCTTTGAATAGAGTGGTTTTAAGTGGTAGATTCTCCAGTGCACCAACTGTATTTTCAAGTATAATTCTAGTATTTGTACCTAGAAATACAGAAGACAAGCAGCAGGGAGAAAGTGTCAAGTATGTAGGATGTAAAGGATTTGGCAGCCCTAGAATTCCCAGTTTGCATCCTTTTCATCAGGAAAGTCACAGTCTGGCTCAGTCCAAGGTGGTGCTGGAGGCAGTGCTACTGATGGCTTTTGATAAGCTGGAGGCAACAGTGAAAGGATTGTGTCCTGGCTCTCTTCTTTCATCTGTCAAAGAAACTCAAAATAAGGCTGTTGGTACATAAACTTAATACATTAGTTCTGTTAGTAAAAAATAACTTTTAAAGAAATCATTGAAAGTATTTAAGATTGTTTTTAACCAAGTCACTAAAAATACCTTTGATTCTGGTCATCTGAAAATAGGAAGAAGTGACAGCCAAATAGAATGATTTTTATCAGAATTGTTTTGCCCTTAAATTATTTTTAGACAATATAGAAAAATAAAATGTCTCTAAATTAATCAAAATACCAACTGAAGATATAGTCACATATGATGATATTCCATTTGTTTTTACTCGTTTTGCAGAATGGATGTATTTTAGAAAGTCTAACTCAATTACCCAAAAGTTTTCTTGATTTTAACTTTATTTTGTAAGAAAGCTGTTATTAAAAACCTTAACAACTTGCCGAAACCGGTTTGGCTCAGTGGATAGAGTGTCGGCCTGCGGACTGAAAGGTCCCGGGTTCGATTCCGGTCAAGGGCATGTACCTGGGTTGCGGGCACATCCCCAGTGGGAGATGTGCAGGAGGCAGCTGATCGATGTTTCTATCTCTCTATCTCTCTCCCTTCCTCTCTGTGAAAAATCAATAAAATATATTTAAAAAAAAAAATAAGTAAAAACCTTAACAACTAAACTGTCCCATTAAGCCAAAACATGAAGTGACTTTTTAATAGTATTTAAAAACATCTAGACAACAGAAAAAAGATCAGCTTACCTGTTTGAAGAAAACATGGGACAATAAACTGCTTGCTGATGGCCTGAAACATTTTTAAAAGTTATAAAAAAAATAGAACCTCATATTAGAATGTTGATTTTTAGATGTAAAAATATAGTAGAAATTAGGTTCAAATCTATAAAACCCAATACTAAAAAATTAAAAGGAAAAATAATATATGTCAGAAGCCTAATTCTTAGCTTCCCTGACCAATGAGAAGAAGTCTAGAGATATCCTTTAATTAGTCCATAACTCAACATTTACTGGGCACTTACTAATTATAAGGAGCTTATGCTAGGCATTAAGGGGCTAAAAAAAGATAAGACCCACACCTAATTTCCAAAACATTAATGATAAGATATAGTTATATATGATAATAATTTATATTATTATAATAGCAACTAACATTTTTGTACTGCTTGGAAATTTCTAAAATGTCTTCACATAAATGCAGTAATTAATGTCCAGAAGATTAACTGATTTTTACAAGGTGACTTGGTTAGGAAGTGAAATAGCTAAAACTGGAGCCAAGTTTTCTGATTTTGAATCCTGTATTCCTCCCTCTTGCTCACTGCTTCGACTTGTTTTTAGCATTGATGCTGTCTAGATTAGACTATGATTTTTTGACCAAAAGACTGGTTAAGGATTTGAATTTGGCGGGAAGGGACTATCACAAAGCTTCTAAAAGTGTAAAACATACGTTTTATGTTACTTAGAGGTGAACAATATTACCTTTTCTCTGGATCTTGCTGCAAACAGAGCTGTACCAAGCTAAAGAAGGCAGGGGAGAAAGTTTTTGAGGATGGTGTCTGCAATCTGTCACTGTTTACTGTGCGAGTTCCACTGGAGACAAGTACACTTTCTCCAATCCCAGAGTCTACACCTGACCGGGAATTCTTCATTCTGGATTCTGACTGAGGGAAAATGCTGATATCCAATGGGCTATAAGGAGGACCTTTCAATTTCTGTAACAGCATCTAAAAGACAGAAAAATTTCTTTCAACCCTTATCAGGCAAAATATTAAAACAACAACAAAGATCCTAAGAGTCTACAGCAGGGATGTTTAACAGATATTACCTAGAACATAAGGGATCATATGGAAGGACAGTAATTCTGGGATTTTAGTAGCATTTACCTGAGTCCTATGCATGTCCTGGAAAGGTACCTGCCCACTGGCCAATTCACACGCTGTAATGCCAACACTGTAGATATCTGACTTCACGTTGTATCCATGTAAATCCTGTAGAACAACGAATGTGAAGTCCTTTAGTGTAAGTAACTTAAAAAGTTAATACATGTGCTTTTTTGATAAAGGATGGTGAACAATAATGGAAAAAAACTTATTAAGTGAGAAATCAAGCTATACTTAATATATGGTGCACATTTTTAAATTCCTAACATAATAATTTTGACAAGAAAGAGGGAAAAAAGTCTTGCAGTAGTGCATTCACCAATCCAAATATAAGGTCACAACTGTCCTTTAGTCAAGCTTAGAAGACACTCGAGACGCACAGACAACCCAATGCAACGGCCACACCTGACCTGTCTCAGTAGTTCTGGACTCAGCCACGGCTGCACTGATGTGCTGAACTGTGGGAAATCAAACACAGCCCTATGCCTCTGTCCGTGCTTAACCAAACTATGCAGGTGGGACAAGCCAGAGAGGGTCACTAGGCCATCACCAGAAATGAGGATATGGCTGGCTTTAAAACTCCTAGAACAAAAAGAAACAATCCTAAATACTGGGAAATTGGCCAATGAATCAAGAATAAAAATCTGGTCAGAACAAATTCATGTATGCTCTTGGAAATTAAATGCTCTTTATAAAGTAGCAGTACACTGCTATGAATATATGGGAAATGCTCAAAGAATTAAGGAATCCTTTCAGCTATTCAAATAGCTTTAGGACAAGAAAATATGTAACTGACAACTACATACATGTTTGGAAGTGATAATATTTTATGCAAACTTGGAAAGGAATCAAACGATTAATTTCACTCTTGTAGGATGCTATTGCAAAACACCCAAGGAGAAGTCTTAAAAAAAAATCAATGAACTAATACATAAAGCATAAGGTTATAATTTAAAGTTAAATGCAGTATTATCCAAAAAAAGCCTTTTATAGTATTAACACTATTTACAAAGATATGTCATATATAAAAATTTCCTTTGTCAAATTATAAAAGAGCCTGTTTTTCATCCAAAACACTGGATTTGAAAACTAAGAGAGTTTCTAATAGACTAACTACAGTAGGATGACCAATAATCTGATAAAATTAATTACAATACACTCTGCGAGAAAGCCTCAGTTAACCAGAATGCTGCTAAAAAACAACAAAAAAAACCCAACAAGCTTATTTAAAAGTAACTTAATTAAAAAGGAAAACAAAGTCCCAGTGTATCTTAAAACAGCACTGTTTTTAAAATTCAGCCAATTCTGCATCTACAGTTCGGTAACTAGAGAACAGATATTTAGTATGATAATCTCAAGATACTACAAAATATTTAAGAAAACAAAGAAGGGTTGTTTCAATGTGTACATGATATAACTATGACTTAAAGATGAAAAACAGATAAAGGAGCTATTAGCTTATGGAAAAAGAGCTAACTAGGACCCCACTCCCTACAGCTCCCACCCCACATTAGATTGAGAGGTGAGCTCCGTGAGCGCAGGCTCCAACAGGCACTGAGCACAGCACTCAGCACAGGGAGGGGTCCGAACACTGTGGTGAATGAGCACAAAATGTAAGCTTCAACAGTACCCCTCGGCCCCTGCCTCCCTCAGTTCCCTACCCCTCCTTTCTGATACTCAACTACTCCCACCTTCCTAAAAGCTCCCTAAAAGATTCCTTCCACTAAAATTCTTTCATTTTGCAAAATACAAATAAGTAAATACCTGTGAATACAGCCATTTTGGTGCAGATAGTTCAACCCTCTCACTGCTCCAAAGAGAATGTTTCTTATTAAAGTTTCACTCATTCCTTCAGGAAAGTAAGTCCTCAAGAGCTGACTTGCTGAACCTGAAAAAAACCGCTGAAATCTTTAATGAACATTAAAAGTGATTTTGTTTCTGGCTATCTTTTTTTAAATGATTTTTTATTTATTTAAGAGAGAGGAAGGGGGGAGGGAGGGAGAGAGACATCGATTTGTTGCTCCACTTATTCATGCATTCTTTGGTTGCTTCTTGTATGTGCCCTGACTGGGGATAGAACCCACAACCTTGGCATAAAGGGATGACGCTCAAACCAACTGAGCTACCTGACCAGGGCCTATCTATGCTTTAAATGTTCTTTTCAACTATAAACACCACACACACACACACACACACACACACACACACACACACACCCTTGTTACATTTCAGAATTAACTATTTTCCTATGCAAAGGTAATTTTCCTTCCAGAATATTTAAAAAGACTTTTTTAATGGCACTGAGGACCAGAAAAGAGAATTAACAATTTTTAGCATTACTGAAAAAACAAAACATACTGTGTATGTATACGTATTTTTAAATCCAGAGACAATTCACAAAAGCTATCCTAAAAATCAAAGTTCTAGAATCCATTTGTTTATTCAACACACCTACTGAACACTGTTTTGTGCTAGGTACTGTATGAGCCCCAGGTAAATGATAAATACACACATAATCCTGCCCTCAGGGTGCTCCGATCCAGTGAAGGAGCAGGCACACACAGATGTTTACAAGACGTGAACTAAGTTTACTCTGCGGAGAAACGGATGGGGATGATGTACACAAGCAGAAACACTACTTCTGCCTGAATAACGCAGCTCTCCACTGAGGGAGGACGGAAACCAAAGGGGGGAGGCAGCGAGCTCAAAGGCACGGGCTTCCTGGAGAAGCAGTGGTGGCTCACTCATCATCAGACCTACTCTTTTTTCTGAAGACTAAAATTCAACATAAGCCAGAAATAAAAATATAAAATGAAATTTGGAATTGGCCATCAGAATTATAAATTAAAAGTAGTTAATCATAAATCTTAAGATCCCATTCATCAATCATTATAACTCAGGCTAAGCTATGAGTTATTTTATCAAGAAAGAGTTTTCTTACCATAGGCCATAAACGGAGAAATAACCCAAAGCCAGCTACCGACAGTGAAAACAGTCCAGTAAGTTGTAATATTGGGGTGCTGGAAAAAGTGAGATAGAATCACAGCTTTCTAGGATAAACACAAGAGAAAAGACATGTAAAAACAACCTTTTTTCCCTTATGATGAAGATAACAGCAGTCGTGTCAGCTAATTCTCAGTAGAACTTATTAGTACTAACCACTGTTCTCAGTGTTGTATGTCTTTAAATCTTGTATCCACTACACGTTGTGATATGATTTTACAGAAGAGGACACTTAGAAATGAGTTAGAAAACTTGTCCAAGAGCACATAATAAAAGAAGTGAGTGGGATATGAACTTAGTATGAACTCTTATTAACAACTAGAGGCCTGATGCAAGAAATTCGTGCATGGGGTTTTGAGCACCGGGTGTGTGTCGGGGGGGTCCCTCAGCCCGACCTGCATCCTCTCCAATCTGGGATCCCTTGGGGGATGTCCACAGGGATCGGGCCTACACAGGCAGTTGGCTATCCCTCTCACAATCCGGGACCGCTGGCTCCTAACCACTCACCTGCCTACCTGCCTGATTGGCCCCAACTGCCCTCCCCTGCCAGCCTGGTCGCCCCTAACTGCCCTCCCCTGCCTGCCTGGTTCCCCCCAACTGCCCTCCCCTGCAGGCCTGGTCTCCCCCAACTGCCCTCCCCTGAAGGCCTGGTCTCCCCCAACTGCCCTCCCCTGCAGGCCTGGTCTCCCCCAACTGCCCTCCCCTGAAGGCCTGGTCTCCCCCAACTGCCCTCCCCTGCAGGCCTGGTCTCCCCCAACTGCCCTCCCCTGCTGGCCCAATTACCCACAACTGCCATCCCCTATTGGCCATCTTGTGGTGACCATCTTGTGGTGGCCATCTTGTGATGACATCGCACAAGGGCGTGATGCCACCTAGGCTTTTATTATATAGGATACTGTGTTCTTAGTATAGAAACATTTTAAAAAATACATAAAAAGCCCTGGCTGGGTGGCTAAGTTGGCTAGAGCATTGTCCTGTACACCAAAAGGTTGCAGGTTCAATTCCTGATCAGGGCACATACCTAGGTTGCAGGTTCAATCCCAGTGGGGGTGGGTATCGGAGGCAACTGATCGAGGTTTCTCTCTCCCTCTTCTCTCTCTAAAAATCAATAAAAACACATTCTCAGGTGAGAATTAAAAAAACACACAAATAAATGAAGATAAAAGTAATTGCTAACATGACATCACAGAGAAAACCACTAATAAAATTTTGGTATAGCCCTAACCGTTTTGGCATTGGTAGGTAGAGCATCGGCCTGCAGACTGAAGGGTCCCAGGTTCTATTCCAGTCAAGGGCATGTACCTTGGCTGTCGGCACATCCCCAGTAGGGGGTTGTGCAGGAGACAGCTGATTGATGTTTCTCTCATCGATGTTTCTATAACATCTCCCTTCCTCTCTGTATAAAAATCAATAAAATGTATTTTAAAAAATTTTTGGTATAATTTCTTCCAATCTTTGTGTAAGATACATGTGCACATGTAAACATTTTGAAAATGAAGACAATATCAAAATCAAATCCTTTCCTTCTTTATACAGAAAGTGATTAGTGACAACGAAAATGGTATTATAATATTACTGAAAGGCAATTCTATTAGCATTTATCAATTTAGAAGTTAATTTTGCCTAACTGGATGGGAAGGATACTGTCTCTTCCATTTCCCTGTATGACTATTTGTGATTGGACTAACTAGTGGTTTGTAAATCTCCAGACCAGCATTTCAAATATGATATTCATGTGAAGGAATGCATAATAGTTATCTAAGTTTGAGTATCTTTTTTCTTTCATGGATCTGCCTTCCAAGTATTCTTTCTAATTCTGTAATTGCATGTTTACAAAAGAAAGAAATCTACTTTTCTCTAACAGAAAAGACCTGTTAATTGGGGGGTTGGGGGGGTCTTACAGATGTAACTCCTCGGATAGACAGCACTTTAAATGCATTATTTTCTGGTGGTGTCACCTGTAAAGCTTTCAGGCGTTCTTCAGTGCAGTTTTCCAGATTTGTGATTTTGATCGTCACCAGGGTTCCTGTGGGAGTATGCCGTGCAAGATGGACAGAAGTCAGGTTGTCAAAGCCTCTTCCTTACAATCAGACATAAAACTGTGTTAGCCACCAAAGAAGGAAAAAAATGATAATTTGAACTTCATCAAAATTAAAAACTTCAACTCTTCAGGAAAGTGAAAAGGCAAGCCACTGATCGACAGTATTAACAATACTTTTACATCCAGAGTATATAAATAACTCTTACAACTCTTAATAATCAAACAAAAACTCATTAAAAATAGGCAGAAAATTAAATAGGGAATACATAAAAGCAGCTATAGGAATGGCCAATAAGCACATAAAAAGATGTTCAAGATAGAGAAATGCAAATTAAAACCACAACAATATGGCATAACATACCTATTATAATGGCTAAAATTGTGACTTGATAAATTGTGACTCAAACAATGGAATGCTGCTCAGTAATCCCTACAGCCACTTCCAGTCCCTTCCAACCACTAATGTGATTTTTGTCATGAAATGGCATCATAAGGAATGGAGTGTTTCGTGCCTGGCTTCGTTTGCTTAGACCACTTTGTAGGCTTCAGTAGTTAATTTCTTTTTATTACTGAGTAATAATTCATCCTATGAAAATACCACAATTTATTTATCCATTTACAAGCTGAAAGATCATTTGGGTTGTTTTCAGTGATTGGAGACTATAAATCAAACTGTCAGAACATTCTTTAAGTAGACATGTTTTCATTTCTATTGGGCAAATACCTGTGACTGGAAGTGCTGGGGCATGGGTGTTTAACCTTATGAGAAGGTGCCAACTTCTTTCTGAAAGTGGCTGAACCGGTTTGTGTTCCCCAAAGCCACAGTTGCTTGATATGCTCGCCAGCATTTGGTGTCAGTGTTTAAATTTTAAAATACCTAGTGGCACCTATTAATAGGCACTTAATAAACATTAGTTCCCCCCTCTTTCCACAATCCCCAAATTCTGTTACTTTTATCTTTAAAAAGACATTATTAATCTCAAATTCATCCCTTCCTCTGCAGTGCGGGCATCACTGCCTTGGTTCAAGGCCTGTCCTCTTTCCGGGACAGATGGAGGGGCTTCCTCACTGTGCCCTCTATTCTCAACCAGGGCACGTGGCAAAATCTCCGAGGGGACTACTTCAGAAGCCTATGCCTACCTTTCAGTCGCCAGCAAGTTTGATTCAGTAGGTCTGTGATGGGATATAGCATTGCAGTTTTTAAAAAGACTCAGGTGGTGAGGATACTTCCTCACCACTAATCTACATCTTCCAGACTTCTGCATGGAATTGCAGTTGTCTTTCTAAATCTAGCATTTTATCAATAGAAAGGAACTACAGTGCAGCAGCTGAAAGCTGAGACCCCGCAGTCAGAAGGTTTGCTTTCAAATCACTAGCTGTTTGACTGTTAAACAAATCTCAGAGCCTCAGAATTCTTACCTGCAAAATGGGAGTGGTAGAATGAAAAACCCGTATTAAATGTTCAGTATAATGCCTTTTAGATGCTAATATTAGCATCCTCATGATTCCAAAATGTCTTTCTAGCACAGAGAGGATAAATTCCAAATTTCGGCCTTAAATCCTTTGAGTAATAAAGTGGGTCAGTTGTGGGGGTGGACACAGAGTCTGAACCTCTAAATACACAATGTGTTCCCAACCTCTCAGATTTATCTCCTGCCTACACTCCCCTTGCTCCCACTTTTAGGCAACTATGTGGCAGTCCCTTTCTAACCATCCTTCCTCACTCATCTATTGACGTAAATATTTTTTATCTTTTTTTAATTGACACCATCTGAACCTCCTTCCTAAGGGCATTTCCACCAGAGCTATTTTAGAAAAGGGCAGATCCTTATTCTCCTTGTCTCCTTGACCCTGGACGGGAGTGTCAGTGACCTAAGCTTGGCCAACTGGAGGATGGAGTGAGAGACAAAGAAGCGGCAGTCAGAATTCGCTGCCGTGGGACCCCCTGTCTGGTGGTGGAGGTACCCTATGAGGTAGTCCCCGACCGAGGCTGCTCCATGCCATGCCCTGGCTATGGTTCTAGGCTGAGCTTCTCTTGGCTCTTCCAACCCTAATTATTTCTCCAGTCAGTAATTCTGTGTTAGAACATTGTTTAAAAATTTTCTCTTTTGCTTGTTAGGATTGTTTTCTGTTGTTTGTAACAAGCACTCTGACTGGAACATCTGCCAACCTTTCCCTCATTCTCAGGATCCAGCTCTTTTTGCTCTTTGTTGACTCCCAGATGGATGGTTGGATGCTCCATCTTCTCTGTTCCCACAGCACCTTGCACACCTCGACTACAGTTCCCTCCAGGGGGTAAAACAAAGCCATCCATGTGTTCATCTTCCCAGAGAACGAACTCCTCAGGTGTACTACACGGCTTTCTATCCCAGCATCTAACAGCACCTGCAGTGCTTAATGTTTCTGAATATTCAGAGCCAATGTTTCACGTGTATAAGGCTATAGATAATGACCCATCCTGTTCCAAACTTAGCTGAGATAGGTTACCACAACAGATGGGATTTTAGGTTTTAAGTTAAAATAAAGTAATTTGGTTAAAGGACTATAACGAAAAAGATCTTTTTTGCCATCAGCTTAATTCCTAATAATGAAGGATCAATTATGTGAAATCCATGATTACCTATTTCCACTTGGAGTTCATAGTGAGAAGCGTTGGTGGAACAGACCGCTTCACTGAGTCTAGCAGATGGAGACAACCAGGGAAGGGTTGGCTTATCAACCTGCATGGTTTTAGAAAGATGAAAACAAAATACGTTTAGACTCTTGGTCCTCCAACCCAACATAAAACGCAGACCTTGTATTTTAAACACACAGTGCTCATTAGGAAAGGCACACTGAAAGGGGACTTAGGACACCGGTTCAAGATCTAAAAAGAATTTACAATTGCTAATAATTGATGCTAGTTAGAAAGCTATCCGCTGATAAAGGTGAGAGGGCAGGAAAAACAGATTTATAGGTGGCAAAGAATACTTTCCAGCACAATTTCAAGTAAGCCTTTTTAGGAGTTGCTAAGAACAGTTCATTCTTCAAGGTAGTAATAAATAAATATGTCGAAGGAAGAGATGCAGGGGCCTGTGAGGAAGGATTCTCTGCTTGTGCTACTGCTTCAAGGGATCCCAAGTTTTATCCATGACACATCCAGATACATACTCAGCTAGTGGAGGTGCTAACATCAAGAAACAATTTCCACACTCTAGTCTATTAAAATTGCTGAAGATGTTCTTCACAAGATGAAAGGAATAAGAAAGGAGATAAATAAATGTCAAGAAATGGGAGACCACAGTACAGACCCCCCGAGTTAATGAACAGGAACCCTATGGATGTCTCACAGGGTGCTCTAGAGTTGGAGTCTGGTCTGCACCGTCCCAGTGGCAGTGAAACATGCACGCAGGAGGAAGAGGAGGCCAACAACTTGGTGTCATACGATAGCCAGGAGGCTCTCCAGAGGACACCAGCACTCCAAAGACTCTTAGGCGCCTTCCAGGCACCAGCAGGCGCCAGAATCTTATTACTGCCCCCGAGGTAAGGAGAAGGAAGAAGGGGGTTAGAAATCATATTACTATGTGCTAGGAATTGTGCTAATTACTTTTCATATCCTTAACTCTACATGTTCCCTAAAGTTTTAAGAGAGCAGAAAAATATAAGCTCCTGGCTAAAGATGAATGAAAGTAAATATTGTTAAAAGAGGGATGAAAGATTGTAAAAAGAAATTCCATTATACAACTGGAAACAATCCCAATGAAAAAAAGAGAAATATAAATAAATCAAGTTAATTTCTTTAGGACAGGCAGTCTTCAAATAAACTGAGATCTAAAGAACACATGTAAGAGACAGAAAGATGAGCATATAACAATTAAAAAAAAATTTAAGTCACAACCTGAAGCCTGTCAGGGAGGCTAGAACACAGAATGAACTGAGGCTTACAGTTCACTGCCTGAAAAAAACGGCATAGGTGGTCATATGAGGGAATGCAGTCAGACTGACCAACCTGTACATTGCTTCGTTGCTTCTTCTTTAAACTAGAAGGCACATTTGTTGTATATAACTAGCTCAAGCCCAAAACAGGTTATTACATATATATATATATATATATTAGAGGCCCAATGCACAAAATTTGTGCAAGAGTAGGCCTTCCTTCCCCTGGCTGCCAACACCGGCTTCCCTCTGGCACCCAGGACCCAGGCTTCCCTCGAAGCCCTGGCTTTGTCTGGAAGGTTGTCCAGTCTAATTAGCACATTATGCTTTGATTATTATAGATAAAACAAAATAAATCTATAAATAAAAACAAAACTCTCTCTATATATATATTAGGTACTAAGAGTTGTCAAGGTCACAGAGACAGAAAGTAGGATGGTGGTGCCAGGGGAAGGGGAGGGAGAGGGAACAGGGAGTTGCTGTTCAATGGGTAGAGAGTTTCCATTTTACAAGATGCAGAGTTATGGAGATGAATAGTGGTGATGGTTGCACAACATTATGCATGTGTTTGATACCAATGAACTGTACACAGTTAAAAATGGTTAATATGGTAAATTTTATTTAGCACATACCTAAAAAAAGGTAGCACTTGTTGAAGTTTACTGAGTTCTAGGCCTGTTTCCTGGCAACAGCAAGGAGATAACAGACACTTTACTCTCTGAATACCTCAACCTAAAGGTAATATTTGAATAAAAGCAAGGATTAGACACTACATCCTACTGTACAAAAGGATAGATAACTAGAAGACTTTAGAGTATTAGTGAGCAAAAAGTGAAATGACAAAAATGAAGACAAAATTGGGATAAATGTATAAACAGGATTAAATGGGATTATCTTATTTTGTAGGAAATAAGCCATTTGTAAGGCAGGTTCCATTTTGTAGTGAGAAATATTCATTCCCGAGCATGTTTCTTTAAATATTATTTACATCAGGCATTGCCCAGGGGAGATAAAGATGAAAAAGACAGGATGCCTATTTTAAGGGGATCATGCTATAGTTGGAAGAGACGTATACAACAATCATTGTGAGATAATGAATAAATGCCATTTTATAGGAATGTCTAACATATGTTGGAGAATAAATAAAAAGTACAAGAAGAAAAGCTTCAAGATGTGATATTTGGGCCAACTCTTTATGAATGAGGAGAAATTTTAAGAGGCAGAAAAAGGAGACCATTTCAAACAGAAAGAAGAGTATATGCTAAGACTCAGTAGCAAGAAATAAAACTAAAATAAAGTTATTCCATACCACTAAGATCCCTTATACCCATGGTCGGCAAACTGTGGCTCACGAGCCACATGCGGCTCTTTGGCCCCTTAAGTGTGGCTCTTCCTAAGCCTTAGGAGTACCCTAAATAAGTTAATAACAATGTACCTACCTATATAGTTTAAGTTTAAAAATTTGGCTCTCAAAAGAAATTTCAATCGTTGTACTGTTGATATTTGGCTCTGTTGACTAATGAGTTTGCCGACCACTGCCTTATACCATGCTAACAAGTTTAGGCCTTCCCTCACCCACGTGGAAAACCTCTATTAATACCCTAAGACTCTTAGTAAAATCTGCTGTCCTTCGCTCATTAGCCGATATTCTCTTGTGGATACTATGGAGCACAGCCAGGTTTGCTTTCAGAATGGAGGTGCTAATCTCCCCAACCACTAGGACCACTGAGTCTTGTACAGGAAAACCTGAGGGTGCCCTCTTCAGAAAGAAGCCACCCTGCCCACTGTTATGCCACTTCCCTGGGGTCAGTTTGTATCCAACACTGGTGGATACAGGAGTACAAATGCCCAGAGCCCTTGGGCAACTAGGACAATTAGGTAGAGCCATGCCAGCTCCAGAGATGCTCACTGGAATGGCTAAGGCCTCTCTTCAGACTTCTTAGGTACCAACAACACTGCCTCCTCCCTCTCTCACAGTGTTGGTCTAGAAAGAACTTCCCAGTAAATTTCCTGCATGAAAAAGAAAAAGTTTAGGCTTCATCCCATAGGTTTTTGGAAACCAATAAAATCTTAAAGTTGGAAAGTGACACAAGGAGGCCTGTATTGGTAATAGTGTTGAATCCTGATCTGAGTGGTGAGAGGAGGGTATATGAATGCCTAGGAAACTAGAGGCATTGAGTCTTCCTGTAATAGTCCAGTGAGAGATGATGAGACTTGAGTAGCAGTAGTTAGTTACCAGGTGAAGGAGGGCATGGACTCAAGGGTATTTCAGATACAGAACCATAAGACTTGGTGTATATTACATGTGGGAGCAGAGGTAGAGGCAGTGTGAGGATCTTTCCAGTTTCTAGTCAGGATGATCTAGTAGATGGGTTTTTTATTAGCCAAAGCAGGAAACACAATGTATTGCTGAGTCTGAGAGAAAATTAAGGTTTTACCGAAACTGCATAAAAATGCCTTCGAAAACCCTAATACAAGATATTCTACAGACAGCCCTGTGCCCAAGAAAGAGCGAGAGTGATAGGTAAAAATGTGAAAATCATCAGTTCTGCTTGATGCCAGAGTCCCCTCCTCACCTGAAGGAAAACCTGAGGGCGCTCCGGGATAATCTGAAACCTGAGCAACAGGGGCTTAAACAGGTGAGATGCTCAAGGGGGGATGGTGTAGAGCAGTGGTCGGCAAACTCATTAGCCAACAGAGCCAAATATCAACAGTACAACGATTGACATTTCTTTTGAGAGCCAAATTTTTTAAACTTACACTATATAGGTAGGTACATTGTTATTAACTTATTTAGGGTACTCCTAAGGCTTAGGAAGAGCCACACTCAAGGGGCCAAAGAGCCGCATGTGGCTCACAAGCCGCAGTTTGCCGACCACGGGTTTAAACAGAAGAGAAGAGGCCAATGATAGACCACTGGAGCGTAGCAAAGACACGGTAAAGGAGAAGAATGTCAGAGAACCAGGAGTGAGTGGTATTACAGAAGGCAAAGGAGTATTAATTGTACTCAATCATTTCTTACCAAGTTTTGACGGATACTGGTTTCAGACTGTTTTTCAGGTCTGAGTGATTCAACTTGTGTTCGTGAAGTGCAGAAACAATCCTGGAAATTCAAGAAAGGAATTAAATAAAGTGAAAAAAGCCCCCACGAAATAAGTAGGGGTGGCATGTGATACAAGAAGGTCTAGTGATGGAGTGAGGGGCAGAGAGAAAGGGTAGCATGCAGGGATCTGGAATTGAAGCCAGGACGCATAATGTGGGGGTACAGTAGCGAGAGGACAGAGAAACAGCTGTGTGTGTGCAGAAGACAATGCCTTCTGTTATAATTCTACTTGGCGTATCTCTGATCCTTGTCCTCTCTCTGGAGATCATAGTGTCAATTCACTTTTACAGTTGGTATTGATACTGAACTCTTCTATCACCTGCAGTTTTCTTCTGAGTATTTAGCTAAAGATTATTCTGCTCAACCCACAATAATCATTTTTATTTTGATCCTCAGATTTGCTTTGGAAAATGAAGTAGGTATCTCACCTTAATGTATTTTCCAGATATATAAAGCTCCCCCTTTTAAGTAGAAAAGCTGTACTTCAGACAAAAGTAATGCATCCTGTATTTTCTATATAACTAACATTCTTCTCGTTCATAGTTCTGCCTCTTACACTTGGCAAATGAAGGTGTTGATGAGCAGGTATGAGTCTGAGCCCTGGCTCTAATTTTTCGCAATCCTGGGCCAAACTCAACATGAGGACTATACCCCCTGCCCAGCCAGTCAGTCACAACTTTGAAGACTGGAAGAGATACAATGTATGAAAGTTTTCTGTAAACTGTACATCCTCATATAAATGCACCCATCACTTTTTAAAAGATCACTGCTTTAATATAATAATTCAAATATTCAAGTATTGTATTATATTCTGTATAAAGCAAGATGAAAGTCATAAAACTACTTAATTAGAGCAGATACCAATATCTAAAGTATATTCAGATGTGGATCTAATAGTATCTATACATCATATTATATACATTGACCCAACTGCTTTTTGTCTTGTCAAGTCAAGGGGCTTATTTAAATATTATTTTGCTTGCCTTTAGTCAGATGGAAATTTTTAAGAGATATTTTTGAAATATTTAAAGGGTAAGACATAGCTAACTGGATGAGAGAGGCATATCCAAGCACAGCATATGTATGAGAAAAGTGTGTCTGGGTCACAAGAACAGAATAATGAGTGTATCAGAAAGTACAGGAGAAACTCTTTTTTGAAAAAACAAAAACTCGATGAGAATTTAACTTATTTCTTAAGACCAGAAGTCATTCAGGTCAAAATAACATCAGAGTAAAGACTGTCTCATCAGAATATGCCCTTTGTTATGGCTCTGGATCACCATCCAACTACTCTGAAGGCACAAAATCAGATCCATGTTAACAAGAACTTACCAGAAAAGACATTGAATCGCTTTATTTCACAGAAAGTGACAAAAATCCATCTACTGCAGAGAAGATTATTGCTTTATCTTCAGATGCAGAAATATCCTAATATGAAAACAAAAGGAACATAATTTAGACTTACATGTAAGCTTCTTGAAGAACTAGTTGTCATAAAGCCACCCAATGTCTAGGCAGCTACTCTTTGACATAAGGACCAGAGCCAGTCCTGGAAAGTGTCTTTAAAGAGCATTTCTGTTTACTGAACACTGTCTGGGCCCTGACATCACAACAGAAAGGCAGAGTGGAGGTTCTGGATCCTTTCTCAAAGCCTCAACATACCTGCATCTCTCCTTCCCTATATTTTCTGTACTTTTAAAAAGAGCCCTAACAAATGTGAAAACAATTTAGAAAAACAATATTGGACCCACTTTTGATATAAATGGTGTTACAAGAATTCAATGAAAAAAAAAAGAATTCAATGATTCCACTCTAAGTAAATTTTGAGGCTTCCTAATCAGATTAATTGCCTTTTCAATCATTTGGGTTCCCTGACCAGCAAATTCAGAAAGAATCAGGATTAGTAACAAACTAAGAATTAATATTTTCTTGTTGCCACGTTTAAAATAAAAGATAATTTTTTTCCAGTTTTCATGTAAAATAACATCTTTGTAGGTTGAATTTTTTTTACTTTATTTTGATTTCTCAGTTCTATTCTTGGAATTTATTTATAGGCATGAAAATATGAAGATTATTATACAAATAATTAGTCCACTTTCAGTAATAGAGTATTAAGCTCAATAGTTTATGAAGACTCTGCAACAGATTCAGAGATTTAAAATAGTAACTTCTACAGATTCAAGGAGCTACAAAAGCACCACCAAAAGTTTCCAGATCTTTTCTAATAGAAAGGGTAGTAATTTTCTAAACTTGCTAGTGCTTTGGTGTTTCCTTATAACTAATCAATGTCTTTACTTTCATATACATTGTGCTTCATTATTTAATTTTAATGAAGTCCTCAAGTTTGATGAAGGCATCTGAAAATATCTGAGCAAAATGAGAAAGAAAAGGAGATCTTGTAAAACCATAGATATTATAGCGTGGTACCCAATTTTATTGCTAAGGGAAAATATGTATTTGTTCAGGATGGTCACTACACACCAAAGGGAAAGAATGTGAGGAAGAAGAACCTGAAAGCATGATTATTTTGTCTTCTGTCATTCACTGTATCAAGTTAAGGCACTGGAAGATGCTGTTACAAAAGGAGGAATGCAATGCCTGCCCTGCCCACCTTCCAGGCTGACTGAAATCAAAGGAGATACGTCACCTGAAAGTACCCATAACTGCCAAACATTGTATCAATAAGAGCCTGAGAGGATGCTCTGAAAGGCACTGTCAAATATACCGGCACAAAACGGTAAGGCTCATTTGGGTAGTGAGTTGGCAATATTTTGATAAACATGAAAATATTCATACCTTTTGACCCAGTATAATTCTCACTTCCAGTAATCTATTTTAAGGAAGAATGCAAGCAAATGAAGAAACCACATCTATAGAAAGCCATTACACTGTTATGTGAAACAGCCAAGTATTCATTTCACAGTTGTTCAATCAACGGCTACTATGGAATGGGCACTGCACCGGGCACTGGGCACTCACTGGTGATGGGGCAGGGAGGGCTCTGACCACCTGCAGCTTACCTTCCCACGGCAAAGACTAGGGATGTCACGATGAACTGAACTTTCTGGTTATTACGATTTTGTTTTCTGCTTTTCCCACTTAATATCAGTTTTTTTTTCTTAACAACAACAAAACTTTAAACTTCATTACCTTTCCTATTTCTCAGAAAACTAAGAAGAAACGGGCGCCATATGTGAGAACTGTTAGTACTAAAGGGTTGTCCCCATGGGGTGGTTTAATCCCAGAGGTTTTGCTTAAGATATGCCAGTCTAATAAGAGATAATTTTACAAGACATTTTGAGGTCAAGGCAGCAGCTGCACCTGGTAAGGGGTGGGGAAGTGTGTGTGTTGGAGGAGATTTGCTGTCATATTTTTCTCTACACGTTCTTTCACTAGGTATGAACATAAATACTTTTAAAAATTTCATATTTCAGACCTAATTTTCTAAATGTATTCACAACTACATTAGTGTGGCTCCTTGCACCTGTATCTGAAAAGCTAACTAGGATAAAGCTTTATAAATAATTTAAAGTTGTCCTATAACAGAATGGTAGGTAGTCCGAAGGTTTTCATCTGAAAGGGTGACACTTTCTGCGAAAATCAGGAGCTGTGTCTATTTACAGAACGCCAACAGTCCATTGTTACAGGGAATGCAAACAAAAAAACAAAACACAAACCCTTATTTAACTCTTTGCTGAGCTTTTAAATTACTGTAATTTTCAAAGTGATCTTGGAAACCTATAATATCCGTAATATCTTAAAAATTGTAGCAACGCACAACTCGGTATAATTTTCCAAATTAGTATCGTGACTCATGCTTTCAGGAGACATCGCCTGAACGCCTACTGTGTGCTCCGTGCCAGGCAGGCGATGTGTCACAAATCCTGACCAAGTTTTCAGGGAAAAGGGTGCCCGACACAACAAACCCACGAAGGCAAACACAACGCCGAGCTTCAATACTGAGGACAAACGACGCCTGGGCATTTGCTTTTGTGAAAAGTTCCCTCCTAGTCCTGCTTGGGGCGGGGACGGACTTGGTAGCGGTCCCCAAGGCGGCACAGAGCCGGGCCAGGGGTGTCTTCGGTCCGGAAACCTCTCCAGGCCCCGAGCGCGGCTCAGGGTGAGAGCTGGGGGGACAGCGCCGCGGGGGCTCGTACCCCGCGCACCTGGCGCCGCCCACCCCACGGGCACCGCCTCCGCCGCACGCAGGTGCCTCGGCCACCACGCGGCCAGGGGCGCGGGCAGAGCCGGAGCAGGGCCGCGCTCCAGGCCGACGGCAGGTCCAGCCTCGGGCTTTGCGCGGCGTGCGCGGACCGAGCCGCCCTCCTCCCCGCCCCCTCCCGGACCCGGCCTCCCGCATTACCCGGAGGCGATCACGGCCAGGACTCTTTCTCAGGCGGCCAGCGGTGCGGGGCCTGGGCGGCGTGGGAGCCCGGCCCGCCCCGTGGCAAGGCGAGCACGCGAGGCCCGCTCCCAGCGCGGGCCGCGGGGAGTAGGAGGCCGGCGCGACCCGGACCGGGGCGGTCCGCGAGGAACTCTGCCCCAGTCCCGGGCTCTCTGTCGGGACGGAATTCGCCCCACCCCGACCCGAGTTGCCCCGCCCCCCGCCCCAGGGCCGGGCAGCCAGGGGGCGGGGCCTTCGAGCTTGGGGGCGGGGCCAAGGTGGAACTACAAAGTCGGGGAACTACAATTCCCAGCAAGCCCTTGGGCCGGTGCGTGGAGGCTGCTGGGAGAGTGGGTTTCGTTCGCTCGTCCCCAATTGCGTGGGGACTGCCATTGATCCGGTGCTGCCGCAAAACTGAAGTCGCCGAGTAATGATGTTGTGAAGTCGCCGCCCGTCCCTGCCACGCCCGGAGGTTCCAGGCTGCGGCGGCGGCGGCGGCGGCAGCTCAGCTGCTGCTAGGAGTCTGCCGCCGCCTCAGAAGCTTCTCCCTGAGGGGACGCGGGCGGAGACGGAGGGCTCCGGGCCATTCCTGTGAGTAACCTTCCGTGCGCGACCCGCACTTGCCCTTGCCAACTGCCCTGGGACGCGGAGGCGCCCTCCAGACCCGCGCGCTGCCCGGTCCTCTGAGGTCACGCCGCCCGGTCCTCCGAGGACACCCGAGCCGGCGGCTGGCGCCGGAGGGCAGGGGCCGCGCCGGGTCCCAGCCCCCGGGGGAGTGGGGTGTTTCCCCAGTGCGGGTGCGCAGTGTGGGCGCGGTGCGCCGGCCTCGGGGCTCCCCCTCCTCGGAGGACTGGCCGCGTTCTCCTTCTCTGCGGACCTTGTCCGTCCAGCCCCCGCCCCTGAGCGATGAGGGCGTCGTGTCCGGCGGCGGGACCCGAAGCCTCGCTCGCCATCCGTGCTGTGAACCGAGGGCCGGGCGTTGGAAGAGCTCTTTCTGGGTGAAGTTGCGGTGGACTTTTCTGGGGTTGATTGTGAGCCAAGACACCACACGTCTTTCCAAAGAGACGGTTGACTTCAGTTTCCAGCGCACATAATGGGTCCTGGCCGGTGTCCATTGGAGGACTGGCATAAAGATCATCTCTGACACTTGAAAGATTTCTGGGTCACAGGAGCGGTGCTTGCCCACAAACCTTTGATCTAAACGTGCAGTTTCTGAGCCATAAACAGACAAACAAACAGAAACAGTGACCGTTCACTGGCAATTCGTCAAGCTAGAATGGGCCATAGGGATAAAATGAAATGGGCTCTGAGTTTTAAATATATGCATAGTCGCTGTAGAATTGCATGTCTGAGCCCCAGGGGTCTCCAAATAGCAGGTTAAGGGTGGAGACGGGACACTTCCGAACAGACTGTGAAGGACAGTTGGGGGTGAGAGAGGGCAGGATGCGGACACTTTATCATCTCGGCATTCATTCAGCTTCCTGTTTTTAAAATTAAGCACTGTCCAGCAAGCCTCAGACATTCAGCAAGCGCACATAGGTTTTTATTCTTATGCTAGAAGGGCTTGGAAAGAACAAACATTTGGGTGCTCTCCATCTGCCAGGCAGCCCGGTTAGGAGCTCTGCATACATCCGCTCCATCACTACGATAACCCTTTTGCGCTAAGTCTGAGGCTCAAAGACGTCAAGTGGAGATTCAAACCTAGACTTGCCTCCTCCAGAGTTACGGGTCAGGTAGCTGGGACCTCCTTCAGAAATGATCTTGAAGGCATTTTCCAGTGTTATTTCCCAATACTGGTTTCTACACACTTTGGACATCTAGAGTAAGTCCAAACCCCGCTTTTGAACAAGTTGTTCTTTCTGCTTGCAGTTCCTGTCCGGAGGGCTACTCATTAAGATCCTAGAAGCGCACGCCAAATCCACTCCAGTTTACTTATGTAAGACATAGGATTGGGTTTTCACCTTAAAGGCCCTTTCTGGTTCAAAGTTTTAGTGAATCTACAGTTGGAAATATGAGCCAAGGAGCATTATTCTCCACTGACAATGCTTAATATCTATAGATTTTAAGAGTAGAAAGACTTGTTTCTTAAAATTTTTACTTCTCCACCCCTTTATGTTAAAAACCAGTATAAGAAATGAGACAGATGATGATAATATATTATTTCATGTTTATTTTGAGCTTTGTTATATCATCTGTATCAATTTTTGGAGCTCTTTAGTTACCGTACTGTTTAGTTGGTAAGAAATCTGAGGCATTAAAGTACATAATACATTTTAAATGATTTAATAATGGAAAGAACTAAATTATGCATGGGTTCCAGTCATTTGTTCAGATCTGCAGTGTTCATGTAATAATAGGAAACATTTATATAATGCTTACTACCTATTACATACCCATCTAAATCTTTACCTGTATTAACCTATTCTCACAGAAGCGCAACGAGCTAGTTTTAAAATTATATTTATTGGCTAATAACATAAATTTCAGGTGTATAACTTTATAATACAACATCTATACATTCTATTGTGTGCTTACCAGCCAAAATCTAATCTCCTGTCACCTCGTATTTGACTCCCTTTACCTTCTTTGTCCTCCCTCCACTTCTCTTCCCTTCTGGTAACTACCATTTTGTTGTCTGTATCAAGGAGTTTTGTTTGTTGCTTTTTGTTTTATATCCCACATGTGAGTAAGATCATGTGGTTCTTGGTTCTTGTTCTTTTCCATCTGACTCACACTAGCTATAAGTGAAATGCAAATCAAAACAGCAGTGAGATACTATCTCATTACACCCATTACAATGGCTCTTATCAATTAGTCAAATAAGTGTTGGAGAGGAGGTGGAGAAAGGGAGCCTCATACACTGCTGATGGGAATGTAAATTGGAACAGCCGCTATGGAAAACAGTATGGAGGTTCCTCAAAGAATAGAGCTACCATATGACCCAGCAATACCTGTTCTGGGTATCTACCCAAAAAATGGAAAACACTTATTTGTAAAGATATATGTACCCTGTGTTCATTGCAGCATTATTGTGGCCTAGACATGGAAACAACCCAAGTATCCTTCAACAGATGATGAGATAAATAAGATGTGGTACATACATGCATACACTAGAATACTACTTAGCCATAAAAAAAAGAGATGAAATTTTTTGTGACAGCGTAATGAATATTTAGAGTGTCATGCCAAGTGAAGTGAGTCAGATGGAAGAGGTGATTTTATAGGTAGGCAACTGAAGCAGAGGATAAGTGAACATAATCAAGGCCACTCAGCTGTCTGGTGGTAAAATTGGGTGTTAACCTCAGGCAATCTCAGAATCTTTACTCTTCACATTTTTTGAGCATCTGCTGTGTACCAAACCACAACTGGATTTTTTAAAAAATTATAATTAGGTCATTTATCTTTACAACTAGCTTGTATAGAATGGAAGTTCAGCATTTAGTGTCTTGCCCAAAGTCACAAGATTATTAAATGATAGAGCCAGGACTTGAACCCACATTTGCCTGTCTTCAAGTCCATGCTTTTGTAATACTTTCAGTAATCAAATCTTTTTTTTTTTTTTAAATATATTTTATTGATTTTTTACAGAGAGGAAGGGAGAGAGATAGAGAGTTAGAAACATCGATGAGAGAGAAACATCGATCAGCTGCCTCCTGCACATTTCCCACTGGGGATGTGCCCGCAACCAAGGTACATGCCCTTGACCGGAATCGAACCTGGGACCCTTCAGTCCGCAGGCCGACGCTCTATCCACTGAGCCAAACCGGTTTCGGCAGTAATCAAATCTTGATTAAATACCTTGAAGGGGCCAAACACTGCTAAGTGCTAGAGATTTCATCTCTGCTCTTAAGAAATACAATCTGCAAAGGGAAAGAGACCATTGTGATAGTGTGTGACGGGACAGCAGCATACAGAGGACATCATACAGAGGTGCTGTGGGAACATAAAGAAAGAGCACTGAGATCTTCCTAGGGTGGGAAGGCTTGGGCCAGTCTTGGAAAAATAAATGAGAATTGGCCTGGACAAAGAAAGGAGAGGGGCTCTTATGGGCTGGATTCTGTCCCTCCAGAATTCTTGTTAAATGTTGAAACCCGAATCCCCATGACCTCAGAATGTGACTGTATCTGGAGATAGGGCCTTTAAAGAAGTGATTATGTTAAACTGAACCCTTTAAGTTAGGTCATAATCTTTTCTGATTGGTATCCTTATAAGAGAAACTTTGGCCACAAAAAGAAATACAGAGAAAAACCATGTGAGGACACATGGAGAAGGTGGCCATCTGCAAGCCTCAGGAGAAACCAAATCTACCAGCACTTTGATCTTGGACTTCTAGCATCTAGAATTGCGAGAAAATGAATTTCTGTTATGTAAACTACCCAGTCTGTGGTATTTTGTTATGGCAGCCCTAGAAGATTATACAGGAATACACTGTTCTAGGTCAGTGGTTGGCAAACTCATTAGTCAACAGAGCCAAATATCAACAGTACAACGATTGAAATTTCTTTTGAGAGCCAAATTTTTTAAACTTAAACTATATAGGTAGGTACATTGTTATTAACTTAATTAGGGTACTCCTAAGCTGGCCTTTGCTAAAAACGTCCTCAATCTGATTGAGGTACGTTTGCAGAGGTCAACCCCTTCCAACTCTCCTATCCACACTCGTCTTGTATGCTTGTTTCATCTATCTCCTTTTGTTCATCCTCTCTATATGTCCACCCCCCACTTCTTCTAATGCCACTTCTTCAAAATAGACTCGCCCAGGCCGAAAACCGACTTCTGCGCATGGGCCACGAAGTTTCAATCACACTGTACGTGCGTGCTTGCACGTGGTATTTTGGGGAAGAGCCACACTCAAGGGGCCAAAGAGCCGCATGTGGCTCGAGAGCCGCGGTTTGCCAACCACTGTTTTAGGTGAAGAAATGACATTCAAAAAGCCTTTTAAGTGTGGCCAGGTGATTAGGTTTTGTGATAAGAAGTGTTGAGAGGTGAAGTTGGAGACTAGGCTGGGACCATATTAGGACAATTTTGTATGAGATGCTAAGGAGTTTAATCTTTATCTTAAGGAAATGGGATGAAAAGGGTTTGTAGCAGTGCAAAAACATTAGCTCTGCATTTTAGAGCAATTTAGATTACTCTGTGAGCCTTATGGAGGATAGATTAAAGGGGATAAGGCTGGAGGCAGGGAGACCAGTTCAGGTGTCTATTTCCACAGGAAACTGAACTAAATATTTTCTTCGAATATCAAATGTCAAACTAAAACAGAACCATTGTTAAGGAAGATTTTAGAGGGCACAGCTAACCTTTAGGGTATATATAAGAAGGTTTTGGAAGAATTTGTATATCCTTTTTTACCTGTAGACTGGCTATGCTTTTGACATTTGGCTTTTCATAAAGCTTTCACAGAATACTCATTGTTTTCCCACCGTATTTAATACACTTTTATGGTGCTTACACTGTTCTAAGCCAAGTCCTATACTTTGTTTGATCTTAGCCAAAAGGCTGAGAAGCAATAAGCCAACCTTATGAAATACCTACTATTACTATCTCCATTTTATACATACAGATATTGAAGTACAGAGACGTCCAGTAACTTTTCCCTGGTCACATAGCTGATAAATGGCAGTGGTAAAATTCAAACACAAGCTGTCTTCAGAATCTGTGCTCTTAGCCATTATACTATGCTGTTGCCATACAGTATTAAGATCTTCTGCCTATGAAAGGAGGAATACAAAAATGAATTGGGTATTTTTCCATAGGGAGTATACAGTTTATCAGGGAAGATTAGGAACAATAATAAGTTTTTGGGTTTTTTAAAGTTTTTTAGAGAAAAGTGGAACATTGAGAGGCAGTAATTACTAGAGCTTCTGGGAAAACTTGATGGAAAAACTGGCATTTGAACTGGGGTGTGAGGATTGGATATGTAGAAGAAAAAGAGAACATTGAAGTTACAAGCAATAGCATGAAAAAGTTATAGGATTGGGAATTTTCTGATGTGTCTAGAAAACTAGTAAATACAATCCTTTGTTTTGTTGGGAATATATTGTGTAGTTGGAGAAAAGAGTTTGGGGGATGGGAAAACAGGAAATGTCTGGGAAAGAGAACTCTTAGGGCTTGAGGAGCAAGGAAAATTGTAAGGTTTTAAGCCAAATGATTGAAGTTATACTGAATGTAATGATCTTTTAGGAGAGGATAAAATTCATCTAGTCCCAGCCCATCCATAACAAGTCCTATCTTCACTGTCTCACAGATCCCTCTGTTTCCATTTGCCTTGTTATGCATTTGTTACAATAATTCAGGCATAATGTGATAAAATTTCTTAATTATTTTTCTGTGTCTAATTTATCCTCTATTCTGAAATTTATCCTCTATTCTGACTCCAGATTTATTTCTCAAATGTCACTTTCCATTTAGAAACTTGTTCCCTGTTGGATCAAGTTCAGATTTCTTAATCTGAGCTAGTCAAATTTAAAGCTCCAAGTACTTTCCCATGTATTCCCACTGAAATTGGTCTGTACACTCCTGCCAAACTGGCTCTGGCTGCTTCTGTCTTTCCCTACCAGCTATCCCCATTCCCACTATCCAAATCTTTCCATCCTTGAGGAATTCACTCAAATCTTACTCCTATGTGAAGCCAGACCACTTCAGCTAGAAAAATGCTCTCCCCCTCTGTCTATGTACAGAACAGTTCTGTCCTAACACTCATAAATTCTTAATAAATCTGGTGGTGTTATCTTATTTTCTTAAATTTCTTTACATTATTAGATCTTAGGTCGAATGTTAATCATAGAGATTATTCGAGCTCTCCCCATTAGATCTTAGGTTTCTTACATCTTTAATCTCCTTAGGGCAGAGTCTATTGTACACTACTTTTTATTTCTTTTCAGTACTTTTAGTTTATTTCAAGAGGCATTGAAAGCTGTCTCATAAATAGCTGATTGACCAATTGTTCATTGAGGTAATTTTATTGAAATTTTTTAAATCACTGACCTGCTTTTTATTATGTAATGTTCTGACTTTATTCTTAGCTTTACCAGACTCACGTAACCTTAGGCATATCCTACTTGACTACCCCACCCTGTATTATGGTTTATTCCTGCTAAGAAAATGAGCATACAAAGTCTACTCATGGAATAGAGGTGGAACTAATTCATGTTGTAAAGATCAGAGAGGTCTTGGAAGCTTATCTATATATCTCTGTCAGTGGTTGCCAGACTTTGAGTTCTTTCTTTAGAAAGCTTTCTCACAAGTCATGAAGAAGGAAGGAATAGTTCAAATAAATTAGGGTCTAATTTAAAAGCGTTACACCATGTTGTGTAACAATGGAGTTGATAAATTATGCATGTTAATAGTGAAAGAATTCACCCACCAGTTCAGTTGATAGTTCAACAACAAATATTTATTGAGTTGCTGCTCCTGCCATTGTGTTGCCATTCTGATCAGCAAGGAGGAAAGGGAAAAGATAGCAGCTTCCCTTTCTCTTCCTGGAAGTAAATGGTAATATATGTTGTAAAAGAATTAAATTAGATGCTGCATTGTAAAATAAAGGTGGCAGAGGAGACTACTTTAGATATGGTAGACTTCTCTCTTAGTATGGCTTTTCAACTGAGTCCTGAAGGGTGAGAAGTAGTTGCCATGTAAAGAACAAGAGCGAAGAGTAGTCCAGGTCCAGTGAATAGTTACAAAGGCCCAGAGATAAGAGAGTGTGATGAGAAGTGAAAAGAAATGACAAAAGGTCTGTGTCTCTGTGGCTGAGTCTGAGCAAAGAGCAGAGTGTGGCAAGATGAGGGACAAGTAGGGGCAGACCTTGTAGACTGGGATTTTAAGTGTGGATTTTATTCTAGGTATTATGGGACCCCTTCATTTATTTTTGAAAGGAATTTAGTTTTAAAAAACATGATTCTTGTTGCCTTATGGAGAATAAGAGATTAACATGGAGTCCTAATAGGAACTTGGTTCACCTTAGGAATCTAAGAGTTGATGATGGCTTGAATTAGGATGAAAGCGGAGGGAATGAAGAGAAGTGGGTAAATTTGAGAGACATATATTGGTATTAGACTGCACAGAACTTGGTAATGGGTTGGATGTGGCAAGGTGAGAAAAAGGAGACATCTGTTCAGTGGATCAGTTTAGGGCAGTGGTCGGCAAACTGCGGCTCGCGAGCCACATGCGGCTTTTTGGCCCCTTGAGTGTGGCTCTTCCACAAAATACCACGCGCAGGCGTGCACGTACAGTGTGATTGAAACTTCGTGGCCCATGCGCAGAAGTCGGTATTTTATGGAAGTGCCACACTCAAGGGGCCAAAGAGCCGCGTGTAGCTCGCGAGCCGCAGTTTGCCAACCACTGGTTTAAGGGATCATAATCAGCCTTTGAGAAAATTGTTTGAAGCTCAGGAAAAAGTCTAGTTTAAGAGCCAGACTGGGAGTTATTAACAGAAAAGAGAGTCAACAGAGGAAAGCAGGGAGTAGTCAACAATATTGAACCAGAGATGACATAAGATAACAACTAAGAAGGTATGATTGGATTGGTTAGCAGGGACTTTTGGTGACTGAAGGGAAAGTGGTTTCAGGAAAAATCAGATTGTAGTGGGGTTGAGGTATGAATGAGAGATGGAGAAAAGAGAATGAGAGGAAATACCCTTTAAGGAAGCACGGCTGAGAACAGAGGGCAGTAGTTAGAGGGAGATTAGAGAAGGCAGGAATAGAGACTTTTAAGTAACGTATTTCATTATTTTTCAATCTGGTGGACATATACACATGTAGAAAAATTGAACGGTATATTAAGAAAAATAAGTTTCTCTCCCCCTTCTATCTTTCACCCAGTTCCTCTTCTAAGAGGATTGCTAATTTATACTCCCCTCAACAAGTGTGGAAGTGCATGATTGAGATTATGCTTGTACTTCATTCATAAAGTTTGGAGAGAATACTAGCTATAGATTTTGTGAATTTACTGGTGGGAGCAATGAGAGTAAGAGAAATAGAGAACAGATAGGGTTTCAGAGATTAGCAAGAATGGTGTGGTATGAGGTTGTCTCAGAAAAGGATGTTTAAGAGAATAATGGAGGGCATGCCTGTGGTGTGAGGACCAGGTTGATGGCCAAATCTGCAACAGCCCCATTCATATCATTTGTAATCTTTTCAGGAGAACTTAACTACTTCTTTACATTTAATAAAATGCTTGTCAACTTAGAAAATGGACTTTTCAAAAAGTCATCATGTACAGAAAGGTTTGGGGTCTAAGCACCAAAACTCTGCTTTCCGTTCTTACTGCTTTTAGTCATTGGCGTGTTGTGTGTGGTGCTTTGGGTTATCCAGGCCAGTGGTATAAATCTAAACAAAGGGAAGTTTGTTGGTTAAGAAAGAACACTCTCTGTCTGAAGGAAGAAAGGAAGAGGAGGAGGCTGGGAGCCAACTAAAATGTCTCTGAGATGGTACAACTGTTCCTAAAGCACATAATTTAACAACTTAAAAAGATTTTTTCCCATCTAGTCTCCTCTTTTTAGCTAGTACTAGGCTAAACACTGTTCTATTTTTAGTCATGAAAAACAAAAGACTGCAGATGTTAGCAATTGTGGGGTTTTTAAGTAGATATTTTCTCATTTCTTATTTAATATGAGACTTAATTTAAATGTAATTTATAAACAGTTGCAAATACTGTTAGTGGGAAACATGATAAAACTAAGTTGTGAGCCAAAAATTCACTTGTAGCTTTCCTATGAAATTGTCAGCCAGTTCTTTTTAGTTATTTGTAAGAAAAGTGGGCACTGTGTTATTGCTATAAAAATAATAAATCTCTCTTTTAACAGCAAACTCTTATACAGTTATTCATAAAGCAAAAACAATGTTTTCTTTCAACTGTTCACTCTTAGCTTAAGGTTTTTTGTGTGTGTTTTTTTCAAGGCAATTCATTTAGTTGATGTTGGACTGAAATGTACTAATAAGCAATTTTGTTCATTAAATTACTTCTATAATTCAGTGTATTGACATTTTATTTTTTTAAAATATATTTTATTGATTTTTCACAGAGAGGAAGGGAGAGGGATAGAAAGTTAGAAACATCGATGAGAGAGAAACATCCATCAGCTGCCTCCTGCACACCCCCTACTAGGGTGCCCGCATCCAAGGTACATGCCCTTGACTGGAATCAAACCTGGGACCCGTGAGTCCGCAGGCCGATGCTCTATCTACTGAGCCAAACCGGTCAGGGCTGTATTGACATTTTAAATCACTAAGCTTATAGTTAGGCATGTATTGCTAGCCTACCATGTGTCAGTTGCTTTAAGTTTTGGGCATGCAAACATAAGATAACTTCATTCAAGGGGCTCACAGTGAAGTGAGGAAGAAAGTGAGCACACAGTCTCTGGGAGCGAGCATTCAAGAGAGGAGTCTGTGAACACTGATTAAGGAACAAATCACAATGAAAAATTTTAAGATTCCTTAAACAACTTTGTCCATGTCTGTAACCTACTTTATATTTCTCTATGACAATTGACAGTAACGTTCTCACACAAGAGGAGGACTTACACTTTTCTTAGGAGACAGTGAAGAAAGGACAAAGCGTATTCATAGCCAGTCTAGGGAAAGGAACACCAGGTGAGAAAGCACTTGGCGGCGACTGGGCCAAAGGAAGAGAAGAAGCCAGCCAAATCCCTAGCGCTGCAGGGATGAAAGAAAGAGGTACCGAGGAACCAGCCAAGGGCAGGAAAACAGGTCCTAAGGTTTAGTCTCCTGCAGACACTTCTGGGTTCTCTGATAACCTGGTTATCTGGTTTCTCAGCTAACAGCAGATTAGAAAGGGGAGAGACACTGGCAACTGTAAAGTGTAATAGTTGATTGCCTTTACAATAAGGCAGAAAACCAAATTAGAAGTCGACTTAAAATCTCAAAAAAAAAATAGCAATTTGAGACCATTTAGTGTAGGAAGAAGGAGCTCTTTAAATCTTATAATCTTAGAGGCTATTACTACAGTCACTATAATACAGTAATTGCTTAGTCATAGTAATAACCCTGAGTCATCGCATTCTATCAGCCTTTTCTATCTCAGGACTTCTCCCCACAATAGCAGTTTGTTGGACTTTTTTTCATTACCATGTCTTAACTTTATTGGGAAACATCTTACTACCAATTTTTTTTAAATAAGAAAATTGTGGTGAGGGAGAGTATTAAAGATTTTGTAGTTTTTGCCAGTGTTTTTAAACACATTTCTCTAGGGAGTGGTTCTCAACCTGTGGGTTGCGACCACTTTGGCAGTCGAACGACCCTTTCACAGGGGTCACCTAAGACCATCCTGCATATCAGATATTTACATTATGATTCATAACAGTAGCAACATGACAGTTATGAAGTAGCAACAAAAATAATTTTATGGTTGGGTCACAACATGAGGAACTGTATTTACAGGGCCAGAAGGTTGAGAACCACTGCTCTAGGGAATGTTTGCAATATTAGTGTAACTGATGGACTTAATTGACGTAGCCCAATATATACACTCATATCTCTTTACTGAAACCCATGAGAGGACTATGTAGATTTTTGTAAATTAGGCTAAGAAAGCTTTCAATTTTCAAATGCTCTAACAACTTTATATTTTGTGTAGTGCCGTTTTTCTCTCTACTACAGATTGCATGGATGTAACTTGACTACAGATTGATTTATTCTCTTAGCAGATATTTATTGAATGCATGGCATTTGCAAGATAATGTATTACGATATAGGTGGACTTAATTTCTTGCAACAAAATTTTATTTTGATCTTCATCCCACTTATTTTTAGCAGCTCATAACAAGTGACAGAATTATTCCCAATTTACAGTAATAATATATCTGTATTATTTTCTCAATACTGTTGAATAGTTATTTAATGGCAAAATCAAATTCAGATTTGGAGTTGTCTTATTAAAGAAACATAATAAACATAAAAACACAGATCATTCTGTTTCTTTGTAAATACAGCCAACTTTGGGATCAGATGACTCATTTTTTTCTAAAAGCACAAAAGAACAAATTGGGGGCTTGTTTGCCCTTTATTTCTCTTCCAGTAATCAGTATGTATTTTTTACAAAATGGAGTGGAGAGCTAAGCCTGTTTTAGAAGGATCTCTGAGGCTTTTTCTTTTTTAAAAAAATATGTTATTGATTTTAGAGAGAGAGGAAGGAACAAGAGAGAGAAAGAGAGAGAGAGAGTGAGAAAGAGAGAGAGAGAAACGTCAAGTGGTCAAACTACACACATTCACAGTCCCCTACACTCCTTGTTTTTCCTCATAGCACTCAGAAGTGAGAGGCCCCAGCTCTGAGTTTGATTCTTGGCTCTTACCAGCTTGGCTCTTTTTAACCTGTGAGCTTAAGTTTTCTCTATCTATGAAACCTTAACAGTAATATCACATCTTGGGGTAGTTGTGAGGATGAGAGGGGATTATGTGCATAAAACAAAAACAGGCTTCACGGGAGAAGAATAAAGTCAATGCCTTGCACATAGTAAGTGCTCTGTCAGTGTTAGCTATTATTGGGAAAGACTGAATTTCGAGCAGAATTGAGAATCAATTTCTCTATCTTGTATTTTCCATTTGAAACAGAGCTCTTCTGTCTTTATATCAGTTGCTTACCATTATAAGCTGATCTCAGCAAACTTCTGTAGTGCTGGGTTCATTTGGTATATTCTGTAGTAAAGTCATGAATTTAACAAAGAGGTTTTGCTTTTTTGTTCTCAGTGTCAAAAGAACTCGTTTCTGCTCAGGAACTTTCACAGGACAGCGATGTCTGCTCTTCAGTTGTTCAGGTCTAGAAACAGAAGTTGTCTCAGTGTACTCTGTTGATCAGGCCTTGAGGAAAGTATACACCAAGCAGACCCACTAAGGCATGATGAGGAGGCCGGAGTGTCTGCTGTTTATACAGTGGAACTGTCAAGTGGACCACATGTTTTGGTTCCCATAGTATATTTTTCCCTTATAGGAAAATCTGTGTGAGAGACCAAGTTACCAGAAATTTTTTCCTGTGTGTGCATTTAGAGGTGGAGGACACTTGAAGCATAAGGTACAGTATGCTAAGGGAATGGGAGCGCAGGGCTGAGTTAGCAGTATGGGTTCCAAGAACCTCAGCAGATTAGAGCAGAGAATGAGGGCTGAGGTTGGAGGACCAGGTGGGAAACTATTGCCCTGGTCGGGGACAGAGAGAAGGACTTGGGTAAGGCCATAGCCATAGGCTTGGCGAATAAATGGACAGTAACTGGAAACTACATGGAAAGCAGGGATTGAGGAGAAGAAAGATGACTTTGGTTTTTGGCCCTGCTGATGATGTGAATTGATAATATTAGCTAATTAGTAAAGCAAGAAAAAACAGATTTAATGGGAGAAGGATAATGAGTTCAGTTTAGAATGTGATAAATTAATGGTATTATAGCCAAAACCGGTTTGGCTCAGTGGATAGAGTGTCGGCCTGCGGACTGAGGGGTCCCGGGTTTGATTCCGGTCAAGGGCGTGTGCCTGGGTTGCGGGCACATCCCCAGTGGGGGATGTGCGGGAGGCGGCTGATCCATGTTTCTCTCTCATCGATGTTTCTGACTCTCTGTCTCTCTCCCTTCCTCTCTATAAAAAATCAATAAAAAATATATTTAAAAAAAATTTTATGGTATTATAAGTTGATAGAGAGTTTCAGTTTAAAGTCAAAAAATGCCAATTTGGGCTGAAGATAGAGACTTGGGAGTAATTATCATATAATTAGAAATTAAGGCTGTTGAAGTAGATGAGATTTCTGAGGAAAGAGAGGGACCATGTTAAAAATCGCTGAAGAACTGGGGATACCAGCTACTAAAGGCAGGAGGAGGGATAGTGTTACTAAATTTCCCTAGCCACCTAGTTACTAAACCCAGCTAGCTCATTTGAGAATCTTAATTGTCTCCTGAGTTGCAGATAGCCAACAGAATTTTTATCTGTTTTTATTTGGTTCCTGAATTTCATTGGCAAACCAAAATCACATGTCATTTCTCCCTCAAAAGGTAACCTGATCATGAAGTCGTGTAATTGATTGTGACAAATGGTTTGGAAATCAATGAGTCTTATGTCCAAACCATAATATAATTTGAACATTTTTTTGCCTAGTAGAATTATGTTACTAAAATGGTTATAAATCTTAGATATGCAGAATTCTAGACTCATTCTAGAATTATATATGTTTATAAATATGTTTATATAATAAATATTCTACCCTGGCATCACTCCCATTTTAAGTTACACCCTGTTTCTGGCCACTTAAGATTGCATGTCCTGGTGCCACTGATTACTTTGTTGATCTGAAGAGCTATATTGGCTACAGTTTTTCTTTTGGCACCTTTTGGAAACATCAGCTTCTGAAGACTTTAAGTATTATAAGTTTAAAATAACTGAAAAATTTAGGATCATCCTAAGCCAGGAAAAAACAAGTTTACATTTGATTTTCAGAGGGGACAAAAAGAAATGAGGACACAGATTTTCTACCTATTCCTGAAATATTTCTGTTTTTTAAATTTGTATTTATTTTATTGCTGTGTAAAATGCTGCTTGGAGGGATCTCCTTAGCTATTTGATTTGAAGATAAGTCGTGAAGTGCAGATTACATAGTAAATACTCTTAAGTCTGCCAGCATGATTATATTTGTTCAGTTTCTTAATCTGTGAAGTGTCTGTAGGTTTTCAGGTAATGGTGTCTCTTGATTTAATTTACAACCTAAAATTTGTCAGTCAGCATTGAAAAAAACACTTTCTAATTTGGTGGGGAAGAATTTTTTTGGTTGCAGAAGTATAGTACATATTTTAGTACCCACAGAATCTATTATATAAAATGCCTCAAGACATTACCCCCTCCACTGCATTTTTGGTTAAGAGAACAGGAAACCCACAAACTATAATACCACTTACTCTGCATTATCAATTTTGAAGACTTATAATTGTGTTTTTTCCTTTTTTTAAAACCAGTACTTTAGTCAAAATGACATAATTTCCTATGTTGGAAAAGATTTAAAAATATAACAGCTATGATGATTTTATTAATATTCTGAAATATAAATTCTTAACAGCAACTGCTCTTGTGAGCAAATATTTTAATATTCCAGTAACCCAAGTATCAGCTGAGTGTCTGGATTTTAAGTGCTAAATAGTTGTTTTGAACCTTGAGTTTCATGTTATAGGGAAGCCAAAACTCTCCCTAGATTTCTGCAAATTCCTGGTGTTCTTGTGGCCTCTGAGCTACTGCCATCTGGATGGGACGTCTTTCCAGAGAAAGAGAGAACAGTCATTTCCCTAGTCTTATGCAGAGGAGTTCGCTTTCCTGTCGATGCTGCAAGAACTCACCTTGCACCATAGCGGGCTTTACCAAACAGAACCATTTCTTTCCTCAGAGGAGCTCTGCTGTCCTGTGTTAAGATGATGATGTAATATTCAAGTAAATATTTCCTCCATTTATCAAACTTCCATATATTTAAATAGTTCATACTAAACTCAGTCTCTGTTCTTCAGAAGTTATAAGAAAATCCTATCTTAAAAGCTTTTGCAATGTTAGAATTGAATATACTATATAGCTCTTTGTAGCTCTTTTATATATATATATATATATATATATATATATATACACACACATATATATGTATATATATATACACATACATACATACATACATATATTTGTATGTATTTTTTTATTGATTTCAGAGAGCAAAGGAATAGGAAAGAGAGATAGAAACATCAACGATGAGAGAGAAACATGGATCATCTCCCTCCTGCACACCCCGCACTGGGGACCGAGCCCGCAACCCAGGCATGTGCCCTGGACCAGAATCGAACCCCAGACTTTTCAGTCCACAGGCTGATGCTCTGCCCACTGAGCCAAACTAGCTAGGGCTTTGTAACTCTTTTGTCAGGTAGTACAGAGAAGATAGTGCTGTCTTCTACCCTTTTGAGGTTTGCATTTAGTATTTTTGAGCTATTTTCTATCCTGTTTCCTTTTACTTAAGCTACCATATGACATCACTAAATTATTTTTGACTACCAAATAATAATGTGCTTTGTTTTTTTATTTATTTTTTCAATCTTTATGTGCTTTGTTTTTTTATTTATTTTTTCAATCTTTATGTGCTTTGTTTTTTATATTGCTAAGCCAGTCATCTTTTATAGAAATGAGTGAAAAGCAAAAGATGAAATTCCTCTCCAAAAGTAGTTTTAAAAGATGTTGATATTTCTTATTTGGCTATTTATAATATTTTCCATAAGAGTTTGGTGTTGTGATGCAAAAATACCATGATTTAAGGTATAAACCAGAGGTCAGCAAATTATATCCCGTGGGCCAAATCCAGCCAATTCTGTAAGCTAAGAATGTTTTTTACATTTTTAAAGGGTTGAAAAAAAAAAGGGGGGGGGGCAGCAGAAGCCTTATATGGCTGCAAAGCCTTAAATATTAACTACCCATTTTTTACAAAAAAATTTGCTAAACCCTTGTTATATGGATTCTTGAGTTTTGAAGTGGATGAATAACCCGTTCATTTTTAGAAAGTCCCTGATGGAAAGTATCAGTGATTATATAATTGTATATTCTAAATATTGTGTAATTCAGAAATGAATTACTTTAAAATGATGGCATATATTGATAATAAGTTGACATGGAAAGATAAATGAGTAGGCTGCTAAACAGCATGTTAATATTCTACTTCCCAGTGAAAGCTGTTAAGAGATTACAGTTAGCTTTCATTTATTCTTCATTTTTTTATCTGCCATATTATACTGCCAGCGTTTTTTTTGAATGAACATATTACTTTATTTATTTATAGTGAAAAACAGAGGTGCACATGTTTGTGTTGTGTTAATGTGTTTTGAAGAGAGAAACTGAATGGAAATTTCCAGTGTAGCTTGTGACTGATTTTCATCTGATGAGAATCAGAGGTTTGTTTATTTAAAGAATGTAGTTTTTTTGTTTTTTTTTCTTCTTTTTTTATTATTAGTTAAGGTATTACAAATGTGTCCTCATCCCCCCCCCCATTAACCCCTAACCTCCCCCCCTTAAGGAATGTAGTTTATATGCACCACTTTTAAACTCTTGTCATCTTTGAACTTAAAACACTTTTTCCTTCAAAGCTTTTATCAGATAACCAAACACCTGAAAATGTCAACACTGAGCCTTCATCACACTTGTTTTTTGTTTTCTTTTCTTTTTTTATCATTTCCTTAGTTGAAATCTAATTATACTGCTTTAGAGCAGCTAGGTAGTAATATAAAAGCAACATGGCCTTTTAAGAAATTGTCAAGAACTGTGTCCACGTAGTTTGCATCGCCAAGATTGCTAGTTCTGCATAGATTGTCTCCAGCAAATGTTTTCGTGTCCAGGTTCATGTTCAGACTTTATGGATTGAAGAGATGCAGTAATAATTATATGGCAAGTAGCCTACTAAAAGAACAGTAGGATTTCCATATGTTTTAAGAATTTCCCTTTTATCCCCATACCTTCCTCCAAATTCTCCTTATTTTCTTTCCCCTAAGGCAAGCATTTTCATATGTTTATAAATATAATGCAAAAAAAATGAATTAATGTAAATGGCATTGTGGTATCTCTCTCATTTTGCTTCTTGCATTATTCGCTCGGCACTGTATTTGTAGTGCTTTGGTGCTCTGTAGTGTGTATCCACCACATTTTGCCTGTCTACTCTCCAGGGAGTAGGCCCTCACCTTACTATCACAAACAGCAGTGCAGGAGATTATCTCGGAATTGTCTCTTTATGGGCTGATAAGAGAATTTCTTTGGGATACAGTAAACCCAGGAGCACAATTGCTGAGTCTTAGGTTACACATGTACTTCATTTGACTACATAGTGCCTGATGGTTTCTTTGAATGGCTGCACTGGTCTGCATTCCCACCAAGGGCTTTTTATTTGGGGACATTTTTATGAGTTTGTCCAAGACCAATAGTTAGTGACAGGAAAGGATTACCATAGGTAAGAATAATTGTCAGACTCCCAAATTATTGCTAAGTGGCAGCTCCAGATGAGATATACAGCTATGCTTTTTATAAGCTCATGTGCTCTTTGAGAGCTAACTTAATAATGTGGAAAAGTAGGAGCTGATTTTGTAATTTATGAACTTTCTAAATTAGCAGAGGGACAAAGTATGCTTGAGACCAAGGGATTCAGCTCTGCTGATCACCAACAAATGGTCATTTTCAACTCAGCCCTTATTGCTATTGATAGTATGTTTATTTTATATGTGTTTGGTTCTGAGGTAGTTTATAAATATTGCAAACCTTATTTTCTCTCTAAAAGCAGAGCTATGATAAATTGATTTATACAAAAGTAGAGCCCTGACCGGTTTGGCTCAGTGGATAGAGCATCAGCCTGCAGACTGAAGGGTCCCAGGTTCGATTCCAGTCATGGGCATGTACCTTGGTTGCGGGCACATCCCCATTGGGGAGTGTGCAAGAGGCAGCTGATCGATGTTTCTCACTTTCTATCCCTCTCCCTTCTTCTCTGTAAAAAATCAATAAAATATATTTTTTTTTAAAAAAAGTAGAAATAGTGTAAAAAATGAAAGTGGGAAAATTATACATGTTAAATAAATGATTGGACATAAGAATGATTATGAAGAAGAGTTCCACAGTGTGTGAGACATATGTATCTGTGCAATTGACAACTGGCCAACGATGAAGAAATGTGGATGTCTGAAATGTTTTAAACTAAGGATCATAGTTAAAGTGGGATGTCTATTTTAGTTAAAGGTTGATACAGGTTAGAATTAGGCATTCAAGAACTTAAAGGCTAAGCATGGTGAATGAAGTGCGACTGGAAATTTATCAAAAACCACAGATGGCACCATGGGTTCGATGCCTTTCCTAATCTGCAGGTGTGGATTCCTTAGCTGCCAGAGGTTCCCTCCCTCCTCCTGTTGGTAGAGATTGTGGCAGGGAGGGGTTGCCCACCTCAGCAAACGTTCATTTTAAACATAACAGGGCAGGGTTTCTTTAATGTTCAAAATATCAGCTAGGAGGAAATGTGGACCCTGAAAGCCTAAATCTCACTCATGGTTTTGGACTTTTAAACTAAGTGGACTTAACTACCTTTTGGAATCCAACCTTTTTGTAAGTAGAACTGCCTCCATATATTTCATATTCTGAAAACCCTACTGATCTTTAACTTAAATAGCACTAAAAAGGAGGAACAAAATATTTGCTGGGCACAAATCCTATTTCCTCAGGGTGAGCTTTACAATTGCTGGTAAAATGTAGCCAGTGGGATATACTGTAGCACATCAGTACCCCTGGACTTGGTGTTGGTGTGTGGTCTCTGCCTTCCTCAGCTCTGCTGCTCACTGTCCAGGTTGGATTTTGGTGAGGGTTCCCCTTCCCCCCCAAACCCTCCTTTTCTTTTAGCTCCTAGCACTAAAGTCATCAAATAGTCTTTTGTGGTTCAGTGTCTGGTTTTAAAATGATTGTGGGTTTTTTGATATCGTTGATGTAACCAGATACATTAAAATTAGTGAGTCTCTGTCAAAATCTATTATTTAATGTAGGGACAATGTACACTTATTTCTTAAATTACACAATTGATCCTTTGTCTGGATTAGGGCTGCCACTGCCTGAAAAAGCTGCTGCTGAAACTGGTGATGGGCACTGTTACTACTTCTGAGTGCTGATCAACAGCTAACATGTATCTTAAATTAATCCCCAAAGTATTATTTGTACAATAAAAATTTTAAATATATTTCTACTTTAAGTGATTCATTAAATCATTATATTTACTATACTTTTGTCTGCACTTCTGTCAAGAGGAAGTTTCCCAGAATTTATTTTAGCCTTTCTGTAAGCCTGTTCTGACTGGAGTATCCTGTGTTAAGGAAGTAGCAATATTTTTTAAGGCACAGGACCTATATTTAGGCACTCATTGTTGACCATTAGTTTCCATGGCTAGGCTAAATTAAGTCAGTAACCATGTTGTTTTCTGCCAGCAATATTTGTATCAAGGCCATGATTTGCTTGTTCTTTTTTAAGTCTCCTTCTTATTAAAATTTGGCTATTTTATTTTCTCCTCAATGTTCATGAATTACAAAAGCTGGCTTCTTGTTAATAATGCATATGCTTGATTGTTTTTTAAAAAAGCAGCAAAATTGTTCCTAAAAAGTGTGAGCAGAGATCCAGCATAGAGAGTAGATGGTACTCAAGGAAATACTTAGAATATGCGTGTACAAACTAGGAAGGGCACTGAAGGGTGTTGTTTGGCTTGTCAAAGTTCAGTTTTACTACATTTAGCACTCTGATTTTGCATGCTTTCTCTTTATTTAAGCATCAGAGAAGTAGAAAGAAAAAGGATTAATGGCACTAAATATCACTTGTCAGAAGGCAGGAATTAAATGTGACTTTTGATGTTGAGGGAAGATGCATTAAGGAGTCAGGAATAGGGTTTACATTGTGCTTAACTTCGAGTAAGGTACAGAACTAATAATAATGATGACAAATAGTACTAATTGGTGCTAATAGAACTAAAACTAATATTTGCATCATATTTACTGTATTCTAAAGTATTGTTTTAAGAGCTTTACATGTTTAACTCATGTAATTCCCTCATGGACCCTGAGGTAGGTGCTATTATTTTTCCCTCTCAACGCACTTAATCCTCATAGCAACCCCATTAAGTAGACCCTGTTATTAGACCCATTTTATAGGTGAAGAAATGAGGTTAAGTAATTTATCCAAGATCCTACAACTAGTAAGTGAAGCTGGAATTCAGATATAGGCAATCTAGTTCCAGAATTCATGTTCTTAACTACTGTGGTAGACTAGGGGTCCTCAAACTTTTTAAACAGGGGGCCAGTTCACTGTCCCTCAGACCGTTGGAGGGCCAGACTATAGTTTTAAAAAAAAATATGAACAAATTCCTGTGTACACTGCACATACCTTATTTTGAAGTAAAAAAACAAACCGAACAAATACAATATTTGTATTTGCATGTGGCCCACGGGCCGTAGTTTGAGGACCCCTGGTGGTAGACTAAGTAATGGCCCTCAAAGATATCCAGATCCTATTGCCTGGAACCTGTGACTGTTATCTTATACTGGAGGCCTGGTGCATGAATTCGTGCACTGGTGGGTTCCAGCCGGCCCGCCCCCATGGGCGCCAATCGGGGGCAGGGCTGCCCGGGGCAAGGGGTCGTTCTGCCATTTGGTTGCTGGGCTTTTATTATATAGGATGATTAAAGAGATTTTGCAGAAGAGACTAAAATAAGAATTTGGGAGATGGGGAGATTATCCTGGATTATTCCACTCCATTTAAATGTAATCACAGTTGCCCTTGTAAGAGGGAGATAAAGGGAGACTTGGCAGAAGGTGGTGATGGGACATAGAAACAGATTTGAAGATGGAGGAAGGGGTTGTAAGCCAAGGAATGTAGGTCTAAAAGCTAGAAAAGACAAGGATTCTCCCCTAGAGCTTCCAGAGGAAGCACAGCCCTGATTTTGGTCCATTGAAATCATTTCATCCTTTGGCATCCAGCAGTGTAAGATAATAAATTGACTTTGTTTTAAGCCACTAAACTTGTAATTTGTTGTAGTAATAACAGGAAACGAATACAGCCACTATACTATGGATAATGGTACCAGTTATAGTTAAGACTTTTATTATAAGCAGCCCTTCCTCACAATCCATGAAGAAATAATCTCCCTTAATAGCCCTGTTTTATGACACTTGTCTCTTTATAGTACATTTTCTCAGTTCTTATCTCTTTATGAAGATTATTCAGATGTAATCTTTAGACTACATCTGTTCTATACACAAACAGGGTAGCCATTATGGGCTTAGAGTTGGCTGTTGAGCCAGAAACTTAAGAAATATTGAAATGGAGTTTGTATCTGCTTCCAATAAACTATGTTTTTTATTAAAGTAAAAAAGAATAAATATTAGGCTGAAGACAGCATCTTTTCTTCAGGCCCAAGCAAAAGGCGGAAACTAAAGGCAACAAGCATTTTAGTCCTCATACCTGACCCTCCCTATAAAGAGTAGTTAATTATAACTCCTATCTTGACAATGAGAAACTGTTAGATAATGTGCTCAGAGTCAGAAAACCAGGCTTGAAAATTCAGGCTTGTCTAATGCCAAGTTATAGACATTATTCTGTACTCACTGTTGCTGCTCCAAACTAGACCTACTGAGGAGCTCAGATCTAGACCAGAGCATATCCAGCGGGTTTATTTAGTACTAGAGAGTCACCAGGAAGAACACATCATTTCCAGATCATCCCTGACTTGCTCCATAGTCTGCAGGTTGGGTAGGTTCTTGGATTGCCCTGGAGGTCTAGATTCCTCCTGCTTGACTCGGGAGATGGACTTAGTTCTGTGTTCAACTTGGTTTTCTCTATTCTTGTTTGCAGAAGTTAAGACCAAACCCTTAACAAAACCCCCAAAACTGATTAAGATGCAATTCTCTTGTATGACCAGGGATCAGACCTACAACCTTGACATATTGGGTCAATGCTGTAATCAACTAGGGCATCTTACTTATATGTGGAATCTAATAAAAAAATAAACTGATGAACAAAATAGAACCAGAGGCATGGATACATGAAAGAGACTGACAGAGGGCAGAGGGGAGGAGGGTTGTGGGGGACTGGATGAAAGAAGCAAAGAGATTAGCCAAAGAACATATAGACATAGCCCATGGACACAGACAACAGTGTGGTGATAGCTAGAGGGAGAGGGGTGGGGGCTGAATGAAGGTGGGTAAATGAGGATGCATATAGAGGACATCTGTAATAGTATCAACAATTTTAAAAAGCAATTCTTTTTTAATATATTTTTTATTGATTTCAGAGAGGAAGGGAGAGGGAGAGAGAGATAGAAACATCTGTGATGAGAGAGAATCATTGATTGGCTGCCTCCTGCATGCCCCCTACTGGGGATCAAGCCTGCAACCCAGGCATGTGCCCTTGACCGGAATCAAACCAGGGACTCTTCAGTCCATAGGCCGATGTTCTATGCACTGAGCCAAACCAGCTAGGGCAAGAAGCAATTCTTTAAAACAAAGATCTGGAATCCATAGTTGAAACTTGAGGATTTTTGTGTGGGAGTGTTCCTGTGTGATATATGTAAAAAAAAATTTTTTGAAAAAATAGGAATGGTAATGTAAATATAAGATTAAACCAGCTGGCATGTAACAGTGTTCAGCAGAGGTTCTCAAGGTTAGTGTTAAATTTTCACAATGGTTTTTGGTTAAAATATGATTAAGAACCACAGTTCTATTTAAGAACCATTTGGACCAGTATGAAGGACACTTCGCCTTTATCCTCTCCCATTTCATCTTCTCCCTTTCTCCTTCCCCTCTCTTCTTCACAAGCAAATTTGTGACATTACTTTTTTAACAATGCTTTCTTAGAAATTGAAAATAATTTTAATATACTTGTAGGTGTAAAAAGTAGAAGTCTGTTCTTTAGTTTATTGGGATTTTTCTAGAAGTAGTGATATAATTGCAAGTATCTAAATGTAGGGGGGAACCCTGTTTAAGAAGTTGATGTAGGAAATAATTGATTTAGACAGATGTTTATTTGATGCCTGAATAATAGTACTATTAAATCAGGGATTGGCAAACTTTTTCTGCAAAGAATCAGGTAGTAAATATTATACAAAGCATATGACAAAGTATTATCTGGCCCAGAATGTCAACAGTGCCACGGTTGAGAAACACTGTTGTATATTATTCTATTTTATCTCCTTTGTTGGTTTATTATCTGTAATTCTTGAGTCATTTTATTGGTTGCTTTAGGATTTATAGTACACATCTTTAACTTATCACAGTTTACCTTTAAGCAATATGTTACTATTTCCATGTAATATAAAAGCTTTACAACAGTATATTTCCATTTTTCTCCTCTGGCCTTTGTACAATTGTTGTAGTACATTTTACATCTACATATATTATAGATCCCACAATATATTATTATTTTACTTTAAACAGTCAATTATTTTTAAAAAATTTAATAGTTTTATTGACTATAATTAACATATTTCAAGTGTACAATGTGGTAAGTTTTGACATAGGTATACACTTGTGGAACCATCACCACAATCAAAATAATAAATATATTCATCATCTCCAAAATGTTTCCCCTACCCCTTGGTAATCCCTCCTCCAAACCCAGGCAGCCACTGATCTGCTTTCTGTCATTATAGATAAGTTTACATTTTCTAGAATTTTATATAAATGGAATTATAAACTACGTACTCTTTTTCTGTCTTACTTCTCATCCAGGGTAATTATTTTGAGATGTATCCATGTTGTAGGCATCATTAGGAAAGCATTCTTAATGCCAGACATTGTATTGCAGGTAATTGGACTGCTGCTGTTAGCGAGCATGCTGAATGTCAGAGTCATTTGTTTTGTTCTTTGTTTTAGGTCATGACTGTCAAGGTATGATAATCACCTGAGAGCGAGCACTCATTGCTGCAGATGTCATTTGTCCATCGGGAAATATCCATACAACCAGATCCATTTTTTTATTGAATGGCTTGATGGATTTCCTTTACTCTAATTCATACCAAAGCTGTCCTTCTCAACCAAAGCAAGAAAGGATCCTGCATGAATCAGTCCCAGAATGCCATTTTTACATCACCAATGGGTGAAGAAAACCTCATGAATAACAATCACAGAGACTCGGAGAGCATCACTGGTGAGTGCAGTTTAATAAATATTGAAGGGTGTTGCTTACAGGATAAAATGCAGATGCCTTAATCCAGTGTATAAGATCACTGTAATGAAATGGAGGATGACTGAATTAATTCTCTCATCCCATAGTCTCCTATCATATTATCAAAATCTGCCTTGTGTGCCTTTACTTGTCTGTGTCTGACGCCCCCTACCATGTGACAGTCAGCAGGAACTGTCATACTAGTCTTCCTACTCCCAAAGGGCAAGGACAAAGATGCTTGTATTTGTATATCCTGCAAGCACCCAACAAAGATACCTGGCACGTAAGAGACACTCAGGACAGACAGAGTGTACAAACACAGGTGAAGACCTACCAGCCCTCTTTTGCAAGACTAAATACAAAAACTGAACACCCAACGTTTTTTCTAAACTTTGGTTCTAAATCTCATTGGTCCACAAAACCTGACCTGTGCAGCTATTTCTAAAGTTACTTCACTTTAGTTATATTTATGTTTGCTGAAAATGTATTTTATTTTTTTAACTTTGTATGGTAATTTTTTCTTCTAAAATACGTTTTTATTGATTTCAGAGTGGAAGGGAGAGAGAGATAGAAACATCAGTGATGAGAGAGAATTATTGATTGGCTGCCTCCTGCATGCCCCACACAGGGGATGGAGCCCACAACCTGGGCATGTGCCCTTGACTGGAATCAAACCTGGGACCCTTGAGTCCACAGGCCAACATTCTATCCACTGAGCCAAACCAGTTAGGGCTGTACGGTAATTTTTAAAAATTTATCTTTATTGTTGAAAGTATTACAGATGTCCCCTTTGTTTGTTTGTGGTTTTTCTCCCCCCGCCCCCCCCCCCTCCATTGGCTCCCTTCACCCCCAGCCGCCCCTCCTAGGCCTTTACCACTCTGTTGTCTGTGCCCCTGGGCTATGCATATATGTATATAAGTTCCCCATTAGTTAATCACTTCCCACTCACCCCTAACTTCCCTCTGAAATTCGTCAGTCTGTTCCATGCTTCTGTGTCTCTGGATCTATTTTGTTCATCAGTTTATTTTATTCATTAGATTCCACATATGAGTGAGATCATGTGATACTTATCTTTCTCTTACTGGCTTAATTCACTTAGCACTCCTCTTCCTGCAAAGTATTATAATGACAACCGGTAGGATATATATTTGTGGCAGGAAAATTTTGGATAATCACATGGAATTCATAGAAATAGAATTTGATGTAGTTTAGGGCTCATTTAAGAGATCTGCTAAGAGCTCCTTTAGAACCATATTTAAGGTTTTAAATGTACCTCATCTTTGTGATTATGAAGTGCCGGAAGCCGGTCCGTCCTTGCTGCTTGACACAGTCGCTGCAGGGAAGAAACATCTGCACAGCATATGTTTCAAGGGACCTGGCGTTATATGGCATACTGTTTTTAATATGTTTGCTCACCTTCTTGGCGCTATGTGTTTTAACCAAGGTCACCTCTCCGAGAAAGGTTGTTTCCCCAGGTAGGGATTTTTCCCTGAAGTTAGGGAGGGAATAAAACCTCTTAACTAAATGCCAGGCGGGTAGTTAATCACTTTAACTACAAACAATCACCTTTAAGATACATAATCTTTACTCCCTGGAATGGAGATAAGAAACACCCTAACCTTTGGAATAGAGATTGATAGGATTGGAATCAACTGGTATAAATACAGATGTAACAAGACAATAAAAGACAGAGATCCTGGCTAGGCTGCTGATCAACTGAACGCTTTCTCCGTGTCATTCCTTCTTCACTGACTCCATCCACACCTCTGGGGATCCCTGGACCTGCTGGGGTTGGACCCCAACAATGAAGCCACAGCATATACTTCTAGGTGCATAGGGTTGTCTAATATTGTCAGCCTTCTTGTAATTGATTTATTAAATTGTTATTGTTAAGTTAAGGTCAAGTAGTAGAAATTTACTCTCTTAGGGTGTTATTTTACTTTGTTGTTATTTGCCAGAGTTAGGACATGTTTCTTTATATAACCCACAAAGGAAATACTAGATCTCTTAAAAAAGTGAGGGGGTTGGTGTGACATCCTGTATTTTCTCTATGTTAAGCCCTAGTATTTTAAGCATGTTACAAGGGATAACTTTCCTTTTCTTGTAAATGGCTAAATTTGAAAGGTGTTAAATGATGGGCAGTGTTTGGGACAGAAAGCCAGGAACAAGCACGCAAAGGCAGAGAAGCCCAGGTGAGTTCAGAGATATGAATGACGCGGGGGAGTTAGGGTGTGCAGGTGAGAGTAGTGATGTGAAAGGTATTTAGGAAGTTCAGTGTACCACATATTTCAAATAAAAATGAAGTACTTAGTCCAGAACCAGTGCAAGAACACTGTGCTGGAATGTTAACGTAACAGTTAATATTTAACCAGTAAGTGTTAATTTTTTTTTATATCTAGCTGATTTTTCCAGATTTTAAGGAATCCTCCCACAGAGTTTAAATTCTTTTACTAAAGAGGATACAGTTTTATTTCTTTAGAACCACTTTCTGCTAGTTGTTTTGTGCTGCTGCCTTTAAGCCTATACATTTTTGAGATCAGATCTCTTTTAACCAGCACTAACTAGATTGACAAGGAGGAAATAATAAATTTGTCTAAATTTATTTTAAAGTTTAAAAACATAGGCACTGCAATATATTTTTACATATTTGTGGTATTATTTTTACTGTAGAAGTTCTCATGTTAAAGTAGCCCAGAGAAAGACCAACTATAGTACTAGGATATATTAGTAAAAATTAGTGGAGAAATTATCTTGGCTAATATATACTTTCACAAAATGAATTTCACTGAATTTTTTCTGTAGCCTAGTAATTGAAATATATTGGATTCATTTACATGAACTCTCTTCTTTAGATGTCTGCTCCAATGAGGATCTCCCTGAAGTTGAGCTGGTGAATCTGCTGGAAGAACAGCTACCCCAGTATAGACTAAAAGTGGACTCTCTCTTTCTATATGAAAATCAAGACTGGACTCGGTCCCCACACCGGCAGCATCATGCATCCGGCGCCCTCTCTCCAGTCCTTGCTGAAGAGACTTTTCGATATATGGGTGAGTATTTTTTTATCCTTTTAGAGTTTGTCCATTGAAGTAATTATCATGAGTATCTTGGTATTGGCTTTTAAAACATTTGACAACTATAGCCATTGTTTGGCGATGATTCTATGTGTTATGTCTGAATACAAAAAGTTTGTCACTCTTACGGCTCTGAGTGTCCAAGGTTGCAAGCATATCCAGATGTTCCCATTTCTTCCATCTTTTATTTGATATTTTCTCACACTGAGTAGAAAGGGAACTTTTTAAAAAGTAGTGAAATCATTTAAAATTTAATATTCCTTTATGTCTCTTGACACTTAACTGTCCCAATAGTTTGATCTCCTAAGCCATCAACTTTTTTACTCTTATCTTCCCTATTAAACACAGTCAAAGGAACTATGTCAGTCTTTTTTCTTTTAATTTTTTTTTAAATATATTTTTTATTGATTTTTCACAGAGAGGAAGGGAGAGAGATAGAAAGTTAGAAACATTGATGAGAGAGAAACATCGATCAGCTGCCTCCTGCACATCTCCCACTGGGGATGTACCCGCAACCCAGGTACATGCCCTTGACCGGAATCGAACCTGGGACCTTTCAGTCCGCAGGCTGACGCTCTATCCACTGAGCCAAACCGGTTTTGGCAGAACTATGTCAGTCTTTAAGAAGCATAGTTCTTGGACACATACGTGGTTTTAATAATGACAAGGAAAAATAAGTGCACATTACGTAGTAATCTTCATTATTTACTTAAGAATTCATAGAGAATATTTGTGAAAGGCTAAACCAGATTGTTCTGAAAGTAAGTCTGTTTTACACCAAACTCTTAGATATGACAAAATTAAATAGAATATATTTTTTTAACTAAAGTATGGAGATCTTTTTGCTTTTCACCTAATTCTAAAGATCTACATTCAGGCTGTGCTTACTTTTTCCTTATTCCCTATAGAAATTTTGTTTATATAATAGCTGTTATAATCCTCCCATATAATAAAAGGCTAATATGCAAATTGTCCCCTAAGGCGGGAGTTCAGCTGACCAGGAGTTCAACCAGGGGGCAAGACCAGCCAGCCAATCTCCTATGTCCCCTCCCCCTGGCCAGCCCACCGGAACCCCACCCACACATGAATTTGTGCACCAGGCCTCTAATATATAATAAAAGTCTATAGGTTCCACGTTATGTTTGTGAAATATTTTTTATTTGAATTAGATATGAGGTTACGTTAGATCCTAGACATTTTCCTAGTCCATGCTTCTGTGTTTTTAAAGATTGTGGCTGGAGAATGATGGTTGTGAAATACTCGTTTTCATAGTAATCATTAACTTGCTTTTAATAGTAGTTTCCTGGAACAAGGTTACTCACTGCTCAGAAAGAATTCTAAACATTTTTTAAACTTGAATTGGAATATCAAGAAACTCAGATAAGACTGTATTTCTGTCCCCAATAATTTTTTTAAATAGTTGAATATTAAACAAGGCTCTTACGGTTTTTCTAACTTTCTAGTTTAAGAAGTGGCTTGCTTGAGATTTTCTAGAAAATGCTTTTTTAAAGGAACACTATTTTTTATTTCTATTTCCCTTTGTTCCATGAGTTTTTTGATTTGTGAGAAGAAAATTTCAAACTGAAATTTCATCATGATAAATTTAGTTTGTCATTATTTTGATAAAATGGCACAGAAAGTATCCCTTAGTTTATGTTCTTTGTCCTGTAAGTCACGGAGGGATATGGAGGCACTGTAGCTAGAAAGATGTCTTAAAGATTTAATGGAGTTATTTTTTAGGATGAATTTTTTTTTTTTAACCTGGGAAATGAAAGATTTTTAAATACTTGGTTTTTAGGACTTTATATAAAACAAACCATAATGTTCAAGGGAGCCATTTAAAACGAGATTAATGGGATGTTACAGATCTGTCCTTCAGATCCTGGAAAACACTCCTGCTCCATTAGTTGAATGATACTTTTTTTACTTCACTTTGAAAATTAAACTCTATACTATATGTTGATATACCTGAGATCATGAAGCAAATAAACTGGGATTATAATTGCCTCACTAATAGTTTATCTTTGTGATTTACTTTCATTTCACTGTTATTTTAAAGGTATCAATTCTTTGGGTTAGCAGTTCACTCTAATATAAATAACTTTCATTATGAATTTTCATCTTATGAATGTAAAAGATAAGTGATTTACTTTATTTAGCAAATTGACCAAGGCTTTAAAAAGCAAGATACAAAACATTCTCTTACCCTTTCCCACAGTTTTCTATCCCCTTGATATTTCAAGATTGGTGGTTTTAAATAATTATGTATCTTGGTGAGCCATCCTTGGGTTCAGCTTCTTCTTATCCCTACTTCCTGCACATGCCAGTAGATACTGTGCTCATTAAAATGAATTTTAACAAACTATAAAGAAGTGGCACCTTCTCTCTCACATAATGTAAAGAAATTGAAAGAGCTGTGAGAAGAAGATCAATTTGGAAGGAAACATGGGTTTTGGGTTGGGAGCCCATTTCACATGAGGGAAATGATACTGGTTGTTCTCAAGCTCCCACCAAACAAACTGGAAACTGGAAAGAAGTTGTTTACTTTAAAAATAGATCACGAGAGTAATGAATGGGTCCAACAAACCCGTTCCATCTTAGTCCCCACCATGCACACAAAGTTTAATATTGGTAGTTCCCATCCTGAAAAAATGTGAGATTGAGGCAGTTGATGCAGAATAAATAAAGTAAGTGCTTGTGTATATTACCCCCATTTTTTTTTTCCAGGAACATTAAATTCTCTAAATATTACACCAAAAATGTTGAATATTAACAGCCTTCCAAAACCAAGTTACAAAATCGTTCTGTTAAAAAATATGTTTATCTATATAGTCCATTGTACCTCAATAAATTTTTTTTATTATCTCCCTGATTTATATGGTTTTGTTATTATTGTTATTTCAGAGAATTAGGTTAGGGACGTTCATGTCTGGAAATAAGCAAGAAGCATTGTTAATTTCTGTACCATTTAACAAATTTCTATTTTAACCGCTAAGAACTGAAGGGAAAATAGGATTTTATAGAAATTACTATAATAAAGTCAGCCTGCTTGACTATCTCTTCATTCCTGGTTAGAGAATTACAGTTAATAGTCTATGGTTTTAGAAGCATTTAATTTCAATGCCTAAATGCCAAGAGAACTTGTAAGAGCTGTGCCCTGAGTACTTTTGAAATCTTCCTAAGCAACATGTCTTTATTAGGAGTATGTGATAAGGAAGAGAAGACAGAACTCATTAGGCTGCAGAGAGGAATCCATTCTGTTCCTATATGCTTTGTGACTGACATCAGTGGAGCAACTCTGCAATTGAGCTGGCTCAGCCTTTGGGGCTTGGTAGTATACAGCCTGTTTCACATAAAACATAAGAATTGGAAAATTCTGGTTGCATTACCTAACTTCTTTGCCATAATACATATTAAAGCATTTTAAATTTTACTTTTGCAATCTCTTAACAGGAACTATTTTTTTTTATTATAAAGATAACATTTATTCATGGAAAATTAGCAAAAAACAGAAACAAAAACAACAGATCAAGTATAATCCCTACCCAGAGATAGCCACTATTAACAGTTTAATGTATATCCTTCCAGCTTCTCCTGTATGTAGATAATACCCACCCTTTAAAGAACAGAATTGGGATCTGTGCTGTTTTAGAACATGTGGATACTCGAGTACCTCGTCAGATAAATGCCTTTTGATCTCGGTGGGACTGTGGTAGAAACAGCAGGATGGTGTTAGAGCTCCGTACTAGGAATGAGCAGACCCAAGTTTTATCTTCTGACCTTGTGAGCTGGGGTTGTTATCACCTCATTATTATTCTGGCTTTGCCACTAATGGCTTGCTTTGTGGTATTAGACATCATATACTAGTAATTCCTCTCAGTCAAGGTCCCTCATACAAGAAAATGAGATCATTAAATGAGATTAACTTCTTAAAGTTCAGTTTTAAATTCTCAAGCAGTGACAGATGGTTTTATGTAGTACTGTGTCTTTCATTTTCTCTTCCTCTTTCATCATGTGTGACTTGCAGCTCACAGCTGCTTTTACATCCTTAACTTACTGGCTTTACTTCAAATTAAATTTGCCACTTCATTTTCAACTGTGGTCAATTATGTAAAATGAGCTATGTCATGTTTTTTTTTAAATTGTATAAAATTGTTTTTAACTGAGTCTTATTATTCTAAAAATAAAAGGCCAAGGTAAGAGGCAATAGGCATTTATTTGAGATCACAAAAAATAGCTGTTCAGGAAGCACTGATTCAAGCAGAAACCCAACTAGTGTTCTGATTATGGGGTGAAGGCAAGGGGTTTTTATGAGAAAGAGAAGGGAAGTAATTATATGAATACTAGAGGCCCAGTGCACGAAATTCGTGCACTGGTAGGGTCCCTAGAGGCTGCCAGCTGCTGGCCAGGGCGCCTCCCTTCCCCTGGCCTCCAGCCGCCAGCGGCCCCGCCCCCTGGTTGAACTCCTGGTCAAACTCCCAATCAAGGGGACAATTTGTGTATTAAGCTTTTAGTATATAGGACAAGGAATGAATTTCTGTTAGTGCCAATAAGCTACCAAATTGTGAAGATTTCTTAAACCCAAAAGCCTGTTTTCCTTAATCCTGTGGTTAAATTATGGAGTCACTTTTTCTACTTGTAAATATGAATTCTTTTCAAGTGAAAATGTTTCTTTTTAGTTTTGGATAGTTTTCTTCTTTTAAGTTTTCTTATATTCAGTTTAAAACTTCTTTTTTTTAGCTATTTTCTAATATCAACACAGCACTTTGTTTTACTTTTAACTAGGAATAAGATTATCATTAATAATTAAGGTCTGAGTAATTCTCATATTCATTTTAAGCAATGATACTAGGAAGAAAAATTACAATCTCAGATATAATAACCATGTCTAATGGTGCCTTTTGGGCAACTTCAGGTATCAAGATGGGTCTAAAGAACTACAAATGACTTAAATCATAGTATTTGCTGCCAACTCAGTGAATTATTTGCAGAGAATTTAAAATCAGGGCTATTTCATACATATCAGTTGTGTTCAGAGAGTAATAGCTGTAAATAGTTGTATGATAGTTAACAGTTTTGATCAATAAATGATCATATTTGAACTTCCTAATGACCTTGTGCGATGCATGTTATGGCCTCCATATTATAAATACAGAATCTGAATCTCAGAAGGGTTAAGTGGCTTGTTCAAGCTCACTCAAGCTTTTCTGCTCCAAAGTCTCTGGTTTTTTTATTTCTTCAAGACAAAGTAATTATAAAAACCTAAGTCAAACATAAATCTGTGTCATGTAGTACACTCCAAAGTCAAAAGATTCCTTTTGTATTCACCGTTTTCAGCTGAAAAAGATATTGCTTATTATGACTGTGGAGTCACTGGAGTAATGTTTGTCCTTCTCTTTGGAGCAAAATTATCCAAGTGCATTAACAGTTTCTGAGTTTATGAGGTGCAGAAATACTGCGCTTGCATTATGCAGGTAATAATCTATATTTATAAAAGCCTAAGCGACCATTATGACCATATGACCGGTTGACTGGTCGCTATATGATGCGCACTGACCACTAGGGGGCAGATGCTCAACGAAGGAGCCGCCCCCTGGTGGTCAGTGCACTCCCACAGCCAACCTCCTGCAGCCGGTCAACCTCCTGCGGTCCCTCCCCCCAGCCAGCTGGCCCCAATCAAGACTGGGTGAGATGGCCCCGATCGCTGGCCAGGCCGAGGGACCCCACCTGTGCATGAATTTGTGCACTGGGTCTCCAGTATAGGTTTATTTTATAGCAATAGTCTAGATATGAAGATTATCATAACAGGTTTTTAATTAAGCTAAAAATGATTATGGTCATAACAAAGCTACAAAAAGTCTTACAAGTCTATTCCTTATTTATTGACTGGAGGCCTGGTGCACGAAATTCGTGCACGGGGGCGGTCCCCTCAGCCAAGCCTGCACCCTCTCCAATCTAGAACCCCTTGGGGGATGTCTGACTGCAGGTTTAGGACATGGTAGTTTATTGAACTAAACCGGCAGTCAGACATCCCTCTCACAATCCTGGACCACTGTCTCCTAATCACTCACCTGCCTGCCTGCCTGGTTGCCCCTAACTGCCCCCCCTGCCAGCCTGATCGCCCCTCACTGCATCTGGGTGCTGGCCTGGTCACCCCTAACTGCCCCCCAGGCCAGCCTGGTCGCCCCCAACTGCACCTCTCTGCCAGCCTGGTTACCCCTAACTGCCCCCCCCCCCCCCGCCAGCCTGGTCATCCCCAACTGCCCCCCCTGCCAACCTAATCACCCCCAACTGCCCCCCCTGCCAACCTAATCACCCCCAACTGCCCCCCTGCTGGCCTGGTCACCCCCAACTGCACCCCCCCTGCTGGCCTTGTCGCCCCTAACTGCCCCCCCAGTCACCTCTTACTGCCCCCACTGCCGGCCTGGTCTCCCCCAACTGCCCCCCTCTGCTGGCCTGGTTGCCCCTAACTCCCCCCCCACCACCGCCGGCCTGGTTGCCCCTAACTCCCCCCCCCACCGGCCTGGTTGCCCCCAACTGCCCCACACACACTGGCCTGGTCACCCTCACGCTCCCCCTGCTGGCCTGGTTGCCCCACGCAGCTTGCTGTTCAGTTGTTTGGTCATCCCTCACTAACCCCCTTGCCGGCCTGGTCATAGGCAGCCATCTTGTGAGGGTGTTAGGGTTAATTTGCATATTACCCCTTTCTTATATAGGAGATTAACTCACAATAATAGGTGATGATATTCAAGATAATTACAAGAGAATTCTAATTGAATTCCTTTGTAACAGTATAACTTCTCTCTAACTAGCCCTCAGTGACTTCAATTTAGATGAGGATGTAAAACATTTGGTGACTTAATACATTCTCCCAGCTCACTTTCTGTAGTGTGAGTGGGCCAAAGTTCTAATCTTACCAAGGAAGGAAGAGATAGGAAGTGACTGCCTTGTGATCATTTGATACTTTCTTAATTTATTGTATGATGTATGTTTGTTTGTAATAATGAATCTATTTACAGATTGTCTAACACATGAAACATCTCCTTCCCCTTTTTTTCACATGTATTTTTATTCTCTTAAATGGCTTGTAAAAGCCTGGGTTTTTGGTTGTCATCTTTTGTTTCTTATGAATAGCTAAAATTATCTTCTGTTTCTAAATCCTACCTTAGTTCTAGGCACAGACAGGGTGGAGCAGATGACCAAAACTTACAATGACATCGACATGGTTACACATCTCCTAGCAGAGGTAGGAATATATCTTTTTCTTTTGCCAGTACAAAAAACTAAAACTTAAAGATCATTTGGAATCTATCAAGTTTTTATATCAAATGAAAAATGATGATGTCTTTGTTTTGGGTTAATTTATAAGGTTGTTACAGTTGGAACAACTGGCATACCATCTGGCATTCCAAAGCAGAATGGTTTCTGAACTTAATTGTTATGAAATTATAGAAGGTTTAGGGGGCTTTGCTTGTCTGCTTTGCTTTTTATTACAATGGTGCTGGCTGGCCTCCCTGTCCTAAAAAAAAAAAAAAAAATGTCACTCAGCCTGGAGCAGAACTGCCTATTCAAGAGACAGATCCCTTGCAAATCTACTCCTGCAGCTTGGAGCATCTTCCCAAAGAGTTTTACTCTCAGTTTGGGCTGTTTTTTAGCTCACTTTGTCCATGACATTTTTAGTATGTGTGGTGTACCTTTCCCACTTGGCAGTCATAGAGGTGTCTCCTTACACTTCAGTTTCAGTGATCTTATGGAAGACTGTCTTTCTCTTTGAAGTACCCCTTCTCCCCTCCCCCAGCTCCCCAGAACGATTCTGTGTATGCCACTTAGCTTACGTTGACAATGAGATAAGTGGGCCTTGAAAATCTGGAAATAACCCATCCACCTGTTGTCATGTATTATGGAGCAAAAGAACAGAAGCTTAATTTTATTTATAGTGATTACTGTAAGCAGAGCCCATACTCATATATAAGGTAGTTATATGTATATTGACAGGTTTTCATCCTATAGAATACAGTCCTCACCACCACCATGTAGATGAGATTTCTGTGCTCTAACTATCACCATGTACCCAGGAAGAGTAACTCTTGCTTTGCTTGGCTTTTCTCTAGGCATGCCTGCATCATTACCACCAACTTCTTTGACTCTCTTTTTTTCTACACTTTAAACAGAACCTTGTACGTCAAAACTTCCAGTCCTTTATCCCCTACTTTATTTCACATCATCATTCTTGCACCAGTTGACAGTAGAGCTCTTGACTATGCTTTCTTCTAAGCCTCTGGCTCTCAGGGCATATAAGCTTTGCTCTAAATAACACTTTTCAGCATACCAACCTGATCCTCATGTCTTAAATACCAAATTCTGCCTCATTACCATGCTTGATAGACAGATGCATTTGTTGGGCCTTTATTGTGTGTCAGGCCCTGTCCTCAGTTTTGAAGACTGCATTGATTTTCTAATTCCCCAAAGTTGTAAGTGTAAAGGTTAGGTCGCTGGATCCTAATTAATAGGGTTGATTAATCAATAAATTTCACTTGATATCAGGGGGAAAAATGCCCTCTTGCATTTATAACTGTGGTGGTCATCCATTTGACCAACATATTTTAAACATCACCTGTGTGCTAGGCCCTGTGTTTATCTGGTATCTGGGTGTTAAAATACTTTCTAGAATGTTGCTTTTTGTGTTTATTTAGCAAAATTGACTGCAGAACTCTAACCTACCATGTAATATTGTTGTTGCTCAAAGAAAAGTGTTTTGGATTTTAACAGAGGGATCGTGATCTGGAGCTAGCTGCTCGCATTGGACAAGCTCTCTTAAAGCGGAATCATGTGTTGGCTGAGCAGAATGAAGCCCTGGAGGAGCAGTTGGGACAAGCTTTTGACCAAGTAAGTCTTTGATCAAGTATTTGCAGCGTGAAGTGTTTAGGTCTTGGGCTGTGGAGGAATTTATTTTCCTGGGTGTCCCTGAATTGATGACAGTAAGTAGGTAAATAACACCAGTACATGTGGACTTTGTTGGTAACCATTGAACTAACCAGTAGAGAAATGAAAAATACCTTACAGAGGAGTGCTTGTGTGAGTCTGCCTTGGTCCATATAAAAGCCTATATTCAGTGCCTGTAGTACTTAAATTCTAACGCTTTTTTCCTCGCCCCTTTGTGTAAACTTTGTGTGTCATCTATAACTTTAGTTTTAAAAAAATTCAGCCCCAAATAATAGATACCCAAATGAAGTATCTTCAGTCAAAAACCCAAACAAAAGGAAAAGGAAAAGACATTTTGAAAGTTTATTTATTCCTAAGCAGTGAATATTTTTAGTGAGAACTGCTTTATTATTAATTTGAATGGTTAAATTTCAAGTTTTCTGTAATTTGTTATTTTTATCTAGTTTTACTTACATTTTAGAAATGCATTATATTTAATAACATTTGAGCCTTTATGTTGAATATATTTCCTAGGACTACTTAGGAAATCATGCAGAGTTATACAGCTTTAAAGTACAAAACTTTAGGATAAGAATTTGAAAGTAGGGATCCATTCTTATAGTTTGAAGTTCCTTCAGTTTTGTTTTGTTTTCAACTGTGAAAAATTTCCTCCTATATTTCTATTATATAGAATGTAAAAATTGGCTTTCCTTCTCATCTAGTATAGAAAAAGCTATATTTGTTGAGTTAATGCTGTAAAATTATAGTTTGGGAAGTATCTGAGGTTTATTATTTTCTTTTTAGCACTTGCTACTTTAGTGAGTAAATCTAGCAGCTAATTACATTATTTTGTTTTATGATGAGGAATAATTGCTCAATGAATTAGAAGTTATATTACATATGTTATATTAAATAATACAAAATAAAGGACATCTTGTAAATCTAGCTCTTTTGCTGTGCAGGTCAATCAACTGCAGCATGAGCTATCCAAGAAAGATGAGTTACTTCGAATTGTCTCCATTGCTTCGGAAGAGAGTGAGACCGATTCCAGCTGTTCTACACCTCTTCGGTTCAATGAGTCCTTCAACTTATCTCAGGGCTTGCTACAGTTGGACATGCTGCAAGAAAAGCTCAAGGAACTGGAGGAAGAGAATATGGCTCTTCGGTCCAAGGTACATTCAACCCAGTTCCCAGTTTTGTTAACTTAAAGGTTGTAGGTTTAAACCCAGGTAGAGTTGAGATGAAATGTGGCATAACTAAGGATTTGCTGTTGACATTCTAATTAGGGAGTGCAGCCAAGACGCTCGTATTTATTTTCCTTCCCTTGTTTCTTAGATCCCACTGAGAAGTGGATAATAGCAAGCTGACAGATGAGAAAGCCACAGCATAGAATATGTACCTTGTGGAGTTTATGTTGGAAAATTACAAGGTTCTGTGAGCTTGTGTGATGGAGGGGGGAATCAGAGAAGTCCTGCTTACGCAAGTGATATTTTAGCTGAGGCTAGGGATTAGCCAGGCAGAAATGTATGGGAGCAGGGCGAGGAGGGGCTAGAGGGGGGAGGAGGCATTTACAGAGACTCAGAGAGAATGAGTAAGATGTTTGAAACATCCTTTTCCATACCTTTATTTTATGGTAGATAAAGGTTTATGAGTTGTTGTTTTCCTTTGTAAGTGATCAACTTTTATGTTCAAATTAGAATTTTTTTAGTTCATACTGTAAAATAATTAGAAGATATCACTATTTTTTTTTCTTGAAGGCTTGTCACATAAAGACAGAAACTATTAGCTATGAAGAGAAGGAGCAACAGCTTGTCAGTGACTGTGTTAAAGAACTTCGTAAGTATTAAAACATTCTGTTTGCCTTTGGGCAGTTCTTTGGTAGGATATCTCCAACTCAGAAATTAGATCGAAGGTTTCAGTAGAAACATCTCAAGAAACACTATTAAATAATTACTGAAGATCTTGGAATATCACATTAACGTACAACTCTAAATAAAATAACATATATACTTTTCAGAAGTGTCTTTGTTTCAATTGCCATCTTCATTGAATAAGATCTATATTTCTATCAGTTATAGCATGTTAGAATGAAAGAAACCAGAGCTCTTATTTGGTTGACGAGAAAATAGTCCTGTAGAGAACGTGATTTGTCGGTCAGAAAATGATAGATCCGTGGCAGAGCCTGGTCTGACATTCAGTAATTTATTAAGTGCCAACTATCCTATCTAATAAAAGAGAAACATGGTAATTAGCCGTATGACCGCTACCCTTCCCATTGGCTAATCAGGGCAATATGCAAATTAACTGCCAGCCAAGATGGCAGCCGGCAGCCAGGCAGCTTGAAACTCACATTAGGCTTGCTTGCTTCAATGACAGAGGAAACCAACGTTCCCCGCCTGCCTTGCTGGCCTCTGAGCCTGCAGTTTGAAACATTGTAACAAATATAGAAGCTAAACAAAACCCCAGAAACCTGCTTTCAGCGAGCCAGGATCTCAGAGCTGGAGTTATACTATACATTGTTTTGATTATAGAATCTAAACAAACCAGATACCTGCTTTCAGCAGCAGAGGCCTCAGAGCTGGAGCCAGAGCTAAAGCTGGCCCAGAATAAAAAAGAAAAGAAAAAAAGAGCAGTTGGGAGCTTCAGCCCTCAGCCCCTCACCCAGACTGGCCAGGCACCCCAGTGAGGACCCCCACCCTGAAGGGTGTGTGACCAGCTGCAAACAGCCATCATCCCCTCACCCAGACTGGCCAGGCACCCCAGTGTGGACCCCCACCCTGAAGGGTGTGTGACCAGCTGCAAACAGCCATCATCCCCTCACCCAGACTGGCCAGGCACCCCAGTGTGGACCCCCACCCTGAAGGGTGTGTGACCAGCTGCAAACAGCCATCATCCCCACACCCAGGCTGGCCAGGCACCCCAGTGGGGACCCCCACCCTCATCCAGGACACCCTTCAGGGCAAACCAGCCAGCCCCACCCATGTACCAGGCCTCTATCCTATGTAGTAAAAGGGTAATATGCCTCCCAGCACCGGGATCAGCGGAGCCGCGAGGCCTCCCAGCACCGGAATCAGTGGAGCCGAGAGGCCTCCTGGCACCGGGATCAGCGTGACAGGGGGCAGCACCCAAACCCCCTGATCGCCCTGCGGCTCTGTGTGTGACAGGGGGCGGGGCCACAACCTCCCTATCCGCCCTGCTCTGTTTGTGACAGGGGAAGGCACCCCAACCTCCTGATCAGCCATGCTCTGTGCCTGATACGGGGGAGCTCCCCAAACCCCTGATCGCCCTGCGGCTCTGTGTCTGACAGGGTACGGCGCCCCAACCCCCTGATTGGCCCTGCTCTGTGTGTTACAGGGTGCGGCACCCCAACGCCCCCTCCCCACGGGCCCTGCTCTGTGTGTGACAGGGTAGAGCCATAACCTCCCCATCGGCCCTGCCCTGAGTGTGACAGTGGCGGCGCCCCAACCCCCTGATCCGCCCTGCTCTGTGTGTGACAGGGGGCAGTGCCCCAACTCCCCTATCGGCCCTACTCTGTGAGTGACGGGGGGAGCTCCTCAACCCCCTGATGGGCCCTTCTCTGTGCGTGACAGGGGGTGGCGCCGCAACCTCCCCATCAACCCTGCCTTGAGTGTGACGGGGCGGTGCCCCAACTCCCCAATCGGCCCTACCCTGAGCCTGACTGAGGGTGGCATCGCAACCTCCCAATCCGCCCTGCTCTGTGCATGACAGGGGGTGGTGCCCCAACTCCCCAATCGGCCCTGCTGTGAGCCCGACCAGGGGCTGCACCTAGGGATTGGGCCTGCCCTCTGCCACCCGGGAGCAGGCCTAAGCCAGCAGGTCGTTATCTCCCGAGGGGTCCCAGACTGCGAGAGGGCACAGGCCAGGCTGAGGGACACCCCCATCCCCCCGAGTGCACAAATTTTTGTGCACCGGGCCTCTAGTGTGTCTATAAAGGAATATATTTTCGTTTGATGTAGTGTTAACTAAAATAGTTTTTAAAATAAGTTAGTTGGGAAAAGATCAGCTTTACTAGAGAAAGATATTTAATTTCTCTACTAATATAAAGCCTGTCACATTGAAAGAGAAACATAACATCACATCAGTTCATTTGGGCTGTGGGCCTCAGAATATGGTAACTTAGAGTAACAGAATATTAGAGAACCAGAAGCAATGTAAATTGAATTTCTCCATCAGCACTATCATTACCCACCTTTTAAACTTTAAAAAACAAAGAAGTGATTACTTGCCCAAGAATTCAGATCCAGCCCTCCTTCCTTCTTGTTGCCATCCTATGAAATGTTATAGGGGTTCTGTCAATTAAGAAATAGTTTTATATGACACTGATACATGGTTCTGTCACTTGTGTTTAGATATCAAAGTTTTTATTTGAAATAAAGATTTATTTCCCCAATGGAAAGATTCTGTTTCATGTGCATTCAAGAGTGCTAGGCTGTAAAAATTGCTTTTAGAGGCTCTACTCAGTTTGCCACATATCCCAGAAAGTCTCTCTCCTACAGAAGCATCTCAGTAGCTTTATCAGTAGGTTTAACAGATTGTAACTGCTCCATTCTGGAAATGTCCTATGTTAGACTTCTTAAGTTTAATTTTCATTGTTTGTGGGAGTTTATTTACATTCCTGAAGAGTTCTCAAAGACATAAATGAGATTATGTCTTGACACTTGCAAAGATATGTAATTCACCTATATCTTTTCAGCCTACTTGTTCTTCATAATGAAAAATATTAAAGCAAAACCTTTAGCTTGCCTTTATAAGTCATCATTGCCTCATATTCAATTCCTAAGATTAGCTTTTATTTCAGAAGAATCTTTATTTTTTAAATTTATGTTAAAGAACATTGTATTTGTGATAGTCCAGTGCTTGTTACAAAACAAGATTTGACGCACAGTCATAGTTTGCCAACCCCTACCCTTCAATTATATTAATTTTTAAAATTCTTATTTGTTTCTAAGGTGAAACAAATGCTCAGATGTCCAAAATGACTGAGGAATTGTCTGGGAAGAGTGATGAACTGATACGATATCAAGAAGAGATCTCCTCTCTCTTGTCTCAAATTGTAGATCTTCAGCACAAACTTAAAGAGGTAAGTTCATTCTTTCATTCAACAGATGTTTGTTAAGCACTGATCTAGTACCATGCACTGCACTAAGTACTAGATTAAGCAAAATAAACACGGTCCCTGTAAACTGATGACTTTTAAAGTGCTGTAAACTGATTACTGTTTTAGTCTTCTCTGTGTCATGAAGCATGAATAACTACTTTCAAGTCACTATTTCTCTCTCAAAATGATACTGAACCCAGGTCTGCTGCCTGCCGCTCAAAAACCAATAATCTAGAGACGGGCTGGTAGAAGGAAGGTAGGTTTATTCAAGAGCCGGCTGCCTGAGAAGATGGTGGACTCCTGTCACCAAGGCTGTCTTAACAATTGGACACAGGCAGAGGTTTTTGTAAGGAGGGAGGAGGAAGAGAAAAACCACACAACAGAACAATCAAAATGAAGTGGTTGAGAGTTCTCCGAGCGAGCCAACAGTCTGTTCAAATAACTGGTTGAAGGTCAGCAGTTCTCCCGAAGCTGGAATGTCTGAAGGTCAGAGTCTGCTTCTTTTGAAGTTAGTTCCTAGAATTCTTAGGCAAGCAGACTGTTTATCTGCGGTCATGTATTCGTTAACAGGTCATCATTTACAGAAATAATGTTAAAAGAATGTTGGGGTTGGTTACAGTAAAATGGGTCAGATCTTCCTCAGAACAGCATGATGTGAGTTACTGTCTCGTGCTCATTGTCCTCTGAACACCTTTATGGATTTGTATTTTGCCCATGATATTGCTCTTATTTGGCTTTTGAAAGGTGAGCTTTTTAGAGATCTCTACATAGACTATGCCCTTAAGAATGTCTTAAAGAGAGTAGCCTCTATTTTATATGGGAAGGCTTTACGTGTCTCTTTAATATGTTGTTAGCATGTGATTGAGAAGGAAGAACTGAGACTGCACCTGCAAGCTTCCAAAGATGCCCAAAGACAACTGACATTGGAGGTAATGAAATCTTTCTTTATCTTGTGTGATACAGGAGGGGGAGGAAGGATTAGCTTCTTTCATCTTTGTAAATAAGATTTAAAATAACAACAACAGAGGATCAAGATGAGAGCTAAGAAGTAAAGCATCTAAAAAATTACCTCTCTAAAACTAATAACGTGGCAACATCCTATTGATTCATAGGGAAAACCTTGACTTTTATAAGATTCTTTAGGAATATGTGACCCTTTTACCAGTTTACCTTAGCTACCACAACAGTTTTTTTTTTTTTTTTTATTTTATTGATTTTTTACAGAGAGGAAGGGAGAGGGATAGAGAGTTAGAAACATCAATGAGAGAGAAACATCAATCAGCTGCCTCCTGTACGCCCCCTACTGGGGATGTGCCCGCAACCAAGGTACATGCCCTTGACCAGAATCGAACCTGGGACCCTTGAGTCTGTAGGCCGACGCTCTATCCACTGAGCCAAACCAGTCAGGGCCAACAGTTTTTAAAATGTCAGGAGAAATAGCAAAAATCTCTAACTTGGTATCTACATAAAAACTATGTATTAGATATAATTTTGTGGCTCTTTAGCAAGCATAAGAGTCACCTGGCAGGCTGAGTGTTAAGAGGATATTCCAAGCACCATCCCTGAACGTTTCTAAGTCAGTAGGTCTAGACTGAGGGCCTAGAATCTGCATTTGTAATAAGCATTCCCAACCCTGGTGATGCTAATATACAGTCTACATGCTACACTTGAAGAAATTTTTGAAGTTAAAATGCACTCTGAAAAGTATGTACTCTTTTAACATGCTTGTGAATCTAACAATAAAGAAGGTTCTGAAACAAGGGAGAAGAAACTACTTGTTTAGGATAATTGAGCACACTGACATCAAATATTATACTGTGTAGACTTGATCTTGTCATTTACAGACTTCAGAATGATGTTTAAAAAATATAACAGTATGCTAAATCTGACTTGAACATGACTATTATATTTCCTCTATAAGTTTTTTTTTAAGGGGATGAAGTAGTAAATATTGAATTGACGGTTATGGTTTTCTCAGCTATATATTTTTTTAAATATATATTTTATTGATTTTTTACAGAGAGGAAGGGAGGGAGATAGAGAGTTAGAAACATCGATGAAAGAGAAACATCAATCAGCTGCCTCCTGCACACCCCCTATTGGGGATGTGCCCACAACCAAAGTACATGCCCCTGACCGGAATTGAAACCGGAACCCTTGAATCTGCAGGCCAATGCTCTATCCACTGAGCCAAACCGGTCAGGGCTATTTCAGATTTTTAAGAAATCATGTTTATGTATAATTCTGGCCAAGACACTTCTACTTCTGGCAGTTTGAAATAGATATGTATTCTCCTTGCTTAGTTTATTCCAGAGTCTTTGTGTCAAAATGAATTATATTCATAAACTTAGACCTCTGGATAAAATGAATACTTATCCCAAAAGTTTCCTCCCCCTTGTCGTATCTATATCTATAAAAGCCTAAGCAACCGAACAACTGATCGACTGGTCGCTATGACATGCACTGACCACCAGGGGCCAGTTGCTCAACGCAGGAGCTGCCCCCTGGTGGTCAGTGTGCTCCCACAGCTCAAGCGCCGCTCAGCTGACTGATGGGCGCCAGATGCAGGGCTCACAGCTGGTGAGTGCCGCTGCAGAAGCGGCGCTCACCTCTCCCGATAGGGACTGACTGGGCACGAGCCTGCGGCAGGCGCAGCAGAGTCCGGATAAGCGGGAATGGCAGGCAGTGTTGGACTGTCAGTTTTGGCCGGATCCCCACAGGCCATGCTGAGGTAACCCATCAGTGCACTAATCCGTGCACTGGGCCTCTAGTTAGAATATAATAGAATACACTAATTACCATTCTTTCTTTCAGTTACATGAATTACAAGACAGGAATATGGAGTGTCTAGGAATGTTACATGAATCCCAAGAAGAAATAAAGGAACTTCGTAGTAGATCTGGCCCTGCTGCTCTCCTCTATTCCCAATCATATGGAGCTTTTTCTGGGGTAAGGAACTGAGAAAGATGTTATGTATTTAAGGAAACTTGTTTAAGATTAGACTGTCCTGAAAGTGGTATAGTTTCTGATGATGTAAAGCATCTTAAGAAGTGATAACATGGATTGTCCTTTGATTTAGGCCTTAATTTGCATATCTACATCTACCTTAATACTCTTATTTATTCCAGCCTTCCTCTAACAGATGACCATCCAGATTTATTGTAACATGCATATGAAGTGAACCCAAGGGAAATAAGTTTTGGGTCTGTGTACCCTAGAGCTACTTAACCTTGGGTCATCCTTACCCTAGGCCCACTACACCCACTTACCATTGCTTATTTTTCTTTTAATGACTTTTATATATTATAAAAACTGTACATGTATTTATAATATAGGAAAAGAAGCCAAAAGAAATTCTTAAATACCATCAAATATTGCCCTCCACAGAATCACTATTAACAACTTAGTGTATAGCCTTTTATACCCTTTATTTTTGTGTGTCTGCATATATAATGTTTTGTATTTATCATATTGGTTTTTGCCACCGCTTTCCTGAAAAAGTAATTGGTTCTTGTTTAAAAGTTACATTTCCAGAATGTCTCTTTTTTTCTTCTGTATTTTCTTATAACACCAAAGTACTGGATTCTGGAGACTCTGTTAATTAATTTAAGAACAATCCATTTCTCCTACCAGGCTTCTTACGTAATTACTATAGGAATCTCAAACTCTTTTCCTTAGGAATCTCTGGCATCTGAGATTGAGGGGACAATGCGTAAAAAGTTGAGTTTGGATGAGGAATCGTCTCTCTTTAAACAAAAGTAAGTACAGATCACATACGTGTGCTGTTACTCAGCTGTTAGGATGGAAATTTAAAAGAAGCCACAATCCAGAGTGATAGGTATAAGGAGATTCAGTAGTAAATCTGCTTACTTTTCCATTTTTTCCTCTTACTACTCACATTTGTGAGAGAGTTCCGTGTTCTGACGTTTATTTTCTCATGACCTCTCCTCAACTTTAGAGGCTCTTCAGGATGGCTTTATTTTTATTGAATTATACCTATACCAGGGACCCAGTGCACAAATTCGTGCACCTTGAGAGGAACTGTGGGCTGCGAGGCTGCGGTGGGCACAGGGGTGGGTCTTGGCCCATCCTCCATGCCCCCGCCCAGCCCCTCCCGCCACAGCCTCCTGTCTGCCGGCAGCCCCGCTCCCACTGCCGCTGCTCCCACACACTGATGGCACCGGCCAGTGCCAGCAGCGGGTGTGAGTGGGGCCGGGGCCAGCGCTGGCAACAGGTGCAAGCGCCGGGCAGGACTGTGGAGTATGGAAGCAAAGAATTTTCAGTAACCACCAGAGGCTCGTCCCATGACAGTGACCGGCGCCCTGCCTTGGTCTGGCGCCCCCCGCTCACCTGCTCCACCATCCCGCCACAGCCAACGTCCGCCATGGTCCGCACTCTGCCACCTGCTGCCAACACCTGTCATGTTCCGTGTGCGCCCCCGGTGGTCAGTGCATGTCATAGCAACCAGTTGTTTGGTTGTTCTGCCGTTCGGTCTATTTGCATATTAGCCTTTTATTATATAGGATGTCTCTTTTCTGAAGCACCCCAGCAGTAGGGAGTGATAATGAACACTTCTTTTTTGACAGGGCGCAACTGAAACGGGTATTTGATACGGTCAGGATTGCCAATGACACACGGGGCTGCACTGTTCCATTCTCAGCTCTCCCATCCATTCCAGGCTCCAACCGCTCAAGTGTCATCATGACAGCAAAACCTTTTGAGTCTGGTTTACAACAAACAGTGCAAAAAACCCTCCTGAGCCAGAGGAGCAGCTCGGAGGAAGTTCCAGGGTAAGAAACACAGATCGTGGCAGTGATTCTGCATATCTTGTGGCATTGACATAACAGATTCACATGCACACATTCCAGCATTGCTCTGTGCTGTCCCAAGGAAGTTCTAGAACTGCCCTATTCCTTCAGTGATGATGCCGCATATCATTGTTTGTAAAACTGATCCCTGATAGCAAACAAGTGTTTTAGAGTGAAAAAGCTACATTTAATTAAATATATTCAAAATGGAGCATGCATCAAGTTTGAGTCTAAATCTTCCTGTTCAATTCAAATTTGTTTTAATGTGTTTGGTCACTAGCAGTTATACATAGTATAACTTTCTCATAACCCATGCTCATAATCTCAACTACTTTGGTGCCTTTAGTATAAACAATAAGTATGAATACCCATTGAGGAAAACTAGCTTGCTCTTAATTTTCTAGTTGTTTAAACTTATATCTTTTCCACTTTCCATTGAACTAAATATGTAATTCAGTTCATTGAATTACATATAACTAGAAAATTAACATTACTAGGCAGTCAGCTGAAAGCTTTTTTTTGTTCGGGTTTTTTTTGTGTGTCTTTTTTTTTTATTAATCCTCACAGGAGGATATTTTTCCATTGATTTTTAGGGAAAGTGGAAGAGAGAGGGAAAGACAGAGAGAAACTTCGATGTGAGAGAAACACATCGATTGGTTGTCTCCTGCAGGAGCCCTGACGAGGGCCCAGGCCGGGGAGGAGCCTGCAACCAAAGTACATGCCCTTAACTGGAATTGAACCCGGGACCCTTTGGTCCGCTAAGCCAAACTGGCTAGAGCTCAGCTGAAAGTTTTTGACAGATAGATGTTTGGCACCTGAGAAAAAACTTCTCTAATGCAGCAACCGTTACCATACTCTGGGTTTTTTATTTTATTGCCTGGTCTGTAGTGAGCATGCTCTGCACCCACAGTAGCTTTTTGTGTGAATAGTACCTTACCTTAGAAGACTGAACAAACAGATCTTTGTGAATTCACACATAGTACCAGGAGCAACTACAACTCAGCTTGCTACTCTTTCTTTTGATTTCAATTATAAGATGCCCTGTCCAGTTTGGCTCAGTGGGTAGAGCGTTGGCCTGCGGACTGAAGGGTCACAGGTTCGATTCCAGTCAAGGGCATGTGCCTTGGTTGCGGGCACATCCCCAGTAAGGAGATGTGCAGGAGGCAGCTGATCGATGTTTCTCTCTCATCGATGTTTCTAACTCTCTGTCCCTCTCCCTTCCTCTCTGTAGAAATCAATAAAATATATTTTTTTTTAAAAAAGGATGCCTCTAATTTTAAAATTGGTGAAAAGTGAAAAAATATGTGTCATAGAACTATGAAAATGCAGTATTTATAAATCTTGTTGTTTGCTTTTTAAATATTCTGTAATGTTCATAGAGAGTTCTATGACCCAAAGCAATTTTTTTCACATTTTAATATTTTTGAACTTGTTTATTTCTTGCATCTCATAGTTTAAGGAGTAGCATTTTTTCTTTCTTAGTAGCACATAAAATAAATGGTGCCTTTTGTAATCAGTGGTATTATAGATTCATGAAATATGATAATATTTACTTTTTATACTTACTATCTATAAACTGAATTTATAGATGGTCATTTCTGTAGTTTTGTATATCAAGTGAAATAGAAAGGGTAGAAAACACAACATAATAACAAAGTATATTTTTGTCTACCTGAAGTTACTATTTTTATATATAAAAATAATATATAGTACTAATGATTTTGGTGTGTTGTTACTATTTCTGTATTCTAGATATCTAAGAGAAACTACTGTGTTTTTAAGATCAGTCTTTGAACATTCACCATTGCAGAAAGGAGAGGGCTAGGTGGTGGTCGTGACCCACACAGACCTAGTCAGTGAATGTGATTTTCCCATAGGAACGTTCAGAAGCTGGGTCAACCAGAACCCTCTGAAGATAGTGATTTGGCTACAGCACTGCATCGCCTTAGTCTGCGGCGACAAAACTACTTAAGTGAGAAGCAGTTCTTTGCCGAAGAATGGGAGCGGAAGATCCAGGTCCTGGCTGACCAGAAAGAAGGGGTTAGTGCCTGTGGCACCCCCACTGAGAGCCTTGCCTCTCTCTGCACTGACCAGTCAGAGACCACGGACTTCAGCAGTACCAGCTGCCTTCGGTGTTTTATGCCTGAAAAATTACAAATTGTCAAGCCCCTTGAAGGTAATAAGTCAGTAAAGGCCATTTTTAAGCCGTGTTCCTTGTTGGCCTTTCCTTGTCCTAGGTTGCGATTTGTATTGTCATGGTAAGAGCACAGTGTGCAGAAGATGTCTTTATTGTCCCTAAATACCACTGTTTGGGTGACAGTGCTTTGTAGTGCTTTGTGGGAAATGAATGAAGAGGTCTGCATACTCCAGGTCATCAGCCATTAGTTTTATTTTCACTGGTTATTTTTTTAATATAAATGTGATGGAGGAAGATTAATCTTTTCTTGTCCTTTCCTAAGGAATACTGTTGATGGTAATTTTTATGGTAAGATAAATGGGACATGATAAGTAAAAATAATCTAGATATAATACTTCATCTCTACTTTTCAAAAAAGAGTTCTTTACCCAGGAATATCATCTACTTAGAGGTATATGTCCCTCTATTTTTCTTTTTCAGTTCTGTTCATTTTAGTTGTTACTGTTCTCTCCTAAGATAGAACTTGAATTAAAAATAAATTACTTATTTTATAGAAAATTGACAGTCTTCAAATGATTCTCTTATTATCATAAGAGAGTCTGTGTTAGAAAAAAATTTTAGTAGGAAACCTATGAGGACCCCCTCAAACTCAAAGGTTCTATATGTCAGTTTTATTCACTAATAATCAATGCACACATTTGTCAGAGTTGCCATTTTTAGGATGAAATGACTGTAGTGTCATAATTAGACATGGCATGTTATGCAAATGCTTGGGGTAATCATTCACCAGGACTCATAGACAGGAGCCAGGGGTATATATTGTAAATTGTGCCGCTATGAACATAGGGGTGCATATATCCTTTCTGATGGGTGTTTCTGGTTTCTTGGGATATAGTCTTCGAAGTGGGATCACTGGGTCAAATGGCAGTTCCATTTTTAGTTTTTGAGGAAACTCCATACTGTCTTCCATAGTGGCTGCACCAGTCTGCATTCCCACCAGCAGTGCACAAGTGTTCCTTTTTCTCCACATCCTCTCCAGCACTTGCCTTTTGTTGATTTGTTGATGATAACCAGTCTGACAGGTGTGAGGTGGTACCTCATTGTTGTTTTGATTTGCATCTCTCGGATGATTAGTGGCTTTGAGCATGTTTTCATATGTCTCTTGGCCTTCTTTATGTCCTCTTTCGAAAAGTATCTATTTAGGTCCATTGCCTTTAGATGTCCTTTTTAAAGTTAACTTTTGAAATAGAAAGGTTATTATTTGTATCTTCAGCAACTTGTCATTCTTCCACAGAGGACTTTAATATGCAAATTTTACCAAATATTAAGATCAAATAAGTCGTTCTTTTTCTTTACACATGTAATTTTAGCTTCTGCTTCAAGATTTATTATTTGTGAGAAATTCACAGCATGCCTTTTTATTTTTGTCTTGCATATTCAGGATCACAAACTCTGCACCACTGGCAGCAGCTTGCTCAGCCAAACCTAGGAACCATTCTTGACTCCCGACCCGGTGTCATCACTAAAGGCTTTACCCAGTTGCCCAAGGATGCCGTCTATCACCTCTCAGATTTAGAAGAGGATGAAGAAGAAGGCATCACTTTTCAGGTCCAGCAACCTCTTCAAGTGGAACAGAAACCTACAGATCCCAAGCCAGTAACAGGAATCTTTCTACCACCCATTACTTCAGCAGGTGGTCCAGTTACAGGTGAGAAGAGTGCTTGGTTGAATATAGTCTAGTAACTTTACATCCTGACTTACTTATGGTCAGCTGACTACCTCTATTTCAGTTTCACTATAGTGTACTTAGTCTTGTAACATAATATAATAAAAACCTATAGCATTTAGTGGCCCTTCTAATTCTACTTTATCTTAGCCAGCCAACATAATTAGATTTGGGGAGAGAGAGAGATCAATTCAGTCACTGGCTTATAAACATTTTGGGCTCAGGACCTCTTCATACTCTTAAAAATCAATGAGAATTCCAGAGAGCTTGTCTCTGGGTTGTAGCTATTGATAATTACCATATTAGAAATGAAAACTGAGAAATTATAAAAGTATTAACTAATTTAAAAATAATTACATGTTAATATGTTTTATGAACAATAGCTACATTTTAAGTAGTGGGAAGAATGGTTTTGTTTTATAATTTTGCAAATCTCTTATTTATGGTTTAATAGAAGATAAATTCTCATATCAGTGTTCACATTTAGTTTATTATATTTTGTTGTTTTGGTTGAAGAGTGCAAAAAAAATGCAGCCTCACATATATGTAGTTGGAAAAGGAAAGAGAATTTAAAAGCCTCTACAGGTATTTGCGGATATTCTTTGATTTTACACCAAAATTTGATAAGTGGTAGTTCAAGGTTTGTAGCAATATAGTATCTGAAACCTATCAGTGAACTTTTATACTTCGTTACATTAAAATCTGTTGGTGTGTCCTACACTTTGAATGCATTTTTCCTTATGCATGATTTTTTGCATCACTCATTGGTCATTAGAGGATATTGGTTCACTGAGTTATGCAGATCCTCCAAATGTTGATACATTTCATTATGTAATATATTAAAATCACATAAATATCACCACCTATCTCATCAGATAAGTCTTTTAGTATTAGGAAGCTTTCAAGCTCTCCAAGTTTTCCAAAATCTCATTTTCATTCGAAAGCTCAAATTTTGTGAGCTCAATATTTGACAGCAAATATTGTCAGCTATTTTTCTTGAATAGACAGATTCACGATAGTCATTTTCAAGAAAATTTCTGCCAGTTATCCAAGTCTGAATTACTGTAGTTTGCCTATTTGTTGTTCTTTCAAGTAAAAATGATGTCCCATGAAAAAATTACAGCTCATTGCACATGTGCTTTTCCTCTGGTGTCTTGGTGTGCAGCAGAGTGCTTAATGATTACTTCCCATTTCATCACATAGAATATTAAAAAGATTCAAGTCAAGATTTAATAAATAATTTTTGCTGCTTCATCAAGGACATGCTTATGTGAATCTGGCTTTTTAAAAATTCTATGAGTAGATAACAGTGCAAATGCCACCCCAGTCGAGAAGGCAGATAGTGTCTTAGCATTGCTATGAAAGGGGACTCCCACAACATCCGTAAACCACACTTTGAGAACCACTGGAATAGACAGTTTGACTAGAAAGATTGAATGACTAGATCTTGCTTGTTGGTTATTTAAAAAAAATTTTCAGAGTATCTTTTGTCTTGTTTCTAAGCTATTTTTAATCCTTTTAAATTACAGCTTTAAAGTATTAAAGGATTCAACTGTATACAAACCAGTCAATACTAATTACAATATTTATATATTTTTTATTTCCAGGTTTGTGGATTTTTGTACAATGACACTTGTATTATAAATAAGCATTAATGAACTTTTTACGTTATTAACCTGGTCTTTCAATGTTGTGTTTGAATCCCTAGAAATCTCTGCTTCAGTTGCAGCCTCAAACCCAGGAAAGTGTCTGTCATGCACAAACTTGACATTCACCTTCACCACCTGTAGGATATTACACCCCTCCGATGTCACTCAGGTTACTCCCAGGTAGGTCTGGGCAGTTTGAGGCCTGACGTCTTTCCTCAACTATGTTTTCATGAACTTCTTTTAAAAATTACTTTCATTTGAATTCCCAGAATTTTAATTAATGTTCTGTGATGATATGTCTTTAGAATATTTTCACATTGTATTTTCTCATTTGGTCATTGTAAGTCTTTTAAGTAGGCAGGGCAAGTGAGTGTCGTGTAAATATAGAAAATGAGGCATAGAAAGTTCATGTGGCTGATCCAAGGACAGACAGGTTGTAAATGGCCCATCTGGGACTCTACCCACAGTTAGCCAAACTGCAAGAGTTGAGGGGACCAGTCCTCTCCACACCAGAGTACCCTCACTCCTGACACCACCTGCAAGTTCAGGGGGTTCCCAGAACCACTCCCTGGTTTGATAATTTGCTAACAGGACCCAGGACTTCACTGAAAGCTGTTATGCTTATGGTGACTATTACAGGGAAAGGATACAGGTTAAAATTAGCCAAAGGAAGAGATGCATAGACCAGAGTCTGGAAGGGTTCCACTTGCAAAGCTTCCCTTGTCCTTGGGATTCGTTACTTCCTTGGCATTGATGTGTGATAGTGCACACAGAGTATTGCCAGCCAGGGAAGCTCGCCCGTCTCAGATTTTGTTTTGAAGCTTCAGTGTATAGGCATGATTGATTGATTGATTACCCATATGGTTGAACTCTCCTCCAGGTCCACTCACCCAAATCCACCACCCTAAATAAAACGGTTGGTCTGTTTGACATGGCCAGGCCCACACTGAGATCTGTTGTGGCCAGCTTCCATCCTAAACAAAGACACTTCTATCAGATATGGCATAGGTTACCTCCCAGAAGCTGAGCCAAAAGACCAGACCCCTCTGGCCAAGGCCAAAGTATTTACTACACAGTCTAGAACATGGATATTCCATTCCAACACGTAGTCGAGGGATCTCAACTTAATAAACCGTATTGCTATTTCTATCCTACCAGTTCCCAAATAGAATATAAGGCAGTTTTCAAAAATTCAGAGACTATTGCAGTGATACTATTAACTAGGAGAGAAGAAAAATAAAGCAAAGAGTAAGGCTATAAAATGGATAGAGGAATAAAGCTTAGTGTGCATATTGTACCATAAAGTTTTATATACTTGCTGAGGTGAAGCATGCATTTGGTTCTTAACTTTCCATCTGCCAGTGTGGAGGGAAATAACATTATGATCCACAGTGTCTATCAGATAGAAGCAAATTAATTGTTCAGGGAAGCATTTGGGTGATATCCAGTAAAGATCTCAATAAAGTCTGTAATGAACAGACATCTGTAATTTTTTTACATTGTTCTTATATTCAACAAGGTAAATTTTATAAAATTGGTTCCTGAGGGGACTCTCAATTCAGGTTGATACCGTCATATGAAGTGTACAACTTGGGGAAGGACAGGGACATTCTGCATTAAGTAGGGACTCTGGCAGCACAGTATATAGACCTCATCCGTTTAGAGGTTTTTAGTTTAACCAAGCAGTCAGTTATTTGCATTTTGCTTCTTTTATACAAGTTGGTACTTTGGAAAGTTTACTTAGTGATCCTAGCCTTGCATTTTGTTCAGAATCTTTAAAAACCTTGATATCTTGATATACTGAGTCTTTTCTGTTGAAGTGAAAGTTTATCTGTTAAATACAGTAACATTTGATCAAGGAGGGAAATTGACTAAAGAAATATTCTCCCCATTCTATCACCATTTCTTATTCAGTTTTTTTTTCCTTTTAACAAAACAAAGTTGGAAGAAACATTCTAATAGCTGTTAAAGCTTTTAATTATTTTTAATTTCCCAGAAACCTGTATTCTAAGTCAAAGTTGAGAAAAATGTGTTCCATGATATCCTTATACTACTGTTTGGAACTAACATTCCTGAAAATTCAGATTTAACAGAATTTTATTTGTTCTCAATAATATAAAATTGAAAGGTTAAAAAGAAATAAATTTCTCCTTAGAAGAGCATCTTAGATTTAATTATGAAAAGTTGTGTTTTTTAAAAAGTCCATTGTTGCCCTAACTGGTTTGGCTCAGTGGATAGAATGTCAGCCTGTGGACTGAAAGGTCTCGGGTTCAGTTCCGGTCAAGGGCACATGCCCAGGTTGTGGACTCAATCCCCAATAGGGGGCATGCAGGAGGCAGCCCATCAATGATTCTTTCTCATCATTGATGTTTCTCTCTCTCCCTCTCCCTTCCTCTCTGAAATAAAAAAATAATAAAAAGTCCATTGTTTACTTATGGATTGCTATCTTGGCATATTTCACTTTATGGAGTGGATGTATTAATAAAAATTTCTAGAGGTTACTTTCTTTAATATTTAAATTTGATTTCTATCACAAAATTTAATTATATTCCCATAGATATATAGTTAAAATTTAAGAATTTAACTAAGAGTACGGTAAACTTTCATATCCTATGAGATGTTTCAAATTATAAATTAGCCAATCATTGAAGTAACATCAAAATTTTAATTCCTCAGATCTCTACCACAGAGTTCAGTTCAGTTCCTCTATATTTACTGTGAATAACTACTGTAATTACTTAAATACTGATTTGGAGAATTGGAGATGGCTTTTTATACTTAAACTGTCTCTCCTGCATTTTTTTTTTAAGCTCTGGGTTCCCTTCGTTATCCTGTGGAAGTAGCAGTAGCAGTTCATCAAGCACAGCAGTGAATTCTCCTGCTACATCCTATAGACTCAGCATTGGAGAATCAGTCACCAACCGACGAGATTCCACTGTAACCTGCAGCAGCACCATGAGCTTGGCCAAACTTCTACAAGAGCGAGGCATTTCTGCTAAAGTGTACCATAGCCAAGTTTCAGAGAACCCCCTCCTTCAGCCTCTCCCTAAAGTCCTGGATATCCCTTCCACACCCCCAAATTCACCATCTCACTCACCTTGCCCTTCTCCTTTGTCCTTTGAGCCTCGAGTACATCTCTCTGAAAATTTTTTGGCCTCACGACCGGCCGAAACATTCCTCCAGGAAATGTATGGCTTGAGACCTTCCCGGAACCCTCCTGATGTTGGCCAGTTGAAGATGAACTTAGTAGACAGGCTGAAGAGGCTAGGAATAGCCAGAGTGATCAAGACCCCTGACGCCCAGGAACATGGAAGAAGCCAAGAGGCAGAAATTGGTCTTCGAAGACCAGACTCTACTGTTTATTTAAATTCAGGTAGCAATTTATTGAGTGGATTGAGGAGAAATCAGAGTCTTCCAATCATGATGGGTAGTTTTGGCACCTCAGTTTGCACATCCTCACCCAAAATGGATAACTTGAAGGAGGAGTGAGGTTCAGCAGTTAACTGAACTCTTATACAAATTAGCACATGAAGGATAGATTTGTACTGACACATGTAGTCCGGTCTTACTGAAAGAAAAGGAATGTTGCAGTTGGGCTGTGAATGTGGAAGAGGAAAGTGGAAGATTGGAAACAATTAGGATGAGGTCCTAATGAATGAGGTCTAGTAAATTGAAAACTATAAATGAATGGGTCATGAGTGGAGACAGAAAAGGAACAAAGGTTTAATACACTCCTTCAGTTGTTTTTTTTTTTGTCTTGAAAATAAAAAGTGACCAGAAAATAAATTCAGTAATATGGAAGTATACCAGGAATACTTAATTTGCTAGCACATTTACGTCTGGTAAGTATAAGCAGAGAACACTCCGGATCGGAGGAGGTGGGAAGAGAAAAGGACCCGCCTTGACTGTTGCCTAGAGAAAGCTGTTCTGGAAGGTTGCTGGGGTAATCAGTCTCTTTACTGAAACACCAGTGAGGTGGCTTTTATGTTTTCTGTTGATGTCTGGTTAGATTACGCCTTCATCATATGGCAAGCTCTCAGCATTAGCAAGCAAGGTATTTTCATAAAATCAGAACAGTAGAGTCTTTCTGCTTCCTATTTTCAGGCCTGTGAGTCTCTGGGAGCCCAAACACCACCCAAATTCCTTTTATATTTGTGATTAATAAGTTCATTTTTTAAATTTGTATTTTTATACAACATCCAAAAGAAACACAACATTGTGGGAAGTAGGATTTATTTTTAAGAAGGAAATATGGGTAAATTGGAACCAACATAACTTTTTTCCAGAATATTTCTGGATAAGAGTGGTGGCCAAGGAATGTGAACATAATTGACTTTCCTTGGAGGCTGGACGAGATTAAATCAGAAGTACAATCAGTAGGAATTAGAGAATAGTGTATATTTACAACTGTACACTTTTTTAACAAGTACAGTTGGCAACTAAACTCTTTCCAAAGTGTGCTATGCATATTTTTAATGGAAGATGACATGTATTTGCACAAAAATTCTCAGGCACATTAAATTATTTATTATAAGCTGAAGTAAAACCCAGGTGCTTGCTTTGAGACTGATTTTTTAAATAAAAAATAATTAAAACACATCTGCCTTTTTCTAGACATCTGTGAAATTATAGAATGAACTTTTTAATGGGGGAGTCAAGGCTTTTGCTTTTTGAATGTGAGGTTGTCGTTGGATGGGAGATTATTCTCCAGGAGGTCCAGTAACATCACAGTGTCTTCTTTGGGCCATTGGTCTTGGCCATTAGTCAGTGCCATTTCTAGGACTTTGGGCCACTTACGAGGTCCCAGTTATGCAGACACCACAGCAGAAACTCAGAAGTCTTCACGCTTAAGACTTAGCAGGTGAGCTATTTTGGAAGTTTTGCAGTGTGTTTTCTGTATTTCTTTTCTTCTTTTTTTTTTTTAGCTGGTTCTTAAAACTTTTTTATTTATTTTCTAAGAAAGTAATCTTCCTGTTGCCAGATCCTAAGAGATATCAGGAAGTAAGAAAATGTAGGGCCATAGAGTAGTACAAAATGTTAAATTATGATATTTATGTCTATTATATAAATATCTCTAAATTAAGCATCTGTAAGTTAAGATTTTGGAGTGTTCTGTATCCTTACTATACTATTTTATAACCAATGCTAAAATGATCACTTGGGAGGTGGGTAAGGGTGTGGTCACAGCCAAGTGAGGCACATCTGATTAAGGAGAACCAGACGTAAGTTTTTGAAAATTAGGTTGATGTTGCTGTTTCACCAAGAAACATGATAATTGTATACTGGTGCATGCTTGTCCCTAGAAATGAATTCTGTCTTGAATTGGGTTTTACTGTTTGCTGAAATTATTTCTGGTACAGCCTGGGAATCTATTATACCAAACTTGTGTGCAAAGTATAGTAAGAAGAAATGGAGCCTTATAGCAAGTTCCTCCTCAATTATCTGTTACGCTTTAATATTTTAGTTTTTTTATATCAACTGTGTATGTACTTTTATGCCAGTATAAGAAATTCCAGTCTTTTGTTTTTCCCCTCCTTCAAGAAGGTTCTCAGTGATTATACCTCAGGTATTTCTGAGTATCCTATTATATAGTTGGAAGGATACCTTCCTAAGCTCAGAATTAAAGGGTCTCCTGAATTATGATTTCAAATCTTCTGTAAATAACCTTAGGCATGCGTCTTAAGGAAAAGGTAATGGCCATTGTTAGTTTTTAAAAAAGTTTTATACTATATGTCCTTGATTTAACATGAATAAACAGATTTTGACAAAGGGAGGAAATAAGTTAGAGGCAGCTCATAACAAGAGCTTTTTTATGAAGGTATATTATATAGGGTATTCAAAGCCTGTTTTGCTTTTCTGATCACTCTAGTACATAATCAGTAGTACTTGTTGGTACTAACATTGACTTTTGACATCTGAACTAGAGCTCTGAGTGTTTAATGGTCCACTCCTTTGAGGTCGAGTGCCTGCAGGCCTATACTCCAAGTGCGGCACCATAATGTCTACACTGATTGGTTTGCATTGTGGAGCACAGCTACCTAGGAGTGGCAACCTGCGCTCTGGGGCAGCCAGGGAAATACTGTTGTTTGATATCTGGGCTTGACTTTGTCAAACAGCTCTTTGTTGCACCTACCTTTGCTTTGTCAAATGTAAATCAGATAATAAACACGAGTATCTTCTTAAATTTTCATTTGTCTTCCTGTGTAATTAGTCCCAGTTCTTTTCACTGAAAGTCCTGCATGAAGTCTTTCCATTTTGTTTTTTTGGTACAGCCAACACACAACAAACCAACAATAGTCATAAGTAGTAAACAGATCTTACTGTATTTTCTCAAGATATTTATTAAAATTTTCTTTTTCTTGCCTTTTCAGCAAAATACTAAAGTTAGTAGCAGCAGTCCTCTTCCTGGGCCTTTGGAAAGAAAGGAGCCTTTTATGCAATGCCAAAGTTTCCCTAAATTCAACCAGAGAAGAGCCATTAACACTTAGCCCCCTTAAAAGCCTTCATTTTCTTCCCTTCTGTTTTGGAGCTGACAAAGTTGCACTAGTATCTAAAAGGAGTAGGAGGGAAGAATCCCGAAGTCGTGTTAATCAGTGCTATGCCTCGGCCAACTCAGTGCCTGGGGTTTTCCTTTGGAACCTGCCTCTTTTGTAGCTTTGTTTTTAAACGCTATCCACATAAGACCCAAATCCTGCTCTTTACATCATAACAAAACACTTAAGCCGAAACCGGTTTGGCTCAGTGGATAGAGCGTCGGCCTGCGGACTGAAGGGTCCCAGGTTCGATTCCGGTCAAGGGCATGTGCCTGGGTTGCGGGCATATCCCCAGTGGGAGATGTGCAGGAGGCAGCTGATCGATGTTTCTAACTCTATCTCTCTCCCTTCCTCTCTGTGGGAAATCAATAAAATATATTTTAAAAAAAAACAAACACTTAAATATAAAACAGACTCAAATATCCAATCTCTAGCTGGAGATGGACTTGACTAGGTGACTAGTCAAATCTATCCATTGTTCTCTGTAACTTCTTTCCCTCCCTTTGAGCTTTTAGAGGCTGTCCCCAGCTAGTCTGCTCATGGTGCTTCGAGTTGTGGCAAGCACAAGGCTCCCCTCAGCACACTGAGGTTGCATGACAGAAATATGAAAAGAACCCAGTTCTTCAATGACATTGCAGCGTCTGCTTCAATTCTGGTAGCACTCCCTCCATACTTTGTAGTTCATGGAATTAATGAACCTCTTTGATTTAAGCCACTTTCATTCAAGTGATAATTGTACATGCTAGAACTGACAGCTGGCCCACACTTTTAGGAATATTGGTGTTCCTCAAGGCTTTGTCTTCTCTTCTTACACAACACCCTTTCCCTGGGTGATGGCATCCACTCTCTTGGCTTTAAATATCTACTCTGAAGACTCCTAAGGTGTTTCCAGCCCACACTCTTCTTTGGAATTCCCACACATGTAATAGACATCACCACTTGGGTGATGTCTTGCTGGCATCTCAAACTCAACATGTCCAAGCCTGAAGTGGGGCTCTACTCCCCTGAGCCTGTTTATCCCCAGACTCTGCCATCTCAATAAATGGCACTGCCAACTACTCAATTGTTTAAGTTAGAAACCAAGGAGTCAGCATTGCCTCCTCACCCCAACATCTGGTTGCATCCCACTGCTGTTCCCACAGTTAAGGCCACCACTGAGCCTCATTGGACCACTAATTTGGTTTCCCTGCCTGTCTTGGCGCCTCCTATTGTTTCTCTACATTGCAGTCAAAATGATGGTTCTAATATGCAAAACTAGTCAGATCCCTTCTCTGATTAAAACTGTTGTCTCATTAGACTAGGAGAGAAATCATGCCATACACTCCCACTGCATCTGGTTTGCAAGCCTCATTGTGCTTTTGTTGAATGTATTGTGTTTCCCCCACTAGTCTCTAAGCTCAATGGAGCACAGGAACTGATGTATATTCCCCACCTCACAAAAGTGCCTGGCACACAGTAGATAATAATGTGGAGTAGAATGAATGGACGAGTTTAAATCAATGTTTGTAAACTGGGCTGTGACCCATCAGTGGATCATGACATCAAAGTAGATTTATAATCAACTTTCATTTTAAAAGGAAAAAATAGGTGAGAACAGTATGTAACAATGGTATAATTTCATACAACTTATTATAAAGTGTGTAATATATATTTCTTTTTAAAAAAATTGATTTCAGAGAGGAGGGGAGAGGGAGAGAGAGAGATAGAAACATCAATGATGAGAGAGAATCATTGACTGGCTGACTCCTGTACGCCCCACAATGGGGATCAAGCTCACAACCCGGGCATGTGCCCTGCCCGGGAATCCAACGGTGACCACCTGGTTCATAGGTTGATGCTCATACCGGCTGGGCTAAAATATATTTCTTTTGGATTGCAGTAAAATAAAATGAAAGCCACTGGTCTATAATAAGCATATTTTTTTCTATAATGAGAAAAAGCAGCCTTCGAGGGAAAAAAATCTGAACTCCCAGCAACTGAAAATGACTCCTGCCCTTGGGGATTTGCACTTACAGATTTCAAAGCTTGAAATTCAAGGAAGAAAGTGCCTACGTTAGAGTTTAGGTTTCTGTGAGCAAATGACAAGCTTAAACTCCATCATAGATTCTGTCTGGCAACTACAGTCATAGGCCAATTTAGCCAGGAGTGCTGTTTAACTCTATTTCCTCTGAAAGCGTATCTAACGTGTATTTTATCTTATGTCTTGGAGAGTTTCTTAACTGGCTGCTTCTCCAGCCTTCTCTCTTTAAGAGCAGAGTGCCTGAGCAAAGGAGGCCATTCTGTTTCCATGGCAATGAAAGAAACAAACCTTCCCCAACCATCTACCAAGGACAAACCTCACAACTCAGAAGGGCCAAGTCAAGACAGTCTGAATAGAGGGGTGACTTTCTCCCCTAGTTTGACTTTCGTTGCAACATTGAAAGACTTACACTGTGTGTCCTTAGAAAGGACATTCATGCCCGTGCCAGTTCAGCCTTTGTAAAAGCCTGTGGCTGGATCCCCGGGAAGTGTCTCTCTGTGCTACACATACTCCGCATTTTCTGCTTTGGCATTTCAGTCACTTGGAATGATCACTAAAGACTTGAGTTCTGGAACCTCTGGATTTGACTTAAAATGAATTTTGATTTTGTGTGGATAGGAAACAGTTTCTCTCTAACATGATGTCATTAAGACTCTTGACTCGGCAAGAAACCACATGGGAAAAACAAATCTTTGCGCAGACCAAGGTAAGTTCTTTGGAAAAGACGTTTTATATAACTATTTTCTTCTGATTAATTAGTACCAGTGACCTTTCTGAAGGCTCAGCTGGCTCACTGATGACCACCAGGTGGCACTTTCAGTCCACTGAGCCTCAGGTAAAATCATCAGGGAGAGATGCAGGAAAGGAAAATGGGGAGAAAAAAAATCCTAAATCACACATGCATGCGTGCACGCGCACATGCATACACACACACACACACACACACACACACACACACACACACATCCTTATATTCTTAGAGCCATACAGTGCAACATCAAGCCACTGTGACTGTAGGAGATCTGTCTATGCTGATGTGGAACTATCTACTACACACCCTCTTATGCAAAAAGAGGCTGTGTGGTAGAGGGTGCAAAGTATGCTCCCATTTAGGTGAATGTTATATATATTTCTGGAAGGACGCTAAAAATACTAACAGTGGCACCTCTTGGAAAAACACTGAAAGTGGAGGGTTGGTGTTTAGTTGGTATGCACAGTTGTTGAAACAGTGAAATACTGCCACACAGTTGTATGTATACATTGTCCAAGACCCCCAAATACCCTCCCTGCCCCCTGGGTGGCCCCCATTCCTCCCCTGGCACCCCCAAGCTTCCTCATGATTCCTAAGTGGTTACTGTAGCCTGGCATGGGGGCGGGGGCGGGGGGTCCTCCAGGACCTGGTCCAGCCCTGTAGCCATGTCTATTCTGATCGTCTTACTGGTTGTTACATATTTTGAGTATCATCCCCGTGGGTGTTTGGAGAGAAAGGACTTTACTTTTTGAGCAAAAGAATACACACCATGGCTTTGTTTATAACAGGAAACCAAATGCTCATCAATGCAAAACTGGTTAAAAATGTAAGGGGCAGAACAAAATGAAAGGGAAAAAACAAAAATAAATTTTAAAAAAGCAAAAATGTGAATGGATACGTTCATAAAATAGAAATTGAGCCGTGATATACAAACAAATCACATACCTGCTTTCAAGATTTCCTTTAAGTGTAATTTAGACTATAGATTTACTTTAAATTTGCTTTCAAATAATCTGATGTTGGAGGCATGGGCTGGGCATCGATGAATCGATTAGTCACAAATTGCTAACTGTTGAACCCGTGTGACAGATTCATTTCACTTTTTTTCTCTACTTCTGAACATTTAAAAATTTCTCCACAGTAATCAAGTTTTACAACGGCATACTGATCTTCAAAGAACCTCATTACTTAAAAAAGATTATCTAGACTATAAGGAGAAACTGTTCCCATTTACGAATAATTATATAAATCTGCTTCTTTAGACTAGAGAGAATTCTAGAAGACTCTAACCAAAATATTTCCAGTGGTCCTTCCGAGGTGTTAGCATTTTGGATAAGCTTTACTTCCTTCAGGTTATAATTTTCTTTACAATGAGTTTAATCTAACACACACAAAATAAACCTATCTCCTCCCCCCTAAAAAAAAATTTTTTTTTTTGAAATAGAAACAAAACCTTCCGTAAACAAATGCCACCGGGTTCCTCATATTCCGAAGCTCGAAGCTCGGTGGCAGGGTCTGAGGGCTGGTGTGCCCGGCCGCGCGCTCCCGGCACCGGCTCGCGCCCCGCAGGGAGCCCCGCTGACGGACGGCCTCCCGGAAGGACCGGGCTCCCGGCTCAGGAAAGAAAAAGTTAATCTTTGGAGCCTCTGTGCAGTCAGGCCCACCTGACTCCAAAGCCCAAGGAAAATGATGCTAAACCATGTTGTGTGTGTGTGTGTGTGGGAGGGGGGGGGGGTCATAATCCTGACATTCCAGCCCAATTTTCATTTTTAGCATATTCTTTTCTAACCCTTTTCTGTGTAGGTACATACTTCCACATCATTGTATCCATTGCACACATACCATCTCATATCCTTGTTCATGAGCATTTCTTCAGGTTTCTAGAGGCTTTCAAGTGGTCAATCAAAATCTAGTAAAACCCCATTGGGTAGTTGCACCGTAAAATACCTACGCATTTTGGGGTTTTGTGGGTTTGTTTTGCGTGTTGTTGCTTTTTTTTTTTTTTTTTTTGCCTCCAATTCCCTCATCACCCTCCCTCGAAGGAGGGCGTAGCCCGCTCCGTCTTCTCTCTAGTCCTATCACTCTCCCCACCGCGCTCTCCCCGGATATCCTGCCTCAGAGCCTCCAAGGGACGTAAGGGACGTATGCGCGGGAAAGACGTGCGTGCGCCCAAGGGACGTAAGGGACGTAAGGGGTAAGGGACGTACGCGCGGGAAAGACGTGCGTGCGCCCAAGGGACGTAAGGGACGTAAGCGCGGGAAAGACGTGCGTGCGCCCAAGTGACATGCTCACGCCCGAGACCTGCGCCTGCGCAAATCCGCAAGTCCACGCCCCGCGGCCCAGAGCGCGTCTGCCAGCCTCAGGACGGCTGGGGTAGCCGCTTGTCGAAGTGTGGCCCACAGGCGCTGCTTCCGCTCGGCCCGCGGGCTCCGCTGGGCGCCGCTCACAGCCGCCGCCTCCCACATCGGGTGCGGGGGTGTCTTCAGGCTCCGTAAGCGGCGCGCCTGGTCGGCCGGCCCTTTTAAGTCCTAACGTTTAATATTGTCTGTACTGTTGTCATGGCCGTTACGTTTTTGCAGTTCATCTGACGATCGGCTTCTCCTTGGTGAGCCGGTTCCTGAGGTTACACTCTCCCAGTTTCTTAGCTCAGCAACAAATACCAGATTCTCACTGCGGACAAGCTGCCTCGCTTGGACCCAGGGCGGCGCCGAGAAGGGCCCCGGCCCGAGGCGCAGGCGAGGAATGGCGGCGGGAAGGCGGCAGTTCGGGGAGCTGACGGCCTTAGCCTCTCGCCTCGGCCCCGGGACCGGCCCCTGTGCGCACAGGAAGCGGACGCCGAGCCTAAGCAGAAGCAGGGCTGCTGCCTCGCAGCTGCCGCCGCCGCCTTTCCGATGCTCCCCGCGGTTCTGGCCCCGGTGGCACGGTCTCCTCGCCTGGGGTGCCGCATCCCGGCCGCTGAGATCTCCCCATCGGCCCCGAACACAGGGGAGCACAGAAGGCTAGATCCGCGGCCTTGTTGCCTGGCCGTAGGTCTTGGCTGTTCCCCAGGCTCCCGGCCTCCTTTCTGGCCTCCTCTACTCCACAGGGGCGCCGGGCCCAGCCCGCTGGCCGGCCCCTCCCGCACCTGCCCCGCCCGCACACCCTGCCCCTCTCTCCACCCTGCCTGCCCTGCTGCACCGCTCGCTCCGTTTGTGCCGAGAACCCCGGGACCTGCACGCTTCCTGAGGGCGAGGTGCAGGTGTTGGGCACCCCCCCCCCCCCCCCCGCATCTGCATGGTACTCTCAGCAGGAGCTAACCGTACCTATTTGTGCTACTAAACGAGCCCGTGAAGGGTCCCAGGGTCGCTGCACGCCTTTGAGTCTCAGTTTCATCATCTGTAAAATGGGTTTAATGTTAAGGTCCCCTTTAGCTCTAAAAGTCATTAGACCACCTATCTGGGTTTCTCAAGCAGCAGTCATGTTAGAGAAAAAAATGTGTGTTTCATTTTTCAGCTGATTTCTTAAACAGATTTATTCCAGTGTACTAGTGGAAACCAGTCGCTGACTTAGAATGGGAGTTAAATCTGCTGTCATTGTAATGCTGCTACTGGTCTCTGGGCTCCCATAACATGTTGTTTGGTGGTAGATTTAATTTTTTTTATCAAATAACCCACTGGCATTTGAAAATCAAATTGTGTTACACATTCATTAACGAAAAGTTACAGTTTCCGCCCCGCCCTTCTTCTCAGTTCTGCTTCTCAGTGTGCTCTCTAGGGGCCATTATTTTCAACATTTTTAGCTACTACTTTGGAACTTAGCTTCACACTTCTAAGTAATTTATCTCTACCCCATTTGTTAATTTTTAGACATTCTCCATTGACTTCCTGCTATGGTAGATGAGGATTTAACACTTGTTCATCCTCCCTTCATTGTCTCCCCCCCAGTTTTTTCTAAATTTTCTGTTTGTATTTAATTATTATTACAAATGCTCTGTGACAAATTACCGCAAATTCAGTGGCTTAAAACAACATCAAGCCCTGACCGGTTTGGCTCAGTGGATAGAGCATCCGCCTGCGGACTGAAGGGTCCCAGGTTCGATTCCAGTCAAGGGCATGTACCTTGGTTGTGGGCACATCCCCAATAGGGGGTGTGCAGGAGGCGGCTGATTGATGTTTCTCTCTCATCGATGTTTCTAACTCTCTTTCCTTCTTCCTTCCTCTCTGTAAAAAATCAATAAAATATATTTTAAAAAACAAAACAACAACAAAAAAAAAACACATCAATTTATTATCTTACCATCCTGAGACCAGAAATCTGAAAATGGGTTAAAATCGAGGTATTGACAAGACCTCCTTCCTTCGGTAGGCTCTATAGGAGAATCATTTCCTTGCCTTCTCCAGTTTCTAAAGGCTGCCCATTTTCCTTGGCTTATGGCCCATTCTTGGTCACTCCTACCTGACCATTTTTTGACTCTGACCCCCACACCCCAACTTCCTTTTATAAGGATGCTTGTGATCACCTTGGGCTCACACTAGTAATCCAGATAATCTCCCCATCCCAAAACCCTTAACTTAATCATGGCTATAAAGCTCCTTTGGCACAAAAAGGTAGCATATTCACAGGTCCAGAGATTTTTGTGTTTTAGGGGGGATGGAGCATTATTTGACTTCCCAAGGGTCTAACAGACCTGGGAAATGCCCATATGCTCCATCAGATAATCTCCCAGTTCCAAGTTCTGAGTCTTGGGATTTGGCTCCGTCTGGTTCATACCCCCTTTGCAGACATATACGCTGTAGCTTCCTATGGTTTGCTCAGTGAGGAAGTTACTGTGCCAAGCGTGTACTGACATCACCTGTGTGGTACTGTCTCCTCTCCCATTCTCTTTCATTTTTATGAAATTGAGCCTATTTTAATCCTGCACTCTCATTTTAGTGGGATTCTGTGGGGGAGGGGGGAGCGGTGGGGAAGGGATAATAAGTGTAATCGTGTGTGATCATGTTTATCTGGTAGTTGTTCTTCACGCAAGCTTTCATAATGGGGATTTTTGTGTGTGATTTTTTTTTCTTTTTTTTTTACAGGGCCAAAAAGGCAGCGTTTTGACTGTGACTCAGGCAGGTGACCAGGAATGAGAAACTGGGAGATCCCGTTTAATTTGAATAACAGAGCTCATTTTCCACACCCAAGTTCTGTGTGGAAAGTCCCTGTGCAGGACCCGCCTTAGGGATTTCTCTTTACTTCAGTGAGAGTTAATGTGACCTGATGAAAGTGCAAGGGCTTAGGAGTCAGGAAGACTGTTTACTCTGTAACTTGCTACCTCCATGAGTTCTCTGAGCCTCAGTATCCTCATCTGTAAACAGGTAGTTAAGCCCAGCCAGAGTGGCTCAGTGGTTGAGCGCCGACCTATGAACCTGGAGGTCATGGCTCGTTCCCGGTCAGGACACATGCCCAGGTTGTGGGCTCTATCCTCTGTGTGGGGCCTGCAGGAGGCAGCCGATCAATGATTCCCTTTCATCATTGATGTTTCTATCTCTCTTTCCCTCTCCCTTCCTCTCTGAAATCAATACAAATATATTTAAAAAGAAAAGAATAATTGATCACTTACTGTATACCTGGCTCACAGTAAGCACTCAGAGCAAATTTTAAATTGCTTTCAAGTCCAGCCTGAGATGGCAAGGAAAGAGGTGTGATTCTATAGTCAAGACCCTGAACCAGATCAGCAGCCTCCAGAATCTACCATCTGTGCTTTGGACCTTCCCCGGGTTCTTCCCAGCTTGTCTCTATGCATTGTTGCTTTAACTGGATGGTATGACTCTGCTGTTCTCCCCCCCATTTCAGCAAGGGCCTCCTGACCTAGCAGCCAAGACTGCCCCAGACCACCTACCATGTACCACAACCCTCTCATCTACTGCACCTGCTGGGACCCCTGGAACTTGGAACCACGGAAGCTAATCAAGACCCCTCAGCCACCTAAAAAGACCTCCACAGGGAAGCCCAAGTAAGCATTACCTGGGATGGGCAAGGGCCTGGGGGCTTGGGGTCCATTTGCAGCCTTCTTTCTCTCACAAGATTCCCCAAAACAATTTGGTAGCCAAGATCCCAAGGGGGCCAGAAAGCCTAGCTCTACACGGCTTTCCCTGTCGGCCTGTTAGCTGCACGTTGCTCTAGCCAGTCCTGCTAGGCTTAGTGTCATTGTACATGAGGAATCTCAGAGATGATTGAGCAGAGAGAGGAGGGCTTCCAACCAAAGGGCCCCATGGCAGCTGCCCCTCCATATGGGACCAAGAGCTTTGGGAACTGGGGGCAAACTGTGCTGCCAACCGGGGACCCCCTAGGACAGTGAGCAAGTGCCAGGGTCTTCAGCCTGATGTTGCCAAAGATCATCTGTTGTCAGCCCATGTATTCTAATTCGGAGACGTACCTCATCTGGGAGCGCTAAAACAGAGTTCGGAATATCCAGTTTTCCCTTTTTGCTGTCTGTTTTTTCCTTTCAGGCTAACTCTTCTTCCTCCAGCTTCAAAAAAACAAAATTATGTCCAACCACCAACAAAACCTGTTGTCTCCCCAAAGTAAGTATCTGCGTGTGCACGGGGCGGGAATGGTTTGAGGTACGTGAATAAAACAATCTCCTTCCTTGGCCATCACACCCTTGCCTGTGACTTGAACTCATTGCTGCCAGGAATGTCAGAGAATCCACTGTGATGTCCCCCAAACCTCAGATCCTACAGATAGATTCTATGGTCCTCTGCACCCACAGCTTGCAGAATCACCACAAATGAGCTCTCAGCTAAGGTGCCCTGACAACTGTCTCCTGCCCTAAAAGGGCACAGTTCTTGATGCCTGTTAAAGGCAAAGAGCCTCCCATTGGTGGTTTCACCCTTTTACGGGTTTCTTTCCTGTGTCTAAGATTGTTTACAAATTGCAACTCTGTTTTTACTTACAAATTTAAAAATTTACCAATATTTTATAAGCTTATAAATATAACCTAATTTTGTCTTTGCATGAGTCTTTGTATTCGGTTTATTTATTTGGAACATATTTATTGAGCATCTATTATTTGCTAAGCACTTTTCCAGGTGCGAGAGACAGCAGTGAACACAACAGAGCCTCTGCTCTCTTGGAGTTGACAGTCATGATTTCATGTATGGAGATCAGGGCAAGTCCCTCTGTAAAGGGGGCAGTGGGAGCCACACTGACATCTGGGCCAAGTACTCCTCTCAGAGGGAGCAGCAAGCACAAGGGCTGTGAGCAGGAACTCGCTTGGCACACCTCGCCTTTTCCAGGAAAGCAGAGAGACCAGTGTGGTGGGAATGGAGGACGTGAAGGTAGAGTGGTGGGCGATGAACTCAGAGAAGTAACAGAGGTGATGAATGTGGTTGGCATCCTAATGGTTCCCCAAAGATGTCTGTACACTAATCCCTGGAAACTGTGACCATGTTCTGTTACTTGCCAGGGGGCAATTGAGATTACAGATGAAGTTATGTTTGCTAATCAGCTGACCGTGACAGATTACTCTGGAAGATCTAGCCCGGCCGCAGGTAACAATAAAGGTCCTTATATGTGAAAGAGGAAGTCAGAGTGTCAGAGAAGGAGATGTGACGACAAAAGCAGAGGTTGGAGTGATGCAATTATTGGCTTTGAAGATGGAGAAAAATAGGCAATGGAACGGGTTTTCTTTTAGAGCCTCCAGGAGGAATACCAACCTACCAGCACCTTGGTTTCCACCCAGTGAGATCCCTTGCAGACTTGACCCTAAAACTGTAAGATAATAAATTGGTATTGTTTAAAGCCACTTAACTTAGAGTAATTTGTTACGGCAGCGAAAGGAAATTTACACAGTGAAGTTTGCTGGCCACTGTAAGGGCTTTGGCTTTTACTCTGAAAGGGATGGTGTATCAGCTGCTAGAGCTGCCATGACAACAACAACAACAACAACAAAAGACAGGGTGGCTTAAGCAACAGACACATTTTCTCACAGTCCTGGAGACTGGAATACCAAGAGCTAGGTGCTGGCAGGCTGGTTTCCTCTCAGGACTCTCTCCTGGGCTTGCCGTTGGCTGCCTGCTTGCTGCCTCTTCACATGACATTTCCTTTGTACGTGTGCCTCCCTAGGGTCTCTCTATGCATCCTCATCTCTCTTATGAGAGCACCAGAAAGATTGGATTAGGGTCCACCTTAATGGCCTTATTTTACCTAAAGGCCTTATCTCTAAATCCAGCCATACTCTGAGATAACAGGGGTTAGGGTTTCAACATATGAATTTGGAGTGGGGAGAGGTAGACACAACTTAGCTCATAACAGCTGGGAAGCCACAGAGGATTCTGAGAAGAGTGACATGATTTCAACTTGCATTTTGAAAAGACTAATCTGACTACTGCACTGGGAATGAAGACTTACTCCAATGGCCAAGAGAAGAAGCCTTGGGAGAAGCCAAGGGAGATAATGTGCAATTGCAGGGACCCCACCAAGGGATGATGATGATTGAACTTGGTGGAAACAGTAGAGGTGCTAAGAAGTGGTCGCATTCCAGATATATTCTAAAGGTAGAAACCAATAGGATCTGCTAATGGGATGGGTATAAAGTATGAGAAAAAAATCAAAAGGAATCAAAGCTGACTTCAGGATGTCTGGCTGAGCCCCGGGAAGGATGGAGTTGCCATTTTCTGTGACTGGGGAGATTGCATGAGGCGCACACATGTAGGGGATTGCGCTTAGGCAGTTTGAGATCTCTCTAAATTTCCAAGTGCAATGTCAAGTAAGCAGCTGGGTAAGCAGGTCTGAGAGGTCTGAGCTGCGGATAAACATTTGAGAGTCATTAGCATATGGTACTTAGAGCCCTGCACCCAGGTGACATCTCCAAGGCAAGGAGTGGAGATAGCAGTAGGAAGAGGTGGGAGAACTGAGCCCAGAGCTCTCCTGTTGAGAGGTGGAAGAGATGAGAGGATCGAACGGACGCCGAGAAGGTGTGGCCAGTGAGGCAGATGAAGAATCATCTACCTGGTGTTCTGGAAGCAAAACAAAAATGTTCCAAGAAGGAGGGTCTGATTATCTGTGTTAAAAACTGCTGCTAGTCAATTAAGATGAGGGCCAAGCAGTACTGTTGGACTTAGTAGCCTGCATCTGGGTGACAACGAAGGGAATTGTCTCAGTGGAGTGAAAGTGGAAAGCCTGAAGGGAATTGGATCCATTCATAATAAGGAGTCCACGGAATGCCTGTATGAAACGTTTCCTGGTTGCCTGCCTTCTGTGTGCTTGGCACCCTGCAGGCATGATCCTACCTGTGGATCTTATCTAACTTCCATTTCAACAGACAAGCTCAAGGCCTCAGCTACCCAGTGCTTGTTGGGAGAGACCTCACTAAGACCCACAGCTCCACTCTGACCACCAACATTAGCCCCGGCCAACATTGTCCTCCTCTGGCTTTGCAATATAGTGAGGAACACCTTGTGGGTATTTTTTTAAATATCTCAAGAAAAACAATTTTAAATATTATAATGTTACATGCAATAAACACCAATTATTTGTGGGTATTTTTAAATTCTCTATCAAAGACCTGCTGATTGTATTTATAACTTTCCAGTAAGACCATTCAAGGCAACGTATTCCCTGAAACATGACGTCTTCTAAAACCAATTCAGAGAACACACACTGGGGAATGTGTCCTCCGCTCTGGCTCCGGCCAGCACTTGGGAAGGGGAATGGAGCAGCCACACAGGAGGGCCGCTGCGGCCTCACTCTGGGGAAGAGGCCCAGGCAGATGTTGACATGACCTCCAAATGGGGACAAAGAAGCTGCTCAGCAGTCAGCCTTTAACTTGGGCCTCTGTCCTCAAACATGCCACCTTGACACTCTGAATCTGTCCCTTTTGTGAATCCTATCATTTTCTTGCAAACATATAATGTGCTTTTTGTGTTCTAAGTTTTCAATTCTTAAACATGAACTATAACTCAATTTTTATAACCCTATTTTAGCAATTCTTGAGGTTTGTTTTTGTTTTGCTTTTGATTTTGTGTACATCAGAGGCCTTGAAAAATGGCAGTGGCAGAGCGCTCTCAATCCCTGAGAGACACAATTAGAAGATCTCTTTATCTGTACTTCTCTATGGCACTTAATTCTTTTTCTTCTTCTAGTTTCAGTATTTATGTGCCTTTTTTCATCTCTTAAATAAAACTATCACATCTTATTCCATTTCTCTTGGTATGGAGCGCTGTGGTTTGCATATATGAACTACTCATTGAATTCATTAAATGAGAAATTGTGAAGTGCTTTCAGCGATGTCAACAAAGTGTCACAATTTGGTCATTGTAATCAGAGTAATCTGAGTAACAGGTTGACAAGCGCAAAAAGAGTAAAGATGAGTCGTTCTGGATCAACCTTACCTTTTACTTTTCAATGAGAGAAGCATCATTTTCTGACAAAATGAGTATCTACGTAGCCACATAAAAGTTCCAAAGTTAAAGCAATGCTGTGGAAGATCTCAGTTTGTTCAATGAGATTTATTAAGAGCAAAAAATGACATAAACTCAAATCCAGGGTCAGCTTTTTAAAGAGATTGCCCATCCAGTGGTTTCCCAACAAGGTTTTCCTAAATTCAGAGAAAACAAGCCAAATTATCCATTGTGGACAGTTGAACTAGGAACATATGGTTGAGTTAAGTTGCATTTTAAGTGATTTTAAATCTTAAATTACATGTGGACCTCATTGAAATATCAGTGTATATTATGCACTCATGCCCATTTCTTAACACGTAGACTTTTTTTTTTGTCAGTGAAAATTAAAATCAAAGGTTGGTGGTCACCTCTAAGGTAGCCAAATCCTTGGAATGTTTTTCTCAGTGCTTCTCTGGAGGCCCCCTCTGGGGGTGGGAGATGTGGGATCTAATCCAGACTGATGGTTATTAACCAAGATGGAACTGCTTCCACCAGGAAAAGTCCTTCCAGCCCCACTCCCCACATCCGGAGTCAGCCACGGACTCTGGACCAGTCCCATCCTAGTAACCAACTCCACAGCCCCTAATGTTAGTGTGGTTGTTTTGATTGTGGGGAACTGGAACTTCCAGAGCAGGTTTCAGTTGTCTCTCTTCACAGCAGTTGGCCAGTGGTTATGTACATGTGTGGTATTGTAGAGGCCAAGGGGAGAGGCCTACCTATTCTTGTCAGCACATCAGAAGGTAGTTACTCTAATATTTCAACCTTCTAGGTGAACTTCCTTATAAATAATTTTTTGATATTTGGGTACCTGATATTATACTCAGGTTTCTGTACCTGAAACAAAAATTTATTATGATCAGGAAATCTGTACCAGATCTCAAAATAGAAACACTTTGCTTATGCTGAATTAACTTGCAACTTCAGGGTCCCAGAACACGGAATTCTGGTGCAAATGAGAAGAAAAGTGGTTGTACAGACAACATATATGTCACTAAAAAAAAGTGTGCATTTATGATTATGCATCATCCCTTTGAATTTCACTCCAGGCTTCTTGGCCCTTATTTTAGGAATGGTTCTACTATTAAGACTAGTGACTAGTTGATTTTCCACTTTTTCACTACCTGCCATTTTATTACAACCTATGTACCAGTGATCTCTGGACCACTAAATATTCTCTGTTTTCTAAAGTAAAATATTTTGAGAACTGGTGGGCCACACAGATTATCCTAGGAATGTCACATTTTGCAGATGAGTGGTGGGGTCAGGGCACAGCTGATCTTGGATCTTCTCTTTGCTCGTTGGTTGATTCTGAGCATGCATTTCTCTTGCAGAGTGAAAACCCACGTAGGAAAACAAGAGGAGAGCAATAATTTACCTTCTGTGAGTAAAAATGGAAAGAGGGTTGTGGGATGTACCGTTATTGAGTACCTACTGTGTGCAGGCATGGGCCTTTTACACGTACTGACTTCATTGAATCTTTGCAACAATCCTGAGGAGGTGCTGGAATTACTGCATATAGTGTAGGACCAGGACTTGGACTCGGCTCTGCCAGACCCCAGAGAGAGTATTTAATGACCTTTACTGCCTTGTGTAGGGTGAGGAGAGTGTGCCAGGAAAACCAGGTGGTGGCAGTCAGTCCAGGACAGGAGACAACTAATGGGCAGGTGTAGGAAACCCTCTGCTGTACTTGGGAATCCACAAATGCTGGGCAAGGGGCCTCCAGGGCATCTGAGAGGGGGCAGGGCAGGAGAACACTGGAGAAAGAGATGGGGAGCAAACCCTGAAGGATCCTGACACCTGCCTAGAAGTTTGGGCCCAAACCTTTTGATGTCTTGGAAACTTTATGTGTCTGACAGGCATGTGACCAGGTAAGATTTACATTTTAGGGGGGAAAAACACACCCTCTGGTGGGATATAATTGGTACTTTTACTACTTTCTGCTTTTGTCTATTTTCCTTTCTTCCCTAACCCCCTTCAAAGAGGATCATGCGATCCCTTAATGGGCAGGGAAAAACCCCAAAATGTCATAGCCCTCCAGGTGGAGAGGATGATGAACTTAGGGGGAGCCAGACTGCAGGCGGAGAGGCCCGCTGGGGAGGTAGCTCCAGAGCCCAGGAGACAGATGTTGGTGGCCTCCAGCTCCATCAGGGGCAAGGCTGGGAGAGGAGAGGGTGAGGATGAGACACTTCTAGGAGATAACAATGGCAGGACCTGTGGCCGCCTGCAGGGGTGTCCACAACTGTAGAAGGTACAGTCGCATCCGAATCTATGGCTGCTGGTAGCCCTGCATCTGACAGGAGACAGAGAAGGAACTGACTGAAAAAAAATTTTTTTGAACCTGTACTAGGCATTTTCTCATGTTATTTTGTTTTAGCTTCACAAAATCCCTTTGAGGAGGAGCTATTATCCTTATTTTCTAATGAGGAAACTGGGCATAGTGATGTTGAACAACTATGGTTGGTGGCAGAGCCAGGGTTTAAAATCAGGCCTGTCTAATTCCAAACGTTCAGCTGCCTCCTGGCTTCTGGCCATGATGGAGAACATAGAGGAGGAACAGGGTTTGGGTGTAGAATGTGGAGTGGGTGACAATGGCTGGATTTTGGAAATGTTGAGCTTGAAAGGCATAGGGAGACATCCAGGATCTAGCTGAGTCTTACAATTGGATCTCAGGAGAGAAATATGGAGATACGAGGGTGAGTGGTAACTGGGGAGGGCACAGTCCATCTCAAGTCTCTGTTTGTAGATGTGATAGGGGCACTAGTGGATTTGGAAGAATCTCAGCTCTCTGCAATATTCTCTTACCTTCCACCCTGTTGCCCAGGAAGTGATCAACGTGTGCCCTGGCTATCGCCTCTTTCGGAATAGGGAGCAGATTTCCGTCACTTTGGGAGATGAGATGTTTGATAGGAAAAAGCGTTTGAAATCAGAGATCATGGACAAAATCAGAATTCGCAGGTAATGTCTTTGGGCCAACATCCAGCTCCTCGAACCTCTCCCGAGCTGGCTCAGCCTGGCCTCAAAGATAAGCGCCTAATGTCTACTCCCAGTCCTGCGCTGGAGGTGCTGCGAGTCCCTTCATGCCTCAGCCTCTGCCTGCTCCTCTCCACCCTGGCTCTCTGCTCCAGTCCCATTCTAGTCAGGATGAAGGTCAGCTCAGCAGCTCTGGAAAAGGATTGGGTGTAGTATAATTCGTACTAAAGGAGAGCAGTTTTTCCTGACAGTAATGAACTGATGAGATATTAATACAACAATCTAAATTTGTTGGGTGAGAACTAAAAATAAAGTCGGGGTTTCTGGGAGGCCCGAGTATACATCCCTTTTTTATTATGTCCAAAGGTACTACTCAGTTCATGCCTCTGGGAGATGTAGCTTGGAATATTCTGGTCTAGCTCCCTCCCAGTTGAGTACACTGTCATCCTCTCTGTCATTCAAGTCCTACCCACTCTCTATCCTCCAATGCCATGTAAAAGCAGTCCCCACATCCTTTACATTCCACCTCCTAAATCTCTCATGTCTTCTCCTTCCCCTTCCCCATCTACCTACACTATTGCAATGGCTCCCCAATGAGTGTCTCTTCCTTGGGCTTTAAATTGCTATGAAAATTATTTTTTCAAGACAGAAATCTAAAAGACCAACAATAGCAACAGAACACACACACACACACACACACACACACACACACACACACACACATCATCTAGGTATATAGAAAGGATATGACCAAGCTGTTAGCAGTGGTTTTCTTTGGGAAGGGATTCAGACTAGGATAAGGCTGAAGGACACATAGGCCCACTGTTGAGAGGGGCCATGCAGAAGTCACTCTGATCTGACCTGGCCTAGAGAAACCAGACTCCAGTCTCTGTGTTCCCTCCAGTGGGAACATTCCGGCCCTGTTTTCTTTGCTGCGCATCCAAGGCCCTCTCCAGGAGATGGGCCATGTACCCACAGTCAAGCCAGCACCCTCAAGCACCTCTTGGCCTCAATAAGAAAGTTGTCACCAATTATGGCATAATAAAATACTGTAGCCCATAATAGTTTTATTCCCTGGTAAAGCTGTGAGTATTGTTTATACTGAAGATCATGTTAGGAGTTCCCTATTGTTTAACTTTCTCATACCCTTTCTTCTTTCTCATGCCTTGATGTCCTCTCTTCCCACATCCTTTTGTTTTCTCAACCTCTTAAATCAAAGACCTCTTCTCTGCTGCACTGTACACAGCACTGCCCTCCACCCTGTCTACTCCAGGTCAACCAAACAGAGCTGGATAATCTTAGACATCATGGAGGCCGCAGACCCAGAAGCACAGAAAACCTTTATCAAGTCTGAAAGCACCTCTTTCTCTCTCTCTCTCTCAAATCTTTTTTTTCTCTTTTAAATCTTTATTATTGAAAGTATTACATACATCCTCCTTTTCCCCCCATTAATCTCTTCCAGCCCGCTCCCGTCCACCTTCCCCAGGCCCTTACCATGCCATTGTCTGTATCCATGGGTTATGCATATATGCATATATGCATGGGTTATGCATATATGCATATATGCATTGGTTGATCTCTTCCCACTCACCCGCCCCGGCCTTCCCTCTGAGTTTCAACAGTCTGTTCATACTTCTATGTCTCTGGGTCTATTTTTTTATTTTATTTTTTTTATTGATTTCAGAGAGGAAGGGAGAGGGAGAGAAAGAGAGAAACATCAATGATGAGAAAGAATCATTGATCAGCTGCCTCCTGCATACCCCCTACACAGCCTGGTCATATGCCCTTGACCGGAATCAAACCCAGGACCCTTCAGTCCGCAGGCTGATGTTCTACCCACTGAGCAAAACTGGCTAGGGCTCTGGGTCTATTTTTTATCATCAGTTTATTTGGTTCACTAGATTCCACATATGAGTGAGATCATGTGATACTTTTCTCTAACTGGTGAAAGCCACTCTCTTAAATCTCCTCCTCATCCAGTTTTTGGCCCATTCCTTGCCTATGATTCACTGTCAGCATCAATCCTATTCCCCACCTTCTCATTTCCTAATTTTCTGAATTTCTCCCCGCTCCATTTCAACTATCATTACCAAATCAAGGTCAAACCCTAATAGGTTTCTGACATATTCCACTTTCCCTTCCATTCAATAGACCACTCAGCTCTGGCTAACTTACACAAAAGGGCCATGTTTGAGGCTTAACCACCCTACTGCCACATTCCTTCTCTCCACTCCTCTACCCCTCCCTCCCCACCTCAGTGATGGTGGAACATGTACAGATGGTATGGCTTGGCTCTCACCAGAACATATCCAGTCATGCTCAGGAAGAGGCCTGACTGGCATGAGAAAGCTTTGTGGGTGACTGAAGAATTACTTATCCCGTAGGACTGATATCATTACTGACCTAGAAGAGCAGATCTCAGAGCTGACGATGATAATAGAGCAAATGAACAGAGACCACCAGTCTGCCAAAACAACGGTGAGTGATCCCTAAGCTAGCTGACGTCTCTGTGGGTACAGGAAAGACCAAGATTTTCAGATCACGCTATCTGCCAGGCATGCTGCCAAGTACCTGACTCATAGGAGCCACGTTGCCCAGGTGAGAGCTCTGAGGATAGGACTGGGGCCACCCAATACTATTTCTCTGTCTCCATCCTCCTCCATAATTGCAAGAACTCAAGTCCTTCTTCCAGGCCTAGCTGAGTTTCTGTAAGTTCCCCCAGTGCCTGCAGGGTGTTCAACACCACTGTCCTCTCCACACGAGGGGGCGCTGGCCATTTCCCGCCTGGCGGTGAGTTACGCTTCAGAGGTTGTGGAGGCTCTTGCTTAGGCACCATGGCGGTCAGTGCTTCCAGTGTTGCTCAAAAACTACCCAGAAGCCTTTAGTACCCACTTCCTGTTGCTACTGAAACTACCAAAGCCCAAATGTCGCTGATGTAAATGACACTCTTTGGGTTTCCTGGGGATTTTGGTGAAACCTCCTTTAGATTTTACCATCTATTTTATCATAATGTCTTCTTCCCCACTTCAAGCAGGTGTGCCTGGTGGCCTCCACTGGAGTGATAAACCAGAGCCATAATCAGACCCACCCCCACCTTGCCTGTTGTTATTGAAAGGCACTTGTAAAGGTTGAATTCCCAGCAGGCCCAGCCTTCACCCTCTCATGCACCCCAGATGCTTCTGAATCCTACAGGCACCCAGCTCATGACTCAGACTGAACCTTCCTTTACTAATGAGTCATTACTATGTTTATCTGAAAGCCCTGCCAGGTTTGTGTTTTTTTTCTACCCAAAGAAAATTGAGTCTCAGGAAGTTAAATAATTAGCCTAAGAGCATTTACCTTTATTTAGGCAAAATGCCCATTTTCACTCACTGAAGACATATTTAGAGATTACTTCCGTGAAGGGACCTCAGATGTGATCCTTAACATTCACCTAAAAATAAAAATTCTTCCACCTGTAAACACCCCAAATTGTTGTGTGACCCTGTGCAAGGGAGGAGTGCTGGTGCCACGGTTCAGTAAGAGAGGGAAGGACAAGCCCCAGACCCTTGTCTCAGCAGGCAGTGGGTGTTAACTAATTTGGAAGTGTCCACTCCTCCTGAGACAGTGGCCAGAGGACTGGATGTGCTAGCATGGAAGGTCACCTGGAAGTGGGCAAAACTTGCCTGCTGGAACCCAGCCATTTTGCCAACGAGGCTTGAACACTGGATTTACAGTTCTTCGAAGGCAGGGTCTGAATCATAGACCTCTTTGGCTCTTCCAGGCCAAGCCCTTTGTTTAAGAAATGATTGTTCAATTGAATTCTGTATCTGAGGGTCTAAGGCAGCTGTGGGCAAACTACAGCCCACAGGCCAGATCCGGCCAGTTTGAAATGAATAAAACTAAAAAAAAAAAGACCATACCCTTTTATGTAATGATGTTTACTTTGAATTTATATTAGTTCACACAAACACTCCATCCATGCTTTTGTTCTGGCCCTCCGGTCCAGTTTAAGAACCCATTGTGGCCCTCGAGTCAAAAAGTTTGCCCACCCCTGGTAAGGCCACTCTCTTACAAAGAGATTACAGTCCAGCAGAGAGGACCGAGCCTGCTCACAAAACCTGGTAGTGACAGACATGGTTTCCGTGCACCAATCCTACAAACTGATCACATGCCAGACCACACAGAGCAAGGCAAGAATTGTTCTGTTCCCTCATAATGACAGAGAGACACAGGGAGCGGGGTGTACCCCGTGAGTCAGAAGGCTTCTCACAAGTTGCAGATGAGTGGGAGTGGGGTCTTCAATCCTGTGTGGCTGATGATGGCCTCATTTGCAGCTCTCCAATGAAATGGAAATCCGCTGTGCTGAGATGAAGCAGGACTTCGAAAACAAGAGCAGGTATATTTTCTGGCACAAGCCCTTGTGTGCTGAAGGCCCTAAAGCTCCTGTATCCTCGCAGGACTTCAGTTCACTGGATTTCAGACAGTGTCAAATGGAATTGGGTAGCAAGGGGCAGGGGAGATGAGATGCATGTCTTTGGAGAGCAGGATGGTTTGATTTGAGGCACAGAAAAGGTTACCCCTGGTTTTGCACTTTCTCATCCAACTGTTTCATTCCCATTGTAATCTCCCTTTTTGTTGGTTGCTGCAAAGAGCCATCTTTTAAAAATTGCATATGAGATTTCTGTGGTAGACAGCTGTGGTTCTCCTCCATCTCCTCCCCTTCCTCCTCTTCTACTCATACTGCTGCTCTCTCTGGCTGCTAGATCAGGGCCTGGGCAAAATGGCAAGAAGGTATGGGAGGGGCAGGAGCCAGAGCCCCAAGGACAAATCAACAGGAAGTAAATGAGGTGTGTTGTCTGTGTGGGTGAGGAAACCCACAAAATCCCCTCCACGCTACCTGCTGGGCTCAGAAGCCCTGGTGGAGAGAAGTCTTCCTAATGGAGTCATAGACCTGTTTCCTTAAAAAACAATTTTTTAAATTAATTAATTAACTTATTTATTTATTTTTTATTTCCTAACTTATTTATTTTTAATAGAGTTTCATTTTAGAATAGTTTTAGGTTCATAGTTAAATAGAGTGTAAAGTACAGACAGTTCCTATATATTCCCTCACCTCACATCTACATGACCTATGCCATTATTGACACCCTGCACTACCAGTGTGCATATGTTACACTCAATGAACCTGCACTGACACAGCATTCCCACCCAAAGTCCATAGCGTACATTAGAGTTCACTCTTGGTGTTGTCAACACACATTCTATGGCCCTAGTGGATAGAGCATCAGCCTGCGGATCAAAGGGTCCTGAGTTTGATTCCGGTCATGACCATGTACCTTGGTTGCAGGCTCCTCCCTGGTCAGGGCTCATGCAGTAGGCAATCAATTGATATGTTTCTCTCACATTGATGTTTCTCTTTGTTTTCCCCTCTTTCTTTACCTCTCCCTAAAAATCAATGGAAAAAATATCCTCAGGTGAGGCTTAACAAAAACAAAAAAACAAACCCACATTCTATGGATTTTGACAAAATATAATGACACTAGAGGCCCTGTGCATGAAATTCATGCACGGGTAATGTCCCTAGACCTGGTGGGCGATCAGGGCCGATCTGTGGGGCAACCAGTGGGGTGATCGGGCGGGGGGGCAGGCGCTGGCACCTGCCTTGGCCAGCCTGGTGTTGCCTGCTTGCCAGCCCCGCCCCCCGCTACCACCAGTTGCCTCCCTCTGCAGGGCGATTGGGGGTCCTCCTCTGGCACCCGCCTTGGCTGGCCTGGGGCCTGCGGACTGGGGGCAGCTCCTGGGTTGGGTGTCTGTCCCCTGGTGATCAGTGCACATCATAGTGACTGGTTGTGCTACCGGTTCAGCCATTCGGTCAATTTGCATATTACACTTTTATTATTATACTTGAGGCCCAGTGCACAAAATTCCTGCATGGGGGCGGGGGTGTCCCCTCAGCCCAGCCTGCACCCTCTCCAATCTGGGACATCCCTCTCACAATCCAGGACTGCTGGGTCCTAACTGCTTACCTGCCTGCCTGATTGCCCTAACTGCCCCCCTGCCAGCCTGATCACCTCTAACCGCCTCTGTCTGCCAGCCTGATCGCCCCTAACTGCCCCACCTGCCGGCCTGGTCGCCCCTAACTTCCCCCTCCCCACCGGCCTGGTTGCCCCTTACTGCCCCTCCTGCCAGCCTGGTCACCCCCAACTCTCCCCCCCCACCCCCGCCAGCCTGGTCACCCCACACAATCTGCTGGTCGTTACTGTGATGGGATCCCGGACAATTTGCATATTCCACTATTATTAGTATAGATGTATCCACCATTATAGTACCATACAGAATAGTTTCACTGCCCTAAACATCCTCTGTGATCTACATATTTATCCCTCTCTCTCTGTTAACCCCTGGCAACTATTGCACTGACCTTTTGACTGTCTCTGTTATTTTGCCCTTTCCAGAATGCCAAATAGTTGAAATCAGACAGTTGCAGCCTTTTCAAATTGGCTTCATTCACTTACTAATAGGCATTTAAGTTTCTGCCATGTCTTTTCTTGGCTTGACAGCTCATATAGCCTTTCATTGTAATACTCATCTTGAACACTGGAATGGAGACTAGAGAGACCTTGCACTCTAACATTATCTATGGCACCCACCAGCTCCATTCACCATCTAGGATTGATGTAAACAAGAGTCGTTTTCCCCTTCTCTGCACGAATGCCAAAAAAGTGACTCAAAAAAGTGAGGGTTCCCCAGCCTGCCCACTGGCTTTCTGTGTGAGGGAAGAGAGGTGGGATCAGGTGAATATAACAGCTCAACTCTGGACTTCTTTTCACTGATGATTGTGACTTTCTCTCGGGACACCACAGGGAGCTCAAAGAGGCTCACACAGCAGAGCTCAGTGAGTTGGAGAACAACTACAAAGCAGCCTTAAAGGAAGAGAAGTTGGCTTCCCAAGAAAAACTAGGTACGTTCAGGACCTGGAAGAATGACCATGATGAAGGGGCGGAAGGCTGACCATGTGGGTCTAGGGCTGAGGAACTCTCATGGCCATGAGTGGGCTTTAGCTAGACTTTCAAGGTTTCCTCTTAAGCTCAGGAAGAGGGAATGATTGAGAACGAAACTGAAAAGAGGGAAGCCATGCCTACCAATGTCCTTCTTACCCTTTGTACCAAGTCTTAGTTTCCCCATCTAGAAATTGAGGATAGTAATATTGGCCTTTTATCAGCATGATAAAAATGAGAAAGCACTTTTTAAAGTATATTTAAAGTTCTGCAAATATAATGCTATTCTAATTCAGCAAGTTTGCTCACCAGCAAAACGATGGTGTTTCATTAAATTCTAACTGACACACTATGATTTGTGTGGCCTCATAATCCATAGGGGTTGTGTTGGCCATTTATCCCATTGTTTATGCTGTTCCTGAGAAGAGGAAGTGTGTCTTCTTCAGAATTCTGAATTCATAGACTGATCTCCACAGAGAGGAGAAATTCTGTAACCTTCTCCCCTTCCATTGCCTTTCATTTTTTTAAGGTGGTATTTATACCTTGCTGATTTCCCAGATTTTTTTTTAAAGAGAACATGTATTGTTTTCAAAATCAGTGTACACTAGGAGGTGTGATTTTAAAAAGAGAGAGGCAGGTGCAGGCTGATTTTGCTTCTCTTCTTCCAAAGATTCAGGTTTATCCTGGGGCTTAGTTCTCAGACTTGGTGTCCATCAGAATTGCCTGAGAAGCATATTATTGACAGATACTGGGGCTCTCCTCTGAGAGCTCGATTCAGTAGGGTTGGGGTGGGGTTCAGGTATCTAATAAGAGTGGTTTCTAATAAGCCTCCAGAGTGGTTTCTGAGGCACACCATGGTTTTACCACCCAGGGGATGAGTTTGACATGGGGAAGGTGTGCAAGAGAGCTCACATTTGAATTTGAAAGTGTGCATTTCAGAGCAATAATGATGATCCTGTTGTTTTCCTTTTGTCCAGAGGAGATGGGAAAGGAATACAAGTATTTGAAGAATATGTTTTTTATGTATCAGGTGAGATCCAGAACTCCTCATTGGATTATGAGAGTAAGAGAAGCAAGACTCATTTTCTTGCTTGATGATGATGGGACGAATCTAGAGCTCTGCCCCAGAAAATAATTCCAGCAGCTCCCCAGATCCTTGCACCTAAGTGGCACACACTAACTGCGCCCAGGGAGGAGAGTGCACTTCGGACTATGTTGGCTCCCATGCGTGACAAGTCAGTCACCCAGGCCTAAAGAAGCTCATCAAAAAAATACGTTTGTGATTACAAAAGTAATACCTGCTCAGTGCTATTTTATTTTATTTTTAGTGGGGTTTTTTTAAGGAAATACATAAACCAACAGCAGCAACAAAAAGAAAAACTGTCACTGCCCCAAGACAATGACTGTCCATATTTGTACTTTGTGACATCTTAGATTTTAATAGAGTTCTGGGTCAAAAGGAGTAACCATTGTAAAGGTCTTTGATACATTTGGCCAAATTTCCACCCAAAAAGACTGTATCCCTCTAGCACAGTGGTTCTCAACCTTGACTGCACATTAGAATCATCTGGGAATCTTTTTAAAATCCTGATTTCTGGGCCTCATCCTCCGGAAATTCTGTTTCTTTGTTACTAATGTTGTGGCCTCACCCCATAACAAAGAAACAGAATTTCCGGAGGATGAGGCCCAGAAATCAGGATTTTAACAAGATTCCCAGGTGATTCTAATGTGCAGCCAAGGTTGAGAACCACTGCTCTAGCACAGTGGTCGGCAAACTGTGGCTCATGAGCCACATGCAGCTCTTTGGCCCCTTGAGTGTGGCTCTTCCACAAAATACCACGTGTGGGCGCGCACATACAGTGTGATTGAAACTTCGTGGCCCATGCACAGAAGTCTAGCAGAACATGGAAGTGCTCTAGCATCTCGGGGCATAACCCATTCATTTAATCAACTAATTTGATGGAGGCCAAGGGACAGAGTTAGGGCAGGATTTCTTCCTAGGGGATGAGAGAGTGGGAGGTAGGGAATGGACAGGGAAGGGCTGAGGCAGCAAGCCCCCATCCTGTGGTGACGAACTAATCCCAGTTTGCCTGGGACTTTTGGGTTTTAGCATCAAAAGTCTGGAGTCCCAGGAAACAACTCAGTCCCAGGCAAACAAGGATAGTTGATCATCCTATCAAAGGGGGAAATCAAGTAAAGCACCAGCACCACCTCTGAAATTCAATTTACCACTCATAGTTTCAGTTTTGAACTAGAATCCAAAGCTCATTTTTCAGGATGTACCTTCATACAGTCAGGGAAGTGTCATAGACCAGAGCCTAAGAGAAGTGTCAGGTTGATGAGCAGGTAAGCGGCCCCAGTTCCTATGTATACTTGGTGTTTACTTCAATCTGGGCCTCTCCAGAGAGTGTGACCTCTCTGGAAACAGCTGCCCACCGGCCTTGAAAATGAGAGAGCTTCTATTTAAATGACCACAATTACAAACGAGCTCTGATACCCAAGCCCAGTGTAAATTCTGTTGCTAACCGCACAAGGAGGGCAGTCAGGATTCTGAGTGGCAGGTTCCGGGTCCTGGGCCCCCCCTTCTGAGGTCCCACCGTCATGAAGTGGTTAGGCTTATTTAACATTAACCACAAAGGAAGTTAGATTTACTGAGGGAAACGAACACTTTGAAAAACATCTTGTTTTCTAAGTGGTCACGTTAACTAGTGGGCATTTCTTTTGTTTTTTTGTGTGCTCTTTTTGAGTCATGAGTCAGAGGGAGTTGACAAGTGATTCTTTAACATGGGGAACACTACCTGTCTTTAAACTCTGCAGACACCACACAGAGCCAGGCGTTTAAGCTTCTGTCATGCTCAAGGGGCTGGGCTGGAATTTACTTTCCCCATTCACCCACATAGGGCCCCCCCCCCCAGCAAGGGTCTCAGGTGAGGGAAGCTGACAGGGCCCAGTGGTGGGCCTTAGGCCAGTGTGCACCTTTCTCAGGGCCCTTTGCTTCTGTTGCCATTATGTCTCCGCAGGACAGCCTTTATGATGAAATGGAAGATAAGTTGTCAAAGAAGAAGGCAGAATGGGAGAAGGATGAGAAGTCAGAGTGGGAAAAGATCCTGCTACAGCAAAGTGAGTACAGAAACTTCTGACGTCTTGGTGATAGGTGTACCGAAAAACCGCCATGAAGCTTGGCCTTGACTCAAGGAAGGCAGCCTTGGATTCACCAAGGTGATGAGCCACATGGCTAGACTCCCAAATGGAAGGTGCCTGGAGTTTGCAAGAAAGTGACAGGAGTGGAGTCTTTTATGAAGTTCAGCCACCTGAGATTCTAAGCCTACACCTTCCAAAACTCACTGATTCCAAGTTTGGCCATCATGGGCTGGAACAAGCTTTGGAACATCTGTAAGAATGTGGACTTGTTATCTAGTTACAGGTGACTCCAAAGTTCCAGGAAAAAAGTTCTTGAATTCGGTTTCAAATATTCAGTTGTCGGGGGAGGGGCAGCACAATCCATTGTACTCTATATTCCCAACCCCCCCCCAAGTAAGCCATGTTTGAGATATACTATCTAATAAAAGAGAAACATGGTAATTAGCGTACGACCGCTACCCTTCCCATTGGCTAATCAGGGAGATATGCAAATTAACTGCCAGCCAAGATGGCGGCCGGCAGCCAGGCAGCTGATGCGAACAGGGAGGCTTGCTTACTTCAGTGACGGAGGGAGCCAAGCTTCCCCGCCTGCCGTGCCGGCCTCTCCGCTGCACTCTAAGCAACATTGTAACAAATAAAGAAGCTAAACAAAACCCCGGGCTTCAGCCAGCAGGACTGCAACATTGTTTCAAATACAGAAGGTAAACAAAGGCCAGAAAACTGCTTTCAGCAGCGGAGGCCTCATAGCTGGAGCCGAGCCTCAGAGCTAAAGCTGGCCCAGAATAAAAAAAAAAGGAAAAAAGGACAGGTTGGGAGCTTCAGTCACCCGCCAGCCTGAAAATGGCCCTCATCCCCTCACCCAGGCTGGCCAGGCAACCAAGCGGGACCCCCACCCTGATCCAGGACACCCTTCAGGGCAAACCAGCTGGCCCCCACCCGTGCACTAGGCTTCTATCCTATATAGTAAAAGGGTAATATGCCTCCCAGCACAGGGATCAGCGTGACAGGGGGCAGCGACCAAACCCCCTGATTGCCCTGTGGCTCTGTGTGTTACAGGGGGCGTGGCCACAACCTCCCTATCCGCCCTGCTCTGTTCCTGACGGGGGAGCTCCTCAACCCCCTGATCAGCCCTGCTCTGTGCATGACAGGGGGGAGCTCCCCAACCCCCTGATCGCCCTGTGGCTCTGTGTGTGACAGGGTGCGGCTCCCCAACCCCCTGATCAGCCCTGCTCTGTGTGTGACAGGGGGGAGCTCTCGAACCCCCTGATCGCCCTGCGGCTCTGTGTGTGACAGGGGGTGGGGCCACAACCTCCCTATCCGCCCTGCTCTGTTACTGACAGGGGGGAGCTCAACCCCCTGATCAGCCCTGCTCTGTGCATGACAGGGGGGAGCTCCCCAACCCCCTGATCGCCCTGCGGCTCTGTGTGACAGGGGGCGGGGCCACAACCTCCCTATCCGCCCTGCTCTGTTCCTGACAGGGGAAGGCGCCCCAACTTCCTGATCAGCCCTGCTCTGTGCGTGACGGGGCGGTGCCCCAACTCCCCTATCGGCCCTTCTCTGTGAGTGACAGGGGGGAGCTACTCAACCCCCTGATCGGCCCTACTCTGTGCATGACAGGGGGGAGCTCCCCAACCCCCTGATGGGCCCTGCTCTGTGTGTTACAGGGTACGGAGCTCCAACCCCCCTAATGGGCCCTGCTTTGTGTGTGATAGGGGGCAGCGCCCCAACCTCCTGATCGGCCCTGCTCTGTACGTGACGGGGTGGCGCTGCAACCTCCCTATCGACCCTGCCTTGAGTGTGACGGGGTGGTGCCACAACCCCCCAATCGGCCCTACCCTGAGCGTGACGGGGTGGTGCCACAACCCCCCAATCGGCCCTACCCTGAGCCTGACTGAGGGTGGCATCGCAACCTCCCAATCTGCCCTGCTCTGTGCATGACATGGGGTGGCGCCCCAACTCCCCAATCAGCCCTGCTCTGAGCCCGACCAGGGGCTGCACCTAGGGATTGGGCCTGCCCTCTGCCACCCGGGAGCGGGCCTAAGCCAGCAGGTTGTTATCTCCCGAGGGGTCCCAGACTGCGAGAGGGCACAGGCTGGGCTGAGGGCCCCCTCTTCCCCCCCCCCCCGCCCCCCCGAGTGCACAAATTTTTGTGCACCGGGCCTCTAATATATATATATATATAACATTGTATAAGTTTAAAGTATATGACATTGATTTGATACATTTATATATTGCTATATATTTTTTAATATTTTCTTATTGATTTCAGAGAGGGAGAGAGAGTTAGAAACATCAGTGATGAGAGAGAATCATTGATTAGCTGCCTCCTGCACACCCCCCACTGGGGATCAAGCCCTCAACCCAGGCACATGCCCTGACCAGGAATTAAACCGTTACCTCCTGCTTCATAGGTCAACACTCAACCACTGAGCCATACCAGCCATGGCTTGCTATATATTTTTAATATTTCCAACACTTAACTCAAAGTTTGGATCATACATAGGTGAGCTTTCTACCCCCCTGAGCATCTGCATAAATGGAAAAAGGAGAGAGAAATTTATGGAGATTCTGTTCCCTGACTAGTTGAGGTAGGAGTGGGACCTCTTCAAACCTATTTCACATCCTACCCCAACCTAATTCATATCAAATTTAGTTGCTTTAACAAATTACTCATTTAAATGCAGTTACCCTTGGAAAAGTTTAATTCTTGCGGCTATTCCTACCCCAGTGGGACACTGGACTGCTAGAAGGTAGCATGAAGACCCTGGAGTTAAAACTGGGAATGGAACATGCAGCTGCTCCTGTTGGAGGCTTTGCTTAGAATCTTGGTGTAGCATAGCCCAGGTCAACTCCCAGACTCCTAGCTACTCATACTATACTCATCCCTTGTTGTCAAAATCTAAGTTAAGATGTGATAACTAGTTTTTGGAGACCAGGCTTTAGCTGCTCACAGTATAGCTCAGACCAGACTTATCCTGTGAGCCTGGGAGTTGCCTCCTTATCCATTCAGTACTGTGATGCTGAAGAAGAAATTTGTTAGCCCCATCACCCCTGCTTCCTTCTGTTCAATATTGATTGGATCTCTCCTGGCAGGTTCCACCCCAAAAAAGAAAAGTTTAAGCCTATTTCTACCCCAGGGCTAAGTGTGGAATGTCTCTTATATGGCTGGAAAAGTCATGTTAGCCAAGAGCTATATTTTAAGACTAGAGGCCTTGTGCACAAAACTTGGCAGCGGGAGGGGGGGCAGGGTGCCCTCAGCCCGGCCTGTGCCCTCTTGCAGTCTTGGAGCCGTCAGTTGGACATCTTAGCACTGCTTCAGAGGCGAGAGAGGCTCCTGCCACCACCCCGAGCTTGCCAGCCATGAGCCAGGCTCAGGGCTTCTGGCTGAGCAGCGCTCCCCCTGTGGGAGCACACTGACCACCAGGGGGAAGCTCCTGCATTGAGCATCTGCCCCCTGGTGTTAAGTGTGCATCATAGCAACCTGTCGTTCTGCTTTTATCCTATACTAGTAGCCCAGTGCATGAAATTCATGCACATTAAAAGGGAATTAATTGTCCTAACCGGTTTGGCTCAGTGGATAGAGCATCAGCCTGTGGACTCAAGGGTCCCAGGTTCAATGCCGGTCAAGGGCATGTACCTTGGTTGCGGGCACATCCCCAGTGGGGAGTACGCAGGAGGCAACTGATCGATGTTTCTCTCTCATCGATGTTTCTAACTCTCTATCCCTCTCCCTTCCTCTCTGTAAAAAATCAATAAAATATATTTTAAAAGTAAAAGGAAATTAATTAGCGGAGTTATTTTAATATTGCTATTTGCCCCTTCTCTACAATAGAGGTCTAAGAGATGAAAGGAAATTAGTAAAATGTATATGAAAATAATGTATAAATTTACTAATAAATAAACAGTTACAAAAGGATATAACAACAGAGGCATGATATAAAAATGACAAAAACATGATATGAAACAGTGCAAACAGTGATGCAAACAATGACTGATAAAGTGATTAAGCTTATTCTAATATCTCCCTGTACACCACATTAAGAGTGAAAACACTTTCAGAATGCTTGACTAATTTCCCTGTGATGAAGTATTTAGAACTTTAACTGTAACGTCATATGCTCTTCAAACTCAAGAGAAAGCAACGTATAACTGACCATGTGTGAAAACGGGTTCAGGTAGGAATATGCCTACTTTGTCTAGAGTTTGTCCTTGTGATTTATTAATAGTTATCACAAATGCTGGCATCACGGGAAACAGTCGTCAAATCAATTTAAATGGGAGACCAGTGTCAGGTGGGGACAAATTAATTCTTGGAATCAGAACAACCTCTCCCTCTGCAGATCCTGTTAATACTTCAGCTTCGATAATGTTAGGTGGTAATCTTTTGATAATAAATCTGGTACCATTACAAAGACCCCATTTACTATTGAGATTTCTCAATAGCATGATGATTGTACCCACTTTCAATTTTAATTTATGACACGGCATTCCCGAAGGAGTAATACTATTAAGAAATTCAATGGGAAAATTTTCCTTTTCAGCATCATCTGTGGAATCAATGGAATCATCACTCAAATATGTGTGAAACTCTCCATCGAGTATATCCAAATTTTCTTTATTTAATTTTTGAACATGCTCAATTTTTGGACAAAGACTTGCACGTTTAGATATATTTTTAATATTCTCTATAGCAGTGATTCTCAACCCTGGCTGCACATTAGAATCACCTGGGAATCTTTTTAAAATCCTGATTCCTGGGCCTCATCCTCCGGAAATTGTTTCTTTGTTATGGGGTGGGGCCACAACATTAGTAACAAAGAAACAGAATTTCTGGAGGATGAGGCCCAGAAATCAGGATTTTAAAAAGATTCCCAGGTGATTCTAATGTGCAGCCAAGGTTGAGAACCACTGATCTATAGATATAGTATTTCCAAAGGTAGCTTCAATAATAGATCCATTACAAATCATTTCACTTCCAGGCTCTGCTCCGAGGGCAGGTTCATGCCTGAAACCTTGCCCTGAGGGCAGGTTCCTGCCTGAAACCTCGCCCTCCAGGAAACACCTGGGGGAGTGCACAGCCTTTTCCAAGATGACCCCCGCAGGACTGACTTCCTTCTGGTTGGTCGCGGTTCTGGCCGTGATGTTACACCCAGGGTTTTTATATAAGTAGATAATAAAAGCATAATGTGCAAATAAACAAAAGGTGGGAGACTGGTGCCTACGACGTGCACTGACCACCACGGGGAGTGCCGCTCAGCCAGAAGCCAGGCTCACAGCTGGCGAGCCTGGCAGTGTTGGCAGGAGCCTCTCCTGCCTCTGCTGCAGGTGGGCGGTAAGGAGCGAGGGGTCCCAGACTGCGAGAGGAATGTCCACCTACCAGCTTAGGCCCTATCCCTGGGGGGAACAGGCCCAAGCTGGCAGGTGGACATCCCCCAAGGAGTTCTGGACTGCAAGAGGGCACAGGCTTGGCTGGGGGGACCCCCCTCTCCAGTGCATGAATCTCATGCACCAGACTTCTCGTATTTGCATGTTAGCCTTTTATTATATAGGACTAGAGGCCTGGTGCACAAAAATTTGTGCAATCGGGGTGGAAGGGGGGGGGTCCCTCAGCCCGGCCTGTGCCCTCTCACAGTCTGGGACCCCTCGGGAGATAACGCCCTGCTGGCTTAGGCCTGCTCCCGGGTGGCAGAGGGCAGGCCCAATCCCTAGGTGCAGCCCCTGGTCGGGCTCACAGCAGGGCCGATTGGGGAGTTGGGGCGCCGCCCCCTGTCATGCACAGAGCAGGGCGGATTGGGAGGTTGCGATGCCACCCTCAGTCAGGCTCAGGGTAGGGCCGATTGGGGGGTTGGGGCACCGCCCCCTGTCACACTGAAGGCAGGGTTGATAGGGAGGTTGTGGCGCTACCCCCTGTCACATACAGAGCAGGGCCCATCAGGGGGGTTGGGGCTCCGTACCCTGTCACGCACAGAGCAGGGTCGATCAGGGGGTTGGGGAGCTCCCCCCTGTCACGCACAGAGTAGGGCCGATAGGGGAGTTGGGGCACTTCCCCCTGTCACACACAGAGCAGGGCGGATCAGGGGGCTGGGGCGCCGCCCTCTATCACCCACAGAGCAGGGCCGATCAGGGGGTTGGGGCGCTGCCACTGTCACACTCAGGGCAGGGCCGATGGGGAGGTTATGGCTCTACCCCATCACACACAGAGCAGGGCCCGTGGGGGGTAGGGGGCTTGGGGCGCCGCACCCTGTCACACACAGAGCTGCAGGGCGATCAGGGGGTTGGGGAGCTCCCCCGTATCAGGCACAGAGCAGGGCTGATCAGGAGGTTGGGGCGCCTTCCCCTGTCAGGAACAGAGCAGGGCCGATAGGGAGGTTGTGGCCCCGCCCCCTGTCACACACAGAGCCACAGGGCGATCGGGGTTGGAGAGCTCCCCCCTGTCATGCTGATCCCAGTGCCGGGAGGCCTCTCGGCTCCGCTGATCCCAGTGCTGGGAGGCATATTACCCTTTTACTATATAGGATAGAGGCCTGGTGCATGGGTGGGGCTGGCTGATTTTCCCTGAAGGGTGTCCTGGATCAGGATGGGGGTCCCCACTGGGGTGCCTGGCCAGCCTAGGTGAGGAGATGATGACTGTTTGCAGCTGGTCACACACCCTTCAGGGTAGGGGCCCCCACTGGGGTGCCTGGCCAGCCTGGGTGAGGGGATGATGGCTGTTTGCAGCTGGTCACACACCCTTCAGGGTGGGAGTCCCCACTGGGGTGCCTGGCCAGTCTGGGCGAGGGGCTGAGGGCTGTTTTCAGGCTGGCGGATGACAGAAGCTCCCAACCACTCCTTTTTTTCTTTTCTTTTTTTTATTCTGGGCCAGCTTTAGCTCTGAGGCTCCAGCTCTTAGGCCTCCGCTCCTGAAAGCAGGTATCTGGTTTGTTTCGGTTCTATAATCGAAACTCTGTATCAACTCCAGCTCTGAGATCCCGGCTCGCTGAAAGCAGGTTTCTGGGGTTTTGTTTAGCTTCTATATTCGTTACAATGTTTCTTAAACTGCAGGCTCAGAGGCCGGCAAGGCAGGCGGGGAACGTTGGAGTCCTCCGTCACTGAAGCAAGCAAGCCTCATGTTAGTTTCAAGCTGCCTGGCTGCCGGCTGCCATCTTGGCTGGCAGTTAATTTGCATATCGCCCTGATTAGCCAATGGGAAGGGTAACGGTCATATGCCAATTACCATGTTTCTCTTTTATTAGATAGGATAAGGATATTCAAGAAAGCATAGTGGTTTACTTTAGCCAAGAGAACAAACAAAACAATAAGCAACAGATCTAAAATAAACTACACAAAGAGAACAGGAGACATTAGAGGCAAACCCTATAGGGCTGATGTGATCAAGAGCCACCACCCTGTTGACCTCACTCTCAAGCTTCTCCAGGTGTGTGTGTCAGAGGCTGAACACCAGGATGAAAGCACTTTGTGCTTGACCCAGGCTGGACTTTCTGTTATCTACTGATATTCTGTTTTTCTCTCTGCATCTGTTTTTTTCCCCATGTTTACACCTTCGATAAGTGGTTTCCTCTCATCTCCACAGAAAATACGATGACAAAAAAGTTTGAGTTAGAGTCAGAAGAAAAAAAGAAAAAATTAAGTGAATCCTACAATGTTCTCTTTGAGAACTTCACTCAAGAGAAGGAGGTGAGTCAGTCCAAAGCACATCGGTGGTGGAATGTGCAGTCTTGATGGGACATCTGGTTTCCAGGGGTGCCCTGGTAATTAAATCAGCTTTCATCTTCCTGGGAATATTTCTCCTTCCCAAGCTTCCCTGGAGCATATGCAAGTAGACAGACAGTTTTTCTGTCCTTTATCTATATAGCCATACCACAGGGTTATTGGAATGAAACTTATAATTAACAAGAAATATAAAATGTGAAACATGCAGAAGCTGAAATTCCCTATTTTGCCCAAATCCCAGTCTCTGAATATCCTTCTCACTCTTGACTATGGCTGAATCGAAAAGGTATTGTTGCAAATTAAACTAAGCAAATGTGGTCATGTTTGACTCTTAGTAAATGAGGGTAGCTAACTAAAAGTTAGAGGTTGTGAGGGTTAGCTGGTCCTGTAAGTCACCCCCCTACAACCTTGACACTGATACCAGGTTATAATGAAAGCAGGTCTCAGACCAAATTCTAACAAACACGTGGACATTCACTAAACAAACAGGCATTAGCCAGCAAGTCCAGGCAATTATATCACCAGCTCTCGGAGTTTTGGGGTGCATGATAGAGTCAGCATGGGTATTTGCGGTGGCATTATAGAAGTAGGCTTCTGTAAGCCTACTGTAACCCTGCAGCCAACATCAGGCAACCAGAGTTCCCATCCCTAAGTGCACAAGCTACAGGCTTTGTTAGATTTTTGTACCCATTTCATACAAAGTGCAAAGAATCTCTAATATTCCATTTTTAAGAGCCCATTTCTAACCATCATGTTAATTGAAAAGCACTAATTTCACCAATAAAAGCCCATGTATGACATTCACTATATTACTGAGCAAAACAATAATGAGGAGATGGGGCATGCTCTGCAATAATGCTTCTGGGGTCTGGAGAGCTCACATGTCTGAATGGTAGTTCAGTGGTAGTTCCTCTTAGGGGGGAGAGATTTGATCATCTGCATGTATTTCTTCTTCCTCCAATGGCGCCGATTATAAACCTACAAATGGGTGTTTTTTCTCTCTCTCGTATATAATTTATACTTAGCAAAATGCACAGATATTAAATGTACAGTTTGATGAGTTTTTACAAATGTATATATCCATGTAACCAACACCCAAATCAAGATCTAGAACATTTCATCAACCCAGAAAGCACTCTTGTGTTCCTTTCCAGTAATCCCTCCCTCCATCAGATTTGCCCCAAGACAACTACTCTTTTGATTCCTGCCACCATAGATTGTTTTTTCTTATTTTTTTAAACATATTTTATTGATTTTTTACAGAGAGGAAGAGAGAGGGATAGAGAGTTAGAAACATCGATGAGAGAGAAACATCGATCAGCTGCCTCCTGTACACCTCCCACTGGGAATGTACCCACAACCAAGGTACATGCCCTTGCCCGGAATCGAACCCGGGACCTTTCAGTCCGCAGGCCAACACTCCATCCACTGAGCCAAACTCTTTAGGGCTTTTCTTATTTTTAAACTTCATATAAATGGAACCATACAATATATGCTCTTTTGTGTATAGCTTTTATTTTTCCTCAATGTAATGTCTGTGAAATTTACTCATTTGTTGTTCATATCAGTTATGTTTTCCTTTTTTATTGTCCAGTAATATTCATTTATAGGAATATCAGATAATGCATTCACCATTTCCCTGTTTGGGGAGATTTTGGTGGTTTTCGGTTTTTGACTTTTACAAATAAAGTTTCTATAAATATCCTGTACAAATGCTTTTGTAGACATTTGCTTTCATTTCACTTTGGCATACCTAGGAGTGCTATTGCTGAGATTGAGGGTGGGTATAAGTTTAACTTCATGAGAAACTAGAGGCCCAGTGCATGAAATTCGGGGTCCCTAGAGGCTGCCAGCCGCCGGCCAGGGCCTCCCCCAGCTGCTGGCCACCAGCTGGGGCCTTCCTTCGCTCCGCGCTGCCCCCTGGTAGTCAGCGCACATCATAGTGAGCAATCGAACTCCCAGTCGAACTCCCGAGGGGACACTTTGCATATTAGGCTTTTATATATATAGACTAGAGGCCCGGTGCATAAAAATTTGTGCACTCGGGGGGGAAGGAGGGTCCCTCAGCCTGGCCTGTGCCCTCTCACAGTCTGGGACCCCTCGGGAGATAACGACCTGCTGGCTTAGGCCTGCTCCCGGGTGGCAGAGGGCAGGCCCAATCCCTAGGTGCAGCCCCTGGTCAGGCTCAGAGCAGGGCCGATTGGGGAATTGGGGCGCCACCCCCTGTCATGCACAGAGCAGGGCGGATTGGGAGGTTGCAATGCCAACCTCAGTCATGTTCAGGGTAGGGCCGATTGGGGGTTTGGGGCACCGCCCCCTGTCACACTCAAGGCAGGGTCGATGGGGAGGTTGTGGCGCCACCCCCTGTCACGCACAGAGCAGGGCCAATCAGGGGGTTGGGGCGCTGCCCCCTGTCACGCACAGAGCAGGGCCGATAAGGGGGTTGGGGAGCTCCCCCCTGTCACGCACAGAGCTGGGCCCATCAGGGGGTTGGGGAGCTCCCCCCTGTCACGCACAGAGCAGGGTGGATCAGGGGGTTGGGGCACCGCCACTGTCCACTCAGGACAGGGCCGATGGGGAGGTTATGGCTCTACCCCATCACACACAGAGCAGGGCCCGTGGGGTGGGGGAGTGGGGGCGCCGCCCTCTATCACCCACAGAGCAGGGCTGATCAGGGGGTTGGGGTGCCGCCACTCTCACACTCAGGGAAGGGCTGATGGGGAGGTTATGGCTCTCCCCCGTCACACACAGAGCAGGGCCCGTGGGGTGGGGGTTTGGGGCGCCGCACCCTGTCACACACAGAGCCGCAGGGCGATCAGGAGGTTGGGGAGCTCCCCCCTATCAGGCACAGAGCAGGGCCGATCAGGGGGTTGGGGCGCCTTCCCCTGTCAGGAACAGAGCAGGGCCGATAGGGAGGTTGTGGCCCCGCCCCCTGTCACACACAGAGCCACAGGGCGATCAGGGGGTTTGGGCGCTGCCCCCTGTCATGCTGATCCTGGTGCCGGGAGATCTCTCGGCTCCGCTGATCCCGGTGCTGGGAGGCATATTACCCTTTTACTATATAGAATAGAGGCCTGGTGCATGGGTGGGGGCTGGCTGGTTTTCCCTGAAGGGTGTCCCGGATCAGGGTTGGGGTCCCCACTGGGGTGCCTGGCCAGCCTGGATGAGGGGATGATGGCTGTTTGCAGCTGGTCACACACCCTTCAGGGTGGGGGTCCGCACTGGGGTGCCTGGCCAGCCTGGATGAGGAGCTGAGGGCTGTTTTCAGGCTGGGACTGAAGCTCCCAACTGCTCCTTTTTTTCTTTTTATTCTGAGCCAGCTTTAGCTCTGAGGCTCCAGCTCTTAGGCTTCCGTTCCTGAAAGCAGGTATCTGGTTTGTTTAGGTTCTACAATCGAAACTCTGTATCAATTCCAGGTCTGAGATTCTGGCTAGCTGAAAGCTGGTTTCTGGGGTTTTGTTTAGCTTCTATTTTTGTAACTACGTTTCAGACTGCCAGCTCAGAGGCCTGCAGAGGCAGGCGGGGAATGTTGGAGTCCTCCGTTACTGAAGCAAACAAGCCTCATGTTAGTTTCAAGCTGCCTGGCTGCCGGCTGCCATCTTGCATGGCAGTTAATTTGCATATCGCCCTGATTAGCCAATGGGAAGGGTAGCGGTCGTACGCCAATTACCATGTTTCTCTTTTATTAGATAGGATTACCAAGCTATTTTCCACCATTTCACTCTGTGTCTTAAATATATGAGATGAATTCCAGTTGCTCCATATCATTGACAACAGTATTACTAATATTTTAATTTTTGACCATGCCAATGAGTATGAAATAGTATTTTGTTACCGTTTTAGTTTCCTTAATGACTAAATATGTTGGGCAGTTATTTACTGTATATCCTCATTGGACCATATATATGTCTTCTTTTGTGAACTGTTGGTTCACGTCTTTTGCCATTTAACAAAAGTGGGTGCTTTATCTTTTTATTATTGATACATAGGGATACTTTTTATATTATGGATACAAATTCTTTGTCAGATATATGCATTCCAGATTCTGTCTCTCAGCCTGTGGGAGTGCCTTTTCATTTGGCTCATGTTGTCTTTTGATGGGCAGAAGTTTTTAATTTAATAAAAGTCTAACTATCAAGTTTTTTCTTTCATGGTTACACCTTTTTGTGTCTTATTTATGAAATTGTTGACTATTCCAAGGACATTAAGATATCCTTTTTTAAACAAAATAAAAGCTTTATAATTTTAGCTTTCATGATTCTATGATCAATTTTGAATAATTTTTGTGTGTGAGATAGAGGTCATAGTTCTTTTTTTCCCTCCCGAAGGATATCCAATTGTTCCAGAATGATTTGTTTTTTAAAAAAAACTTTTCTTTCTCTATTGTGTTGCCTTAGTGTATTTGTCATATCTGGGAAGTGAGGTGGTGGACTCTCCACTCTATTCCGTTCAACTATTTGCCTTTACTTCAGCCAACAACACATTGTCTTAATTACTGTAGCTTTAAATCAGGAAGTAAAAATCTAACTTTGCTTTTGTTTTTCAAGATTATTTGGGTTTTCTGTATCCTCTGTGTTTCTATATAAATTTTATAATTATCTTGTTAAGAAAACCTGCTGGTATTTTGACTGGAATTGCACTGAGTATAAAGTTCAATTTGTGGAGAACTGCATAGTTAGCAGTACTCAGTCTGTATGCTAACCAGAAAAGCCTTTGAAGAAAATATTTCTTTTACTATTTGTCAATGCGCTATGGTTTAACATAAGTGAGATTTTCATTATTTAACTTCAACATGCGATGCCATTAGTTAACAATATGTGCCTCATGAAACCAACATGTAAACTTTGGTAACTATTATATTTCTGAATTTTATTCTGGTTTTCCTAGTTTTTTTGAAGAAGTGCCAGAACCCATTGCTGACCTTTTTCAAATAAAATTACTTTTAGGAGCTCTTGAAGCAACATGAAAAGGACACCTTGCAATTAAAGGAGCTAAAAAAGACCAACGAGGTAAGCTTTCTCATTTTTTTTTTCCTGTGGAGTTAGCACCTTACAAATACATCAGTAAAATTATATACTCTCAATAAAATGGAATCAATGATAATTTCCCCAAAACTGGTAAAAAGAAAACACACAAAAATACCACAGAACTAAAGCTGAGTTTGCTGAAATCAATAAGTCAAAAAGGATTTTAGAATTATCTGTAAAACAAAGCCATTAGTGTCTTTTTAGAGCCTGATTTGAACAAATATATGGGCAATATACTGTGTAATCTTCAATGTCAAAGGCCTTTCATTTCTAGTATGGTTCAAACCACAAAAGGATTAAATAGTAAAATGCCAAATTCTTTCCTTCAACCTCTGAAAAGTACTATCCTGCCCCCTTGGAACTCTAACTCCAAGCCTTTCCTTAAAACTTGGAGTTTACATTATCCTCCACCCCCACCCCAGCCCCTCAAGGAACTCTCTCCTGAGACTTCCATGTGGAAGATACCTGAAGGAAAACCCTTCAAACCCACAAAGTGCCTTGTGATTCATCTTTCACTGAAAATTTAATTTGGATCCAGAATGGACATGTTTGGGACATGATTAGCCATTATGAAAGCATGGAATGATACCTTAGAATCCAGGCAGGGCTTCAATATTGTTGGGCAAACAGATTGCAATGTCCTACAAAGTGAAGGAATGGGCTTTGGAGAAGATAGATCCCGTGTATTCTTTTTCTCCCCCTTTTTAGTGAATGTATTGGGATGACACTGGTTAACAAAACTATACAGGTTTCAGGTGCACAATTCTACAATGCATCATCTGTACACTGTATTGTGTATTCACCACCCCAAGTAAAGTTTCCATCCATCACTATTTTTCTCCTTATATCCTCCTCCATTTCCGTTTACCCTCCACCCCCTGGCAGTCGCCACAATGTACTCTTATAACTGCTTTACCGAGTTTGTCTACTTATTAGCTATAAATTAGTTGCCTCCTTCATGAGCCGCAACCAGGGCCCAGGCCAGGGAGGAGCCTGCAACCAAGATATGTGCCCCTGACCAGGTAATTTTTTCAGTGGATGTAAGCCATTGTGAATTTTACCTTTTTGGATGCTGAATATTTTTGTATTCCTTTTAAATATTCGTGAGCTTTGTTCTGGGATTCAGTTAAGTTACTTGGATACAGTTTGAGCTTTTCAATGTTTTCTTTTAAGCTCTGTTAGGCAGAATTACAGCAGTTTTAGGGCCGAATTTTTCCCCACTACTGAAATGATACCCTTCTGAGTAGTCTACCCAATACTGTGTATATTCAGAAGGGTTTTTCTACCCTGGCTGGTGGGAATCGGAGCTATTCCCAGTCCTGTGTTGGTTCTGGGGATTGTTTCACCTACTCCATGCTGGGGACTCTTTCCCCCACAACCTCATTTCCTTTGGTTTGTTTCCCTCCATCATGCCACTCCAGTGGCCCTGGACTTCTTGCTGTTTATCGGGCTAGGATGCTCCCACTTTGGAGTCTTCGCACTTGATGTTCTCTCCTCCTGAAAAGTTCTTTGCCAGATATCCACATGGCTAGCTTCCTCACTGCCTTCCAGTCTTCACTCAAATGCTAACTTCTCAGGGGCCACTCAACAACCCGCCTGGCACTTCCTTTTCCCTGTTTTACTTTTCTACACAGACTTATAACCATCTAGCCTGATAAACTCAATAAAGGCAGGGATTTTTGTCTGTTTTCTTTACCACTAATCCCAGTTTCTAGAACAGTGCCTGGCATATCACAGACATTCTGTAAATAGCAACTGATTTTTTTGAATGAATAAATCAATGAAAAAAATGCAAAATGACCTGCTTTGTACAATGCAGTTGCAGTAAATGATGATGCCCTTCAGGTTTATGCAGAGTGGGAGGTTGCTCTACATGGGAATAGCTATGCAGATGGTAAGAGTTAAATGAGCCTGGCTCCTGAAAGCAGATCCTTATCTAGTTCCTTTTTATTTTTTTTTTAATCCTCACCCGAAGGTATTTTTCCATTGATTTTTAGAGGAATAGGAGAGGGAAAGACAGAGAGCAACATCAATGTGAGAGAAATACATAAATTAGTTGCCTCCTGCATGAGCCCCAACCAGGGCCGGGGCCAGGGAGGAGCCTGCAACCAAGATATCCTTGACCTGAATCAAACCCAGGACCCTTTGGTCTTCAGGCCGACGCTTTATCCACTGAGCCTAACCAGCTAGGGCTGGTCCAGTTTTATAGTCACTTCACCATCTCTCTAAAGTAGATCCCACACTTATACTATGTCCTCCACCTGCATCCTGGATTTGTTTTTAATCTACTATTGTAATTATTTTGTTTGCTTTTACTTAATTTTTTTATCTTTTCCTCACTAGAATGTGTCCCCCATAAGAGTAGGAATTATATTTGTCTTGCTCATCGTAATATTTGTAGTACCTAATACACTGGATCTACCTTGCTCCAAAGCCCATTCCTACAGTAGGTTTTTTATTTCTAATTAACAGACTTTTTTTTAGAGCATGGTTAAGTTTACAGAAAAAATAAGCAGAAAGTACAGAGATTTCACATACACTCCCCATCCCCACACAACTTCCTCTATTATTAATATCTTGCATTGGTGTGTTACATTTGTTGCAGCTGATAAACTACTATTAATATATTATTTTTAACTAAGGTTCATAGTTTACATTATGGTTCATTATTTGTATTGTACATTCTATAAGTTTTGTCAGTCATGCTATATAGTCACCATGGTAGTATCATACAAAATAATTTCTCTAACCTAAAGATCTTCTGTTATCCAAGTATACATCCTTCCCTTTCCCTCCCAACCCTTAGCAACCACTGATCTTTTTACTAACTCTATAGTTTTGCCTTTTCCAGAATGTCATATAGTTGGGATCTATTGTTGATATTTAATAAATACTTATTTAATGAATGAATAATTGCTAACTGTTGTGACAACCCATGTGAGCTCTGATGAGGATTGGCTTTGGGGCAGTGACAGTGAGCTTGCAAAGGAGGGTATAGATGGGGAAGGCAAAGGGAGGGCATAGGGTTAACAGGGCATAGTGACTGAATGGTACAGAAGAAGGAGTAAAGTCAATGCTGCACATTCTAGTCCAGGTACCTGGAGAAGAGAATAAATGGGCAGATACCATCATGCTGTCCCAAAACAATTTCTTCCTACTCAGATCATAGAGGAAGAGTTGCATGCACAAGCTGTTATCCTGGAATCACTAAACACCACCCTCTACCAAACCCAGATGGAACTCCAGAAGGAGGTGAGTCCTGGCTGGAGTGGGGATGGGCATTTGTGGGAGGATCCCAGGTCTCTGTGTAGCTCAGCCATACAGCTCTGGTTGGGAAAAGATAGCTATCAAAATGTACAATGTCTTTCAGAAAGCTGTGGTGGCAAATCTGGAGAAAACACTCCAGACCAAGCTTGCTGAAACGGAAGAGAAGTTTAAATTCACCATACAGCTCCTGAGAGAAGAAAACATTCATCTGAGGTGTGAATGGGGTGCAAAAACATGGCTGACTTATCTTTAGGAAGGGGGAGGGGGTTGGGTGAGGAATAGGTGAAGATGAACTCAGGTGTTTCCTAATGAAGTCAAGACACAGGCACTTTCAGGAGGAAGATATTCACAGTGAGCCTGACCACAGAATTTACCTGCTGTGGTCAAACAGTTCATTTGATAGTTACTATCTCTTTTTTTCATGCTGTTGAGCATTTTTACCATCATTACTCTCAGTTCTTATTTTAAATTTCTTATCTCTGCTTCATTTATCTCTTCTTCTGGAGAATTCTGTAGTTCTTTCATTTGGGGGTTGTTTCTTTGTCTACTAATTTTGGCTGTTTGGGTTTGTGACTATGTTTTAGGTAGATCCTCTACACCTCTCCCATCTCTAATGCAGAACAGTGTTAAAGGCTGTTTCTGACTCATTGGATCAGGCAAAGACTCAGAGCCTCCAGAGACTGCCTCTGCCTACAGACTAATAGGATTCTGACTTGAATTGCCCCACCCCCACCCCAGTTTGTTTGAATTGGTTTTTATGCAAAATGATACATCGTATTTATCTGAGACTCTCTAAGTGTATTCAGGATTTAAAAATCGAAAGATTATTTTTAAACATCTCCCCTGAGAGTTTAGGGGTGTAGGTGTTAGTGGTTTACCCTTAGATGCAGCAATATTGGGTTCCTGTAAATCAATTTTAGGTCAGAAATTAAACTGCAACCTGAAGATGCATCTTAAATTATTGAAATAAATTTCGGTCAATACTTTAATAAAGGGAACTTATTTATTATGTTGATTTAGTGGAAAATTCCTCACATGGGCATTTGGTCATTCACATATCCTGTCTCATTAAATTCAAAACTACTGCAAGTAATGAGTGAGACTGCCCCCAGTGAAAGAATAAAACCACACTTCTCTCTCCCCAGATATCCTACCCCACTGTCTACTCTTTGAGTCTATAGTGATACATTTTCTCTTTCTTTATAGGCAAAAGATAAATACCAAGAATGGAGGAATTTATGAAGAACGATCTGGAAAGTCAACCTGTATTACTATTTATGAGGATGATACTGAGACTTTAGAGGAGGGTAGCAACAAAAGACAAGAATTATGAGCAGAAAAGTTGTTCTCCATCATCGGAATTGATAGGAACACCATCTCTATAAGCCTAGAGTACTCCTGTAGGTTTTCTTGAGAAATGCATAAGATGGGTTTGGTTTTGGGGTTGCCTTGATTCTACTTTCGTCTTTTCACAATTTGCTTTCTTCTGAGTGGTTGGGAATGTTTGAATTCTCATCTCAATTACATAGATTTTTTTTTTCATGATTTTCGCTGAAAAGTGATGTGCTCTGTAGCTACAGCTGGGCTTTCTCTGGGTGTACTATTTTCTCTTCCACCTTTACATATTTTATTATGAAGACACTGATCTGAAATTTTTCTTCCTATAAAATGTTAACTATATTTTGGACTGTACCTGGGGCATTTAGCTAGCAAGAAAAAATTTATTGGTTTGATTTCAAAAACCTTTCTTTTTCATATGTGTCCCCACTCTCTCACCTCTCAATCACATTCCCTAACCTGTGATTTAGGAAGAGTTTCTGATAATTCTTGCCAGATTCTCTAAACCATTGCTAGAATTCAAATACCACTGTGCAGACAACATAAATAAGTGAAATGGGCTGCACATAAAGAAAAACAATCCAACCAAAACAATAATTGGTAATTGGCAGCAGCTTCAATAGAGGGGACTAGAGGGGGGAGGCAGTGAGAGAAACCATTCCACTGCTGCCATACAGGAGCATGGATTAATGGGATCAAATACTCTGATTTTTCAAGAGAAGGTATTCTAGTTTTTATATCACATCTCCCAATTTTTAAATATGAACAACACATTTTTTTAAAATATTGATTTCAGAGAGGGAGGGAGAGGGAGAGAGAGATAGAAACATCAATGATGAAAGAGAATCATTGATTGGCTTCCTCCTGCATGCCTGTTATTGGGGATCGAGCCTGCAAAGGCGTGTGCCCTTGACCAGAATCGAACCTTCAGTCTGCAGGCCGATGCTCTGTCAACTGAGCCAAACCAGCTAGGGCTGAACAACACATTTTTAAAAAATATAATGGTGTGAGCCAACATTGGAGGGTTCAAGTAAAATGTATCTGTGATCCAAACATTTTCCACCTGTGAGATGCCATTGGCAAAAAACAAAACAATCTCCTGCGAACAGTAAAGTTATATTTTGTTAGAAGTACTTTTGAAAAACTAATTTTTAAAAAAAACCTAATTAGCTTTTAAAAACAAGATAATTCATGAGTATATCAAATGAAATTATAATTTTTAAAAGCATGAATAGCACAGAAATGCTAGCAAAAAAGCAAATCAAGCATGTACAGAAGAATGCATATACTACAAGAGCAATAAGAGGAAAGGCTGAAAAGGGAATTTGGAAGTAGATTGTAACAGATTTGTAAAACCATTTTGGGTTTTTAAAAGCTTTTAATGCAAGAAATAGTATTTTCCAATTTGTATTTTAAAGAAACTTGTAGTGCAAGTTACTTGAGACACAACAGTACAAGACGGACACTCTGACCCTGCTTTATTCCCCTGAAAGTCAGAAATGTCCCATGTGAAAGCCCCCCCACCCCCACCCCACCCCCAACCCCATATGAGGAGGATAGAAGGCATCAATATTATCAGATAGGGAATTTAGGGCCAAGAAGGCTGTGTAAACAAAACTTGTTATTTCTTTACTATTAAGACCAAACTTCTTTGTCTTATAAATGCTTCTCAAATTTATTGTTATTGTGTCTAAAAGATATAAAATCTGCCTGATTTGATAACTTTTTAAAAAATATATTTTATTGATTTTTTACAGAGAGGAAGGGAGAAAGAGAGGGACAGAAAGGTAGAAACATCGATTCATGTGCCCGCAACCAAGGAAGGTACATGCCCTTGATGGGAATCGAACCTGGGACCCTTCAGTCCACAAGCTGATGCTCTATCCACTGAGCCAAACCGGTCAGGGCAATCTTTTTTTTTTTTTTTGAGTCTCATATTTCTGTGAACTCCAGCATATATGAAAGTTAATTTTATTTTTCTATTGTTAATTTATCTTATGTCATTTTAATTAGTATGAATAAAAAGGAAAAGTTATCCTTACATATAATTGTAGTGTGGAGGATGGCTTGGAAAGAGAGGGACTGAAAGTACAAAACAAAACAATTCTTAACAATTTGAAGCAGCAGTCGCCAACCTTTTGGACCTCATGGACCACCAGTGGTCCGAGGACCACCGGTTGTCAACCGCTGATTTGAAGGGAATTAAATGATTTGGGGTTGAAAGGAAATCAGAGATGAGTGAAGTACATTCTGCCACTGTTTTTGAACCATTGTAATGTCACATTTCTTTTAAACTTACTATCCTTTGTATCTACTATAGTTTTTAAAAGTGTTTTATCAAATTAAAAATACAATTAAAATCATGGCTATGGCTATAAATATCTAGCTATCATTGCAAAGCCAGAAATTTAGGCTTCAATCTGCATAAAAATTAAATTGTCATGACTCCCATTCTCTCCCCTCTCTGCCTTCAAAAACTGGGGGGTGGGGCCGTACCCAGTTTGACACAGTGGATAAAGCATCAGCCTGCAGACCAAAGGGTCCCAGGTTCAATTCGATCAAGGGCACGTACCTTGGGGCTCATGCAGGAAGCAACCCCTCGAAAAGGGAAAAATATCCTCAGGTGAGGATTAACAACATAAAATAAAATAAAATAAAATAAAATAAAATAAATGGGGGAGGGGCAGCATCATCTTATTAACAATTAAATTAAGCATAGTGTTATGCAAATAAATGATAGCATAAAGTAAAAGCATTATAGTACAAAAATTAAGCATAGTGTTCTACATCAATTAAGGGGGAAGTAGAGTTTTTTTCTCAGGGTGAAAGTGGGTTGTGGCATCTGCTTCCCCATATTCTTCTTGTCGTCCTTATTGCTCACTTCAAAGTTTACCTCAGTGAGGATGGTGAGAATGTCGTCACCCCTGGAAAACAGAACATAGCATTGTGACCATCTGGAGGGGAAAACACTGGTAAACCCGTTCACCTGCTGTGCTTATAGCTATTTCTCTCAAAACATCAGGCAAGCCCAGCTGGCGTGGCTCAGTGGTTGAGCATCGACCTATGGACCAGAAGGTCACAGTTCGATTCCTGGTCAGAGCACATGCCTGGGTTGTGGGCTCCATCCCCAGTAGTGGGCATGCAAGAAGCAGCCAAGCTTTGGTTCTCTCTCATCATTGATGCTTCTCTCTCTTTCTTCCTCTCTGAAATCAATAAAAATATATTAAAAAAAAACAACATCAGGCAGATGAAATAAGTTGCTAAACCAAGACCTGCCATAGCATTTCAGGTAAAGGATGTTTCAGAGCTTAATAACTTACCTTTGGTTTCCTCAGGGTCTCTGCAGACCATCAGAAACCTCCGTGTTAACATGAGATTTGGCTTCTTCCCCTCCCAATCTGTTTGTACCTCACTCTACTCCAGCTTCTATGTTACTTGCCCCCATCATCCTCTCAATGATCCCTAACATCCTCTGCCCAAAATTGACATTGCTTCTGTGGATTCATCCATGATGCAACCAAACTTATGGGAAGTGAAAATCCAGTGTCTTCTGCAGCCACACCACCCCTTTCTCACCAGTCTCACTATCCAGTTTAATTGGGCCACCTGTTCATCCACCTCTGCAAATAGCCCCCCACCCACCCACCCCCACATCCACCCCCGCCTAACCTTGCAGGATTCATGGTCTGAAATGAAATGAAATGAAAACATAGTGTTGATGTTATGGTTCACTCCTTTATCCACCATAGAAAATTCTCATTCTTCATACACTTTAAACATAATAATGCTGAACTAGAAGGAACCTAGCAGAAGATTCCTTGCTATCCATCTGTCTGTTGTGTGTGCATTTGGGTGAACTGTGACATACAAAACTTCATGTAACTAAAAGAATTGTGGGATATTTAAATGAGGAAAGGCGATTTTCCTACATTTTGGGGCTTTAAATCAGGCCAGATGAGTACAACAATAAAGGATTTTTGCTCTTTCACATTTCTCTCTCACAATACACCAAGAGGGTGTGAGGTCGGTTAACTATTATGGAACTTTTGACAGAGCTAGAGGATAGGACACATTGAAATGGGTTATTGCCTTTTTGGAAGACTTCTTAGAATTTTTTTAGTTAAGGTGGCACAGTCATGATTCTGCCCAAATACAGAGCTGGACTATATGACTTCACCATCCTTCACAGCAATCTGATACCCTGCCTGTCCTTTGAGGTGCTAACAAGGGGAAACTCCTCAGTAAGTATCTGTTTTTTTCTCTCTCTGACTAAAGATGTTAAGACTCGTCCTCTCTCCCACTTTGCAACTGACATGGGAAGTACAGCTCTGAGGCCCACAGCTGGACATGTATAGATGAATGACGGGTTGAGTAGGCAGGAATTACCTAGGACATCTTTCTCTCAGACTCTGGCACAGTGACTGGATATACCAGGTCCCCTCTGCGGGGTTTCGGTAGGAAACACAGTTGTTCACTGTGGCCATCCCCAGCAGAAAGTCAGCCTCATCTGGGATATTTCTCTTCTGATTCGAGTCCATTTCTAAATAGGCTTCCTTCTCCTCTGAGTCGGTCTCAACAGCTATGCCTTTCTGGTAGTTATCCCCTTGGCAAGCCTGGATAAAAAAGATTTTCGGTTTGCCTGCAAGGGAAGGGCACTTCAAACCAGTGAAGTAAGAGGTCAGCTCATAGATGGGGGCTTCCTGCCCATCACAGCCATAGACGATGCCTTTGTCTCCATGGGAAAGGATGCAGCAGACGAAGCAGTCTTTGTCATTGTGGTCCTTGCGTTGGTAGTCTTTCAGGATCTCACAGATTGTCTTTGCTGTGGCATCGTTGTAATGCACTACCTCAAAATGAAGATCACTAAAGGTTTTGCTCAAAGCCTCTGAAAAGTGAAATACAAAAAGTCATATTACACCACAATAGTACCCAGAGCTGAAGAGAGCATTGATCAGATAAGAATTTGAACCAGAACTTAAAAACAAGATCCTCTATATTAGTGGCTAGATTCTAGCTGGAAAAAGTTTCCCAGTCTCGAGGCAACAAACAAAAGTAGAATACTATTGTTGGCCCATTGCCTTATTTCAGCTAGTCTACAAGATGAGTAAGCTTACTTACACTAATCAGAAAACAAAAACCAAAAGGACTTTTAACAAAATAGCCATACTTATTTTATTCTGAACCCTCTCAAAACTGTCAAAATAAAATATATGAATGTTTAAAAAGTCAAGTAGAACCAAAAGACCTATTACCAAAAAAACTCTCCCTCTCTAGCCCTCCCTATTACCCAGTCACATTCCACTTTCAAATTCTAACTGCTTTTTTTTGTTATCAGCCTCCATTTTGTAATAAATTTTGGTACACTGCTATTTATTGATTGATAAATTTTAGACTTTTGTATTGAAGTACTGATATGGTGTTCTTACACAATTGTTTACAATTTTTAGTAGAATCAACAGTAATGTTTGTATTACTAGTTTTTGTTTAAACATAATATTATTTAATTATGCTTCCTTCTTTTTTTCAATTGTTGACACTATTATAGATGTCCCTCATTTTCCCCACCTTTGCCCCCTGCCCTGGCCTTCACCACACTGTTGTCTGTCTCCAGGGGCTATGCGTATATATCCTTTGACTAATCTCTTCACCTTCTTTCATCCAATTCCCCCTCCCACCTCCCCTCTGACATGTCAGTCTGTTCCATGTATCCATCCTCTGGTTCTGTTATGCTCATCAGTTTACTTTGTGTCCCCACATGCTCTATCTTTGAGACTGTTCCATGTACATTTGAGAAAAATATATTCTGCTTTGGGTTGAAATGTTCTGTCGTAAATATCAATTAAATCCTATTCCTGGCCCTTGGCAACCTGTTTGAAGCTACAAGTGAGCCACAGTTTGTGGCTGCCTCTGTGGGCATGGCAAGGCCAGTTTTTACCAGGACAGGGCCCAGAGGTGGGTCCACAGGCCTCTCCAGGCTCCCAGGATCTGCCTCCACCTGCCAGCTGGCTGTTAGGCTCAGTCACTGAAAGAACCTCTGGCAGAATGGGGAGAGTGCGGATATTGGATACGATCTTGATACCATGGCAATGTTTTCACACACTGTAATACCTAACACATTCAACAGAAATACTAGTCATTTAGTTGAATTAAAGGCAAAGCTGGTTGCTGCTTTTCAGTAAAAGCCCTTTAGTAAGATTTAATATTTTATCTTTATGTGTATACATTGTTTTAATTTTTAAAATTAAGTTAAAAAAAAGAAAAGCAGAAAACTAGCAAATACCTAAGACTGTCCTTCGCCTCCACAGGAAAATGTGGTTATAGTCATTTTTCTGAAACATACAGCTCTGTTGGTATAGCTTTTGTTCGCCCCTTTTGATAAAAACATAAGTATCCTATATAATAAAAGCCTAATATGCAAATCGACCAAACAGCAGAACGACCGGTCTATGACCTGCACTGACCACCAGGAGGCAGACGCTCAATGCAGGAGCTGCCCCCTGGTGGTCAATGTGCTCCCCTGCTCAGCCAGAAGCTGGGCTCACAGCTGGTGAGCGCAGTGGCGGTGGCAGGAGCCTCTCCCACCTCTGCGACAGCAGGAAGGAGCAGCGAGCAGGCGGGCAGTAAGGAGCGAGGGGTCCTGGACTGTGAGAGGGCACAGGCCGGGTTGAGGGACCCTCCCACCCCAGTGCACGAATTTTGTGCACGGAGCTTCTAGTTAGAAATATTTTACATCTCTTTTGGAATCTACTGTACCTGCATCCAAGTTTGTTCCATCCCTATCCTTCATTTTGTGAAGTTTGGGCACGTTCTCCCGTGCTTTGCTAAAATCATAATTATTAAAGATCACACAGTATCCTCGAGGTTTGCTTTTCATTCGGTAAACTTTGTCCGCTGTCTGAAAAACAAAAAGCACAACCCAGGAGCTGACACTGCAGGTCAGACACTTGAGATGTGAGCAAACAACTCCCTAGTCCAAGGTTAGGCTGGCCCCTGAGCCAGACTGGGCTCGTTCAATGGCTCCCACCCAAGCTGACATTGTTTCCCTAACAAGCCGGCTCATTTCTCCTCACACAGGACCCCCAGACTCTTGCTCCACCTGTAGTGTGTCTAGTTAATGTCCCAATACTTGGGCCTCCTGAGCACCTTGCACTTACATTCATATTGTCATCATAATGTATTATTTGTCCTCATTTCTGCTCAAGGCAGATGATGTCTGGGTCAGGAACCAGGGCTTATTCATTTGTGAGAGCTCAAGCAGGAGTTGCTCAATCAATGAATGTCTTAGGGCTGTCTCTGGGCTGTCCTTCCGTGACCCTGTGATTTCTATGGCTATCTGATCAACTCATCCCTGTTTCTGGGCAAACAGCTGAGGGCCTTCCCTTCACACATGACATCGGGTCCCCAGACTGTTAAAGCTGATGTATTAATCTGGTTCTCAGGACCACAGGGACACGAGATGAGAGATGCACTGGACAAGCAAATCTTGGCTATTGCAGGTTAGTTTCCAGACTCTAGAACCTGACATTACCAGTCAGTGGTGGCCCTGGGCTGGCCTTATTTTCCCAGAGCTGTTTCAGTGCAAAGATATCCAACATTTATTGGGAAATCCATGCAGCTCCTCCAAGTAGAGAAAGGGGCTCCCAGCTGGAGGGGGCGTGGAGGTGTGAGGGATTCTTGGCTATATCCTATATAATAAAAGCCTAATATGCTAAGTGTCCAGTGGTCTGGTCGTCAGTTCAACCAATCAAAGCATAATATGCTAATGATATGCTAAGGCCACTCAACTGCTCACTATGATGTGCACTGACCACCAAGGGGCAGACAGTCGACCAGTCGACCAGTTGCTATGACGTGCACTGACCACCAGGGGGTAGACGCTCCAACTGGTATGTTAGCTTGCTGCTGGAGTCCAGCCAATCGGGACTGAGCTAGATGGGCCGGACATGCCCTGGAGTCCTCCAGTGATCCCTCCCCAGCTGTCCAACTTCCCACATCCCTCCCCGGCCCTGATCATGCACCAGTGGGGTCCTTCAGCCTGGCCTGCACCCTCTTGCAATCCAGGACCCCTCAGGGGGGCACATTGTCTATCAGGTAGTTCCATCTATACAATAAAAGCATAAGCGACCATTACAGCGGAACAACCAGAATGACCAGTCACTATGATGTGCGCTGACCACCAGGGGGCAGACGCTCAATGCAGGAGCTGTCCCCTCATGGTCAGTGTGCTCCGACAGGGAGTGCCACTCAGTCAGAAGCTGGGCTCATGGCTGGCGAGCACAGTGGTGGTGGCTGAGCCTCTTTTGCTTCCATGGCAGTGCTAAGGAGCAGCAGGCTGAGCGGTAAGGAGTGAGCAGGCAGGTGGTAGGGAGCAAGGGGTCCCAGACTGTGAGAGGGTGCAGGCCGGGGTGAGGGCCTCCCTGCCCCACCCCGCCAGCCAGTGCATGAATTTTGTGCACCGGACCTCTAGTACTTAATAACCTTAAAACCTTGAACAAGTTATCCAATCTCTCTTGCACCCAGGATCCTTAGCTGTTCCTGGGGCAATGCCTGTAGAGTGCTTTACTCGGCAGTGTGCTCCCTTACTTTGGTTAATCCTTGATTTTCAGACTGAGAGAGGTCCGGTAACTTATTCAAGAGCCCCCTGGTAAATTGTTCTCTGGGTTTAATTTTAAGTCTCCTGCTGGGCTCCTGGTGTTCAGGATTTCCTTTGCTTTCTGCCACAGAGAGGTGTGAGTGGGCTATGAGTCAGAATGGGTTTGGTGGGTCACTGAAGGTTACACAAGCAGGAGTGCTTATGTCTAGAAAGGCAATTCCTGGACTGGCTCTTTGGGGTGAGAACACAGAGATGGCTAGATCATGAGCGTTTGCCACTTACACCTAATCACCAAGGAGAAACAGTTTTGGGATGTCAAGCCAAAGGAAACGGCTTTGCTTTCTCCAGTCCTGCTGGGCTCTGCCCCCAAAGCCCGCTGCCATTCGGGCTGATGCAGCTGCTGAAAGGGCCTGGCAGGAGCCTTCTCACCCCTCTGCTCCAAGTGTTTCAATGTCTTTGTCTTTGGTTTTAAAATAAACATTTAACCCGAGAAATCACATTTTCTTTACATTAAAAAGTCACACTTTAAGCTTGTGCTTTTGTGAATTTTTCCTATAGTTCTCAAAATAGTCACTAAGTTTCTTCTCCTTACTAGTTTATCTGGAAGCTTAAAAAGCAAAGGAATACACTAACTAGAATCTTCAATGTAAAGAAAAGAAGTAATGGGAGGTTTCCTCATACCTGCTGTGGCTTATTGTCCTGCTCCCGTGACTCACAGTCCTGTTCCCGTGACTCACTGTCCTGCTCCCGTGGCGGCTCACAGTTCTGTTCCTGTGGCTCACAGTTCTGTTCCCGTGGCTCACAGTTCTGTTCCCGTGGCTCACAGTTCTGTTCCTGTGGCTCACAGTTCTGTTCCCGTGACTCACTGTCCTGCTCCCGAAGATAGTCGGAAATTGGCCCCCCATCTACAGGGAACGACAGGTGGCAGAGAAGGTACTTTAGTAAAGAAACATGTAACACCTGAGACAACAGAAAGTCCCTTTTAAAAGGAAAATTCATATCCTTACAATCCACAGAATAAGTCCCATTCTTACCACTGAAGAACTCTGCATCTGTTTCAGACTTGCTGGCCTGAGGCCACATGGTTTGTGTCTCTAGACACATGTTTTAGTGTGTAGAGCAGAGGTGACAAGAAGTAGCCACCGAGCCCTCATCCTGGAACTCGGTGGCAGGTCCATTAAGATGTGGACGTGGATGGTAGGAGGTTGTAGAGAGGAAGCAATGAAAATATCAAAGAGTAAATTAATTCAATAAGTCTTGAAAACAGCTCCAGGTATCACCACTTGAAAATTCACCTGGACTTCTGTTAAGAGGATAAGATTAAAAAACAACAACAACAACAACAACAAAACACAACTCCCTGCCCAACTGGCGTGGCTCAGTGGCTGAGCATCAATCTGTGAACCAAGAGGTCACAGTTCGATTCCTGGTCAGGGCACATGCATAGGTTGCAGGCTCGATCCCCAGTAGGGGGCATGTAGGGGGCAGCTGATCAAAGATTCTCTCTCTCCCTCTCCCTTTCTCATTGAAATCTATAAAAAATATATTTAATTAAAAAAAAAAACTCCCTGAGCAGGAAAAAAAAACAACTTAATCATACAAGCAAAACTTAATTTAGCTTATTTTACAAGGCTAACCTGACCTTGTTTGTGCCTCTGAAAATCATGAGGAAAACTTGAACTTTTCTCCAAGGTTGATATGAGGTAACCACTGATCAGCCCGTCATTTAAGGAAATTCTAACATCAGAATCAGTCACTGTGAAGCATGAACAGTCACTGCTTTCTCCCTGTGTAAGCTGCGTTATAACAGCGCGCGCCTGAGCCTCATGCCATGTTTTGAATGCTCCCGGTTTGCAAACTGTCTTTTTGGTGTGTGCGTGGTAAATTTTTACAATTATTCTTTGATTTTGTTTTTGTTTCTTTTTCATATTTTTTTTATTGATTTTTAGAGAGAGAGGAAGAAGAGGGAGAATGAAAGATAAACATCGATGTGAGAGCAGAACATCGATTGGCCGCCTTCTGCAGGCCCCCTACCTGGGATCAAAACTCCAACCTGGGCATATGCCCTGACTGGGAATCGAACCAGCAACCTTTCGATACATGGAATGATGCCCAACCAACTGAGCCACACCGGCCAGGGCTGATTCATTGGCTTTACTTTGGCTATTTATGAATATTAACAAAGGCTCATTCTTCCCTCTGAATTAAAGCAAACACACAGTTTTTTTAAAAAAATACTGGGACATAGAGGGGTTTGTCAATTTAAGAATACATTTTGCTGCACTGGGGTTGCAGGTTCGATCCCTGGTTGGGGCACATAAAGGAATAAACTGGCAGGAATCAACCAGTGAATTCATGGGTCAGTGGAACAGCAAATCAATGTCTCTCTCTCTCTATAAAATCAATAAATGAAAACTTTTTTAAAAAGAATACATTTTGCTGATTCACAGCTGTGAGGTTATTTCTACCTTTACTTAATTTTTCATAAGCACTGATTTTTTCCAGCAGGCTCCGGTTGATTTGTTTACAGATTCTTTTTAGGGTGTCCAAATTTCTTTCCCCAAGGATGAGTCTCTTCTCCATCTCCATAAAAATATCAAGCAAGCTCTAGAGGGAGGAGAAATAAAGTTGGAAGATGGAATTGGGCCATATTGGCTTTTAGATTAGATTTTTGTTTTTACTTGCACTTTCTCCAACCCAAGGGACCACCCTAGCTTCCCAAGCAGACTTTCCTGAGAGGACATACTGGTCTCTCAAAGCCAATATACTGCTAGGAAGGCACTTCTGTGTTTTCCGGGCCAGAAACAGAGAAAACAGAGGAGACACCACATCAGTCCCCAGGACCCAGCCCTGTGCTAAAACCACCCATGACACTTGCATGTGAAACAGCCAGAGGTGCACGCTGAGGCAACCATGGCCCTCATGGTGACAGCCCTGGGAACTGCCTCACACCCAACATTTCCTCTGGCATTACACACACACACACACACACACACCACACCAGACACACAAAACCGCACCAGACACACACACCAAAAAAACCCTGCAACACACCACAGATACACAGACATGCACACGCCCAGAAACACCCCACACACATATAAACACATGTGCACACACATCACACACACAGACACACAAAACCACACCAGACACAGACACCTGTCTCTCCTGGCTCTGCAGAGTCCCACGTTGGGCTGAGCCCCACAACCCCCTTCTCTTCTCCCGACACAGCCTGGCTCCTGGTACTGAGCGTGAGCAGCACTTCACAGCACACGAAGGGATCACATCTACAACCTTCATGCCTGACAGCTTTCTTCTTCAACCCAGGCTAAAAAATGAGAATTCGGGGTGCTTTTATCCGAGTAGCCCTCACTTCAGTCTCAGCAATCCCCACTGGCTGACTCTTCCTCGGGACTGAATCTTGGCATGACACCAGGTCTTACCATGCTATCCACCAGTTTACATCTGGAGAGCTCCCGGTTCAAAAGAAACTTAAAGTCCTTCAATTCCGGTGCAGTTACATCTTCTGAAATCTGGAAAAGCATGACCCTGTGGTGGGAAATGGAGACACTTGAGAAATGCTTTTTTAAGTAATTTCTCAGGTGATACATGGCGTCACTGCAGACTCGATTCCGATGGCCTCCCTTCAAAATAAAGCCAGTTCATCGCATGGTGTAGGAGTTGAGTTCTTAGGGAGAGGCTGGTGTAGTGACACAGAAAACTACTAACTCATGCCCAACTATCCAGCTTAACGAATTCAAATGAACTGTCCTTCAGTTCATTTCAGCTCCACGAATTGTGGTTTTCCGTTGTCTTCACTATAACGTTAAGATCTTGTTGCCACAAGAAAGTTTTGATTTTGGAAGTTACGTTTCTCAAAATGCAAATACGATCCTCACTTCCTAATTAAAACTTGTCAGTGTTCTCCCAGCCGTTACCTTCAGTAGGAAGGCCAAACACTTGGTTCTGGAATACAGACCTCTGTGAGTTGAGCCCAAACCTACCCCTCATCTCAGCCACTCCTCACCACCCTCCCACTGTCTCTTCTCCAAGCACACCCAGCTGCCCTGCCCCTCACCCCTTTATGCCTCGCCCCCCTCCACACTCCTATTCCCTTGTCTATCTTTAGACAACCACTCATTCACTAACAGCTCACGCACTGCCTACGTGCATTCACCCTCTGTGCCTTTGTATCGCCCAAAGGGTGACAAATAATTGTCTGCTTATCAAGCTCTCCAAATCCCCTGCGAGAAGGGCCCGGGCCCTGTTTGCTTCCATAAGCTCAGAGGGTTGTGAGGGACAGTGTTTAAATGCAGGGGACCCAGACGAAGGATGTTGGAGCCTTGGTCCCTCCACGCACGAGCTGCGTGACTTCAGACACGTTACACACTTTTGTCTTCATTGTAGACCGCAGACGCTTCTGTATCTATGCATTGGAACGTGTTGGGGAATTACATGAATAAGTTTATCTGCAGTGCTTAAACCAATTTTTGGCAATGCACTAAGTGCTCCAAACACGGCATTATTATTTCCTAACCTATGATAAGGTTTGGGGATATGCTTGTTCAATGAGCAAAGGAATGTTTTATAAGTCAGCAAACCTTTCATTATTATGTTGTAAAGGAAACAACTTTAATGCAAAAACACGTTAATTTCAAAGTTAAATTAGAAAATTAAAATTCTAAAAATAGTAGAAATGGGAGTTACTTAGTATTATCATCTGCTTTGTCCTTCTCGTGGAACCTGTACCCTGGAAGTATTTTGCTAAAGCTTTCTCGCTTTGGCCAAGACTGGGTCCAATCTAAAGCCACTGCCCCTTTCAACTTGATTACCAGGTATTTTTCTCTCTTACTTTCCTCATACTGAAACCTACTAGCTTTCTTGTCCCATCGTTGTCTACAAATAAACCTGGATAGTTTATGACACTTATTTTTTAGGTAGCAATTCTACTTTGACATTTTAAATGTCTAGTGGTTTCTTATAAATGGAAAGCAATCATACTAGTATATTTTTTATTTACTGGCTAATGATAAACAATGCAGAAGCAGTAGCTTGTGCTTGTGCTGGCTCCACCCGCCCCTCTTGCCCCCAAACTAACATGTTGAATTTTTTTTTAAAATATATTTTATTGATTTTTTACAGAGAGGAAGGGAGAGAGATAGAGTGTTAGAAACATCTATGAGAGAGAAACATCAATCAGCTGCCTCCTGCACATCTCCTACTGGGGATGTGCCCGCAACCCAGGTACATGCCCTTGACCGGAATCGAACCTGGGACCCTTCAGTCTGCAGGCCGACGCTCCATCCACTGAGCCAAACCGGTTTCGGCATGTTGAATATTTTAACAGACAGATCCTGCCCCTGGCAGGGTCCCTGGCCCTCGCACAGGAGGGACAGGCCATGTCCGGCACTGGCAGTTTGTCTCAGCCCAACAGCCTCCAGAAGACCAAGACGGTGGGCATAAGCTGAGACCTTCCAGGCTTCCTAGTTTGGGGGATGTTGTTTTTTAGGATTAATTGGTGCCTAATTAAAAAATCCCTTAAAAGAACTTCACAACCCTATTAAACCAAAGTTACCCAGTATTGAATAGTATCCTCCTTCCCAATTCATGTTCACCCAGAACACATCACTGTGACCTTATTTTAAAAAGGTCTCTGCTGTTGTGATCTCGTTGAAATGAGATCATACTGGATTCCAGTGGGTCCTAATTCAATGACTGGGTCCTTATGGGAAGAGGGAGCTTCAGACAAACAGACACAAAAGGAAGAATGGAGGCAGAGGTTAGATTGATGATTCTGCAAGACGAAGAATTGTTGAAAGAGAGAAGTAGATAGTATGTCTCTATTTTTAAAGTCTTGAGAATCACGAAGATGTAACTGGCAGTGACTTGTTATCACCTTAGGTCACCGACTCTCCCACAGGTGGGGATGGCTGAGCTGTAAGGCCTTTGGCAGGCCTGACACCCAAGTCAGTGTCATTCTCTCAGCAGCAGCAGGCCTCACGGGGGCTAAGCAGTCTCTGAGGGCTCTGGCCTGGCCCATCTGGAACGCCTGGCAGTGTGTCCCTCATTGGAGGATTCTATAATGCAAGTGTGGGAAATTCTCCATTGAGAATTCCTACAGTCACCCACAAGCAAGTGGGAGGAGGATTTCAGGGTAAAAGTAGTGATGCTTTATCCAAAACTAGAGGCCCGGTGCACGGATTTGTGCACCGGTGGGGTCCCCAGTGTGGCCTGCAGGCAACTGGGGAGGAGCCCAAGCCCTGGCCTGGCCCACACCGCTCCTGCTCATGCTGACCCCACTGTGCATTAGGCTCACCAGCCATGAGCCCAGCATGGGAGCACACAGACCACCAGGGGGCAGTTCCTGTATTGAGCAACTACCCCCTGGTGGTCAGTGCACGTCATAGCGACCAGTCAACCGGTCGCTTAGGCTTTTATATATATAGATAAAGTAAGCACACAATGTGGGCATCAAGAAAACAGAAACACCAAGACAACAGACACCTATCAGAAAGAGAGAACATTTAGGAAAGGTCTATTTTAATGGCAGCATACTTGCAGGTAACGTTTCACTTTACAATTTTTATTTTATGGTTTGAGCTTTTTTTTTTTTTCTTCCTGAATTCTACATCAGGTCTCCACATTTCTTCACCCGGCCCTGATAGGACATCTTCCCAGAGCCTCAAAAGTCATTCTACATCAGCAACCTGCAATCAACCCTCCCACAGGGATGTGTCTGCTCCCCGCCCCTCCCGTGCTGAGGCTACAGAGATGGTCCCCACCTGTACGCAGAGATCTGAGCCCGGCCCGGGATCTGAAGCTCCCTCCACATCTGCTCCTGGCTGGTTTTCAGGCGCTTTTCCAGCAGATCCAGCCTGTCGATTCGGAATAGCAGCTCCCTCAGGAAGGACAAGTTGCCCTCCTCCAGCATTTTCTTCTCCTCGAGTTTCTCAAAGAGCATCAGGGCATCCTTGATGGGCTCCTGCTTCCTTGGTGGGATGTGGTCCAGGCACAGGAACTTGAGCGAGGCCACCTCATCACTGCTCAGCGCTTCCCCAATGTCATACAGAAAATTGCTGAAATCCATGCTTGTCCGTGTTGGTCAAATGTAGCTGTAGCCTAGGTCAACACACAACATTATGATGAGGAAGAAAAGCACCATTAACTGCTTGGTTCCCTCATCAAATGCTATGACATCATTTACAATACGCGTCAGGCATTTTGCTGTGGGTAGAGGGACGAAAACAAACAGATAAGCTCCTGCTCTCAAGTAGCTTACTGTATGGGATGGAAGATCTATAAACTAGCCAATGGTCAGAAGAGTTGTGATCACGGTGCAGTAGGAATAATAAATGCGAAAATGCACTTGGAAGCAGTGGTTTTCCAACTCTCTGCAAAGTAGAAGGAGGCTTTGTTGAAGCCTTACTCTGACTCTCCCTTGCCTTAAGAGGTGCCGGGAGAGCTGCTGGGTGAGAACCTTGGACTAGGAAACCTTGAACTTCCCATCCGGCTCCTTCATCCCCTCAGTCCCACAGACTCTGTGCCTTTGGCACTTTCCTTAACCTCAAATAACCTTAACCTGTTTGGACCCCTTTCCTTCCTAAAGCAAAGCAGATGGTTCCCGGCTCTTTAAGCTCCCTGCATTTACTGACATTCTTGGGTGAAAATGCAAATGCTGATTGCACTCAGAGGTACTAAGCAGAGGTAGTGAACCGGACCCATATATTTTGTACATATGATATTATAATAGAAATATTTTTGATTTGCACATTAAGGTAAGTGTTAGGTCTGATCAAATAATTGAGTCAATTTCCCCTCCTCTGGAAACTGACCTTTAGACCACTTTACAACAGATATTCCCTTTTGCTTAAAGCACATTCCACTTGCTAAGACCATCACCTCTCCCCTGCAGACCTTCCCAGGATCCGGACCTGCACAGGGAATTCTCTGCCCACCTAGAGTCCCTTAAAAACCTTTGACTCCCACCCTTGGGTGCTGGCACCATTTGGGAGCACAGCCCATCTGGTATCCAGATGAACTAATAAATTTATAATCCAGAACCACTTTGGCCTCATGCATTCCTCCTGTGGTGAGCTTAACAGTAAGCTTTAAATTTTTTAAGTGACCAAAAGGACTTTGAGCCTTTTAAAAACCACCTTCCTGTCTGCACTTTGATTATAAAACCAGTGGGGTTTTTTGGTGAAATTTTAAAATGAGTTATAACATAGTCCCAGTTATCATTACATACACCACACACACACACACACGCACACACACACACACACATTTATATAAAAATTAGGATCAGGCTGCATATCCAGGTGTATACACATCCACCCCACACCAGCCCCCACTTAACATTTAAAATAAACATTAATCCCTACCATTAAATATTCTTCTTTGCCATGTTTTTAATGTTTCTAGATTTTTCAGCACGTGGATATATCAAAGTTTATCTTAAGCATTTTTCTATTTCTTTACTGCTAAAAATCATATTGCATTGAAAGGCTTTTGCATCTGTCCTGTGCCTATATCTGATAAATTCTCTCTTAGAATTAGAATTATGGGGCAAAACCTTTTTCTTCCCTTTTAATGTAGAGCTGACATCATCGTTTAGACAAGTCGTCTTGAGTCAGGAAACTGAACAGATAGTTATCTCGAAAGACACACTTTGCGTTGGATTCACAAGGGCTGCTGGGCCGAGATCTCTCACGGCCGGAGCAATCGGTTGTCATGAAAATGCCTTTGCTCGAAAGACATCTTAAATAAGGGGCCAGCACCTCACAGAAGATATTCAAAGTGCTACAAACAAAACTGCCGGACATATAAGGAGACAAACTAGCCAGCTCATTCCCTAAATCACACTCTATAGAAACACACCTGGGTGCTCAACAGGGTACGTTCCTGGCGTCTCATCACAGGGTGGCGGGTAACCTCCAACAACTAGGAGCACCCCACATGTCCTCCAATACAGGGACACTCAGCAAACTAAGGCGTAGTCGCGCCGCACAATACCATGCAGAGGTTAAACAGTGCACTCCGCCTTCCGAGCTACACAGGGATAGAGATTCCAAATACGTGTTCTGGTGACGGTGAGGGAAAAAGGCAAGTTGCAATATAACAAAAAAATCATACACCTACTTTTTAAAAATACACAAAGCAATACAACTGGATTTTCAGTGACTGCAGACGCGCATGTGAAAGCGAGGTCTGGGGGGAGAAACGCTACTCATCCAGCTCGTCCTGGAGGTGGCGGGGAGAGGGACAGCGTGGGGCAGGAAACGGAGTGTGCTGAGGAGGAAGCATGCAGGCATCCTCTGCGTAAATGAAACGAAACTTTAAACACCAGCCTGGTGTGTTCGTGGGTTTAAGAGAGTGGGACAAAGTGCGTGGAGGAGGGGCAGGAAGTGAGGCTTTGGGGGAACCTGAGGGGAGGGGAGAACCCCAGGCATGGAGACAAGATCACGGAGGAGTGACACAATCACATGCGTGTTCTTACAAGAAAACAAAAAAAAACTAGAAGGACTGTACATATCAAAAGAACTCAAAGAACTTACTTTCCCCCAAATAGCAGGAAACTTTCACACATCTCCCTCAGAGACTAAAAAATCTAGGAGGCTGACTACAGAAGACGCGCGTGGCACAGCCGACAGACGGTCTCACAGGCATTTCCTCTCGGTGGGAAATACACATCCATTCAAACACGGACAGAATGATCACCAACCCTGTCCACAAGCAAAACTCGAGTAGATTTCCAAAACGCAGAAATAATACAGTCGATGTTCTCTGGCTATTAGACGTTAACAATGAGATTAGAAATGAACATGTTCATTCGAAGTTAACAATGAAAAATGGCCAAACCAAACACACCACCAAAAAAGGCTCTTCACATGTAGGTGGCTTTTTAAGCACATGGTGTTCGAACAAATGGGTAGACTTCTGGGACAAGCTGAAATGAAGCCTAACTGAACTCCTTTCATCAAAAGGATCAAAGATTTAATCCTTAAAATTAAAATACTAAGATAAGACATAGGAGAATTTTTAAAAATAATCTTACAGTAGTGAAGAGCTTCTCTAAGTATAACAGAAAACCGGAAAGCCAACAAAGAAAGACTGATAAAGTGTATTTAAATAAAAACTAAAATATTCTGAAAAAAACCCACAAAATTCCAAAAAATAAATAAATCTTGCACTGGGAAAAAATGGGTAGTAATATGTAATAGGAAAGGGACTAATTTTTTTTTTTTTTTTAATAGGACTCCTACATGGACACAGACAATGGGGCAGGGAGTGGGGGTGGGCTGGAGAGGGTCAATGGGGGAAACAAGGAGACATATGCAATACTTTCAATAATAAAGAAGTATTTTTAAAAAAGAAAAAAGGGGGGAGGAGAAAGAAAAGAAAGAGAAAAACTAAAATGGGGAAAGGAGAAGAAAAATGAGAGGAAAAAAGAGAGGAGCGAAAGAAAAAGGTGCAAAAATAATAATAAAAATTTAAAAAAATAAAAGGAATAAATAAATAAGGCTCCTATAAGTCAGCTTAAGGGGTTTTTGGAAAAAAGAGAAAGACCAACCATCCAACGCCTAACTGGGTAAAGATCATAAGCAGACAGAGAAAAAAGTCCCAGTGGCTTTATTTTTTTTTTTTTATAACTAATGGCATTTTTACATTTGAAAAGATGTTCAACCTCATTCACAATTAATTTTTTAAAAGCAAACTGAAATTACAAAAGACCACTTTCAACAACAACAAAAAAAAGTAGGTGGGTAATTTGGCCACATCTGTCAAAATATAAAATGTACAGCTCCTTTGACCCCCCCAATTTAACTTGCAGGACTTTTCCCTACGTGAGCTGAACACGTTAAGCGCCCTGTCAGTCACCGGTGACTGAAACAGAAAGGAAGACAAAACAGGCTTGGCGCCCAGCGTGTTAAACATCAGTGTACGAAACGCATGCACAGGTTATTCATGGCAGCATTGCTTGGAATAATAAAGGAGCAGAAACTACCGTTTAAAGAAAATCAGAAGAGTTAAATAAGCTTTTAACCATGCCCGATGCTACTCTAGTCAACTATTAAAAAGAACGGAAAGGGCATCACGGTTGGGTATGTGCGATCTATGTGATGGATTATTAAGTGGCGCATCGATTTCAGAATTCCCAGATCTTGGAACAGAACACACAGGAGGCTGCTGGGTGGTTGCTCGGAGAAGAGGAAACAGGCCTGGGTGAGTGTGGGGACGGCCTGCGGGTGAACCGGAAAGTGAAACATTTTTCCCCATGTCAAATTTTTACCATGTGCATTATAAATGTACGTACAGACCTCTAAATTAAAATCTCTATTTAAAGATCCATTGGTATTCATATACTCGAATGAGCCTAAACTAGGTCCAGCCCTGTTAGGTACAGTGTCGTTAAAATTTTATATCATTTCTAACCAGTGTTAAAATCTTATTTTACAGAATAAAATCAACCAAAGAACCTAATGCAAGCAGAATCTTCTTTTTTCCCCCCTCCCCAGTTATTTTTTTCTGATGATAACAATCCTTCTCGTATTCATTTTACAAAATACAAAGAAAAAAATCAAAATTACCGATGATTCCATCATCCTAAGATAAACACCTAATAATACTTTACTGTCTTTTGTGCCAAATATTTTATGTCTATATATTTTCCCTCACAATTTGTTATAATAATGTTATGGTCATAAGGAAACCCCTCTAATGTGTGGAAATAATTATTGTGTGAAATAATTAATGTGTGAAATGTTTGCTGTGTGAAGACCCCCATACTCTGTAACTTCCAAAATGTGGTGAACGCCCCACTATCTCGATGTGAATGCCCTGAGCCCTTAGCGTAAACACCCTGCTCCTAGCAAAGGCACGCCGTCTGGCCCACACTGATAAGACACAGTTGTTTACTACGGCTATATAAGCGCCAGAGTTCCTCCAGCCGATGTCTCCTGCCTGAGAGGAGGACTCCACGTCACTCGGTGAGACAAGCCCCGGAGTGACTGCTCTGCTGTGTGAGCCTGAACCAGCTGCGGCCGCCTGTCTGTCTCTGTCTTCGTCGTCTGTCTTTTGGTGTGCGTCTCCGGGTGGCCTTTGCTGGAGCCTGGGACCCACTAGGAATAGGTAAATTAACCCTGTGTGATTGCATACTGATTCTGTCTGTGTGTTCCTACGTTCCGGTTCGGCTCAGCTCTCTAGACATTGAAGTACCAGGGGATAGGCCGTTATTGCTGACTCCTGGTCACCTGCGTTTGTCCCACTAAGTCTAGACAGATAATTAATTAACTAATTAATTAATTGGGACATAATTGGAACACAATTGAACACACCATATTCTTGAGGTGTAAGAGTATTTTTCCATTGATAATGTCGTAAGTACATTGATGTCTTCATTTTTTCTTCTGCAATATGAATTTTAAAATCTATAAAGCAGCTAATCAAATGCATGGACCATAATTTATGCAACCAGTCTCTGATTACATTTAGGATGATCTTAAAATGCAAATTTCTATGTACACCTCTGATTATTTTCTTAGACTAATTGCCCAGAAGTAGTATTAGAGTCAAAAGAAATAAACCTTTTTAAAGCTTTTGTTCAAAAGTGTTTTCTGACAGTATATATACAGGGGTGGGCAAAAGCAGGTTAATAATAATTATTATTAATTACAATACAATAATGAACACATGATAATTCAAGAATAAACTCTGTGTTTCGTGTACTCACAACTGTAAACCTACTTTGCCCACCCTGTATGTATATTACAATTCAAGGCCAATGATCTCTCTCATTAATTGATGTTTTTCTTTCTCTCTCCCTCTCCCTTCCTCTCTGAAATAAACAAAAATATACATGTTTTAAAAATATTAATCTAACAAAGTTTCTAGCTCATGAGACTGTCCAGTAAACGCAGGTCCCAGGGTCCCTGTAGTTAGAACAGGAGTTTCGTTAGAACATGATTGGGGCTGGGCTCCTGTCCTCTCATCGTGCTCGTTTTATTATCTTTGCCGTAACATGACAATGTTTCCTAAGTGATTTTTGCATCGTATCGAAATGGCCACTTAGTAAATGCTAGTGAGGTTTCTTTCCTGGCTCAGGTTTCCAGCACACACTGGTACGACTGACAGTCAGTCTGTCTGTCTGTTTGTTTGTGTCACCTAGTTTTCTAGTCATAGTGCCTGGACAGCAATCGCCTGCACAAGATTCTACACCATTCACCACAGGCTGCTGCTAGGCACTGGGTTCTAACTATAGGGAGCCTAGGGCCTAAGTTTACTGAACAAACTGATGAGCTAGAAACTTGGTTAGATTAATATATTTTTATTGATTTCAGAAAGGAAGTGGAGAGGGAGATAGAAACATCAATGATGAGAGAGGATCATTGATTGGCTGCCTCCTGCATGTCCCACACCGGAGATCGAACCCACAACCCAGGCATGTGCCCTGACCGGGAATTGAACCGTGACCTCCTGGTTCACAGGTCGGCACTCAACCACTGAGCAACACCAGCCTCTAGTATAATTATATTTTTAAATATTAAAATTATTTAAAATTTTTTAAAAGACCAAAAAATCACCCCATAGCACAAAAACAGGAATTCTTAACTTCACTATAGCAGAGAGAGTCAGAACCTTATAAACCAAGCTAGTACATGCTGGAGCCTAAATTTAGACCTCAGCCACAAATCCACCACTGCCTTATGGCCACGATTTAACTACAAATAAATCTCATCTAATCACAAGCAATCCTTCTGGCAATATTCTAGCAGCATCCCAGATCCTTTAGGGATATGGATAATGGGAAAAGAAATCCAAAACTTGCAGTCATCGTCTGAGACAAAAACCTGCATCTCATTCCAAGCTCAACAGGACTTGAAAATGGCTCTCAGGCCCAGCCCACAGTGATAGTGTGGCTACTCCCTCCCGTCCGGGGTGGCCACCTAGAAGTGGGGGCTCCCCCAGAACCTGCCAGCTGTCCACTCTGCACACAAACACTGTCCCCGCAGGCCCTGAAACCAGCGCTTTCACAGGGCCCAGTGAAGGTGTTCAAACATCAAGAAAACCCTGTCATTTTCAAACTGAATGACATTCCTAAGTCCACCTATAAACGCTAAACCCCACAAGTACAGTCTCGAATTTTGTCAGTAATTTCCTCTGTAATTTTTAAATTTCTCAAAATAAATAAATAAATGATTGAATTTTTAGGGCTGTGTGCATGTGTGCGTGTGTGTTTATGTGTGTGTTCATGTTAGTAGGCATCTATGTGGGTGGGTACGTGCTGAGAAATGGTTAGCTGTAGCAGCAAAGTTCTTTGAGATGTAACATTTGCTTTCTATTCTTTGACAAGTTTTACCTGCATAAGAATCACTGTACTTGGAGCATTTCAGAAAAAACAAACAGGAATGCATCAACCTAAGCCAGTGGTCGGCAAACTCATTAGTCAACAGAGCCAAATATCAACAGTACAACGATTGACATTTCTTTTGAGAGCCAAATTTTTTAAACTTACACTATATAGGTAGGTACATTGTTATTAACTTAATTAGGGTACTCCTAAGGCTTGGGAAGAGCCACAATCAAGGGACCAAAAAGCCGCATGTGGCTCATGAGCCGCAGTTTGCCAACCACAGACCTAAGCTAGAGAGGCCTTGAGATGTGCAATCTGTGGGCCCACAGGCTCTCGGCTCAAACACAAGGCTCATTTCCAGGAGCCCTCGGCCACCAGATCCCACCCTCAGGAGCCTAGAAAACCCTAGAATCAAAGGCCTTCCTCCCCAGAGGCCCAACTGACCTTATCAAAGGCAAGTCCTGGGACCCTCACCGCTGCTTGCTTTCCGCTGGTCTAGCCAAGCCAAGAGTTTAAGCCGAATGAAGAGTGAAGTGGGCTTTTACTTCCTGTTTTAACTGAGTAGTACCTCCCACATTTTGTAATAAGGCTGGTAGAACCAAGAAATTGTTAGTTTTAGCTATGTAAGCTTGGGTGCTTTAGAGGCAAGTTTCATTACCATATTCCAAAATTAGAAAGCTGGACTAAATGATGACTAAGATTGCTTTCTTTTTACTTCCAGAATTTACTAATAGTCTAGGAAGGTTTATCATAAATGTTATGTTTTGCCTAGAAGGTCAGGGTTCAATCCCAGTCAGGGCATATGCCTGGGTTGTGGGCTCGATCCTCAATGTGCAGGAGGCAGACAATCAATGATTCTCTCTCATCATTGATATTTCTATCTCTTTCTCCTTCTCCCTTTCTCTCTGAAATCAATAAAGAAATATATTTAAAAAATAAAAATAAATATCATTATTTAAAAAAAATAAAAGGAAACAGAATGAGTAAAGTAATACAAGTAATACATTTGTCATAATAATTGCTAACACTTGTTGGGTACTTAGCCAGCCAGTCACAAGCAGTTAATACCTCTTATCACCTTGCAATGCCCACAATCACCTCATGATGTCGTATTAATATTAACCCCATTTAATGAGCAGAAGCACAGAGAAAGTACTTGCTCCCGGTCACATAGTTAAAAAATAGTGCCCACACACAAAGCAACGATAAAAAATAGTGCCCACACACAAAGCAACGATAAAAAATAGTGCCCACACACAAAGCAACGACACGTTTTGCAAAGACACAGATCCATTCAGGGATACGGATCAAAAGATTTCAAGAGCTGTCTTTTGGGAACCTCCGAGGGTAGGAAGCCGGAATCAAGAAAGAACCTAGAATAGGGCGGGGGGGGGGGGGGGGGGGAAGAAACAGTGGGCCTTCGAGACCAAGGACCCAGGCCATTGGATGTGACAGAAAGATTCACTTAGCCCTCTGCCCCAGCACCAAACAGAGAGGAAGCAACACATAAAGTCTGTGGAATCTCCAAGCTGATCCGGCAGGAGGGAGACACTGTCTATGCTTGAGGCGACCAGCAGAGGAACTGGAGATTTCCAGAGCTGAGAAGGAGCAAGGCCGGTGGCCGTAGCTCAGAGGGAAACACACGTGCAGGTCCTGGCGGGACCCAGAGGCGTCCTCACTCAGCAAGTCCCAGCAGCGCGGTGTCCAGAAGCCACTCCGCAGCGGCACTCACCTGCTCCCCCTGTCCCAGCAGCATCATAGTCACCAGGCCCCCGACGCCAAGGCCCCCAATCTCCTAATTTCCCAGGACCACATCCCACACAACCAGAGGGGGGGCGAGGGAAACCAGGAAACAGAGCAGGAAGGAAAGGGTGGGGATGGAACCGCCCCCAGTAACTTTTCTTTCACTTTCGCCTCTCACCAGGGACCCACTTTCTGTCTCTAGTCAGCACAGTCAGAATTCACTAGCACGCTAAGCAGGGCTTTTAAAGTCACCAGAGAACTGTGCAAACATGTCCCTGCGGCAGAAGGGCGGAATCTGGTGTTTGAGAAAAAAACTCTCTCAACAGAAAGAACTAGAGAATAAATTTGATTCCTAAAACAGGAGGACAGAGGAGTGACAAGAAGTGTTTCTTATTTAAAGAGACAGATGCCCAATTTCCAACCATTCAGAAGCGGAGGTGACGGTCGTCTGCATGCATACTAAACACCGGGAAGCTGGACGTGCCTCATTGGAAAGCACTTACGCTGACTACGTTTAGTAGTAATAACCCCTGTCGTTTTTAAAGACAGGCAAGTGAAATGCCATTCGCCCTTGAAAGAGGTCTGGGGAGAGGAACCGTCTCTCCAGGCAGTGGCTCAAATCTGCACGAAGCCATGGCCCAGCCCCTCAGAAGGGGGGGGGGGGGGGGGGGCAGGCGCTCCCCTTGGGTCTCAGCAGGCTGCTAGCAGAAATGTGGGGGAGCTTCTGCACAAACATGAAGCGGGTGGGGCGGCCCAGCCCTGGCCAGGCTCCCAGTATAGGAGTCACCAGGGCCAGTGCGGTGTCGAGCCTGGTGGTACTATGGATGGAGATCTGCGCCCCAGGACCCTGAGCCCCAGGCCCTCCCCAGCTTTTCTTCATCCCCCGTCCACTCCTCTGTCTGTTTCCTGTTTGAATTTTCTTAGTGGTTTCCTGCCTCTTTGTTTTCACATCTTGTACATGTTATAACCCAAACGCTGACAATCATGCAATACCTAGATGCTGCATCCTTTACACACGTTTTCTCTAATTCTCACAGCAATGCAGGGTCTTGTTCTCCCGTGTTCTGGATGAGGAAACTGAGACTCAAACTGATAACAGACTCAAACTCAGTCCTGTTGGACCAAACACAGGATTATTCCACGATAACATACTAGCCCTCTTTCCCTTGACACTTAGGATTTGGAATAAGCAGTATGCTGGAAAAGCAATGAACTTGAGCTAAGACAGAGTGGCCTATGCACAAAGATCAGAAGGTCTTTGGTTCTCTGTCACCTAAGAAAAAGGAGTTGGCCTCGTGGCACCAGCTAACATTTACCAAACATTGTGTATTCGCCGGACACAGTCACCTAAACCGGCTCATTTCACCTCAGAAGTGGATGCTATTTTTGTTCCCATTTTATGGATGAGGAAACTGAGGCCTGAAGAGGTTGAAAGACTTGGCCAAGTGAGCTAGTGAGTGACAGAACGAGGTCTCTTTGTCTCTAAGACCCCAAGCGGTTAATCACTGTCTAAATATTAACACACAGTGATGGTTCTCAACTTGACTGGTCTGAGAACTAACTGGAGAGGTTTAAAAAAGGACCAGTCTTCAGGCCCCAGCTCTGAATGCCTACCTGAGCAGAATAACTGGAGATTGAACAGACCGAGGACTTCGAGCAGCCCCAGGCCTTCCACTTTCTCGCCACCGTTGTTGCTTACGCTCAGGCCTCTGTAAGGTGGCTATTTTAATGACTGGACATCGTGTACGGATGAGGAAACTAAATTCAATGTCCACCAGCTGACAAATGGCAAGACCAGCAAATAAACCCAGGACTGCCTCCCTCGAGAATTCATGCTCATCCCCCAGTCCGCACCCAGGCCCAGCCTGGCAGACGCAGGTCAGCCACTGGAAGCGTGAGGGTTCATTCAACAGGAAACTAGGAGGCGTGAAGAGAGAACTCTCAGGGATGGGCCACTCACCACAAAACAGGCAGAAACATACCTTGCGTCTTGAACAGGAAGTGCACTACATTACTTAGGAGGAAGAAGAGATTCCAACTTGCCCAGTAACAGCTCAGCCAATGGGAGCCTGCCATAACTCAGCCAATGAAAAATCATTATCCTTTGACCATCTGGTAGGGGCAGAAATAGAATGCTAAGGAACCAGCTAGAATTGCAAGAAATATTAGTCATGCTCTGTTAACTGTGACTGTTTTGTTCTGATTAAAGGAGGCACATTCTAACCTGGCTGGCAGCCGCCCTCTGGACCTGGGGGCTCACCTGGGAATGCAGCCCGCCCTCCCCATTTGGAGCTGCCTGTTATCTTGGAAAGATGAACAACTCTGCTGCAGAAACCAGAATCGCCAGCCCCTCCAAGATCCCAGTCCTTGCATATCTGTAAACTGTCCATTTGCCCTTTCGCCTGCTTTCCTTTGTACTTCTACCAATCTAAGCAGTCGGCTTATGGTAGGGTCCAGAGCAGATTTTTGTGGAAGACCTGCTGCTCTCCCATACTGCCAGCAATATTGGAATAAACGCTCACAGATGATTCAACCCTGTCTCTGCTGAATTGGCTCAAGTAGTGACAGGCAGCACGGACCCATTGTTTGTCTGATTACACATTCAATTTCTTTCTATAGACTCCTTTACACCAGCATCCCTGTGTCACACACACCCCCCCCCCCCCGCCCCCGCCCCAGTCTATACAGCATAAAGAGTGTTCTTCTCCTTTGTTCTCTGGACTTGCATGTGTACCCCATTAGACCACACATCCTGAATTTCAATTCTTTGTTATTCCCAAATAAAACCATTTTGCTGGAGAAATAGCTGGCTATTTATTAAAGGTCAACAGATGCATTCAGGGGCCGTGCTGTGGATGAGTGTGGGCAAGGAGGAGGACAGAGGGGGTGTCTCAGGGCTTCCATTTGTGTCTTTTGTAAGGTATTGACCCTAGGCCCTCCCAGTCTTAGCTCCTTTTTAAAAGGAAGATGAATAATTAGCCCGTGAATCAGGAACCTGAAGTTAGTTACATTCCTACTGTGATCTGCAAGGATCATTATTCAGTCATTTGCTCTCAACAGTTTCTCGCCTCAATCTTGACATATATGTCTGTGTCTATTTGTTATTGAAAGGAATAATGTATGGGGTCTTTCACCCCAGGGAAGCTGGAAGACCTGGAGGTGCTGCAGGAGCTGCAGGACTTGGGGGAGGTGGTCCCCGCCCGCTGCACCGTGAGGACAGCCTGATTTGACTTAACCACCAAGTGGTTTCCACCGTCGTAAATCTTAGCTCCCGCCAGAAGCCCTGCCTTGGAGACTCAGGCTAAACGCGATTTGGCTCTGTACGCCTCCCTAGGAAAGTGGAGAGGGACTGAACCTCCTCTCCGCGTGCTGCAGCACACCCTTCCCATTGATCTGGACTTGAACCACAGGACACTAGTCAGGGATAAATACTGACAGTGAAAGAAAAGTCTTCTGAACATGCATGTGCTTTGTATGTTGCTTCTTCTTTAAGTGGCACATACTGACTCACAGGCCCTAGCCTCACTCCTACTTTGACTCTAGCATCTGGCCTTGGTTCTGGGCCTTGTATACTCCCTCCAGGAAGTGGTGAGGGAAGGAAAAGAGATTGCATCCCAATCGATCTGTTTCATCCCCTCCTGGGCCTTGCTCAAAGAGAGTCAGCTAGTTGTTTAAAAGTTCTTCACCGCTGGGATTGTAAGCCTTTTGATTTTTGTTTAGGCGTTGAGATGATTAGACAGTCACAGGCAGATAGAAGAGGTTACAGTCACCGACTTTAACATGCATGTTTTGCAACTGGTGGGGCCAGTACCTACCTCCCAAAACTACTGCAAACTAAGACCCATACCACTCACTGATCTAGAAAGGAGGAAACTGAAGTAATTGTTGGGTTGCGATGCCAATATTCATGTCACCAACCTAGCTTTTTCAATATTTTCTTGACGTTCTGAACAGGGTGAGGGTCCTTTATGTTCTTGCTTTACTCTATGCCTCTACCCAAGAAATGGAGCACCTTGAACCCTAAGGACAAGTGTAAAGAGTCACTTAAAATATTTTATAAGGATAAAATATACATAACATAAATTTTACCATTCTAACCAGTTTAAGTGGATTCACACTGTTGTGTAACCATCACCACCATCCAAGACATTAAGTACATTCGCACTGTTGTACCATCATCCAAGGGCCACTTTTAATGATATAATAAGACCATATTTATTAAGCATCGTAGTTTTTTTAAACATCTTTATTGTGATGTAATTCACATACCATACAATTTAATGGAGTTTCATATTTTCACAGAGTTGTGCAATGATCTCCACTATCAATTTTAGAACATTTTCATTATCCCCCAAAGGAACCCCGTACCCTTGGCAATTGCTCCCACTTTCCTCCCAAGCTCCCCAGCCATAAGCTATTTTCTACCACTAATCTACTTTCTTTCTTTTTAAAAATTTATTGATTTTTAGAGAGAAACATCAATTTGTTGTTCCCCTTTATTTATGCAGTTATTGGTTGCTTCTTGTATGTGCCCTGAGCAGGGATCAAACCCCAAACTTTGGGTTATGGGAACATGCTCTAATCAACTGAGCTACCTAGCCAGGGCAAGCATGATATAGTTTTATAGCATTTTCCCTACTATGTCATTTGACCCTCATTGGTAACTACCTTTTTTAATCTAAGACAGGCTGGGCAGGTGTTACAAAGACATTTAGGAAACCAAAGCTCAGAAAGGTGAAGTGACTGAGCTGAGAGAAAGGATAGTCTTTCCATGAAATGGAAACTGGCATAACTGCACATCCACATGCAAACACACATACACACACACACACACACACACACACACACCTTTAAACAAACAAACAGCCTTAGCAGGTTTGACTCAGTGGATAGAGAGTCGGCATGTGGACTGAAAGGTCCCCAGTTCTATTCCGGTCAAGGGCACATACCTCAGTTGCAGGCTTCTCCCAGACTGAGCCCTGGTTGCCCACTCAGCCTGCTTGTTCAGTCGTTTGGTCGTCCCTCACTAACCCCCCTGCCGGCCTTGTCACCCCACGCAGCCTGCTGTTCGGTCATCTGTCCAGTTGTTTTGGTCATGATGGCCCCTGGCATTTTATATATTAGGATGACAGATTAATTGGATAACCATAATAAAAAAAGAACCTTCTACCTACAGAAATGCAAATCCAGGTGGATCCGAAGCCTAACTATATAAAAAATGCTAAGAGGATATCTTCACGAAGGAGTAGACAGAATAGGACACAAAAAGTGCTAACCCTTAGGGGAAAAATGATCAACTGAACATTCATTCATTCATGTATTAGAGGTAAGAGGCTCTGTTCAAAAGCTGAATCATGAAAAAAGTCAAAAGGCAGGCCAGAGAGACATACTTAATACTTTCAGCAATAAAGAATTTAAATTAAAAAAAAAAAAAAGGCCAGAGAACAGGAGAAGAAAAGTTATGACCTGGAACAATCTCCATGATGTGTTGGTAAATAAAAAGTGTCACAGACACAGAAAAGCGCAGAATGAGAACAATAAACAGACAGGGCGCGGCGGGCCCTAGAAGTCAGAAAATGGCGTTTCCCTCCTTCAACACCGTCACTTGATTTTCTGAGGGACATTTTGCATCTTCTTTTGAAATGAGTAGTATTAAGTGAAAGACTCGGTTTGAAAACCTAACCTGATAGCATTCCCACTTGGGAGTGTACAAGGCCTGTGCTCACCAGATCTGCCGAGTCACACACCCTGCATGCCCGCCATAGGCCGCTGGCACCCAGAGCCCCGCTAGCAGGCCTCAGACAACCCCGCGAGGTCCAGCCGTAAGGGAGGCTCCCCAGGACTTCCTTGCCCTGAATTTTCTATAATACTGTTCTGGATATTTTTATCTTGTTAATTACTTCAACAGTAGGGAAAAGAGAGAGAATTAGTCACCACGACTAAGGAAGTAGGGTGTTTGAAGCTCGAAAATGAAAGCTGTTTCTCATTAGTAAGTTGTGATCGTCTTACTAATGCTGAGAAACCCGGCCACTCTGGCAGAGAAGGCAGAGCTGAGGGGAAAGGGCTGAGCCAGGAGGAAGATCTGTACCCCGAAAGCTGCAAGGACCCAAATGGGCTCTCAGGTGGTTGCCAGAGAAATGTGTAATTTATATATATTCAGTTAAAAGAAGAGTATTATTTGGATGTCCCAGTGGTCTCCAGCCTAGACAATTCCAGAAACAAACTGGTTCCTTCCCCAAATTCTAAATAAATCTTACCAGCGGGCAAATACAGATGGTTCTTTCTGGATGTGTTCTCGCCAAGAAAGGTCCTTGAGAACTGCTGGGTGCTTCTCTCACTACTCGAGAATATAAAGGGAGTGGAGACTATAAAGGAAGTCGAGAATAAAGGAAGTTAAATGAGCACAAGTGAAATTTTCTGAGATTAGAATAGACTCTGCCAATGAGTGCGGGTGGGGCTCTGATAAAAGCACATAATATTTAAATGACAATTCTCTTCAGTAACTAGGATTTTTTACTTATTAAGCCCAGCTCTGGGAGTCACTTTTACTCAGCAAGGAAGTCATGTCTACTCAGCACAGCACCGGTTGCAAATGCCTACAGGCCTCTTGTTTAGAGTGATACTGATTATGTCCTCAGACTAATTACCTCAATGTCTGACCCATTCATGCCCATGATGGGGTCGCCTAGGTTTCTCCCTTGAGGTCTGGATTGCTCAGTTTAGCTGTTTTCCCTTTGCTAAAAGAGGGTGTTGGAGAAGGGAAGATAATCTCTTCATATCTCAGTTCAAATAGTTAATGAGTGCATGATGATGTGCTCTTTTTTTCATTTAGGGTCTCAATTATTTTTCCAGGATTCTAGTCAGGACATCATTCATTCAAAATATATATGATAAGGGTTCACTCCCCTGGAGGGTGGGGAAAGGTGCAGTTCTTGCTCAGGACACAGAACAGATTGCCCACCTACAGTTGATGGGGAGATGTCCCTCCAATTGTGAGGACAGGAGCACCTTCGGACCTGAGCTCTGTTGTGGGAAGGGACCTAGCTCTCCCCTCTCTCCCATAGGCTGTGTGACGTGTACATCACCAAATTCATCCACTTCCAGTCCCAGGAAGTGGCCCCTGCCCTGTATTGGACAAACTGCTGGATGTGCCATCCACTACCCATCCCTGTAGATAAACATCTGATTTAGTATCCAAGCTGCCGGATACTAAAGAGGGGCCTTTCTGGTACCTTAGCTACCCCGGCCTTAGCGATCTGGATCCAACGTGTTGCCCCAGTTGGACTCTGACAGTGCAAAAGCAAATGCCTTCCGAGGTGCCAACTTGCTCCTGTCGGGAGACAGGGCAACTGGAACATCTGAACAAAGGGGCCTGGGATCCACCTTTGGGGCTATTTTTAACCCTCAAGAGTGAAGACCTTCTCCTCCCTATACCTGCCCCTTCCATACACAGATTTACAAGTCCATTCAAGGACTCTGCCCCATGATAGCAATGATTCTTACACACTCAGTGCTGTGTGTGCCCCTTTAGAGTGTTATTTCTTTAGTGAACATAGGCTTTCCCCTGCCTTCCTTCTAGCAATGTAACACTTATATCCAGGGCATTAATAAGAGACTTCCAAATATTCAAAACAGTTCCATCCATTGATCATATCACCTTACACGGAGTAAGATGAGAACTCCAAAAACGAGGGGGACCCCGGTTACTCAGGAACATTTCCAGGGGGCATTACCAACCATTTCCACTGTCAGGATCCTTCCATTGGAAGTGGTTGTGCACAATGTGTGTTTGCTGAGGTCATTCATGGCCCTACTTCAGCTCTGGAGACGCAACACATCATCCTCAGTTTCTGGGCCCAAGTGGTGTTGGATGCCTGTATAACCCTTGACTTTCTACTGTGAGTCAACGTGGATGGCCAACAATTGGTGTTACACCTGAACCAATGGGACTGGCAAAGTAAAACAATCTATCACTAGGCTTAGGTAAAAAGCCTCCTGGATCTCTAAAGTAGACTCGGGGGGACTATCGAACCTCTTTTTCTCACTTGACAATCATTGGGGTTTGTGGTTAATCATCTTATTTGGAGTGATATTGATTATGACCTCAGACTAATTACCTGGTTCTTGACACAGTCCCTCAATGTATGACCCATTCATGTCCATGATGGGGTCGCCTATGTTTCTCCCTTGAGCTCTGAAATATCAAAGGATGATGGTGAGAGTCTGGCTCCAAGCCACAATCCCATGTGTGGTTTTTCAGGCCCAGACATGGGCAATTAAAGAGGCCTTACCTGGCCAACTTCACAGGTAAGCTTCCCTCACCACACCAGATAGACGTGTTAAATTAACTTGTTAAGTGGTCTAATTTATTAAATTAGCCAGGCCTCCACAACAGTGTGGAACAATAGGATCAATAATAGACAGCTTTACCATGTCTTTTAGTTAAATGAGAATACTTACAAAGTATTTCTAATAGCTATGATTTTTTAATTTAGGTTTCTGGTAGATATTTTTATCAAGTTGGAGACTCTTCTGATTGAGTTGCTGCTGAATACAACAAATGAACAATTCCTAAATAGGTGCCGGGAGCCGGTCCATGCTTGCTGTTTCAAGGGACCTGGCATATATGGCATACTGTTCTTAATATGTTTGCTCACCTTCTTGGCACTATGTGTTTTAACCAAGGTCTCTGAGAAAGGTTGTTTCCCCAGGTAGGGATTTTCCCCTGAAGTTAGGGAGGGAATAAAACCTCTTAACTAAGTGCCAGGCGGGTAATTAATCACTTTAACTATGAACAATCGTGCTTAAGCTACATAATCTTTACTCCCTGGAATGAAGATAAGAAAAGCCCTAACCTTTGTAATAGAGATTGATAGGATTGAATCAACTGGTATAAATACAGATGCAACAAGACAACAAGACACAGAACTTAGAATACAGAGCTTACAACACAGAACTAAGAAGAAGACAGAACCAGGAGGCACAGAACCTACACAGAACGTTCTCTAGAGATAGAAGAACTTCGCTGGAGAGAACATGGCAAAAGATCCTGGACAGAAACTGGCCTCAGAACCTAGAGACAGAACCTAGCGAGAGAACATGGCAAAAGATCCTGGACTGAACCTGACTACAGAAATTGGCAAGAGAACCTGACTAGAACCTGGTGACTGAACCTGGCTGGAGAACCTGGACAGAACCTGGATGGAGAACCTAGCAAGAGAACATGGCTACAGAACATGGCTGGAGAACCTGGAGAACCTAGCAAGAGAACATGGACACAGAACCTGGCTGGAGATCCTAAGCAGAACCTCTCTGGAGATCCAGACCAGAACTTGGCTGGAGATCCTGGCTGGAGATCCTGGCTAGGCTGCTGATCAACTGAACGTTGTCTCCGTGTCATTCCTTCTTCGCCGACTCCGTCCACACCTTTGGGGACCCCTGGACCTGCTGGGGTGGGACCCCAGCAAATAGGGACCTTTCTGGTACCTCAGCTACCCCAGCCTCAGCGTTCTGGATCTGATGTGTTGTCCCAGTTGGACTCTGACAATGCAAGAGCAAATGCCTTCTTAGGTGCCACAGACAATGGGGTAATGGTTGCCCATCACCAGTGACACCTGACCTGGAGGATTTCCTTGCATGAAAAGGGTGAAAATGGTTAAGCCAGGGAGGAAGGGAAGCTTAAGGAAGTCATCACCAAGGGAAAGCAAATGAACCCAAAGCACAACCAGCCCAAGAGACCTGAGAATTAAGGAGGAATCATATTAGAAAAAAGTAAGCTGATAGGTGTCTCTGAACTCCTAAAAAGATTTGTTATTCATCAAAAAGTAAAAGTCAAATCAGGCAACAAAATTCAGAAATTAGATGAAGATACCTAACAATGGAGGAGAAATGCATTTCAGAAGAGTAAAGAGAATAAAAGATTAAGTACCTCTTACACTCAGAGAGGAAGTTACTACTCCCTAAAATTATCTCATAAATAACCTTTAGAAACTTTAAGTGACATCCCATGTATTCAAGGCATACTAGGTGTACTGGTTAATAATGCAGACTTTTTTCAATAGATGGATTTACACATATCTATTTATATAAAAACCCTGGGTGTAACATCATGGCCAGAACTGCGACCAACCGGAAGGAAGTCAGTCCTGCAGGGGTCGTCTTGGAAACGGCTGTGCCCTCCCCCAGCTGTTTCCTGGAGGGTGGGGTTTCAGGCAGGAACCAGACCTCAGGGCGATGTTTCAGGCAGGAACCCGCCCTCAGGTTGAGGTTTCAGGCAGGAACCAGTCCTCGGAGCAGAGCCTGGAAGTGAAATGATTTGTAATGGATCTATTATTGAAGCTACCTTTGGAAATACTATATCTATAGATCAGTGGTTCTCAACCTTGGCTGCACATTAGAATCACTTGGGAATCTTTTTAAAATCCTGATTTCTGGGCCTCACCAAAATGCCTCTTTTTAATGTTTCCCAGGCACCATACTCAAAACTCTCAATTCTAACTTCTATCCTTCTGAGCCAGGATAAAGCCAGAAGAAACTATCAATGAACAAGTAAATAAGACCAGCCTGTTTTCTTGTGGAGAAAATTTGCTAGCATGAGAAGTAAGACCCTTGGTTTAAAGAATAAAAAAAGAAGTGACAAAAAATGTCTAAAGCCAAGGATAATTCAAGCTGCACGTTTACAACTGTGCAATCTTCAGCACTTATGTAATATTGGAAAACCCATATGACTCATTTTCATCTAATTTTCTAAGCCTTGCTAGATGTTTTCATAGAGAAAAAGATCCTATCCAAGAAAAGTCACAATGAAAAGACTCCAAAAGGTTAAGAATCTAACGAAGAAATTCAAAGACATAAAGATTTAAGTGGAGGGTAGAAATAACTGACACTTTTTCAGCTTTTTTTTCCCCATTGAAAAATCATGTCACACCATTCTTCTTATTTGTTTTGTTTCACTCTTTGTATTTTAATTCAGAGGAAATAACATGCCCTGAAAGAGATCTAGGTGAGCATTCAAGATTTATTTATTGATTTCATTTTCTCACCTCTACTCCCATATTTCACCATTCATTTCTTGGTTAGACATGTTTGACAGAATAAAAGTTCAGTAGCTGTTTCTGGTATTTTTCCTATGGGAAGGAAAGCTTAAGGTTGTTGAAAAAGTCAAGGCCCATTGGTATAATTTAGGTTAACTGTAGATAGGCGTTCCTCCTCTCCAACCTAGGGGATTCTAAATTCCTTTCGTTGTCAAATAATTAAAACAAAGAGTTTGTCATGAGTGTCTTTATTCTGCTCCAAATTGCTTGCATTTATTAACCAAATATGCCAATTCAAAATATATTTCAAAATGGCCTCAGTTAATTTAGAAAAAAAAAATTGTCATTTGGGTCTAAGGCCTTTTGGCTATAGTACATCTGTCTTCCCTGGCCCCTTACCAGATAAGATGGGGGTCTCCCTCACCCTCCCTGGAGCTCAGCTTCCCTCCATCTGTCTACCCCACAAATGGGTGTTTCAGCCAAATCAGACACAGTCACTATTTCTGACTAGGAACCCTGTCCAGATTCCTGTCCTTCTTCCACTCACAACAAATAATGAAATTTTAACAGCCTCATTCAAAATGTTGATCATTGAAGTTTTTTTCTGATTATAAAAGTACTAGAGGCCGGATGCACGAAAATCCGTGCACTGGGGGCGGTGGGGTGGGGGGGAGGCAGGGAGTTCCTCAGCCCGGCCTGCGCATTCTCGCAGTCTGGGACCCCTTTGGGGATGTCCACCTGCTGGCTTAGGCCCGCCCCCCAGGGGATTGGGCCTAAGCTGGCAGTCAGACATCCCTCTAGCAGCACAGGAGCCTTCAGGGGATGTCCAACTGACAGCTTAGGCCCGCTTCCCATGGGAAGCGGGCCTAAGCCACAGTCAGAATCCTTAGTGCTGCCAAGGAGGTGGGAGAGGCTCCTGTCACCGCCGCTGCACTCACAGCTGTCAGCCCAGCATGTAGCTGAGCGGAACTCCCCTTGTGGGAGTGCACTGACCACCAAGGGGCAGCTCCTGCATTGAGCATCTGTCCTCTGGTGGTCAGTGCGTGTCATAGCAACCAGTTGTTCTACCATCAGGGTCAATTTTTCATATTACCCTTTTATTATATAGGATTACATACCTCATACAATTTTGAAAATGCCAAAAAGAATAATAAGAAGTATAAAATTCAGCAGTAACCCCTTTGTCCATAGGCATCATGTGTATGTGTATGTGTAGATGTAAATGTGTATATGTGTAATGGATCATAATGAGAATTCAAATTTTTGTCAACTTTCTCCCTGAATTTTATCTCAGCCTTCTTCACCACTATTTCCTTTAAGGACTAATCCTGAGCAGTGTCCAATCACCAGCTTCTCCTTTCTCTCCTCATCTGCCTTGGCCCCATCTGCTTGACTGAATCAGAGAATTTTTTAACAGAATTTTCAAATGTTGAATGCTGCCCTCTGGTGAAATTCACTCTGGCCATGACCACTGGCATAAACTACCTGTGGGTCTTGAATATAATAGCCCCTCTGGATAATAGGATATCCGATTTCATGGGCCCAGGAATTTGTTATTGGCCTGGACAACAGAAAAATGTCTGGAAAATCCCCAATACATCGAGGGTCCAGGCAGATGTCCTAGGGAGGTATCTTACTTCTAAATAATCCATGAGTCAAAAAGAAAGAAATCAAAAGGAAATTAGGTAAGTAGAAATCTGAACTGAATTAAAATAAAAGCAAAACATATCAAAATGAAGCAGTACTTAGGGAAATGTTATAGCACTAAATACCTAGAAGAAGCAGGGGTGGGGAGGAACAGGAAGGCAGGATAAATGGGCATAAGGCATATTTAGGAGGTCAAATGAACTTGACTGAAGTGGTGGTTTCAAAGGCATGTATATATAAATATATATGTTAAAACTTATCAAATTATGAATTTTAAGTATGTGCCATCTGTTGTTTATCAATTATACCTCAATAAAGCTATTTTAAGCAGACATATGGCTAGTGGCTACATTATCACACGGAGCAATTTGAAAGCAATTACTAAAAGACAACTAAAAGAATGTATAATTAACTAGCTAGTAGAGGTAAGATACACTTTTTTTAAAAATTATTTAATTCACCTAAACTAAAGGAAGTCAAAGAAGTTAACAAAAATAAATTGGCACCACAAATAAAAACAACTAAAAATATATTAGATTTAAACTCAATCATACTAATAACTACTGGCCTGGTGCACAAAAATTTGTGCACTCGGTGGTGGGGGTCGGGGGGTCCCTCAGCACAGCCCGTGCCCTCTCACAGTCTGGGACCCCTTGGCTGATGACCATCTGCTGGCTGAGGCCTGCTCCCCAGGGGATTGGGCCTAAGCTGGCAATCAGACATCCCTCTGGCAGCCCGGCAGCCCTCGGGGGATGTCCACTTGCCAGCGGGGAGCAGACCTAAGCTGCAGTCGGAAATCCTTAGCGCTGCTGAAGAGGCAGGAGAGGCTCCCACCACCACTGCTGTACTGGCAGCCAGCACCCTGGCTTGTGGCTGAGCAGAGCTCCTCCATGTGGGAGCTCACTGACCACCAGAGGGCAGATCCTGCATTGAGCGTCTCCTGCTGGTGGTCAGTGTGTGTCATAGTTACCAGTCATTCCCAGTCTTTCTGCTGTTAGGCTCAGTTTGCATATTACCCCTTTACTATATAGGATAGAGGCCTGGTGCACGGGTGGGGACCAGCTGGCTTGCCCTAAATGGTGTCCCGGATCAGGGTGGGGGGTCCCGCTTGAGTGTCTGGCCAGCCTGGGTGAGGGGCTGATGGCTGTTTTCAGACTGCCTGCACCCCTTCAGGGTGGAGGTCCCCACTGGGGTGCCTGGCCAGCCTGGCTGAAGGTTTGAAGGCTGTTTGCAGGCAGGCCAAGCCTGCAACTGAAGCTCCCAGTCTCTCCCTTTTTTTCTTCCTTTTTTTCTTCTGGGATTTATTTACCTTCTGTAATTGAAAGTTTGTTGCGGCTCCAGCTCCAAGGCTGGCTGGCTGAAAGCAGGTATCTGGGGTATGTTTAGCTTCTATAATTGAAAGCATAGTTGCTTTTGGAGTTGCTGCTTTCAGAGCTCAGAGACCGGCTGTGGCAGGAGGGGAGCCTTGGCTTCCTCCATCGCCAGGGCAACCAAGCTTCATGTTTGCTTCAGCTGCGTGGCTGCCAGCCGCCATCTTGGTTGGCAGTTAATTTGCATATCAACCTTATTAGCCAATGGGAAGCATAGTGGAGGTATGCTTAATTACCATGTTTGTCTATTATTAGATAGGATAGTGTTATGTTATTATATATTACTAGGGGCCCGGTGCACAAAATTCGTGCACTGGGTGTGTGTGGGGGGGAGAGTGTCCCTCAGCCCAGCCTGCCCCCTCTCACATACTGGGAGCCCTCAGGCGTTGACCCCCATCACCCTCCGATCGCCTGATCGGCCCCTTGCCTAGGCCTGAGGGCTCCGCCAGAGGTGTCAGGCTTGGACAGGGGACCCCCATCTCCCCCTGATCACTGGCTCTGGCCCCCGCCCAGGCCTAAGGCCTCTGGCCCAGGAATCATGCCTGGGCAGGGGACCCCCATCTTCCTCTGATCGCTTGCTCCACCCCCCGCCCAAGCCTGATGCCTCTAACCCAGGCTTCAGGCCTGGCAAGGGGACCATCATATCCCCCCAATCCCCGGCTCTGCCCCCACCCAGGCCTGATGCCTCGGCCAGAGGAGTTGACCCTCATCACCCTCCGATCACCAATCACCGGATCGGCCCCTTGACCAGGCCTGAGGCCTCCGGCAGAGGTGTCAGGCCTGGGCAGGGGACCCCCAGCTCCCCGCAGTTGCAGGCTCCGCCCCTGCCCAGGCCTAACGCCTCTGGCCTAGGCGTCCGGCCCAGGCAGCGGGGACCTGCAGTGGCAGCGGGGGCCGCCGCGATTGTGGGCTCCGCTTTAGGCCCAGGCAAGGGACCCCTAGCTCCTGGGACTGCCAGCTTCGACCGTGCCCAGCTCTGCCAGGAGCCAGTCCATGCTTGCTGTTTCAAGGGACCTGGCATATATGGCATACTGTTCTTAATATGTTTGCTCACCTTCTTGGCACTATGTGTTTTAACCAAGGTCTCTGAGAAAGGTTGTTTCCCCAGGTAGGGATTTTCCCCTGAAGTTAGGGAGGGAATAAAACTAGTGCCAGGTGGGTAATTAATCATTTTAACTACGAACAATCATGCTTAAGCTACATAATCTTTACTCCCTGGAATGGAGATAAGAAAAGCCCTAACCTTTGTAATAGAGATTGATAGGATTGAATCAACTGGTATAAATACAGATGTAATAAGACAGCAAGACACAGAACTTAGAATACAGAACCAAGAGAGACAGAACCTAGGCACAGAACCTACACAGAACGTTCTCTAGAGACAGAAGAACTTCGCTGGAGAGAACATGGCAAAAGTTCCTGGACAGAAACTGGCCTCAGGACCTAGAGACAGAACCTAGCGAGAGAACATGGCAAAAGATCCTGGACTGAACCTGACTACAGAAATTGGCAAGAGAACCTGACTAGAACCTGGTGACTGAACCTGGCTGGAGAACCTGGAGAACCTGGCTGGAGAACCTACCAAGAGAACATGGACACAGAACCTGGCTGGAGATCCTAGCCAGAACTTCGCTGGAGATCCAGACCAGAACTTGGCTAGAGATCCTGGCTAGAGATCCTGGCTAGGCTGCTGATCAACTGAACGCTGTCCCTATGTCATTCCTTGTTCGCCGACTCCGTCCACACCTTTGGGGACCCCTGGACCCGCTGGGGCTGGACCCCAGCACAGCTCCCATCGCTGGCTCCACCCCTACTTCGTGCTATCACTGGCCAGGGCGGCAAAGGCTCCTGATTCTCCGATCATGGCTGGGGGGCAGGGCAAAGGTGGCCTCAGGGCCGCCTTTGCCCTGCCCTCCACCTCTTAGCTCCCCGCTGGGTTTCCGATCACTGTCAGTGGCAGGGGGCTTCTTCCTGCTTTCCCTTTCGCCTCCCTGCATTGTGCCTACATATGCAAATTAGCCGCCATCTTGTTGGCAGTTAATTTGCATATAGCCCTGATTAGCCAATGAAAAGGGTTTCGCCGTATGCCAATTACCATTTTTCTCTTTTATTAGTGTAGATAAATATTATTTTTTTAGATGTTTTTTGCTCAGCGCTTTGTTGTTTTTTTTAAAAAATTAAATCTTGCCGAAACCAGTTTGGCTGGGTGGATAGAGCATCGGCCTGCGGACTGAAGGGTCCCAGGTTCGATTCCGGTCAAGGGCATGTACCTGTGTTGTGGGAACATCCCCAGTGGGAGATGTGCAGGAGGCAGCTGATCGATGTTTCTCTCTCATCGATGTTTCTAACTCTCAATCTCTTTCCCTTCCTCTCTGTAAAAAATCAATAAAATATATTTTTTTTTAAAAAATTAAATCTTTATTGTTCAGATTATTACATTGGTTCCTCTTTGTTCCCACCATAACTCCCCTCCACCCAGTTCCCACCCCACCCTCCCCCCTCACTCCCCACCCACTGTCCTCATCCATAGGTGCACCCCCCACACCCTTCCCCCCCAAGAATAGTTAGTCCATTCCCTTTCTATGTCCCTGATTCTATTACAATCAACAGTTCATACTGTTCATCAGATTATTTATTCACTTGATTTTTAGATTCATTTGTTGATAGCTGTGTGCTTGTTGTTCATAATTTGTATCTTTACTTTTTCTTCTTCTTCCTCTTCTTAAAGGATACCTATCAGCATTTCATATAATACTGGTTTGGTGGTGATGAACTCCTTTAGCTTTTTCTTATCTGTGAAGCTCTTTATCTGGCCTTCACTTCTGAATGATAGCTTTGCTGGATAAAGTAGTCTTGGTTGTAGGTTCTTGGTATTCATCACTTTGAATATTTCTTGCCACTCCCTTCTGGCCTGCAAAGTTTCTGTTGAGAAATCAGCTGACAGTCGTATGGGTATTCCCTTGTAGGTAACTGACTTTCTTTCTCTTGCTGCTTTTCGGATTCTCTCTTTGTCTTTTGCTCTTGGCATTTTAATTATGATGTGTCTTGGTGTGGTCCTCTTTGGATTCCTTTTGTTTGGGGTTCTCTGCACTTCCTGGACTTGGAAGTCTATTTCTTTCACCAGGTAGGGGAAGTTTTCTGTCATTATTCCTTCAAAGAGGTTTTCAATATCTTGCTCTCTCTCTTCTTCTGGCACCCCTATAATTCGGATGTTGGTACGCTTGAAGCTATCCCAGAGGCTCCTTACACTATCTTCGTAATTTTGGATTCTTTTTTCATTTTGCTTTTCCGGTTGGGTGTTTTTTGCTTCTTCGTATTTCAAATCTTTGACTTGAGTCTTGCGATCCTCTGGTCTGCTGTTGGGAGTCTGTATAATATTCTTTATTTCAGTCAGTGTATGCTTAATTTCTAGTTGGTTATCACAACATCAAGGGTTTCATTAGATTTCTTGAAGATCTCACTACATTTATCGGCGGTCTCACCAGCCCTTTCGAGGGCCTTATGAAATTTATCGGCGGCTTCTAGACAGTTCTTTGAAGACCTTAAAAGTGTGGTTTTGAACTCTATATGCAGCAGTTTGCTTTCCTCCCAGTCTGTATTTTGTGTCCTGTTTCTTTGTCTCGGCATTTTTTATTCTTCGCTGTGTCGATAGAGTTCCTTTCTGTGCTAAGTGTCCCAATTACCTGAGGTAGACACTCTTGGTGCACCCCCTTGTGGGCTTTGTGCACAGTCTTGTTGTAATTAAGCCTTGATTGTTGTAGTTATCACTGTGAGGAATTGACCTCCAGGCCAATTGGCTGCGAGAATCAGCTGTGTCTGCAATGGGAGAACTTCTGTGCTGGAGACACCCCTCTGGGGCAAGACTTGCTTCAATGGGGCTTTGGTGCTCACTGAGTCTGCCTCCTGAATGTGTCTATTATGGTTCCACGGAGCTGCAAACTGGGTGGTCCCACTATGACTTCTGGGCTTCCTGGCTCCTGGATCTCTAGGGAGGTGCTAATCTAGCCTTTGCCTGAGGCTATGCAGCAAAAGCCTCCCTGGAGGGCTTGGGCGGAGCGGGTCCCGCAGGATCAACAAGGCAGGGCTAGCAGTTATGGCTGCTCTCAGTCTTGCCCTCAGAGGCTCTGCTTCTCAGTGTCCCAGTAATTGCTGCAAGCTCCTCAGAAAGGAAGCTGCCCTAGGGTTCTGACCAATGCCCTACAGTCCCGCTTCTCCCATATGAGTCTGGGTCCCTAGAGACTCGCTTGGAACTGGAGCTCAGAGCCTGAGAATCCCTCCGGATTGAAAACGACAACCACACCTTCAGCTGCCAGCCCGCTCCGCATGCACTCCGCACCTTAGTATTTTACTCCCATACTGGGCCTCCTCTGAGTCTCGGTATGCTTTTCCCTTTCCATCTAGTTGAAGAATTTCCACTCACCCAGCCTTCCTGTGGTTCTGGATGATGTCCGTTCCGTCTTTCAGTTGTATTTTTGAAGTGGTTGTGCGAGGCAGCAATCTCAGGTGTTTACCTATGCCACCATCTTGGTTTCTCCTGTTATAAATATTATATATAATTTAACTATTCAATTGTGCACCTGAAACCTATATAATTTTGTTAAGCAGTGTAACCTCAATAAATTCAATAAAAATATAATAAAAAATAAAAATTATTCAAAATGCGAACTCATATAAAGATTAAATTTCATATTGTACTTTACTGAATTACCTTTGATACATATAAACAATTTAAAACATGTCTTTAGCCATTAGAAAATGACAAAATCTCTTGTCTCGAGGTCTGTACACCTTTCTGTTTAATCTCACAGGCCAAAAAAAGAAGTAACTCTTCAAATATCATCACATATTACAAAACTAACAGTAAAGGATTTTGGTTGTTGCGAAAGACATGTTTCTGAGAATCGTTACAAAATAAGATCATTGTCTAGAGCTCAGATGGAAGTCAGATGATTCTGTGGCATTTTGAAATGTCATGTATCATTTCCTGTTTTAAACGGAAATGATCATTATTAATAACTAAGGCCCAGTGCACGAAATTTGTGAAATGGGGGGGGGGGGGGGGAGGGTCCCTCAGCCCAGCCTGTGCCCTCTCACAGTCTGGGACCCCTCAGCTGATGACCATCTGCTGGCTGAAGCCTGCTCCCCAGGGGATTGGGCCTAAGCTGGCAATCAGACATCCCTCTGGCAGCTCGGCAGCCCTCGGGGGATGTCCACTTGCCAGTGGGGAGCAGACCTAAGCTGCAGTCGGAAATCCTTAGCACTGCTGAGGAGGCAGGAGAGGCTCCCACCACCACTGCTGTACTGGCAGCCAGCACCCTGGCTTGTGGCTGAGCAGAGCTCCTCCATGTGGGAGCGCACTGACCACCAGAGGGAAGATCCTGCATTGAGCGTCTGTCTGCTGGTGGTCAGTGTATGTCATAGTTACCAGTCATTCCCAGTCTTTCTGCTGTTAGGCTCAGTTTGCATATTACCCCTTTACTATATAGGATAGAGGCCTGGCGCACGGGTGGGGACCGGCTGGCTTGCCCTAAATGGTGTCCTGGATCAGGGTGGGGGGTCCCACTTGAGTGCGTGGCCAGCCTGGGTGTGGGGCTGATGGCTGTTTTCAGGCTGCCCGCCCCCCTTCATGGTGGCAGTCCACCCTTCATCCTGGCCAGCCTGGATGAAGGTTGAGGGCTCTTTGCAGCATGCCAAGCCTGCAACTGAAGCTCCCAGTCTCTCCTTTTTTTTCTTCCTTTTTTTATTGTGGTATTTATTTACCTTCTGTAATTGAAAGTTTGTTGCAGCTCCAGTTACGAGGCCAGTGGCTGAAAGCAGGTATCTGGGGTTTGTTTAGCTTCTATAATTGAAACATAGTTGCTTTCGGTGTTGTTGCTTTCAGAGCTCAGAGACCGGCTGTGGCAGGCAAGGAACCTTGGCTTCCTCCATCGCCAGGGTAACCAAGCCTCATGTTCGCTTCAGCTGCATGGCTGCTGGCCGCCATCTTGGTTGGCAGTTAATTTGCATATCACCCTCATTAGCCAATGGGAAGCGTAGCGGAGGTAAGTTTAATTACCATGTTTGTCTATTATTAGATAGGATAGTGTTATGTTATTATATGTTATAAATATTATATATAATTTACCTATTCAATTGTGCACCTGAAACCTATATAATTTTGTTAAGCAGTGTAACCCCAATAAATTCAATAAAAATATAATAAAAAATAAAAACTATTCAAAATGAGAACTCATATAAAGATTAAATTTCATATTGTACTTTACTGAATTACCTTTGATACATATAAACAATTTGAAACATGTCTTTAGCCATTAGAAAATGACAATATCTCTTGTCTCGAGGTCTGTACACTTTTCTGTTTAATCTCACAGGCCAAAAGAAGAAGTAACTCTTCAAATGTCATCACATATTACAAAACTAACAGTAAAGGATTTTGGTTGTTGCGAAAGACATGTTTCTGAGAATCGTTACAAAATAAGAAAATTGTCTAGAGCTCAGATGGAAGTCAGATGATTCTGTGGGATTTTGAAATGTCATGTATCATATCCTGTTTTAAACGGAAATGATCATTATTAATAACTAAGGCCCAGTGCACGAAATTTGTGAACTGGGGGCTGGGGGGGGGGAGGGTCAATCAGCCCAGCCTGTGCCCTCTCACAGTCTGGGACCCCTTGGCTGATGACCATCTGCTGGCTGAGGCCTGCTCCCCAGGGGATTGGGCCTAAGCTGGCAATCAGACATCCCTCTGGCAGCTCGGCAGCCCTCGGGGGATGTCCACTTGCCAGCGGGGGGGCAGACCTAAGCTGCAGTCGGAAATCCTTAGCACTGCTGAGGAGGCAGGAGAGGCTCCCACCACCACTGCTGTACTGGCAGCCAGCACCCTGGCTTGTGGCTGAGCAGAGCTCCTCCATGTGGGAGCTCACTGACCACCAGAGGGAAGATCCTGCATTGAGCGTCTGTCCGCTGGTGGTCAGTGTGTGTCATAGTTACCAGTCATTCCCAGTCTTTCTGCTGTTAGGCTCAGTTTGCATATTACCCCTTTACTATATAGGATAGAGGCCTGGTGCACGGGTGGGGACCAGCTGGTTTGCCCTAAATGGTGTCCCGGATCAGGGTGGGGGGTCCCGCTTGAGTGTCTGGCCAGCCTGGGTGAGGGGCTGATGGCTGTTTTCAGACTGCCTGCACCCCTTCAGGGTGGAGGTCCCCACTGGGGTGCCTGGCCAGCCTGGCTGAAGGTTTGAAGGCTGTTTGCAGGCAGGCCAAGCCTGCAACTGAAGCTCCCAGTCTCTCCTTTTTTTTCTTCCTTTTTTTCTTCTGGGATTTATTTACCTTCTGTAATTGAAAGTTTGTTGCAGCTCCAGCTCCGAGGCTGGCTGGCTGAAAGCAGGTATCTGGGGTTTGTTTAGCTTCTATAATTGAGACATAGTTGCTTTTGGAGTTGTTGCTTTCAGAGCTCAGAGACCGGCTGTGGCAGGAGGGGAACCTTGGCTTCCTCCATGGCCGGGGCAACCAATCCTCATGTTCGCTTCAGCTGCATGGCTGCCAGCCGCCATCTTGGTTGGCAGTTAATTTGCATATCACCCTTATTAGCCAATGGGAAGCATAGCGGAGGTAAGGTTAATTACCATGTTTGTCTATTATTAGATAGTATAATGTAATGTTATTATATGTTATAAATATTACATGTAATTTAACTATTCAATTGTGCACCTGAAACCTATATAATTTTGTTAAGCAGTGTAACCTCAATAAATTCAATAAAAATACAATAAAAAATAAAAACTATTCAAAATGCGAACTCATATAAAGATTCAATTTCATATTGTACTTTACTGAATTACCTTTGATACATATAAACAATTTGAAACATGGCTTTAGCCATTAGAAAATGACAAAATCTCTTGTCTCGAGGTCTGTACACTTTTCTATTTAATCTCACAGGCCAAAAGAAGAAGTAACTCTTCAAATGTCATCACATATTACAAAACTAACTGGAAAAGATTTTGGTTATTGCTAAAGACATGTTTCTGAGAATCATTACAAAATAAGAAAATTGTCTAGAGCTCAGATGATTCTGTGGCATTTTGAATTGTCATGTATCATTTTTTGTTTTAAAACGGAAGAGATCATTATTAATAACTAAGGCCCGGTGCATGAAATTTGTGAACTGGGGGTGGGGGGGTCCCTCAGCCCAGCCTGTGCCCTCTTACAGTCAGGGACCCCTCAGCTGATGACCATCTGCTGGCTGAAGCCTGCTCCCCAGGGGATTGGGCCTAAGCTGGCAATCAGACATCCCTCTGGCAGCTCGGCAGCCCTCAAGGGATGTCCACTTGCCACCGGGGGGGCAGACCTAAGCTGCAGTCGGAAATCCTTAGCACTGCTGAGGAGGCAGGAGAGGCTCCCACCACCACTGCTGTACTGGCAGCCAGCACCCTGGCTTGTGGCTGAGCAGAGCTCCTCCATGTGGGAGCTCACTGACCACCAGAGGGCAGATCCTGCATTGAGCGTCTGCCCGCTGGTGGTCAGTGTGTGTCATTGTTACCAGTCATTCCCAGTCTTTCTGCGGTTAGGCTCAGTTTGCTTATTACCCCTTTACTATATAGGATAGAGGCTTGTTGTACGGGTGGGGGCCGGCTGGTTTGCCCCAAATGGTGTCCCGGATCAGGGTGGGGGATCCCGCTTGGGTGTCTGGCCAGCCTGGGTGAGGGGCTGATGACTGTTTTCAGGCTGCCCGACAACTTCAGGGTGGAGGTCCCCACTGGGGTACCTGGCTAGCCATATGAGGGTTTGGGGGCTGTTTTCAGGCTGCCCGCACCCCCTTCAGGATGCACGTCCCCACTGGCATCCCTGGCATGTCTGGATGTGGGGCTGAGGGCTGTTTTAAGGCAGGCCAAGCCTGCACCTGAAGCTCCCAGTCTCTTTTTTTTTTTCATCTTTTTTTTTCTTCTGGGATTTATTTACTTTCTGTAATTGAAAGTTTGTTGCGGCTCCACTCTGAGGCCAGCTGGCTGAAAGCAGGTATCTGGGGTTTGTTTAGCTTCCATAATTGAAACATAGTTGCTTTGGAGTTGTTGCTTTCAGAGCTCAGAGACCGGCTGTGGCAGGCAGGGAACCTTGGCTACCTCCATCGCCTGGGCAACCAAGCCTCTTGTTCGCTTTAGCTGCATAGCTGCCGGCCGCCATCTTGTTTGGCAATTAATTTGCATCTCACCCTTATTAGCCAATGGGAAGCGTAGCGGAGGTATGGTTAATTACCATGTTTGTCTATTATTAGATAAGATAGTGTTATGTTATTTTAGTTGTATTTTTGAAGTGGTTTTGCAAGGCAGCAATCTCTGGTGTTTACCTATGCCGCCATCTTGGTTTCTCTTGTTATAAATATTATATATAATTTACCTATTCAATTGTGCACCTGAAACCTATATAATTTTGTTAAGCAGTGTAACCCCAATAAATTCAATAAAAAATAAAAACTATTCAAATGCGAACTCATATAAAGTTTAAATTTCATATTGTACTCTATTGAATTACCTTTGATACATATAAGCAATTTAAAAATGGCTTTAGCCATTAGAAAATGACAAAATCTCTTGTCTCAAGGTCTGTGCACTTTTCAGTTTAATCTCACAGGCCAAAAGAAGAAGTAACTCTTCCAATGTCATCACATATTACAAAACTAACGGGAAACAATTTTAGTTGTTGCTAAAGACATGTTTCTGAGAATCGTTACAAAATAAGAAAATTGTCTACAGCTCAGATGTAAGTCAGAAGATTCTGTGGCATTTTTAAATATCATGCTTCATTTTCTGTTTTAAAATGGAAAAGATCATGATTAATAACTAGAGGCCCGGTTCACGAAATTCGTGAACTGGTGTGGGGGCGTTCCCTCAGCCCAGCCTGTGCCCTCTCTCAGTCTGAGACCCCTCGGCTGATGACCATCTGTGGCTGAGGCCTGCTCCCCAGGGGAGTGGGCCTAAGCTGGCAATCAGACATCCCTCTGGCAGCCAGGCAGCCCTCGGGGGAGGTCCACTTGCCAGAGGGGAGCAGACCTAAGCTGCTGAGGAGGCAGGAGAGGCTCCCACCACCACTGCTGTACTGGCAGCCAGCACCCTAGCTTGTGGCTGAGCAGAGCTCCTCCATGTGGGAGCTCACTGACCACCAGAGGGCAGATCTTGCATTGAGCATCTGCCCCCTGGTGGCCAGTGTGTGTCACAGTGACCAGTCATTCCCAGTCTTTCAGCTGTTAGGGTCAGTTTGCATATTACCCTTTTACTGTATAGGATAGAGGCCTGGTGCACGGATGGGGGCCGGCTGGTTTGCCATGAATGGTGTCCCGGATCAGGCTGGGGGTCCCGCTTGGGTTCCTGGCCAACCTGGGTGAGGGGCTGAAGGCTGTTTTCAGGCTGCCCGCACCCCCTTCAGGCTGGGAGTCCCCACTGGTGTGCCTGGACAGCCTGGATGAGGGGTTGAGGGCTGTTTGCAGGCATGCCAAGCCTGCAAGTGAAGCTCCCAGTCTCTCCTTTTTTTCTTTTCTTTTTTTTATTCTGGGATTTTTTTACCTTTTGTAATTGAAACTTTGTTGCAGCTCCAGCTCAGATGCCAGGCTGTCTGAAAGCAGATCTCTGGGGTTTGTTTCGCTTCTATAATTGAAACATAGTTGCATTTCGGAGCTGTTGCTTTCAGACTCAGAGCCGGGCGCAGCAGGCGGGGAACCTTGGCTTCCTCCATTGCCGGGGCAACCAAGCCTCATGTTTGCTTCACTTGCGTGGTTGCCGGCTGCTATCCTGGTTGGCAGTTAATACATTGTATGTGGGGAAACATATTTATACGTTTCACGTTGACTGGTAGTAGAGGGTGGGACACGTATTTTATAGACAAGGGATACATTTTTTATAGACTAGCGGTAGAATGCGGGTAATGTATAAATACATAAACTAAAGTTATCGTAATTTTACTGAATGTTGCCATTTGCACAAAAAATTAGCAAAAATGGCCCGCACCACCTGTTAGCGCGCGATAAAAACTACCTGCAAACAATGTGTTAATTTGCATATCACTTTTATTAGCCAATGGGAAGCATAGTGGAGGTATGATTAATTACCATGTTTGTCTATTACTGTTAGGGTTACTGTTAGATAGGATTACTGTTAGGGTTTGGCCAGTGACATGGGCTGTTAAATAATTCACAATTAAAAGAAGAGAGCCCAGCCCACTAGCATGGCTTGGTGGTTGAGCATTGCCCTATGAACCAGGAGGTCAAGGTTCAATTTCCGGGGTTGGTCCTGGCACATGCCCCAGTTGCAGGTTCAATCCCCAGTAGGGGGCATGCAGGAGGCAACTAATCAATGATTCTCTCTCATCATTGATGTTTCTATTTCTCCCTTCCTCTCTGAAATCAATAAAAATATATCCTATCTAATAATAGACAAACGTGGTACTTGACCATACCTTCGCTACACCTCCCATTGGCTAATCAGCGTGATATGCAAATTAACCGCCAACAAAGATGGCGGCTAATTTTCATACTGCAGGCAGGGCGGGACAGCGCCAGCCGCCAGCACACCATCATCCAAGGCAGCCCTGAAAGACCCAGAATCCGGTCTGCTTTGCTGCCCAGACCGATCTGGTCCCAGGCGGCAAGGCAGGGCGGGACCCAGAAGTCCCAGAAGCCGCCTGATATGGTAGTAACTCTATCAGTAAGCACTCTGAAAGTCAGTGGCATAAATGCACCAATTAAAGGATAGATTATGAGGGTGAATCAAAAACAAAACCCACTTTAAATATAAAGACACATATAGATTAAAAGTAAATTAATTAAACTGCAGCCTGTTTTGCTCAGTGGATAGACCAGGGGTGGGCAAACTTTTTGACTCGAGGGCCACAATGGGTTCTTAAACTGGACCGGAGGGCCGGAACAAAAGCATGGATGGAGTGTTTGTGTGAACTAATATAAATTCAAAGTAAACATCATTATACAAAAGGGTACGGTCTCTTTTTTTTTTTAGTTTTATTCATTTCAAACGGGCCGGACCCGGCCTGCGGGCCGTAGTTTGCCCACGGCTGGGATAGACCATTAGCCCGTGGACTGAAAGGTCCCAGGTTCGATTCCGGTCAAGGGCATATACCTCAGTTGCTGGCTTGATCCCCAGTCCCTATCAAAGCATATGCAGGAGGCAACCAATCAATGTGTCTCTCCCTTTCCCTTCACTCTCTCTAAAATTCAATGGGAAAATATCCTTGGGTGAAGATTATCAAAAACAAAGTAAATGGATTAAGTAACATTAAAGAGATTATAAGAAAAATATATTCCAAATTTTGTTAGTTGTATAATGGTTATGTTTAAATTATTAACACCTAAGAAATTGGGTGAAGAGTACATATAATATGCTGTAGTATTTTATAGTGTTTTTTTACATGTATGAGATTATTTCAAATTAAAATATTAAAAAATTAAAAATTGCCAAAACCGGTTTGCCTCAGTTGATAGAGCGTCAGCCTGCGGACTGAAAGGTCCCGGGTTCGATTCTGGTCAAGGGCATGTACCTTGGTTGCGGGCACATCCCCAGTGGGAGATGTGCAGGAGGCGGCTGATCAATGTTTCTCTCTTATCGATGTTTCTAACTCTCTATCTCTCTCTCTTCCTCTCTGTAAAAAATCAATGAAATATATTTTTTTTTAAAAAAATTGCCAAAACCGGTTTGGCTCAGTTGATAGAGCATCGGCCTGCTGACTGAAGGGTCCCAGGTTCGATTCCGGTCAAGGGCATGTACCTTGGTTGCAGGCACATCCCCAGTAGGAGATGTGTGCCAGGAGCCAGTCCATGCTTGCTGTTTCAAGGGACCTGGCATATATGGCATACTGTTCTTAATATGTTTGCTCACCTTCTTGGCACTATGTGTTTTAACCAAGGTCTCTGAGAAAGGTTGTTTCCCCAGGTAGGGATTTTCCCCTGAAGTTAGGGAGGGAATAAAACCTCTTAACTAAGTGCCAGGCGTTTAATTAATCACTTTAACTATGAACAATCATGCTTAAGCTACATAATCTTTACTCCCTGGAATGGAGATAAGAAACACCCTAACCTTTGTAATAGAGATTGATAGGATTGAATCAACTGGTATAAATACAGATGTAACAAGACAGAACTTAGAAGACAGAACTTAGAAGACAGAACCTACACAGAACCTAGAGACAGAAGAACTTCGCTGGAGAGAACATGGCAAAAGATCCTGGACTGAACCTGACTACAGAAATTGGCAAGAGAACCTGACTAGAACCTGGTGACTGAACCTGGCTGGAGAACCTGGACAGAACCTGGCTGGAGAACCTAGTGGAGAACATAGATACAGAACCTGGCTGGAGAACCTAGCGAGGGAACATGGACACAGAACCTGGCTGGAGATCCAAAGCAGAACCTCTCTGGAGATCCAGACCAGAACTTGGCTGGAGATCCTCGCTGGAGATCCTGGCCAGAACTTAGCTAGAGATCCTGGCTAGGCCGCTGATGAACTGAATGCTGCCTCCATGTCATTCCTTCTTTGCCGACTCCATCCACACCTTTGGGGCCCCTGGACCCCAGGATGTGCAGGAGGCAGCTGATCGATGTTTCTCTCTCATCGATGTTTCTAGCTCTCTATCCCTCCCCCTTCCTCTCTGTAAAAAATCAATAAAAATATTTAAAAAAATTAAAAATTAATAAAATATTAATTGAAATGTGTATGCATTACATGAAAAATCTCCTAATTGCTTCTAGCATAATTTATTAAATTGTGCTAAAATTTACAAGGGTTCAATTAAAAAATATCTTAATTCTAAATGATATAATAGAAAATATATAATGGTGCAATTATAAGTACTTATCTGAAAATAAAAATTTAAAGAAGTGAATTTAAAGAAGGTATTAGCCAAAGAAAATATATGCACAACCCATGGACACAGAAAACAGTATGGTGATGGCCAGAGAGAAGTGGTGGGCAAGAGCTGGGTAGAGGGGGCAAAAGGGGGGAAATAGCGACATCCTATCTACACTAATAAAAGAGAAAAATGGTAATTGGCATATGGCGCTACCCTTTTCATTGGCTAATCAGGGCTATATGCAAATTAACTGCCAACTAAGATAGCAGTTAACTGCCAACAAAGATGGCGGCTAATTTGCATATGTAGGCACAATGCAGGGAGGCAAAAGGGAAAGCAGGAAGAAGCCCCCTGCCACTGACAGTGATCGGAAACCCAGGGGGGAGCTAAGAGCTGGGGGGCAGGGCAAAGGCGGCCCCAGGGCCGCCTTTGCCCTGCCCCCCAGCCATGATTGGAGAATCAGGCCCCTTTGCCACCCTGGCCAGTGATAGCAGGAAGTAGGGGTGGAGCCAGCAATGGGAGCTGGGCACGGTCAAAGCTGGCAGTCCTGGGAGCTAGGGGTCCCTTGCCTGGGCCTAAAGCGGAGCCCACAATCGCAGGGCCACTGCAGCTGCGGGTCCCTGCTGCCCGGGCCGGACGCCTAGGCCAGAGGCGTTAGGCCTGGGCAGGAGCGGAGCCTGCAACCGCGGGGGGATGGGGGTCCCCTGCCCAGGCCTAATGCCTCGGCCAGAGGTGTTAGGCCTGGGCAGGGGCAGAGCGGGAGATCGCGGGGAGCTGGGAGTCTCCTGCCCAGGCCTAATGCCTCGGCCAGAGGCATTAGGCCTGGGCAGGGGTGGAGCCTGCAACCACGGGGAGCTGGGGATCCCCTGCCCAGGCCTGACACCTCTGCCGGAGGCCTCAGGCCTGGTCAAGGGGCCGATCCGGTGATTGGTGATCGGAGGGTGATGAGGGTCAACTCCCCTGGCCGAGGCATCAGGCCTGGGCGGGGGGCTGGGGGTCTTTATGCGCCTCTCTTAGTAACTGACAAGCAGTAGAACTATAAGAGATTTGAACACAATTAATGACTTAACCCAAGTGACAAAACTGATTAAATAAGGAATAGAAGTAGAAGCACCTCACCTAATAGTAGACAAACATGTAAATTGACCGTACCTTCACTACGCTAACCAGCCAATCAGGAAAGTATGCAAATTAACTCAACAAAGTTGGTGGTTAATTTGCATACATAGGCTCCAAGCCACAGAGCGAAGCCTTACATCTCCAGGCCAGAGCAGCGAATCCTGATGGCCCTGTGTGTTTATGTCTCCCGTCAGGCCCCAGCAGCCCCAAGCCCCGCCACAACAGTGCTGGGGCTGCTGGGGCTGCTGGGGCTGCTGGGGGCAGGATCAGAGACACAAACCTGCAGGCGGCGGCGCCCAGCAGCACCAAGGCCCACCACCTCGGCGCTGGGGCTGCTGAGGTCAGGATCGGAGACACAAACCCTGCGAGCCCTGCACAGGAAGGGTGCTCTGCTCCAGGCGAAGTGCTTTCCCTCCGACCCGCTCTCCCTGGGAGTCCAGCACAGAGGACCCTCTCCCTGGGAACCCGGAAATCCGCCTCTGGGGCGACTGCGCAGCAGCCGTGCCTGGCGAGCCACAGGGTGACCTACCCATGCGGATGTGTACGTGGGCGGAGGCCACGCAGCTGCCATAGTTGAAGTCGTCCTTGATGTAGGAGCGGGGGTAGCGGGGATCAGAGTGGGCCAGGTTGGCAATGGAACCCCAGCTCCCCACCAAATGACTGGAGCACACGGTCCTCTGTCCCTTCCTGAGCAGCAGTCAGCCCGGACCGGGGATCAAACCCAAAACCTAGGTAGGTGCCCTGGCAGAATGGAACCCAAACCTTTGCTGTGGCAGAGGAGCTCCGACCCACAGCAGGGGCCAGGGCACCCAGAGGGGTTTTGTTGAGGGGCCCTGACAGGCAGCGCGCAGCCCAGTGGGTTAGGACCTCCTCCCCATACAGCCAGGTTGCGGGTTAGACCCCTGGTCAGGGTACAGACAAGAAGCAACCAAAGAGAGCATAATAAGCGGGACAACACACTGGTGTTTCTCTCGCTCCTTTCCTCTCTCTAAAATAATCAATCAATAAAAATTAAAATAAAAAATAAACCCTCTGGTTTGCGGAGTTGCTAAAACAGTTAGAAAGTGAAGTCCCATCCCTTCCCGCTCATTCAACAAATACTTCATATGCTCCTTCAATAATCACACTGGGGATGGGTGTGTGTTGGTTTGTTTTGGTTAATCCTCACCTGAGGACATTTTTGCATTGCTGTTTTTTGTTTTTTTTTCCGGAGAGTGGAAGGGAGGGAGAAAGAAAGAAACTAATGTGAGAGACATCAATTGGTTGCCTCTTGCTGAATCCCCGACCAGGGCCCGGATTGAGCCTGCAACCCAGGTACGTGCCCTTGATTGGAATCCAACCCGGTACCCTTCAGTCCGCCTGCAGAAGCACTATCCACTCAACCAAATCAGCATTTTTTTTCTTTTTAAGTCCTCCCCTAAGGATATGTTTTTTTCATCGATTCTAGAGAGAGAGGAAGGGAGAGAGAAAGTTCCCCAAGCATTCTGACAGGGATGGAACCCACAACCTGTGTATGTGCCCTCACGTGGAATCGAACCCATTACCCTTTGGTGCGTGGGAGGACACGCTAACTGCTGATCCACACTGACCAGGACCTGGAGGTACACTTAAAAAAAATTTTTCAGATCTGCCCTGGCCAGGTGGCTCAATTGGTCAGAGTCTCAACCTGTACACCAAAGGATTTCCTGTTGGATTCTAGGTTAGGGCACATACTTAGGTTTAGGTGAGATCCCAGTGGGTCAGCAGGTGCAGAGGCAGCCTACTGGTATTTCTCTGACACATGGATGTTTCTCTCTCTAAAAATCAATTTTAAAAACATCCTCAGGTGAGAATTATATATATATATATATATATATATATATATAAATTTTCAGATCTAAAATTTTATTTGGTTCTTTTTTAAATTTTATTTTTCATTTACAGTTCACATTCAATATCCTATCCTATATAATAAAACCTTCATATGCAAATTGACCGAATGGTGGAATGATTGGTGGCTATGAACTGACCACCACGGGGCAGATGCTCAACGCAGGAGCTGCCCCCTGGTGGTCAGTGTGTTCCCACAGGGGGAGTGCCACTCAGCCAGAAGCGGGGCTCACAACTGGCGAGTGCAGCGGTGGTGGCAGGAGCCTTCGCGGCAGCACTAAGGAGCAGCAAGCCAAGCGGGTAGAAAGCAGCAATCAGGTGGGCGGTAAGGAGGGAGGGGTCCCAGACTGCGAGAGGGCACAGGCCGGGCTAAGGGACGTCCCCCCACCCCCAGTGCATGAATTTCTTGCACCGGGCCTCTAGTGTTGTATATAAACGTGGAGTTAAATATCAAAAGAAACAACTTTAAACGTTCAAAGTGGTACTGTTATTGATGGAAGTGGGGTATCTCTTTCCCCATTGAGTGCTGGGGCTGGGGTCCTTACATTACTGCAAGAAAAAGAATTTTCTGAGACTCACAGGGGAGTGTGAGGGATTTTTATGTGCATGGAATTATATCCCTGGGTTTCTAAAGTCCCACTTACCTTGATCCAGTCCTGGAAGAAGTATAGCTGAGGATTCAGTGGAGCTAAAAGCAAAGCCAGTGTCAGTTTCTGCTCCATGTTGGTACAGCATCGGGCTATGTCGTAAGTGTTTCCCTCCACGTCCTGCGTGGTTCAGGGTTCGGGTCTGGAAGAGGAGCAGCACAACAAATGAAAAAGAAAAGACATGAGATAATTTGGGAATATTGGGGGACCAGGCGGGCAAGTCCAACTCAAGAGGAAGGACTTCCACTGTGCTCAGGCCTCACCAAGCTTTTTATACTCAGGTAAACAAAGCAGTGGTTACCATAGTTACACAGTTCTTGTGAGTTTCACTTGTTTTGACCATGGTTACACTTCCTGCACTTCCTCAGCCCATTAGCTTCCCAGATAAGATCTAGGGAGTGTTATAAGGTCAAGCCTAATTATGCTAAGAGGACTGTGCCCTCTAAACTGGGACTTGTTTGTGACTTTGCCAACAGGTCAGTCCGAGGCTTAACCCTATATCAGTTTCCCACAGGGCTAGTTGCAGCCTATAAGTCCATTGCATGGAGCCCACATGGCTGCGAGCCATGTGGCTGAGTGCAGGAATGTGAGAGCCATGAGAGCGAGAGTGAGTTCCTTTTTTCAGGGACTTAAGTATCCCAAATCTTCCTGCGCTTGCAGTGGCCATCCCTACTCTAGCCAATGACCTGTTCACAGGTGTGACTAACAAACAAGTACCTTCCCTATGTCACCCAGACTTTATAGGGCATGCATCTATTCTCCCCCTGTCCAGCCCCTTCCCCCAGCCATCTGCAGTCTATTCCGGTGGCCCCCTGGAGAGTGTAAAGCTGCAGCTTCCTGGGAATGCCTACAATATTTGCTCCTTTCCTGTTGTTTTTTTCTCCTTTCCTGTAATTAATGACTAGGTTAATTATAACAGTTTCAGTGCCACAGGAGGAAGCACTAGCAAGTAGAGCTCTCCCACTGGTGAAGGAATGCTGCTGTTTCCTCTGGTAATATCCTGAACCCAACAAGGGAAACCTTGAACTTCTGTCAATTGTAGTCCATTGTTTTCACACTTACTAATTTTCTAATTGAAAAAGCACATGTGGAATGAGACTCAGGTATAAAAAGAATTTTGTAATGCAGTGTATCATCCTAAAAATAACTCATCTCTAACCAAGGCTCATTCTAGATATTTCCCTGAAGAGTTTGGGGTTTGAGGGTACAGTTTATTGTGGCCAAACTTAAATCCTTATTTGAAACATCTAGTCTTTTCTAGATGTTTAAAAGTGCGCAACAGGCCCAGCCTGGGTGGCTCAGTGGTTGAGCATCGACCCATCAACCAAGTCTTGGTCGTGGTTTCGATTCCCAGTCGGAGCACATGCCTGGATTGTGGGCTTGATCCCCAGTAGGCGGAGTGTGGGAGGTGGCCAATTCATCGATGTTTCTTTCTCCCTATCCCTCTCTCTAAAATCAATACAAACATTTTTTTAAAGTGCAAAACATGTTAAAAAGTAGAGAGTTAAAGTGACATCCTTTAAGTATTTTTTTCTGTTAACTCATAGAAACAGTTATATTTGGGGAATAGAATTGTTTGTTTGTTTGTTTTGAGGGGGATGGAATTGTTAAACTTGATGCCTTGCAGAGTATGCTGACTGTTTATGAGATGATGGAGGAGGAGGAGGAAGGAAATACAGAGAGAAGGGATCTATGCCCGGAAGTCTTTAGACAAGTGACTGTCTAAGCGTTGCTATGTGTGTGCATTTTAGTCAATACTGCCTCATATTCAAGGATAAGCAAGTCTTAAAGCCCAAAGTATGCTAAAAGCAGAGGCAGTAAAGTCATCCCTTTACAAATGCCCTCTTGTTAGTTTTTAGGAAGGACTGTCTCCTGGGAGTCTTTGTTGGAGCTAGATGTAGTCCTGTACTCTGTCACTGAAGTGGTGGAGGAGGGAGAAGAGGAAGGGTGAGGGGAAGGGCTCTTTGCTAGTATCCCCATATCTAGAAGACAATTTTAGGTTATAGCCACAGGGCTATACATGCATTTTTGTAAAGTACCTCTGTTTGCTGTGGACAAGATTCATTCTCTTTAAATATATATATTGATTTCAGAGAGGAAGGAAGAGGGAGAGAGAGATAGAAACATCAATGATGAGAGAGAATCATTGATTGGCTGCCTCCTGCAGGCCCCCCACTGGGGACCAAGCCTGCAACCCAGGCATGTGCCCTGACCTATTGGTTCATGGGTCAACACTCAACCAACTGAGCTACACCAGCTGGGCAATAAAGATAAACTTTAAACAATTTTTTTTTAAAAAAAGTCCCCTTGGCCAGCTGGCACAATTTTAGGCTTTGTTGGTAGAGGGCGCTAGAGGGCTGGTGCAGGGCGGAGCAGTGAAGGGGCCTCCCTTCCTGAGTCAGGTGCTTGTCTTCCTGCCCCTAAGGCAGGGCCTCAGCTCACAGGACTCAGCGGTGGGGACTGAGTCAGCAGGCCTGGCACGGCCTCTGGCCCCAGCTCCCCCTTGCTGACTGTGGACAAGCTCTGGCTCGTGACACCCCAGGCTCTGCTTTGGGTGCTCTCCCTTACCGGGAGCAGGGGTGGGAATCCCTTTTCCTGCCAAGGGCCATTTGGATATTTATACTTATAATTCACTTACTATAAATGCATGTTGCGAATTTTTTAAAAAAGCTCCTAGATTTATTGAATTTCAAGTCCCTCCTGGTTGCCTTGGCAGGGCCAGAGCCAATGATTTTGTGGGTCTTATAGGGCCATAGGCCAGACGTCCCCCCACCCCTGGCCTAGAGGGATTTTCCCTTTTGAGTGACAGGTGTGCTTCCCATCTCTAACTGGACCCTAACTGGGAGATACATCTACATGACTTTGCACACTATGTACCTAAAGAAAGCAAGCTGCAGACCATATGTTTATGTGGTTTAGGTATCCCGATATGATAGGCATCTTTCCAGGTCCCTACACATATTCCTAATTCATTCTTTTAATTCATAGCTAGTCCAGCATTATAAAGCTTGTCGGTTTTAATTAGCCATGCCCCTATTCAAGGACATAGGGGTGGTGTCTCATTACACACCTTGCAGTACTGGACATGTGTTTTTGTGAACATGGCTATTTCTGAAGAAGACATTTCTGGAAGAGGAGAGAATTGCTCTGTCATAAGGCTGTACAATTCCTTTTTTTTTTTTTTTTTTTTTTGAGAGGTGTGAAGTTGCTTTTCCTGGAAGGTTGCACAATTTATGTCACCAGTCATACTTAAAAGTGCCCATTCCCCACACCTTTGCCCATCTCTTTTTCTTTAATTTTTATCAATCAGAGGGATAGTGTCCCATTGTTTGAATTTGTTTTGTGGAGTTACTAAGAAGACGGAACATCTTGTCATAATTTTATTTTCCACTTTAATTTCTTCTTTTGTGAAATCTCTGAAGGGACAATCAAAACACTGGAGATGATAATTACCTCTGTGGAAGGAACTGCAGGTTTGGGGGGAAGGGGTCAGCATGAAATTTACTTTCCCCATGTATCCTTTTGCACGGTTTTAATTTTTTTTACTATGTTCTTGTGTTACATTTCCAAATAAAGGAAATAGAAAATCTAGAAAGACGTTTACAATGAAATGAGAAAGATAGACACATATACACATGAACCAAAAGTCTGAACACACAGATGCAGGTTACAGCATAGGGAGTATAGTCAATAACATCATCATAACTATGTATGGGGCCAGGTCGGTATCTGAAACACCGGGGGGGGGGGGGGGGGGCTCTCTAACATACACGATTTTCTAACCACTCTGCTGTTACATCTGAAACTAATACACAAAAATATCAAATGCAAACTGTAATTGAAAATTAAAAAGAAAGGAAAGTGTGAACAATAAGAGGGAAAAGAGTGATAAGTTCAGTCCAACCAACGTGGCTCAGTGGTTGAGCATTGACCTATGAACCAGGAGGTCATGGTTCAATTCCAGGTCAAGGGCACATGCTCGGGTTGTGGGTTCATTCCCCAATAAGGGGCCTGCAGGAGGCAGCCAATCAATGATTCTTTCTCATCATTGATGTTTCTATCTCTCCCTCTTCTTTCCTCTCTGAAATATATATATATATATATATATATATATATATATATATATATATGTATATGTATATGTATATATATATATATATATATCCTATTTAATAATAGAGAAACATGGTAATTAACCGTAACATCGCTACCCTTCCCATTGGCTAATCAGCAAGATATGCAAATTAACTGCCAGACAAGATGGCAGCCAGCAGCCAGGCAACTGAAGCAAACAGGAGGCTTGCTTGCTCCAGTGAAGGAGGAGGCCAAGGTTCCCTGCCTGCTGCAGCCCAGCTCTGAGCTGCTCTCTAAGAAACAATGTTACAATTATAGAAGCTAAACAAAACCCAGAAACCTGCTCTCAGCCAGCCGGGATCTCAGAGCTGAAGTCACAACAAAGTTTCAAATACAGAAGGTAAACAAAGCCCAGAAACCTGCTTTCAGCAGCCAAAGTCTCAGAGCTGGAGCCGAGCCTCAAAGCTAAAGCCAGCTCTCAGCTCCAGTGACAGCCATAGAAGGTAAATAAATCCCAGAATAAAAAAGAAAAAAGAAAAAAAGAGAGGTTGGGAGCTTCAGTCACCCGCCAGCCTGAAAACGGCCCTCAGGCCCTCACCCAGATGGGCCAGGCACCCCAGTGGGGACCCCCACCCAGAAGGGTGTGTGACCAGCTGCAAACAGCCATCATCCCCTCACCCAGACTGGCCAGGCACCCAAGCGGGACCCCCACCCTGATCTGGGACACCCTTCAGGGCAAACAAGCCAGCCCCCACCGGTGCACCAGGCCTCTATCCTATATAGTAAAAGGGTAATATGCCTCCCAGCACCGGGATCAGCGGAGCCGAGAGGCCTCCTGGCCCCTGGAGCAGTGTGACAGGGGCAGCACCCAAACCCCCTGATCGCCCTGCGGCTCTGTCTGTGGCAGAAGGTGGGGCCACAACCTTCCTATCCGCCCTGCTCTGTTCGTGACAGGGGAAGGCGCCCCAACCCCCTGATCGGCCCTCCTCTGTGCCTGATAAGGGGGAGCTCCCCAACCCCCTGATCAGCCCTGCTCTGTGTGTGACAGGGTGCGGCACCCCAACCCCCCCATGGGCCTGTTCTGTATGTGACGGGGTGGAGCTGCAACCTCCCCATTGGCCCTGCCCTGAGTGTGACAGGGGGGAGTGCCCCAACCCCCCAATCAGCCCTACCCTGAGCGTGACTGAGGGTGGCATCGCAACCTCCTGATCCGCCCTGCTCTGTGCATGACAGGGAGCGGGGCCCCAACTCCCCAATCAGCCCTGCTCTGAGCCCGACCAGGGGCTGCGGGGCAAGCACCTAGGGATTGGGCCTGCCCTCTGCCGCCCGGGAGCGGGCCTAAGCCAGCAGGTAGTTATCTCCCGAGGGGTCCCAGACTGTGAGAGGGCACAAGTGGGGCTGAGGGACATCCCCCCACCCAGCCAGTGCATATATATGTATGAAGTTTTAGAATTCTGAACCTATTTATCACTTTTAACGAGTGATAAATAGGTTCAGAATGCTAAAACTCCATGCTCCTAAATAGAAAGGTGGGGCTGGAAAGGGGCCAGGCTTACTCTGGCTTCAGGGCCTGTAAAAGCAGGTGGCATGGCTGTGGGTGAGCGAGAAGCCAGCCTCTGGAAGGGACTTTCACACAGTCCTGCCTGCCCGTGGGCGTGTGAGACATCTGAGCAAAGGTGCGCCCGAGGGAGGTGGCTGGGCTGTGGGAGGGAGTCTGCTCCGTGCACCCACATGTGTTATCTTCCTGCCATGAAACCGGTTTCATTTCCCTTTCCAGAAACTGTAACCCCTTCCTAAACACAAGGAGCAGAGAAAGAGGGTTGGGGAGCCTGGTGAGTGGGTGTGGCACTTCCAGGGAACCCAGACCTAAGGCATCAGTGCCAAGGGCCAGAGGAGGTAAACCACCTACTCTTCTACAGACAGCGTTCAATTACTGGAAGAATGAGTCACCTTTCTTATAAGTATCAGAGTTCATCACAATCTTGCACTTGGCCAAGCCCATTTCTCGCAGACCTTCATGAACTGTTGATAACATTGGCTTGTCCTTGACCACTGGTTGTGCCTGTAAGTTAAGGTCCCTCATCTGGGACAGCTCTTAGCTTTATAATGCTTGACTAACTATGAATTAAAAGAACGAATTAGGAGGGTGAGAAGGGATGGCAGCCCAGTTCCACTCCGCGAGGCCAGGCCAAGACAACAGGCGTGGCCTCAGCTTTGCCTGCCTTCCCCCTTTACCTGTCCTGCACCCAAAGAGCAATTCCTGAACAAATCACTTACACAAGAATCCTCCTGAGTCCCTGACTAAACCCGGGCCCTGCGGGGGCGGGTGGTGTTTTGTTTTGTTTTGTTTAAAGGAAGGGGAAATTGTAACATGAGTTGTGTGCCCAGGGAAATGAGCGGAGGGAAAGGGGTAAGTTCATGGTTTAGCAGGGGAGCCGAGGGAGGCTTTGGGAGTGAATTCCTTGTCGGGATGGTCCCTGCACAAGAGGAGGTGTTGACTCCAGAGTCGCACAGAGAGCTCACCCATTGCTTCCAGGAGAGAAAGAAGCAAATACGGGTCAAATGCAGATGGAGCAGGAGACTCCGTGGTGCAAGAGGAAGTCTCTTCCGATTACATCCCTCAGTGAAATGAGACCATAGAGTGCAAGTGAGGAGAGTGGACGGTGATAGAGGTCTGAGGAGGCCAAAGAAGGTGGAGATAGTCCCAGAGAACAAAAGGGTGACCTGACTAGGGAAATGTCACAGGTTGTGGTCATTGGCTTGAGGCCAGTGATGTTTTTCCACAAGCCACAAATAGGCATTCCAGTCCAGATGTGGTTAGCAGACATATGAGATTAACCAGAGTTCAGGTTCTGCCCTGAGAAGGACTGAGGGAAAGGCAAGGGTGTTCAGGGTGGGTGCAAGAGGGAGAATTTAATGATGACATGGGGACTCTAGCTGGGTAAAGAGGAAGGGAAGGGACACTGTTGGAGGGAGGGGCCAAAGGAAGTAAGATGGAAAGATAGCAGGCAGTTGTCAGCGATGGAGGGGCATGCTTGAAACTGAGACTTGGGTGGAAGTACAGATATTGGTAATGACAAAGTTTACTGGATGCATGATTGGGAAGACTTGGAGGTTAAACTGACTTAAAGAGGATGGGGAAGATCAGGAAATGATGGCAGTGTATACCAAAGAGGAATTATAAGTGAATTAACTCTTCTTCTTTATCTGTTCTTGCATTTCCCAAATATTCCACAATGAGAGAATTTTACTATGTAAGCAGAAAAAAAGGTATTAAGTAATATCAAAAATATGGAGAAAACCAAGATGGCGGCATAGGTAAACACCGGAGTTTGCTGCCTTGAACAACCACTTCAAAAATACAACTAAAAGACAGAACAGACATCATCCAGAACCACAGGAAGGCTGGCTGAGTGGAAATTCTACAACTAGAAGGAAAGAGAAAAGCATACCGAGACTCAGAGGAGGTGCAGTGCGGAAGTAAAATACTAAGGTACAGAGGCCCACACAGAGCGGGCTGGCAGCTGAGAGCGCGGTTGTCATTTTCAATCAGGAGGGTGTCTCAGGCTCTGAGCTCCAGTTCCGGGCGAGTCTCCGGGGACCCAGACTCATACAGGAGAAGCGGGACTGTCTGGCATCGGTTGGAACTCGAGGACAGCTTTCTCTCGGAGGGGCTTGCAGTGATTGCCAAGACACTGAGAAGCGGAGCCTCTGAGAGCAGCCATAACTGCAAGCCCCGCCCTGTTGATCCCATGGGACCCACCCCGCCCAAGCCCTGCAGGGAGGCTTTTGCTGGATAGCCTCAGGCAGAGGCTAGATTAGCACCTCCCTAGAGATCCAGGAGCCAAAGTACCCAGAGGTCAGAGTGGGACCATCCAGTTTGCAGCTCCTTGGATCCATAAAGGACACACTGAGGGGGCAGACTCAGTGAGCACCAAAGCCCCACTGAAGCAAGTCTTGCCCCGGAGGGGTGTCTCCAGCACAGAAGTTCTCCCACTGCAGACACAGCTGATTCTCACAGCCAATTGGCCTGGAGGTCAAATCCTCCCAGTGATACCTACAACAATCAAGGCTTAACTACAACAAGACTGTGCACAAAGCCCACAAAGGGGTGCACCAAGAGTGTCCTCCTCAGGTAATTGGGGAGGCTGAACCACTGGGCCCTAGAGGACACTTAGCACAGAAAACCACTTTATCACCACAGGGAAGCATAAAAAAATGCGGAGACAAAGAAAAAGGACACAAATGACAGAAATGGAGGAAAGCAAACTACTGGATATAGAGTTAAAAACCACACTTTTAAGGTTTTTCAAGAATTTTCTAGAAACTGCCAATAAACTTAATGAGATCGACAAGAAATCTAATGAGAACCTCGAGGTTGTGATAAAGGACCAACTAGAAATTAAGCATACAGTGACTGAAATAAAGAATATTATACAGACTCCCAACAACAGACTAGAGGATCGCAAGAATCAAGTCAATGATTTGAAATATGAAGAAGCAAAAAACACCCAACCGGAAAAGCAAAATGAAAAAAGAATCCAAAAATACGAAGATAGTGTAAGGAGCCTCTGGGACAGCTTCAAGCGTACCAACATCTGAATTATAGGGGTGCCAAAAGAAGAGAGAGAGCAAGATATTAAAAACCTCTTTGAAGAAATAATGACAGAAAACTTCCCCTACCTGCTGAAAGAAATAGACTTCCAAGTCCAGGAAGCGCAGAGAACCCCAAACAAAAGGAATCCAAAGAGGACCACACCAAGACACATCATAATTAAAATGCCAAGAGCAAAAGACAAAGAGAGAATCTTAAAAGCAGCAAGAGAAAGAAAGTCAGTTACCTACAAGGGAATACCCATACGACTGTCAGCTGATTTCTCAACAGAAAGGCCTGACAAGGAATGACAAGAAATATTCAAAGTGATGAATGCCAAGAACCTACAACCAAGATTACTTTATCCAGCAAAGCTATCATTCAGAATTGAAGGTCAGATAAAGAGCTTCACAGATAAGAAAAAGCTAAAGGAGTTCATCACCACCAACCCAATATTATATGAAATGCTGAAAGGTATCCTTTAAGAAGAGGAAGAAGAAGAAAAAGGTAAAGATATAAATTATGAACAACAAATACACATCTATCAACAAGTGAATCTGAATGAACAGAATGAGCTGGTGATTATAATAGAATCAGGGGCGTAGAAAGGGAATGGACTGACTATTCTTGGGGGGGAAGGGGTGAGGGGGAGGCGGGAAGAAACTGGACAAAAATCGTGCACTTATGGATGAGGACAGTGGGTGGGGAGTGAGGGCGGAGGGTGGGGTGGGAACTGGGTGGAGGGGAGTTATGGGGGGAAAAAAGAGGAACAAATGTAATAATCTGAACAATAAAGATTTAACTAATAAAAAAAAAAACACACCAAAATCAAAGGTTAAAAGGAAAAAAACAAACACCTCTTTATTGGTAAATCAATTACTACTATTTACAAGTATCCAGTCCACAAAATTTATAAAGTTATTCCCGTTCTAGAATTGTACCAGTATTTCCAAGCATCTTGCATAGAATCATTTAAAATGAGACCAAATAAGAGATGTGAGTTTCACAGTGCATGCACTTTGCTTCAGGCAATACCTGTTTTAAAATGCACACATATTGGTATTTGTGCCTGCATTAAGAAACCCTGAAATGCCCTAGCCAGTTTGGCTTAGTGGATAAAGCGTCGGCCTGCAGTCTGAAGGGTCCCAGGTTTGATTCCAGCCAAGGGCATATGCCCAGGTTGCAGGCTCCATCCCCAGTAGAGGATGTGCAGGAGGCAGTCAATCAATGATTCTCTCTCATCATTGATGTTTCTATCTCTCTCTCCCTCTCCCTTCATCTCTGAAATCAATAAAGATATATTTTTTTAAAAAAAGAAACCCTGAAATTATTTATGGGATGAGGAGGTAAGGATTGGGCATACGACAGAAATGGGAGCGAGACTTTACTTGGGTACCTTTTTATATTTTATTACCTATAAACAATACAAAGATATTATCTGTTCGAAAATAAATTTAAAAATTAAGAATTAATACAATTGTAAATTTTTAATAGAAAAACTCTTAAAAATCACATATGCAAATTTATGTTAAGAAATGGTTGTTTATATTGACACATGAATGTTTTTTAAAACGGGATTTCCCCTAGTACTTTTCACCAAGGGTTCCACTTTCAAAAATGTAGTTCCTGTTCTAAAATACAAATCTGTCCCTACATTCTTAACACAACCTTAGAAAAAACTGCAGACTTTTGACAAGACCCATACCGCACCAGAAAAGTTAAATAACTTGTTGCTTACAGTATATACCTCCTCAGAGGATAATTATACTTGCTTGGCTGGTGTGGCTCCAGAGTTTAGAATGAGAACCAGTGGTTTTAAGTCCATTCTGAGGAGGTAGATTCAAGTCCAACAGAGAAAAGAACAATGACAGCTGTCCTACCGGGAAAAAGCAGGTGGCAGGATTGCAGAGCAGTAGATGCACAGGATTGCAAACCCTTCACTAACAGCTGTGAGAATTCAGCAAGTCACTCAACACTCGGAAGGCTGGACCACAGGGTTTCTTGAGTTTTTTAAGCTCCCAAATCCATGACTCCGCATGTGATGCAAGTCCCCGCTGCAGGAAGAGTGAGAGGTGAAGGATAGTGGAGGATTGGCAACCCTGCATTGGTGAGAGGCTGGACTGGAGCAGGTTTCAAATAGATTAACCACGGGCACCAGACAATAAATCTGAGGGCCTCCAGCCAAGGACCCTTATCCATGCTACAGTAAAAAGTTCAATGTATAGGCACACAATGCAGTATACAGATCATGTATCATAGACATGTTCACTTGAAACCTGTATAATCTTATTAACCAATGTCACCCCAATTAATTTAATTTTTTAAAAAGTTCAACACTTTTGTAAACATCAGGATGTGAGCACAGAGTCTGTGTAGCAGAACTCAAATGCATATAAACTGGTCATACAGAAGAGCCAGGATTCACTTCTATTAACGTTTCTTCATTATCACCAAAAGGGAATGACAACATTTAAAATGACGGTGGAGGACTCAAAGACCCTGAGAAGAAAGCCACAAACACCTGTGGACCCAAGAATTCCAGGCTGAGAACAGCTTGACTAAATCACTCAGACAGCATCTGACCTGGAAGACTGTAAGGTAGATGTGGCACAAAAGTCATCTCTAAAATGAGCTAAACTTCTAATTTGATTGGCCTCAGTGGAGACTTGATCATTGATAAAGGGCTGTTATTCAGCAGCATTTACCACTGAATTATACTGGTCAGTGTCTATTCTGATTGGCCAGTACCCACAGTGCACCAGTTGCTTATATATTTAAATTACCTGAGCATTGGCCGGGAGATAATGTATTACTAAGGGGGAATCCCCTAGATATCATACGGGCCCATCACACTTCAGTCCCTGAAGTAGCCCCACAGGTAAACCCCAAATGTTTCTAATGAGGGAGACTTCATAAGCAGTGCTTTGTCTATCTGGACACAGAGCCAGGAGCTGGCCTTGTTGCTGCGGGGACATTATGAGCCAGTGAGGTAAGAGCCAGCTTTTCACTCAGAGGATGGCAGTAGGTATTGCTAGTGTTGATTTGCAGCTACAAGTAGCTGGAATAAGATGCAAAGGAACTCAGATTCTGCTATTTTCATTTGCGTTACTACCAAAAGACTCTGCATCTAAAAGCCTTATATGCACAGCAGCACAATTACATTTTATATAATATATATATATATATATTACCAAATATATATATATTATCACCAAAAAGGTGATACAGTATATATATATATATATATATGCATATAGGTGTCTCTATTTAGCTATCTATATAGTTAAATAGATAGCTAAATAGATAGCCATTAAATCTAAGAATATATACAGGATGGGGCAAAAGGTTTACAATTGTCAACCTACTTTTACCCCACCCTGTATGTATGCATATATATATTCATTAATCCTTCCAACAGATAATATTTTCTCTACTTTATAGAAAAGGCTCAGAAAACTAGCTTGAGTTAGTGTCTTAGAGCAAGGGCGTCACAGGGCATCACAAACCCAAAGCTTCTACCCGCGACTCTCTGCTCTGCCCCACGCCATGCTTCCCTGTAGAGGAGGACTGGTAAGTGGCCAACAGCTGTGCATATGCAACTGAACAAAGACTGTAACCACCAGCTGTTCCTCTGACATGTATGAACCACAGTTTTAGAAGACCATCCTGACATACGGGTTCCTTTGCCAAGCTACATTCAAATCCACGTGATTACTAGTTACATTAACAAGGTTCTCATGACCATTTCTCCTAGAAAGTTCACCATAAATGAATCTGACTATAAAATCAGACATCACTGAGAATGTTCTTCATTCCCCGACGTCTTTCATGAGCCTCTGCATATCCAAGGGGCCGTTCATAAAGCCCCACTACGTCCCGTGACTGCTCAGCTCGCTTCCATGGGAAATGAATCACGTAAACAATAGCCGGCTGGAAGGCTGCAGCACGTTGACCTGCCTCCTGGGACCGCAGCTTCCTCATCTGTACACGAAGGTCTTAACCGCAGCTCTTTCCATCTCCCTCTTTCCAAGAATTAAAAAAGAGAAATTCCTCTTGAAATTGAAAACAGAGTTCACATACATAGAAATGTTCAAAACCTTAATTTTAGAAGCGTCAGGCTTCCATACAGAGCCACCTATCCACAGGCGTAGCCCTCCACAGGCAGACACCTCTCTGGCCAAGAAGGGGCAACAGTTCCTGTAAACAGCGAGCGTGGGTCCCCCAAGCTGCTCCTCTCCACTTCCTTTGGCTGGAAGAGCCAAGCATGTTAGTGCAGCTGCCAACCCTGAGGGCCCCCCCACCCCCCACCCCCACCATCCCCACCACCCCCAAGCCGGGAGACACACGCTGTACCCCAGAGTCCCGACTCAGGCCTCCCCGGAAGTCAGCACCACGCATCATGTGTTCAAGTGGCAGAGGCAGTAAGTCCTTTGCTTTCCTCAGTCTGCGTTGAGTGTTCTGTCACCAGCCTCTGCAAGGTCCTGACCGACAGGGAAGTAGCATCAGGTTGTAAAGTTTCTGCTCCCGGAGTAGCTGAGCGTGTCATTTCCTAGAGCCAGCCCAGTTCCTGCAGCAACACCTTCCTGAACACGGAAGCAGGCGGGCGTGGCTGTAAACCAAAGGTTCCCCTCAGGAGGTGTGCAGAAGGAAAGCTTTGGGAGGGTTGGAAACCATGATCTTGTGATCTCATCATTGGTCAATGTCCAAAACAGGGCCATGGGGAGGGGACACAGGAGTGGTCCCTTATAACAAGGAGTGGTCAAGGAGAGGGGAAATCTAAGGACATTGGTTCCTAGAGCGAAGGGGAACCTTAAAATGTCCCTCGTTCCACCTTTTCCTTCACAGCTACATAAACCAAAGTCAATTGCTTTTTTCTCAGGGTGCAGAGCAAAAGCCAAGATTATAACCCAAGGCATCAATAATTAAAAAGAAAAAAGTTTTGTAGCATTTAGATTTGTTTAAAAGGGGAAGGGGGGGGACACAGAATTTACTGTGTCAGAAAGTAGAACATTTCTTATTGCTAGAGTGACAGACGAAGGCCAGTTCACCATCTGTCACTGATTCCTATGCTGGGTGGGAAGTTGGAAGAGAAGGTTCCTTTCAAGTCTAAGAGTCAGTGAAAACCCTCTCTGGAGGTTCCCCCAGGGGCACAGGGAATATGACTTTTTTACGTAGTGTGTACTGAGGTTGAGGGATCTGTTTCATCGTTACACCTCGTCGACTCACATCATTATTGACAGCAATGAGGATGGATAAGATATCTTCATGTCTGCAGGCAGAGAAGAAAACATATTTTCAATCAGGAGACAGAAATCATGTACCAGGTCTTAGAAATAAGACTATATAAAAAAAAAGAAATAAGACCATAAATCATGTGACTCCTTCCTAGCCCAACAGATCCAGATTCTAACTGGAATCCTGCCAACTATAAAGAAATATTTCTGGCCCTAGCTGGTTTGGCTCAGTGGATAGAGCGTCAGCCTGTGGACCAAAGGGTCCAGGATTCGATTCCAGTCAAGGGCATGAACTTTGGTTGCAGGCTCCTCCCCGGCCCAGGCCCCAGTCAGGGCTCGTGCAAGAGGCAAGCACTTGATGTGTTTCTCTCACATCGATGTTTCTCTCTGTCTTTCCCTCTCTCTTCCACTCTTCCTAAAAATCAATGGAAAAGTGTTCTCGAGTGAAGATTAACAAAACAAAAAAAAGAAAAGAAATACCTCTGAAATTAAAAAAAGAAATTCTAAATTACATAAAATTTTCAATTCTACATTCAGTGTTGAAGGACATTATAATAATTACAGCTTGCATTTTAATGTACTTAGTCCACAAAGGAATTTTACATATAATTATTTGTCTTCCTTCAAGCTGATAGCTAGCTAGATAAATAGATGGATGGATGGATGATAGAAAGATGGAAAGAATAGACAGGCAGATGATAGAGGTGGAGAAAGAGAGCCCTCTTAATAATGTCCTCTCTATTCTTGGTTTGGAGAGGGATACAGAGATGAAAGTGATACAATTCTTGATCTGAAACACTTAAAATGCAGACATAAAACATGTACCAAGGAATGCATAGACACCAAATTCATAATACAAGGCAGAATGTGATCAATGCCATCTGAAAAGGTCAAAGTTCTGTTGAAAGTTTGAAGGAGAAAGACAGAACTCCTGGCCGGGAGAAGAGAAGGCTCCAGAGAGGAGAGAGCATGTGAGCCTGGGCTTGCAGGCTGTGCAGCATTTACTAGCATGACTGTTCCAGAGGCGGGCAATACACACCATCAGAAGCAACACATAGGTTCTTCAGACAGACTCAAGTTTGAATCATAGCTCTGTCACTCACGGACCATGCAGTCTTAAGCAGGTTACTTACTTTCCTATGCTTCCGTTTTCTCAGCTCTAAAATGAAGACCATTATAGTACTCATTTTAGGGAATGCCATGGGAATTAAATAAGGTAATTTATGTAAAGCACTTAGAACACCGGCTGCAATATTCCACTGACCATCACTGTTAGTATGATTAGTATTACTGCTACTTCTCGTCATCATCATTAGTTTTCATTATTATTTTTTTAATCCTCGCCTGAGGATATTGTTCCATTGATTTTTAGAGAGAGTGGAAGAGAGAGGGAAAGACAGAGAAATATTGATGTGAGAGAAACACATCGATTGGTTGGCTCCTGCAAGTGCCCTGACCAGGGCCCCCCCCCCCACCCCCCCACCCCACCCCCGGCCAGGAAGGAGCCTGCAACCAAGGTACATGCCCTTGACCGGAATCGAACCTGGGATCCTTCAGTCTGCAGGCTGATGCTCTACCCACTGAGTCAAACCAGCTAGGGCAGTGGTTGGCAAACCGCGGCTCGCGAGCCACATGCGTCTTTGGCCCCTTGAGTGTGTCTCTTCCACAAAATACCACGTGCGGGCGCACATACAGTGAGATTAAAACTTCGTGGCCCATGCGCAGAAGTCAGTTTTCGGAAAGGAGATAGACGAAACAAGTATACAAGACGAGTGTGGATGGGAGAGTTGGAAGGGGTCGACCTCAGCGAACGTACCTCAATCAGATTGAGGAAGTTTCTAGCAAAGGCCAGCTTAGGAGTACCCTAATTAAGTTAATAACAGTGTACCTACCTATATAGTTTAAGTTTAAAAAATTTGGCTTTCAAAAGAAATTTCAATCGTTGTACTGTTGATATTTGGCTCTGTTGACTAATGAGTTTGCCGACCACTGAGCTAGGGCAGCATTGTTATTTTTCAGATGGGAATGTAAGCCCTGCCTGATTCTTACTTAGTCCCTCCACCCTGCTGTTCTCTCTCTCCTGAAATCTTGCTGTGGCTGACTCCTCAGCATTCAGCCACTCCCAGGATCACCTCTCCCAAGAAGCCTTCTCAAGCACCTCCTTGCCCTCCTCCCCCCATATCATGATCCTGTTTTGCTTTCTTTGTAGCAGGCATCACTTCTAAAATTATCTTATTAACTTAAATTCTCATTTACTTACAGTTTTATTATATGTCTACCTCTTACTGGACTGTACGCTACATGGAGAAGGGATTTCTTTTTTTAAGTTTTCGAATGAGTTGCTTATTCACTATGTGTGATGACTATAAATGAGTGTTCCCACGATGGAAAAGAAAGTTCGCACAGTGCATTTTCATGACGGGGGGTCTCCAATAGGGCAAAAACTTCCAAACGACCAGAACACCTGAATGTTGGGATTCAGTTCTTTATATAAAGTCCCTCACAAAAACAAACGGAAAAGAAGGGGGGGGCAAATTTTTAAAAAAGGAAAAAGGAGCCCAGTGGGCGTGGTTGGGTGGTGGAGCGTTGACCTGTGGGTTGGGAGGTCACGGTTCCATTCCCAGGCAGGCACATGCCCGGGCTGAGGGCTCAGGCCCCAGTGTGGGGCGTGCAGAGGGCAGCCAATCGGGGATTCTCTCTCATCATTAATATTTCTCTCTCTCTTCCTCTCTGAAATAAATAAAAATATGTTTAAAAAAAAAAAAGGAACAGAAAACAAGGGCAGAGGGCTTATTGCTTCTCCTCGGCTTTCTCCCGAGTCTCCTCCACCGAAAGACCTTCTGGCTTTCCGGCCTCTAAGATCTCGGCACTATCGCTCCTGCCCAGTCCTCCTCCCTTCCCTCTCTGCCCTGCGTTCTTCAAGCTTCGTCTCGGTTTCCGTGCAGGTTTCCGTGCAGGTTCAGCATCGAGGAAGCGCATGGCGTGGGGCGCTCATCCGCAAGGGGCCTGGGTGTTCCGTGCCCGGCGCGGTCCCTGCCGGCGCTGGTTCTGGTTCTGGTTCGGCCCCGTCGCTGGATGGGGAGGGGAGAGAGCGGTGGGCGCGTGTCTTCAAGGTCCGGTCCCCCCGCGGGAGGAGGCGATGTCCCTTTCCTTCTGCTTCGGGAGCTGGGCGTCGCCGGGCCTCCTTCCCTCGGTGCTCGGAGGCTGGCCGATGGTTCTCGGAAGCGAATCGAAACAGCTTTGGCCGCATTTGGAAACGTTCCTCTTCATCTTCGTCCCGGGCTTTCATTTCTTGCTCAGGAAGGGAAACCACGGGCTCAAACTGGGGGTCGCGGTTGGATTCGGCTGCCTCCTCCATGCAGGAATCATGGTCCTCATGGATGTCCGGGGCGGCTGGCGTGGTAGCTCCCGCGCCCCCGCCCACCCCGCCCCGCCCCCCTCCCGCTCCGCATCTGGTGCCGGTGCTGCCCGCCCTTCCCTCCGCTCTTCCCTCGGCCCAGCGACCGGAACCCGGAGAAGAGGTTTTTGTCTCTGATTTACAGCCACCTCCCTCGCCCCTAGCTCAGTCCGGTCTAGCAGGCACACAGTGTCCCTCGGTAAAGTATTGCCTCGTCCCTGAAGCCGCAGGACTTCGGTCTCTGACGGCTATGGTGCGGATGGAGAGGTTGGCAAAAGAGAGAGAAAAGCTTAGGTCCCTCGAGGCTCCAATCCGGATTCGCTATCTTAAATTCCCAGAACATCGTGGCCATTTCCAGAGATGGCACTCGGGAGTAGGAGCTCCCGGAGCGGGCTGAGCAGATGGATTCAGGATGTTCATACGGGATGTGAGGTCCGAGGGCAACGCAAAGGTAGGGTGTCTGGCAGGTTGTGAAAATGTGTAAGAATGACCTTCAGAATGAGGTTGACTTGGTCACTCATTCATTGGTGCAGCAAAGAGTTACCAAGCTCAACAATACGTCAGATACTATGCCAGGCGCTGAGGACATAAAATTGGATGAAGCTAAACTTCAGAGATGGCAGAACTCAGAGATGGCAATTTGGGAGCCATTTCTATGGAGATGCCTAGTGGCCTCCGGGGATAGCGAAAACTACCCAGGGAGGGGAGAGAAGGGGAGGGGAGGGGAGGGGAGAGGGGGGGGGGCGGTCCAGGGCAGAACCTTGGTGAAGGCTCATTTCCAGGAAACCAGGTAAGGAGCATGTGGCAGAGGCAGAAGGACAGTTGTCAGAGCAAAGGCAGAAGACCAAGCATATGGCCCACAGGCAGCACATAGGCACTCACTAAATATGCGTGACTAATAAATTAATAAAGGAAGGAACACATTAAAGGCCCCCATGCTTTTATATATGCTGCGCCCTCTGCTCAACACGTCTTTCACCGCAGTTAGAAGTTTCCCCTGGTCCTCCAAATCTGGGTGAGGTACCAGTTCTATGTGTTCCCATAACACCTGTGCTCTACAGTATATGTCTACCACAGGGGCATGCTCTTCCCCATCTGCTTGTCAGTCCCTCTAGTTGTGAGCAGCGTGAGGACCAGGACTGTGTCTTTTTTTTATTCCATATCTTCGTTTCCAGCTATATGTTGGTTCTCAATACAGGTTTGTTGGATGGATGGATGGATGGATGGATGGATGAATGGAGGGATGGACGGGTAGGTGAATAGATGGATGGATAAACAGGTAGGTGGATAGAACAATGTGAAACTCTTACCTTGGGACCAATTTCTTCAAACAGTTATACAGAGATTGAATATACCAGCTCCCCTCTGTCTTGTGACGAAAAGATACGTAGCCGGGGACAGTGGACAGGCCAAGAAGGAAATCTGCTTCCGCAGGAATAGTGTTCTTAGGGGGAGAATTTCCTGACTCGGGATTTACAGCATCTGCTTCAATGGATACAGAAGATTGTATCTCTCCTCCTTGACAGGCCTGGATGAAAAAGAGTTTGGGTTTGTTAGCCAGACCAGGGCACTGCTGGGCCGTAAAGTGAGACATGATCTCCCAGATGGGAATGAGGGCCTCGTCTGAAGAGTAGACACTTGCAAGTTGCCCGTGGGTCAGAAAACAGAACACAAAACAGTCTCCGTCGGCATGGTCTGGATGGCTCTTATATTCTTGCAGAATTTCGTCCAGGCGTTCTTTAGTTACATCAACCCGCATATCTACGTTGAATCCAAGCCACTGGAACACATGCTTCAGGCACTCTGTTAAAAAAAAAAAGTGGGGGGATGAATGATGACATAAAATAGAGCAAAATGAAATAAAAGGGGTCAAACAATGCAAATAGTTATACAAATTGCACAGCAAATATCCTGAAACTTTGGATTATGTTTTACTTTCATAACAATAAAATTTTATAATTAACCTGCCTTTTTATAGCACCCACAGTGCTATCACAATGGCCCTGCGAGTGAGCAGAGGCCAGAGTCCATTCTCCTTCATGGGTGAGGAGCTGAGGCTCTGTGACTCTCCCGTGGTCACAAATCCCAGATAGTGGTAGAGCCAGAGCTCAAACACAGGTTTTCTCAAACTGACCCAGCATGCCCGCGCCTACATCACATAATCATATGTGGTCAGGGGCCCTTTTCACGCTGTAAGCAGGTTGCTGACATCCCAGGTGCTATGGTCTAAAAGTTTGTGTCTCCCCAAAATTCACATGTTGAAATCCTAACCCTCAAGGTATGGGCATTAGAAATGGGGGCCTTCGAGAGGTGCTTAGGCCATGAGGGTTGAGCCCATAAAGAAACCCCAAGTGAGGTTACAGTGAGAAGATAGCCATGTAGGAACCACACTCTCACCAGACACTGAAACCCCATAGCCTTGATCTTAGACGTCCCAGCCTTCAGAACCATGAGAAATACAGATTGGTTGGTTATAAGCCACCCAGTCTTGGTTGTTTGATATGGCAGCCTAGATAGACTAAAACACTAGGCGTGTATAGGAGGCTTTGAAACATTTGTAACATCATCCTTACATTAAATGGAAGATTAAAAATTACAGAAAGAAAATATGAAAATGAAAAATGATTTTAAGATCCCCAGCTTCCATTCGATATTCTATTACAGCCTTTCTTACCAGCGTCTTTATCAGTCCCTTGTCTTTTTGACAGTGAGGTAAAGTTCTGGTTGTTGATAACAACACAGTAGCCTCTATGTTCATGATCCATCCTGTACACAGTTTCCTCCTTGAAAGAAGAAGAGATGGAACCACTTATTAGAGAATCTTCACTTTAAGAGTTTAATGCTTCTAACCAACCACTCCATTTATTGATACTAAAGGCAGAGAATTCTCAAGATCCTGGGTCTGGTCTGGAATTAATCAATGGCCAGGCCCTGACTAAAATTCAGACTTCACCTGGTTTAATTGCAAAATGTCTATTCTCAGTGTCAAATAACAGAGTATGTTTTTTAACTTTGGAAAACCCAGGGTTTATGCAAAAGCATCTTCCTTTTTGGATTAGCAAAGTGAAGAAAGCATAGGTAAGGACCTAACAAGACAACAAAAATATCAAATGATAATTTTTTTCAGATGGTAGGATTCAGTGATCTGTTTTCTCCAAAACCAGAGAAATCTCTTTGGTAGCAATCACAGTGGGGATTTTAAAATGTATGCAATTATTTCTGAAGGCTATCACAAACAGCCTATGATTATAAATTATCTGAGTTGGCTTCATCAGGGCCTCTGTGTGGCTAAAATGATTTCCTGAAAACATGGTACAGCTTGAATCCAAATGGAAAAGAAGTGGCATCAGTAGATAAAAAAGAAATTCCCTTTCTGGAAATAATTTTAAAAGTATGTGTGACTGCCAAAACCGGTTTGGCTCAGTGCATAGAGCGTCGGCCTGCGGACTGAAAGGTCCCAGGTTCGATTCCGGTCAAGGGCATGTACCTTGGTTGCGGGCACATCCCCAGTGGGAGATGTGCAGGAGGCAGCTGATCGATGTTTCTCTCTCATCGATGTTTATAACTCTCTATCTCTCTCCCTTCCTCTCTGTAAAAAATCAATAAAATATATTTTTTTAAAAAAGTATGTGTGACTGAAAGGGCAATAGTGTCCCCTCCATAGCAAGTGTCAGCACACTTCTGAAGGTTATAAAGAAAGGTAGGAAGGACAGAGATGATCACAGAAAGAGGAAGAAGATCCAAGACAGACACAAAGAACTTTGAGCCCTCAAAGCCACTAAGGGTGAGACCCCAGTTGGAAACTCTCCCAAAGAAATTGTCCAGACCTTTGTGCTGGTTCCAGAAGTTAGACTGTAAGCAGATGGTCCCAACATCTCCATAGAGACCAGGGTTACTTGGTCACCAAGAAAGAGAAATACTTATTTTCTTCAAATATTATCTCCTCACTTAGATATCCTTACACAAGGTGAGTTGAGAGTCAATACCACATGAATCAGATCAAATATTTCTGTTAGAAAGCTTGTTTGGGTACAGTCACTGAGCAGATACGAAGGAGAAGAAAGTGGGAGATGGGAAGAGATTTACCAAAGAACTCATGCGTATATGCACAACCAATGGACACAGACAATAGTGTGGAGAAGGCCTGCAGTGGGGCAGGGACTGGGAGGAAGGGGGTAAAGGATGAGAAATGGGGGACATCTATAATACTGTCAACAATAAAATAAACATAAATAAAATCAATTTTAAAAATTAAAGAAAAAAGGCTCAGAGACTCAGTCTGGGAAAGACAAAAATCAGTCCATAGCCCTGGGATTACTTAGTCAGGGTTTTGGCATTGGCTGAGGACTGCAGTGCTTTGAAGGGTTTCTGCAAACTCCCTGGTTCCTCTGACTAAGGATCCATCATAAAGAGGAAGCCAAGAATGAGTTGTCCCAGAACAATAACAGGAAAATATCTCTTGAAACTTTTCTTGGCCCACCAGCCAGACTTCAGTAGAATCTGGCGAGCTCCGCCCCAGCCTCTGAGTCAGTTATTAACTATGGTTAAGATGAAGGGTCTGTCCTGGGTGCTCACCTCAGGCTGAGCAAGTCTAGTATACACCAGACCAGAAAACACACTGAAAAGGACCCCAGCTGCTGTCATACAAAGAGGTGCACCTGCGCATTCCTCCTCACCTTGGAGAAGGTGAGGTCCCAGGGAGCCATGTTTTAACTGGGAAACCGCAGAATTGCAAAACTGAAAGAAACTTGTTTACTTATCAAAGAAGTAAAGCCGTTGCCTGAGCTCCCGCAGCTACCCAGTGAAGCCGGGTGTTTGGAGGGCAAGCTCTGGGGTCAGACTGCCAAACTCCAGCTCCATTCCTTTCTAGCCACTTTGGCTTTCAGCAAAGTACTTGGCCTCTTGGGTCTCGGTTTCCTCATCATTCAGTGATAATGTGATTGAAGAATTAAATGAGATAAGCCCTAGAAAGCTCTTAGAACAGTGCCTAGCGCAGTGGTGGCGAACCTTTTGAGCTCGGCGTGCCAGCATTTTGAAAAACCCTAACTTAACTCTGGTGCCGTGTCACATATAGAAATTTTTTGATATTTGCAACTATAGTAAAACAAAGACTTATATTTTTGATATTTATTTTATATATTTAAATGCCATTTAACAAAGAAAAATCAACCAAAAAATGAGTTCGCGTGTCACCTCTGACACGTGTGTCATAGGTTCGCCATCACTGGCCTAGCACATGACACATACTCAATAATGGTTAATTCTCACCAACACCATATCACATAACCTCCCAGCTAAGATTCCTGGGGAAGTGGAGCGTGTGGAACCAATAACCAGTTTGTTCACAAGCGGGTTCTCCCAATGGCAGAGCCTGAAATATTTCCCTGAGGTTATGGTTTCTGGGCAAGGATTCAAGGAAATACACACACCATTGCCGAGCCCCTCCCTCTGGCCTCTCTCCCTCTGCAGGCAGCACCATAGCAGACATCCTCAGACTCAACATCCCACTCTGTCCCTGCTAGCCTGGCGCCTCAGGGCCACCAGAGGTTCCCTCCCTCCTCACAGAGGGTGTCCGAATTCTGAAGGGTTGCTTGCATTCCCCGGAAGCTGTTATGTCGGGCTTTCCAAGTGGAAGCCACCTCTTCACCCTCCCATAGAAAAGCCTGGTATAATCCATGCGTTCATTGGCTCGCTCTGAATTGAGATAAGAAATGAATTCTCCACTAATCTGTAAACCTTCTCCCAAGTCACAGTGAATAACTTGCTATATGTAAAATATATCTCTTTGTGCCATCCTGATCCAAGTTATAAAAAGTGCATTGGGAACATCTACCATTACTCCTTGCAAGCTCATCTTGCCAAGTCCCCTCATGTTGAGGAAAGAAGAAGTGCAGGAAATTCACAGAGTTAGGAGGAGAGTTGAAAATCTAGACTTGCTGGGTTGGCAAACACATTGAGGGGGTGTGCCCTGAGAAGGTACGGAAGCTCCCTGCCACTCCCACCTCTCATCTCTTGCCCTATGGATCTCTTCCATATGGATGTTCTTGAGTTGTATCCCTTACAATGAACCTGAAATGTAAATGTTACCAAAAAGTGATGTGATGCAGAAAAGGACAGATGCCTCATCTCCAGCCATAGAAAAGGCCACTGGAAAGTGACAAGAAGAGAATCAACTCCCTTCTTCCAAAGGGGAAGGGTCCACGAAGACACAGTGGCGAGAATTTTCAGAGCAAGGGAGCCCGAGTGAGTCAGTGTGTGGGGCCTTCATGCACCATGCCTGGGACTCCGGAGCCCTTCGTCTCACTCAGCCACTAGTTTTCACAGCTGGAAGTGACGGGGCCTTGTCCTCCCAGCACTGGAACCCTGGGCTGGGGGCCCTGCTGTTGTGCTGGGACTCCTGTATTTTCAGAGGGGACCTCCACAGTTGAGATATACCTCCTGGTTTTTAAGTGCCACATGTGGGAGTGGGACCAGGCTGTTCCATGTCTCCACCCTTCCTACCAGTCTCAACGTGGCTCCCTCTATATATCCTTAGTTACAGGACTTCAGTTCAGCTAATTTCAGGCATTCTGAATGATGGTTGCTCTGTAACTTAGTTGTAATTTTGATGTGGTTGTGAGAGGTTCTGAATATCATGTCTACTTACACCATCATCTTGACTGGAACTCTATGGAAAAATTTTTTAAATAAAAAATAAAATTTCCACAAACAACCCAATTTAAAAACAACCCATTTATCCAAAGAAGACATACAAATGGCCAACAAGCACACGAAAGGATGCCCAACATCACTAATCATGAGCGAAGCAATGAGAATCGAAACCACAACGAGATACCACCTCAAGCCCATTTGGATGGCTACTGTCAAAAACCGGGAAAATAAGTGCTGGCGAAGATGTGGGGAAACTGGATCCTTTGTGTATGATTGGCAGAAAGGATGCCGCTGCTGTGGAAAACAGTATGGTGGTTCCTCAAAAGATGAAATACAGAATGACCCTAAGATCCAGCAACTCCACTTCTGGGTAAACACCCAAAAGGACTGAAAGCAGGATCTAGAGGAGATATTTGTACTACGGTCATAGCAGCATCATTCACAGTCGCCAAAAGGTGGAAGCAACCCACGTAGCCATCAGTGGGTGCGGATAAACGAAGTGTGGGCTATCCACACAATAGAACATTATTCAACCTTTAAAAGGAAGAAAATTCTAACATGGATGAACGTTGAGGACATTATACATGAAACGAAATAAGCCAGTCACAAAAAGGCAAATATTGTATGACTCCGTTTACTAGTCTATGAGGTACCTAGAGTAGTCAAGTTCATAGAGACAGAAAGTAGAAGGGTGTTTGCTAAGAGCTGGTAGGAGTGGGAAATGAGAAGCTATTGTTTAGTGGCTACAAAGTTTAAGTTTTACAAAATAAAAAGAGTTCGAGAAGGAGTTTGGTTACACAGCCATGTGAGTGTACCTAACAGCACTGAACTGTACATTAAAAATGGTTAAGATGATATGCCTGGCCCCCGTGGCTCCGTGGTTGAGCGTTGATCCACAAACTGGGAGACCACAGTTTGCTTCCGGTCAGGCACATGCCCTGTGCGCAGGCTTGACTCCCAGTGGGGGGTGTGCTAGAAGCAGCCAATCGGTGATTCTCTCTCATCATTGATGTCTCCGTCTCTCCCCCCCCCACTCCCTTTCTCTCTGAAATCAATAAAAAGATATTTTTTAAAAATGGTTAAGATGATAAATTTTATGATATTTGTATTTTACCACAATTACAAACAAAAACAAAAATTTCCAAGGCCAAGCTAACTTCACTGATGCCAACAGAGTTACAGAGTTTGGCAAAATAGAACTGCCCGCGTCTGCTGGAAAGAAACAAAGCCCGGGAAGAGCGTCATCTGTCTACCAACGGTCTCGCTCACGTCGTGACGAACAGATTGCAGATTCCCCCGTGTTTCCCTCTCTCCCACCCTCCCGTTGCTGGGCACCACAGAAACTCCGTTCTTGTCCGCTGGGGAGGTCTGGTTACCTAATTTGTGGGGCCTAGTGCAAAACAACAGCTATACATTATTAAGAATTTCAAAACAGCCCTGGCCAGTGTGGCTCAGTTGGATGGAACATTGGCAGTCGACCAATAAATACAGGTTCAATTCCCAGTCAGGGCACATACCTAGGTTGCAGGCTAGATCTGAGGTCCAGGCACATATTGGAGGCAACCAATCTTCTCTCTCTCTCTCTCTCTCTCTCTCTCTCTCTCTCTCTCTCTCTTCCTCTCTCTCTAAAAATCAATGCAAACATATCCTCAGGTGAGGATTAAAATAAACCAAGAATTTCACCTGCCTGGTGTGTCTCAGCGGTTGAGCATCGACCCATGAACCAGGAAGTCACGGTTAGATTCCCAGTCAGGGCACATGACCAGGTTTCAGGCTCAATTTCCAGTAGGGGGCTTGCAGGAAGCAGCAGATGGATGTTTCTCTTTCATCAGTGTTTCTCTCTCTCTCTCTCTCTCTCAATGTTTCTATCTCTCTGTCCTTCTCACTCTCTCTCTAAAATTAAAAAGAAATTTTTTTAACATTAAAAAAAATAATTTCAAGACAGTGAAAAAGCATTAAAAAAGCCTGGGCTGTATGTGATTGCACAGGCTGTATGCCCATGAGGCCAGCCCTGATTGGACGCCAGAGATAAGAGTAGATGGCACAGCACAACACAGTAGTGCCCTGGAGTCAGCTCAAGCCAGCTAAGTGAGAGCTAGTGTTAGATTTTTTAAATTCTGCAATACAGTTGATATCCTATTAGTAACTGGAAATCAGATGGAAATCGGTGTCTCTATCTCTCTCTCTTTCTTGGAGACTGGGGGTGGAGAGCAGAGCTGGTGGTCAAACATTTACCAACATACCGATGAAATTTCTGGTAAGGCTTGACGGATTTGATTAATGTTTGAAGCAGAAAGTAGTTCTTCCTCGTTTTGCTCAGCTTCTGCAAAAAAATAGAAAATATTCGTTTTTTAACGATGTCTGGCTACGTTGCTTTTCAGAGTTTGCCTCATCAGCTGGTCAATAGATCCATTCAGCAAGGCTTCTGTTTTAATAATCTCTGTGTTGAGGAGACTGAAATTGGAAAATCAATGCTGATTAATACATTATTAGTAATTTTGAAGACCGTAAATCCTCGAATTTTACCCACGTTAGACCTAAAATTCAGGCATATGAACTCCAATAAAGTAATGTTCAATTACAATTGGCCATTGTGAGTACAGTGGGACTTGGTGACCAGATAAACAAAGAAGAGACATACCAACCAGCAGTGACTGCATAGATGCTCATTTTGAGGCCTGGCTCCAAGAAGAACTGAAGATTAAGCATCATCTCTTCAAAGACTTTCACCTGGCTGGTGTGTCTCAGTGGTTGAGCATTGACCCATGAACCAGGAGGTTCATGGTTCAACTACCACTCTCCTCAGACCCATGCGGGCCTCTGCCTCATCTCACCAAGGGGCCACTCTCTGAAGACACTTGATCTCTTAACCATGAAGAGCCTTGACAACAAGGTGAGCATGATACCAGTGATTGCCAAAGCAGGTGCAATTTCTAATGCTGAATTACAGGAGTTTAAGATGAAGCTCATGAGGTAAGTGGTCAGCAATGGTGTCAGGTATACCAATTGTCAACAGGTGGTGAAACTATTGCTAAAATCAAGGCTTCAATGAGTGACATTTTCTTTCGCTTTTGAAGGAAGTGTGAACATTGAGGAGTAAGAAGGGCTCTTGGTGGCTCACTGGGCTCAGATGTTAAAAAAGCAGAGCCTCGCAGCCGTTTCTGCACAGGGGCCTCTTAAGCAAGCTGCACTTTTCGGAGAAGTTTCTGCATCGCCTGCCGACATTATGTTTCTGCCATCAGGACAAGCCCTTACAAAGGTTTCCTGGAATCCTATTTCAACCAATAGGAAAATTGGGGGACTATATTTTAAAATGTATTATGTACCTGAAGCTCTAACCTTTCAAGTTTATAGGACTTTTACATTTTTGACATGATTATCTAATTTATAACATGATCCTAAGTTTTTGTATCAAATTTTATATAACACCAGAGGCCCGATGCACAAAATTCATGCAAGAGTAGGCCTTCCTTCCCCTGTTTGCCGGCACCGGCTTCCCTCACAGCCCTGGCTTCATCCGGAAAGTCGTGCGGAAGGATGTCCAGTCTAATTAGCATATTATGCTTTTTTATTATAGATGATGGCCTTCCATGCTTCAGTATGCCTTATTGTGGTTCCTGTATTATTGTGATGAGACAAAATATGTTTAAAAGTAAAAACATCCAAGTATATACACCTTTTTTCTAGAGATAAGTGCCTTTGAACTTAGGTGTTATCACAGTATATTCACTAGGATGTATTACGTACTTGCTGCTTAAAACTCTGTATTCCAGAGTAAAAAATAATAAGATTGAATCATCTTATTAAAAGTATTTCTTTCCATGGCCAGTGTGGCTCAGTTGGTTGGAACATACACTAAAAGGCAGAGGGTTCGATTCCCCGTCAGGGCACATACCCAGGTTGTGGGTTTGATCCCTGGTCGGGGTGAGTGAGAGATGTTTCTCTCTCACATGGATATTTCTCTCTCTCTCCCTCCATCCCTCCCCACCCCTCCCTTCCTCTTTCTAATATCAATTTATAAAATATTTCTAAGAAAATAACCATGAACATTTGAATATTAAAGATATGAAATTTTAGGTAATTCACATCTCAAGGGAAATTTTAATTCAGTGACTTAGTAGTATTCTCAGAACAATGAACTTTTTCTTAACAGTCATAGGTATAAAATTTTTTATTTTTTATACTTGAATATTCTAAACAAGGCTGACATTTACTCTAGACAGAGTAAAAAATAGTTATTTCTCCCTCTCCTTAAGGCAATGATTCACTTTCCTGATCTAAGGAAATGTTACTACCTAGGAGGCAGCAAATAGAATCACAGATCGGAAAACAACAATCTGACCAGCAGCAGTTCAAGGTAACGAATCAGCAAAAGAAATTATTTTACAGAAACCTATAAATTTGTAATGCCATTTGCTTAAAGAGATCTACATATATATACTCAGAAGAAAAAGTGAACTTATAAATTATTTTTATTTACCATTTTATTTTCAGTCCTGGTATTATTTTATTTCTTATTGTTTTTTGTTTTTATTATTTTAATAATTTTGTTAGTTCTTAAAATTTACTATATACTTTACCAGATACCATTTCTAAACATATGGTGCTTACAACATCAGATAATTGCCATCTAGAGATTACAAAAGCATTGCCTCAGCATCAAAGCCAGAACTCGGACTATAATAACTAAAAGAAAAAGAAGAAAAAGGAAAAGAAAAACAGGAAAGAAAAGAACAAGAAAGGAAAGAAAAGGAAGGAAAGAAAGAAATAAGGAAGGGGAAAGAAGAAAGAGAAAAAAAGAAAATCCTTTTTCTTAGGTCAATGTTTAGTTTTTAATACATTTTTTATTAAACATTTTTAATGTTGACATTGTTGCAGGTGTCCCCCTTTCCCGCCCTTTGCCCACCTCCACCCCTCCTCTGCCCCTCCCTTGGCCTTCACCACACTGTTGTCCATGTCCATGCATATATGTTCTTTAGCTAATCCCTTCACTCTTTATCCAGTCACTCCTAGCCCCCTCCCTCGGGCACCAGCCAGTCTATTCCATGTATCCATTTTGTTCATCAGTTTGTTTTGTTCATTAGATTCCACGTTTTAGTGAGATCATATTGTATTTGTCTTTCTCTGACTGGCTTAAGATCACACTCTCCTGGTCCATCCATGCTGTCAAAAAGGGTAAGATTTCCTTCTTTTTTACAGCTGTGTAGTATTCCATTGTGTAAATGTACCACAGCTTTATAAAGTGGTAATTAAATAAATATGATATGTACATCAAATGTATTTTCTGTGGAACCATTAATAAGAATGAGCTATGGGAAAATGTCAGATATATTGGGTAAGAATAAAGTAAAGTATGGAATATGATTAGCATGATCTTATTTAAATATATATTAATCTTCACACACACACACACACACACACACACACAATTGTCTCTATAAAGAAGAAAGGCTACATGAGGAATCTAATAAAAAAAATTAATTGACCAACAAAATAGGACCCAAAGCATGGAGACAGAGAACAGGCTGACATACCTCAATGTGGGGTGGGGGGATGAGAAGAGATAAACCAAAGAACTTATATACTTATATGCGTAGCCTATGGACATGGGCAATAGGGTGGTGAAGACCTAGGGCGGTGATGGCGAACCTTCTGAGCTCGGCGTGTCAGCATTTTGAAAAACCCTAACTTAACTCTGGTGCCGTGTCACATATAGAAATTTTTTGATCTTTGCAACCATAGTAAAACAAAGATTTATATTTTTGATATTTATTTTATATATTTAAATGCCATTTAACAAAGAAAAATCAACCAAAAAAATGAGTTTGCGTGTCACCTCTGACACGCATGTCATAGGTTCGCCATCACTGACTTAGGGGGAGGGGAGGGGCTAGGAGGAAGTGGGTAAAGAGGGGGGAAATGGGAGATATCTGTAATGCTATCAACAATAAAAAATATATTTTTAAAATGTAAATTAAATTAAATTTAAAAAAAAGAAAGGCTACAAAAACATACTCCAAACAGTGGTTATCTCTGGGGTATGGGCTGTCAGTGGAGGAAGGAGAAGAGAGAGACTTTTACCTTCTATACTCTGTATTGTTGTCATTATTCAATTTTAATTTTTATTATAATTATTACACATATTTTAATAATAATTTTAAAATACTAAGTCACACCAAGTCTCAAGAAAACTGAGGAAGATCTCCTGGTGGTTCTTAAGCAGAGCTTCTGTCCTAATCAGATACAAATGGGACAGGGCTTCCAGGTTGGTGAACATGGAGGTGTGGGGACGGTGAACTGCCTCCAGAGAGCCTGGGAGCGCCATGGTCCTTCCCCCGCCTCACCCTATGCATCTCTTCTGCTTGGCTGTTTCTTTTCCTGATAATCCAGTCATCTAGCAAGGACTCAGGTTTCCAGAGTCCTGGAGCCATTCTAGCCAATTATTGAACCTGAGGTGGGGATTATGAGACCCACCGGCTTGTACCCAAATCGGACAGATGCTGTTCGTACTCTGGGGACCCACTACTTGTAATTGGCATCTGAAGGGGGGGCAGTCTTGGGGGCCTGAGACCTTCACTAATGGAGTTAGGGTCTGTGCTAACTCTGGTTCGTGTCAAAAGTGAGTCAAATGTGGGACACACAGTTGGTGTCCACAGAGAATTGTTGGGTCTGGAAAACCCCACACAGCTGGGGTCAGAGGTGTTCCTGGGGTGCTGGTGGGCTAGTAGAAGTAAACACGAGTTTTTCTTTCAAAACCCAAAGGAGACTACACAGCAGGTAGGTTGTGGAAAAGAAAAGTCAAAATTAGAATTCTTCTGATCTAAAGCTCAGCCCACAAGACTCAGGGAGGCACTTACTACATGAAAACTAGAGTTCTGCCCACCTGCCCTGTGTTTACCTCGTGTCGGGTACATGACAAGAAAATGGCAATGTGATCGGAAAACAAAACCTCAGAGTTCAGACGAGGATTCCAAATATACTTTCGACATCAACTTCCTGCTTTTTATTTCTCACTTGATACTCTGCTCGTTAGAAGACCTGCATTTTTTTCTTCATAACTTTTACTTAAATTATACATTCATTCATTGTTGTAGTTGTGGTTTGAGAGTTTATCATTTTAACAACAATATATTTTGTTCCAAAGTTCACCTTGTATTTAGAGAATTCTTAGAGAGGAGTTTCCTTTTGGCTAGTTTCATTTTCAACAACAGAAATTTGCACACTAGATTGATTCACCTAAGTAAATATGGGTGTGGCTTAGAGGCTTCCAAATATACTCAGGAGTTTTTATCCGTAGCTCTTGTTTAACAGTGGAGAAATAGACCCAGAGAAACACAACTTTTCACAAGTTGATACACGGTGAGGCAGCCAGGTTTGATTTCTGCCCTGTGCTATTGCCTCTATACCAAAGCAATCCTACCTATTCAAAATAGAAAAGTAGAATAATAAATTTCTTCTCTGATAGTAATTTCTGAGAGTACCATAGGAAAGTTTTCATGACTCTCCTCTCCAACAAACATGTATTGAATGCTTTATTCTGTGCCAGACAAGCGTTTCATAGGAATTAGAAAATGCATAGCTTCAAGTCCTAGCCGGTTTGGCTCAGTGGGTAGAGTGTCAGCCCTCAGACTGAAGGGCCCTGGGTTTGATTCCCCATCAAGGGCGAGTACCTGGGTTACAGGCTCAATCGCCGGCCCTGGTAGGGGCATATGTGGGAGGTAACCAATCAATGTGTCTCTCTCACATCGATGTTTCTCTCTATCTCTGTCTCTCCCCCTCCCTTCACTCTCTCTAAAAATCAATGGGAAAATATCCTCGGATGAGGATTAACAATAAATTAATTAAAATACAATAAAACTCATATCTTCAAGAAAAACCATGAGGCGAGTACTATCATTACCTCATTTTATAGATAGGGAAAGTGAGGCGTAGAAATGCTAAGGCAGGGGCCACAGCACCACTAATAAATGGTGTCCTGGCAATCTGACTCCATAGCATACTCCCTGTGCTATCCTGCCTCCTTTTTCGTTATTTCATTCTAACTGATTTCCTGTACTCTCACTCCCACATAAGAATAAGAAGAAGATATTTGTCTAAAAGTACTTTCCTCCGACTAGAATACAAGTTCCCAAGAGGAGCTTCTAAAACTGTGTCTAGCACAAAGTATGCACTCAATCAATGAGTTGAATAAACAAGCTCAGGAGAGTTCTGGCTTTCCCAGAGAATATTATCAGACTGATAACATCACATGTGACCAGTTAATTTAAGAATTCCCATGGTCTGTTGCAAGCAAGTAAGCATGAGTTAGTTACCTTTCTCTCTTTTATATTTTTCTATCTTTCTCATAAGATGAGGTGCAAAAGTGTTGCAGAGATCCTCCAGTAAGATCAGATTATCTGCATCTATTTTAGCTTGTTTCTCCAGATGTTCCAGGAAACTTAGAGAGGTCTGCAAGAGAATTAATGGAGTCACATTTACTTGCCTACTGATTATCCATTCATTCATTAAACACTGCCTACGTGGCCATGAGGCACCAGGTTTTGCATGGATGAATAACGTAGGTTGTTTATCCCAGAGTAGTTCAATAGTGTGGGGGAAGAGGTATGACCAAGTCAATCTCTATAAAATCTGTATTCATATCAAAAGCCAGTATACTAGTATATATGGTGTCTCCCCCCAAAATGTATACACATCATGTCTTTAATTTCAATTGCATTTTGAAAATGAAATGTATCTTAATAAACACTGCCTTTATAACTATTCAAAGTGTGTATACATTTTCTGAGACACCTTGAATACTACATGCCATTCAGTGCCTGCCATATATTAACCTCAAAAACAACTCAGTGAGGTAGATACTACTACAATCTCCATTTTAAAAATGAAACAGCTGGCCCTGACCGGTTTGGCTCAGCGGATAGAGCGTCGGCCTGCAGACTCAAGGGTCCCAGGTTCGATTCCGGTCAAGGGCATGTACCTTGGTTGCGGGCACATCCCCAGTGGGGAGTGTGCAGGGGGCAGCTGATCGATGTTTCTCTCTCATCGATGTTTCTAACTCTCTATCCCTCTCCCTTCCTCTCTGTAAAAAATCGATAAAATATATTTTTTAAAAATGAAACAGCTGAAGCACAGAGTCGACAACTTGTCCAAGGTCACAGAGCCAGTAAGTGGCAGTGAAGTCTCCTTCATTAACCATTGAGCTGTATGTACTACCTTTAACTCAGCAGCAAAACAGAGGCACCAAGGAAATGAGCATAAAATGTTTTTGAAAGAATGTTATATTTGGTATTTTAAAAGAAAAATCTCATAAGTACTCCTGGGAAAAGCTCAAATTGGCTAGTATTATTTTAATACTGAATTACATAGGGGATAGAAGCCACCAAATCTTTTCAATGATTAGGGCTTCTCAATGTATTAAGCTGCTTCTGAAAGAAAGTATATATGAACAAAATTATACTAGAGCCCCCAGAAAAGAGAAAATATTCAGAAAGTGAACACTATTAGCAGAGTGGGATCTGGGGAAGAGGTCTCTAGACATGATGAATGGTTGAACAGTCGAAAAGGGGCAGTGTGTGCAGGATATTGAAAAGAAGGCTTTGAGCACAAACCATGGGTGAGAGCCAGGTCATGGCTGGAGCAATGGGCTGATAAGAGACGGTGAAAGAACACACACACACACCATGTAGAAATTTGGGCAAGTGTCCCATGGCCCAAGGGGTACCAATAGTAGTTTTTGAGAACAGTAACATGAATAGATTTGTTTATAAATAGGAGACTTTGGAATAGGTTGGAGAAGGAATGGATTCGAGAGAAAATATTGGCAGAAAGGCTAAATACTCTGGTGAAGAGATGATCAAGACCTGGTGGTGGAAATGCAGAGGAGGCACTGGACTTGAGACCATTTCTGAGTTGCAATTTGGTGAGTTTTGAAGTTCAATTGGAAGTGGGTGAAGACGTGAAGAAAGAGTCAAAGATGACTTAAATGTTGATGCCACTCAATAATGTATCATCTATTCGACACAGCAGGCCTCACACAGCTGCCCATGGGAGGAGAGACTTGACTTGCACCTTGGAGGATGACTAATGCTTCACTGCCAACATGGAAAAGGACATTCCAGGCAAAGAAAACCATGTGGGGCAATGATGAGAAACTAAAAATCCGCTTATGTGGGCTTGTGTGGTGACTTCAGCAGGAATAGTATGGCTGGAGTGATGAAAGCTGTAGCATACTGGGATGCATGGAATGTGATCGAGAATTGAGTGAGTGGAGGAAGGGTGTGTGGAGACTATTCTTTCAAGCAGTTTGGCAGTAGAGAGAAGAAGGAAGTTAGAGCAATAACATAAGGATGAGGACGAGTTCATTGGAGTGTGTGTATATGATGCAGTCTATTAAGTGCTGGTGAGTTTCCATACCAGGACTTAATAAGGCTACATTATCTGCAATTGCAATTGCAAAAAATTCAATCTGAGATATAAATTCTTTACCGGCCAGTGGTACAAAAATGACCTTTGTAGGGTATTCTAGGTTTCCACACATATATATTTAATTGTAGAAAGAGAACTAAATGAAGATTAAAAGAAAGTGTAAACATAAAATAAATAAAAATGTTAAAGATTGTGTAGTATATACACATGTGGCCATGTACTCTAACAATGTAGATATATTGCAACCAAAAAAGGGGGGGGAAGATAATAGGTATAGTACATGCAAAGTAAATTTTCAACTGTTGTAAATAATCACACTGAATTCATGTAAAAATGACACAGGAGCCAACTTGAAGAGGTTACCACTGGGCAAAAATGGGACAATGTGAACTTCAATGAGGGTAATAATTGCAATAGACTGAAACCCAAATATGTTTCAATCTATGAATTCAAACTGTTTTTTTTATAATGGGTCACGTTCAGAGAATGACAGGGAACCAGTCAGTCATCATAAACACTGGGTAAATAAAAGAATCTAGGATTTATATATAAACTGTATCACCAGGTAACCAAATAGACAAGGGGGAAACAAATTAGAGAATTCAAAAATCCCATTTGCAACCCCCAAAGAGTCAATATATAAAACCGTTAAATATCAATAGTTGCTAATATCAAAAAAGAGAGACCCTGGCCAGTGTGGATCGGCTGGTTGGAGCGCTGTCCTGTACACAAAGAGGTGGCAGGTTCGATTTGGTCCCGGTGCACACCCAGGTTGCAGGTTCAGTTTCCAGGCGGCGGCGGGGCGCATACAGGAGGCAGCCAATCAGTGTTTCTCTCTCACATCAAAGTGTTGTTGCTTCTCTCTCTCTCTCTCTCTCACTCTCTCTCTCTCTCTCTCTCCCCCCCCCCCCCCCCCCCAAATCAATGGAAACATGTCCTCAGGTGAGGAGTAAAAAAAAGAGAGAGAAAACCAAGATTTCTGTTCCTCCCAATGAAAGGATGCAACAAAAGACCACTATGTTCTTGTCAAAAGGATCTAACCCAGCTGTGGGCAAACTACGGCCCGCGGGCCGGATCCGGCCAGTTTGAAATGAATAAAACTAAAAAAAAAAAAAAGACCGTACCCTTTTATGTAATGATGTTTACTTTGAATTTATATTAGTTCACACAAACACTCCATCCATGCTTTTGTTCCGGCCCTCCGGTCCAGTTTAAGAACCCATTGTGGCCCTCAAGTCAAAAAGTTTGCCCACCCCTGATTCTAACCTGAGTCTGTCGAAGCCTCTGAATTCAGTTGCCAATTTTCAGGAAAAGCAGAAGATAGAAGAGCTTGCTGCACTGCACCAAGCACACACATTAGCAAAACCTAGACTAGGGGAAATTCCATGGGCCAATTGTCCTCAGGGTCGTCAACACATTTTAAACAAAAGAAAGGGATTGTGGGAGGGGAGTTTAACCTATAGATTAAAGGACACTTCAAAGAAAAAAACTGGACAAGACTAAATTGAGGGCTAGAGATGCACAGGTAGATGATACAACCATAAAGAGACATAGGACCCTGGTTACTATAAAAGCCAGGACAGTGGATGCTTCTAGGGGAGGGGAAGGGGCTGTGATTGGGATGGGGCACATGGAGGGGTTTCTGGAAGGGCTAGCAAAGTTCAATTTCTTAACCTAGGTAGTGATTTCAAGGATATTAGCCTTATAATAATTCATTCATGTATGTTTGTTTTGTGTCATTTTACTGTACTTATATTTTGGTGCATGTTTTTCAAGAAAAGAAAGAAAGAAAAGCCCTAGCCAGTTTGGCTCAATGGTTAGAGCATTGGCCCACAGACTGAAGGGTCTCAGGTTCGATTCCAGTCAAGGGCACATACCTCGGTTGTAGGCTCGATTCCTGCCCCTACCCCCTAACCCCCACCTCCCACCCATCAGGGTGTGTGCTGGAGGCAACCAATCGATGTTTCTCTCTTACATCGAAGTTTCCCTCTCTGTGTCCACTCTCTCTAAAAATCAATGGAAAAAAATGTCCTCAGGTAACAACAAAACAACAACAAAAAAGTGTAAAAAAAATAACACAATAACAGGAAGCTATCAAAACTTCCAGGGAAGTTTCTAAGGAAGAAAATTCTGACAAGGGGCAACAACGAGAATGTCATAAATATATCTTTGCACCCCCCATCATGGAGGTTTAGTTTATCCTGCCAATTCCCCCAGTTATTCATTGTAAAATCACATAAACAGAAAGTTCAGGCTCTTTTTTTTTTTTTTCCAAAAGGAAAGAGAAAGAGGTAGATTGCATTACAAGGTTCTGGGGTGATAATGATGAGTAGGCTCAGCCCCACCCCCAAGGAACTCACAACCAATCTGTGGGAGAAAAGGACCTCTAGTTCAGTGGTTCTCAACCTTCTGGCCCTTTAAATACAGTTCCTCATATTGTGACCCAACCATAAAATTATTTTCCTTGCTACTTCATAACTGTAACGTTGCTACTGTTACGAATCGTAATGTAAATATCTGATATGCAGGAAGATCTTAGACGACTCCTGTGAAAGGGTCGTTGGACCGCCAAAGGGGTTGCGACCCACAAGTTGAGAACCGCTGCTCTAGAGATAACCAATCTAAGGACACGAAAGGCTTAAGTCCCTGAGGGCTCTGAAAAGGGAAAAAAAGGACTCAAAGATTATGGCCAAAACAGAGACATAACCTGCTCAGGTCTATAGGTCTCACACCATTTAATGAATTACTAGCATGGTGTTCATTTGACCTACCACATGTATCACAGCTTCCCAATCCTTGGTTATTTTTTTAAGTTATTTAGTATCAGTTGCTCAGAGAGAATGTGACACGGTGGCTGCACATGAAGGCTCAGAGAATTGGTGAGGTTCTCATTCATAAGTTGAATGGGGGAATTTATGGCTGTTCGCTTAGGGCTACATTTCATAACTTCCATATGCCACATGTATTTTTGTATGTTATGAAATATTATACAACTTAGAATCTAATTAAAGGAGCAGGTAAATAACACAGAGTCATGTTACAGGGTAAACTTTGAAAACTGGTCCCTTCAGAAATCAACTAACTTCTTGCCACAAGCTGCTATTGGAGTCAAAAGAGAAAATATAAAGTACTGAGGCCCAGAAGAGAGACACGCAACTACCTCCCCGCCAATATAGCAAGAATATTAGCAAATATGGCCAATACAGTAAGAATATTAGCAAAGAGCATTATATTAACATTAAAAGCATTACTATTAGTTCAAAGCACCTATATAGCTCTTTAAAAAACACATCTTCAAACTGTTTCATTTGATTTCCACAGAAACCTTACATGGGAGACCCTGTGAAGTCCACGGGAAAGGACACCCGGTTCCCTCAGACACCTCGATTAGTGTAGGTGACGAGCGATGAGTCCCGCTCTGCCTTTATTTCCCACCTCCTCGTTTCTTGGCTGTGCCCTGAACATTCATTTCTGTATCATAAAACATAGTGGATGTCAGTAGCAGTTAATCACTTACTGCACGGTTACTGTTTGTCAAATACGGGCCCTATGCTCATGCCTCGTGTACATTATTTTCTTGAATCCCCTCAACAGTGCTGGAAGGAGCTGGCATGGTACATGAGAAAATGGAGACGCAGAAATCTTCGATCATAGCCTCACATATGGAGAAATTGGTCGCAGAACCAGCACTAGAATCCAGGCCCGTTCGACACCAACGTCGATATTCCTAACCTTTGATGATATGGTCTCCCGCAAAAAATACACCATCTTGAAAACCCTCCCCAGCATCTTCCCAAACGCAGATTAGAGCGATGCTCACAGAGACCCCCCGCTCTGTGTGACCCACTCACCGGCGTCTCGACTTTCGGCAAGGACTCCTTCAGAATGAAGATCATGCCCTTCAAGCTCTCTGAGTCGATGTCTTCTGACAGTTCAAAGAGCAGGTTTCTAAGACACACACAACCAAAGAGTCAAATGAAGCCTCTCACGTGCAGAGGACAGCACTGTGAATCGAGTGCATCTACAAATGTTCTCTCTCAGGTACATGACCACAGCCCTGTGATTAATCCCTCTTTATAGATTCAAAAACTAAAACTTTGAGCTTCAAAGTGGCCTCTTAAATTATGGTAACACAGTAAACAGTAGGGACAGGCCTTCTGGTTCCAAGTCTAGTGCCAGGAAAGCACAGAACACAATTTTGGCATTCCGACTCCCAACTCCACTGGAGGAATTCTGGGTTATTCTACAGGCCCTTGTCACAGAGAACCTGATGCCCAGCCATGTCAAGTCCACTCTTGAAAGAGAAAGGACAATACCCCGACTTCTGGGTAGTCATATAGTGAATCACCAGAAAAGCTAAACATTTCGCTCACACACTGATGCCTCTGCACGCCAGAGACCAGCCCTCTGTCATTGAACAGCAGATTTCCAGCATTCCCTCACTGAGCTGAGCGAGGGTAGCTCAGGTTCTGGGAGCCAGTCCGAATGTTAAAGCCTGAAGGACATAATCACCCAGCCAATTCGATAAAACCGCACTTCGAAGGCTCCTCCTTGTGAGGGTCTCTGCAGCTATGTCCGGGACCATGTAAAACAGTGGTGTCTGTGGTCTGACCATGACAGGCCTGATGTCTGTATTTTACCTCTCTCACCCAAAACATGTAACCAGACACGCCTAAATGACATCCCTCCCTCACACAGAGGCATTTCACTCTGCTGAGTATGCATTCTTTCCTTCTCAAATCACTGAATATAGGCAGACACACGAGAGGACTGTCTGAGGGCCTGCAGACTGGGAAGGAGGAACGCATGGGCCTGCTGTGCTGGGGTGGGCTTCCCGTGGCAGTGAGATACGAAGCTGAGGGAAGCCACTGCCAGGCCCGAGAATCCCAGCGTTTCAGCTCCATGGTACCTAGAGCTGAGAAATCTCCTAGCGTTGCTGATCAGAGACACCCAAGAAGGTCCATAAGAAAGAGACCCAAGAGATCTTAATCCCAGTCTCCTTTCTTTCTTCTTCTTCTTTTTTTTAATCTTTATTGTTGAAAGTATTACATAGGCCAGTGATGGCGAACCTATGACACACGTGTCAGAGGTGACACGCGAACTCATTTTTTTGGTTGATTTTTATTTGTTAAATGGCATTTAAATATATAAAATAAATATCAAAAATATAAGTCTTTGTTTTACTATGACTGCAAAGATCAAAATATTTCTATATGTGACACGGCACTAGAGTTAAGTTAGGGTTTTTCAAAATGCTGACACGCCGAGCTCAAAAGGTTCGCCATCACTGACATAGGCCCTTCTTTTTCCCCCATTAACCTTTTCCAGCCCGCTCCTGTCCCCTGCACCTTAGGCCCTCACCACCCCATTGTCTGTGTCCACGGGTTATGCATCCATACATACAAGTTCTTTGCTTGTTCTCTCCCCCCACCCCCACCCCCTTCCCTCTGAGGTTCATGCTTCTATGTCTCTGGATCTATTTTTGATCATCGGTGTATTTGGTTCATTACATTCCACATATTAGTGAGATCCTTTGAGGAAACCTCAGTCTCCTTCTGAGGCCCAGTGGCCTGAATGACCCCTAACTGGACACCCATTCTGCCTGATGGCAGTCCCCTCCTCACCTGAACGGGGAGACCTGCTTCCGGGTGGGCAGCAGATCCTTCACTTGCTCTTTGGTGTAGCTGAGGTACTTCAGCAGCAAGTTCTGCTTCATGATGTAGAGGAGTTCCGCCAGGAGGAAGGGGTCTTCCTCACTCAGCCGCTCCTCGTTAATGAGATGGTCAAAAATATCCAAGGCCGAGCTGGCCTTCTCCAGCTTCCTGCTGGGGACGAAGTCTCGGCAGAGAAACTTCAATTTTTGCACCTCTAGGTCTTCAAGGTTTGAATCAATATGCACAAGCCTTTTGCGCAGCTTCTCCCTACCATTATCCTCCGGACCGGGAATCCAACTCTGAATGCCGGATGACATGGCCAGTCTGGAAAAGACAGAGAGACGGGGTAGCCTCCACTTCCCAGGCCCTCTCCCGCCTACAGCCTCCTCCCTCCCGGGCACTAGACTTTCCTGGAAACTTAAACATTACTGACAGGAAAATGATTGTGCAGTTATTTCAAAAACCAATAGCCAACACTTGTGTGTGAACCCTTTGGGAGGTCTGCGGGGAGCTTTTGGGGATGCCATTTACCCTGACTTCTCTGAAATCAAAATGTCCCCGTAGAAGCGAGTGAAATGGAGGACAACTCAGCACAACAGTTTCCGTTGGAGTTCGTCTTCCGGTTGGAGCTCTTTTTTAAAAAAAAATTTTTTTTTATTTATTGATCTTGAGAGAGAGAAACATCGACTTTTTCCACATATTTATGCATTCATTGGTTGATTCTTGTATGTGCCCTGACCGGAGATGGAACTGGAAACCTCGGTGTTGGACATTCTACCAACTGAGCTACCGTAGGCCGAGCTGCCAGGGTCTGGTTAGAACTCTTAAGTCATTGCCATCAAATGGCAGAATTAGCACTTAGATTTATGCCCCACAGTTTAGAAATAAAGCAATGGGGGGTTATATTTCTGAAGTGCTTACCAACCCAAGGATGGCAAGGTAATATTACTAACCAGAACAGTACAGGTTTGTAACCCACAGGAAGAATAATCATAATCCTAGACCCCAGAAATACAGGGAGGTTTTAGACAAGAGTTGCTCAGATCAATATAGAAAGTCACAGAGTAACTAAGTCAATATTTCCACATAAGCAGTGCATAAACTGGTCTTTTCTACACTAAATTTCATACTAATAAGAGGATCAATAAATTGACAACATTTTTCAATGTAATATTATTCATCATATAAGGACAAGGTATATATCCACTATGCAAGACATGGCTATTTAGAAAGAAGAAACTACTTTCTAAAGGAAAGAGAACATAGCAAAAATGAAACATCAATAACAAAGAGTGGTTATATCTCGATGGTCTAATTATATAAAATATAAATTTTCTTCTGGGCTCCTGTGTGAGTTTCTCAAATCTTACGCAATAAATACATATTACTTTTATTATTAGAAAAAGGAAACAAAAAAATGGGGTCATCCATGGGATCTTCTTATTCTAACTCATTATACATTTGCCTTGAAGTTTCCTGAAGATCCTAAATCTCTCGCTTCCTGAATGGAGACGAGCGTATTCCTGCCGGTAAAAGGCTGTGTCGAAGCCTTCCTAAGGCTTTTTAAACTTTCATTTTCCATGGGGAGGCTAATAAATCCAGGCAGAAATCATGCCATTGCTGAAAACAAGAGTTTTTGCAAGTTTCTATGACAGAAAGCAAGGGGGAAATGCTGGACTGTCTGACTCCCGGCAGAGGAAAGTAGTTAACTACATACCTTCAAATCAGATGCCACGGATCCTCTGGAAGTAAGTGGTTCTTGGGGAAATTACCTGAAAACAAAGTTTTAAAGGAATTAGGATCCTCTCTGGGCTCCAAGTTTCAAGAAAGCTCCCATTTACGCGGGAGGAAAACTTCAGACTTGCTTACTGCTGACTGCAATGAATACTGGGCCCTCAGGTTTAATATTAATTTCCTGTTGATGTCATCGCTGCCTTTTCCCTTCCCATTTCCCTTTGCTTGCATTAGGATAATCCTGATCAACAGCACCTCCTAAAGGCAGATGCACACTATAGAGCTCAGGATTTAAGTGTTCTAGCCTTTTCTTTGTCTTAAAAAAAAATGTCCATTTTCCAACCACTTCCTTCCCCAAGTTCCCTTAATAAAACCCAGAATCTCATGAACAGTAGTCACCCATCTTAATCTTTTCTCAACAACTCCATTTACAAATTAACAACAACAACAACAAAAATTTTTTAAGCAAAAAGGAAGAAGAAAAAGAGGAGGAGGCAGAGGAGGAGCTGAGAGATAAGCCAATCTGAGGTATCTACAAAGAAGTCAAATAACAGTAGACAAAACTGATGCAGTCTCTGCCCTCACAGTGCATTCAGTCCAGCAGGAAAGAGAATTTGAAGACATTATTTCTAAAAACAAAAACAATACCTAACACTCACCAGTATATCACTATGCGTCAAGCATGCTTTGTTCACTAGGTCACCCAATGACCCCTTTTTTAAGACATGAGAACTCAGACACAGAAAGATTTGCCCAAGGTCATACAACGAGCTAGTGGGAGACCCAAACCTCACCCAGCAGGTTTGGCTCTAAATCACTACACGATAATTCAAATGTTGCCAAGTTCTGGGAAGAATTCCAGAGTCTTGGATACTTCATCTCTGAAAATAAGTAAAATTTATTATGCTTTATTAGCAAATGTTAAACTGTCATTTCCAGATCCTAGGCATCATCTAGAGAACCTCTGGGTTTAAGAAAGACAAGTCCTGCCCTGGCCAATTTGGCTCAGTGGATAGTGCATTGGCCTGAGGACAAAAGGGTCCCAGGTTCGATCCCAGTCAAGGGCTTGTACTTCGTTGCAGGCTCCTCCCTGGCTGAGGCCCTGGTCCAGGCTTGTGCAGGAGGCAACCAACCGATGTGTTTCTTTGACATCGATGTTTCTCTCTCTTTTCCTCTCTCTAAGAATCAATGGGAAAATATCCTCGGGTGAAGATTTTTAAAAAAGAAGAAGAAAAAGAAAAGAAAGACGAGTCCTAGTGGTGATGGTCGCACAACAGGAAAATGTATTTAATGCCACTAACGTGCACCCTTAAAAATGGTTAAAATGGGGCTTCCAGTCAAGATGGCGGCATTGGTAAATGCGGCACTCGCACCCTCCCACAACCACATCCCTTTGCCCAGAGTGGACACTTTATTCCCAGGCCCCAAAGTTATCCAATAAGCCCCAGAAGGGATGGACATGAAATGGCCAAAGGAGCAAAGGCTTATTTCAAAACCTTTGTCCCTCAGTTCCAGGAGGCAGCATTTGCCAATGGAAAGCTCTAGGACAGTGGTCAGCATACTGCGGCTCGCGAGCCACACGCGGCTCTTTGGCCCCTTGAGTGTGGCTCTTCCACAAAATACCTCGTGCGGGCGCGCACATACAGTGTGATTGAAACTTTGTGGCCCGTGCGCAGAAGTCGTCTTATTGATGAGAACCTGGAATCGTGCCTAAAGTTAAAAACAACAACATACAAACCTGACTTACCCAAACTTTCCAAGGAGATGCAAGGCCATTGTTCACATTAGTGTTTGTCAGTCATTATCATGATTGATTGATTGATTTTTGAAATACAATTTCCATTTATTCCCCCCCCCCCCCCCAGAGAACTTTTCTTCACTCTTTAAAGACTCAGCCCCTTACATGGGCTTTGGTGGAGGTCGTGGGGCAGCACCCGCAGGTCTGAATCGGGGTGGGGGTGTTCGGTCCTTCCGGGCTTCATGAGAACGACACTCACTTCAGAGATGTCCCGAACGGCTACGGCCTCCACTATGTTTCGAATGACAAACTTCTTAATGGCCTTGTCCTTGGGCACGCACCGGGCGCAGTTGGTGCAACGAATAGGCTGCACATGGCCTCGGCCTTTTTTGGCAAGACCATTATTCCTTCTTTTCTTGGTCATCTTGGAAACAAGGACCCGAGAGAGTCATTGTTATGATTTAATTTCATGGATATTGTAAGGTAAATTGTAAGGAATTTAATTTTATCAATAAATAATATCGTTATTAAGTATGATATCAAGTTTTATTCAACGTACTAAGACTTAAAACTTTAAGTAAAGTTTATTAAGTTAATGTTAGGGAACGTTGTGGAGTGAAAGAAGATGTAGTGTCGAGGATTGAGAAAGGTATGTTGAGATGGTTTGGACATATAGAGAGGATGAACGAAAGGAGATAGACAAAACAAGTATACAAGGCGAGTGTGGATGGGAGAGTTGGAAGGGGTGGACCTCAGCAAACATACCTCTATCAGATTGAGGACGTTTTTATTGCTTAGGAGTACCCTAATTAAGTTAATAACAATGTACCTACCTACATAGTTTAAGTTTAAAAAATTTGGCTCTCAAAAGAAATTTCAATCGTTGTACTGTTGATATTTGGCTCTGTTGACTAATGAGTTTGCCGACCACTGGAAATGATAGGGAGGGAGGATTTATAATCTAACTAGAGGCCCAGTGCATGAAATTATGCACTGGTAGGGTCCCTAGGCCTGGCCTGCAATCAGGGCCAATCTGTGGGGCAACCGGCAGGCAATGGTGGGGGAGGCGCAGGGGGCAGAGAGGGGGAGCTGCTGGCACCTGCCTTGGCTGGTCTGGGGCCTGTGGCTGGGGGCAGCTCCTGTGTTGAGCGTCTGCACCCTGGTGGTCAGTGTGCATCATAGCGACCAGTCGTTCCACCCCGTCATTCTGCCATTCATGGATTTGCACATTAGGCTTTTATTATATAGGATAGATAGAGCACCTGAATTAATCTGAAAAGTAATCATATTATTTTAAATCTTAGAACACATATACTTATGTGAATAGAGGGTTAAGTTTTTAAATTATGAAAAGGGGGTTAAGTTTCCTTTTCAAGGCCTGTGCAAAGCAATTGAGGAGGTGACTCAACTGTGAATCCAGCAAGTGGAAACGATAAGCAGGTTCAGATCAACCCACCAGGAGTCAAAACATTATCTCCTTAACATCATCTCATCGCCTGATGAGTAATTACAATAGCTGATTGTAATAAATAAACAGAAACAATAGCTGTTTCTGTTTCTGTTTGTGGGTGTTCACTAGCAACCCCAGCTGGCAGCCCCCTGGGCCACATTCTGGCTGTAAGTCCCGGGCACAGTAAGACATCTTCTGAAAGATCCATGGAAAGGACTCTGATTCATTAAGCCTTGTCTGTGGTTATGTGCACCTGTAAATATCGTATATAAGAGTGTCTCTGTTGATTGTTGTTTGTGTCTCTTTGTTGTTTGGTCTCTAGTGAGAGTTCTTGTCTGTCTGTCTGTAATGTAAGGATTCTACTGAGAAACAAAAATATGGGAAATAGTCATTTAAACTCCCCAAGTACTTATATCATAGAGGGCTGGAGCTAAAGAAGTGCCCTTGAATAGGCTGCAGAAGCGGCAGCAACAGGGTGAGGGAGCACTCTCCTTGTAAAGGAAAAAAAATGGTACTTTTACACTAAAGCTGTTGGAGGCCCAGGAGTTGCTACAGTCCTAGGAACAAACCCCGGGGCCTTCTATCTCCCCACATACACACCCACCTTTTTTGCAGCCTCCTAAGAGTTATCAGGTTATGTTATCTCAGTTATACTTCTTAAGAATGTGAGTATATTTTCCATGAGGAAATTAAGCCTATTTCTGAAATCAACTCATCAACATCATCTCATCGCCTGATGACTAATTATAATAACTGGCATCTGCAGACCCCCAGGCCTGCATGTAGCTGCATTCCTGAGGGGGTTGGGGGGGGGGTGTTCCTGTATTTGCCTAGGAAGCAAAGGTTTTATATATATTATTAAAATGGTTATGTTATGTTAATCATAAACTTGATTATTTAAAAGCCCATCTTAGAATATTGTGTGTTGCAGGACAAGAGTCCATGCCATTTGCATTATAATCAAATCAATAACCGTATAATTTTAAATTTCTTGCCTTTTGGAGACAGTTGTTGTTTTGTTATGATGCATTTGGAAAACTGTTACATCTTCTGAGGGATCCATAGAAAGAACTCTGATTTATTTTAAGCTACATATCTCTGAGAATAAACTTTCAGATCATCCCCTTGAATTGGATAAAAATTACTAGAACTCTATAGAGTATCTGCATGTATAGAAATACTGGCAAGAAAAATCAGGAGAAACAGAATGTGATTATAGAACTGAATGAGCTAAAAATAATTGTATAGTTTTTGTAACTTTTATTAAAAATATTGCTGATTTTTAACCTTCTTGTTTTCCAGGCATAAGGGAACTTGTTTCTTTTCTTAAAGCAGTTTCGGCCCTAACCAGTTTGGCTCAGTGGATAGAGCATTGGCCTGTGGACTGAAAAGGTCCCAGGTTCGATTCCGGTCAAGGGCATGTACCTTGGTTGCAGGCACATCCCCAGTAGGAGGTGTGCAGGAGGCAGCTGATCGATGTTTCTCTCTCATCGATGTTTCTAACTCTCTATCCCTCTCCCTTCCTCTCTGTAAAAAATCAATAAAATATAACAAACAAACAAACAAAAAGCAGTTTGGTAAATTGTACCTTGATAGGCAGTATTACAGCATTTATATTTTTCTCCATATCTGATTCCTCCAGAAACTAGAAACTCTTAATGAGTATTGTTCTCATGGCAATGTGTTTGTTTGCATAAATCCAAAAAGAATCTGATTTCTTCATAACAGGATGTAAGCCAGTTTCCAATTGTGGTTTTATTAACGAAAACTTTACTGGAATGTCATGTCTGAGAGACACATGCCAGAACTCTAGATGTCGCCAGAAAGCTCTAAGGCAGTGGTTCTCAACCTTCTGGACCTTTAAATACAGTTCCTCATGTTGTGACCCAACCATAAAATTATTTTCGTTGCTACTTCATAACTGTAATGTTGCTACGGTTATGAATCCTAATGTAAATATCTGATATGCAGGATGGTCTTAGGCGACCCCTGTGAAAGGGATGTTCGACCGCCAAAGGGGTTGCGACCCACAGGTTGAGAACCACTGCTCTAAGGAATGAAGACTGACTCTGAAGCCGATAAGCCCCTTGGATAAATAGCCTGGTACCTTGCTTGGTCACGTAGTTCATGACAGTCTTTCCAGGTGAGGAACGAAAGTTGCTTTCCTGAGAGGTGGCATGAAAGAAACCTTAAGACACCTGCAGGGACCTTAACTCAAGGAATGCACCCCAATTCTGTAGGTATTGCAGGCGAAACCTGATAGCAACTGTGTGGCTTGGTTTCTTTGCCCTGGGAGTAAACTTTCTCATGAGATTCCAGTAAAGAATATTTTTTTTAAATAGTCTGTGTGATCAACTGTTATTCTTGTTGTGTTCATGCAAACCATCAGGCCAATTTGTAGCTAAATGTAATACAGTAAGTAAATTGGTCTTAATTTGGCTCTTTAATAAAAATGAGAGTGATTTTAGGGAGAAAATTTATTTCAACAGGAAATTATTAGAACTAAAATGTATTTTTCTTCCACCAGACCATTTGTCATAACTCTTACTTTTCTAACTTTTACCGAATAAAACTAAATTTTATAACACAGCTTGTCTACACCAGGTTATAAGCCCTACTCACACCTGGGGAATACCACCTCTAGCCATCGTTGCCACCTCCTTCTGTGGCCAGGCCTCATCGTCCCTCTGACAGGGAGCAAGGATCTCTTGGCTCTGACAGGACTTCAACCCTCATCAGCAGGAAGTAGTTTCAGAAGAGATCCAACGTCTCCTTTCCCTGAAAGAATTCAGAGCCAGGATCCTTGAGGAGGATGTGGTAGGCAATTAGACAGACATAAGCAGAGCAAGGACCCTGGGCCAACTGGAGGAGAGATGGACCCTGAAACGTACCTCTGACCACTCCATCTGCTCTGAAGCTGGCGATGGAGGAGCCTGTGTAGAACTGACCTTTAATTCTAACTAATTAGAAAGAATATAGTTTCGGTATAATAGAAAGTATAGAGATGAAAGAAAAGGAAAGTGAAGTAGACAAACTGAAAGGGACTAGGTACGTTGCAGAGTTCTGTGTAAGTTGCAGAGAGGCTGTGACGAGTTAGAATTGAGGAAGTAAAAAAGGTGAGAAGGGATATAACAGGAAAAAAGGATATTAGAGTAGGAATACTTAATAGAAGGCATAAGACATGGAGATACATTTTTTTAAGGAAATGAAAGTGAGTTAAAATTGTAAAAATATTTGTAAAAATCATAGAAAAGTTGTAAAGAGAAATCATAAAAGCAAACTATAGGTGTACTAAATAATAAATCTAAATAGATAAATAAATGTAAACTAATACAGAATTTCTTTGGCTCTTTTCCAGTCTTTTGAAAGAGAAAGCTTCTTTATAAAGGAATTTACTACTGTAGTACAAGGTTGATAGATATCAACCAATCTACCTAATCAGAGAGGGGGATAATAAGGGGAACTTATAATCTAATAGATGGAGCATCTGAATTAATCTGAAAAGTAATCATATTATTTTAAATCTTATAACACATATACTTATGTGAGTAGGGGTTTAAGTTTTTCTTAAAGTTTCCTTTTCAAGACCTGTGCAAAGCGATTGAGGAGGTGACTCAGCTGTGAATCCAGCAAGCAGAACCAATAAGCATGGTCAGACGACCCACCAGGAGTCAAAACATCATCTCATCAATATCATCTCATCACCTGATGACTAATTACAATAGCTGATGTCTGTGGACCCCCAAGACTACATGTAGCTTCATCCCTCACCCCAGCCCATTCCCCTATATAATCCTGTCTCCTGAATCTTGCTGAAAGGCAGGATTTGATGCTTGTAAGGGCCCTGTCTTCTTGGTTGACAGGCCTTCTCAATTAACACCTAATATGATTCAACCCTCCCTCCGTTATTGGACACAGCGACAGGCAGCCTGAGCCCAACCGGGGGGTTCCTGGTAAGAGGTGGCCAGCCAGACTGCTCTGTCCAGATGTGTCAGCACATCTGCCACTTCCTGGAAGCCACTTGGATGTCTTCATGGCAGCGTTTTAACCCCACACAGCAGCTTCTCGAGCCTGAGCCCACCTGAATCCACCCTGGAGCCCCCACCCCAGTCCTCCCTTCGTTTCCTTCAGTATATTCTGACTTGGAAGAAATAAAGTCACAAAAATCAGGAGGAGGAGGAGGAGGAGGACGAGCAGGAGACCAAATATGAACAATAAAATAGCAATAAATAAGTACTTATCAATAACTGAACAAAACAAAATAAATGAACAAGAGGAACAGAAACAGATTCATAGATACAGAGAACATCCAGGTGGTTGCCAGATGGGACGAGGGTTGGAGGGATGGATGAAAAGGTGAAGGGTTGTTTCAGAATAGTCGTGGGGATGTAAAGTATGGCGTAGGGAGTATAGTGAATAATATTCTAATAACTATGTATGGTGTCAGAAGGGTGCAAGGTATATTGGGATGGTCATGTAGTAAGTTATATAATGTCTACTCACTGGGGTATACACTGGAAACTAATTGTATGTCAAATGTAATTGAAAAATAAAAAAGGATTTAAAATTTTGAAAAATATAGGGAAAATAGATATAATGAGGTCCCTAAATACAAAGTAATATGGAGATTTTTAACTTTCTAAAACTTGGTTTTGATGAAGGTTTAGAGACTATATGGTTCCATGCACAATAAATATCTCTATGCTTCTTGCATATGAAATATGAAAAATATAAAAAAGTGGTTAAAATGGTGAGTTTTATGTTATGTATAGTTTAGCACATAATCTTAGTCTTCTATTCAGCTATTCAACCATAAATATTTTATTCCTTGGGCCATATCAGGAGGCAATTTGGTGAAACTACCACTTCTTATCCTGTTCATAAAGCACAATAGGTTTTTCAATTATTTTAAATATTTAACAAGCTCTTCTTATTTGTAAAGAACTAGATTGGGCATATTTAGAAAGAAAACATGGATAAAACACAGTGTCTGCCTTCCATAATAACTATGACGACTACATTTCTTGACACCTTCTTTTCTGATGAACAGTCTGACATCAGCACTATTATCTACATTCAATAGATGAGGAAATCAAAGTTCAGAGAGGTAACGTAACTTGTCATCATCCCAAAGTTAGGAAGAGGTGGGAATTCAGGATTCAACCCTAGGTCTCTCTGATTCCCAATCCCATGCTCTTGAGCCCAAGGTTACTGCTACTTACAATATACTATCTGTAATGATCGGGGAGGTTGAGACTGCAGTGGGGCTTCACCTAACTGCCGCAGGAGACTCAAGGAGCAAGGGATGAATCCAGATGAGGATGCCTTGGAGGAGGAGGCATCTGAGCTAAGCCTGGAAGGTAGAGGTAGAATATAGACACGTGAGCTAAACTTAAACTGCTATCCCAGTACTCCTAGTACGCAAGGGGAAATCTTGAACCAAGTTACAGGGGCGAGATTGTGTGGCATGTGATTTGTATTCAGCATTTCATCCTTCCTTCCATTCGGAACGTAATTCCTGAGATCATGCTGATGGTGAGTTGATGGTAGTAGAAAGAATAGACATTTCTCACAATCTCTTTCCTGACTGGGTCCCCACGAAGAGCCAATCAAAACTTTTATGACCTCTTCTAGTGGTGGGAGTTGATGACTGTCCTGGTGACAATGGGGAAATACTAGACTGTTTCTCTTTAGTTCCGCCTTGGGAGAGGATGGTGGTAGCAGTAGTTGGCTTCTCTTTACATCCAGGCTCTAGTCCAAATCCCCCACCCTCAAAGTATATAAAGGGAGACACGCAGCACCTCCACTTCCCAGGCCCTCTCCCAGTTTCAACCTCCTCTATTCCAGGCATTAGACTTTTCTAGAAGTGCTGAAAAATAAAAATTACTGCGTGGTTACTTCAAAAACAAATAGCCCAGAACACTCGGCCCTTCCGAAGGTCTGGAGGGAGCTTTTTTGGGGACTCACCCTGATTTCTCTGAAATCTAGCTCTAGCTAGATGACCTTATGGCTCGGAGATGGATAAGCAGGGTATTCTTCCCTATTATATTCTTAGTCATTTTACTCATGCCTACTTTTATCTGGAGTCCACAGACTAAAGGTTACTTTCTGAAGCAGAAGCTTTCAAATGACCCTAGTTCCAACATTAAGCTTTCTTCAATTTAACTAGGAGCTTTTATAGCACTCGGTACCTAGTTCTATAATTTTAAGTGACCGTATTCAAATTTGAGGAAACCTAGATACAGTCATATAAGATATTCTCTCCGGCTCTTAAAATTCTTAAGGGGACTTTAGAAATTTTCTCCCCAAAGGTAGGAAAAGCAACCACCAAAAAGGTAACAGCCCATGGATAAATGGACCCTTCCCACCACATGACTATGACGATTACTGTCACAGATCCCATTGCACTACTACTTCCCGAGGATAAAATTCATGAAAGATGACGCTCAACCAACATAGTAAAAAGGTCATTAGGTAATCAAAAATTAAAACATGATACCAGTACACATCTACTAAAAAGGCTAACATCCAAAACACTAACACCAACAAATGTTGGCAAGGATTCAGAGCCATGGGAACGCCGCAACAACAGTACAGCCACTTGGGAATATAGCCTTGCATTTTCTTCCGAAGATAAACGTAGGCTTATCACGCAGTTCAGCAATTCCTTGGTATGTACCCAAATGACTTGAACACATGTCTACACAAAAATTAACACACAAATGCTTACAAAAGCTTGACACTTTTCTGTATTCTAAAATATTTTTATTTAAAAACAAAGTATACAAGAGGGCAGAAAAGGCCTCTTTCAAATAGATACAATGGACCTATTATCAGAATATACAGGAATATAATTTTCTTAACATTTTTATGGATTCCATTCCTGTGCTGGGGGATGGGAGCAGACTGGGAGAAATCAATGGGGAGGGGGGGAGTGGAGGAAACATGTAATACTTTAAACAATAAAGAATTTTTTTAAAAATACTAATACATATATAATGTTCTGTTTAAACTGAACAAAAAAGGTAAGCCCTCTAATGTTAAAAATCTATAGTTACCAAATAAAAGACATTAAGGCATGTTTGGTTAAATTGACTTAATTACTTAAATTTAGTTGTATGTAAAATGAGCTAACATCTCAATGTAAGCTCTTATCTATATACATATTTTTTTAAAATATATTTTTATTGATTTCAGAGAGGAAGGGAGAGGGAGAGAGAGATAGAAACATCAATGATGAGAATCATTGATAGTCTGCCTCCTGCACACCCCATACTGGGGATGTGCCCTTGACTGGAATCAAACCCGAGACCCTTCAGTCTGCAGGCCGACGCTCAATCCACTGAGGCAAACCGGTTAGGGCTCAATAAAACATTTTTTTAAAAAACTATACTCAGTAAAAAAATAAAATATGCATTTAGTAATCAAATGATTATATACAAAAGTGCCCAAGAAAAGAGTCACGATTAAAGTAAGAAAAATAACTTACATGATAACTAAAAGACAAAGATGCAGACCTCTGAGGCGCCTGACATTCTAACCACAGCGTCTCCTGGCTTCCAGCTCACCTTGCTCCCATTCTCTCCTCTCCAGCTAAAAGTTATGCTCCAGGTGTGGCGCACACGCCTTGCATCTCTCCTCTCTGCTCCTTCACTTGGTTTAGGTCTTCTCTGGCAACATACTCTCTTCTCCATTTCAACCTGCCAAAACCCTACTAACTTCTCAAGGTTTAGTTCAACCTTTCCAAAATAACTCCTAGTGTGGTGTAATAATAATAACAACGATAAGCAGCCATGAACACTCTCTCGTTGGGTATGATCATAAAGGCTCTCTCATCTCCTCCTCAGAACAGTTCTGTGAATTAGGCAAACCTTCATCCTCCTGTTTTGTCAGCCTACGCCTGGAATCACAATCCCTCTTTACTCCTCCCCATTCCCCTTGCAAATGAGCAAAACACACCAGCAAGCACATAGCATCCCTCTCTTTGGCTCTGGGAATTGACTGATGGATGGTATTAATAAAAACAGTGTCATCAAAGGCAAATAAGAAAATCGACAAAAGTAGAGAAACAGACAACACCGCATAACTTAGTCCTGGCCAATGTGGCTCAGTTGGTTGGAGCATTGACCTGTACACCAAAAGGTGGTGGGTTAGATTCCTGGTCAGGGCACATACCCAGGTTCCAGGTTCCATGAGACCGCTGATCAATGTTTCAATGTTCTCTCTCTCTCTATCTCTCTCTCTATCTCTCTTTCCGTGTGTGTGTGTGTGTGTGTGTGTGTGTGTCCCTTCCTCTCTCTGGAATCCATTAAATAAATAAATAAATAAAGACAAACAAACAAACAATTGTTTTAAAAAGAGGGAAAGGAAAGAGAGGGAAGGAAAGAGAAGATGCTGATTTGCCTTGCTCTGTGTTTTCACCACGTCAGGCAGATGGGATAAGACCAGCTATGTGGTCATGCCACCTCTACGGGAGAGGATGGGGCTGGAAGGGGAAGGTAATGACCCCCACAAACTGCAGAGAGGAGCGCTTTACTTTAATTAATTAATTTACTGACTGATTTTTAGGGAGAGAGAGAGAAACAATGATTTGTTGGTCCACCCATTTATACATTCATTGGTTGATTCCTGTATGTGCCCTGACCAGGGATGGACCTGGCAATGTTGGCGTTTCTGGATGAAGCTCCAACCAACGGAGCTAACCACCGGGGCCACAAGCACTTCAATGCTTATCTCTGTGGGTTTTGTTTTTTGAATCTCTCTCTCTATGGCTTTTGTTTTTTTTCTTTTGTTTTTTGTGTTTTTGTTTTCTTTAAGCTGTGCACTTTGTTGAACTGGTCTCAAGTCCTCAAGTCAGTCAGTGCACAGGTAAGCCCTGCTTGGCTACCTCCACACCTCAACCCACTCCCAGGGGACCAAAAGCCTTCATACATCTCAAGTTGGGGACAAGAAGGGGGGGCCACGATGGCTGGCCATTCAAAATAAAACAAAATAACAGGTATTAAGGCGAAGATTAAAAAATTTGGATTACATAATTTACACAAAAGCAATGCTACCACCCTCCCCGTGTAGACTCGGGGAGGACTGGCCCTTCTTAAGGAGAGTGGGCGGCTCTGGGGCAGGCAAGGGACTTCCTGTAACAGTGCATCTCTCCTATTTGGGATGACTATTTAAAAGAAGAACAATGTGCAATCAAAGTCATCGGCCACATTGTAGAACTTTGGGGGTGCTTGCTCCAACAGACTGCTGTCACCCTCACCGTGCTAGTTTTTAAATCCTGAGTCAAGCGCCCAACCCCCCAAAATCAAACAAACAAACAGTCCGCCTAGAAGCACTTGCATGGATGATGGTGGGGCCGGACTCCTCATACCCCTGCTTGGTGCTCCACATCGGCTGGAAGGTGGACGGCGAGACCAGGATGGAGACTTGCGGTCCGGGGCGCAATGGTCTTGACCTTCATCGTGCAGGTCATGCCGGGAGCCAGAGCAGTTATCTCCTTCTGCATCCTGTTGGCGGTGCCGGGTGCATGGTGGTTCCACCAGACAGCACCGTGTGGCAGCGGCACCGCTCGTTGCCCATGGCAATGGCCTCCCCGTCCGGCAGCTTGCAGCTCTTCTCCAGGGAGGAGCTAGAGGCCGCCGGGGCATCTCCTGCTCCAAGTCCAGGGCGATGCAGCACAGCTGCTCCTGGATGTCGCGCACCATCTCCCGCTGGGTGGTGGTGGTGAAGCTATAGCCATGCTCTGTGAGCACCTTCATGAGGTAGCTCAACGGTCCAGATGCAGGATATGGGTGACCCCATCCCCAGAGTCCATCACGATGCCAGTGGCACGGCCTGGATGGCCACGCACATGGTGGGGTGTTGAGGTCTCCAACATGATCTGGGTCATCTTCTCACTGTTGTCCTTGGGGTTCAGACGGGCCTCGGTGAGCAGAACAGAGTGCTCCTCAGGGGCCACATGCCCCCCATCCCTACCCCCACAGCTCGTTGTAGAAAGTGTGATGCCAGATCTTCTCCCTGTCGTCCCAGTGGTTGGCGATGCCATGCCTGATGGGGTATTCAGGGTCAGGGTGGCTCTCTTGCTCTGGGCCTCATCACCCACGTAGGAGTTCTTCTGGCCCATACCCACCATCATGCCCTGGTGCCAGGGGCGCCCCACATGGAGGAGACAGATGGCACTGGGGGCATCCCCCCCAAAGCCCGCTCTGCGCAAGCTGGAGCTGGTGTGGTCCACACGTGCAGCAATATCATTATCCATGGTGAGCAGGGTGGTGTGGGCCAAGGAAGGTGGAAGAGGAGAAGTCTGGTGGAGAGAAACCAAGATGGCGGCATAGGTAAACACCAAAATTGCTGCCTCGCACAACCAATTCAAAAATACAACTAAAAGACAAAACGAACATCATCCAGAACCACAGGAAGGCTGGCTGAGTGGAAATTCTACAACTAAAAGGAAAGAGAAAAGCACACTGAGACTCAGAGGAGGTGTGGAAGTAAAGCACAGAGGTACGGAGGCGCACATGAAAAGGGCTGGCAACTGAGGACACGGTTGTCTTTTTCAATCGGGAGGGAGTCTCAAGCTCCCAACTTCTCTGAACTCCAGTTCCGGGAGAGTCTCTGTGGACCCAGACTCATATGGGGAGAAACTGGACTGTCAGGTAGCGGTCGGAACTCGAGGGCGGCTTTTTCTCAGAAGTGCTTGTAGCAATTATCAGGACACTGAGATGCGGGGCCTCTTCGGGTAGGACTGAGGATCAGCCATAGTTGTTTGCTCCATCCTGTTGATTCCCTGAGACCCCGCCCCACCCAAGCTGTGTGCAGAGGCTTTTGCATATGAATGACCTGGCCCTTTGCAATCTAAAATTACCTAACAAACTGCAGCTGGGTCAGAGAGACCCAGAACATCCAAAAGAAGGCCCATGGCCCCGGACCAGCTTGCATTGCTTCACAGCTGGGCCTCATCTGGGCACCTCCAAACCCCAAACAAAGAAGAGGAATCTGCAGATCTCTCCATATCTCCTGCTGGGTAGCCTCAGACAGAGGCTAAATTAGCACCTCCTTAGAGATCCAAGAGCCAGTGTACCCAGTGGTCAGAGTGGGACCATCCAGATTACAACTCCTCAGATCCATAAGGGACACACTCAAGGGGCAGACTCAGTGAGCACCAAAGCCCCACTGAAGCAAGTCTTGCCCCAGAAGGGTGTCATCAGCACAGAAGTTCTCCCACCATAGATACAGCTGATTCTCACAGCCAATTGGCCTGGAAGTCAATTCCTCCCAGTGATACCTACAATAATCAAGGCTTAACTACAAGACTGTGCATATGGCCCACAAAGAGGTGCACCAAGAGTGTCCACCTCAGGTAACGGGAGGCTGAGCCACTGGGCCCTATAGGACACCTAGCACAGAAAGCCACTCTATCAACACTGGGAAGCATAAAAAATGCAAAGACAAAGAAATAGGTCACAAATGACAGAAATGGAGGAAAGCAAACTACTGGATATAGAGTTCAAAACCACACTTTTAAGGTTTTTCAAGAATTTTCTAGAAACCGCCGATAAATTTAGTGAGACCCTCAATAAATCTAGTGAGACCCTCGAGGATATGAAAAAGGACCAACTAGAAATTAAGCATACACTGAATGAAATAAGGAATATTATACAGAGATAAAATAGCAGACTAGAGCAGTGATGGCGAACCTTTTGAGCTCGGCGTGTCAGCATTTTGAAAAACCCTAACTCAACTCTGGTGCCGTGTCACATATAGAAATTTTTTGATATTTGCAACCATAGTAAAACAAAGATTTATATTTTTGATATTTATTTTATATATTTAAATGCCACTTAACAAAGAAAAATCAACCAAAAAAATGAGTTCGCGTGTCACCTCTGACACGCATGTCATAGGTTCGCCATCACTGCACTAGAGGATCGCAAGAATCAAGTCAAAGATTTGAAATACGAAGAAGCAAAAAACACCCAACTGGAAAAACAAAAAGAAAAAAGAATCCAAAAATATGAAGATAGTGTAAGGAGCCTCTGGTACAACTTCAAGCATACCATCATCCGAATTATGGAGATGCCAGAAGAAGAGAGAGAGCAAGATATTGAAAACATATTTGAAAAAAAATAATGACAGAAAACTTCCCCTACCTGGTGAAAGAAATAGACTTACAAGTTCAAGAAGCACAGAGAACCCCAAACAAAAGGAATCCAAAGAGGACCACACCAAGACACATCATTTAATTATGATGATAATTAAAATGCCAAGACCAAAAGACAAAGAGAGAATCTTAAAAGCTGCAAGAGAAAAAGTTAGTTACCTACAAGGGAATACCCATGTGACTGTCGGCTGATTTCTCAATAGAAACTATGCAGGCCAGAAGGGAGTGGTGAGAAATATTCAAAGTGATGAATGCCAAGAACCTACAACCAAGATTACTTTATCCAGCAAAGCTATCATTCAGAATTGAAGGTCAGATAAAGAGCTTCACAGATAAGAAAAAGCTAAAGGAGTTCATCACCACCAAACCAGTATTATATGAAATGCTGAAAGGTATCCTTTAAGAAGAGGAAGAAGAAGAAAAAGGTAAAGATACAAATTATGAACAACAAATACACATCTATCAACAAGTGAATCTGAAAATCAAGTGAATAAACAATCTGATGAACAGAATAAACTGGTGAATATAATTGAATCAGGGGCATAGAAAGGGAGTGGACTGAAAATTCTCGGGGGAAAGGGGTGTGGGGGGTACAGGAAGAGACTGGACAAAAATCATACACCTATGGATGAGGACAGTGGGGGGATACGGGCAGAGGGTGGGGTGGGAACCGGGTGGAGGGGAGCTTTAGGGGGAAAAAAGAGGAACAACTGTAATAATCTGAACAATAAAGATTTAATTTAAAAAAAAAAGAAGGCTCTCTATGGCTTTTGATTGGTGCTTGACTTAATCGCTATCATGGAAAGCAACATAATCCTGAGATGCCCAATTCAGTTTCTAAATTCAACTCAATTTTTAAGTTTCAAAGCTCTTTTCCTTCCCAACTCTGAGAAGCTGTTTCAGCAACAGCACCCAAGGCCTTCACCTCCAAGCTCTAGTCAAATACTCCTTCCCCTCCAACATGCCTCTCGGAGGGTCATTTCCACACCAGCCAGGGCTTCTTCTCCCACCTCATGAACATTCGCTTGAAAGCTACTCTCTGGATAGTGATAGAGAGTGCAGGACTAAAGAAAGGTCTTTGGATTTTCTTTTAAAACTCGAGGCCTGGTGCACAAAATTTGTGCACTGGGGGTTGTCCCTCAGCCCAGCCTGCACCCTCTCCAACCTGGGACATCCCTCTCACAATCCAGGACTGCTGGCTCCTAACCGCTCACCTGCCTGTCTGCCTGATTGCCCCTAACTGCTTCTGCCTGCCAACCTGATCACCCCCTAACTATCCCCCTGCAAGCCTGATTAATGCCTAACTGCTCCCCTGCCGGCCAGATCGCCCACAACTGCCCTCCCCTGCTGGCCATCTTATGGCTGTGGGCACCACCATCTTTGAGGGCGTGGCAGTCAATTAGCATATTCTCTCCTTATTGGCTGTGGGCACTGCCATCTTTGCAGTCTGCTGCTCAGTCGTTTGGTCGTCCCTCACTAACACCCCTGCCGGCCTGGTTATCCATTTGGTTGCGATGGTCGCTTAGGCTTTTATATATATAGATGTGTTTTGATTATTGATTTCAGAGATAGATAGAAACGTGGATTGGCTGCCTCCCGCTGCCCCACACTAGGGATAAAGCCTGCAACCTAGGCATGTGCCCTGACTGGGAACCTAATTGTCAACTTCCTGTGCATGAGATGACACTCTACTAACTGAGCCACACCTGCTCAGCAGTCTTGGGCTTTTCATTTGCAAGAGAGAAAAAGTTTCTTTCTCAGAGTATGCTGCAGCAAGACATGGTACTTCTCCTTATCAGGTACTCCGCAGTTCCAGTCATACATATTGCTATTCAGTTCAAGGTGGAGATCCACAAGTGGCCGACTTCTGGAGGGAAGGAGAAAAGCTAAAGTGAATTGCATGCAAACATCAAAGAGGAGACAGATTGTCATTAGGGTGAAATGAGCCAACTGAATAGGGTAGTGAAGACCTGGGGTGGGGAGGGAGTAGGAGCTGGGGCGGGGGGTGGGGGGGATGGGGAGATATCTGTAATACTATCAGCAATAAAAATATTTTTACTAGTGGCCTGGTGCACGAAATTGTGCACATTGAAAGGGAATTAATTAGAGGAATGTAATTTGGACTCACTAATATCAATAATATGTAAATGTGAGGCAGTCCGCATTTCTGAAATTCAATGACATGAATTTTAGCTATTACTTTGCCAAATAAATGGAATTTACAGATATCATTTAAAAGAGCACTCAGCTTGCCCTAACAGATTTGGCTCAGTGGATAGAGCGTCAACCTGCAGACCAAAGGGTTCCAGGTTCGGTTCCGGTCAAGGGCATGTACTTGGTTGCGGGCACATCTCTAGTGGGGGGAGTACAGGAGGCAGCTGAATTGATGTTTCTCTCTCATCGATGTTTCTAACTCTCTGTCCCTCTCCCTTCCTCTCTGTAAAAAATCAATAAAATATATATTTTTTTTAAAAAGAGCATTCAGCTTAATATTAAAAATTCTGGCTCCAGGTCAGGTCTGTTTTCAACTTTTAGCCAGCATTGTAAATTGTTTGCAGTATCTGCCCATTTGGGGTTGCCATGTCATGGTTATGAATAAATCGGGCTTGCCATACTTCGTTACAATTGCCATAGCATCCTGATATCGCTGCTGCATATTTCTGAGACTACCGTCAAAGGATGATGGAAGTATTATCATTTTACCAATTGGCACATGGTCATTTTCAGAGCTAGATTTGAGATAATCCATCAAACCACTATATTTTTCAACTCTCAACTTAGATTGATTTGCTTTGATGAAATTTATCCGATTGGCCTCCATTTTTTAATATGAATCCACGATAAACTGTTGAGTTAATTTTCCTGGATTTAAAATAGGATTGAATGTGCCCTGCACAGAGACATAAAATCCATAATACTGCATTTGTGTGACTCGTATCCTTACATTTTGTCTAGTATTATTGTCGATTACACTGTTGTCTCTGAGTCTTAATGCAATATCTGTTCCCCAGCCTTTTTCACCATGTGGAAAAAGAGTAGGATATGTCATTGCATCTAATGTAGGAAACAGGATATTGATTTGTTTCATTTTAGTGGCATTTGGATTATTGGGGTCTGGTTTACAATGAATGAGCAAGTCCCTTTCAAAAGGAGGTTCTCCATCTTCGTTCCTGAATATGACAGAAACCTCAGTTACACGGGGAGAATTATATCTACCGGGGTCACTGTTACGATAGTACTTAATTGCCATTGTTACTTCTGTGGGAGCAACACCTTTTGCTGCTGCTTCAGATTGGGCTTCCTTTTCTACCTCATGTAGCATCTTGTACGATTTTGTTAATTCATTTATTTCATGCATGAGGTTGTTGATGTTGATCATGAGTCTTTCTGAGCAGCCCTGGCTTTCTGGCATTGCTAATCTTTTACTTGTAGCTTCGGCTGTATCCAAAATATAGAGTTGAGCAAACTTCCAAGAAACACCATCCGAAGGATGTAAAGTTCCAGCACGGTGATAAACTTGTCCGTGTATCCTAAAACAGTATGGCCCATATCCTGATGGTGATGCAATATTTGCTCCCATGGAAGCAAAAGCAAAAGAACTATTTATGGAGCGAATATTTTCCATGAGATTTTTACTGTCAGAATCTTCGTTTGTCATTAATCTTTTTAAATATGCCGGGTAATCTGGAAAATGTATATTATTTGGACAGACTTTCCCTTTGCTACAACATTGAGTAAATTTCCCATTGGCTGGTTTGTCATCAGAGAAATTTAGTGATAGGCAAAATTCACATCGAACAGTCATTCCACCACAACTATGTTCGAGAATTGCATCCTCATGTACTCCATTTTTGCTGAAAAGGCAGTTCCTATCAGTATTGGTAGTACTTGTTGATGACTGTTCTCTAGACATATTCTGTCGTCGCCACTGCCTTCTTTCAACTTCAAAGGCATGTTGGTCTTTAGACATTTTCTGTCAATAATGCCAGTGTTTTTTGGCATCAGAGCAACGTTTTTCCAGAAGCTGGTGTTCAGATACATTCTGTCGCAGGCACCACCTTCTTTCAAGATCAGACACATGCTGCTCTGCAGACACTGTCTGCCGACAACACCGGCATCTTTCGGCTGCAGAGCTACGTTGTATCAACCGTTGTTCTTTAGACATAGTCCCACCTCCCTGCTGTCACGGTCTGAGATGCAGGTGAATGAGAGTCCTGGCTGTCAGGCCACTGAGAGCTGTCTGACCAACAGCTGATTCCGGCTGATTCTGTGGGGGTAGGACTTCCTCCTCCCTGCTGTCAGTTTCCACAGCTGTGATGAGGAAACTGGGGTGACAGAGGGAGCCGCACACTCCATGCCACCCTCCCTCTCGCTCTGCTCTATGTCCAGCGGTCTTCTGCTCTGCCAAGTCCTCCAAACCTTCCGCTCTCCGCTCGCTCTTCCTCTCTGCTCTCCGTCGGCAAGTTCCTGGGAGCCCGCAGGCATGGCTAGGCACACCTGGCCTCGCCTCCCGGGCCAGCAATGGCCGCCGTTGCCTCCTGGGGTGCTTGACACCTGCATATGCAAATTAACCGCCATCTTTGTCAGGTTAATTTGCATAATCACTCTGATTGGCTGGTGGGCGTAGCAGAGGGATGGTTAATTTGCATGTTTCTCTTTTATTATATAGGATTGATTCCAGAGAGGAAGGGAGAGGGAGAGAGAAATAGAAACATCAATGATAAGAATCATTGATCAGCTGTTTCCTGCATGCCCTCCCATTGGGGATCAAGCCTGCAACCTGGGCATGTGCTGTGACGAGGAACCGAACCATGACCTCCTGGTTCATAGGTAGACACTCAACTGCTGAGCCACGCTGGTCAAGCTAAAAAATATATTTTTTAAATGAGCCAACTGATGGGAAAGTGCTCTTTTCTAAATACTTTACAAGCTGCTTAGTGAGTGATTCAAGCCAGCGGGCAGCACTCTGGCACGTGACTTCAATCCCCTTCACCAAGGGGCAACTGAATCAAACAATGACCCACTTGGATTGTCTGTGCACATGCAGGATACATGTAAAAGGCCAGTAATGCCGCTGGCACCCTGAGTGTCCACCTTAGAACATGGAGTCATCCCTGCTCTGTGCACCCATTAGTGCTGAACCACCACTGAGGTGGTGGTGATCTAGTGCTCTGGGATCAGTCAGGGCGGCTCACCTCTCCTGCTGCAGCTTCTGGGAGAGGCACTGTAGGTACCGGGACGATAAGGTGGGGCACTGGTCCAGCAGAGATGCATCTGCCTTGCACAGGCTCCAGAAGAAGTCGGCTTCTGGGTGAACCGTGCAGGGCTCAGGCTGCCAGGCCTTGGCATCCATGTTGCTCGCTGCTAGCCCATCGACCTCTGGGAGGCTGCTGTCTTCCATGTGACTCTCTGACTTCTCATAGTTCTGAATAAAAAAGAGCTTTGGCTTTCCCAAGAGAGAAGGGCATGCATCTCCCCTGAACATCCTCCTGATCTGATCCAAAGACAGCCCTGAGTGAGTCTGATCCACACCAAACAGGCTCTGTGAGCCCCCTCGGCTCACCAGGACGCACACAAAGCTGTCCTTGTCTTGGTGGTGAGTCCAATAGGCAACTTGGCGAAGATGATGACGCATAAGGCTCATCGTCAGAAATGAGAAACACCAGACTTCAAAGCCCAGGGAAGTGAAGGTGTGCCGAAGAACGTCTGGGGAAAAGAAACAGGCAGGTCATAGGAATGGATACATTACAGGGCTCAGCTCCAAATAGCTGCAGAAAGGGTGGTGTGGGTCTCGAGTCCTCTCACCTCCACCCAGTCGCTGGGGGATGACATGAAGCCCCTAGGATGTAAGTGGTGACCATTTCCAGACTCTCCAGTTCCCCTCCTGACCTGCTTCCCAGTGTGACCTCTGACTGAGCAGTGGGAACCCTGGGCCAAGACTCCCTACAGTGCCCGCAGAGTCGTCTCCTAGCTTGCAGAAATCCTGGATTGACCCTGGCTCCAGACGTAGAGGAAGGAAGTAGGAAAAGTAGAGGTCGAGTGTGTTGACCTTGCCACACCTGGGCGGCATGCTCTTTAGGAAGTGGGTCTTTCCAGCTTTCAATGGAAGTGATGAGACCCACCCTCTGAGAACGCTGTGAGGATTACATGAGATAAGACAAATAAAGCTCCTGGTGCTCCACAGAAATTAGTTCCTACTCTCTTTTTAAAAATCTTTTTGTCCATATTCCAGAAATTTCTATGGCCTTGGAACCCTAGACACTCTACCCAGTCCACTTCTTCTCCATCTGATCAGCTTACCTTCACTGGAGACATAAAAACAGTCTCCCAAATTGTTTTATCTTTCTAATAGCAAGGAGAGACATCTTTTTCTTCCTCGCTCAAAACTTCCACAGTCTTTTTTTAAATTTTTTTTTTATTATTATTGATTTCAGAGAGGAAGGGAGACTAGAGAGAGATAAAAACATCAATGATGAGAGAGAATCATTGATCGGCTGCCTCCTGCACACCCCTCACTGGGGACTGAGCCCACAACCTGGGCATGTGCCCTGACCAGGAATCGAACCATGACCTCTTGGTTCATAGGTCAACACTCAACCATTGAGCCATGCCGGCCCGGCAATTCCACATTCTTTTGAGCCACCCATTAAGTTTCTGTTTCTTGTTTGAGTGATGTCTCCAGTTTTTAGTTCATTTGTGGGGCAGAGAACTGTCTGTCCCAAGCCCAGAGGCTAAACAAACATCTCCTCATTCAGGTTGCCACCCAAACTAGTAGCCCATGAGCTCCTCTGGGTTTTGTTTCCGTGTCTCTTGGCTGTGTGCCCACCTCTCTTTTTCACCTGGGGAATGGTCTTCCGGGAGCCTACACTGCATTCAGTCCAAACCAAACAACACAACAATAATTAGAACAGACATTCCTTCCACCAAGGAACAGAGGGGTCCCACCTTCTGCTAGTTTAGGCATCACAGAAAAGCATCAAGGGAGATACATAACCGAATGCACCACAAAACTGTTGACAGATTCCCAACTCTCTACACCAAATGGGAATGATGTGCAGTCTGGAGAGTCCCAAATAATTCAAAGGCCCACGGCTGCAACCACTTGTCTTCACTTCCTTGCCCTGCAAGCTTCACCGAGCACTAGTGACATATAAAAGTGAAAGTAAGCAACCGCAATTTCTCTTCTGGCTTCTCAGCAGGAAATAGGAAAAAAGACAAAAGGTGGGGCAAGAAACACCGCCTTGGGTCAACAAAAAGCTGGAATAACAGCCACTGGTCAAGCCAGGGCCTGCGTGCTCCAAACTTGATCCACGCAGCTGCGAGCAGCGTCTACACACGCTCGCCACGGGGCTGGTAGAACTTCCCCCCAGGAGAGCTGCGTTTCGCTGTGGCCCCACACCCTACCAGACACGGCTGTTTTAAACAACTCCACAAATTCTTTGGTACTCCTCCCTTAAAAAGACACAGAGTCATCTGCTCCCCTTGAAATGTGGACCACACTTGGTAACTGGTCTTTACTAGTAATTGTTGGACTGTGGCAGAAGGGAGACTGTGACCTCCCAAGCTGGATCCCAAAAAGGCCATGGCTTCCACCTGGCTCTCTCTCGCTTCTGAACTGCTCACTCTCGGGGCAGCCAGCTGCCATGTCCTGCGAACACTCAAGCAGTCCCAGGGGAGGCCCGCAGGGGGAGCGAAGGCCTTGCAACCACTCCCCAGCCACGTGGGTGAGGCCTTGAGAAGGTCTTGGGATCTCACACCTCCCTGGCTGACCTCTGACCCTCCCTCCTGAGGGACCCTGGGCCAGAACAGCCAGTGAAGCAGCTCATAACGCCCTACTCACAGAAATTTGTTCTTCTAAGCCTCTATGTTTTGGAGTGATTTGCACACATTCTCAGATAAATAATTCATCAGCTAAGTCCTCTTCTCTCCTGCCAGGAAAAGGAAAAGGCTATAACCATGACTTAAGACTACTTCCTTTTATCCTCTGCCTAGCCCACAGATAAGGTGAGAAAACGAATTTTATATATCACATAATAATGAAGGGATATAAAAAAGGTGCCCATCTCCTTAAAACCCTATGAGAAATAAGCATTAGCAGGGAAACGAAGGGCATGATACACAGGGGGCTGACATCCTATTAAATAGCTCGCTTGTCCTCAGAGTCTGTGTAGCAGAGGCGGCTAGCCCTGCGCCCTGGCCCTTGCCTGTTGGGTGGGCAAGGCTCCCGCCCCAGCAGAGCGCTCAGGCTGGAACCAAAAGTGTCCCCTAAGAAAGCCTGACTAGGTCCCCAGTTCCATCCCCAGTTGTATTCCAAATGGTTCCTTTCTCTGCAAAGGACCCAGAGCTCTCATGATCCCCTCTAGGGGGCAGGAGCAAACAGGGAAACAGCAGCCTCAACACTGTTTACTTGTTAGCTCAGAGAGATGATTCACTTCCTCCGAGACCCTCCCTTCCGGAGAAATTCCCTCCTTTATGAAAGTCCTGGGAAGGAAGCCAGTCTCGCCCTAGCTGACGTGGGCTCAGTGGATAGAGCGTCGCCCCAGGACTGAGGGTCCGGTATGTACCTCGGTTGCAGCCTTGATCCGGGAGGCTCTCTCACATCAATCAATGTTTCTCTCTCTGTCTCTCCCCTTCCCTTCCACTCTCTCTAAAAATAAATGGGAAAATATCCTCAGGTGAGATTAACAACAACAACAAAAAGCCTAGTTTCTTCCTATGCTGTTACACAGGGGTACGGTCAGGACAGCTGTCTGGTGCCTTTATTGGGCTCCTGTGGGTTCCTGCGAGGACAGCAGCTGCCACATGGCTGTGAGCAGGCAGCTGCATGGCACAGGGCAAAAGAGGAACCAGCCTTGGAATCACAAGATCTGAGTGTAAGTTCCGCTCCCCACCTACCTGCTGGGCCTGGGCTTTGCCTAGTCCTGAAAGAGGACTGACTTACCCAGCAGTGGGGCTAAGAGAGGGGTGGGGGCCCGAGGTCAGGGCAAGGGGTCCTTACCTAATAGAACCAGAGAAAAAAGGCTAAAGCTGGAGGGGAAGCCAAGACCCACACAGGTCCCCAAAGCCGAGAACGGGACAATAAGAACAGCAAGTCTGGACGGGCCTCAGACCACGATGGCGCACCCTTTAAACATCCCTCTGGAAAGGCAGTCACTTGGAGACCAGCCTGCCGTCACGGCCGTAAAGTCACATCTCTCCTCTACCAGACGGCGAGGTGGCACGATGTCAGCTGGGAACTGCAACGTTGTTGGGCCAGCAAGAACACGGAGATAGCCCAGTCTCACGTACAGGATCAAGGGGGCGGTCACAGTGTGACACTGAACAAGTTACAGCCTTAGTTTACTCATCTGTAAAATGGGATTAGCACTGATGCCTATACTACTAGTATGCGCTTCAAAAGGGAGCAGTGGGGATCCGAGGGGGTTTCTGCCAAGATGCTTTGGACACTGTGCGTGCTTATGAATATAAGGCAGTAAATTTAAAGAAAATCAAGGCAGGCACTTCCAATCACAAAGCACGAGCCTGCGGGTGCCTCTCATGGAATCTGCCTCCTTAGCACCCAGAGAAAGGTCTCCGCCTCTGAAACTGAGATGGGCTCAGAGTAGTCAGTCTGTGTCCTCACATAGCACCGTGACTGCCTGCGCCTTCCCCGCAAATAGGGGAACAACAGCTTGGGGACTGAGTGCAAAAGAAACTTGAACAAACCAGTTCCACATTCGAAATGCCCTGGAAATTCCGCTCCTGACCCAGCACTATCTTTGTAAACTTGAATTGTTCTTCAGAAACCGCATTCCGGGAAAGGGGGGGGGGGGGTTCCTTCCGGCCACGCAGTGAGAGCGTGGCTCTTGGTGAGCCGCCAGCCCCGCCGCCAAGCACCCCCACCGCCCGCCTCTGGCTTTCTCATCTCCTGCTGCTCTGCTGGAAGAGCATGTTTACTTATTCAAGATCACAAGGGAAGCAGCAGCTGCTAGAAAAATCCCAGTCTCCGCCTGGCTAAAAAGTACAGGGACATCTTCCAGCTTTTCAGAAGGAGCAGGGAGAAAAGAGAGAGGGCGAAACACTTCTTAACGTCTTTTCGTCAGGAGCCTACACACCAACCAGACCAGCGGTTCTCAACCTTCCTAACGCCGCGACCCTTTCATACAGTTCCTCATGTTGTGGTGACCCCCAACCATAAAACTATTTTCGTTGCTACCTCATAGCTGTAATTTTGCTACTGTGATGAATCGCAATGTAAATATCTGATATGCAGGATGTATTTTCAGGGGTCGCGACCCACAGGTTGAGAACCGCTGAACCAGAGCTTTAGATCGAGGCCCCGAGTTCACCTGTCTGTGACCTGATTCATTCCCTTCTCCACTCCGCGAAGCAGGGCCTGGCACAGACGACACAACTCCACGACCGGCTTTTTAATTCTACCAAACGGAGACAATTAGCCCCAAGTCCCTACGCCTCCGTGTCTGCTCCAAGGGGAGGTCACTGTTCTCTGTGAGGATGCGCCTCAAGAACAAGCCACCAAAAAAATCACCTTATCGTCGTTCGCAGCGCGGCTCTGAGACCAGACTGCACCTCATTGCCTCCATATTTGCTTCACACAGGACCAAGCATGGGGCTTTGCATAGAGGAGGTGCTCAATAAACATGTATGGGATAAAGGAAGAATAAACCTATAAATGTTTGGGGGACTTGTACTCTCTGGGTAAAAATCTTTTTTTTCTTTTTGAGGACAGAAGATAGGTAGGTATAAGAGCGTCTGCTAAATTCTGCAGTACAGATAAATGGTTTTAGAATCGCGCTGAGATTAGAAGACCGTATTCCTTCATTCACCCGCCAAATATTTATTGGGCTCCAATGTGCCAGGTGCTGTGCCAGGTATTGGAGACACAGTAAAAAAGATGGACAAGCCCCCCCCACCCCCACACACACACACACACACGGAACTTCCATTATAGCAAAGTAGCCAAGAGCAGAGGCTGTGGAGTCAAGCTTTCAAATTCCAGAGAAGTTAGGAAGGAAGTTGACCGTGTTCTGCTTGCTCACCTTGAAAATGGGGATAATAGTACCGACCTTACAGTATTATTTACGAAGATTAAGTGAGAATCCATGTGAAGGAATTAGCACATAGTCGAGTTTAAATCAATTTTCCACTCTGATCACCACCCCTCTCAAGTTAGTCATCATATGCCTGTTCGTCTCTTTCAGATCCCTTCTCTCAGTTGGCAATGTTTCTTACCAGACTCCTACACTCTTCCCAAATGTCCAACGTTAACCACATGACTAAGTTAACCAGGCAAGAGGCAAAGGAAACCGCAGGCATCCTTCTAGATGAGGCCCCAGGCTGCTCAGATGGAAATGAACACATGAGGGGCACTCTGCGTAATTAAGACCACTGCTAGTCAAAGGCCTCGGTGAAAATCTCCAGGAGGGCAGCTGGCAAGTGAAGGGCTGGAGGCCTAGGGAGAAGGTGAGAAGAGACCGTGCCTTCCACTCGTTATATATATATATATGTATGTGTGTGTGTGTATATATAATTGATTTTTTTACAGAGAGGAAGGAAGAGGGATAGAGAATTAGAAGCATCAATGAGAGAAAAACATCAACCAGCTGCCTCCTGCACACCCCCTATTGGGGATGTGCCTACAACCAAGGTACATGCCCTTGACCGGAATCAAACCTGGGACCCTTCAGTCCGCAAGCAGATGCTCTATCCACTGAGCCAAACTGGTCAGGGCCCATTCATTTTAATCAACACTCTGCAGGGGCTCTGAGTCTCATCTGGGCTTACAATGGACCTGGGGTCCCTCAGCAGATAAACCCACAGCACAACAGGAGTAGGGTGTGCTGTCTTGTTGCTTAGCTGTTCATTGGCCACCTGAGCCCAGGAGGGGTTGTAAGAGAGGCCTCACGCCCTGTTATTTGTTTTGCTCCCAGAGGCAGGGAGGGCTTGAGTCAAGGAAGCAGACATACAAATGCACCAAAGGCCAATACCTGCTCCTACCTCAGGCCAAAGACACAGGTGCCCCGGGCTCCCCCCCACTTCTACCCTCCTTCCCATCCTCTCCAATCAGGTCTTTCTCCTCCCTCACCCGCCCCGGGCCCTGGCCTTGGACTCAGATTCTCTGTCTCTGCCAAGCCCGTTCACACTGATGACTGGTAGGAGTGGTCTGGCTAGCTTTCCACTTGGGTGTTTCCTCAGAAGTTGCAGCCTCTCAAGTTACCCCTCCATCCCACCCAGCTCCGGCCTGTGGGGACCTGCCCCACTCAGCCGGGCCCAGCACAGGCCTCAGCCCCCAGTTCTCTAGGCCCTCACTCGTCTGGGATCAGACTCCTTGTACCACACACAAAGCCATGCAAGTTCTAGCTTAGTGGTGTGCAACCAAAGTTAAACACACGAACTGGGAAAAGAATGTCAGCTGGCATTCAGTACCTGTTTACAGTGGACCAGGCACCACTCTAAGCCCAACCTTCCTGTGAGGTAGGTCCTGTTACTAATCCATTTTACAGAATAGAAACTGAGGCATAGAGAGGAAAATCGCCAGAGGTCACAAGCTAGCACATGACAGAGCCATCATTCATACCCATGCAGCAGTCATATTCCAGAGCCCAACTCTGACCGCACTCCTGAAATGCAGAAATACACAAATACACATTCAGTCCCTGCCGGCAAGAGGCCCATAACCCAGCACGGGAAGCAAGCACAGACAATGGGTTTTAGCCACAAATTCACAGCAGATCATGGCTTTATCTGTGTAATTCTCTTTATGCCAGATGTACATCCCGTGCCATGTGCGTCTGGGAACTCAAAGGAACGAAACGGAACTGATTAAAATGGAAAGCAGAAGAGCTACACCGTCTCTTTTAAAGCAGAATTTACTCATTGAGAAAATACGTGCTCCTCTTATGTGGGTACTAATGGCTACAAAAGGAAGGACACTTACTTATACCGAGAAACCAGCATTTCTCACATCTAACCAAAAATAGGACATGAGAAAGAGAGATCACATCAGAAATCCTGGGACATCCAGCTTAAGGGTTTCTAATTTGATCTTCTGTCAGATTCTCTGTCCATACATCTCTCCATGGTAACATTTTATGTGAGCCTAAAAGCTAGCTCTGGTTCATTCTGAGAGAATGTTGGAAAGCCGGAAGGAAACTGGGGAGACAGGACGACCAATCCTTTTAAGGAAGAGATAGGGAATTAAACATGTTATTCCACTTAACTAGCGTTTTCTCATTCTCTTTAGATGCATCACCAGTGACTGATGTCATTTGAGTCACCACAATTGGACAAAAGAATCAACCCAGATCCAAACAATGGTGGCACACACATAGCTCAGACTCAGGGCAACACCCACAGTGCAGAACTAAGTGACACACTGCCTCTGACAGAACACACACATCATATTTTTAATGTTCCCCAGAAAAACGTTCACGGTCTCTCTGGGTGAATGATGAGGCATCTGGTAATACTGAAACCCAGAAAGCCTTCCATCCCACCACCCTCCCCGGGCCCAGGACTCCTCTCTGCCACAGCATCCAGCATGGGAAGACAAGGCTAAAGCTCAGCAACTTGCACAAACTACGCCTTTGTGCCGGACAACATGCTCTGTGTTCCCCAGATCCCCTTTCAGTTTCCTCCTGACACACAGCTAGACTGAGTTCTTTGTCTGCTGGGGTTGGGTGAAGCCATACAAGTGAGTTTGCCCAGTGGAATGTGGGGTGGAAATGATGCAGACCATCTGGCTGCTGTGTCTCGATGATTCAGCATCGACCTATGAACCAGAAGGTCACATGCCTGGGTTGCAGGCTCGATCCCCAGTGTGGGGGGAGCGGGGAGGACGCCGATCTCTCATCATCGATGTTTCTATCTTTCTACCCCTCTCTCTTCCTCTCTCTCCAAAAATCAATAAAAACATATTTTTAAGAAATTGGGCATACCACTCTGAGGCCTGGTCCCCAAATGCATGTGGGATCATGCATTCCCTTCATCCACCAGCCAGACAGAGAGGTTCCTGTGGGAAACTCCAGGGTCTCCAAAGATGGAGCCACTAAATAACCACATGGAACCCCAGCCCAGCGGTTTTCAACCCTTTCCATCTCATGGCACACAGAGACCAATGACTAAAATTCTGCGGCACACCAAAGAACTGTTTCTGCTGATCTGACCAAAAAAAAAAAAAAGAGGTATAATTTTTTTTGCTACTGTGGTGTTAGCTGTTCTCATTTTTTTATCTGACAATCTAAGGGAAAAGAGGTCAGCGCCCCTGGCTAAATATAGTCAGGTATGGCATGTTGTAAACATCCTTGCAGCGCACCACTTGAAAATTCGCTGCCTTAGCCCAATCCACACTGGACTGTGACCTGAAAGGGAAACTCCCCTTCATGGAGAGGTGGGCAGTGGTCTGCGAGAGCCGCGAGTGCTCCTCAGGCCAGCGGGTGTAGCCTGCCTGTGCCGTGGCCTCACTCTGGAGGCAGCAGTTACCCTACAGCAGCCACACCTACCTGTGTCGTTGCCGATGCAATCCAGTATCAGGCAGATTCCCAAGGGCTTGCTCTGCATCTTGTACCTGTCCTCTGGGATGGGCTGGAAAACAAAGCAGGGATTGTTAAAGACTCTGGCACCGCTGTTTCCGCAAGGTCTCCCCTGTGTGCCAACTTTCCTTCTGGATTTTCTTAAACAGCCCTTGGGCAGGAAGTCAGTCAACAGACAGAGCCTGACGTAGTCACAGTTGACATTTCCATTTAATATCAAATGGTTCCTCTATTCAGGGAATGTGCTTCAGACAACAAGCTATTTCTGTTTTTATTTCATTTTAAGGAGAATCACAGTCTCTTTACATGTGTCCTAGCTTTGCAGGAGAAACATCATTTGAAACAGAGAGAAAAGATGGGTCACATATTTCTCAGGAACCTCAGTTTGTACAAGTGCTATCAAACGAGTACAAAAGGCGGCCCCCTATTGCCTCTCCTTACAGAGGTTATCAGCCCAAGAAAAAGCAAGTCAAGGCTCAGTGTCTGGGCTTCCTGGTACACTCAGGAATGACTCAGCTGACCAGGGACGTGGCCCTTGGCATTTCTCTGCATTCCAAAGTTCACAAACACAATCCACTCCAGCATTTTTCTCTTCGCTATGTCCACGGTTCCCTTTCAGAAGAATTCTCAGGAGACTGACGCTCTCAGAATCCTATCACTGTCACTAGAAATTCTTAACGGACAGATATTTTTAAAGAAGCCAGTGTTCTCCACAGAGCGTGTGCGTGCGGTGCCATCCCAAATGAGAAAATGGATTCTGTACCCGAGGCAGGAATGCTCCTGATTCTTGAACGGACGTCTTCACTGGTTCTCCTGCGGGATGAGAGGGAAATCACTTAAAAGCTGAAGGAGATTTAGCCCACTCCATGCTGGCTGCGTTTCTTCATATCACAAGTGTCTCTTCCCCTATTTCTTCCCCCCACTATCTCTTCTCTCCTCAGCCATACTCAGCCCCAGGGTTCCGACCCTGCACTGTGAAACCTAACCGATATACCCGGCCAGCATGGCTCAGCAGTTGAGCATCGACCCAGAAAACCAAGAGGTCGCTGGTTCGATTCCAGGCCAGGGCACATGTCCACATTTCTGGCTCAATCCCCAGTGGCAGCCCATCAATGATGTTCCTCTCTCATCGATGTTTCTATCTCTCTCTCCTTCTCCCTCTCCCTCTCCCTTCCTCTCTTTGTAAAAATCAATAAAAACATATTTTTAAAAAAGAAAACCTGATAAGGTAACCCAAGTTTCTGTGCTAAAGAAGGGTCATGTAGAAAAACTGCTTAAGTAGCAAGTGAGAGAAGGCTTCTCCAGGTGAGGACCAGGTAACTGCTGAGTTTTTAACTTGAGAATCTAATACCTTCACCACCAACAATACCAATAGCTTTCCTACCTGTGCTAAAACTGTGGGCAACACCCAAGGGAACAGCCTTAGAGACTGAACAGATGGCCAGGTTTTCTTAGCCCAGTGATACTGGGAGATCGTAGCATTAAATGTCAATGGCAAGATCGGGGACAGTGAGCTTAGCAAATGTAGGTGAGCCTACAGCACATTTTGTTAGATAAAAATGACTTTATTAGCCCAGGGAGGTAGAGAAATGATCAGTTTTAAGGCCATAAAGGGCTGGCACGAACCCTAGCACCATGACAAACAAGCTCTGTGAACTTGGGCAAGTTTCTTCCTGAAGTCTCAGGGGATTTTTAAATCTCTAAGGTGAACAAACCAAAATCTATACTACTGTTGCAAAAATGAGAAATAATGTCTAAAGACAGGCCAAGAAAATGCCAGGAATGATAAGGCTTGGGGGAAATGAGCATTTTCAAAGCTGTAAAAGTTGAATCACTCTTTTTAAAGAACAACTAGCAACACCCTTTAAAACAACATCCTGCTTCTAGAAGTTTATCTTATGAAAATAATAGAGAAAGTATGCAAAAATGTCAAGGACATCTACTGAAGGACTGCCCCAAGCTAGAAAGAAACTAAAAGTCTACCCATATGAAACAGGGTAAATAAATTATCCTATATAATAAAAGGGTAAAATGCAAATTGACCAAACGGCAGAATGACCAGTTGCTATGATGTGCACTGACCACCAGGGGACAGTCGCTCAACACAGGAGGTGCCCCCTGGTAGTCAGGGCACTCACACAGGGCTAATGGCTGGCAAGTGCAGTGGCCCGCCTCCACAGCAGCGCTAAAGATGTCCAACTGCGGCTTAGGCTGTCAGTTCGACATCTCCCTAGGGCTCCTGGACTGCGAAAGGGCACAGGCTGGGCTGAGAGGTGCCACACACCCCCCATCCCTCACAGTGCACTGGGCCTCTAGTGTCCATATAATGCAATACTATGCAATGTTAAAAAGGATAAGAGATCTTTATGTATTTGACATGAAAAGATATGCAGAATATATTGAGTAACAAATGGATTACTAAATATTATAATATTGATCCAGTATACTTAAAAATATGTATTTGTGTGCATATATTTATACATCTATATGTGAAAAATAAGAGTCTTAGAGGTATATAAATCAAACATTAATCAGATTATGTTGATACTTGTAATTAAGAGAAAATTTCACTTTGTCTTTTTGTATTTTAGCAATCATGGATTAACAGAATTTTTAAAAGCACAGAATGATCTCTGTAATATGCCTTTCTCCATTTAAGGCACCTAGTAAGAGCTTCATAAATTGTATCATCATCATTATCATCATTCAGATGAGATCTATTTAGAAATCCAAATTAATATGAATACGGGGCTTGATCATTTTAAACTTCTATTAGATTAAGGCCAAGAATGCGTTCTTCCTTTATTAGCAAATCAACCATGCCCAGGCCAAAGCAGCTCTCCCAGGATCACCAGGGTGTGGAGAGCTTCACTTACCTCGCCTGTGCAAGTCCAATCAAGAACAAACCTGCCATTAACGCAGTGGAAAGAACACAGATTGCTTTTAATTCCTATCCAGATCTACCAGGTTTCCTATTTCCCTTTAAACAGCATTCAGAATGCTAATGCTCACCACACCTCACCAGCGTTTTAAGAAATGCTGTCACTTCAGGAATCAATTCGCTCCTCTGTAGCTTTTCCTGGAGCACAGAATTTTAGGTATGAAATGACAGGCATGGGCTTCTCCATCTGGCTAATCAGGCAAAATGCTTTTCCGTTTCCAAGTGCACGCAGACAGCAGACAGGCTGCCACGCAAAGATAGCTTCCATCAGGCCACTGCCCTACTACAATGTTCACGATCTCCACTGCACACAGGACCAGGTCCAAGCTCCTCGGGTAAGACCGGGCCCTCCTTACCTGCCTAGCCATCCCTGCCTGCCTCCGGGAGTCCTGAGCCATCTCCAGGACTGCAGTGTGACTGACTCAGCCTCGCTTCAAGGAGGTCTCAAGACAAGCAAAAGAAATACACTTTTAAAAATAGGTGGGAGTGCGTGCTGCTGTCAGAGAGATGAGAGAGGTCATACAGGTTGAAATTACTAGTTTTTTAAATTGTATTTTTTTCCTTTCTTTTTAGGAGAGGGGGATGTCATCTATAGAGTACCTAGACTTATTAAATGGACTTGAACACAAGATCTTAGTAACCTTTCTTCTTCCTGCTGCTAGATATTTGGTTTAACGTGACTCATTAGATTAATGTTTAATGTGGCCTGGTTATTGTTTCATTTCAGGCAGAAATATATAGCCAAGAAGATGAAGCTGGGAGAGTAAGAGGTGTTTAAATTCAACTAAGTAAGTTCGGTAAGTAACTAGAAATGCCGATGAATACATTTTAAGAGTTTAACTGCATTGGGGGAGCTTTAATGAGACTGTATAGATAAAGAAAACAGCCAACTCTAAAAAAGAAAACATTTTGTACTAGAATTATCAAGTATTTACAAGAAAAAATATGAAGAGAAGTCAGTCTTACTTTGAATGTCAGGATGGCTCACCATGGGTCTTTGTCCTTTACTCCTCCCATTCTGAAGCTTCAAATATAAAGAATAAGGTCACAGTCCCTGTTAGTTTTTTCAGAGTCACATTATGTTACACCTCTTTAAATATTTCTATAGAATTTTTACCCAGGAAAAAACAAAAATATCACATTCACTGTTAAATTATCTAAAGAAGAAGAGCAAGAGCTATTAACTCCATGAATCCTACATCTTGTAGCCAAAGAACAAGGCAACTTTCTTTTCAAGAAGTGAAAATACAATTAACATGTAAATATGCTAAATTAGCATATTAGAATGTTTCAAAAGAGCTCAATAAAGTCAGCTGTCATGGTAATAGTAGAATTGCTATAAAAGCTCCAAGACAGCCCAACTAGGTGTGGCTCAGTGGTTGAGCATTGACCCATGAACAGGAGGTCATGGTTTGATTCCTGGTCAGGGCACATGCTCAATCCCCATTGGAGGGGAGGGGAAAGGGTGCACAGGAGGCAGCCAATCAATGTTTCTCTCTCATCATTGATGTTTTTATATCTCTCTCTCCTCCCTTCCTCTCTGAAATCAATAAAAAAAAAAAGAGTTCCAAGACAGAACAAGCTGTTGAAACATGCAATTGACCTTAAACCTGATCATTTAACACAGAGGCAATGTATGTATGGTTAAGAGTGGGAGTTCTAGCTCAAATAAACCTGGCTATAAATTTTGTTTCTGCCACTTACTAGCTATGTAACCTCAAGCAAGTTATTTAACCTTTATTTATCTGTTTCTTTATCCTCAAAATGAGGACAATAGTGGTACCTACCTTATACATTTTTGTGAAGGTTAAATGTATTCAAAGCACTCAGGACAGTACTTAGCACATGAAGTGCTTAGTCCAGTTACTGTTTTTCTGTAATTGCCTAGCTAAACATAAGCCACATGTGGGCTTGATTCTCGATAACAGCTACCACTTCTGAGGGCTACCGTGGGATTAATCAGAGAATTAAAGATTGAACCGACCCTTTCTTCTCAGATGACAGGTCCTGTGTAAGGTACACATCCCACATACTGTCAACCATCTGATACGCTCAGCTTTCAAATGACAGTTTCTCCACTGAAGCTATCCTAGCCAAAAGAGAGAAGTAGACTGTTCATTACACTGTCTTTAGCTAAGTCTGTGTGTCTAAAGTAAAGAAAAGCATGTAACCAGTGACGTAGCCACAGGTTGATGATATTAAGTAGAAGTTCAAGCTCCACATGGATATGCATTCATTTTTACATACTATTAAAGATATATAACATTAAGTCGAAGCTAGATTTAAGAAGCATTATACTGAGCCCTTATACGGTGTGGCTCAGGTGGTTGAGTGTCATCCCGTACACAGAAAGGTCAGCAGTTTGATTTCCAGTCGGGGCACAAGCCCATGGTGCATTCGGAAGGCAACAGATTGATGTTTCTCTCACATCAATGTTTTTCTCTCCCTCCTTCTCTCTCCCTCTCCCTTCCTCTCTCTCTAAAATCAATGTTAAAAATATATTTATTTTAAAAAGCATATTACAAAGAAATAAATGAAATTAAATAAGCATTATATTGCAGTGTCATACAACTTTTTTATTCTATAATATGTTGGTATCATGTGCCATTTAATGCCACCGTATCTATTTTTATTGATTTGAGAGAGAGAGGAAGGGAAAGGGATAGAGAGATAGAAATCTCGATCAGTTGCCTCCTGCGTGTCCCCCATGCAACCAGGGCATGTGCCCTGACCAGGAATCGAACCGGGGACCTCTTGGTTCAGGGGTTGATGCTCAACCACTGAGCAACACCAGCTGGGCTGCCACCATAACTTTTAAAGCACTTTTGCAGCCATGTATGAGTTAATATCTAGGTATCCGGCTCCTAAATCTTGTGAGAAATTCACTGAATTCATGTGCTACAGTGCCTGCTTATTAAATAAATGAATGATCAGGGTCACAGATTAATATAGCAAATTTAAGGAGAAGTTTACACATAGAGCATGTGAGTTCTCAATGGGCTACAAAGATAGTGAATACAATTACTTTCATTAACAAAATAGAAAGACAATAGTAAAAATGGGGCAGACTTTTAACTAAGAATGGTGACATAATTGATATTAGAGAGACAATAGCAGAGAAAGCTCAGAAAACCTGAGTCAGCATCCTAAATCAGTTTTGTCTCATCATTTAATATCACAGAGGTTCAGAAAGACAAAAGCAAGCATAATTGGTTCTTGGAAAACGACAGACATATCTAAGCGATGGTGTATCTAGTACGTAGTTTAGTACATACACCTCGGTGTAGAGGAAGGCACAGGGGCTGGGCCCAGTTCTGGTGAGAGCTGGAGGTGGGCAATCACTCAGCGTTCTTTAGGACTATGTTTTCGTATTTATTCAGTGAGGGGGCTGGACAGTATAATCCTCATCATCCCTTTCAGCTCTGAAATTCTATTGCTCAGTGGCATCTCTTACAGCTCATGTTCTTCATGAAGCTATTTCTATCATAGGGGTAGTTAATGTTTTCATCACATACTTTTATGAAAGTCTTTATCATTTAACCATGAAATTGCACTCTGATCTACGTCCTCATTACAAATTCCACATATCTTTATATGAGGATGAGGATGAGATTATACTAAGATAGACTTCTCAGAATAAAACATACTTATGTTCACAGATCAATAACATCTCTCGCCCTGGCCGGGTTTGCTCAGTGGTTAGAGGGTTGGACTGCGGACTGAAAGGTCCCAGGTTTGATTCTGGTCAGGGGCACATGCCCTGGTTGTGGGCTCTGTCCCCAGTGGGAGGCTTGCAGGAGGCAGCCGATCCATGATTCTCTTACATCATTGATGTTCCTCTCTCTCCCTCTCTGTCCTCTCTGAAATTAATAAAAATATATTTTTTTAAAAATCTCTCAATAACAAAAATGAAAGGGTTAATCAAGAAACAGGGCTAACTCAGCAGGGGCTAACAAAAGAAAGCTCGGTTCTGCAAGCCTAAGCCTTGCACACAACATGATCCCCTTGAGTGGTTATTTTACAGAAATTCCTGAAGACCATAACTCCTGCGCAGCCCCCAGGAAGGACAAAGGGCAAGGCCGTAAAACTACGACCAACAACGGACTGGGCAAGGTCCCGATCCGGGCAAGGTCCTGATCCGTGTGTCACCCTAAAGCTATCTGCAAGCGCTCCCTACGCGCATAAAAAGCCTGCTCCCTCCCCATTCGCCACTGATTTCTTTTTCAAACTCAGTCCACCTGCACCCAGGTGCCTTGAGTAAATATCTTTTTGACTACACTGAGCCTTGAGTCAGTTCTGTGAGATCCCGGCCCAACTCTGAACCTTTCAAAAAACACTTTTGCTGACATCATTAAAATAAGCTCAATAAAAAGCAAATGCCCAGAGAGGTAAATACAAAAGTATTTATTTGGAATTATTTTTTGTCAAAACAAAAGATTAGAAATAAGTTGTTACATATATATGTTTTATATACATAGGCACATTTCTACCACAATTTTTTCAAGTGTTAAGTAGAGTACATAGTGTAAGAATATATATTTTTTAATTAAATTTCTGAAGCTTTTTCATGCTGGGATTCCACACATTTGCTCCAGACTCACCCTTAAGTTATACGAAGGGTCCTTAATACTCAAGTTTGGGAGAGATGCCTGGAGGCCATTTACATAACTTGATTCTGCTCCTTGAGCTGTAAGCAGAAGAGAGTTAAGGTTTACCAACTATTATTAAATGAATCTCCAATGATAGCTCAGTACAAGGTCAATCATCATCTTTGAAAATACCCTAAACTTTCCAGCCACCTTACTTAATTCAAAATATCAGATCAGATGACTCTTCTTCCACCAGCATCATTAAGAAAGGACTAAAAATGTTACTCTTGTACTTAATCTTTTATCAGTCATTTGGGGTAGAATAGGAGGCAGGGGCGGGGAGGGGCAGTTCTGTAGATCTCTGGGTCTCAGCCATGTCCTTTAGGCTGTGACTCTGGGGGCAGTAGACTGCTAACAGGCCCCAAGCTGAGGCTGAGTCTAAAGGACAATGGGGGCGGGGGACATGCCAGAGAAGGCCAGCGTGAACCTGGTCCCCTTTACCAAGGGAGGGGTTTTCAGCAGAACAGATGCCCTTTTTCATGAGAAGATTTTGTGAAACTCAAAACATATGCAGGAAAGCAATGGAAGCCCAGTGACAAGATCCCACCCAGAGTTGTATGGTGATCAGGTCAAACGCTGGAGCAAGGCAGCAGGGCATATCCTCAAAAGCCCTGAATGTCCACAGCACCTCCACCAGGTACAGAAAATAGGGGTGCAAACTCTTTCTTGGAGGTGGGAATGTTAAGAACTGCTTGGTGGCATGTTGGAGAAGGCCAAGACTCTTGGGTCATGGGCGTGGGGCGATGAAGTCAGCAGATCTGGGATATGAAAGATATAAAGGGATATGATCTCTAATCACAGGCTATCAGGGGGCTGTGAACATTCAGGTGCTTTCCATCCACCCAACAATGGATATTTACCAACCAAATCTACCCTGCACAGGGTGCTTTCCTTAGACCACGGAAAGGCCAAAATTCTGCTTACCAGACTGCTTGTATTTCTGGATTTTTGTCTTCAGGTCTATTCTATGGATGTTCTTCAGACATTTTTCTAATAATTCCAATTGATCTGGAGCAACCAGATTTAGCTTCTCCAATTCCATCACAAGATCCAAGAAGCTCTAAGAGAGACACCAACAAGAAATAAATGTCAGTAGGGCTGACGATTAAGTCCCAAATGCAAAATTCAGGCTGTGGGTTTTTAACAGCAAGAAACGGTGACAAGGGGAGCTCCTTCAGACCTTCAGGGATCCTAAACTAGACTTCTCTGCTTGATAGGCCTTCCAGGGCCAGGTGCAAACTACTCTCCTGAAGTTTACTCAGCAAAGAGGCAGTGGGAAGTCTTTTGGTGGCCAACCTGTGTCTAGGTTGGGAATGGACACATGGCCATTTTGTGTCATCAAGGAATATGGTGAGAGAGCGGACCTAAAAATACAGTAAAATCCTCCCAAGCTGCTTCTCTTTCAAACAGGCTGGTGTTATTGTAAAAAAACACTAAGGGCCCTAGCCGGCTTGGCTCAGTGGATAGAGCATCAGCCCGCGGACTGAAGGGTCCCAGGTTCGATTCCGGCCGAGGGCACATGCCTGGGTTGCGGGCTCGTTCCCCAGTAGTGGGTGTGCAGAAGGCAGCTAATCAATGATTCTCTCTCATCATTGATGTTTCTATCTCTCTCTCCTTCTCCCTCCCTCTCTGAAATCAATAAAGAAATATATATTTTAAAAAAATTAAAAAAACACTAAGGGCTTTCCTAAAAAAGGAAGAGAGAAGGTAGTTTGGGGGAATCTTTTTACTAGGAAAACCCCAATGATACCGTTTTGAAGTTCCTCACATTTTTAATCAATGCTGGCCATTCCAACTCACTCTGATTCAGAGGATATGAGGAGGCAAAATTTCAAGGTCAGGGCATTTTGTTACTCAGGCATTGCCTTTGGTTTCACCTCCCTTCTGCTTAACATTTGTTTGCTGACGTGCTATTTTTATTCTAAAATAGAATAACCATGCCCTAGCCAGTTTTGCTCAGTGGATAGAGCATCGGCCTGGGGACTGAAGGGTCCCAGGTTCGATTCCAGCCAAGGACACATGCCCAGGTTGTGGGCTCGATCCCCAGTATGGGGCATGCAGGAGGCAGCCAATCAATGATTCTCTCTCCCTCTCCCTTCTCCCTTCTTCTCTGAAATCAAAAAAATTATATTAAAAAAAAACAACAACCCCATACTGTTCTCACTTTCTGCCTTCCCTCACCCCCAGCTTGGGCCTCCCTGCTCAAACGCCTGCTTCCCTCTCTTCACACCATAGAGAGTGTCCTCCAACTTCTGACGGGCTCTTGGGAATATTAACCAAGAAAAAGAAAACGCACCTTATCCTTGGCTGTCTTGCCTCGGCCCATATAATCCTTCATGAGAAAAATTAATGAGGACATATCAGATTTATCCAAATGTTCACCAATCTCAGCCATCAGCACCCTGTGAAACAGACAAGTTTCTTTAGTAAATTCAGGTTACCAGTCCCAGTGAGACCACCAAGAACCCGTGCCTCCTCTATGCCAACAATTGGTTAAAAGACTAGTTCTTGTCCCCATTTGAATGTGCCCCCCATAAGACAGAAAGCCTAGATCACCCCAGAAGGAGACCTTAAGGGAACTCCAAAAGATAACGCATCTTTTCCCGTTTTCAGTAGGAGATGGTACTTCTCTTTCCAAATAACTACTCTGAAAACAACTCAGAGAATAAAAACTTCCCTAAAGAATCCCCTAGCTCCCCCAGAAGTTATGAAGAAATAAGTAAAGAACCTGAATGACTAAGATGAAGACACAAATAGAATTGAAAATGATCTTCTCTGTTGAACAACCTCCCTGATGCTGATGCTGATGCTGATCCATGGACCATACTTTGAGTCACAAGATTCTAAAGCAAACACCCGGCTCACTCTGAAACTCAAAGTGTAAAGATCATGGAGAGCCTGGGGATTGTGACCGCAGAGGTCCTGCTCTAGAAAGCCCCTCCTAACTCAGTCAGTCACCTCTGCTCCAGTAAGAGCTACCATCATGCTTTATTGGGCTTAAGGGCTGTTTTCCCAATTAGACTCACAGAATCTTGAGTATGGAAGAGTCTTCACTTACTTTGCTCTAGCACTTTCCAAATACCAGGCTGGCATATATCAACCCACAAAAACAAAAGCTACTTAACAAATAAATAAATGTCCCTAGCCCAGTTTGGCTCAGTGGATAGGGCATCAGCTTGAAGACTGAAGGGTCCCAGGTTCGATTCCAGTCAAGGGCACATGCCCGGGTTGTAGGTTCGATCCCCAGAAGGGGGCATGCAGGAGGCAGCTGATCAATGATTCTCTCTCATCATTGATGTTTCTATCTCTCTCTACCTCTCCTTTGCTCTCTGATATTAATTTTAAAAAATACATTTAAAAAAATGAATACATAAATCTAGCACTCCCCTCCCATTGCCTGGCCTTTCTGCCAAAAGGCCCTGAGAAACTGCCTCCCCACTCACCAACCATAAGAAATAGTAAATGTTGAGTGCCCCCTAACTTATTCACAAAAACCCAGTTGGTGCCTCCCAAAAAGTTTTAAGGTTACTGATATTATATGATGGTTATGATGCTTGGAGAAGTGGAAAATGACCAAGAATAACAACAGCAACAATTTTTACATTCGCAGAGTGCTTTACAGTTTTAAAAGGTACTTCACATGCTAGATTATCACAATTGAGCCTCACAAACAACTTGTGAAATTAGGTATTTTATTATTCTTAGCTTTACCTCTAGGATAAAAAAGGCCCAACCAATGTTAGTGGCTGGATCAGCTAACCAGGCCTGCACCTGACAGTTTTGAGGCTTGAATCAGGACTTCAGACCTCAAGTCTCAGACACTTCCCAAGGCCCACATTGCTTTCAACTCTCTTTAATATATTTTTTAATAATACACATCATCTCCAACTATACATTATTGATATAATAAAGGCTGGTGGCCCAGCTGGTGTAATTCAGTGGATTGAGCATTGGCCCATGCACCAAGAAAGAGGTCACTGGTTCAATTCCCAATCAGGGCACATGCCCGGGTTTCGGGCTCAATATCCAGTAGGGGGTGTGCAAGAGGCAGCTGATTGATGTTTCTATCTCCCTCTCCCTTTCTCTCTCTCTCAAATCAATAAAAACATATGTTAAAAAAAAAAATAACTCAAGGCTGGTGGTCTGGAGAAAAAGGAACTGCTAATTTAAGCAGTTCCCAACAAGTTTTAAGGTTACTGATATTATATGATGGTTGGAGAAATGGCTTCTGTGCACCCCAGAACCTCTAAGAGCACTTTGTGTGAACAAAAGGAGCAACTTAAAGGCTGTATGAACTAAAGGGGACTCCAGCGGATGTTCCTCTCTGAAAGGGGATGAGATGTGGTCTTTCTTAGCTTGACATGTCTGGACATGGTAATTTCCATACTGAGGCTGGAATTTTCATACAGAAGCATCTGGAAGTAGGAACTTCCCAGAAACTCACAAGAAGGAAGTCCAAACCACTAGTTTCCTCAGGAACAATTAGAGTTCCACAAAGATCATCATCTGACTTGTTTCTATGTGTTTGGCTCTTTGTTTATCAGTTTATATTGTTCATTATATTCCACAAATGAGTGAGATCATGTGGTACTTATCTGACTTGTTATTTCCTTTCTCAATATGGAAAATTGCCAGTTCTGACATCATAGAAAATAATCTAACAGAGACCACTATAGATCTCACAGAGGCTGCAAGAATCACCAGGTCTTGGCCCAGGTGAAGCTCAGTGGGTTAGAGTGTTGCCCCGATACTCCAATACTATGCGGGCTGGTCAGGACACTTACAAGAATCAACCAATGAACGCATAAGTAAGTGAGACAAAAAAATCTCCCTCTCTCTTTCTCTCTCTCTCTCTCTCTCTCTCTCTCTCTCTCTCTCTCTCTCAAATCAATAAATTAAAAAAAAAATTTACTAGGTCTTAGTCGTGCCCATTTCTCTTACTCTATCCATAGGGCAAATACATATCATCTATCACTTCCACTGTCATTATGATCTACTACTACCCAACTATTAAAGAAAACACCATCTAGAAATTCAAAGAGCTTAAAGCAGTGGTTCTCAACCTTCCTAATGCCGCGACCCTTTAATACAGTTCCTCATGTTGTGGTGACCCCCAATTTCATTATTACAAATTGAACATAATTAAAGCATAGTGATTCATCACAAAAACAATGTGTAATTATATATATGTCTTAGGCGACCCCTGTGAAAGGGTCGTTCGACCCCCAAAGGGGTCGCGACCCACAGGTTGAGAACCGCTGTGCCTTAAAGGAATGAAGTAACATTATACAGCCGTTGGATCAGTGAGCAGAGGAAATAACGAAGCTGCTTTTCTCACTGTCCTTGTTTCTCTCGTTCAGAAGTCTCAACCACCTGCCTCCCTCCCAGCCTCAGCCTTACCTGTAGTCTGAAACAAGATGTGGGTGTCCGAGCAGGTGGGCCTCCACTGCCCTTTTGTCCATCTTCAAGATCCGCTTGAGCAGGTCAAACCGCCTCACTCTGTAGAGCAGCTCAGCCAGGCCCATGTGAGACAGCTTTCCTCTTTCATTTAAACTGTCCAAAAGGTCCCTGACGTTAAATGCGGACACATCTGCAACAACGTCTCGGCACAGAAACAGGAGCATCTCCCTCTCATCTTCATCGAGCGCCTCGTCAATCTGATGAATGACCTCAGCAAACATCCTGCAGAGTGCCTCGCAGGGGCAAGACGCCAGTCCAGTCAACAGAAGGCCATGAGGCCACTGACTTCATTTCTGATGGGCTTCTTCATTTCTTTCAGAATCCTTTCCAATGGAGGTGTTCTGTGGTTAAAAGGGAATTTTTTTAAAAATCTTCTTATCAAAGGAACTTATGCTTAAAATTCAAAATAGGGGCTTTTCCTTTCTTGCTGGTCTCCAGGAGATTAAATTCATATTGTGAAGTCTACAAAGAGCGACCCTCAATAGACAAACGGATCCAAAACCAAGACAAAGAAAATAATTTACATTTTAAGGCAAATAAAATCAGAGACAAAATTTCCCCCCAAAACACCCACACGCTTACCAGAAATTATTAGAATGTATGATGTGGTGAGGAATGTATGAAATCATACAAGAAGTTGATTAAACTTGGAAAGAAAATAGGTTGTGACTAAATGGCAAATTTTACTAGAGGAGGAAAAACCCAATTACTAAGCAGCTGAGAGGACAGACGAAACTGGCATCACAAGAGTTAACTTCCTCTTTCCGTGACCTAGCCCAGGCAAGCTGACACAAAGGGACCGGCCCTCTGTGGGGGATCAAAAATAATGGGAGAAAGAGGCATCTATTCCTACTTCTCCTACTTTAAAATCCCTCATTCTACCTGTACGTAACAAACCTTCACTGCCATCCTCCCAACGTCCCAGGCTTTTTTCACGGCTTCACCATGAATGCTTGTAGGACCCGCCACCACAGCTGAACCTTGTCCAGTTCTGATCCCCTCTTTGTGGCCACCCTCCCCCCTGGAAGTTCCAGGGCAGCAATTGTCACTAGAGTTCCTGACGGTACCAGTGGAAGGAAGGAAGTGGAACAGATGTGGGGAAAGATCCCAGTCCTGGGATGGGATCTGGGTGGGAGTGGTGGGGAGGCCATGCCATGGGTACATTCTGAACTTCTTTCAGTGGAACACAACCTATTTTCTTTCCAAGTTTAAGCTGCAAATGGCAGTCACCATCTATTCTAAAGTTTCATGGCTATGTTTTACGCTTAAAAATGTTAGTGTTCTGGGAGAGTAGTACCTAGTCTGTTTCTATCAGAGAACCTTGGGGGTTAAAAGCTAACCACAGCAAATAAATAACTGGAAACACAACCCAACTGCAAGGTGTTGTTGCTACATATTTGCATACAAGTATATTTATATACTTATGTAGCTAAACTTAGTGAAAAGAACACTGAATCTATTTTATTTATTTATAAATAATTTTTATTTATATATAATCTCAGTCCACAAAAGATTTGAGGCATCTTAAATAAAATTTCATAAGCAGGAAAATTTTATATACGTAAACAAAGGAAAAAATTAGGTTACAAAGTTGAAATGGGTTGGAGTGGTAAATACAATGCAAACATGCAGGCCAGAAAGGCCTAAACAGATTTTAGTAGGCTGTGAATTTGTCCCTGAGCTCCCTGGCAGTCAAAGCAAAAAGGGGTATTTGGGACATTAAATATATAGTTCTTGCTGTCAAAGAAAAGAAAAACAAAACAGATTCTTAGAGGAAGCACAATTTTCCTAAAATTCCAGAACTATCCATCAATGAAAATATTAAAGAGTCTGAAAGTAATAAAATTACATTTATTTTATTTCTTAAAATTTTTAAATATTTTATTTTAAAATAGACCATTCATTCATACTTTTCACACTGGCCTCCCACTACCAGTGTAAATGGGTGAGCTCTTAATAAAAATAGACATTTTATCTAATGTATACTTGTTAATAAGTATTGATGTGTCTACACCAATCCCATTCCCATTCATCCAAAATTCACTTACATATGGCCTCTTGTGAATAATTAGAGTAATGCAATTTACAAAATTATTGCTCAATGAAAGTAAAAAGTAACTGGTACTCAAACTATTTTTTTCATCTGAAAGCTGAATATTAATTTTATGTGTTTCAGAAAGCCTAAATCTATACTCTACTCATAGGCATGTTAATAGCCACTAGTTTCCATTAAATGAGGTCAAGTTCTTTCTTTATTCACTAAAAGTCACAATTTTGTTAGTAGTTTTTATAAATTAACCTATAAAATATTTATATACAGCCCAGCTGGTGGGCTCAGCAGTTGAGCAATGACCAGGAACTAAGAGGTTTCTGGTTCAATTCCCAGTCAGGGAAGGTGCCAGGTTGTAAGCTCGATCCCCAGTAGGGGCTGTGCAGGAGGCAGCAAATCAATAATTCTCTCTCATCATTGATATTTCTATCTCTCTCTCCCTCTCCTTTCCCCTCTGAGATCAAAGATAGATAGATATATAGATATAGATATAGATATAGATATAGATATAGATATAGATATAGATATAGATATAGATATAGATATAGATATAGATTTTAAAGTTATAGTCCTTTAATAAAGTACCACATGGCCCTGAAAATAAACTACTACTTCATGAATCTTACAAAGAAAAAGCAAAACAAAAGAAATATTTTTGCCTAGGCAAAAAGCAAATTGCTAAAGCATACATTAAAACCCTAAATGCTTAAAAAATAATACCATACAGGGCGGAGTAAAGTAGTTTTACAATTGTTCATATGGAAAATAATACAATAATTAATAAAACAAGAATAAACTCATGTTTCGAGTACTCACAACTGCAAACCTACTTTTGCCCCACTGTATATTGTTTAGGGAGTGAGGTGTGTAGTGAAAATATTAAAACATACATAGCAATAATAAATACTGAATTTTTTTCCATGACAGGATGAATGGAATGTGACTAGATAAAAATACAGAGGCTGAACTTATAATATTTTGAAATGACTGAACGTGTAATATTTTGCTTCATAAGCCGGACATTAGGTATACAGATACTAAAATAAATATACCTCGTACCACATTCTCTGAACACAGTACAATAAAATTAGAAAACAGTAGCAAGCCAAAAGGAAACCTTATAGATCTTTAAAAAGAAAAATTAGCTTCGGTCTCTTCTGTACACGTATTTCACAGCATCCAGAATGCTTTTAGAGCTTCCCTGGTGCACGTATAGACAAGCTTTAGAACAAGGAATCCTAGAGGCATCCCAAAGTTATCCTCAAAAAGAACTGGTCAGATTGTACTTAACATGACTCAGAAGATGTGGCCAGGGGCAAGGAGGGGTGGCAGCAGGTGGAATGAGGTCTGCAGAGTTCTGTGAAGCCCAGTGCCCATGGCTTGCAGCCCCACCCTGCCTGCGCTGCCAGCTCCACACGCCACTCACCTCCTCCGAAGTCACTTGCTTCGCCTCACTTGGATGAGGGACAGAGGGGCTATGTGAGTCCAATTATTTTTTTCCCCTGCTTTTAAATGCCCAGTCTTCCTGATGTCATCATCATTAGATTAGTTTCATTTCACTCTACTACAGTAAGCCTTTTCTAGCCAGACGTAACTGGCATCGATAGGTATATAGAATTCTTTTAAAAATTCCCCTTTTCTACTCCCCTGCCCTCTTCTGTCAAATTGTAACTTGATGATGATGCCTCCCCCTTCTTCCACCCCCATACCCTGGTACAAACTGTTCCGATCTTCACAGTGAGACACAAAACCCAAGACCAGTAGCAGTTTCATTTCTCGAGTGGGATTTGTGCAAGGGTTCAATGATCATTTAAAAAAACTCAGCTGTTAATTTCCAAAGTGAATCCCCACAACTTTGGCCAATAGAACGTGTGCCAGGTTTTAGAAACAGAAATGAGGTATTTTCCATGGAAATACATTCAATATGGGTGTTTATAAAACTGCAGCAAGGGCTAGGGGAAGGGGCTCTTGGCTGGGCTCCTGAGGAAGATTCCTGGGACTCCCACGAAGACCGTATCTCAGTGGGGAATCAGGAGGCCGCCACAGGGAGAACTGAGCTCAAGAACACCCACGGTGACCCAGCTACCAGGAGGCAACCCACCGCCAGCACACCTGCCTCCACCAACGCCACACCTGGTGACTGGACACCTAAACGCTGCTACCCAGATCCCCAAGTCATCACCACCATGCTTGTCAGCAGAGAAACAGAGAAAAGCAACCAGCTATTGGCCTCTACCTCACTGCTGTTTGTAAATCTTGCCTGAATGCACCTAATTGGCAGAACTAAAGTCACATCCTACTTTTAAAGAAGCCGGGGAGATGCAGACTGTAGTTGTCCGCCCTCTGGACAGAGGTGAGAATGGGTCCTGAAGACCAACTGACATTAGCCACCACGGAAGGAGGGTCCATGAGGGCATTCCTGTCTTCTTTCTGGTTAAATCCTCTGTGTGGACCTCAGCATAGTAGGCACTCAATTAATACTTGTTGAATGAATGAAGGTATGATCACAAATTACTACCAAGTAATAGCCTCACTTCCCTTTCTCCCCAGACTGGACTGAGAGCATAAGCTACAAACTCTCACCAGCTAGCACCCTCAATTCTCTTGCCATGTTGCCTCCTGGCCACCAGCTCTGCAACACCTTGAGTGACCAGCTGGTCCTGATTTGCCAGGACTTCCCAGTTTTAGCACCAAAAGTTCTGTGTCCCAGAAAATTCCTCCGTCCTGGGAAAAGCAGAATGGTTCATCACCCCAGCATCCCATCCTCAACGGTGAGCCTCCTCCACACATACGTCCAGAATAGCAAGTCTGGCTGAAGGGGGTGGGGGTGGGGGAATCACACCACACCCTTAGGTTTCCTTACTGCTGCTCTGAAACCATTTTTACAGGACCTTGGTCAGCTACTTTCCCATAACCTCACAATGGCGCCACCCACGCTGCTCCCTTCCATCCCATCACCACCCAGGGGTGCGGGTTATCAGATGACTGACATTTACCAGGGTTGAACTCCAGTAACCTTCCACATTCCCACTGTGGGGCTGGCACCTGTTGTCCGTCAGCTTGCCCAGGGCCAACCACTCCCCTTGTGCCCTCCTGTCTCCATGAGCTCTTTGGTCAACCTTTCCCTAGGCCCAGGGACTCCTTCCCTCAGCTTGTAAACATGTTAAGGTCTCTTCCATCTTAAAAAACCGCAACAACAAGAAAAAGCCTTAAGCCTCAGATCCCCTAGATCAGGGGTGGGCAACCCCTGGAACGCGTGCCAAACATGGCACGCCAGTAACTTTTGCTGGCACGCGGAACCCTCTCTTATAATCTTCCATTTACAATTTTTGTCAACATTTGAATGACTTAAATGTTAAATTACAAGGAACTGGCAAGACACTTGATGTTATGTTTGGTTACATAAAGGCTTTAGAAAAGAAACTGGAAGTCTTTAAGAGGGATGTGGATGGTGAGAGATTTAGATATTTCCCAAACCTCAAGAGGCACATCAAAGACCTCCCAAAAGATGACAGAACAGACTGTCAAAGCCTTCAAAAGCTGTTTTTAAACATCATCGAGTCAACTATTGAGCAGTTCTTCTCAAGATTTGCGAAATTTAGAGAACTGGAAGAGACAGCAAAATTCATGAGGTTTTCAGACAGCACGAAACTGGAGGAACTAAACTTACAAATGTTTTCATGGATAGACATGGCTGACTTTGAAATGCAGTTGACTGAATTTCAGAGTAGCTCAATTTGGAAGCAGAAATTTATTGACCTTAGAGTTGACTTGGAAAACATTGGGAAAAAAAGCGATTAGAGACAGGAGTACCAGAGAGAAGTGTCAAAAACGAACTTTTGAGGACTTGGAATGCCATTCCAGAAAATTTTTTCTGTTTAAAAAACTTTGCAACAGCGTTACTCTCCATGTTTTCATCCACATACGCTTGTGAATCTTTGTTCTCACTGATGAATTTTGTTAAGTCTCGTAATAGGAGTAGCCTGATGGATGAAAGTAGTAGCTCGTGCATATCTCTGAAGGTCACGAAATAGAAACCTGATGTGGAATCTCTGTCATCAGTGATGCAGCAGCAAAAGTCCCACTGATAACATCAAACGGAGTCATAAAGTTTTCTGTCAGACTATCAGTGTACATGTATACATTAAAAAATAAATGTATTTTTCATCACCATATACTGTGTTTTCCTCACTCGAATGAATTTTATTATTTCTTCAAGTTTCTTCACATACGTACACCTTAAGAGATATCAACTTGGCATAACATGTTCTCAAAAAATTAGGGTTGGCACGCAGAAGAATTTTGAGTCAGAGATTTTGCCGGTTTTGGCACGCACTCACAAAAAGGTTGCCCACCCCTGTCCTAGATAGACTGATCCTTTCAGTAGTTTACTTTCATGTGAAGCTGGGCCTTTATGAATGAAGAGTCTGCCCTCAGTCCTTAGGTTACTTCAACTTCAATCCACTCCTCACTAAGCCTCCACCTGCATCCTCCCTCCCCCCACATCCTTTACACAGTGACACTCCGTACGGAGCCAAACTACAACCTGCCGAAGGAAAAATCAGTAGTACTAATGCTGTCTGTTTTAAATGTTGATATTTGGTTCATTATGGATTTTTTGCATGAATGTCAATTTTTTTTCAAAACATTGCATTAGAATACTATATCTTGATTACTGCGTTTTTAAGCACCCCCTTAAATGTTGTGTCTGAGGTGGTGCCTCTCTTTGCTCACCCTGCTGTCCCATTCCTGCTGACAGTGCTCTTGTAGAGGACTTGGGGACCTCCTAGTGGCCACATCGGGGGTCTGCTGATTAACCCCGCCTTGATCCTACCTTGGCTGACCTCACACCTCTGCATTCTATGCAGTCCCTTGCTAACCTCTGACTCTCCACACCCTCCTTCTGCACCTGCTCCTTAAATGAGGGTGTGCCCTCCCATCCATCCCTCTCCCAGACTGTTCCCCTGACCTTTCTATTCCCCTGAACTTTCTGCTCCCCCTGCCTATGACTTCACCCTCTCCAGACTGAACTCCTATCAGAATGAACTTTCTGAAGTTCATGGTTGAACCAAGTCACTTTCCTAATTCAAACCTTCTAAGGGTTCCTCCTCTCCCAAGGCAGGTTCCAATTTTCTTTGCATTCAAGGCCTCTTGTGGTCCAGCTCCTGCCCTCACCTCTCATTAACACCCACCTTGCACATTCGGCTTCAACCAAACAAGGAGTTCTTTCTTTCCCATGCATACTGTGAGCCTTTGCCCGGATTACCTCTTCCATTTACCTGCCTAGCAAAACCCTTCTCCGCTTCAGGGCCCGCCGAATCACCTGCTACTGTGCATCTCCTAGGAAGAGCCCACACAGACTTGGTCAGTAACACCTTCTACCGTGTTACATAACTCCCTGGCATCCAGCATTAGCTCTAATAGGTGACCAATTTTTCTCACAGAATGTCTACTTTGCCTCCAAACCATCTGATATCCAAAGCACATAACATTCTCTGTAATCAGTAGCACAGCAGCCAGCACGACTGGTTCCCGTCCTACTTTAACCTACCCAAGGACATACTTCAGATTCCATTCTTTATACTGCTTTGCTCCCTGGAGCAAGGTCACTCACGGCCTAGCATGAAAGCAAGGTCACGTCCACCGAGCTGCAGTAGAGAAGTAAACAGTTCCCCAGCAACACCATGAACAGGTGCTAATGCAGAGAAGCCCGCCTGCCCTGCCAGCTGCAGAAAGCTGCATGCAAACTTGCCGCTTTCAGGTAGCTGTCTGGGAATCCCCACTGAGATGAGAAGGCCCCAGACGCAGTCACACAGAAGTTTCTGGAAGGATAAAGAAGGGGTTACTTGACCCTCAAGGCAACATAAAATGAGGCCATCTCACAGGAGCTCTGTGCATTCACTCTGAACATAACAGAACCCACTTTCCTTCTCCATTCATGCACAGACTCTGTGGATGTGGGCTGTGTGGGTAACAATTCAAACTGCTAATACAATAAACCCCTCTTTCCTCCTGCAACTATAAAGTGCCATTTTGTGCCCCCCCCCCCCAATATTTAAAATGAGATGTGGCCCAGCCGACATGGCTCAGTTGGTTGAGTGCTGTCCCATGCACGGAGAGGCCACCTGTTCCATTCCTGGTCAGGGCATATGCCTGAGTTTCAGGCTCCATCCCCAGTAGGGGGCATGCAGGAGGCAGCAGATTGATGTTTCTATCTCTCCCTCTCCCTTCCTCTCTCTCTAAAAATCAATAAAAATAATTTTTAAAAGTAAATAAAATAAAATGAGATGTAGTAATTCCTCACATGGTTTCTGGAATTTTTGAAGTGCCAAGGATACATACCAAACATAGTCTAAAAGACCACGTACTTAGGCTGAAGCATAAACACACGCCAATTTGGTGTGTTACTACTTCTGCATCCGTGGCTAAAAACACACATTCAAAATTATGTGGCTTCACAAGCAGTGCATTTCAATTACTGCAAATTGCCCACAAACAATAGATGATCTCACTTATAAAATAACATAAAATTTAAAGGTATATGTTATAAACTTATTTGGTGAGGCTCAGCCCCATGACTCCCAGGGAAGCTCCCACAAATTCCAGCATATCCTTACTTTCAATTACTTCCTTGGTTCATAACAGTAGCATCATCCAGACTAGATAAACAAAGGAATGAAAGAACCACAGAATGAGAAAGGATAGATCAAAAAGAAATCATGGCCCTGACCCATGTGGCTCAGTGGCAGAGCGTCGGCCTGTGAACTGAAGGGTCCCAGGTTCAATTCCGGTCAAGGGCATGTACCTTGGTTGTGGGTACATCCCCCATAGGAGGTGTGCAGGAGGCAGCTGATCGATGTTTCTCTCTCATCGATGTTTCTAACTCTCTATCCCTCTCCCTTCCTCTCTGTAAAAATCAATAAAATATATTTTTTAAAATCATGAATTATTTAACTAAATACAGCAACATAAGCAGAATTACTAGGGACAATAAAGCTACATCTGCTTAATATAGTGGACCCCTCCTTCTTTACCAAAGTTAAGCCTTTGCTAGGGCAAACTTCTCATACAGAGACCAAACACCTAACAGTATCTCCCACCTCTGTCCCACCCATCATCTAAATCAAGACATATAAAAATCTCAACATTGGCGGGGGTGGGGGGGGGGGAGGAAACAAATGTACTACTCATTGTAATATTTTAAGCAATAAAAATAAATAAATAAATAAAAATAAATAGGAAAAAAAAATCTCAATATTCCCTGGACAGTGTTCTCCTGTCCCAACAGCATTGCTCAAGTATTTGCTTCCAGTCGGAAATTCCTTCTTTTCAGTCCCTGCCTATTGAAATTCTCTCCCATCTTCCCAGGTATCTCTCCCATAAGCTTGTCTTGACCCCCAAATCAGGTCACCTCCTCTTGCTTCACAGCATCCTTTTTACTCTTGTCTGGCATTTGTCTTATACTAGTTTGGGCACCTGTCACCTGTGGTAAGATCCTTGAGGACAGATTAATTTCTTATTCATCTTCATTAGGCTGTGGTGGACCTTGACAGGCCTGCCAAGCTCATTCTCCTCAGCCTTGACCTGACTGATCATCATTACATAACTCCATTACTAAGGCCATGTGTAATGCCTTACTCATCCTATCTAATAAAAGGGAAACATGGTAATTAGCCATACGACCGCTACCCTTCCCATTGGCTAATCAGGGTGATATGCAAATTAACTGCCAGCCAAGATGGCGGCCGGCAGCCAGGCTACTGACACGAACAGGTGGCTTGCTTGTTTCAGTGACGGAGGACTCCAACGTTCCCCGTTCCCCGCCTGCCGCTGCTGGGCTCTGAGCTGCTAAGAAACATTGTTACAAATATAGAAGCTAAACAAAACCCCAGAAACCTATTTTCAGTCAGCCGGGATCTCAGAGCTGGGTTGCAAACAAAGTTTCAAATACAGAAAGTAAACAAAGCCAGAAACCTGCTTTCAGCAGCGAGGTCTCACAGCTAAAGCGGGCTCTCAGCTCCAGTGACAGCCATAAATCCAAGAATAAAAAAAAAAAAAGGAAAAAAGGAGCAGTTGGGAGCTTCAGTCACCCGCCAGCCTGAAAACTGCCCTCAGCCCCTCACCCAGACTGGCCAGGCACCCCAGTGGGGACCGCCACCCTGAAGGGGGTGTGACCAGATGCAAACAGCCATCATCGCCTCATCCAGGCTGGCCAGGCACCCAAGTGGGACCCCCACCCTGATCCAGGACACCCTTCAGGGCAAACCAGCCGGCCCCCACCCGTGCACCAGGCCTCTATCCTATATAGTAAAAGGGTAATATGCCTCCCAGCACCAGGATCAGCGGAGCCACAAGGCCTCCTGGCCCCTGGAACAGCGTGACAGGGGGCAGCACCCAAACCCCGATCGCCCTGCGGCTCTGTGTGTGACAGGGGTTGGGGCCACAACCTCCCTATCCGCCCTGCTCTGTTTGTGACAGGGGAAGGCGCCCCAACCCCCTGATCGGCCCTGCTCTGTGCCTGATAGGGGGGAGCTCCCCAATCCCCTGATCGGCCCTGCCCTGACTGTGACAGTGGCAGCACCCCAACCCCCTGATCGGCCCTGCCCTGAGTGTGACAGGGTGCGGCGCCCCAACCCCCTGATCCACCCTGCTCTGTGTGTGACAGGGTACAGAGCCCCAACCCCTTGATGGGCCCTGCTCTGTGAGTGACAGGGGGCAGCGCCCCAACTCCCTGATTGGCCCTGCTCTGTGCGTGACAGGGGGTGGCGCCGCAACCTCCCCATCAACCCTGCCTTGAGTGTGACGGGGGCGGTGCCCCAACCCCCCAATCGGCCCTACCCTGAGCGTGACTGAGGGTGGCATTGCAACCTCCCGATCTGCCCTGCTCTGTGCATGACAGGGGGCAGTGCCCCAACTCCCCAATCGGCCCTGCTTTGAGCCCGACCAGGGGCTGCACCTAGGGATTGGGCCTGCCCTCTACCACCCGGGAGCAGGCCTAAGCCAGCAGGTCGTTATCTCCCGAGGGGTCCCAGACTGCGAGAGGGCACAGGCCGGGCTGAGGGACGCTCCCTCCCCCCCGCCCCGAGTGCACAAATTTTTGTGCACCAGGCCTCTAGTCCTAAATAATAAAAGCCTACTATGCAAATCGACCGGTCGCTATGACACACACTGACCACAAGGGGGCAGATACTCAATGCAGGAGCTGCCCCCAGCCCGCAGGCCCCAGTTCACTGCAGAAGACATAAACCATCTTGAATATGCAGGTAAATGTGGTATCAAATTAGAGGAGCTTAGTTCTTTCATAAGTAGAGAAATACTGAAAATGACAGCCCAATATCTAGAATAAGAGGAAAACAATGAAGAAGCTTTTTGTCTGTTCTGCACAAAAAATTAAATGGTTGAAAAGACAAAGTGGCTAAAAGTGGAGACCACACCAGAGAAACATAAATACAAAACAAGGTACGAAGTGGGGGTGAGGAAAGGAAGCAGTTTCATCTGGAAAGAAAAGATTCAAGAATATACCTATTACATATATGAATACATATGTCCATTCATTCATTTGTATGTACAAGAGGTCAAAGAAGAAATTATTCCTCTAAACCCATAGTTGAGGAGGGAGAAAAAAAAAAAACATTCCGGCTTCTGAACAAGCAGATGAATGAAATGTTAATTGTGGATACACACCTTCTCAAAAACAAGAAAAGGGGTCATTAGAAACCCTGATTCCAGGGGGGAGTTAAACTACATATTAATTGAAAGAAGAAAAACAAACACCAGCAGTTCTGAAATACAGTTGGAGAAATGGCATCAGACAAAATAAGAGAATACATATACATATTTTAAAACACTGAAAAGGTTGCATTTGCGTGCATAGCTGTCTAAACAACAACAACACTAACCTGTAAGCTTTGGTTATCTTAGGCAATGGACTCCAGAGACTTTCTCCGTTTATTCTGCATGTATTTTTAACGCAGATAATTCTAATAACTTGACTGGAAAGTTTTTTTAAAAGGAAATATGACAATACAGTGCAATCCTGTGTAAAGTGCAAAAATAGCCCCTGGATTTATGCAAGTTCAGGAACCCCCCAGACCGGCTGTGAAATCTTCCTAGAGGAGTGACAGGAGCTGAATATAAGGCAGAAACAGGGCATTTCAACAGTAACAGTATTCTTCCCTCTCTGAGTATAGTCAGGAAAGCAAGGACCCATGGGAGTCCCCGTGTGACAGCTCTGTAACCGTCTGGCTTGCTCCTTTGTATCCCAGGCTGTCGGTGCCCTGGCCTAGCTGCTGGACATCAAGTTCGCTGTGGAGGTAACTTTGCTGGGTCTCCTCCCACCACGCTGGGGGCTGCCTGGGGAAGGAACCAAGTTCGAATCCATCTCGCCGTCCCCGGCACCCAGAGCTCTGCCTGGCCCAGAGAAGCTCCATAAATACTGGCAGGAGGATAGTGAGTTCCAAGGAGAGGAGGCATGTCAGGACTGAGACACAAGTGTCATCAGCCTCTGGGGCCCTATAAGCAAGAAAGAATGGACGGAGGGAGCCCAGGAGTGCTGCAGGAGTCTCCGGGAGGCTCAGAGGGGGCGACGGGCTGAGAGCAAGACTCAGCCCTCTCCTGCCCGGATCGGGGACAGTGCCCGACAGTCCCCGAGTCCAGGGCGACAGCACAGCGTGCAGGTGGGGGAGAGGGGCGGGCGGGATCCTCGGTTTACTCACGCAGGGCAGCCGCCAGCTGCTCAGCTGGACCTCCGACCTCCTCTGGGGCAGGCGCCACCCCTCGCAGCTCGCAGCACGCAGCACCCAGCACCCGCAGACCAGCTCTGGGAAATTGCAGAGTTGGTCTTTGTCCCGAAAGAACGAGGAAGTGGACGGGGCGTCACCCGCAGCTCAGCCCCGGCGGCTCGGGCCGGGCCAGGCTTCCTGAAGCCTGTTGCGACGCAGCCCCGAACCGCCTCCAGGCCGCCCCGCACGCCGCGCCTTCCACCCGAGACTGCGTGTCTCTGTACAGAGTCAATCCCCCGGCGCCCGGGAAACTACCCGCGGGGTGGGAAATGAGTGGGCGCCGCGGCTGGGGGCGCCCCAGAACCGAGGACGGAAACATACTTTAATTACTTCCAGCTTCCAGTGGGCCCCCTGCTAGCGCTAATAATAGTAATTAAGGAGAAGGAGGAGGGGGAGAAAGGGGGGGGAGGAGGGAGAGGAGGGGGAGGAGGGGGTGGAAGAGGGGGGAGGGGGAGGAAGAGGGGGGAGGGGGAGGAAGAGGGGGAGGAGGAGGAAGGGGAGGAAGAGGAGGGGAGAAGAGGAACAAGAAGAGGAAGAAGAAGAATTAAAAACCCATCAGTTACAAACATAATGTAAAACAGGGAGTCTTAGAAAAAGCCATTTTAATCAGGACATCCAACCTAGAAGCTGCAAGTAAAACAAGTGTTAGCAAAAACGTGAAAACTTCTGGATGGCAAACAAACGCGCTTTGGTTCTGTTTGTGGAGTCTAGCTGTCTTGTCTGTCCTCCAAATGAAACTCTTTTTGGTGAGATTATTTAAGGACACCACCAGAGGTAAAATGCCAGCAATGTGCTTCCTCTTACCTGAAATCTCTTACCCACAGCTGGGTCTCCACGGGCTTCAGTTTTTTACCCACAGTCGGGGCGGTCTAACTTGTTTTGCTATCAACCCAAAGGCACCGCCTCTCGTTGGGTAAACGAATTTCAAAGTTAAATAAAAATAGTCGCCAGAGCTCCAACGTCCTTGAATTTACTTGCTGTCCCTGGAACATGCTTTCTGTTCCTGGAACCAGAACCTTAGTCTGCATTTCAGTGCCCTTTGTCCTACTGCAACCCATTGTTAATATTTCAAAGAACAGGCCTTCTGTCCAAACCCGGACACCATCCAGCAAAAACCTACTGGAAGCAGGTTTTTTCTAAGGCTTCACATACATACTATCGTTCTGATCTTCCCCGAGACAAGCTGCCCTCCCTCGTCATTAGCCAGAAAGTACGATTGCTCGGCTTGGAGATCCCTCCCCGGGCTGGGCTGCGGCGAGAGAGGGAACCCGGCTGCCAGGCCAGCTGCTCCCTTAAGCGCGCGCACTCTCACTGCAGAGAAAAAGCCTTTCGCATCAACTTTTCAAAAGGAAAACATTTCGAATAGTTCACCGCAGGCATTGCTCCTGTGATCTCAAGTTTGCAGGACGCTGGCGACCTGCCACCCGAGCTGGCGGCCTGGTTTTTGCCTCCGCTGGCCGCGGGTTACTGGGTCCCGGGGATCCCGCGCCCCGGAGGGACCACACCTGGGGTGCCCGCAGCCTCTGGCAGCCCTCCAGGCAATCGGGGTGCGGGGAGAGCCGGGGGAGTGGGTGGGCAGGGGTGGGGGTTGGGAGGGCGCGGGGGCGGGGGGCGGGGGGCGGGGGGCTCCGCCCCGGCCAGTGCCCGCGGGCAAACCAGAGCTAAAGAGTGGGCAGGAGTGAGTCACCTGCCAGAAGGCCCACCCCGTCCCGGCCTTTGCCGGGAACCCCCCTGCCCAGGGCCAGGTCTCGGGAGCGCCCGGGGATGCGGAGCGGGCGAGGCTGCACGCGGGGCGCGGGGGCGCGGGGCGACACTGACGCGCAGCCTGCAACCAGGTCTGGAGCGTTTGGAGCCGGAGCGGCGGGAGGGAGAGGGCCACGTACCGTGCGGTCCGCGGGGCTTTCCTACCGCCGCGACCTTTCAGGCTTCGCTTTCCCGGACGCTTGAGCAGCAAAGTGGAAGTGAACGTGGCGTTTTGCTACACGCCAAACGCCCGTTGCCAAGAGCCTGTCCCTCCCTTAACCCTGCACACCACGGTTTGCCGGCCTACGTCTGGCCCTGTGTTCGGGCCAGAGACCCCCCACTCACCAGCCCCCGGGGGGTGAACGATCTCTGGACCACAGCCAACCCCTATTTCCTGTTTATAACCCTTGTAACCGTTTACTCGAACCCAGGGCTGTTTCGGCAGGGTTAGTTGGCGTTAGGAGTAAACACTACTAGTGCTTTTTACTGATGTATGGGAATAACTAGCAAATGTGAGAGCACTTCATGTTTTCATCTATGTGTTCCTAATAACTACTTGGAGATTTTTCTTTTAATTTTTAACTTTTCTTGAAATAAATTTAAATTTACAGAAAAGTGGCAAGAATAATACCAACAGAGTATTGACCGTGGTGAAAGAATAGTGTACCCGCCCAGAAGGACTCCTTCTGATCAGCTGGGTTCAAATTCCTAAGAAAACACCTCGCAGCTATGCTATAGGAAGCAGAGGCCTGCCCCTCTTCTTGCATTTCAGAGAAAAACTGCAAATGATCTACAGCTCCTGAACCACAAACCGCTACAGTTCCTGCGGTCAGAGTCAACCGTTATAAAAAGTGATAAAAGACTTCTATCTATTTCTACCAGTGGGCTGATAAACCACCAGCACCTCGGATCTGAACTACACAGACAGGTATATCCCCATTTGCATCCACTCTGGCCAATCAGGCTCCACAATGACCCATCAAAACACAGACCGCTGGCCAGTCAGGACAATGCTATTTTGGTCCACCAGTCTGGGCCAATTTGGATACCTCATTTACATTAAGATGGACCAGCCACTGGGGTGGGAACTTGCTCTTTAAAAGGCACACTTTCTTTTTTTTTTTTTTAATATATTTTATTGATTTTTTACAGAGGGGAAGGGAGAGAGATAGAGAGCTAGAAACATCGATGAGAGAGAAACATCGATCAGCTGCCTCCTGCACATCTCCTACTGGGGATGATGTGCCCGCAACCCAGGTACATGCCCTTGACCGGAATCGGACCTGGGACCTTTCAGTCCGCAGGCCGACGCTCTATCCACTGAGCCAAACCGGTTTCGGCTTTAAAAGGCACACTTTCTGATCCTCTGGAGACTGTTTCCCTGTTTACAAACTGCTCACCTGAAGAAAGTCTCTCCTTTTTCCCAACCCCATATTGGGAACTCCTGTTGGCATTTGATTGGTGGCAGCTAACTTTTGTTGGCAAGAGATTGACTACCGGCATGACAGCGATGAGGAGCTGGGCTCATCCACTTTCTAGTGCACCTGATGAAAATTATTATAACACAAGCAAACAACAAATAACCATTTAAAGTTTTGGAAATCATCCTAAGAGAAAACAGCAAATGAATAAACATCTACTCAAGAAAATATATGAAAATTAGATAAGAAAGGAGATCATCTGTGGTCTTTCAACCAAGACTCCTCTTCACCCTCCCAACTCTGGAGTGCTGCAAGCAAGAACACAGGGCTTCCTCCCCCCAAGGCTCCGAAGGGGAGGAACCGGATGTCAGCAATTCTCATCCTGCCCCTAGCTACCTGATACCGAAGCGAAGCGAGCTCCTGGGTGAGTGTGGTTGAAAGATAAAGGATCCTTTCTTTCGTTCAGCCCCACCCATGGAACAGAAAGTGCACAAAGGAGGGGTAATAAATCATAAATTTCTAACTGGGCAGGTCATGGTGGGTAGTCACACTTCTTTCATTTTCTTTGCCTTAAGCAAGCCCTGTCCATTGTGTCTGTTCATTTAGGTCAGTGGTTCTCAACCTTCCTAATGCCGCAACCCTTTAATACAGTTCCTCATGTTGTGGTGACCCCCAATTTCATTGTTACAAATTGAACATAATTAAAGCATAGTGATTAATCACAAGAACAATATGCAATTATATATGTGTTTTCTGATGGTCTTAGGCGACCCACAAGTTGAGAACCGCTGATTTAGGTTAACACACCTTTGAAAGGCCCCCTTACAGATCCCTTTACCACCCCAAGAGAGCACATAATCTCTTTTGTTTTTGAGGGAGTTTTTTTTTTCTTCTCTATTGCTGAGAGTATTAGAGAAGACCCCCTTCAATTTTCCTCCAGTGCCCCCCTCCACCTGGCTCCCACCCCACCCCTGGCCTTCACCGAATTATTGTTTGTGTCCTGTAATTCAACCCTGACCTTGCTTTCTCCTGCCTTTATGTAGCCTTCCTTACTTCCCTCTTTAATCTCAAATGCATAAAAGGAACTGCAATCTGTTGCTCTTCGAAGCATTTTTTTTCTCAGTCTGTTGAGATCCTGCTTCCAGGCGTATTCTCTGTTTGACTCAAGCTTTTATACAAATTCTCCACCGGCTTGGATGTTCTTACATTGATATCTAAGCTCTACTGTGGGCTGGAGTGCGGTGAATACTGGGATCCTAGTTACCCTTACCCCAGCTCCTAAAGTGGTGGTTCAAGCCAGAAGAAATCAAACCAGAGGACCTCAGGCTGCTGCCTCCTCCTCCACCTAGCGTTCAGGGGTGGGCAAACTTTTTGACTCGAGGGCCACATTGGGTTCTTTTTTTTTTTTTTTTTTATATATATATTTTATTGATTTTTCACAGAGAGGAAGGGAGAGAGATAGAGAGAGTTAGAAACATCGATGAGAGAGAAACATCGATCAGCTGCCTCCTGCACATCCCCCACCGGGGATGTGCCTGCAACCCAGGTACATGCCCTTTACCGGAATCGAACCCGGGACCTCTCAGTCCGCAGGCTGACGCTCTATCCACTGAGCCAAACCGGTTTCGGCACACAATGGGTTCTTATACTGGACCGGAGGGCCGGAACAAAAGCATGGATGGAGTGTTTGTGTGAACTAATATAAATTCAAAGTAAACATCATTACATAAAAGGGTACGGTCTTTTTTTTTTTTTTTTTTTTTTTTTTAGTTTTATTCATTTCAAACAGGAGACCCTCTGTAGTTTGCCCATGGCTGGTTCAGCCCCTAGACCAGGGAGGTTGACAAAGCCCAGGCTCAGTGGTTGTGCCTGGGGGAGAAGCAGTCCATAAAACACATAGCTCTTAAACAATTCCCAAATGAACTGACTTCATTTGCAACAGAACATGGAGAAATTCAAGCTGGAGGTTGCTCTCTAAAAACCTGGAGGTTGTGGTGATAAGCAATGGGAGGAGGTTCAAAACATGGGCTAAATTGTAAATTGGCTGGTTTGCAAGAGAAAACCAGAGGTAAAGACAGCCGAGGGAAGTCTTCCTGGAGTAAGAACAACTATTAAACACTGAGCTCATAAACGGTTGCTTCAAAGGAGCCAATATTTGATTGGATTTACGTGTAGAGCCATTTATGTCAGGCAGTTGTTGAAAACAATAAGCCATCAGCCAACAAACTGGTGAAACTGAACAGCTGGTCATGGGAGCAGCACAGCGCTGCTGCTCTGAGTCTGTGTATTCTTCCGAATTCTGCTAATGACTACGTCAACTGTCAGGGCAGGTTCCTTCTCAAACCCTGCCCGTTGCACTCGTTGCACTCGCTGTCAGGGCCGAGCCCCTCTGCCAGGGCTGGACCTTCTTGGATGCCGGGTGGTAGACGGAGAAGCCATGAGAAGTTGTGGGTGTATATAAGAAAAAGCCTTGGCTGTAGAAGCCAGTGGCCATATAGCCATCAGACAAAACAGTCCTTCACAGCAAAGTCCTATACAGGCAGCCGCACACCGGCTGATAAACCAGTTTTCCGACAAAGCAGCAGTGGCCTCTGCACCCACAGCTATTATCCGAGCAGCCACACACTGCCCCAGACTCACCGCCTCACAGGCTCTCTTCCTCAGGAGTCTCAGTAGCCTCTCCAGGCCTCTCCCGCTTCACACGTCACAGCAGCACCAGTCTCTCTCAGCACATCCTCCGAGCCTGCCCTTTCTCCCCAGCCTTTCTCCTGTCTCCGCCTTTTCTCCCCCTTTCATCTCAGCAGCACCTGAGCTCTCCCTTAGGAGAGCTTTAGCCTCAGTAGCCTCTCCAGCCTCTCTGGCCTCTCCCCTCGCTCTCCTGCGTGTAGCCCCACATATAACCACCCCTCCAGTACACTAGCTGGTCCGTAACATGTATTATACCACTTTACAAAAGAGGCCAGTTGCCAACAGTGACACCAGTCATTTGGGTTATAGAAGGGCAGGCGTGGGCAGTGTACTGTAATTGTTGACCTTGCACCTGCCTGTGGTATCTTAGCCTTGAACATTCTGATTAAGATTCCCATGTTCAGAGAGACCTTGGCCTTCTGTCATACTGTCAACAAGGGCATTCATACTCTAAGTCGCCTTGGCTCTCCAACAACTCTGGTATGGTTCCCACCCACAGTGGTTGTGGTCAGGAAATAAGAAGAAAGCCCTACTCAGACTACAAGAATAACATTAGAAATGTAGAGGGGAAGGGAAACTTAGCTATTCTACTTTCAATAATGGATAGAACAACTGAACAATCCACAAGGAAATAGAAGGCTTGAGCAACACCATAAACCAATTAGACTTAACTCACAGCCAGGGAACGCTCCACACAACAGAATATGTTATCAATATACACGAGTATACATTCAAGGAGAGACCATCTGCTAGGTTATAAAACAAACCTCGATGCATTTAAAGGGGTAGAAATAATATAAAATATGTTCTCTGACTATGGTAATGGAATGAAATAGAAGTCAATAACAGGAAAAATTGGTAAAATTCACAGATATGTTAACATTAAACAGCACACTCCTAAGTAACCAGTGGGTCAAAGAAGTCAAAAGAAAAATCTAAAAATACTTTGAGATGAATGGAAATCCAGGGCAGCATGTCCAGTCCTATGGGGTGCTACTAAAGCAGTGCTTGGAAGGAAACTTATAACTGTAAATGCCTATATGAAGCAAGAACTGCTCAGGCCCGGATAGCTCACCCCAAACAGCCATCTGCTTGGGTGCCTATTTTGCCCTGCCCCATGTAGTGGCTTTAGGGCTGGATTTTTAGGAAAGGGTGGGGAAGGGAAGAAGAAAATCATGAATGAATGCTGAATTTAACAAAGTGTTTTTTTCTGCACTTAGTTAACCCCTCCCCAGAGACAACCTATCACTTCTTTTATTTATTCATTCATTCATTCATTTTTTTAAAAATATATATATATTATTGATTTCAAGAGAGGAAGGGAGAGGAAGAGAGAGATAGAAACATCAATGAGGAGAGAGAATCATTGATCGGCCACCTCCTGCACGCCCCCTACTGGGGATCAAGTCCACAACCAGGGCATGTGCCCTGACCAGGAATCCAAGCATGACTGGGGTCATAGGTTGACACTCAATCACGGAGCCATGCTGGCTGGGCTTATTTTTTATTTTATTATTTTTTTTCTATCTAACACTTCTTTTAGATGATTATTTTATTTACTAGAGGCCTGATGCACGAATTCATGCACCAGTGGGATCCCTCAACTTGGCCTGTTGGATGGGGCCAAAACACGCTCTCCGACATCCCTCAAGGGGTCCCAGGTTGGGAAAGGGCACAGGGCAGGCCGGAGGACCCCACTAGTGCACGATCAGGGCTAGGGAGAGATGCAGGAGGTTGGCCAGCTGGGGAGGGACTGTGGGAGGGCTCCAGTGTGTGTCTGGCCCTTCTCCCTCCGTCCTGATCAGCCAGACCCCAGCAGCAAGCTAACCTACTGGTTGGAGCATCTGCCCCCTAGTGGTCAGTGCACGTCATAGTGACTGGTTGATCAGATGACTGTCTGCCCAGTGGTCAGTGCATATCATAGCAAGCAGTTGAGTGGCCTTAGCATATTAGGCTTTTATTATACAGGATTTTTCTAAATGATATGCCTACATTGTTACTACTTGATTATTTTAGGTTTAGGTATTTCCTACTGACTTCATATTATGCAAGATGAGACTATAGCACTCTTTTTCCCAAATCTTCACTCCATGTTCACCGCAACCTTTTTATCTTTCCAAGTAGTTCTTGTCTGATTTTGATTAGCTCAGTCTCAGTACTTATCTATATTTATAAAAGCCGAAGCGACCGTTACAACCAAATGACTGGTTGACCTGTAGCTATGACGCACACTGACCACCAGGGGGCAGACGCTCAATGCAGGAACTGCCCCCTGATGGTCAGTGCGTTCCCACAGCCAACCTCCCACAGCTGGCCAACCTCCCATGATCCCTCCCCAATTACCCTGATCATTGACCAGGCCGAGGGACCCCACCCATGCACAAATTCGTGCACTGGGCCTCTAGTATTACTATAATCATGCAAACAACATCTTTTTTTCCTGGGTAGTTTGTATTGCTCTGTCTTCAGATACACTAATCTTTTATTCTTCAGTATCTAATCTGTTACTTATACTACTAAGTAACTACTGCAAACAACAGTCACAGCCAAGCCATGTACCAAACTATGATCACCTGTCTTTTCCTGCACAACTTTTGATTTTCCCTGGAGTTAATAATTATCTTGTTTTGCTTGGTTTTCTAAGTAATTTGACCCTAGACTCTTTGGTCAGTTATCCATACTGATTGGATGGTAGTTACATGGGAGTATACATTTGTCAAACTCACTGAATTGTACATGTAAAATGAGTGTATTTATGCACATTATGCAAATTATACAGTGATAAAGCTGATTTTAAAATGAACAGGCAAGCAAACGTGAATTGGAAGCTCTGAGCTCCTAAGTAGATCTATTCCATCTTAAGCATCTCAGTGGATGATCTAGTTGAGCTATTAACTTGGGGAACTTCTATTGTCAGTATTTTCAAAACTTTTCTGTTAACTTGATCAGATTTAGCAGAGATGACTCTTCTAATCTTCTACCTGCAGAGTAAGAACCTGGTTGCCAGGACTCCCAAAGTGGGGTGGGAAATGATTGATGAGGTTCCCTAACCCTATAGGTACACCCATCTTAGTTGAACACTCTTTTTTTTTAATATATATTTTATTGATTTTTTTACAGAGAGGAAGGTAGAGGGATAGAGAGCTTGAAACATCGCTGAGAGAGAAACATCAATCAGCTGCCTCCTGCACACTCTCTACTGGGGTTGTGCTCGCAACCCAGGTACATGCCCTTGACCGGAATCGGACCTGTGACCCTTCAGTCCGCAGGCTGATGCTCTATCCACTGAGCCAAACTGGTTAGGGCTTAGCTGGACACTCTTGACCTGCCCCATTCTTTTGTTTTTAGAATCCAACTCTCTCCAATTTTACCTCCCATATATCTGATTATTTTTTCTCAGTCTCTTTATAGACCTCCTTTTTTATTTAGTTTTTTGTTGTTTGTTTTCTTGTCCCTTAACCTCTTCCTTGACCTCTTCTTTTGGTCAACCAGGATTTAATTATCTTCTTGTTTTAGTGGTCAGACATCTCTCTACTGTGTTTCTCTAGTTTCCCTGTCCATCTGATTTCTCCCAGGGTCTGTTGGAGTTCTGTGTATCTGCTGTCTGCCTTCATGAAGTACTAAAGGGATGTGCTGAGTACAGAATGTGACACAGAGAAATAGTCAAGGTCAGAGGTGAGAAAAATCATCAGAGCTCAAAGGTCACCAGCTGTTTCAGCAATGTTCCAGGCCTGGAGGGAGATGCTGACACAGATGGTGACCAAGCCTGGGTGCAGATGTGGCATTCCTGTGTCTTACTGCTGCTATTCCTTATCTGTGATGCCTACTTCCATGATGTTACTCCACTGCAAGGAGCCCTTTCCCAACACAAAGTAAATGGATCACTGAGTAGTGGGGGGTATATTAGTCCTATACTAAAGGCTGCTCTGGTCCCATATAACAAAGCTAAGAGTAAGTCTCAAAAGGATTAGACTGTTTATAAATAACTTACCTTTATCTCAGAACAAAGTTCAAAAATATTTAATAGGAAAACAAAAAATATTGAGCACCCAACAAAGTTCACAATGTCTGGCATTTAATTTTAAAAAATTACAAAAATGCACAGAATTGGGAAAATACAGCCATATGATGACTACAATCAATCAATAGAATTAAACCCAGAAATGTCAATATAAGTTAGCAACAGATTAGCTACTGAAGAATAAAAGATTAGTGCATCTGAAGACAGAGCAATAGAAACTATCCATAAAAAAAAAAAAGATTGGGGGGGAAAAAACATCGATATTAGATATTAGGGATGTTGCAATATAAGTTCAAGCACCCTAATATACATGTCAGTGAAAACTCTGAAGGAGAGTGCAGAAGACAGAAAAACTACTTGAAGAAATAATGGCTGAAAACTACAAATTAGATAAAAATTATAAACCCATATAGATCAAAGAAACTAAAAAAACAGCAACAACCAAGTATAAGACACACGAATAAAACTACACCACATAACATGATAAATGGTTTAAAAATGGTGATATGAATATAAATGACCTGTTAATCTGCCCCATCACATCCCCTTTGGACAGAAACTGACTGAGCTAAAGACACAGTACCCCTGGAACATTGCCAGAATATGAAGTTCAGTGTCTGTCCCATTCCAGACTCTTTAAATGAATTTGATCAGCCCTAAAATGTGAGATCCAGTCTCAGGTAGCACAAGCTATCACCAGATTTCATCTGAACAACCTGCCATTTACTATCCAAAACTGTTCCATTTATTTTCTTTGCCTGCCTGGCCTGTCAATCTTCCTGAATTTTAATCTATGCACACGTCCTTTTTACTTACACAATGTATTTGGGCAGGATTTTCTGGCTTTAGTTTTCAGTGTTCTCTCCAGACCTGATTTGGTAATGTCCTCTGTCCCAACTCAGGACTTACCCCAGATAGGCCAACCACCTTTCCTACCAGTTTTCTTGTGAAAATTTTCCAGGAAATTATAAGAGTAGATCTTAAAAGTTGTCAGCACAAGAAAAAATAATTGTAACTATGTGAAGTGAAGGATGTTAACTAAATTTAATTCTAGTAATCATTTTGCAATACATACATATATCAAATTGATTAGGTTATACGCCTAAAATGAATACAATGTTGCATGTCAATTACATCACAATAAACAAAAATTACCAGAAAGAAGTTAAACTTTCTGGCCATGTGGCCAGATTCCAGGCAATATTGGAATCCACCTCAGTGCTATGAAAATTGTGTCAAGTTGAAAGTTGAGAATTTCAATTGCCTTTGTTATGTAAATCTGAAGGTTGAATTGAAATATGTTTTCACATCAAATATGCCTTATGAGAAATACCTGTCTTCTTGCTGTCTCAATCAAAATTGAGCAATAACATCCAACTGCTGTGCCTCAGTGGTTGAGCATTGACCTATGAACCAGGAGGTCAGGGTTCCATTCTCGGTCAGGGCACACACCTGGTTTGCAGGCAAAATCCCCAGTAGGGGACATGCAGGAGGCAGCCGATCAATGATTCTCTCTCATCATTGATATATCTATCTTTCTCTCCCTCTCTCTTCCTCTTTGAAATCAACAAAAATATGTTAAAATTTTTTTTAATTGAGCAATAACTAGTAGTACTATTGACACAAATACCAATTCTACAGCAAGGCACTTTTGTATAAATAAAGTTGAATAAAATATTTTGGGACATCTTTTGTATTACTGCAAACATTAATCTTTTTAATTGCTTGCTTCTACAGTGGTCATTAAAAAATTAGCCTTCCACAAACATGGGTTCCTGATCATACTGATCTTTTTTAAAGACACTCAGACACACTTCTGCTGTATTAAAAATACTTACATGTCTATGTAGAGCCATGTGTGGCTTATGTGTACAACCTTAACATAAGTCAGAATGTGTGGTACAGCTTTGGTAATCCCAACAGAGGCTAAGTAAGACCAAAGCAGTTCTGGAACACAGCTTTATTTTTATGCTAGAGGCTCAGAGTATGAAATTGTGCGGCCCCACCCACCTACATGCACCTCCCCATGTGGGCGCCACCCCACCGTGCTTGCAGCCTCACCCACCCACCCACCTGCCACCCCGTCTCACCACACCCATCCACCCGCCGCCCTGCCGGCCGCCAGTCTTGAGCCGTGAGCCCCGCCACCACAAGCAGCTTGCGGGCCAGGGGGAGGGACTGAGAGGTGCTCCATGCACCTCCTGGTGACTGGTCATTTGGTCGTGCTGGCATTATGGCATTACAGCCACTGGCCTTTTATAATATAGACTAGAGGCCCGGTGCACAAAAATTTGTGCACTGGCGGGGGGGGGGGGGGGTGGCGGTGTCCCTCAGCCCGACCTGTGCCCTCTCACAGTCTGGGACCCCTCAGGAGATAACCACCCTGCTGGCTTAGGCCTGCTCCCTGGGTCGCAGATGGCAGGCCCAGATGGCAGCGGGCGGGCAGCAGATTGCACTGCCCCACCCAGCCTGCAGTATGCAAATTTAACGGTCATCTTTGTTGGGTTAATTTGCATACTCTTCTGATTGGCTGATGGGCGTAGCAAAGGTACGGTCAATTAGCATCTTTGTCTCTTAATTGTGTAGATGGGTGAGCATTTGGACCCACAGTGGGGCAACCAGGAAGGAATGAGAAAATTAAAAATGGTTTTAGTCTCAAGGAATTCATAATCTAGAGGTAAGACAAGAGTTAAGCAAAGTTGAATGAGGTAAATTAAGTACAAGCATCAGGCTGAGGGCTTGAAGAGATGAAATTTATTACGTTTGTGGCAGGAATTCAGTTCCACTAAGTAAGACAGGGAGTGAAAGGGAATGTGGGTAATCAGGGAAAATAGTCTGGGCTTCAACCAGCTGCTGATGCTGAGTTTTGAAATTCTGATGGCACTGAAGCTAAATCTATGTGATTTGTGGCTTAGTGAAAAGGTGTCTCAGTATTTCCTGTGGCCCTTGAAAACTGTTGGATCCTGAGAAGAATGCTTCCAGTTAATCTGTACAGTCAGGCCAGCCTCACTCTATCATGAACATACTCAGGACACCTCGCAAGTTGTGCAGGGAACCACACAAACCCCTATATTTCTCCTCAGAGGCTGCATGTGCAAGCCACTTAGTTTAGATTTTGTCACTTTTTCTGAAATTATACACTTTATTATGCTGTTTATTATCATTAGTAAGAATAATAAATTGACCTTAAAAGATAGCAAAAAGGGAAAACGAATTATTTAATATATGAACCAAGTATAATAAATGTTTGTAAGTAGATTAAAAAAGAGGTGGTCAATGCATAAATTGAATAAAATTACCTAGTTTGGTAAAGGTGGAGATTCTGATTTAAAATAGAAGAGTGATATACATGAAATAAAAAGGTGACATATTTTATTTTATTTTTTTCAAAAAGTGACATATTTTAAAGCTCTTTCCACATCTGATGGTTGTTTTTATTTTCTTACTCTTTTCTTTCTTTCCTTTTTAAAAGATTGATTGTAGGTGGTCAAACAAAAGGGAAATGTATAGCCCTCACAAAAACTGATTCCAAATTTTTTTTAAAGTAAACTTACTTTCACTTTAGTAATTATTTATGAGGGTTTCCTTTCCTCAAAACACTGTGGAAAAAAAATAGTGTAATTGTGTGTAAGTAGTTTAAATGAGAATTTATATTCATTCTAAAAATGTTGATAGTGTCTTCACTTAAAAACAGAACTAAGTCCAACTTAAATACCTGTTGAACATTTACCATGTGTAAGGCACTGTGTAAGAGATAAGATGATAAATAAAGCAAGGTTTTCAAGAATTTATAACCTTCTAGAGAAGAATAAGCCAAGTATAAAAATACCTAAATTATAAGATAAGGCAAGATATGCTTTATTAGGAAGGTACAAAGTTCTATGCAATTTTTTTTTAAATATTGGAAAAAGTTAACAGTTTATTATAATTTATTATATTTAACAATCTAGGAAGTTCGCAGCCATCAGCAGTTCCAGTGCAATTTCAGGTGCAATTGGGAATTCAGGAATTTCCGTGGAGCTGTTAGTGTAGCGAACCGTGTAAGTAAAATACATGCACACTTTTGATAGCAGGTGTGAAGGGATCTCTCTAAAATTGACTTCATTAGTTTCCTTCTCAGCAAATTGACCAGGGCCATTCAACATGGCTTTTATTGTTTCTGATGCTAATGCATGTTCTCTTTTTACAATAAATTCATGACCATCTGAAGATATCAATATGACATACATGGCATCAGGGCCTTCACAGCCACCATAGGTTTTCTCTTCTCCATCCATTATGTTCTTACGAAATTCTACTTCGCTTGCACAGGAAGTTTAGTAGTTTCTCGTCAGTCCCGCAGCCGCCACAGCCACCGCACCAGGTCCCTGTGCACCTCCACAGCCCCCACGCCAGGACCACACCCCCACCTCCCAAGTTCTGTGCAATTTATAGATGAAAAGATTATTATCAAGAATCAAATCTCACTGATTCAAACTACAATTTCAGATATATGCTCCCATGAAAAAAATTGTATGGTTGGGAAGATATACCACATGTAAGTACCAAGTATGTAAGTACCAAGAGGTGAGAACTTTGTTTTGCTCATTGATGTATCCGTAGAGCCATGAAGATCCCTGTTATAAAGGAGTGGCTGGCCTTTATTGTGCAGGAGGCAGTAGACTGATGATGTTTCCCATCGATTTTCTCTCTATTCCCTCTCCCTTCCTCTCTCTCTAAAAATCAATTAAAACATTTTAAAAAAAAACAATAAAAACAAAACCAAAGGAAGTGCTCAATAAATATTTAAATGAATGAATAGAATTTGAAGAACAAGTTGAGTTGTCTGCCTCTGTTCTAGTTGCAACTCCTTGAGCTGCTTGACTTGGACGTTGGAGGTAGGTTAGGCAAGCATGCCCTATTAGTTGCATTCAGGGGTTCTGTTCCTTGTAATTTTGACAAAATAGAACAACAAAAAAATCACTATTGTGCTAAAGGAGAAATGTTAACTGCATGCAATGACCATAGTATAATTGGTTGCTTTTAGCAGAAGTTGGTCTGGACCTTTGATGGTTAGTATTTTTATCACCAACTCATCCATAAGTAGGGAAGGTTACAGAGCATGTGTCAGAAAGCTTAGGCCTAGCTCAGTTCTAACATCCTTGCCTTGGAAACGAGGGGAGTGCCTTCTAATCTCGAAATATGTTTCCAGGTCACCATCATGGGTCTTTTGTAACTGGCCTCCATTTTCTAATAAGCAATTGGAATGCATGAAGCCTCGTAGACATGGGAAAATATGTGTCTTTCCAATCCTCCATTCCCACTAAACCTTTATGGATTCCTAGAAGAGGTGTTAATCTGTGACAAATCATCTCTTACCTCACTTGTACTTTTAGATCTCTAATGATAAATTCATTCGTCAGAGACATACTAAATAGGTACTTACCTGTTACACAGATACACAGGCACGGTCCCTGTTTTCAAGGAGGCCATAATTTAATGAGGAAGTCAAACAAGTAAATGAATAATTATGATGCATTATGATAAGTGCTATAATAGAAATGTATATAGATCTTCCAGCTGTAACACTTTTTCTTTCATCTATGTATATAAAAGGCTAATATGCAAAGTGTCCCCTCAGTAGTTCGACTGGGAGACCAGGAGTTCCATCACTCACTATGACGTGCGCTGACCACCAGGGGGAGGTGCAGAACAAAGGAAGGCCCTGGCTAGCAGCTGGCAACTGGGGAAGGGTGGTGCCAGCCAGCAGCTGGCAGCCAGGGAAGGGACACCCTGGCTGGAAGCCAGAAGGAAGGCCCTGGCCGGCAGCCAGAAGGCCCCTATCAGCCCTGATCACCGGCCAGGCCTAGGGACCCTACCCATGCATGAATTTCATGCACCGAGCCTCTAGTTTACTTAAAAATGTACACATTTATATATTAGAATCATAATTGCTGATAAACCCAGATTAAATATAAGGAAGCATTTATGGGTCATGAATTAAGAAATAAATGCCTTGAGTTTAATCCCCTGTGTTGTTCAATATATGAGTTGTGACATGAGAAATACTACCTGTTCATGCCATGTCTCCTTGTTGGAACTTACCTAGCATCTACAGCTATTGTTTTAGTTTTTAATTATGTTTCACTAGGAAGTCTGGTCTAAATATATGCCTTTATATCTGTATGAAGCCCTCATGTTCTCATATTACGTTACTATCAAGTGGGATTCCTAAGTTCAGGTGATACCACTGCTTGTGAACCTGACTCTTCCTCAGTAAGAGGATCCCATCTGTGCTGATACAGGCCCTCTTTATTTTTAGGACAGTTATTGCTATGGTTACTGTGAGCCACAGCATCGGCCTTCAGTATTGTGTCGCTGAACAGTTAGTATTTCTCATGGAAATTTTGTAGCAAGAGAATAAATGAAATAAAATACTTCATACATATAGCACTAGAGGAGCTAGAATCACAAAACATTCACTTAATTGTGAATTTCATTTATTGCAAAGACTTTAAAAAAATCTTAGCTACTCAACAAGGTAAAAATGATCAATGTATTTAAAATAAGTAAATTTAGAAAGATGTTTGGTTAATTACCAAGTTAGCAGAAAAATGTAAGTTGGATGCTATTATTTCCAAATTCAGTTCAGGAATTGAGTAATTAAAATTAGAGTGGGTGGGACATTTGCAGGGGGGGGGGGTACTAAGTGCTTTATTAAATGAGATTTAATTAGTAACTTACAAATCCTATGATTGGTAAAAATCTAAAAGCAAAATACTTCTTTTTAACCATAATGTGCTTTAAAGAGCATTGGAGCATTATTAATAATGGTCTTTTCCGTTTTAAAACAGAAAATGAAACATATGGCATTTCAAAATGCCACAGAGTCTTCTGACTTACATCTGAGCTGTAGATAATTTTCTTATTTTGTAACGATTCTCAGAAACATGTCTTTAGCAACAACCAAAATTCTTTCCAGTTAGTTTTGTAATATGTGATGACATTTCAAGAGTTACTTCATCTTTTGGCATATGAGATTAAACAGAAAAGTGTACAGAACTTGAGACAAAAGATTTTGTCATTTTCTAATGGCTAAAGCCATGTTTTAAATTGTTTATATGTATCAAAGGTAATTCAATAAAGTACAATATGAAATTTAATCTTTATATGAACTCGCATTTTGAATAGTTTTTATTTTTTATTATATTTTTATTGAATTTATTGGGGTTACACTGCTTAACAAAATTATATATGTTTCAGGTGCACAATTGAATAGTTAAATTATATATAATATTTATAACGTATAATAACATAATACTATATAAAATACAGAACATATTTTATATTTAACATAATACATAAAATTAAATAAAACTCCTCTTTGCAGTAAATTCTTTCTGATAGAATTATTGGCAGGTAAATGCAATTTCCATGGAGTGTTTTAGTCTCTGAGTCTCTGAAGCTGATGTTCTGACCCAAAACAAAAATAAAAACAAAAGCAAAAAAAACCTCAAAACAACCCTGTGCACTACATCCTCCTCTCTGAAAACTGATACTGATGGTAAACCAGGACTCAACTGGAAGATTCCATTCTTATTAGCACATCTATTTGAATTTGAATATTTTGCAACTCGAGAGATTCCGATAACACATGAGGATTTTTTTTTTTTTAAATATATTTTATTGATTTTTTACAGAGAGGAAGGGAGAGAGATAGAGAGTTAGAAACATCGATGAGAGAGAAACATCGATCAGCTGCCTCCTGCACATCTCCTACTGGGGATGTGCCTGCAACCCAGGTACATGCCCTTGACCAGAATCGAACCTGGGACCTTTCAGTCCGCAGGCTGACGCTCTATCCACTGAGCCAAACCGGTTTCGGCCACATGAGGATTTTATTATGAAACTTTGTAACTCATGTTGACAACTGAGTGAGAGGCCATATAAAATAACATTTAATTTTTCTTGATAACCTACCTGGGTGTTATATAGTAAACTATACATTAAAAAAAACACTTTAAAAATCTGATGAATTCCTTAAGTGCTATTTTTTAACGACACTGAATACTGTGAGGAGAAATCACATTAAACCCCAATCTTTGTCTTAACATTCTATATGTATTATGTAAATATTATCATCTATGTACACTAAGAATAAACAAATATAGAAGTTAAAGAAGACAAAGGTGAAACATTTTTTAAAAATGTTTTGCTTAACATGATGATTATATCCTATCATTAGTTAATATATCAATATACTCTCAGGGCAAGGCTCATTGTACTACTGATAGTGAGTCCAAGTTCATACTTTGGTCTTCTTGATGATGATGATGGTGGTTATTATTTTTGCTTGACTTCTCTTTCGTGATTAGGTCATTGTATGTATCTGATAATGTTCTTGACAAAGAGTTCATAGCTGTTATTTTCTTCTTGTTTGCTTATTCTTGCATTAGCAGTTTCTTTGTAAAAATCTTCTTAAGCTACTTATCTACTTCAAGAAGGTTAGTTTCGTTAAACATAGATTATAAATTCCATGTACACAGATCAAGTACAGTCTGTAAAAATTTGCTGAAAAGTCCCTTTGTTCGCCCCTGCAATTTTAAAATATATTTTTAAAAACCCTAATATAAAGCATTTTCCTTTCCACAGTTTCATAAGGTCTACATTTGATTGAAGCAGCAAGTGGATGACGATAAATACACCCTACTGTACACCAAGTTCTGCTTGTTTCTACTATTTCCATTATACCAATATCCTGTAATCCCTTTTTCACCTTTTTCATTTTCTCCTAATGTGTTTCTTCCACCATATTAACTTTCCACATGCATAAATTCCTATTCTTTCCATGCCTTTGTCTTGGTACACATTTTTAAAAATATGTATTTTTATTGATTTCAGAGAGGAAGGGAGAGGGAGAGATAGAAACATCAATGATGAGAATCATTGATTGGCTGCCTCTCGCATACTCCACACTAGGGTTTAAGCCTGCAACCTGGGCATGTGCCCTGACTGAGAATCAAACTGTGCCTTCATGGTTCATAGGTCGACGGTCAACCACTGAGCCACGCCAGCCCGGCTTTGTACACATCTTTTATATCACTATAAAAAAATGTGTGTATCATTTTTTTTGGTATGTCAAAACACAGTTCCCTTCAAAGTATAGTTGTACAGTAAAATTACTGTATTCACCATTGTCTCTTTTAATAAAACATTACATGCCATACCTTAGATTTTTTTAAAGGACAATGGTTAGTTACAACTAATTGTACCATTTTGTAGAAAAGGAACTAAGGAAAACCTGGAATCATCTCTTAAAGATTTCATAATAATACTTTAGGTTGCAATGTATTTGAGCTCGTAAGATTCTAGCTGATGCACTCATTGAGGTCCTCTGATCTCCCCCTATAACACACGAAGAACCCACAAAGATTCACTTTAATAGACGAGGAAATATTCCTGGGGGTTAGTAACAGAACTAGGAATTGAACCTATAGCTCCTGAAGTCCAGTCCTTCATTTCTTTAAGCTCTATCGCTTTTCCTTGGCACACATAAGAATTGTGGATATAGAGTAGCTTTTTCTTTGACTTGCTGATATAAGAGATGTTATATTTAACCAGTTTTCTGACCATTGCTCCTTTGGCTTTAGCATTTTTCCATAATCTTCATACTCCGCCTTATGAGTGTTCGTTGTGTAAAATGTGTTCGATTGGTCTAGTCTGTATTGTATAACTATCTCATACCATATTATTGTTACAAAGAAGAACTGTAAATACAACTTGTCCCATACCAAAAAAATAAATAAAAAATCCAAAGAATAATTTTATAGCATCTTATAGTACGTATCACATATGACATGATAGCGTAATATAGTGTTTACTATGGGCTGTGGAGTCAAACCTGGATTCAAAATCTAACTCTGGAATTTACTAGCTATGCCATCTTAGGCTTTGTTACTTTACTAGGGACTTGCCCTACATACAAAATGGGGCCAATACTTTTACATATAATCATCCTCAGTGCTTATTTTGAGACTAGCAAACACATAATTAGCATTTTTTCCATGGTCATACATCTTAAGAACAAAGCTCTCATTAGTTGACTCTGGTCCAAGTGATAGCAACAGCTAAAATGACAGTGGTTTGTGTGCCTTGCAGCTCCTATGGAATCCAGGCAGTAACTCCATACATTTTTAAAAAAATTGATTAGAGAAAGGGAGAAACATTGATTTGTTGTTCCACTTCTTTATGCATTCATTGGTTGATTCTTGTATGTGCTCTGAACAGGGACTGAACCCCCAACCTTGGTGTAGCGGGACAACACCCACCCTAACAATGGACAGGGCAAGACAATGTCTTTTAATTGGAATGTTTTAGAGTTTAAATTTTAGACCATTTGCTATAATTAATATAATTAAGTTTAAATCTACCACCTTGCTATTTTTACTTGTTCTATTGCTTTTTGTTCCTTCTCTTTATTCCTTGTTAAACTCTTCCCTTATCTTATGTCTTTTTTTATTCCATTCTACCATATTCCATTTACTATCAACTTATTAGAAATTCCTCTCATTTGTTTAGTAATTTCTCAAGCTTATATTTACAAATTAAAATTTACAAAGAAAAAAAATCACGAGTTTTATTTAGCTCAGCGGTTCTCAACCTGTGGGTCGCGACCCCTTTGGGGGTCGAACGACCCTTTCACAGGGGTCGCCTAAGACCATCGGAAAACACATATATAATTACATATTGTTTTGTGATTAATCATTATGCTTTAATTATGTTCAATTTGTAACAATGAAATTGGGGGTCACCACAACATGAAGAACTGTATTAAAGGATTGCGGCATTAGGAAGGTTGAGAACCACTGATTTAGCTTTTTTTTTTTTTAATCCTCACCCAAGGATATTTTTCCTTCATTTTTAGAGTGAAAGAGAGAGGTAAACCTAGAGAGAAATATCAATGTGAGAGAAACACATCGATTGGTTGCTTCCTACACATGCCCTGACCAGGGCCTGGGCCAGGGAGAAGCCTGCAACCCAGGTATGTGGCCAGAATCGAACCGGGGACCTGTCAGTACACAGGCTGATGCTCTATCCACTGAGCCAAAGTGGCTAGGGCTTAGCTTTGTTATTAAAGCAAAAAATATCTCTTTTCAACAATCTGAGTTGTCTCAACTTTAGAGATTTAATTAAATTTTTTAAATTCAATGTGGGGGAAATGTCTAGTGTATTGTTAGAAAAAATATCACTTTTCACAACATGGGAAAGAGGACTAAATCAAGAGTAGAAAATATCACAATAAAGAAAAATGAACATGATACATAGTCAATCAGAACTGGGCAGGAAGTATCTAATCTAATAGTATAATACTGTATAGGTCTCTCTAACCACCTGCAGGAGATAGTAAAAGCAACAAGGCCAACCGCCATTTACAAACCTGTTCATATACCCATGTTCACAGCCGCATTATTTATAATAGCTAAAATGTGGAAGTAACCCAAGAGTCCATCAATGAATGAATGGATAAGCAAATTATGACATCTACACACAATGTAATATTATTCAGCTTTAAAAATAAAGGAAATTTTGATGCTACACCATGGATGAAACTTGGGGACATCAGGCCAAGTGTGATAAGCCAGTAACAAAGAGTGTATAATTCCACTCACTAGTACATGAGGTGCTCAGAGAAGTCAAAATCATAGAGACAGAAAGTAGAATGGTGGTTGCCAGGTGTTGATGTAAGGGGGAGTAGGGAATTATTGTATAACTAGAGACCCGATGCACGAAATTTGTGCAAGAGTAGGCCTTCCTTCCCCCTGCTGCCGGCATCAGCTTCCCTCTGGCACCCGGGACCCGGGCTTCCCTCCAGCCCTGGCTTCGTCCGGAAGGTTGTCAGGTCTAATTAGCATATTACCCTTTTATTATTATACATGGGCATAGACTTTTAATTTTAAAAGATGAAGAGCTATGGAGATGGATGATGGTTGCACATTATGAATGTATTTAATACCAGTAACTGTACACTAAAAAATAGTTAAGATGGGAAATTTTATCACTATTTAATTTTTTTTAGACCCCATCCATTTAAAACATACACATTTGTTGAAATATATGCTGGCTGGCTGCTCTGTAGAGAATGCACTGCTACGTGTACCTCAACCACCACATGTTCTAAAGCAAATCTGATATGGTTTGAAACATCTTTTTTTTAAGAATGACAAAACCAGACTGGAACATGTATTCTTTATTAAATCTTACTAGTATCTTTAAGGGATAAACACACAGATGAGTAGGCTACAGTGAAGAAATCTTATTTTAATAACAGAGTTAAGAATCACTAAGATACTTCCAGGTAATATCTTCAGTGATGCTTCTTATCTTTATTCTGGGACTCCAGGAAATATTCAACCCCTACAGCTACCACAAATGCAGCAAATCCCCATTTGAATCCTTTTAACATTGCACCAACAAAGGTAACATTGTCTGCAAAGCCACCCATGTATCTCCAAGCTTCATTGCTAGAAAAAAAAAAGGGCAAAGGTTATAATCACATACATGCACATTCACTGAGTAAAATACATTTAATTTTCATCTTTTTAACAGATGTAGATGCAACCTTTTTAAGACCATCTAAATGGACCACAATAGGTATCTTTCTGTGACATAGGATAATTAGGTCTATATGCCCATGTTTCACATATAAAGTAGAAAAAACACTTGATTTCATATTCACAATCATAATACTGAGAATTTTTACAAAATCCTCAAATGCAAGACTTTCTTTGGCCCTATCCATCACAGGTCAGCCGTGTGGCTTTGCCTATACTAGTCATTACAGCATCGTGGACAGAGGTAGTTAGAGTATTAATCTTTGCTCTGCCACTCACACTAGATTCACAACCTTTTAGGATGTGCAAGTTACTTAACCTGTCAGGGCCTGCTTCCTCTCCTACTCAGTGATGACTGTCTACCTTATAGTGTGGTTATAAAGAATAAACAGGGTGATGTGTGACATATTTTGGCACAGAGAGTTTGTAACATTTGACATTATTTTTACTACTAATAAATTTCTCTGTCGCAGCAGCCTGAAGTTTAGAAGACTGATTTCCTGCTCTGGCAATCATTCTTCTGAGCCCCTAAACAGAGGTGTAAACAGAAGTCTGAGACCTCTCCTGAAAACAGTCTTCTCTCACAGGCAGCGATAAGTGAGTGGGGAAAAAATCATGTTATGAACAACAAAAACCACTTAACTAAAAATCTGACTTATTAGAAAATATAAGCTAAGCAAATACAATTTAGATAACCAAAGTCAGACAAAGACATTAGAAGAAAACTACAGAGTAATATCCCTCATGAACACAGATGCAAATATTCTTTTCTAATTTTTAATTTTTATTTATTTTAGATGCAAATATTCTTTTTAAAAAATATATATTTTATTGATTTTTTTACAGAGAGGAAGGGAGAGGGATAGAGAGTTAGAAACATTGATGAGAGAGAAACATCAATCAGCTGCCTCCTACACACCCCCGACTGGGGATGTGCCCGCAACCAAGGTACATGCCCTTGACCGGAATCGAACCTGTGACCCTTCAGTCCACAGGCTGACGCTCTATCCACTGAGCCAAACCAGTTAGGGCAGATGCAAATATTCTTAACAAAATTTTAGAAAATTGATCCAGCAATATATATAAAGGATAATATACCATGATGAAATAGAATTTATCTTAGGAATTCAAGATTGGTTTAATCTTTGAAAAACCAGTAAGAGTAATTCATCATATTAAGAGAATAAAAGATTTATGTGAGCCCTAACCGGTTTGGCTCAGTGGATAGAGCGTCAGCCTGAGACTCAAGGGTCCCAGGTTCGAGTCTGGTCAAGGGCATATACCTTGGTTGCGGGCACATCCCCAGTAGGGAGTGTGCAGGAGGCAGCTGATCGATGTTTCTCTCTCATCGATGTTTCTAACTCTCCATCCCTCTCACTTCCTCTCTGTAAAAAAAAAAAAAAAAAAATCAATAAAATATATTTTTTTTAAAAAAAGAACTATGTGAGCATCTCAATAGATGCAGAACAGGCAAGAATGTCCATTTATACCACTTTTATTCAACATTATAGTAGCAGTGTTATCCAGTACAATAACGCAAAGAAAATAGAAATTAAAAGTTTATAGATAGAAAAGGAAGAAATAAAACAAGTGTACACAAAGTGATCACTTATGAAGTACAGTCTAAACAATCTGTAAAAAATTTTGGAACTAAAAAGTGAATTTAGCAAGGGAACATGATACAAAGTCAACATATAAACCCCAATTATATTTTTATATATTAGCAAAAAACTGAAAATTAAAGTTTAAAATACCATTTACAATACTATTAAAATATGAAAAAACTCAGGATAAACTTAATAAAATATGTAAAGACCTATATATAAAGCAATAAAATACTGCTGAGGGATTAAAGAGGATCTAAATTGTTCATGGACTAGAAGATTCGATAGTGTTAAGATATCTATTATCCTCGATTGAGCTATAGATTCAGTGAAATCCCAATTAAAATCTAAGAAGGCTTTTTATAGAAACTGAAACACTCAATCTAAATTTTAAATGTAAATGCAAAGAACCTAAAATAGCTTTTTTTTTTAAATGGAGATCTTATGCTACCTGATTTGAAGACAGTGAAGTATTGTCATAGAGTGGACATATTGATCAGGATAACAGAGTAGAATCCAGAAATAGACCACACAGATATTGTCAATTGATTTTTTACAAAGGCATAAGGTAAATCAATATGGGAAAGACAGTCTTAGCAAATGGTGCTGGAACAACTGGATGTCCAAATGCAAAAATACTTTCATCCTCACCTCACATGATATAAAAGTAACACTATAAAAACTTCTAAGAGAAACCATAGGAGACAATTTAGGGTGCAAAAAGCACAAACCATAATGGAAAAGTGCCAGATTGGGACTTCATCAAAATTTAAAACTCTTTGAAAGACATTATTTAAAAAATGAAAAAATAAGCCACACTCTTAGGAAAAAACATTTGTAGCCCAGCCAGAATACCTCAGTGGTTGAGCATCAACCTATGAACCAGGAAGTCATGGTTTGATTCCTGGTCCGGTCTAGGCATATACCTGGGTTTCAGGCTTAATTCCCAGTAGCGGTGTGCAAGAGGCAGCCAATCAACGATTCTCTCTCATCACTGATGTTTCTCCCACCCTTTCTCTCTCTCTCTCTCTCTCTCTCTCTCGCTTGATTTCATCCTCTCTGAAATCAATAAAAATACATTTAAAAAAAAGAAAAATATTAAACAAATAAAACAAAATACATTTGTAAAATATATATCTGATAAAGGACTTAAATTTTAAAAACATATAGAGAACTCTCATCTATGTATATAAAAGGGCTAATACGTGAAGTGTCCCCTTGGGAGTTCGACCGGGAGACCAGGAGTTCAATCGCTCGCTATGACGTGTGCTGACCACCAGGGGGCGGCGTGAAACAAAGGAAGGCCTGGCTGGCAGCCGGCAGCAGGGGAAGGAAGGTCCCAGCTAGCAGCCAGAAGGCCCCGATCGGCCCTGATCACTGGCCAGGCCTAGGGATCCTACCCATGCATGAATTTCATGCACGAGGCCTCTAGTAATTCAGTAAAAGAAGACAAACACTCTGATAAATAAATGGGCAAAATATGTGAATAGCCACTGCACCAAAAGGGCAGGGGGAAAGCACTAATGAAAAATAAGCACTGGAAAAGAATGTTATGATCATGTTGTCATGGAACCATGGAAATGCAAATTAAAATCACAAAGAGGCACAATATTCACTAAAATGGCTAAAATTGAAAGACCAATAATACCAGGGATTGATGAGGAGGACATTGAACAATTGAAATTCTCATACATTGCTGGTGGGGATGCAAAATGGTACAGCTAGTTTGAAAAACAGTTAGGCAGTTTTCCTATGAAAATAATCACACACTAATTCTATGATCTAGAAATCCTACTCTTAGAGAAATGAAAACATCATGTTCACTCAGACTTGTACTTGATTGGTTATAGCATCTTTACTCATAACGGAATGGTTAAAAACTGGAAACAACACAAAAGGCAATTAACTGGTGAACTGCAAACAAAATGAGGTCTGTGCACACAGTGGATATTGCTCAGCAGTCAATAAGGATATTGCTCAGCAGTCAATAAGGATATTGCTCAGCAGTCAATAAGGATATTGCTCAGCAGTCAACTAGGGATACAAGCTAACGATGGGCCTAAGTCTCCAAAGCAGCACACCAAGTGCCAGGAAAGCGAAAACTGGAGAGACAAAAAGCAGACCAATGGCTGCCAGGAGCCAGGGGTAGGGTGACACTGAGCGTGAAAGGGGCACGGAAGAACTTTTTGGGGTGACAGAAATCGTTTATATCATGACTGTGGTGGTTACATAATTGTATACATTTATCAAAACTCATGGAATTAAACACTTTAAAATGGGTGAATTTTACTGTATGTAAATGGTACTTCAATAAAACGGATTTTAAAACTTTAATGTAAAAAGCCATTTTCAATGATTTTTTAAAAAGGGAAATACATGAAAAAGAAACAGATAATGATTCTCTATGATAAATTCTATCTAAATTATTTAATGATTCTTACCGGCCCCACGGATCCCTGAGCCCCCGTGCCGCCAGCTTCTCCTGCACAGTTTCTAATGGTGTCCCTTCTATCTTCCATTTTCTATAATCTGGAAGTTCCATTTTACCATGACCATGTCCATGCTCATGTTCATGTCCATGGGCCATGTCTATAGGAAAAGATTAAAGTAAGAGAGAAATATGCACAATAACCAAGTTTACTATTAATGTTTTAAGGTAAAACATTTAATGTTTTAAAGAGAGAATAAAACAGCATGTTATTACATAACCAGTGTATGTTCACAGTTAGGAAACACACACATATAAAATAATTAAAAAGAAAAATAATCAATAATCCCATCACTTAGAGATGGTCATTTATTTTGTTTATTCCTTTCTCCATTAAAATAATGGCAGTGCCACGTACCCTAAAGGACTTTACATGTATTAACTCTGTTACTTCCAAAGCCACTATTTGAACTTAAATTACAATTATTATCTTCACTTTATAGATGAAGACAATGAGGGTGCATGAAGGTAACTTTCTGAAGGTAACAACAATAATAAATGGTACAACTGGGTTTTGAACCTTGCAGCTTGGTTTCAGAGCCCTTGTTCCTAATTTCTAAGCAATACTGTTCTCTTTCTTCTAGTCCTTTCATTGTGCATAAATATGCATAATGAAGATGTTTTACATACTGACTTATTACTTTCTTTAGATGATCCTATTAAAATGCAGCATTATTGTGTTTAAACATATACATGATCGCATGAACTTTTTCTGTAAAGAGCCAGATAGTAAATATTTTAGACTATGTGGGTACTTATAAAGCAAGAGAAAACAACTTTCCACAAATATTTTGTTGATAACATTCAAAACATAATAATAACAGAGAATATTTTTTTGTAATACAGGTCTACTGATGAGGAAAATGGAATTTTTGGGGGGGATAACATTTTGCTTCACTAGGGCTTAAAGTTTAGTGTTCCTTAATATCAAACTGACTGTACATGATTGTAAAAAACATTATTAACTGATGGCCTGTACACAAAACAGACAATGGGTTGAATTTTTTAAAATAACATGTTCTTTTAAATTGATTTTTTAAAAAGAGAGAAAGGGAGAAAGAAAGGGGGTGAAGAGGGGGAGGGTGGGAGACAGACACACACATATGCACCCCACAGGGGATGAAACCCGAAATCTGAGCATGTGACCTTATCTATTTATCTATCCATCATCTATTTGGCTCAGTGGTTGAGTGTCAACCTATGAACCAGGAAGTCATGGTTCAATTCCCGGTCAGGGCACATGCCTAGGTTGTGGGCTCGGTCCCCAATAGGGGGTGTGCAGGAGGCAGCAGACCAATGATTCTCTCTCATCATTGATGTTTCTATCTCTTTCCCTCTCCCTTCCTCCCTGAAACTAATAAAAAAAATTTTTTTAAAAAGGACCCCTTTTTAATTGATAAGTTTGTTTCCTTAAATAAAATATGCCCTCAATAGTAACATAAAGACTTCAGTTTTACTAGTATTATTTTTATACATAACATAAAAATAAACTTCAGCTCACTGCGATGTGCCTTCCACTTTCACACCCAGGGGGCAAGAATGTGACTTAGCACAGCCACTCTGAAAAACTGTTTGGCATGACCTAGAAAAGCTGAACATTTGAATACCTTATGGCCTACCAATTCTACTCCTAAGTTTATATACTCTAGATCTGCATTGCCCAATATGGTAGCCACTAGCACTGGAATGAGGTTAGTGCAACTGGGGAACTAGACTTTCTATTTAATGTTAATTAATTTAAATTTCAAAATTGGTTCTCAAGTTAATTATTGGAAAATTTAGAGTGCATTTCGAACAATTTGGGTATACAGATTTACTTTATCAACAGTAAATTTGATAAAATATAAACATAGATCAAGTGTTTATGAAAACAGCATACTACAAGTGTAAAATACATAAATCTTGAAGACAGTATGAAGAAAACAAAATATTTCATTAATAATTTTTAACACTGATTATATTAAATTAATTTTGTTTCTTTTTAATATGGTTACTGAGACATTTTAAATTACATATATGGCTTGCATTATATTTTCATTGGACAACACACTGCTCTAGAGAAACTCTTGCATGTATATAACAATAGATATATTTTATAAGACCCTTTTTAACCACATCATTGATGCTAGTCCCAAATTATAAACAACCCAAATATCCAAAAATGGATTATGAAATAGAAACCTATGGAATATTACACAACAAAAAACAACATGCAACAGTGTGAATGAATCTTACAAATACGATGAGAACGGGGTGAATCATAATACGTATACTTTGATCCCATTAATATAAATTGAAGAACCCAACAATTCATTTTTTAGGAATGCATTATAGATGGAAAATGAAATGAATGCTTGAAACAAGCGAATGCTTATCACAAGTCAGGGCAGTAGTCACCCCTTGGTGGAGGACATAAAATCAGAGCTGCTAAGGCAGTGTTTTTCAACCTATTCTTAATTCTTGTACGCCAAAGGAGCTTTTTTCGACAGTTGTTTTCCTTATCACATTCTTGCTCCCTTCCCCCAATGAAATTTCAATACCACGGATATATTATATACACGTTTATGTACTGTGGCTCTTGGGAGGGCCACACACCACAGTAGTACCTATGATTTTTTCACACACTGTTCCATCCTCTCAGAACCAATTTTCATCTGCCTGAAGGCCTATCACTTGTGCTGAGAATGAATGTTCTAAAGGTATTGGCCATGCTTTACTTCCTAACCTGAAGGGTGGGTACACAAGTGTTTGCTTAATTATAAGCCTTTAAAAAGTACTCATGTTTTTATACACCCTTCTGTTATGTATATTTCACAGTAAAAGGGAACATTAGATAAAGTGACAAATTATGCCAAGGACTCAACAACAGGCCATTGTTTTCAGCTCAGAGCTGTTCCAACAAGAATTGCAAGGAAGCTAGTTCCACAAAGAAAACCCATGTAATCATGAAAATTTAAAAAGCTATCTGCCTATGTTTGGAGTGAACCTATAATATCAACCTCCACAAAAAAGGGCCTGGAATCCCTAAGAAGGAAATAAGAGGATAATACCATTCACAACGCATGCAATTTTATGGTTTACCAAAGACATTCAAGCATACACCCCAATTTCCCCTCATTTTTAAAATTGTGGATACTCTTAAGAACATTAGAAAATAAAAGACGAATGAATTCTTAGTGTCCTTTCCAGTCCCTGCACCGATGTACATGCAATTTTAAAATAGTAAACATTTTAGAGTAAACTGCTCTAAAAATGGATGTGACTTTGTACCCTGCTTTTTCACTTTAACATCGTGTCTAAAACATTCATAGCAGAAAAATAAAAAAATCTCACTTAAAACTATACATATTTGTGAGGCAGGCATTAAAATTATTCCTCCATAATTTTTCTTAAAAAACATATTTTTATTGATTTCAGAGAGGAATGGAGAAGGAGAGGGAGATAGAAACATCAATGATGAGAGGGAATCATTGATTGGCTGCCTCCTGCACCCCCCACACTGGGGATTGTGCCCTTGACCGGAATCGAACCTGGGACCCTCCAGTCCGCAGGCTGACGCTCTTCCCACTGAGCTAAACTGGCTAGGGCCCTCCTTCACAAATTTTTGATTTGGGGGCTGTTCTGCCTTTACTCAACTCAAAGGTAAACAAACAAAACAAAACAAAAACAAACAAACAAAAAACACGGGACGGGGTGCTGCTGGTGGCAGAGCAGGAAAAAAGCATCTGGACTGAATAACCCGACATTCCCACTGTATCCTCGTACAACCACCCCCACCATCCCAGGACTTCGCAGTTCTCCCCCGCTAGTTCTTCGATCTCCTTCCGTCTGGAGCCACACACCCGCATCATCCTGCTTTATTTTGTCTCTCCCTTTCTAAATTCCCCAGAATAGGTATCTCATTCCCAGTTCCGGTTAAGAGATCTCCCAACAACTCTCTAATTTACCTGACAGCAATCTGACCTCTCAGGACACTCAATAGTCAACCCTCCAGCCGGAGCCGACCGGAAGCGGAAGTTGTCACCTGGAGTTCCTCCCGGCAGGAAAGCCGAGAAGCCATGTAACGTTCCGGGACGGGGTCACAGGCTTACGGACCAGGTGGAGATGACGCGAAGGAGGCTGAAAGTCGACATTTTTTCCCCGCACACCTGTGCATCCGTCGTCTAACGACGATCGGAGCCATTGTGGAGGACAGAAGGGCGGGACAGAGGCGACGTTTTCCTTGTTCGCAGACCGGAATCCCTTAGAAGCTGCACCGAGGGGCGGGCCGCGGACCTCCGGCAGCCAATAAGTGAGGCTGTTGTTCAACGTGGACTCGGCCAGTGGAAGGGCTGCTTGTTGCGCTGCAGTTGGCAGGCGGCTGCGGGAGGCGGTGGCGGTAAGAAGCCGGAGGCAGTGGGGTGACAGGTAAGCGAGCGGCCGCGCTGTCTTTGGGGGGCGCGAGGGCTCCCGAGAAGGGGTGTTCACCTCCGGCTGCAGGAGCCCTGCGGGGACCTGACGGGGACGGTCTGGGAAGGTGGCAGCCGCGCTGTCGGTGGTTCCGGGACGTTTCGTAGCCCAGGTAGCCGCTGGGAGGTCGCGAGGAGCGGGCAGCTGAGGCGGGTGGAGGCTGAGCCTGGTGCGGCGACGTGGGGCCTAGGGCGCGGGGGCTGCGGTGGCACCTGCAGAGAGGACGGGCGGGAGCCGGGCCGAGTCGCGAGGGCCGGAGGGGGTCCCTGCACGAAGCGCGGACAGAGAAAAGGACGCGGCATTGCAGGCGCCTGAGAGGAACCCGAGGGTTTGCGCTTCTTCAGGGCTGTTCGTCGGGGTGGGAGCGGGGAGCGGAGAAGACCGATATTTACTGGCGGGCAGATCCTTGAAACTCTTTCTCACCGTGTGTTATGTAACCCGTGGCTGTCATTTACCCCCACAACCAGGCTGTCCCTCCTGGAAGAGGAGGTCTGGCAGCCCATTGATGTGTCGGAATAGTTGTGTGTGTTTTTTCCCGTTGGTTTGAGTGCTCGTCACCCCTGCAGGCGGTGGATGCATGAAGGCTAGTCACGAAGACCTTCTCCCAAATACGGATTTGGGTTGAGAGAGTCGTGCTTGCAGTTTAGGAATTTATTTGTTTTGAGGGTCGAGGCTGATTACACATACTTCTTTATTTCTAATCTTCAGGAAAGTGGAGAGCCTCAAAAATCTATAGTGGGAGGTAAGTGCAAATTGGAAAATGACTAGAAATCTCATTGTTAGATATATATATAGATAGATATATCTCCCTAGATATTGTGGATGTTAAAGACTGAAAATAACGTGGTGGTCTGAATGGGGAGAGGGAATGCAAAAGTCATCTTTTAAGTAATTTGCTCTGTAGGTCTGAGAGACTGGTTATGGATTATTTCTTAGGTTTAAAAAGTGTGCTTTTTGAACCTCTCTGACCAAGGGAAAATGTATTTGCAGACATAAATAACTGAATTGCCATGTTTGCACAATGAAATGTACAATTAACATAGGGATTTTATTAAGTATATGTTATGGAAGGACAGACTACATTAAAAACTTGGTTTTGCCCGCCATTGTGCCTCCATGGTTGAGCCTGGACCTATGAACCTGGAGGTCAGAGGTCACTGTTTTTTTTCTTTTTTAAAAAATTTTATTGATTTTTTACAGAGAGGAAGGGAGAGAGATAGGGAGTTAGAAACATCGATCAGCTGCCTCCTGCACATCTCCTACTGGGGATGTGCCCGCAACCCAGGCACATGCCCTTGACCGGAATCGAACCTGGGACCTTTCAGTCCGCAGGCCGACGCTCTATCCACTGAGCCAAACCGGTCTCGGCAGAGAGGTCACTGTTTTGATTCCTGGTCAGAGCACTTGTCTGGGTTTCGACTCCATCCCCAGTAGGGGGTGTGCAGGAGGCAGCTGATCAGTGATTCTCGCTCATCATTGATGTTTCTGTCTCTCCCTTTCCTTTCCTCTCTGAAATCAATCTAAAAAATATATATACAATATTTATTTTCTAAAAACTTGGTTTTGTAGCTCACTGGAAAACAGTTTTAAAAGAAGCATTATAAATAACCAAAATGTAAGCTGATTGCAGTGTTGCCTTTACCTTAGAAGATAAGAACTAATAAAGTATTAGCAAGTGTACTATAACTTCCCTTTTTCTATTACTAATTTCTATTAATATGTCCCAGAGCCTAACCCAAAAATTCATCACTTGGTAAGGAGAGGTGGTTCATTAGATTTTGTTAGTTCTGAAGTGGAGTACTAAGGTATTTATCAATGCTCCAGATAAAAATTTTGACACTCGGTGTTTCATTGTATTTTTACTTTTTGCATGAATAATACTATCTCAGTCACAAAGAATATTTCTACTTCTAGTTGCAGTTCTGTAGTGTGAGTACCTGTGAACAAATCTGCTTTTATGTAGGGTGTGTGTGTGTGTGTGTGTGTGTGTGTGTGTGTGTGTGTGTGTTTCTTATTATGTAATGAGCCTACTAGAGCTGCCAGTGGCTGATTTTTAATGGCCAGTAGGTGTCATTGTAGAATACAATAAAGTTGAATATCATTAGAAGTCTACTTTTCTGACACATTTCTGTATTGGAGCTGTTTATAAGGAATTTGAAACAATGGCTGTAAAGAAGTACAGTAATTTGCTCTAAATTGCACCTTGAAAGCTTGTTTTTAAATCCAACTCTCAAGCCATCTTCACATGCAATAGATTTAGTTTGTTTTTAATACACAGTTTTGGCACCTTATAGTAGTTTATTAAGTTCTAGAATGATTAAAATTTTCAGCTTGACTGAGCTTTATAATAGAAAAACCCATGCTACAAAAAAAAAAACAAAAAACAAAAACAAAAAACAAACAAAAAAAAAAACAGAACAAAACACAGCCCTAGCCGGTTTGGCTCACTGGATAGAACATCAGCCTGTGGACTGACAGGTCGCGGGTTTGATTCCCGGTGAGGGCACATGCCCAGGTTGTGGTCTCAATCCCCGGTGGGGAGCGTGCAGAAGGCAGCTGATCAATGATTCTCTCTCATCATTGATGTTTCACTCTCTCCCTCTTCCTTAATCTCTGAAATAAAACAACAACAACAACAAAACCCACACAAAACACAAAAAAACTAGACTGATAAAATATGGGCAGAAAGTCTCCAAACAAGTTATTAGTTGCACAAAATAGTATTTTGTTGTTATTCTTTTAATGCAAGAACAGAGGAATTTTTTGTTTCAGTGTCTGTGACTTCTTAGTTTCTTTTGATGTCCAAAATAGCTTCTTTTTACATTTTTGTCTTGTAAGTAGACTATATTCTTTTCTCAGGATGATGAGTTGAACGTTTGTCATTGTCTAAAATGTGATGCAATGGATTTTGGAGGCAGCTGGCACAGAAAGCTCTGAAGGTTGCTTATAGCTGGTGTGAGTACAGCCTCTTACCTGCAGAGCCTTCCACTGAGTTCTTGTCACTTTGTAGCTCGCCTCCTTTTGCCTGCTATTGATACAGTGTTAAAAATAGAATTAGACCTAATTCAGAAAATCTCCATGAAAGTGGAGAGTTTTATATGTATATATATACACACACACACACACACACACACATACACACACACACACACACACACACACAGAATAATCTAGGAGGTTTTTTTTTTTAAAGGCACATACATATTTATTATATCATCTCCACTTTCCTTCAGAATCTTTTTGGTAGGGGAAATGTGAAGGAAGGTAGATATACATATTTTGAAGAAAAATATTCCCCAGATATGGTTCACTGCTGGCTTCCACTTACAAATCATTGATCTAATTCAAGGCTCTCTTACTTGTGATATGAACCAGTAATCATAGTTTTTGCTTGAGAGAAAGGGCTGTCAAATCTACCAATATTTTTATAGCTCAATACATTTTCACCATTTAATGTCATAGCTGGGATAGACTTTCTATCCAGGAGCTAAAGATGCCAGAAATAAAAATCGTGCTGAATGTTTTGGTTTGGATTAGTTTTTACTTGGAACTTAGCTGCTTTCCATAAACCAAGGTAATTGCTTTCATGATTCAGGCCTGTGTTAATTTGCACAGATATTTACTTATATCTTGTTCTCTCAATGTATCTGGAAGCTATCTAATTCTAGAATCAAACTACAGTTGGAAAAAAGAATTGGAAGTTTTCTTGATTAAAGGTCTTTTTGCAATATTGCTATGATACATTTAGCTTTTGCGTAAACACTCACTCTATAATATATAGTAAAACTTGGAATTGTGAATGTGTTGATTTTGACACAGACCCTGTTTAGAAATTCCTGGTGCATCTTTATGAATTCTAGACTTTCTGTTTGGGTATCTATTTGTCATGGAGACAGGTACTAGAAAAAGTAAATGAGTCAGCTTTAATTTTGGAGAAAGGAGTAAAAACTTAGTTGTGTAATATATTAAGATGCGTGACTTTGATTAGTTATAGAATTACTGGAGGCCTGGTGCATGAAATTTGTGTACAGGTATGGTCCCTAGGCCTGGCCGAGGATTTAAGTGCTTGCGTCTGGCGTGGAAGGGCAGGTCCCAGCTGACCTCTGGGCCCTGGGCAGCATCTGGGCCCCCGGGCCCCCGCCCCCCCCCCGCTGCCGGAGTCATCAGGCCCCCGCCCAACTCCCTCAGCACCTGGGAGCTGGACGGTGGCCCTGCCCCCCACTGCTGCTGCTGGTCGCAGTCTGCAGGGTGATCGGTGGGGCATCGGGCCCTGCTTGCACCCGTCTTGGCCGGTGCCGCCCGTTCACCTGCTCCACCATCTCACCATGGTCCTGTTCGTCAGGGCCCATCGGGTCTGGCAGCGTTTCCACTGCTGCCTGCTGCCAGTGTCATGTCTCCAACGCCCGCCATGTTCCGCGCCATCCCCTGGTGGTCAGCGTACCTCATAGCATGCAGTCAAACTTCCAGTTGAGGGCACAATTTGCATATTAGGCTTTTATTATATAGGATTATATAGGATAGTTCTTTCTAGGTTTGAAATATAACTGCCAGAAAATTAGTCATAAAATATGATAAATGGCACCAATTTATTGAATGACAAAGCATCGGTTACAAAAGAGTTATTTTGATCTATTTGTAAAACACTGAACTCCATGAAAATGTTAGAATCAAATTTACCATTGAACCCACTCATGCTTCCTAAGCCCCCTTTCTGTTGTCCCCCATTCTGGATTCTCCTCTGGAAAAGGCACTTCCTTTTGCCTTCAGTCCACTCTGCACCACCAATCACTGCATGGGTTCATCCACCTGGCTGAGTTCTCTTTTAATAAGATTTCCTTGTTAAGACATTTTAAAGAAAAAGTTAAAGAAAAGCACATCTAATCTGATGAACAATAGATTAAAAAATAATTGAGTTTTTTTTTTTTTAAAAAAGTTTTTATTGCTTTTTAGAGAGAGAGGAAAGGAGAGGGATAGAGAGAAACATAGATGAGAGAAAAACATCATTGATTGGCTGCCTCCTGCACTTCCCCTACTGGGGATTGAGCCTGAAACCCAGGCATGTGCCCTGACCAGGAATCCAATCATGTCCTCTTGGTTCATGGGATGATGCTCACCCACTGAGCCACACCAGCTGGGCTACTTTATTTTTTATTGAATTTATTGGGGTGCAGATTTTCTATTTTTTCCTGTTTTAATCTTGGTAAGTTTTGTGTTTCTGGGAATTTGATTATCCAATTTGTTGGTGTACAGTTGTTCACAATATTCTCTTTATAACCCTTTCTATTTATGTAGAATCAGTAGTAATGTTCCCTCTTTCATTTCTGATTTTAGGAATTTGTGTTTTCTCTTAAAGAACCAGTTTTGGGTTTTTAAATTTTGTGTATTGTTTTCTATTCTCTATTTCATTTATCTCTGCTCTAACCCTTATTATTTTCATCCTTCTACTAGCCTTGGGTTTAGTTTATTCTTTTTCTAGTTCCTTAGGTTGTAAAGTTAGGTTGTTGATTTGAGAGCTTTCGTGTTTTTTAATGTAAGCATTTATAGCCATACATTTCCCCCTTAACACCACTTTCACAGCATCCCAGAGGTTTTGAAACACTGTGTGTTTATTATTGTTTGGCTCTAAGTATTTTCTAATTTCCCTTGTGTGTGGTTTAATTTCCACAACCTTGCGAATTTTCCCAGTTTTCCTTCTTTTGATTTCTGTCTTCATCCCGTTGTTGTCATGGAAGATACTCTGTATAATACCTATCTTCTTAAATCTGTTGAGTCTTGATTTGTAGCCTACATATTGTCTATCTTGGAAAATAGCCCATGTGCACTTCAGAGGAATATGTATGCTGTTTTTGTCTTTTTTTTCTCTTAATTTTTGGTTATATTTTTGTCACCATGGATATTTAGTCTTTTTTTTTATTGTGAGCCAGACTTTTTGTATGAAAGATTCAGAGACAACGTTACCTTCCAGATAGGGTTCCCATTTCTTCCTGTGGCTCAAATCGGTGAAGGGGCTAATTACCTTTAATTAATCAGGGATTGAGCTGTTTTAAAGCTGTGTTAAAATTTAATAATACTCAGTTTTCCTATCATTTGCCATGTTGGATTTTCTTGCTTTGTTGTTTTTTTTTCTTTTAATTGAGAGCCTAGTTAGTATCTGTATCCTTAGAGACCCATCTCTACAGAGGTTCAAATCTGCTGTACTGCTTCAAACTGCCAGTTGCCTTCGTAATTCCCAAGACACTAAAAGATCGAGTCTCCTTGACATGAAGTGCCCCTTCCCAAAGGGGCACTAGTTACGAGTTTCTTGTATATCTTTTCGGAGATATTCTTGGTCCTTTTCAAGACTTTCCCTTGCTGCTGAACATCTCATGAAGTAAAAATCTCATATAAGAGATAAAGTCAGCTGTTGTGGTTGGAGTAGAGAGATCTTGACACGTATGTAGTTTGAAAAACATTGAATTATAATGATAATGTAATTAAATTTCAAGAGATATTTACTGATGTATTTTTTGTATTTAAAATAACATTTTGTTAACATATTATAAAACGTTAATTTTCTTTTGGTGTTTTAGATTTTAAATGGTAATACAGTTTTGAATCAAAGAAATAGAACATAATGAGATAAGCAACTATACGAAAAGAATTATCAATTTGTGTGAAAAGTATAACTTTAGCAATTTGAAAATGATTTTCTCCAATCAGAAACCTTTAACGCCGAAACCGGTTTGGCTTTGTGGATAGAGCGTCGGCCTGTGGACTGAAGGGTCCCAGGTTCGATTCCGGTCAAGGGCATGTACCTGGGTTGCTGGCACATCCCCAGTGGGAGATGTACAGGAGGCAGCTGATCGATGTTTCTCCTTCATCGATGTTTCTAACTCTCTATATCTCTCCCTTCCTCTCTGTAAAAAATCAATAAAATATATTTTAAAAAAAAAACAAAAAAAAACCCTTTAACGTATTTTTTGTGACAAAAATTTAAGTAATAGCATTTTCTGTGTTCTTTTTTAAAATGATAAAATTTTCAGTTCTGTGATACTCATCCAAAAATGATTTTATAGTCATTGATACTTATTATTTAAGCTTGGTTTTATACTGCATAATAAAGTTTAATGATTGTTTGCATGTGTGTGTGTGTGTGTGTGTGTGTGTGTGTGTGTATGATATCACTGTACTATTGGATTAATAGAATTATTGTATGGAAATCTTAATTTTATAGATTATTCAAGTGAGGCTCCAGCTACAGAAAATTTAAATAACCTACTCAAGGTTTTGCCGATAATGAATGAATATTTGAAACTAAAACTCAGACTTTCTTTCTAATTTTTTTAAAAATTAGGTTTGGTAATGGTACACAAGTAAATGTTAGTTACTATAGAAATTTTTGAGTCTCGTGAGTCTCTATTTCTTAAATTAGGTAAACTATATTATAACTGTCTTACCAAAATTGCTCTTCTTTGTATTACATTCTTGAGAATATGTCTCAATATTTTACAATTTTCTATTTTCATTTTTTTGTAGAGTTGGAAAATATTTAAGTCTCAACAAATGAATTCCACACTTGAACTCTGCCGCATTCCTGTGCCACCTCCTCCTTTAGAAAACTGATCTTAGAACAGAGGTAAAAATTAGAGAAGTTAACTTTTTAAAGGATAAAGTGAATTTCCCATACAGTTAGACATATTAGACTTTTTGGTAATCCTTGGTGGATAGCTTCTATTTATTAGGCAATTTTACCTAGGAGACTTGAAAGAATCACATTTTAATGTCTTTGAAATTTACTTTTAAAAGTGTTTTCTATTTAATAGTTCTGTCTTTTAACTTTTTTGTTGTCTAACCTTTACAGTTACTGACATCAAATTTACTTATTATAACTGTATTATTTAACTACATCTAGATCAGTGCTGTCCAATAGAATTTCTATGATGATGTCTGTATTCTATATCTGTGCTGTCCAGTATGGAAGACACAAGCCACATTTAGCTACTAAGTACTAAATAGTGCAACTAAGGAATTGAATCTTTAAATTTTATTTTATTTTAATAGCCATTTGTAGCTAGTGGCTACTGTATTGGATAGTATAACTCTAGGTTTTTCCTTAGGGAACTTGGTATTTACAATAACAGCACATTTTACGTGCTTAAGATTCAGACTTAATCTAAATAGCTTGAAAATTTGCTGTAGCAAAACTCATTTTTCACTATCTCATATGTTGTCCTAATACTTGTGTAGCTTTGTTTATCTAATAATTTTGGTCCATCAGAAGCCCTTAAGAGCAGTTATCATAGTTAGTCTTGCTTACTGATGTGTTAACTGATTTAATATTTAAAAAAAGACAGCGTGGCTGGTGTAGCTCAATGATTGAGCATTGACTTATGAACCAGGCGGACACAGTTCAATTCCTGGGTTCCAGGCTCTATCTCCAGTAGGCGGTGTGCAGGAGGCACCCAATCAATAATTCTCTATCTCATTGATGTTTCTATCTCTCTTTCTTTCCCTTCCTCTCTGAAAGCAATAAAAATATATTAAAATAAAACTTCTTTCTTTAAAAATGTTTAGTTTGAGCTCTGTTCTAAAACTAAGCCTTCTTATCTAAAATATATACTAGATGAATGTCTCCTTTAGTGAAAGGCACTTATTACTTACTTTTGGTAGTTTCTGTAAGTAGTAATGCTATCCTCAACTCAGTGCTTTTTTTCTTTCAGAGATAAGAGTAACAGAAAGTAGAGGAAGATGCTGGGATCTGAACGTGGTGTTGTGGAAGAATGGTTATCAGAATTCAAGGTAAATTGGATTAGGGGTAAGAATATGTCATAATGATTCTATATGTCAGTAATTCAAGCAGTAAAAATCTCTTCCTTGGGGAAACTGTAATATTATGATATGAAGTGGTGCAAAGTATGAAATAATGTTTCTGTAATTGCAACTCTCTGTAAAGGCACTGATGTGAATAATGGCTAGAAGATAATATGTAAAAATGAAAATAGTTTGTTAGAATTGATGAGGGGATATATAAATTTTAAAATATTCCACTCAAAGAGGGGAAACTTTTTTAATAAGGCATAGGAATAGGATTTTTGCCTTGTTTTATTTCTTGTAATTTAAAATCATTCATTGATTTGAGTGAAAACTATAATTACTAACATTATGGAAATAAGTGTTTTATAAACATAAAATGCAAGAATTAAAATCTATCTAAACTGCTTGGCCGGTATGGCTCAGGAACCAAGAGATCACTGGTTCGATTCCCGATCAGGGCACATGCCTAGATTGCAAGCTTGATCTCCAGTAAGGGGTGTGCAGGAGGAAGCCAATAGATGTTTCTATTTCTCTACTTCCCTCCCTTCCTTTCTCTCTAAACAATAAAAACATATTAAAATATATCCTTAACTACTTTTTTAGACTAGATTAGTTTAAGATGACCCATTTCAGCAAATCTTGGTTATAATATGTGATTTCTAATCACTTTTATGGTTTAACTAGTGGCCTGGTGCATGAAATTCATGCACATTAAAAGGGGATTAATTAAGCAGTGGTTCTCAACCTTCCTAATGCCGTGACCCTTTAATACAGTTCCTCATGTTGTGGTGACCCCCAACCATAAAATTATTTTCGTTGCTACTTCATAACTGTAATTTTGCTACTGTTATGAATTGTAATGTAAATATCTGATATGCAGGCTGTATTTTCATTGTTCGCGACCCACAGGTTGAGAACCACTGAATTAGAGGAAATATTTTAATATTGCTATTTGCCCTTTCTCTCTAATAGAAGTGTCAGAGATGAAAGAAAATTAGTAAAATGTATATGAAAATCTTCCTCCAGTCAGAGCCTGGGGCGTGCCACAGGAACCAGAGTCAAGTCTCCGCCCACCCATGTGCGCCTCGAAATCACGCAAGACCTAGACCCGGCCGGCTCCACCCCCATTGGGCTAGATCCAGATCTGGCCGGTCCCACCCTTGTCAAGCCCCGCTGGGCGGGGTCGCAGCTTCAGGTCCCCTGGCCCGGTGCCAGGTGGGGGGCATGGCCTGAGGTCCCCTGGCCCAGCACCAGGGCGGGGGGCGCACCTTGAGGTCCCCCCATCAATCCCCGCCAGGCGGGGTCATGGTCTGAGGTCCCCTGTGAAGCTCTGCCAGGCGGGGGACATGGCCTCAGTTCCCCCAACCCCAGGGCGGGGTTGTGGCCTCAGGTCCCCTGGCCCAGTGCCGGGGGTGTGGCCTGAGGTCTCCTGTCAAGCCCTACTGGGTAAGGGGCGCACCTTGAGGTCCCCTGTCAAGTTCTGCTGGGCGGGGGGCGCAGCCTCAGGTCTCCTGGCCCATTGCCGGGGCGAGGGGGCATGTCCTGAGGTCCCCCGTCAAGCCCCGCCAGGTGGGAGGAGCGGCCTGAGGTTCCCCGGCATGGCACCAGGGCGGGGGCACAGCCTGAGGTCCCCCGTCAAGCCACGCCGGGTGGGAGGAGTGGCCTGAGGTCCCCTGTCAAGCCCAACAGGGGAAGGGTCTGGGGTGGGGGGGGGCACAGCCTCAGGTCCCTGCTGATTGCTCGTTAAGGCTCGTTACAGGAACTCAGCCTCCGCTGTGGGCGCAGCCATCTTGTGTTATGGAAACAACACCCCCCCCCTGCTGTGGGCGCCACCATCTTTGTGGCAGAGTGACGGTCAATTTGCATGTTCCCTCTTTATTATATAGGATGGTTAGAATTATACAGGGTGGGGCAAAAGTTGTTTTACAGTTGTAATGAAAATAAATAATACAATCATTAATTAATAATACAAGAATAAACTGTGTTTTGAGTACTCACAACTATACACCTTCTTTTGCCTCACCCTGTGTATTATAACTACGGTGGGGCCTTGACTTACGAGTTTAATTCGTTCCGAGACTGAGCTCGTTAAGGAGCTCGTTAACTCAAATTACTCTGTCAACTCAATGCAAAAAATCGGCCGAGAGACAGCTGGTATCTCAAAAAACTTGTTAGTCGGGACACTTGTAAGTCAAGGCCCCACTGTATTTGTTTTTTTAACATTCATGGTTCTTATATTAATTTCTTTTCTTAATTGACTCATAAATATTTTCAAGAGGAGCTCCTTTAAAATAAAGTTTCTGACTTCCCAAATATTAAGTTCACTTTTGTTTTCCTTTAATTTTTTTTTTTTTAGGCATTACCTGACACTCAGATCACCAATTATGCAGCAACTTTACACCGGAAAAAAACATTGGTACCAGCCCTCTACAAAGTTATTCAAGATTCAAATAATGAGGTAGGAGAGTTTATAAGAAAAATAATTTCAACATAATAAAATGAAATATGTGTACTAAAGCACATATATTTAAGTTTTGTAGTTTTCCCTGCTCTTTTTTTTTTTTTTTTTTTTCAATTCTTCTTAAGAGACTGGAAAACTTTTTCTGCTATTTTTCATTCTGATAGTTGCTTTGGCTTTCCTCATGCTCTCTCTCTCCATATTTTTAAATGTTTTGATCAAATTGGTTACTGCTGAGGACAGTATATTTTGATTCTTCATCTGACCATTGTTTTTGCAGATTATTTATTTAATTTGAAACTTTCCTTTGCTTCCTTTTCTGGAATGTTTCCTTTTCTGGAAGCCAAATTTTAACCATACACAGATTGAGATTTATTTATTTTATTTTAAGTATTCTTCGCAGTTATTTTATTGACAATATAGAACTACGTATAATCACCCTAATCAGTGAACTTAGACTGGTAACATAAAATGATACTGCTAGTAAATTTAGTTTGAAAATTATCAGAGAAAGCACTTTTTAGCCTACATAGTCAAGATTAATAAACTTAGAATTAGAGTTTTCTTTTATTCAGTTTGTCATAAAAGGAAAAAAATTCAGCTATTGAATCTATTTGTTAATTTATGCAAAATACACACATTATCTCTTCATTAACACAATAGTTATGACATACAGTTTTATCACCACGGGACTCATGTATGTTTTAAAGTGAAAATGAAAGGAACACACAGGAAAGTAGCTTCTTATCTTCCCAGATACAGCCTCCACGAGTGCCTCTGCTGTGTACGGGAGTGAGTTTGAAGAAGTTCAGGTAATCATCTCCTAACCAGCAGCTTAACTTAAAGCGCATCTTCATTTTTGTCCAGTCACTAAAAGCTTGCTTATTGACCTCTTTCTTTCCTATCTCCTAAACTTGGATTGGCTCTCAGTTAGACTTGCATCTGTTACCTTGTGTAGCAGCAGTTACAGGATTCATTTGCTTCTTTTTCTCTTGCTGTGTATTTATGAATGTTTTATAACTTCAGGTGTGGTAATGTACATATATGCATATCCTTGGTCAGGCATTTTCAAAATTCTGTTTGAATAATGAATGTGTGTATTCCCCACCCTCTGTTTTGCACTGTCTTAACATTTAAGCTTTGCTTATTAAAATTTGTTTTATGCTTTCTCTTTAGATTGTAAGCTCTTCATGGGCAGTAGTCATATATTCTATATTTGTTACTTCATAGAATCTAGTATTTTATTATGTATATAATGAACACTTAATAAATATTAATTAGAAGAATAGTGAAATACAAAATGAGATTCTAAAATGCTGTCATTTTTATTGGGACTCACATTCTCTGGTTAGAGCACTGTCCCCTATACCAAATAGGTGGCGGGCTTGATTCCTGGTCAGGGCACATGCCTAGGTTTTGGGTTTGATTCCTGGTAGGGGCTCAGATGGGAGGTAACTGGTCATTGTTTTTTTTTCTCTCTCTCTCCCTCTTCCCCCCCCCCCCCCTAAATTTTAGAGTCTAAACCAAAATCAATAAAATCACATCCTCGGGTGAGGATTAAAAAAAAAAAAGTATCAGTTTCCTTGATTCAGTTATATGTGGAAGCTATGACATTAAAAAAAGTTATTCAATAAACAAAAAGTTATTCATATTATTTTATATTATAATACTTCAAACTATTAACGTGTCAGACCTTGTCATGGCTAGAAATGGAAAAATTATAACTTTAGAGATTCAAGGTCAAGGCCCAGCTGTCAGCATAATCAACCAGTTGACAGAGCAGGTCCATTCTTTTCTCCTGTCAGATCATAAGGTTCTAACTATGTGTTCATACTTAAGAAAAACAGAACAGTAAGCTCTGTAGAATCATTAATATATAGAACATTAATCTCTACACCAACATATTGCTTTACTTTTCTCATTTCCCTCCTTCCAGATACCTTAGTCACTTGCGGTTCTTCTACTTCACGGAGACCTCCACCTTTCTGCACTTTAAATCCCAAACTAAAAATCTCTTACAGTCTGACTTCTTGGTACACTGTTAACTGTTCATTTTACACTTCTTTTCTCATATTCTTACCCTCCTTACTCCATATTTTCAGCTTGCTTTTTATGTCATTAAAAAAGAATAAGAAAGTAGTTGGGAGCTCTCTTATTTTCCCATTCAGATATACCAGCATCTCTACCCATACTCTCCTGCCTTTTCTGCTATTCAGTAGATGAAGTATCCTAGTGTATCAAAGGCCATCTCTTTCACATAGGCCTGGATCCCATCTTCCCTAGCCATCTCAAAGATTGCTCCTTTTAATGATCTCTTCTCTTTCCTGATGAATGAAGTATGGCAAAGAAAGAATCATATTCTATTTTTTAAAAACCTTATTTAACTAGCTTCTTTATTACCTACCCCATTTTGTTGTCTCTTTTCACAGATGAACCTTAACTATAACTTCTTTCTATTTTACCCCTTTTCCTCACCTCACATTCTCTCTTTAACCCAAATTGGGCTTCAGTGTCCATTATTCAAGCCAGATTGTCTCAGTGTGTTCATCAGAGAGCATGTCTCTTAGTAACTATTTTATCAAACTGTTGGCTAAATTTGGGGAATGTGTCAGTTATTCTTAAGCTTTATTTTTTTTTAACCAGAAGAAAATGACTTTTAACACCTTTTGATGTGGGTGATAATTTCATTTAGGAAAGGTCAGAGTCATGTATAATACTGAGAAACTGAGAACACAATGGCCTAATACATATACTTGGAATTAAAGATTTTTAACAGATAGCATTGGCAAGTTTTTAACAATCTTATTTTGCCATGGTATCTGATTAAAAGTTACTGGATTTCCAGCCACTATTCCTCCGACTTTAAAAAAACAAAACAGAATAATAATTTCCCTCAGCCTGTATTTCTTTGTAATGCTTAATTAAAATATAGTCTCCTACATGTAGTTTTTGCTACTGAGGAAGGAAGTTAAGATCTTTCTAAAATAAATCATAATATTGTTCCATGGACAATAACATTTAGAGAAGGTAAAAAAAAAATTAGAGAAGGTAATTTTAGGATCTTTACTAAAGAGGAAAGTAGATTTAAAAGATGTCTATGTAATAAAAGCCTAAGCAACCATTATGGCGGAATCACCAGAACAACCAGTTGCTATGATGCGCACTGACCACCAGGGGCAGACGCTCAACACAGGAGCTCCCCCCTGGTAGTCAGTGCGCTCCCACAGGGGGAGGGGCCACTCAACCAGAAGCCAGGCTTGCCTCTTCTGCCTCTGCGGCAGCACTAAAAAGGAGCGAGCCAAGCGGTAAGGAGTGCGCAGGTGGGTGGTAAGGAGCGAGAGATCCTGGATTGCGAGAAGGATGTCCAACTGCTGGCTTAGGCCCAATCCCAGGCGGATGTCCCCTGAGGGGTCCCGGACTGCGAGAGGGTACAGGCGGGCTGAGGGATCCCCTCCCCCCCCCCCACCGAGTGCACAAATTTCGTACACCAGGCCTCTAGTGTGTGTGTATGTGTCTATATATATATAGGAGTGGTGGAGGGGCAGGTCCCTCAGTCCAGATTGCGAGAGGGCACAGGCCAGGCTGAGGTACCCCACTGGTGCACTGTCAGGGCCAGGGAGGGATGTGGGAGGTTGGCCAGCCAAGGAGGGACCGCAGGAGGGCTCCAGGGCATGTCCAGCCCGTCTCAATCCCAATCACCCGGACCCCAGCAGCAAGATAACTTACTGGTTGAAGAGTCTGCCCCCTGGTGGTCAGTGCATGTCATAGCAACTGGTCGACCAGTCAACTGTCTGCCCCGTGGTGGTCAGTGCATGTCATAGCGAGAGATTGAGCGACTTTAGCATATCATTAGCATATTACACTTTGATTGGTTGAACGGACAACCAGATGACCAGACACTTAGCATATTAGGCTTTTATTATATAGGATATTTAGGGAGTATTTAAAATCTTGCTCCCCAGCATATGTCATCAGTTTGGTTCAAATAAACTTATAAAAATAAAAGCCTTGTGTGTGGGTGTGTGTGTGTGTAATAAATTTATAAGAGCAATAATCTTTAATTTCCCGAAAGACCTGAATATTGTTAGCATTTTTCAAAGATGCCAACAATTGACTATTTTCAAAAGTATATTTCTTATTGGTACTATGTGGAATATACTATTTGTAATTAAACAACTCTCACCTCCTACTCCATCTTTGCTGAAATATAAGGAATGTGGTATAATGGGAACATCAACCGGGTGTTGGAAAACCTGAATTCTAGAGTCTTCCTACACCACTAAATTCTGTGTCCTTGGGTAAACTGTTTGATCTAGACTTCAATATGAGAAAGTTGGACTGGTTTTTAAGATTTCGAATACAATGATAGTGATTTCACATAAAGGGCTTACTAGACGAGGATGTGTGTGTATAAATTTTTTTAGCTTTAGTTGTTCCTTAAGAGCTAAGTTTAACTCATCTAAATATGTTATGTGTACAATCAACATAGGATAAGTTGACTTTTAATTTACATTGTGAAAATAGTGGCTTTATTCTAGAATGTTTGATTAAACTAGTGTTAAATTTTAAACATTATAGTTTCCTGTCAGTGTTTGTCTGCATTTTAAAATCATAGTTTTTGTTTAGTTTGCAGTTATTCCAAAGAAAACATTCTAAATTGGCAGTACATGCTTAGGGAAAAGGGGAAGATTTATTTAAACTGCTCATTTTCTTAAGTTTTCAAGGTCATAAAGTTCCTTGTAAGTCATATTGTGTGATATCTTATGAAGAATTATCCAATTAAATATTGGAAAAACTATTTCTGTAGAATTTCCTCCTTTTAAAATATTTCAAATAAATATAATTAGTAGAATTTATCAGTCTCTTATTAGCTAGCATTAATTTAAAATATCAGCATTTTGGATGTCCAAATATTACATATTGCAAAATTCTTTTCTCTACTGAGTGGTATATAATTTATTTAAATCATAGTCTTAAATTAATATTTAACTTTCAACAAGATCATTTGAGATTATTTTCTTTCAGTAGAAACTTTTTTAAAATGGAGGATACTAAGGGTTGTTAAGAACAGAAAAGGAAATTTGTTAAATATAAGTTGGTACATTGGTTAAAGAACTAAATCAGTGATTCTCAACCTTCTGGCCCTTTAAATACAGTTCCTTATGTTGTGACCCAACCATAAAATTATTTTCGTTGCTACTTCATAACTGTAATGTTGCTACTGTTATGAATCGTAATGTAAATATCTGATATGCAGGATGGTCTTAGGCGACCCCTGTGAAAGGGTTGTTTGACTGCCAAAGGGGTTGCAACCCACAGGCTGAGAACCGCTGAACTAAATTAAGTAGTACAGTATATTAAAAGTTATGTTGACATTATAGGGCCATAAAGTACTACTTATAGTTAGTATATTTGTCAGTTTAATATGTAATCTCTCTACATAGAGATTAAGATTTTGGTTGTATTGATTCAAAATATGCAAGAATTATGTTGAGAATTTAGTTTAAAAATAAGATATAAGTATACGTGCCTTTAAAAAAATCCAGTTATATCCAAAATAATGGAAATAACTAATGCACTTTATTTTCCTTTTAGCTCCTGGAACCTGTCTGCCACCAGCTGTTTGAGCTCTATCGTAGCTCTGAAGTTCGACTTAAGAGGTTCACGCTGCAGTTCTTGCCAGAATTGATGTGGGTTTATTTACGGCTTACAGTTAGCCGGGACAGACAGAGTAATGGTTGCATTGAAGCACTTCTGTTAGGAATTTATAACTTGGTAAGTTGAAAGTGATAGTTTGGGAAATTTTAAGTATTTTTTAAAGTCCTCTGAAATTATACTTAAAGAATATTTAGAAAAAAATTGAAATGTCTGTTGAAAAATTTGAGTTAATTAAATTGAGCACAAGGGAAACTAAAAAAAAAAAAAAAAAATCCCATTTACCATTGTAACAATTACAAAAAGATACCTAGGAATAAACTTAACCAATGAGGTAAAAGACCTGGATTAGGAAAACTATAGGACATTGAAAAAGAAATAGAGGAAGATACAAACAAATGGAAGTGTATACCATGTTCATGGATTGGAAGCATTAATATCATTAAAATGTCTATACTACCCAAAGTAATCTATAAATTCAATACAATCCTTATTAAATACCAACAGCATACTTCACATAACTAGAAAAAATACTCCAAAAATTTATATGGAACCATAAAAGACCCCAAATAGCTGCAGAATCTTGAGCAAGAAGAACAAAGTTGGATATCAAACTATGCTACAAAGTCATTATCAGTAAGACAACCTGGTACTGGCAGAAGAATAGGCATATAGACAATGGATTGTAACAGAGACCCCAGAAATTGACCCACACCATTATGGTCAATTAATATTTGACCAAGGAGGCAAGATCATACAAAGGAGTAAAGACAGTCTCTTCAACAAATGGTGTTGGGAGAACTGGAGAGACACATGCAAAAAGATGAAACTAGACCACCAACTTACACCATACATAAGAATAAACTCAAAATGGATAAAAGAGTTAAATGTAAGGCATGAAACCATAAAAATCTTAGGAGAAAACAGGCAGTAGTGGAATTTTTGCCAATATATCTCCTAGGGCAAAGGAAACTAAGAAAATAAGCAAATGGGACTACATCAAAATAAAAAGCTTCTGCACAGCAAAAGAACTCACCATCAAAACGAAAAGAGAACCCACTATATGAGAGAACATATTTGCCAATGATACATCTGATAAGGGGTTAATATCCAAAATATATAAAGTACTCATACAACGCAACAAAAATAATCCAATTAAAAAAATGGGCAGAAGACTTGAATAGACATTTCTCCAAAGAGGACATACAAATGACCAAGAGACATATGAAAATATGCTCAAAGTCACTAATCATCAGAGAAATGCAAATTAAAATGACAATGAGATATCACCTCACACCTGTCAGAATGGCTATAATCAAAAATTCAACAAACAAGTGTTGGCGAGGATGCGGAGAAAAGGAAACACCAGTTCACTGCACCTCACAATAAATAATATTCTTCTGAACCAGTGCTTGCTGCTCTAAGTATTGCCCCTTCAAAAGTCATTAGAAAACATTTGCATCACTAGAACATATATCTGAAGGATGGTGTATGCAAGGCCTTTGGAGCCACTTATATTTTGTTTAAAACCAGGCCCTGCCACTTGTTGGCTGCTTTAAATTTGGACAAGTTACTTAATATCTTGACTTCAGTTGCGTCATATGTAAAACAGAAATAGGACATTGTTATAGGATTAAAAACAAGTAGAAAAATCCAGCATGGTGCCTGTGGTGTTTTAATTATTATGATTATTAGCTGTATCATAATTGAAGATGAGTTTTTTAAATGAAAAGCTGGTCTTGGTATAAAATTCTCTTGCTAATTTGCCTGACACTGTTTTTTTAAAGTAGGAAATTTGTCTCATATTTCATTGTGTCTCCTCTATTGATTTGTACAGGTACTTAGTAAGTGTTTAGTGATTTAATAATTGAATTTGGTGTATTAGATTAGGTTTAACATTATGCTGTTACTTTTATTAATTTGATTAGGGTAATAAAATTTAGTAGTGGGACAAATGAAGCAATATTTTGTATATCAGAATGCTTGACAAGTTCTTGACAATAGTTGATGCTGTGGTTTAATTTTGGCATCTCAAAAATAGTGTACTATAAAAATATTGCTCAATTCTATGCAGAAATGCAACCTCAGGCTTCTATCTTTTAATTCCCTTGATATCTGCTCTCTCTTCTCTGTGGTTCTCATTTCTTCTTACCACACTGGTTTTTCTTTATATACTTATTTCTCTTTTTTCTTTCCTTCCCTAGCACTTCTCTCTTGTTTAAGATAGCCTCGAGAAGAGTTTTATATTGCCCTCAGCTTAAACAAATTTCAGAAAACACTTCTCCACAAATACAAATGTAGATCAAAAGTATTTGGCTTAATTTAAAATTTAGGAATAAAAATTAAAATTTTATTGCCTAACTTAAATCATGTCTACTCATCTTAGTTAGCATAAACTTTCTGAGGCACAGTGGCCCAGATGTAGTGGTAACTAGTTTGACTACAAAGTAGATAAATGATCTCTCTAGGGAAGTTTAAAAATATGCATATTTTATTGATTTCACAAAGGAAGGGAGAGGGAATGAGAGACAGGAACATCAATGAGAGAGAATCACCAATCAGATGCCTCCCACATGGCCCCCCACTGGGGACCGAGCCCACAACCCAGGCCAGGAATTTAACTGCTACCTCCCAGTTCACAGGTCGTCACTCAAACACAGCCACACCAGCCTGGCTCTCTAAGGAATTTTTTTTTAAATATATTTTATTGATTTTTTACAGAGAGGAAGGGAGAGAGATAGTTAGAAACATCGATGAGACAGAAACATCGATCAGCTGCCTCCTGCACACCTCCTACTGGGGATGTGCCCGCAACCAAGGTACATGCCCTTGACCGGAATCGAACCTGGGACCTTTCAGTCCGCAGGCCGACGCTCTATCCACTGAGCCAAACCGGTTACGGCAGAATTTTTAAACCCCTTTTCCTGCCAAAATTATAGGTAGGACCATTGTTCACATATAATTGGTACTATCCTATGACATAAAACTCAGAAATGAGCCCCATAGGAATGTTCTGGGTTTGTGTTTTGGTGATGGTAGTTATTTTTATAGTTGTTTCTTCCTTTCATATTGTTTAACTACTTAGTCTCTCTCTGATCACCTTCCCAGGTCTAACAAGGTCAATCTTCTCTATGATTATGCCTGTTATGTGTACTAATATGAAGTGTAAAAGAAACATAGACAAATGAGGCAGTAGAGAAAGGGAGTGATGCAGGAAGAGCATTTCACCCCTGGCTACTGTAGGCAGATTTTTATTGATACCTATAGAAGATTGGATGTAAAAAATGATGGGTACATTGTCCTTTTCATTGAAAGATAAAATGCTTTTAAAATTCACAAGAATTTTCTTACAGTTCAGTAAGAATGACCTAAATATGAACTTATTTTTAATTACTTAGACTAATAATTATGTTAATATGTAGCTTATTTGAAGTCATTAGTTTATTGCTGAAGAATTTTAAGAGTTTCTTTTAGTCAAGATTCATTCTGTGTTAGAATAGTGTGTTTTTCTTATTTTAATAAGTATGGAGCTCTTGCCTAAGGCCTTTAATTTGTTTCACTCAAAGAACTAATGTTTCTATTTAAAGATCTAATCACTTGTAATCTCCCTGCCCTGTGTATAAATTAAACATGGAAATTGATTTGTGTGCCTGCTTCCTTCATGTCTTTGCTGTCATGTTGTATTTGATTTACTTAGTATTGCACTAAAATCTCTCAAAGGATAATTCACCCACCAAAGTGTACAAATTTGCTAATTTAGCAAAGATAAATTAGGGTAATAATTTATTTTTAATTTTTATTATTTTTATATATTTTTATTGATTTCAGAGAGGAAGGGAGAGGGAAAGAGAGCGAAACATCAGTGATGAGAGAGAATCATTGATTGGCTGCCTCCTGCACAACCCCTACTGGGATCGAGCCTGCAACCTGGGCATGTGCCTTGACCAGGAATCAAACCGTGACCTCTTGGTTCATAGATGGCCACTCAACCACTAAGCCATGCCGGCTGGGCAGTTTTTTTATTTATATTACTATTTCTAAACATCTTCCTCAGTTACCAATGATATGTTTGGTAAATTAAGGAAGTAATTATTATTTCTAATAGTCCTGTGATTATTTCATTATCTTTGTTTTTTTTTTTTAACTAGGAAATTGCTGATAAAGATGGAAACAACAAAGTTCTGTCTTTTACTATCCCTTCTTTATCTAAGCCTTCAATATACCATGAGGTAAGTAAAATTGGAAAGGTAGAATTATTTAAAAGTATACTGAATAAAGATATAAAGTCAGCCTCTTACCAGAGGTAAATATTCCTAATACATCTTTATTGATTTACTTATTAAAAGTAGATGTTTGTTATCTATATATATAAAGGCTAAGTGACTTTCTGACCGGTAGTAACGATGCGCACTGACCACCAAGGGGCAGACACTCAATGCAGGAGCTGCCAAGCTGTGGTGACTTGGCAGTGGCGGTTCTCAGGTGATGCACCCTGGAACCAGAGAGGAGGGAGCCCGATTCCGGGGTGCATCACCCGAGAACTGCCCTCTCACAATCCAGGACCCCTTGGGGATGTCGGAGAGCTGGTTTCGATCTGATCCCCGCAGGCCAGGCTGAGGGACCCCATCAGTGCATGAAAACAGGCCTCCAATTAGTAATATAAAGTTGAGCTGTTGTCAAGAGTGGCAGAAAATAATTAATGGGTAATTTTCTTCTAGTTCTTGTTTCTTTGGATTCTTCACCAGTATCATTTTTAATCTTTTTTTATGAGTTTTCAAAAATATTCTTTAAATCATTTTTATTTTTCAATTAAATTTGATATACCATATTCTTTAATTTTTTTAAGTCTTCAGTAGTAATTAGAAATCATCTATGTTTGGTTGGGTTTTATTTTTTTATTTATTTTTGGGGGGTTATTTTTTAGGAAAATGGCTACTTAGAAGAATATTACCACTGTAATGATTATATTTCCATTTAAAGAATTCTAGTTGATGCATTCCAGCTGTTCACTAACATTCCACTTCTGATTTTTGCATATATTTATTTGGTTGAATATGAGAACAATGCTTATTATACAGGTAGATGACTTCTGTTGAGCTGAACTCCTTCTGCCTCCTCTCTTTAAGGATATGTGTTCTGAATCAAGCTTCTGACCTCAGGTGGCTTTTAGTGCATAAAATCGTGAGGAAAGCATTTAAAGAAGCTTTACCAGTAGTCTAAAAATTATATTCCATTTTCTTATCAACACTCAATATCCTGTTGTCTCATAGCTTTTTTTTTTTCTTAATGATGTCCTCTGGGAATTTGTTTTGTGTTGGAAATAGAATGCCTGCTATTTATTTATTTATTTATTTATTTATTTATTTTTATATTTTATTGATTTTTTACAGAGAGGAAGGGAGAGAGATAGAGAGTTAGAAACATCGATGAGAGAGAAACATCGATCAGCTGCCTCCTGCACATCTCCCACTGGGGATGTGCCCGCAACCCAGGTACATGCCCTTGACCGGAATCGAACCTGGGACCCCTCAGTCCGCAGATCGACGCTCTATCCACTGAGCCAAACCGGTTTTGGCAGAATGCCTGCTATTTAGCCCAGGACTCATTTGAGCTTAGAATATTTCTGAGTAATTTAATTTTAATTAAGTTCTGTGAATCATATTATGAAATAAAATGGAGGATAGTGAAACATTTATGAATGGATGGTTCTAACTATAGAAACATGAAATCAATTATGTCACTATTAAAGAGACATTTGATCATAGCCTTCAATATTGTTTGTGTTTTATAATTATAGCACTCTACACATTGCTGTCTCCATTGTAGAATGGGATTAATGAGAGTACTTAGTATGAATGCACAGTCCCCAAGACTGCTCATGTTGTAGAGTACAAACAAATTGAAATGGACATATTTGTAACCTTTAGTCTTTTCAGCAACTTCTTTTATTTTTATACATTATATATGTATGTGTATATATGTATGTATATATGTATATAATTTTCAAAAAGAGCCATAGAATGTGTATAAATGAAAAATGGAAAGGGTTTTGAAAGAGAAGAAATGGTGTGAAACTGCCCTTTTTTGAAACAAATATCTTTATGTGATACAGGTTTTTACTTCATTTTAGAGACAGTCTCATACTTTACCTTATTTTTATAGCCCTCAACAATTGGATCCATGGCTTTGACTGAAGGGGCATTGTGTCAGCATGACCTCATCAGGGTTGTTTATAGTGATCTTCATCCTCAGAGGGAAACATTCACTGCACAAAATCGGTAATGGTAAAAACTGTGGACAGTAATAATTGTCCTGGAATAGTCTTCTTTTCTCTCTTGTTGGCCATATCTTTTTTCTTTTGCTTTACTTTACTTATATCCTTAACTTCATTTGTCAGTCCTTTTTTTGAGTTTTTAATGTCTGCAATTATATTTTGTGTATCTAAAAGTTTTTCTTGCTTTCTGAATGGTCTTTAAAATACTGATTTTGTTTAACAAGTGGTGTGTTTGAAGTTTTTTTGAAACATCTTTTATATTTTTGAGAATATTAATTATAATTTGCCTTATTCAAAGTTTTCTTTTTTCTTTTTGTGTATTCTGTTTCCTTTAAATTGTACTTTTTTTCTATTTTTTATTTTGGTCTCATTTTTTGTTAGTGGAATTCCTCAGATGTCTTTTCTCTCCCATATATTTAAGAGTAGGAGAATAAAATTGAGAAGCTTTAACCACGTTAATAGGGCTAGTTGACCATGAACTTCACACAACTTCTCACTGGGCTGTTCAGTTGGGGAACTTTCTAAGTTCATATCTTTAAATCTTTCTTCTTAGGGTCAGGTTCCCTAGAGAAAAGTCTAGTCTGTAAATAGAGGGCTAGCTGCTAGCATTCTGGTGGCCAAGTGGGGAAGGAGAGCTTGAGGTCTTGATTTCCAGTAAGGTTTGTTTCACTTAATGTTCCTGTGTTCAGTATGGTGTCTTCCCCCTCCAACCCCCACCCTAAACCACAGTTGTGCCTGGTGGTTTCTCGGTAGAAATATCCTTTTTCTTCTTTGAGAAAAGAAATCTTAAATTTCAGAAAAGAAACCTTCAATAAACCAGGTAACATAGAGAAGAAAAGATCTGAACATTTGACTGCTTCTGAGTCAGACTTACAACTCAGTTTTTAGCTTTTCATTTTGGAATAATTCCAGACTTACAAAAAATGTTGTAAAAATGGTACAAAGAATTTCACCATCTATGGGAAGCTTTTTAGAAGTACAAATTCCCTGGGGTCCTGCCCTAGAGACTCTTGTTGGTTATTTGAGTTGACATACAGGAATATATTTTTTCAAAAGGTCCTTAAATAACTATAATCTGCTCCAGGTTTAGGAGCCACTTTCTTAGACATTGTAAAGATTAGGAAAGCATTCTTTATCCCTTTAATAAATGTTTATTATAGTATCAATGTGTTAGACACTGTGTTGGACACTAGAGGTAGAGGTGAATATATCAGGGTCTAAAGTTATTACCAAATGGGTAAAACAGAGAAAAGATGGAGAATGATGATTCAATGGGATAAATGCTATATTAGCGCTATACAGATAAGGGAATAGTTTCCTTCAGTTGGGAGAATTAAGAACAGCTTTATGTCTAAGGTAAAAATTTGAGCTAGGACTTGAAACCTTAGCATGAGTTTTCTAAGGATGTTCTAGTAAAGAAGAGCAGTATGTATAAAAGCAAATTGTTATGAAAGGTTATGGCATATTCATGGAGTGGTGAGAATATTGATGTAGACCAGTGATGGCGAACCTATGACACGCGTGTCAGAGGTGACACGCGAACTCATTTTTTTGGTTGATTTTTCTTTGTTAAATGGCATTTAAATATATAAGATAAATATCAAAAATATAAGTCTTTGTTTTACTATGGTTGCAAATATCAACAAATTTCTATATGTGACACGGCACCAGAGTTAACTTAGGGTTTTTCGAAATGCTGACACGCCGAGCTCAAAAGGTTCACCATCACTGATGTAGACAGTGTATGTGGTAGGTAGTGGAGGTAGGGTAAGGTTAGAGAGGATGGTTGAGGGTGGATTTTAAAGGACCTGTGTGCCATGATGAGTTTGGATTTTATCATGCAGTCAGTAGGAACAGTGGGCTAATGTAGATAGGGCAGTCATCTACATTAGGAATGGATATGGGGAACATTGATGAAGAGACTATAGTAATCTGGTTGAGAAATCATGAAAGTAGTGTCAAGGCATCGTTGTTATAACCATCTAATGAAGAAATCATTTACCACAGTGTCTAATAGAAGTGATTGTTTATAATCCTTTCCACTCCTTTTTGTTTTTCGTAGGTTTGAAGTCCTGAGTTTTCTTATGTTGTGTTACAATTCTGCTATTGTATATATGCCTGCTTCATCTTATCAATCTCTTTGTCGGATGGGCTCCAGGTGAGAATAATAATTATCATTATTATTATAACATTATTTATTTGACAAATATTTACTGAGCATATTCTTTATGGTAGGTACTATTTTAACTTATGATGTATAGCAGTAAATAAAACTCATGGAGCTTATATTCCTGTAGGAATCCTTATCTCTCAAGCATCTTGTCTTCTTGAAAATATTTCAGCATCAAAAAAGTATTTTTTATCTGAACATAAAGAAAAGCAAAGATGTCTTAATCTTAGAGTGGTTTATTGATATACCTAATCACTTTGAGAGCTTTGAATAAATAGTCCCATAGGTGAAGAAAGTCTTAAGGAATGTGAATCCTTTTCTTTATATATTTCACAAATTATTATCTCTGCTTTGTATAAGAAAATTAGTAATAGTACCAATTGTATGTCTCATTTATATTTGTGTTCTTTAATCTTTACTAAATCAGAATTTCTAATAATTTGGACAGACCTGGGTTGAAATTTAAATATTTACTATAGAAAGGAAGTTTAAGTAATAAAAATCAGTTTGGAGATAGAGGACATTTAGAGTCACAGAATTTCAGCTGTAGAAGGAACCATGAGTTCATCCTGTTCAGCTAATTTTTTTCTTATTTTTTATTTATTGATTTTTATAAAAAGAGGGAGGTATCGAGGGAGGGAGGAGGTGGGGGACAGAGAGAGAGAGAGAGAGAGAGAAACATCTAATTATTGTTCCACTTATTTATGCATTCATTGGTTGTTTCTTGTCTGTTACCTGACCGGAGATTGAACCCACAACCTTGGTATATTGGGATGACATTCTAACCCTCTGAGATACCCAGCCATGGCTCAACTGATTTTTACTTGAGGAAACTGAGCCTCCCAAAGGGGTTAAATGCTGTATTAGTTTTCTGTTGCATCATAACAAATTACCACAATCTTAGCACTGAAAACAGCACACATTATTTTGTAGTTTCAGTGTGTCAGGAGTCTAGGCATGGCTTAGCTGGGTCCTTTGCTTAGGATCTTACAAAGCTGCAGTTAAGATTTTGGCTGGATTTTCAGTCTTATCTGAAGCTCGGATGAGGAATTATATACTTTTGTTGGCAGAATTTAGTGCCTGTAGTTGTAGGACTGAGGGCTTCAATTTCTTGTTGACTCTGCCAAGGACCAGTCTTAGTTCTTTGCCCTGTGGGCCTCTCAACATAGGCTGCCTTTAACATGACAGCTTATTTCTTCAAAGTAGAAGAGTGAAAGGAGACCTGCACTACATTCTTAAATAACACAATCATGGAAATCCCATCACCTTTGCCATGTTCTGTTGATTAGAAACAAATCACAGGTCTCACCCACACTCACAAAGAGGGAGACCAATCCAAGTTAGTTGTAAGTTTGATTTTATAGATGAGCTTAAAATAAGTATGTTATTTTCATTTACCTGTAATAACATAATTAATGACTAACAAAGTTCTTGTCTCTAACCTAGATACTGTTATCAAGAGAATACATTGTTTAAGCACTTATTGCCTATCTACAGATAAATCCTATATAAAAAAAGGCTAATATGCAAATTGTCCCCACAGGTAGGAGTTTGACCAACTGGGAGTTAGATGTGAGCTGATCACCAGGAGGCCCCAGCTGGTGGTGGCATGCAGGCAGCCAGGGGAAGGGAGGCCCCAGCCAGCAGCCAGCAGCTACTAGGGACCCTACCCGTGCACGAATTTCATGCACTGGGCCTCTAGTTTGTTTATAAATGACTATTTTGGTTTTTTAAGTTAATATTTATTTATAATTTTTCATTCTATCTTAAATAATAGCAAATATTATTTTCAGTAAATTTTGCATAATAAGACTAGTAGAGGTTGGATCAATTTTTAAAAATATATTTTTTTATTGATTTCAGAGAGGAACAGAAAGGGAGAGAGAGATAGAAACATCTATGATGAGAATCATTGATCAACTGCCTTCTGTAAGGCCCCTACTGGTGATCAAACCCATAACTCAGGCATGTGCCCTGACCTGGATTGAACCATGATCTCTGGTTCATAGGTCGATGCTCAACCACTGAGCCATCTTTTAAAACTGAAAGTCTGTGATTCACAGGCCAGGCAGTGTTTTAAATGTATATAATGTAAATACTGCAGTGATCTGATACCCATCACCCATTTGAGGAATAAATGAACAAGCTTTTCTTTAATAGACTGACGTTATACAGGGAAGGGCAAAAGTAGGTTTACAGCTGTGAGTATGTGAAACACAGTTTATTCTTGTACTATTATTAATTAATTATTGTATTATTTCCCATACGAGCAACTGTAAACCTACTTTTGCCCCAACCTGTATTTTCCATTTTTCTTTGTGAAATTGAATGTCATTATATTTTACCTACATATTTTATACTAATATAATGCTATTTTATACTTTAAAATCTATTATTGATCACCTAATTATATGTCTCTGCTACAAAAATACGTATATGTAAACTGAAATTTGAAAAAAATTCCTGATACTATGATGTACTAAAAATGAAAATATTTCTCTTAACTCACCATGATAGTTATTCCAATAAATTAATTCATTGAAAGAACATAGGTACATTACAGTTTTTGATAATTATTAAGCATCATTTCCTGGAAGCATCTTCTAAGGAGATGGCAGGTAGAGGATTGTTTATGGTACTTTGATTAAAAATGGTCTCACAGACATCAGTAGTTTGAAATGTCCCTTTATTTGCTTTGAGATTTCTGTATCTCTCACTAATTCATCCTGATAAAATTTGGAATATGAGAAAGTTATGCATTTATTTTGTGAAGAAAGAGAAGGATGAATTTGAAAGACCTGGCTATCTGAATAAAATTGTTTTTATCAATATGGTCCACTAGGATGTATGTTTTATGAGGGCACAGGTTTTATTTTTATTTATTTTTACCTGTTCACAACTGTATACCTAGGCTCAGGACAGTGACTGGTAAGTAGTGACTGTATTTAATAAATGTTTGAGCAACAAATAACTGAATAAATGAATTTATAAAAGCAAAATATTTGATTCAATGACATCAGAAATCACTCATGATAAATACTGTATTTCCTAGGGTTTGTGTGAGTGGGTTTCCACGGCAACAAGAAAAACACTGGAAAGAACTCTGTGGTCGAATAGTATTGGATCCCGAATTTATGGTGCAACTTCTCACAGGGGTTTATTATGCCATGTAAGTAGGTGGTCTTCGGAATTAGGTGAATTTTTCCTAACGTTTGGAAACTTAATATTTCTCTTTTTTTTCTTTATCATACAACACTAAATCTTTTGTTTAATGATGGACCCATTATCTTGTTTTTCTAATATGAACTCTTCTTAGTACTTTTTTAAATTAATGTACATTTTAAACTTGAAAACAGTATAACAACTATTAAATTCAAACCACATGGAAGGTTTCAGTTTTAGGTCTACAGCATAATGATTAGGCATTTTGTATTGTAAAATGACTACCGCAGTAAATTTACTTAACATTCATTACCACACATAGTTATAAACTTTCTTCTTTAGATGAGAGCTTTTAAGACTTATACTCTTACCAATGTTCAGATATACAATAGGGAAAGAATAGTCTCTTCAGTAAATGGTCCTGGGAAAACTGAACAGCCATATGCAAAAGAATGAAACTGAACCACTACCTTATGCCTTACACAAATATCAACTTAAAATGGATTAAAGAGTTGAATGTGTTTCCTAAAACCATGAAACTTCTAAAAGAAACTATAGGCAGGAAGATCTTTTTACATCGTCGGTATTGGCAATGAGTTTCCAGGTCTCAGCTATTATAAATAACACTGCTATGAACATAACAGAAAACTGTCTCTCCTTGTAGTTTATAACCCAGGTTTTCATGAATGCATTAAATAGGTTACCCTAAATATCAATACATGATAAAAAGTTATGTGAAGAGACATCTATAGACTATTCTAAACTTTTATATCTGAAATCTTCATTTTGTTCTTGTAACCAAAAGTGGGATTGTTTAGAGGTGGAATGATGCAAAAATTGATGTGAAAATCTTGTTTAAGAATCAAAATAGTAGGACTTGGAACAATAAAAAGGTTGTTGTTGAATATTAAAGATATTTGCTAAAGATGGTAAACTACCTGCTTCTCCTTAGGTATAATGGACAGTGGGACCTTGGCCAGGAAGTCCTTGATGACATCATTTATAGAGCTCAGCTAGAACTCTTTTCTCAACCACTATTGGTAAGTGAAAATGTTTACTTTTTATTAAATATACCTGTGCCTGTCGAGGATATAAGAAATTAGTATGCAAAATCTGAGGCAATCCAAATTATTGAGGAAAAGGGTTTATTCCATAATAGCAGTTGGTTAACTGTTGGAAAGAAAACAAAATTGGTTTAGACCTTCTCCTCCTACCATGTATCAAAATACAATTCAAATAAAGTTTAAAGAATTGAAGCCCTTAAGAAAAGAGAGGGGGATAGGTTATAAATACTCAAATTTCTGCCCTAACCGGTTTGGCTCAGTGGATAGAGCGTCGGCCTGTGGACTGAAGGGTCCTAGGTTTGATTTCGGTCAAGGGCACGTACCTTGGTTGCGGGCACATCCCCAGAAGTGGGTGTGCAGGAGGCAGCTGATTGATGTTTCTAACTCTATCCTTCTCCCTTCCTCTCTGTAAAAAATCAATAAAATATTTTTTAAAATGGTATTAAAAAAAATAAGAAAATACTCAAATTTCTGCAGGAAAGACTTTCGAAACTTAAATGATATGACAAGTCACTAAAAAATGGTTGATGATTTTTTTGACCACCTACACATCTAAATTCTAAACCATCAGTGTCTTTCTGCTGGTGTGGCTTAGTGTTTGAGCGTCAACCCATGAACCAGGAGGTCCTGGTTTGATTCCTGGTCAGGTCTCGATCCCCAGTAGTGCAGGAGTGCAGGAGACAGCCAATCAATGATTTTCTCTCATCACTGATGTTTCTATCTCTTCCTCTCCCTTCTTCTTTCTGAAAAACGTATTTTAAAAAACAAAATTGCTAAACCATGGGTATCTTAAAAACAAAATTAATATACTTTGCACAAAGTGAAAAAGAAGTATTTTCAACAAGCATGACAAGAAAGCCAATTAATATTTTGTCTTTATGAAAAGATTTTATACTTTGCCACGAAATAAATATATCTCCAAAAGGTAAATGATTAACCAAAAAACAAATGTAAACATTCACCCTAGCTGGGTGGCTCAGTTGGTTGGAGCATCGTCTCGTACACCAAAAGGTTTGAGGTTTGATTTCCAGTCAGGGCGCATATGAGAGGCAATCAATCGATGTCTGTCTCTCTCTCTCTCTCTCTCTCTCTCTTTCTCCCCTCTTCTTCTCTCCTCCTCTCACCTTCCCTCCCCCTCTCCTTTTTCTCTCTCTAAAATCAATAAAAAATCATATCCTCGGGTGAGGATTTTAAAAAAATAGTAATAAAAACAAATGTAAACATCCAATAGTGGGCTATGGAAGGCATTTTTTATGTTACCAGTAGAAGTAGAACACAGCTCTAACCACCCCTCAGCAGAGTGTGTATTCGTTTTACTATTCCATGCCTAGCAATGTATCCCAGAAAACTACTTTAATTTTTTTTTAATCATGTGTTGTAAGCACAGCATTAATGTTATTTTTAATTTCAAAGGAATGAAAACAGTTTAAATGTTCCACAGCAGAGAATGATTATTATACGATATTTGCTTGGTGAAATTATGTATTTGGAAATTTATATTAAAGAAAGATGCTAGCTTATGTTAAGTGGTAAAACAGTATACAACTGTTTTTTTTTAATCTAGATAGGACAGATGAAACAAACAAAATGTTGCCCTAGCCAATTTGGCTCAGTGGATAGAGTGAAGGCCTACGGACTGAAGGGTCCCAGGTTCAATTCTGGTCAAGGGCATGTACCTTGGTTGCAGGCTCAATCCCTGGCACGTGAGGGAGGCAACCAATCCACGTGTCTCTCTCACATTGATGTTTCTTTCTTTCTCTCCTCTCCCACTCTCTCTAAAAATCAATGGAAAAATATCCTTGGATGAGGATGTAAAAAAAAAAAAAAAAGAAACATACAAAATGCTAATAGTTGTCTAGGTGATTTGACTGTGGATTTTTATTTCTTTGCAACTTTTTGTTTTCTAAACTTTTTACAGTATTTTTATAATGGTATTTTAAAAGTTATTTATGTACTTTTACTTACAGTGTTTTAAAATATATTTTATTGATTTTTTTACAGAGAGGAAGGGAGAGAGATAGTTAGAAACATCGATCGGCTGCCTCCTGCACGCTCCCGACTGGGGATGTGCCTGCAACCAAGGTACATGCCCTTGACCGGAATCGAACCTGGGACCCTTCAGTCCGCAGGCCGATGCTCTACCCACTGAGCCAAACCGGTTAGGGCTACTTGCAGTGTTTTAAAAGTACAATTTTTAAAGCCATTTTTTTGTCTTTTTTTGTACTTTAAATTCCCATTTTTTTCTAATGTCATCACCTCTGATTTTACTCTAACATTTACATTAAAATGAATGAATAACAAGATTTTTAAAAATTATATTACAGTAATAATACTTTGCATTTGAGAGACTCTTTAAATTCATGCTTTTATCTTTGTAACAATTTTAAAAATTAAGTAGAGGGGCACTTTCAAGGCAGTATAGTTAAAGAGATTAGTAATCTCTAGTCCTGGAATAGTTCTTTATTATTGGGGATCTCTGAGGGGCCCAATAAATAACACTCCTTTTCTCTATTCAAATCTAGAGCAGATGATAAGTAGATAAAATAGTTGGCAAATAGAAAAATAAGGCATTATCTTTAGCACTGATAAAGGCTAAACTGAAAGACTTAACTCCCCACCCCTCAATAGACCTTGAAGCAGGCCCCCAACTCCTTCTGCAGAGAATGTTTGGGTTGGTAGAGAAGGCACACTTATCTAGGTTGCTACACTCCACTTGTCCTTGTCCAAGTGGAGAGGGAGGGAGAATGACAATCCTCTATCTCAAGATCTTTGCCAGATGAGCACTACCCCATTAAGGAACATAAACCCACCTGGCGACTATGACAGTGTTTGAGTGTCAAGCTATGAACCAAGAGGTCGCTGGTTCGATTCCCTGTCGGTCAGGACACATGCCTGGCTTGCTAGCTCCATCCCTGGTAGGGGGCCTGCAGGAAGCAGCCAATTGATGATGTTACTTTTTCATGGATGTTTCTGTCTGTCCCTCTCCCTTCTTCTCTCTCTCTAAAAATTAATGAAAACAGACCAATAAAAAAAAAGTCAATAAAAAGAAGTCAGTGAGGCAGCTGCTGGAGAAGAATCCTGGCTCTCTAAAAGAAACATGAATCAAACAACAGCAATTACTCTTGAGCCAGATATTTTACTCTCCTCTACGGAGGGCAGAAAGTGTTGGGACAAAATATCAGACATGTTGGGAAAAATTTCTTATGAAACAAAGGACTGGAGAAAAGGCTAATTATTTTAACCAGAGGTTAAATTTTGCATGTTATTTATTACCTGAAAAATCAGAAACTCTAATTTTTCTTATGTCAGGGTTCAAATGTTAAACAATTTTTCCTTCTATGGAATGTATTTCTTCTTTGAAAGTCAATACTTCAAGAAATGGTAAGGTGACTGACATTAAAAAAAAATAAACTCTCATTTTAAAAACATGCCTAGAACAATACAGAACAATAGAAATACAAATATTTCTGACACATTCTACTTTTATATTTTATAGTACGCATTTTAAATACATATTCAGAAATTATGGAAATGAGTAAGTGTAGAATAAGTATAAATTGTATATAGGGTGTAAATATGTCTAGACTTACATTATCATTTTAGGTTGCTAATGCCATGAAAAATTCATTACCATTTGATGCTCCTGATTCTTCACAAGAAGGCCAGAAAGTACTTAAAGTGGAAGTCACTCCGACAGTACCGAGGATTTCTCGGACTGCAATTACAACAGCTTCCATCCGTCGCCATAGATGGAGGAGGGAAGGTGAGGACAAAATCCCTATAGCTCACTCATGGATTCAGTTAAATTTATCACTGTTTTTATAGACTATATTAGCACATGATATTACAGTACTCTATAATTAAAGTAAAATGGTTCAATTTCTAAAAGCACTAAAATGGTTTACGTAACTTAAATGTATTTTAATATTTTTTAATAAAATAGATGTTATTTAGAATTCCTTATGAATGTTGAAACAGAAAATAAGATCAAGTTAATTTTTATCTTTTTTGAACTAGTAATAACAATAGGAAAGAAGTTTCTTTAAGCTTCTTACCAAATTGGGGAAAAAGGTGCATGTATGAGCATTGTGGGAGAAAATTATAACTGGCCAAACTAATGGTGTAATACAAGCTATCCATAAAAGGAATGATTGTTGTTTTTTTTAGATTTTTATCTGCTTTTCCTTTTTTAGTAAGTGCTGAATCCAGCAGTATTTCATAGTCATATGGTATTTGAATAGTCAAGCTGTCTTGGCTAAGAGAAATTAACTGCCATTTTAATGATTCCTATTTTTCTATCCTATTCATTTGCAAACCTCACATTGTTCATCTGCTGCCTTATGTGTGTGTATGCTGTGCACACACATGTAACTATATAAATAGTGTTTGTGTTTATATCATATCCATATATACATTCTCTTATCTGCCTGGGTCAAAATGCTCAGAAAGAATAGAGGAGCACAAAAAGCACTAAAATGTTATATGTTGAATCCCAGATGGCTTTGACTTCTCAAACGAGGCTGACTCGAGTATTCCTGGCTCCCCGATCCAACACGGCTCCACTGACCTAGGGATCAAACGTGTGCAAGAGGGGGAGGTGCTGGTGCGCAGGACCCCTGAGCACGGCTCACCGGAGCCCAACTCAGCAGCAGCCACAACAGAGGGTAGGACAGAGATGAGGAGACAGAAGTCAGTGAGGCAGTTGCTGGAGAAGGATCCTGGCTCTCTAACCCCAAGCAGAACATTTTCCATTCTAGTGTGTGTTTCCACGTATTAGCGTATTAGCTCCTCCTTGCAAAGCACAAACCCCCATATGCCCAGTTTCAGGTCAAGTACAATCTTTAGTTACCATTTGTGCTGGCCTGGAGTCTGCATCCCTGTGTAATCAAAGAACAGCTTGGCATGGCTACTAACAAAGCAGAGGCCTGTCTCCAAAAGGTCTGCAAATGCTTGGGATTTTTCATTACTGAGCATGTTTATTCTAACATTAGGAGAGGGAAAATGCACACAGTGGACATGAGCCTTATTAGTCAATGTGAGTTTATTTAATTCATATAATAATTTATTCTTTAAAAAATATGTGCAGAGAATTTTAAAACTTTAATACATTATCTTTAAGAAATTGGAATAAAGTGGAGTCGGCAATTTAATCTGTAATCCCAGGGTAGTCAATAATAATAATTTCTTACCTCTTTAACAGAGTAAACTGGTATTGATTGGCTTTTTATAATCTTTGGGTCAAGTTGCCTGGGTCTAACCAGTGAACTATTGACATCTTTTCTCTATAAATGTACTACCCTGGTGCACACTACATTTTATCATTTATTGTAAATAATGATTATCTTATGTACCTCCCAAACAGAATTGAAATGTATTATTTAGAAGCCAGGTATCCTGTAGATCTTGTTTCTACAATGTAGGTATCTCAAAATGAGAATCATCCCCCCTCTTCCATAAATCCCCATTGCCCTGGTACCACCACCACCACCACCACCACCGCCACCACCACCACCTGGAAAAGAACACTTTTCCCTGATTAGGAAAGTGTTTATTTGCTGCTTTCCATGTGATGCCATAGGAGTTCGCTTTGTGAAAAAGGGAACTTGTAGCCTAACTTTTTTTTTTATTATTTAATGAATTGCTACTGTGGAGCCTTTACATTAATTTATGAAACATAGCAAGTAGTTTTAGACTAGGGAACATATTTTTACTTATTTTAAAGATCAAACATACACGAAGCAGTTACTTCCACCTTAAGGAAGTCTCTTGCTCTTTGGTGCATTAAAAATTTGAGCATGCTCAGTAAGAATTTAAATCTACTCTCTGTCCATTTGCTCAGATTAACCTTACTTCCTTGACCAGTGTTGCATGTGCATGATCTAGGGACCCAAAGACTTGGTGCTGTTTTACAGAGATCCTGTGAGAAACGCAACCTTCCCTTTTCATTTTTTCTGTATCTTTTATCCCTGGGAGTCAGTTTTATCTTGTGTAAAGGCATAAAAATAAATATGTGAATAGATGTTGAATCCAAAGTTGATATAAATGGAACAACATTATATTTCTTAACATTCTTTTTTTAATTGAATTTATTGGGTGACATTGGTTAATAAAATTATATAGATTTCAGGTGTTTTTTTAAAATTCTAGATGACTAAATGAGCCACTTGATGTGTATCTCCTACCATTGTTAGAGTGTTTGTGCTAAATGTAGTTATACTATGTTAACACTTGATATTCTAGAAAGTGTGGGATAAGGTTGAAACATTTTTTCCAATTGATTAAAGTCAGACACTTTGAAAAAGGAACAAAAATAGTAGTATCAATAGTAGAAAATTTCAGTTTGTAAGGGTAGAGTATAGCCATTCTCATTGAGTCTAAAATTTCAGTGTGTTTGAAATTTCTCAAAAATTATTTTATCTTTTAATCTAGATTAAATTATAGTTTTAAATCAGTATTAGTAGAAACTAAATTTATAAGGAAAGGCAGGCATAATGGAAAAGTTTGTTAAAAATCCTTTTTGGTTAAAAAATTATTTTTGTTTGTTTCTTCTTTGGATCATTAATAGTACTGTTATCACTCAGGGAGAATATTAGAAAGGAAAATGTTCTAAGGTACAGTTACTCTATATATGTGTGTATGAAAGTTTATTTAGAAAGTCACAGAGGTGGAAGAAATGAGCAGTAGAAGAAATGGGCTCAGGAAATAAGTTAGAGAGGTGAAGGAAAAGGCCCTTGGAGCTTAGGAGAGAGATGGGTGAAGGTAACGGGACTGGGGGCAAAGAGGAGGGGAATGGAGAGGTGCAGGCGAGCCCAGGAGAGGGAGAGCACCACACAGTTACCTTTTGTTCCTTGAGATTTTTTTAAACTAAAGGAAGGAAATTACCAAAACCTGCCCTTGACTGGAATCAAACCTGGGACCCTTGAGTCCGCAGGCTGACTCTCTATCCCCTGAGCCAAACCGGTTAGGGCACCAAAACCTATGTAAAGTTCTGGTAATTCTGAAGTCTACTGGAGCTTTTGGATAAACGTAGATAATTGACCTTAAAAAAAAAAAGAAAACATTTTTTTGTATGTGGTTTTAAATAGTTTTACAATTAAAACTGTATTTTTTGTATGTTGAAATTGAGACTATGAGCCCATTACCTACCTTTATTCTGATTGTCAAGTAATGTTCTATTTGTGATTTTTTAAAGCTTAATTTAAAATTATTACTAAATTGAGGATGCCTGTGATTAAAATATAGTCAGTGTTCCACTATACTGAAACAGCATTTGTAGTATATAAAACATCAGTAGGTTCTCTTGCATGGTGGCTTTTATGTTATCATCATCTCTTTATGGCCATATTGCTTGGGCACCAGATCTGCATGTGGCAGGATTCAGAAGCTAGCACTAAGTCTCTCAGTCTCCTTTCCTAATTTCATATATATATATATGTGTGTGTATATATATATCCAATAATACATTTCTGTTCTCTCCTGGTTTTATATTACTGATATCAATTCTGAACCAGTAACCCTTCTTGGGCATTTTGGAGTTGTTTATACTAACTGAAGGAAGTTGCTAAGATGATATCACGTGCATATAATTTAAAGTTTTTATTTGAGATACATTGTATCCTATTCTTTTGAACAAGGGGTTGAGAGAAGTGGTGTCAGCTGCATTTTCATATGGCTTTGCATGATGTTTAAAGATTATTAAACTGCTGGATAAAAATGACAAGGTGCTTTTTGCTTTAAGGATAGCTTATTTCATTCTTCTTTTGAAGGAAGGAAATAACTAATCCCTATGAGAAAATATAACTAAGAAAATATTTTTATTTTTTCAGGTACTATGTTAAATAAAGATTGTGTTTAAATATTTCATATATAGTTTACTTAGGTAACCCTATCACAAGGTAATATTTGTCTAGATTTCCTTCCTAACATTTTACCTTAACTATAATATTGCTATCTGCATGTAGATTCAGGTTAAAGTTCTCGAAGTCTGGTAAGCATACGTAATGATGTAGCAAATCACTATCAGTTTTTGAAAGAAGCAAGTGTATTATTTTCTAAGAGAATGTTTTTCATACTTTCAGTAAGACAATTGGGCTTTCTGGAAACCGCAAGCTAAATATATATGTTTCTTCCCTTCTTACAAAATCCAAAGAAAAGGATTCTTTTGTTAACTGCAGTTTCTGCATGAAACATAATCGGGCATTATAGTATTTTGGGATTACAAACATAATACTTCTCAAACTAAAAATCTTAAATTTTACAGAAATACATAATACATGAAGTAAAAGTCCTTTTTAAATATTCCTGCTGGTTCCCTAGCTTGCCCTCTGATAATCAAGTATTTTCTTCACATTAATTGATCAAGAAAATATGGAAACCAGTGATTAAATATGTCCATAAGACAAAAGACAATAAGGAATACAATTGGAGCAATGTAAAGTTTTTTTTAGAATTAGAAAATTTACTACTTCCATCATAAAGGTTTTAAAGCCATTTAGCAGCAGTGAACTGTTGAAGAAATATACATTTTTATTTTTAAAAAGGGTTTGGCTTTTTATAGATAATTTTTTTTTGCATTATTCTGGTTGACTGAAATTAGAAAGGGGTCTATTTTATGGTGGGTTAAGGAAGATAGGAAAAATTGTGTTTATTTAAATAGATATGATCACCTCAAATTGATAAGGATGTATTACAGTGATTTATGATGACAAAATGTTGTATTTTACCTAAAATTGTTTTATAATCCTAAATTCTGATAGTATACTATCAGAATTTGTGGGTAATTTTACAAAAGTTGGACTATTAAAGCTAAATAAACAGAATGAATAAAGTTAGAATTCTGTGTAGATTAAGGTTTCTTCCCGTAAATTATTTAGGGGCAGTGTTGATAACAAAGCCATTGCTAACCTATATCAAACATTACCCAAGAGTTAAAGTCAGTCGAGTTGTTATTCACAGTTACTTCTTATTTAATTTGGCTATTGCTGAGTCTTTCTGATTTGTTTCTTAGGTGCTGAGGGAGTAAATGGAGAAGAGGAGTCGGTAAACCTAAATGATGCAGATGAAGGATTTTCATCAGGGGCTTCCCTCAGCAATCAGCCAATTGGGACCAAACCATCCTCCTCTTCTCAGAGGGGAAGCTTAAGGAAAGTAGCAACTGGGCGTTCAGTCAAGGAAAAAGAAGCAGCGTCTCCCATCAAATCCAGTGAAAGCCCTCGAGATTCAGTAGTTCGCAGGCAGTATGTACAGCAACCTACTGATCTTAGTCTAGATTCAATTGAGCTGACACCGATGAAGAAACACCTGAGTCTGCCTGCTGGCCAGGTGGTGCCAAAAACCAATAGTTTAAGTCTAATCCGGACAGCCAGTGCTTCCTCAAGTAAATCATTTGACTATGTAAATGGCGGTCAAGCAGGTACCAGCTTTGGGGTTGGTACTGAGGGAGTTACTAATTTAGCAACTAGTAATGCTAATCGATACTCGACTATCAGTCTACAGGAAGACCGGCTAGGTCAAGCTGGAGAAGGTAAAGAGCTCCTCAGCCCAGGCGCCCCCTTAACCAAGCAGTCTCGATCCCCAAGTTTCAATATGCAGCTAATATCCCAGGTGTAGTTTTGACATCCTCTCTCATCTTTCATTTCATTGTGAAGAAGAAACTTCATCCCACATTGTGAAAATATTGGTCATGGTAATCAGAGTTGATTTAGTTTAGGTATGTTCATACTGTATTTTGTATGGAAACAGCAATAATGTTTTCTTTCTCCTCCTTCCTATATCTTCTCTTCACCGATTCCTTGTGAATGTGTTTGTGAAGCAGTATAAAATATTTGCATTTTCCATGCCTTCCTTTCTCCTTGGGTGATGTGCAATCCGTCGTAGGCTGATCGGTCCCATTTCAACACTGTGAGACTGAGGATATGTTAGAGGAAATGGTGTATATGATCCCTATGAGATGATTCTTTGGCTTTCTTTTAAAAACACACACAAAAAAACGGGTTTGTTCTCATAATCTATAAACTATGAATACTGGGTCATATTTTTTTTCTCTCAACCAGGAGTGCCTCAGAGATTCTGCTATGACTTTGGACTTCTCTGAGTCTGTGCAATCATTTTCTTGAGAAGCATGGGGAAAGGTGGTAGACTCTGCACTTTTTTATTAAAATGAGTGTCTCTTTTTCTCCCATCTCTTTTATCTCGAGGATATGAATGTTTAGTTACCGAGGCATTTGAATCAAGTGTGGCCACCTCCACTAGAGGGCAGTTGATTGTGTAATAATTGATAATGCACTTTCTCAATGGCTTATAGTCATTATTAACATGTCTTCCCTCCTCCCCACAAGGACATAAGGTTATTTCTGTCCTTAAAGTTAGAACAACTAACAAATCAGAGAATCCAAGGGGCATGTTCTTTTTCCCAGGAATGACTGACACTTTGGTGCTGGGGTTTTGTGGAGGGAGGGGTGGTCTTTGTTTAGCTTATGTGGGATTGTGTGTGTGAGGGGAAGTTTTGATTGGTTTTCTTTCTTTGTGAGTTTATGACTGAAGTAGAACAAGTACGTCTTCAGGTAAAGAGAGGGATTTCTCAAGTACTTTCTGTGATGTCAGACTATTGGAGAAACCCTTTCAGCTGCTTTCTAGATGTACCTAAATTCAGTCAGATGTTTTGGATTAAGAAACCTGAAGTCCTGATATATACTCCAAGGAAATACATCAGGGACAGATAATTGGCTGAAAACACTGACACTTCAATGTGACACATTTTTATAGAACATTTCTACAAGGGGGTACTGACTTGATTTCTCCTACAAGGACCACACTGCCTTTGTGTTTGATGTAATGCAATTTGTGTACCTTCTAATCATATAGCTGCAAAAGTTTCTCATTTTTATAAAACTTTGAAATCATGCCAGTAAGCTAAATGTTGAATGTATGTAAAGTAGCATTTGGTAACTATGCTACAAAAATGCATTACTGGTTTAAAAAAAAAATCTGATTTGGTTGGTTAAAATTTCATTATGACCTCTTCTGGGTTTCAGGCTCTAATGCTTGATTAAATAGAAGAGAATATGTTGGTTTTTGAAAATCAGTATATTGTGACTTGAACTGCTATGTGTTATTCTTCCACAGAATACATCAGAACTATTAGTGCTTTGTATATCTAGACATTTTATTTTATTTTTGTGAAAGAAAAATATACTGAATTTATAGAAAGCAAGTATTCTCATAATTAACGAAGTTTAAAATTTACCTCTACCAATTAAAACTATAATAGATTTTGATAAATAAAATAACTGGAAAAATGCCTCTTATTCTTTTCATACCTATAATTCTCCCCCCTCCTTTTTTTTGATTGTAAGAGGTTTTTTGTTTGTTTTGTTTGTTCTTAAATGGATTTTCTGTTATAATCTTTATAAAGCAATTAGATGCTTGTTTGAATTTGGTGGTTTGTAACATTTTTCATCTCATATTAAAATGGAAAACTAGAACCTGAACTAGTATCTACGAAATTGCCAAAGTCTAGGATAAAGCTAAAAGTTGATAGAGATTTATTGATTTGTATGTGTGTGTGTACGTATGTGTATATATATGGTGTGTATATGTATATATTACAAAGACATATTTTAGGTATCCCTTCTAATTTAACTAAGAGATATCAGATAAATGAATTAAAAATTAGCCAAAATAAATGAAGTGTAAAGATTTGTAACATAGTAAGGAAAGCAAAGTTTAGGTATAAAAGGAAAAGAGCATTATACTTAACCAGGGCGAGAGATCTTAGCCATGGCTGGAGGTCATTTACTTTTATGGCAGAAATACCCAGTTGACTTAGGAGGCTGTTTTTAATTCAATAAATTGTACATTTATTGGCATCTAACTCTAGTATAATTTTAGTTAAAGCACACACAAAAACCAAATAATATCAAATTACAGCAAAACTCTAACAAATATTATAAGATCTCCCTTTGGTTTGTTAGAAATCTTATACCTGAAAACTTGGTTTTGAAAACTGTCAACTTAGAGGATTTCATTTATGTGTATGTCTACATATGTATTTTGTATGTATACATAACCCATTAATGTTGCATAAACCATAACATTTATGTTTCATTCTTTTAAGTGATGTGATTTGGCCCTAATGGGAAAAAAACCACCACATTTTATTTAGTTCAAACTTTGCATTCAGGATTTATGTCCTGTGCAAGGTATAGTTTAAATGGAATGAGTTAGTTTAACAAACCATAAGTCAATTTTTTTTTTAAATTTATTGCTTAAAGTATTACAAAGGGTATTACATATGTGTCCATTTTATCCCCCCGCCCTAGACAGTCCCCTAGACTCCCCTATCCATAAGTCAAATTTTTTAAGAGATTTTTTATATTCATCTACATTATTTATTGGATTTAATTAAAAATATGTCTCAGATGTACAATAGTTGTTAAAATATATGCCAGCAATATCCTTTAACATCCTTTTATTTTATACTTCCTAATGTTCATTTAAAAGGGAAAGTCCTTTTATCTTTGGAACAGCTAGTTAGGGAGAAAATACTTGTTTTCTATAATAAAACAATTTGATGCCATCTATACCAGGCTGGATTAAAAAAACTCTGAAGGATTGCAGAACTCTTCTCTATGGCAGTAATTAAAATCATGTTCATAGAAAGCAAACTAAAATGAAAAGTGAAAAGCTAACTCAGAAGTAAGATATTTTTAAAATATATTTTTATTGATTTCAGAGAAGCAGGGAGAGGGAGAGAGAGATAGAAACATCAATGATGAGAGAGAATCATTGATTGGCTGCCTCCTGCACGCCGCCTCCCCACCCCCTGGGGATCAAGCCCACAATCCGGGCATGTGCCCTTGACTGGAATCGAACCTGGGACCCTTCAGTCTGCAGGCTGATGATCTATCCACTGAGCCAAACCAGCTAGGGCCAGAAGTAAGATTTTTAAATAAACTTTTTAGAAGCTGGCTGAGGGTTGGTTGTAATTTGAAATCCTGACCCCTACCCTCCTAATTACTCTTCTGTGCCTGTTTATTATAGAATTTTATATTAGCAGAGACCCTAGAGATAATCTTGCTAGTCTCCTAACAACACTCCCCTCCCCCATCCATCTTCAGGAAACTGAGGCTCAAAAAGGTTGTTACATGATCAAGGTCACATAACTAAGAAGCAGAGCCAGAATAAAACTCCTGTCTCCCATCAAAATGCCCTACTGCCACCCTTTACTCGTACTATGGTAAATGTGTTATGTAACACTCTATTTCTGTAGTTTCTGTACAGTTTTGGACTAGTAGTTGGTGAATACAGCACATTAAGAAAAGTATCAAATCCAGAAAAATACAGAGTAATAAATATAGGTGGGGAAGTGTTGGAAATGTAGGTATCTATACCACAGGTATAAAGATAGATACATTTTTCTTATTCTAATTTATGCCTTACTATTTTCTGCCACATAACAGTAAATGCTGCCATTTTATAGTTGATTATATTGCTGGGGATTTATTTAAATGCAAAAATAAACCCAATGAAATGGCTTCGATCAGTGTTTCTAGCTATTTTAAAGTAATTTTTGAATCAGCCAGCTTTCACAGTCACCTAAGTAGCAGGTTAATTGTATTGCACAATGGAGGATTGCAAAGTAAAGATTAAATTTAATCCCATTAATTTCTAATGTCAAAAGAGATTGAACCTTCCTTTGTGCTTAGAGCTGATAGATAAAAGCAACATTTCCTTATGTGACTAAAAAGATTTGTATTCATAATGGAATGGTGACCGTCATGTTATTCAAAGTGTATATACAATGTAAAATGTTTTAAATGTGGTAGTCTCAGCTATATAAGCTCAATATTTTCAACCTATATTCTAACATTCCACTTAGTAGCTTTAAATTAATTATAATTATTTATTAGACACTGGAATACTGAAAATAACTTTTCTCAGATTGATTAGTTTGCACTATATTTATGAATATTTTAATGAAATGGGGTGTTTTTCCTACCTCACTTTTTGAGGTGTGTTATGGGTCCATTTTTGAGTACTTTAATTGTTGACAATCATTTGTCTCATTTAATTCTCTGCATGTTCATTTGTAAATTAAAAAAAAATTAGTATGTGTCTTTAGGGGATAGCACACTATTTGTACAAACACTGGCAAGGAGATCCCTCTGTTTCTGATTTTTTCTTTTTCTATTTGTGTTTCTGATTTTGGATTGCAAAGTAAATTTTGTTTTATGTTGTTTTGTTTTTTTAATATATTTTATTAATTTTTTACTGAGAGGAAGGGAGAGAGATAGTTAGGAACATCGATCAGCTGCCTCCTGCACACCCAGTACTGGGGATGTGCCCACAACCAAGGTACATACCCTTGACCGGAATCTAACCTGGGACCCTTCAGTCTGCAGGTCGACGCTCTATCCACTGAGCCAAACCAGTTAGGGCATTATGTTGTTGTTTTTTAAATCAGTATTTCACTTAAGTATTTATTTTTCAGTTTAAAAATGTTGAATAGGTCATGCCAATGGCTGGAAAACCTATACGAATTTTAGATCAGCTTTTCTATACTATGGCTATGTTAAATAGTCTAAACATGATACTTTTTATCTTTCAAGTTGAATGATTATTGTCATGTTTTAAACCACCAAGTTGGTTGCGACCATTATTTGTAATACTTTAATTTTTTCTAAAGTGCTTTTTCAGAAATAAGTTGTTTGAAAAACTAGATATTATTAATAACTGAAACTCTAAATATTAGCTTATTTGCCAGATTATAAGAAGATGAGATGCAGTGTAAAATTGTTAACAGTGCAAGTAAAATCATAATGAGTTACTAGATTGATACACTTTTCCATTGCCAATGTGTTCATGTTTATTAATGTAAGACATACATTTTAGTATTACCTGTGTTATATACCTAATGAGTATATCATATTGGCATTGAACATACTTAGAAAATCATATTCATAGAATCATCCAATGTGTATTTAAATTATACTAGATTTTTGATGGTGCCAGAAATTTGTGTGGTGATCCTAAGCCATGAGAATTAGAGGAGTCATCATCACCAAAACTTACCCTGCCTTATAGGCACATTTCTTCTAAATCTGACCATAAAACCACAAAATTTTGCTAACTTTAATCTCCAGTATTTGTGTACTCTTAGCCATTGGTCACATGACAAATTTATACATGAGCAGACAGTTCAGGACAGATGTTAGCAGAAAGCTAGGAATGATGTGAAATAACCTGGCAGCACAGTACAGAAATGTAAGTTCTATGTTTTCCTTTTGGATTTTTGAGAAAATGTTTACAAATTAAGGCACATTCAGATGTCTGCTATTATGCTATTATGTTTAATATAGATTTTACCCAAATAATTAGAATTAGGTGTGGCTTAAAGTATAAATGAATCTTTTAAAAAATAATTGTGTATCTGGAAGTAAGTTAAGTAAATCATTTTTAAAAAATTTTTTATTTTCAAAGCGAAATGAACTTAGTTGGGTAGTCCATCCCCAACTTCATAATTGATATCAATCTGGTTTGTTGTATTTGAGTGTCCACAGCTTAGTGTTAATGATATGAGATGAAATTCTTTATGTCTTCATTGGTTACAAAATTTACCAAAGAAAATGTGTCAGCCAAATATAATTTTTAAAGTACCTGTTAAGGAATGAGGCTACTTTAACATGAAGGACTGCTTTCTAGCCCTGGGAGAAATAGATATTAAATTATTCTTTCATCTGGAACATAGATATACAGTAGTATCTGCAAGATTCTACTTGAGGTTTTCTTATTGTTAGTAAAATGTCAACATTTACACTTCCAGCAAAAGTACCAGTTACAGGTTAAGTCCAAATATTGCTGTGGCACATTTTCATGTCTCCTTAACTCAAATAAAGGATTCTATTTCCTCAATATTGAATAAAAAAGGGGGCAGGTTCTTAAAATTAGTATATTGTATGATATTGTGACTTTTAAAAAATAAAATTGAGGGGAAAGTTATGGAAATGCACCTTTCAAATGGGCAATGGCAATTATTTTTAGTATGATATGGGTTAAATTGGCAAGTTTACATAATTTATGTACTTGATCACTGGGTATATTTTTTTCTTTGCAGAAAAACATGATTGTGTTATGAAAAGCTAAAATACTCTTTTTAAAAAAATGTATAGACCAATAAGAACTAAAAGATTTACTTAAACTATTAAAGAGTGATCTTTTTGTGAAAAATATGAAATGTAATTGTATATTAACTGATGTTCCAAATAGGTTCTATGTATTATAATTTTTCATATCAGGTGGTAGTTGAAAGTAATGAATGTATTAATCTTTTCCAGCTATCTGGGAAAGAGGAAGTTGGCTTTCTAAGAATTATTAATATAGGTTTGTGGGTTTTATCATCCAAACTGAATTGAGAGATAATGTTCAATGCTCCATGTGTTTTAAAATATTCGTAATAAGTACATCAACTGCTTTATAATGAAGCTTTTATTCTAAAAATTATGCTGGCTTTACAGTCAGTTTAAGTGGTTAAGTGAAACGGTATTTATGGCAGATGAGTTTCCCCATAATTGGCTCTCCTGAGCTACAGTTTCTGAAGGTTTTCCTACTTGAGCATTATGTAGTCTGATCTCTGTCAAAATGGACAAGTAAAAAGAAAATATCCCACTTTCACATGTTTGCTTCATAAAAGGTTATGGAATGTACATATAGATCAGCTCTTCTCCCCGCACCCCCTTTTCATTTTTTTAACCCAGCGTCAACCTATGGCTTGGTATAAACTTCCCAAGTATTCAGAGAATAAGTAGTGCTGGTGAAAATTTAAATAGGATAGGCATGAAGAAAATATGATCTCTACTGACTGATGTTCTTTCAACCTAGGACTAGTGAAATCCTTCATTTTTTTTCAGCTGAAAAAAAACCAACCCTGCACATTTAAGATCATATTTATTGGTGCATGTAAGCCATTATCTTAACTGTTTTACTGAACCGGTTAATATTGTTGATTGTTGAAATGTGAAATGTAGACACTGTTGACCTGTAAATATCTGCCAGAGATGAAAAAATATTTTAAGGTATTGTAAATAAAGTTGTATAAAATTCATTATTAGTCTGCAATGCAGAAACATGTAAGATGTTAAATATTGTGTTTCTTAAGAGATGTGTAATTTTTCCCTAGTTGTATCTAGTTACATTAAGAATGTAAATTTTCTTTTGTACAGTAAAAATACTGCTTTATTTGGCTTTAGACTGGATTTCTCTGAGTTAATTTTATATCTTACCTAAATTTCATACCTTAAAATGATCTTTCATTGCATTATTTTATTGTATGCTTGAACCTTTTATGACACCCTATTAAGTTAAGGCAGTTTATGAAATTAAGGCAATATATAAAACTACATACAGCACCATAAAATAAGAGTGAACATGAAGGCAGAAGTAAAATTAATACATGTATGTTACTGTTGAGATAAAAGTTTATCTCTGAGCAGAGAGAAGTAAGATTATGTGACTTTTGGTATCCTTAAAAAAAATCAGTTTCTCAGATGAAGCACACTGTTTCTAGTAGTGAAATGTCAGGAAGTTTCCTTTCGTGGGTCCTTATAAAGAGCTGTTGGTTTAGTACTAGAGGCCTAAACCCCTTTGGTGGGCGAACAATCCTTTCACAGGGGTCGCCTAAGACCATCCTGCATATCAGATATTTACATTACGATCCATAACAGCAGCAACAATTCAGTTATGAAGTAGCAACGAAAATAATTTTCTGGTTGGGTCACAACATGAGGAACTGTATTTAAAGGGCCAGAAGGTTGAGAACCACTGCCTTAATCCAAAACCACTTATGGGCTAGCAGTTCCAGAAGAGGAAGGTATAATGCAACTCAGGAGCCTTATGTTTTCCTTTCTCCTCGGCTCCGGATCTGCGTTAGGAAAGATGAGAGTCACTGACAGTTTCAGTTGTTTCCTTTTATTCAAAACTAGTGACCTGGTGCACGGATCCGTGCACATTGTAAGGAAATTAATTAGAAGTTGGCCGGCTGGACGGGACTGGGCGAGATGGGCCGGCCAAGGAGGGACTGCGGAAGGTTGGACACACCCTGGAGCCAACCTTCTGCAGTCCCTCCTTGGCCAGCCACACCTAGGGCGGTGCCATGGCTCGAAGGGCATCTGCAGAGTGAGCCTGTCCCTCTGGCAGGTGGGGCCCCTTGGCCTGGCCTGCAGGGGTGAGGCCAAAACCGGCTCTCCCACATCCCCTGAGGGGTTCCCGTGTGCGAGAGGGCACTCTGCAAAGTTGCTGTCGTACAGCGTGTGGAATGCAAACACAAGCGTGCAGTAAGTAAACCAGAATCAGGGCTGACAGTGCCCCAGCAATAACATAACCCACGGCTGAAGGTGGGATCGCGTGGCCCTGCGAGGAACTGGGCTCCCTCCTCTCTGGTTCACGGTGGGTCACCAGAGAACCGCCACTGCCCAGTCACTGCAGCGCAGCAGCAGCAGCTCCTGCATTGAGCGTCTGCCCCCTGGTGGTCAGTGTGTGGTCAGGTACTGGCCAATCGGCCAGTGGGATGGTCACTTTGCCTTTTGTATATATAGATGTTATACTTGCTCATCTTGAAAACCTCAGGAAATATAAAGTACAAAAGAAAACATCATTAAAATATAATAACATAGTGAATAACCCTGCCCAGTGCTTGGTTGGAGCGTCACCAGTGCACGGAAGGGTCGCAGGTTCCATTCCCGCCCCGGGTTGGAGCGTGTACGGGTCAGCGGATCCATGCATCTCTCTCTCCTTCCCTCCCTTCCACTTTCTAAAAATCAAAGGGGGAAAAAATAATCCTCGGGCTAGGATTAACACCAAAAAACCACACAAGAGAAACAAAAACACATACTTTTTTTTAAAAAAAAACGGGAATTCATTCTTACTATATTTTTCCTAAAAAAACAACACCGTATCTAGAGAAATCAATGAACACTTTTAAGATTCTCTCTGGGCAGAGAAACCGCTAAACGCGGACCTCCTGGGAACCAGCCTGCACTCCCGCCCCCTCTCGCTCCCTCCCCGCCCCCGGAAACGGAAAAATGAAGGAAAGGCCCCGCCCCGCGCGTGCGGATTAGTTTCCCTCAGGTTTCTTGGTGGGCGGGGCCCCCAGGTCGGCGCCGGGTGGCCAGCAGAGCCGTCGCTCTCGGCCGGTCCCGCTTCCTATTGGTTCCCCGGAGCCCCGCCCCCGGAGCAGGGCGGGAGATTCGGTGTGTCCCAGCGGCGCTCCCTCCCCCGCCAGGGTCTGGGGGTTTGGTCTGGACCCTGCGACCCGGCTCCGGCTCCTCGTACCCGAATTCTGCCTCCCCCTCGGCCGAAGCCGCCTTCCCCGCCGCGACCCCCGCAGCGGGGCAGCGTCCGGCGGGCGCGAGGCGGCCGAGCCGCGCCGGCGGAGACACGGTGCGTGGTGGGCGCCGTGCAGCCCGCCTTCCTCCCGCTGAGCTCCCTGCTGGTGAGGTGAGTCCTGATGCGTCGGACGTGGGGCGCGGGTCCCCGGGTCTCCCCTCGGCACACGCGCCGGGGCCGCTGCGTCTCCCCCGTTTCTCTCCCAGGCTGTCCCAGCCCGCGGCCCCCGAGACCCCCGCTGGCGGAGCGCAGCCAACGGGTCGGCGGCGCGAGGCCCAGGCCGAGGTCCGTCAGCTCGTGTTGGGGTGACGGGCTCCCTGTGGGAAGACCGTTCGTCTGTCTGTCCGGCGGTGACAGGCCTCCTGTGCCAGGGCCGCCTGCGACCCACGTGCCTGGCGGTGGTAGAGGGAGGACTGCACGCAGTTGTATCCGTCAGGAGCGGAGTGGTGTCCGGGCGGAGGAGCGGCCCCGGGAGGCCGGCGGGACCGAGGTTTCGTCCCGGGACCGCCCTGCAGCGAACCCCCGTGGGGCGCCCCAGCTTGGAAGCGCGGAGTGAAGCCAGCGGGTCAGCGCTCGGCCGTGCAGGGGTGATAAGCCGGGCCCTTCGGTAGGGCTTTTGCAGGGAACCGATGTGGACGTATAACGTGTGGAACCATCACAGCTGAACTCCTAAGGCAGCGGTTCTCAACCTGTGGGTCGAGACCCCTTTGGCGGTGGAACGACCCTTTCACAGGGGTCGCCTAAGACCATCCTGCATATCAGATATTTACATGACGATTCATCACAGTAGCAACACTACAGTTATGAAGTAGCAACGAAAATAATTTTATGGTTGGGTCACAACATGAGGAACTGTATTTAAAGGGCCAGAGGTTGAGAACCACTGGACCTAAGGGAACCATCATAGCTGAACTCCTAGGGGAAGCAGCACAGCTGTCCCCCCTTAACCTGCAGATGGGGAGCGCGTGGCCCTGGCACAGCACCCCGTCCTCCTCTGTGCGGCACCTTCCAGCCAACCGCTCGGTAGGCTGCAGAGCCGTCCAAGAGATCTGCATGCTCAAGTGGGAGTTTAGAGTAAAAATAGCCACACACTGGAACGTTTAATGGGCATTTTCATACGCCCGGCACATGATTTCATTTAATAACCCCAACGTTGTCCAAACCACACAGTTACGAAGTGTGGAGTTAAGGTCAGAACCCGGGTTTATCTGATATTAAAATTGGTGCCTAACATTTATTTAACTCAGTTTACTCATCTGTAAATAAGGGGGGAATGATACACATTTTTTTTTTAACCTCAATGGACTTAATGATCTAGTATGCATGAAAGTGCCTAAAACAGTGCCTGGCAAATAGGCCCTCAAAAAAGCTTTATACAGATATAAAGAAATCGTAAGTTTATTTTATACAAATGTTACGTAGATGCGCTAAACTTTCTATACACCTGTGTTCTCATCATAAGCAATATCCTAGGTAGGTAGATGGACCAGAAGGATGTGTCAGCTGGCAGTGTTCACTAAATCATAGATGGAAAGACACTGGGGGATAGGGGAGGCTAGGGGACTGTCTAGGGCGGGGGGATAAAATGGACACATATGTAATACCCTTTGTAATATTTTAAGCAATAAAAAAAATAAAAAATAAAAATAAATAAATAAATAAATAAATCATAGATGAAGTGATGTCTTTATGCACAAAGCATAAACCTAATTGAGTTGCTGTGAGCATTAAATGAGAATACATAGAGAATATTCAAAACTGTGCCGAGCGCAGTATGTGCTCAAAATTCGGCCTCTTCCCTGTATCCACCCCCAATCCAGGTCTCAGTGACTAAGGTTTCCTGGCCAAAACGGTAATAGTCATTTTACCCGTCACTCTGCTGTCATTACAACTTTGACTTTGTAAGAACTGCATTTATCTGTTTAACTTGTTTGTTAAAACCCATCACCTTGAGAGAACCAAGATGGCGGCATAGGTTAACGCCGGAGATTGCTACCTTGAACAACCAAATCAAAACACACCTAAAAGACGGAACGGACATCATCCAGAACTACAGGAAGGCTGGCTGAGTGGAAATTCTACAACTAGGAGGAAAGAGAATATCATACCCAGACTCAGAGGAGGCGCAGTGCTGAAGTGAAATACTCAGGTACCTAGTGCGCGAGGAGTGGGCTGGCGGCGGAGGGCACGGTTGGTGCTTTCAATCGGGACGGAGTCTCAGATTCTGAGCTCCAGATCCGGGCGAGTCTCTAGGGACCCAGACTCAAACGGGAGAAGCGGGACTGTCTGGCTTCAGTCGGAACTCGAAGGCAGCTTTCTCTTCGAGGTTTGCAGCGGTTGCTGGGACTCTGTGAGGCAGAGCCCCTAGGGACGGAACTGAGAGCCGCCATAACTGCTCTCTCCGGCCCACCCTGTTGATCCCGAGCCCGAGCGACCCACCCACCCCGCCCAAGCCCTTCGCAGAGCCATTTGCCAGATAGCCTCAGGCAAAGGCTAGATTAGCACCTCCCTAGAGGACAGAAGTTTTCCCACTGCAGACACAGCTGATTCTCACAGCCAGCTGGCCTAGAGGTCAAATCCCCCTAGTATTAACTACAACAATCAAGGCTTAACTACAGGAGGACTGCACACAAAGACCACTAGGGGGTGCACCAAGAAAGCATAAAAAATGCGGAGACAAAGAAACAGGACAAAACTGTCAATGGAGGATATTCAGTTCAGAACCACACTTTTAAGGTCTCTCAAGAACTGTCTAGAAGCTGCTGATAAACTTAATGAGATCCTCAACAAATCTAATGAGACCCTCGATTTTATAATAAAGAACCAACTAGAAATTAAACATACACGGACTGAAATAACGAATATTATACAGACTCCCAACAGCAGACCAGAGGACCGCAAGAATCAAGGCAAAGATTTGAAATGCAAAGAAGCTAAAAACACCCAACCGGAAAAGCAAAATGAAAAAAGAATCCGAAAATACGAAGATAGTGTAAGGAGCCTCTGGGACAGCTTCAAGCATACCAACATCAGAATTATAGGGGTGCCAGAAGATGAGAGAGAGCAAGATATTGAAAACCTATTTGAAGAAATAATGACAGAAAACTTCCCCTACCGGCTGAAAGAAATAGACTTACAAGTCCAGGAAGCACGGAGAACCCCAAACCAAAGGAATCCAAAGAGGACCACACCAAGACACATCATAATTAAAATGCCAAGAGCAAAAGACAAAGAGAGACTCTTAAGAGCAGCAAGAGAAAGAAACACAGTTACCTACAAGGGAGTACCCATACGACTGTCAGCTGATTTCTCAACAGAAACTTTGCAGGCCAGAAGGGAGTGGCAAGAAATATTCAAAGTGATGAATACCAAGAACCTACAACCAAGATTACTTTATCCAGCAAAGCTATCATTCAGAACTGAAGGTCAGATAAAGAGCTTCACAGAAAAGGAAAAGCTAAAGGAGTTCATCACCACCAAACCAGTATTATATGAAATGCTGAAAGGTATCCTTTAAGAAGAGGAAGAAGAAGAAAAAGGTAAAGATACAAATTATGAACAACAAACATGCATCTATCAACAAGTGAATCTAAGAATCAAGTGAATAAATAATCTGGTGATCATAATAGAATCAGGGACATAGAAAGGGAATGGACTGACTATTCTTGGGTGGGGGGAAGGGGTGTGGGAGATGCGGGAAGAGACTGGACAAAAATCGTGTACCTATGGATGAGGACAGTGGGTGGGGAGTGAGGGCGGATGGTGGGGCAGGAACTGGGAGGAGGGGAGTTATGGGGGGAAAAAAGAGGAACAAATGTAATAATCTGAACAATAAAGATTTAATTAAGAAAAAAATAAATAAATAAATAAAAGACAAAAGCAATAAAAAATTATTGTCTACATCATAACTCTAATGCAGCAACTTCTGTGTATAGACTTCCAGAAGGTATTTTGAATCATTATTTTGTTGTATATAATTTTGAAGTTTTGAAATAAATGTTCACATCAAGCAATTAGGTGGTAATAATCAACAAGAGCCTCACCACTGTGGTAAAAAAACAACAACAAAAAACAAAAAAACAAAACCCATCACCTTGTTTGGTTGCTTTTGTTTTCCTATTAGCTGACGCTGGCTGAGTTCTTGTTTCAGTTACTGGTGACTGCACCTGAATTTTCCAGCTGCAGAATGTGTAATGCCTTTACAGGTAAGTCATTTAAGTGCTAGTTCCAACATTTAGTAAGTTGTCTGTCTCCATGCAAATAACTGACTCATGAGGGGTACAGTCAGTAGTTCCTCTTGTCAGGAGAAAAGATAAAAGTAGTATTTATAAGAGAGGGGGAAAAATCATTTTGGGGGTAAACTGATTAGCTTGCAGTTCATTGGAATCATTAATTAATATCAGGCTGTTGGTCTTAGAAGTTATGAAGCTAACTTTTGTCAGAGTAGCTAGAGTTGATTAATCTTTTGTCTGCCAAACTCAAGTTCAATGAAGAACTGACTATAAAATATTGGAAAGATTTATGGTTACTATTTAGTTACCAAGATACCTAGAAAGCCGTATTTATATTTGTAAAGTTGTTTGGTAAGAATGCAGTAATAATAAAGGGGGGTCTTGAGGGTTATTTGGTCCAGGCTTGGCTCACCAGTGAAATGTACAGACTTCTCTGAAGGGACTATATTAATTCCTAGAGAGCGGAAATTAAAATCCACCAATCTGTATTCTTTGGTTGCACATTTTCTAAACTCATGTGTTAACCATTCCCTTTCTGGTAATGCTATTTTGTACGTTGATTAATGCTTTCTTTATAGGCAGAATTGTTTTCCTGCTACTACATTTTAGTTGTCTTGATTGGATTTAGCCCTTTCCACATCCCAGGAACCACTTCCTCTTTTATCTTTCAGATGAAGCATTGAATTACCTATTATCAAAAACATAATAATAGCCAAGACTGGTTTGGCTCGGTGGATAGAGCGTCGGCCTGTGGACTGAAAGGTCCCCAGTTCGATTCCGGTCAAGGGCATGTACCTTGGTTGCGGGCACATCCCCAGTGGGAGGTGTGCAGGAGGCAGCTGGTCGATGTTTCTCTCTCATCGATGTTCTAACTCTCTATCCCTCTCCCTTCCTCTCTGTAAAAAATCAATAAAAATATATATATAAAAAAACAACACCATAATAATAACGCAATAATGCATAATATATTTTTCATACATAAAGACTTCAAAATGTTATACATATACATGTATTCATTATGTTAGTGTTTAATTTCTTTGGCTGTTGATCAGAATTTTTCATCTCTTTTGAGTGCTTTATTGCTTTTGTTTAGGTTGGCAATGATGAATAAATTGGAATTGAAGGAAGACAATGTGCTGGAGGTTCGGTTTGTGGGAGATGATGATGTTCTTAATCACATTCTTGATAGAGAAGGAGGTAATAAGTAATGGTTATAGATTATTTCACTTTTTAAAATATAGCACTCTATTTTGAAACTATAGCACAAAGTATTTAATCTAGTAAGATTGTAAAAAACTACTTTACTTTTTAGTTTACTCCTTTCAAACTTTATTGAAAATTAAAAATAAGCCGTATCTAATATGAAATGATCAGTAGTGATGATAATACACTTTCAAGGTTTTATTTTTTTTTAAACTTAGTTATATAAGTGGAAGAGTGGTCAGATTATATTTTTAACTAATTTGAAATAATTTCATAAAGCAAGTCACTTCACTGTTACCTTGATCTTCTTTAATTAAAGATAAAAATACTGAATTTATTCCCATCCTTTTAGTAATGACAATATAAGTAGTATAATTATTTTACTTATTTAAATGTAATGTTTAGAAAGAATTTGTACCTGTCATGTTCTAATTTCTTGGATGTTCTTATAGGAGCTAAATTAAAAAAGGAGCGACCTCAACTTTTGGTCAACACAAAAAAAATAATAAAGAAGCCGGAATATGATTTGAAGGAAGATGGCCGGGAAGTCTTAAAAGATAAGAACTATGTGGAAGTTTTAGGACGAGATGTTCAAGGTACTTGGGGAGAGAGGGAAATGTATACTTACAAATAGCCAAAATTGCTTTGCAGGATACAATAAAGTAGTTTGGCAGGCTAGGCAATGTGTGCCATATTATTTTTTTCCAAAAAAAAAATTTTTTTTTATTATAAATACACATAACATAAAATTTGCCATCTGTACTATTTTTAAGAGTACAGTTCAGTTGTATCGAATACATTCAAAATGTTGTGCTACAATCACCACCATCCATCTCCAGAACTCTTTTCATGTGGGTGCTATATTAATATGTTTCTCATGAGCAATGCATTGCTTCAGGTTTTTTCTCTGTAGTTGAAAAGGTGGGCAGTACTGAGTTTCTATTATAGGTATTTTCTCCACAGTTTTTTTTAAATTGATTTTTAGAGAGGGGAAGGGAGTGAGAGAGAGAAAGAGACACATCAGTCAGTTGCTTCTCACACATGCCCCAACCAGGGATTGAAGGATCATGGGTTCGATTCCCAGTTAAGGGCACATACTTGGTTTGCAAGGTGCGTGCAGGAGGCAGCCAATCATGTGTCTCTCTCTCATCCATGTTTCTCTCTCTTCCTCCCTCCCTTCCACTCTCTCTAAAAATCAGTGGAGCCTGGCTCAGTGGTTGAGTGTCGACCTATGAACGAGGAGGTCACACTTGGATTCCCAGTCAGGCAGGGCCCAAGTTGCAGGGTTGGCCCCCAGTAGGGTGCGTGCAGGAGGCAGTCAACCAATGATTCTCTCTCATCATTGATGTTTCTATCTCTCTGTCTCTCTCTCTTCCTCTCTGAAATCAATAAAAATAAAAAAGTAAAGTTAAAAAAAATAAAATTTATAAAAACAGTATCATAGCCTGTTGTGTATTTTTTTTATTTTAAAATATTTTATGTATATTATTAAACCTTTATGTAAGGTAGTGATGGGTACAAATTTAAGTTTTTAGTTAAAACTTTGTCCTTTTTTTCTGTTAATTAAATAAAATTTTTTCTAAATACATGTTGTATTTTCTTTCAGAATCTTTGAAAAATGGCTCTGCTACCGTTGGTGGGAATAAAGTTTATTCTTTTCAGAATAGGAAACACCCTGAAAAGATGGCTAAATTAGGTATGTTGATTTTTGTAATCACTATTCACCTTTTCTAAGAAGGTGTGTTTAACCACATTCCCCACTGCATTCCCTAAAGGAATGATGAGGGATGTCATTGTATGTTATTGAGCATACTTAAAGTTATTAGTTTTTGTTTTTATGTGTTCAGATGTCTTCTGTTCTCAGCTAGATTATAAGCTTCTAATAGTAGGAACCCTGTCTTCTTTTTCTTCCCACAACCTCTAGCATAGGTTCTTAACAAGGTTTTGTTCAGTAAGTGAGGCATATTCTGAATTTGTTACATAAGGGTTTTACACTATATATAGAAAACTATGTATATAAAAGTGTTGGGAATGTGCTCTTCTAACATTTTTTTACCCAGGTTACCATTTATACCAATTACACATGAATTACTGATTTTCAGAGAATAAAACATTAAAATTAAACTGTCAAAGAAAATAACATGTGAAAGCACTTTGAAAATTAAGGTGGTCCATAAGCATATGAAATTCTAGGAAGACAGTAAACCCTTGATTTTGCAGACCTCAATTTAACAGACTTCAGATTTAATGAACAAAATTTCCAGTCTATATCTCATATATGAAAATTAACACCCTGTTAGTTTTAAAATGCTTTTAACCAAGATTTGCTTATAATGAACAGGTTATATTTTTTGTTATTATTTCACTGTTATTTTTAACAAATTTTAGCGAATAGGTCATATGTTGGAGAAAACACTGTAGTAATTTTGCTGACATAAATAAATACTATACATCTACAACTATAGTCTACATATTGAAATCCAAGAATCACTGTTCATAAACAGTGTTCAGCAAATGATTTGCACGTGATCACACTGCTGCAGTCATTGATTCTGTTGTCCCAGACATTACTTTCTGCAGCAGTTTTAACAGTGCTGCAGATGTTCCCACATGCATTAAACAGCCCCAGCCGTGTATATTTGTTTATTTGCAGCGGCTGGTGAATCACACTTGCATTTAATAGACCTATTCAATATAAATTTAAAATTGTAGTAATATATATAGAAAACTTTTCTGTGACATTAAACTTCATATGTACTTAATTTTAATTATACATATGTGTCTACATAAGTAAAAACAGGTGAACTAACCAGTTTGTCAATTTTTTAACATGCACATTTGGAAAACCTCCTTTATTTATTGTATGACGGATTTTCGGCTTTAACAGACACCCCTTGCCTGAAAATTAGTTCATTATAATGAGGTTTTCCTGGTAAAATGTATCCTATATATATAAAAGCCTAAGTGATTGTGACCAGTCGCTATGATGTGCACTGACCACCAGGGGGCAGACGCTCAATGCAGGAGCTTCCCCCTGGTGGTCAGTGCGCTCCCACAGCCAACCTCCCGCTGCCAGCCTAACTCCTGCGGTCCCTCCCCCTGGCCGGCCTGATAGGCCCTGATGGCCGGCCAGGCCAAGGGACCCCACCCATGCATGAATTTGTGCACTGGGCCTCTAGTGATTGTATAAGAGGGTTTATAATCTATCATAAAGCACCAACGTATATTGCTTAAGTGGTATATTTTTATGCCAATGACCATGTAAATGTTCAAGGTCAAGTGAAAAGCACTCTTATTAGGTATTGACACTAGTGAGGAACATATAAGAAGTAATAAGACCTGTTTCTGGCCCGACTGGAGTGGCTGAGTTGGTTGAACATCATCCTGTGTACTGAAAGGTTGCCAGTTCAATTCCCAGTCAAGGCACAGGCCTGGGTTGCAGTTTCAGTCCCAGTTGGGGCAGGTTCCGATCGATATTTCTCTTTCTCCTTCTCTCTCCCTCTCTTTAATCCTTTGATAAGGGTTTAAAAAAAAAAAAAAAGACCTATTCCTGAAAATAATATGATTCATTCATTTGTAAAATTCAGTTTTTCTGAAAGGTGTAATATTAAATACATCATTAATTTTTAACCTAACGTACATACAGTAATTTATATTAATTGCTGTGTTTGTATACATTAAGAAAGTAAAAGTTTTTAGATCTGTGAAAAATGACTGAATTCTGTAGAGCAGTGGTTCTCAACCTTCCTAATGCTGCGACCTTTTAATACAGTTCCTCATGTTGTGGTGACACCCAACCATAAAATTATTTTCGTTGCTACTTCATAACTGTAATTTTGCTACTGTGAACACTATGTAATTATATATGTGTTTTCCGATGGTCTTAAGCGACCCCTATGAAAGGGTCGTTCGACTCCCAAAGGGGTCACGACCCACAGGTTGAGAACTGCTGCTGTAGAGTGTCTCTGAGAAACCAGAAAAATGCTAATGTAGTTATTAGAGGGAGGATCAGCTAGACACCAAGATCAAAATGAAGCCCTGGGTTAGGGGTGGGGAACCTTTTTTTGCCAAAGGCCATTTGGGTATTTATAACATCATTCGTGGGCCATACAAAATTATCAGCTTAAAAATGAGCCTGCTATATTTGGTCAAACATTTAATGAACTCCCCACTAATGTCTTGGCAGGGCCAGACCAAAAGATTTCTCGAGCCTCAAGTGGCTGTGGCGGCCCTACATACCCCACCCCTACCCTAGGGCAATGAAGCAGGACAAAGACCATTGGAGAAAGAGGAGAACTAATAGTGCAACCCTAGGGAAGTAGTCAAGTAGAAGTTCCCCAAGCAGATCATCAACATGCCCATAGCCATAGGATATGTGTATGAGCTGCAGGAATCTTAAATATAATGTTGTGCATTTCTGTCTTGTCATGAAAAGATAGTTTTCTGGATAATTTGAGACTAATTATGTTTTCCAACATCTATGTTTAGTTAGGACCTCTGTTTGTTGTGATGCTCTTTAAAGAGCTTCTTTTACTTGTAAGTATTATTGCTAATTGTGTTTACATTTAAATATACCAATAAATAAAACACCTTCATATTTTTAAATGACTTATGTTCTGTCAGAAAATAACCTATTACCTGAGTATAAATGATGATTAAATAAAATTGAGCTAAACATGATGTAGGGCTAGAAGTAGACTAGGAGTTAGATTGGAAGGCTTTGTAAAATACAGAAAACCTGTCCAGGATGAGTAGATAAATGCAAACAAAAGAGCCAAGTAGAAAGGATGTGGGGGAGTTCAACCAACTTGCAGAAAGATGACTTTAGGGAAATGGAAAATAGATTGGTTACATAGGATCAGATAATAAATAACCTGATGAGAAGCTATCATTAGACAAAGAGGAATTTTACTTTAAAATTTCCAATATATTGCAGACCAGGTGTGTAAAGTACAATGCAAATAAATTGTTAGGAAAATGAAAATAAAAAGACATGCATATATGCCCTATTTTTTTTGTTATTAGAGTAAGTAACCATACATGGGGGACTCATTCTTTTTCCTTTTGAACGCTTCCTTTTTCCCCCCTTGATCCTTTTGTAGGTTAATAATTATTTAAAAGCAGATAGAATAATTTTGTTTCAATGTAAAACCAAAATGATCCCAGTCAGCTAAGTTACTTTGTATGTGGCTTTTTGTTGTGAAGTTTTTCCCCTATCCTGTGGATCAGTCTTTTATCCAAAAATGGCATATTGTTCAGGCACAATGAGAAGGCCAACGCCTGAGCCTCAGGCAAACGTACAGGTAGGCTGTTGGGGAGGACGAGGACAGTGAAAAAGAGTAGCCAGGGACCGGGAGAATGTTATTGAACCCAAATAAAAGAGTAACTTCAGAGAAAGATTGAAAATCTCTAATGAGTGATACAGAGAACCAAGGAGGGTAAGAAAAAGAAGAAGCCAGTGCATTTGTGGGGACTCTCATGAGTATCTTGGGTCAGTTTCAAGATTGGGGCATAAAACTGTGTGAAATAGGTTAGAAAGAGTTTGAGTCAGTAAAGTGGCTTTAATTTACAAAATTCAAGGCCCCCCTCCCTTTTTTTTTAAGCGGAAGGTAATAGTAGCAGGCAGGCTTCTTTTTTTTTTTTTTTCTTTTTTTTTAAGACTTTATATAAGTGAAATAAAGCTATTTCCCCTCTACATCTATTGTCTGTTAAAAGGTATTTTATATCTTTGTTCTGTTTATAGCTTCAGAACTAGCAAGAACTCCAAGAAAAAATGTGTCATTCAGTTTGAAGAATGATCCTGAAATTATGACGAACATTCCTCAATGTAGCAAGGGTAAGATTTTTACCTGTTATTTGAAGAGGGTTTTCTTAGTTGCTTCAAGTTATAGTATTTACTTTTTTTTTCCTTGTCATGAGTACATATTTACGTATTTTATTTTCTATTCTGGAAATTCATTCAACAACCTGTGTGCCTTAGTATACCCATGTTTAGCTATCAATGAAGATCTGTGCTGGTTGAAGTTGTGCAGATTGATAGGGCCAACTAGAAACAGTTGTAAAATCCTGTTGTTAAAAAAAAAAATGCTGTTGTCATTTGCTTGAGGTAGCCAATTGTTCGCAGAAGATTTGCTTTGGCAAATATTATTTGAAATAACACTTATAATTTGTGGAGAATTGTGCAGCAGTTGTTTTTGAGTGATCCATTTGAACTAGGTTGAACTGTGTCCTTTGAAAATAATGAATAATGAAAAGGGCTCCATTTTTTCTTGCTATATGAATGCTATAGAAGTTCAGGACACAGCTGTCACTAATCACAGTGATCACGTAATTAATAACAATAATTCAGCCTCTAGTGGAGATGCAATTAATTGAGAATTCAATAATATGTGATGGCTTCTGGGTAGAAACTGCAACTTTGCTTTTAATGAAGCTTGCTAGACTGTGATGAAAAGTGAAGTATTTATAGTAAGTAATGGCTTTTTGTTTCATTCTTTAGGGCATTTGACTTCAGATGAAGTTCAACTGAAGGTAAGCAATTGACTAAAAAACTAGCAAAAACCTTAGTGTTACAAAGTAAAACAAGTTGAAAAATAGAGCTTTCGTCTCTTGATTTGTATAGTGCTTTATGATTGACAGGTATTTGCCAATTAAATACCTAACTTATAAATGAAGAATCCGAGGTTCAGAGAGGTGAAGTGACTTGTCTGAGTTCACTTAGATAAGGAGGAAAGTTGGGAAATGAAGCCAGGTCTTTTGGACCCTACAGCATGCCTTTTCTGTGTTAGAATTATCCCTGGTATTTTCAACTTAGTAGACCTGGCCTGGAACTTTTTTTTTTTTTTTAATATATTTTTTAATTGATTTTTTACAGAGAGGAAGGGAGAAGGATAGAGAGCTAGAAACATCGATGAGAAACATTGATCAGCTGCCTCCTGCACACTCCCTACTGGGAATGTGCCTGCAACCAAGGTACATGCCCTTGACCGGAATCGAACCTGGGACCTTTCAGTCCGCAGGCGGACGTTCTATCCACTGAGCCAAACCGGTTAGGGCTGGCCTGGAACTTTTATGGTTTGGTTTTGCTTTGCTTTTATAGATAATATTCTGTTGTTTCTTGGGGGATTGGACCCAAGATCCATGAAGTCCATTAGTCTACCTTTTTAGGATTTACATTTGGAAACTACATTCCAGGTTAGTGGAAAGGATTTGAGAATTTTTATGCTCTCCTCTATGATTTTGTGCTTTTGTTTTTTCATTATGCCTTGTTAAGTGGCCGTGGCTGGATGTGGGCAAGCCCAGATGGGCAAGGCGAATCCATGATAATGAGTGAGTGGTGAGTGTGTCCAGGTCTGGGTGGTTTTTGATTTGGACATCCTAGACCAGCCGTGGGCAAACTACGGCCCGCGGGCCAGATCCGGCCCATTTGAAATGAATAAAACTATTGAAAAAAAAGACCGTACCCTTTTATGTAATGATGTTTACTTTGAATTTATATTAGTTCACACAAACACTCCATCCATGCTTTTGTTCCGGCCCTCCGGTCCAGTTTAAGAACCCATTGTGGCCCTTGAGTCAAAAAGTTTGCCCACCCCTGTCCTAGAGTGTATATAGGCTAAATTCATGCCCTTTATAAGAATGTGAGGCCGAAACCGGTTTGGCTCAGTGGATAGAGCGTCGGCCTGCGGATTGAGGGGTCCCGGGTTCGATTCCGGTCAAGGGCATGTACCTGGGCTGCGGGCACATCCCCAGTGGGGGATGTGCAGGAGGCGGCTGATCGATGTTTCTCTCCCATCAATGTTTCTAGCTCTCTATCTCTCTCCCTTCCTCTCTGTAAAAAATCAATAAAATATATTAAAAAAAAAAAAAAAAAAAGAATGTGAGTATTCAGGGCCATGGTTATGGCTTATGCAGAAATGTCCTATTTAGGCAGTCTAGGTGTGGGATTAGACATGTCAGAGTCTCCTTTATCTTTAATAGTGCTTCTTTCCTTGAGAGCTTGTTTGGAGGTTCTAGCAGGGGAGCGCAGCTACTCGTATACCCTTGACCGAAGACCAGTCCTCTCCTGGGGGGGGTGGGGGTGAGGTCGTCCTCTTCGACTGAGCGCGCAGCTTCGGGAGGGACGCACATGGATCGGTGAGGGAGGAGGGGGACACCCGCCTAGCCAGCCAGATCAGCCGAATCAACCCTGGCGATCAGTGGGGTGACAGATGTCGCAGCCAGATCGCCCTCACATCCAAATAATAAAATAAATAAAATTTAAAAATACTATAAAAATAATAAAAGTCCCATTGCTATATGCATAGGAATGCCTATTTCCTTGTTTACTCATCATCAATGGACATAAATAACTTTTAACAAAAAAAAATTCTGCTAATCTGAAAAATATTTCAAAAGGCTGATATACTTATGTTTTTTCTTTATATAACAATAAAAAAGTACATACATACTTTACAGATATCTAGAATACACTGCTAGAATCACTCTAGGAATCTTGGAATTGTTGTATCATTTTTGTTGTGTCTCCCCCCCGCCCAACAAATTCATTTGTCATTGTCTTCTAGTTCTAGGAACTAGGTTCATCTAGTTTTAATTAGTCTATTGAAAGCAAAATATTTTTATTTTCTCGCCTCTTTCACTCAGATCCATCATTAATTCCCATTTCATCATTATTATTTGACTATTTAAACTATATTGTTTCTTTATTTTTAAACAGAACAATGATAAAAGTGAATTTCTGTCAACAGCAACTCGTGTTCTAAGGAAAAGATTAATAGGTATGTATTCCTTTTTTTAAAATATATATTTTTATTGATTTCTTAGAGGAAGGGAGAGGGAGAGATAGAAACATCAATGATGTGAATCATTGGTCCGCTGCCTCCTGCATGCCCCCTAGTGGGGATTGAGCCTGCAACCCAGCATGTGCCCTTCACCAGAATCAAACCCAGGACCCTTCAGTCCGCAGGCTGATTCTCTATCCACTGAGCCAAACTGTCTAGGGCTGTATTTTATTTTCCACTGAGTTTTTTTTTTTTTTTTTTTTAATATATTTTATTGATTTTTTTTTTTTTTTACAGAGAGGAAGGGAGAGGGATAGAGAGTTAGAAACATCAATCAGCTGCCTCCTGCACAACCCCTACTGGGGATGTGCCTGCAACCAAGGTGCATGCCCTTGACCGGAATCGAACCCGGGACCCTTCACTGAGCCAAACTGGTAGTAGGTATGACTGACAGTTTCTGCCACAGATTCTGTGTCAGGCATTGTTATTTGCTTTACATACATTTCACTGTAATCTTCACAATGCTCTATTAAATTAGGCACTGTTAGTCTCATTTGATAATTGAGGAAACTGGTCCAAAAACTTAATATAACTAGTTCTGGTGAAATCGCCAGCAAGTAATGGCAAAACCAGAAGTCAGATTCTCTTACTTCAAAGCCCACATTCTTCCTATTACCCCATACCTCTTGTCAAACTGTCAAATTTTCCCAATTGCTTTTTACCCCCACAGCCCCAAGGTCTCATTCTGACAGCGAAAGTGAATATTCTGCTTCCAACTCAGAGGACGATGAAGAGGTTGCACAAGAATTTGAAGAGGACACTAATAAAGTCATACTGAGCCCGAAGACTCAAGCTCAGAATAGAGTAGTTTCAGCTCCTGTTTACAAAGAAACACCTTCTAAGAAAATGAAAAGAGATAAAACAGTAAGTGAAGAGAGAGACTTAAACTTTCAAGAAAAATTGTGTAATTTTGCAAAGATATGCTACCCTAAGAGAAGAGATCCAAATGGGGGAATCAGCATACTTTTTTTCTTCACTTCTCTATATTTTGTCAGCCTTTCACATAAATTCCCGTGTATCTTTATCTGTTTCTGGACTTTCTGTGTTGGCATGTTTGTATCCCTGTTTATCTAATAACTAGAGGCCCAATGCATGAAATTTGTGCAAGAATAGGCCTTCCTTCCCCCGGCTGCCAGCACCGGCTTCCCTCTGGCACCCGGGACCTGGGCTTCCCTCCAGCCACCAGCAGGCACTTGGGACCTGGGCTTACCTTGCAGCCCTGGCTTTGTCCAGAAGGATGTCTGGTCTAATTAGCATATTACACTTTTATTATTATAGATACCATAATGTATGCTGAAAATGACATATCAAGTCAGTTGTATAAAAATGAGCTTTTAATTAAAAATATAGATTGGATAACTGGGGGCAAGATTTCTCAATGTATACCTTCTTATATAGTTTTATTTTTTATAACATTTTTGATGTATTCAAGTAAATGTAGGTAATAAGTAATGTGGCTATGGATCCATGCTGAGCTGCTTGGAAGAAAACCATAGACATCATGGCTTGAGCAAAGGCTAATTAACCTGGTATTTTTGTGTAAAGATTCAGAGCAGTCAGGAAGCCCACTGCTTGATGGCTTCTTATCCCATAGCCACCGTGGAGGTTAGCCCTGCTCTAAATCAGTAGAACAAGTTTTATTCCATCTTACTGTAATAATAGTGGCAAGTCTTTTTACCTTGCTGTTGATGTCTTCCTCATTTTCACAGTGCTTCAACTGCAGTAATATTAAAGGATTTGCTCAGACTCTGTGAGGCAAGACAAAGGTTCTGATATGTAAACCCCCCCTTTTTAAAGTTTAAGTGGAAATTATATGTTGAGACTTAAGAATTATTTTGGGGAATAGACTACCTTAGTCTAGTAATTTCTTTAACTTTTATGGTCCTAAAAGTTACTCAGTGTTATCACTGCAGTTAAGTTTGCTTGGTCCAAAATCTATGTTGCTTTGAATAGAATATACTGACTGCCAAATAAAGAATTTCACATATGCTATTTTACACTACTATTACAGTCTGGTTCTGATATAAAACAAATATCTGAAACTAAGAAATTACTTTGCATTTTCAGAGTGACTTAGTAGAAGAATATTTTGAAGCTCACAGCAGTTCAAAAGTTTTAACCTCTGATAGAACACTGCAGAAACTAAAGAAAGCTAAACTGGATCAGGTATGTTGCAAAAAATGTTACTTCTAAATTTTTCTTATTGCAAGCTGATTTGAAGAGTTAAGTATACATAAGCAGAATTATTATCCAGATCAAATGAAACACAAATTAACGTGATGTAACTCTTACATATTTTATTATATACTAAACTAGAGGCCCGGTGCACGGATTCATGCACCAGTGGGATCCCTAGACCTGGCCTGTGCCCTCTTGCAATCTGGGGATCCCTCAGGGGATGTTGGAGGCCCAGTGCACGGTTTTGGCCCGATCTCCGCAGGCCTCTTATATTTATATAAGATCTTTGGTTAATCTCTTCCCATCCATCCCTCTCCCCACTTCCCTCTGAGATTCATCAGTCTGTTCCATGTTTCCATGCCTGTGCATTGAGCATCTGCCCCCAGGTGGTCAGTGTGCATCATAGTGAACGGTCGAATGGTCGGATAGTCGTTTAGGCTTTTATATATATATATAGATGTTTCACTGGGTTAGAATTCTAGTTGGCAGACTATAATTACACATTTTTTCTCTTATCATTTCTTCAGGATCTATAATAATCAGAGTCATGGTTTATTTGATATCCATGTACCATTAATCTTTGTTATTCATTTAAGCCACATATTTATTAAATCTCACACTGTTCATAAAACAATTGACCTGACTCTCTCAGTTACAAACCTTGCAAAAAGCAGAGGATATCTTGCTTCTTGATATTATGGAAAACCTGCTCAGTGCAATACAGTAACAAGTTCTATATACTATGTTCCAGCACCTCGTGTTATGAGAAATAACACATAGCTATTGATGCCTCTCTTAGAGAGGAGACAGAACCATTCGAGAGAGAATCTTTCAGTAGAAAGTGGGGTTGATAATCTAAGAAGAAAGAGGTGATTATTAGTTCAGAGAGTATCAAGATTTATTATTCTCTGCAAGCTAGATTTTAGTGCAATTTTCTAAGGTGTTCAGGGTTTTTAACAAGAGTTTTCAACCTACAGAAAAGAGGAAAATATAGGGTAAGTCTCTGTGACCTGGATGACATAGTGCTGTGTGGTTATTTGTATTTTGTGACCTGGTGTATTGGTATTGAGACTCAGATCAGAAAGTAGCTGAAAACATATATCAAGAAGACAAATAGGGGAGTGGGGGAAGCTGGAGGAGGATAGAGGGGGGATAAATGGTGATAGACAGATACTTAATTTGGGGTGGTGAACAAACAATACAGTGTGTAGATGATGTGTTGTGGAAATGTGCAAAGGTTGTGAAACCTTTATAATTTTGTTAACCAGTGTCACCCGATTAATTCAGTGAAAAGGAAAAAAAAAAAAAAAAGAAGCCAAACTGTTCCAAGGAAGAGATGGTATTAATATCTGCTTATAATCATGTAAATGGTTCTGGGGGAAAACTTAGCAAATTCTTTACTGCTATCACATATTTGTACCCAAAAGAATATTATAAACAAACTAGAAGCCCGTTGCAGGAAGATTCCTGCAAGAATATGGCTTCCCGCCCTTCTCTGCCACTCCTACCCCGCCCTTCTCTGCCGCTCCTACCCCGCCCTTCTCTGCCGCTCCTACCCCGCCCTTCTCTGCCGCTCCTACCCCGCCCTTCTCTGCCACTTTTCTCCCGCCCGTCTCCACTACCTCGGCTCCGTTGCTTGGCTTCCTTCTACGGCAGCCGTGGGCAAACTACGGCCCACGGGCCAGATCCGGCCCGTTTGAAATGAATAAAACTAAAAAAAAAAAAAAAGACCGTACCCTTTTATGTAATGATGTTTACTTTGAATTTATATTAGTTCACACAAACACTCCATCCATGCTTTTGTTCCAGCCCTCGGTCCAGTTTAAGAACCCATTGTGGCCCTCGAGTCAAAAAGTTTGCCCACCCCTGTTCTACGGAGTCTTCAGTCTTCGCTCCCAGTCAGTATATGCAAATTAGCTGCCATCTTTGTTGATGGTTAATTTGCATATCACTCTGATTAGCCATTGGTGGGCATAGCGAAGGCATGGTCAATTTGCATCTTTGTCTATTATTAGATAGGATATTTAAATCATATCTGAGATATTATATATACTCAGTTCATGCACTCATTACCAAATTAATGTCTCCTCTCCTAACCTCTACCTGTAAGAAAATATATTTAGTTTGGATTAATTTGATGTCTGGTTTGAAAGTGATTTTCTTCCCTCTCTTCCTTTTTTTTAAAGCAAACTCTGCGTAACTTATTGAGCAAGGTTTCTCCTTCCTTTTCTGCTGAACTTAAACAACTAAATCAACAATATGAACAATTGTTTCATAAATGGATGTTGCAGTTACAGTAAGTACTATCATCATTGCAAACCCTTGTAAAATAAAGAATAATGTACATTTATATAAGCCTGTGTTAAAATCAAAGTAATTTAACTTAATTTTCTTTTTGCAACAAGCTTGATATATATTTTTAGTTATATATAAAAATTTGAAAAAATAGGTGTTTTTTCAATTTTATGATGCAAATGTGGACTGTCATTATTGTATGGCTCTGCTCAGAAATTCTAGTTTTCTAGAAATTTGTCTTTTCTAAATTTAATTTAATTTGCCAATAACAGGTCAAAGGGTTATGCTAGTAAGAGAATGATTATCCTCCCTGGTAGGCCTCAGCTCCTCTCAGTAACACTTTATGATCTGTCATTATAAATGTACAAAGCAGCTCTTCACTCTGATCTCCTTCCCCAACCCCCCTTCTTCTTTCTTCTAGTATGTCAACGTCTATAACTTGATTTGCTTTGCTTCCCAGCCTATACCTCATAGTTAACTACTTGAGTATTTGCTACCTCTCTGAATTCCCTTCTTTTTTTTCTGCCATTTCTACCTTGCTAATCTCTACCTTTGGATTTATCTCTCTTCTGTTTATTTCTAGGCTATCCTGCATTGCCACAGAGCATCACATAAATATTGTTTCTGACTGACCTCCATAAACAACCATGGAGTTGAACTTTAGCTTGACCCCTAGTGCGTGGTGTTCTGGTTCATCTCATTTACTCTCTTGGCCTCAGTTGCTTTTTGTATGCGAATAACTCTCATAACTCTAGCTCCAGCCCAACCCAGCTCAGATCACAATCTTCAGCAGTAAATACGGATATCTGAATATTGGAGATTTCCATGTGGATGTCCCTGTAAATAATTCAACATACATAAAATTTAACTCATTTTAAATCCATCATTCCCACCTGCCCCTGCTGCCTAGCACAGTTCCTGTCCACCCCATTCATGTAAAGTTGTCTATGCCAATTACTCTCCAAATCCTATTGATTTCACCTATATAGCTTTTGACACCTTACATTTTTCTCCTTGACACCTAATTCAAGTCAGTTTTGTCCCTCCTTATCTATTCCTCCCATTAGCCCGTGTGATCTTTCTAAAAAGAACATGTTACTTTCCTGCTTAAAACCTTTCAGTTACCAACTAACTAGTTCCTAGTAAATGCTCATAGTCTTGGGAATAAAATCTAATTAATGTCAGTTGACTTACCAAGACCTTTGAGACCTAGCCCCTGCTTACCTTTGCAGTTTAATCTACCAATTAAAAGGCTGCTGCAGCCTGTGAAATGTTTTAGTGCCTTGCACCTCCCATGTTGTCCTTCTACCCCCAGCATCTGCAGGTTGAAAGTAGAATGAGCTGGAGAGAGAGCTACTAAAATTGGACCGCTTAAGTTTTGTGTACTAATAATAAAATTGTGCTTTTACCTTGTACAATTTGGGAATCATTATAGTTATTTAGCCATCCCAGTTCTTCTGTATTTTTTTATAAGCTTTAAATAAGGAAACTGGTTGATTATAAAATTGGCAATAACAGGTACTGAACTTTAATTTTATGAATGCTATCTTTCCTAACAGCCTGGGGTTCAACATTGTGCTTTATGGTTTGGGTTCTAAGAGAGATTTACTAGAAAGATTTCGAGCCACCATGCTGCAAGATTCCATTCATATTGTCATCAATGGTTTCTTTCCTGGAATCAGTGTGAAATCTGTAAGTTTCAAAAATGTTAAAAGGAACCACATCATATCTCCTGCCAGTCTGTACCTCCACGTTAATGAGGTTGCTACTTCTCATTCTGGAGTATTCAGTTTTTGTTTTTAGACTTCCTACTAGTAGGATTGCATCCTGCTTAATTAAGATGATGAGCTTAGACTCAGAAGTTTATAGCTTTGAATCCCCATCTTTGAATTTCCTACTTCGTAACTGATAATGTATTAAATCTTAGAGAAAAGTTAGCTTTGTGTACTGTACCAAATACTAATAATATTTCTCTGAAGGACAGGATTATGTGGGACCTCAATTTTTATTAGGCTTTTATGTCACTTTGGTACTCTAATAAAAATATAAGTAATACTTCGTAGTTTTGTAATAATTTATAGGTAATTTTTACTCCAAATGTTCATATTTTTTCATCATTTGAAAATTAATATGAACCTTTTGGGTGCTGGATATTAACTGATGTAGTATGCCTTTCTAAAAATGTCAGTGTTTCTGTTCTGTTTCCTTTGATAAATCAATAGTTTTCTAATGTTTCTCATATTGTTGGTATTTTTGGGGGGGTAGGGTTTGTTGCATCCCTCTTATTATCTTTACATCTTTGCTATTCCATGTTTTCTTCCTTTTAGCTCTAACTTATGCGATATATATATATATATATATATATATATATATATATATATATTTATGAAGATAGATATACTTAAGTACCGGGAAACTTTCTTGTTTTGCTAATCCTCACCTGATTTTCAGAGAGAGTGGAAGGGAGGGGGGAAGGAGAGAGAAAGGAGAGAGCGAAACATTGATTTGAGAGAGACACATCGATTGGTTGTCTCCCTGACTGAGGCCGGGGATGGAACCTGCAATCCAGGTACATGCCCTTGACCAGGAATCGAACCCTTGAGGGCCAATGCTCTAACCACTGAGAACACTGGCCAGGGCCCAGTAGCATTTTTTAAAAAGTAATTTTTTTCATACTTGGAGGGAAATCTAAATTCATTTTTAATTTATAAAAAAGGATTGATTTGCTAATTGTATTTATCTTTTATGCAGAATAAGTTATAATTTATGTACCTCTTGCACTTCTATGATACAGATCCTGAATTCTATAACAGAAGAAGTCCTCGATCATATGGGTACTTTCCGAAATGTACTGGATCAACTAGACTGGATAATAAACAAATTTAAAGAAGGTAACATGAAGTAGATGCTCTAGTTTTAGGGTGAAGCTAAGCATACACTTATTCATGTATTAGTATACACACAAATGAGGATTATTTTTCCTTTTCTCAATGCTGATTTAGATTACTCTAAAATAATTGTGTTTTCTTTTTCTATGAACTTGACTAGTTACCTAACAAGAAAAAAGTATTCCTACTACTTTGATTTTTTTATAAGCCAAAGCCTCTTTTTAAAAAAAAAAAAAAAAAATATATATATATATATATATATATATATTTTATTGATTTTTTTACAGAGAGGAAGAGAGAGGGATAGAGAGTTAGAAACATCGATCAGCTGCCTCCTGCACACCTCCTATTGGGGATGTGACCGCAACCAAGGTACATGCCCCTGACCGGAAGCGAACCTGGGACCCTTCGGTCCCCAGGCCGACGCTCTGTCCACTGAGCCAAACCGGTTAGGGCTAGCCAAAGCCTCTTATTTCAGAATAATTTTCAGGTTTCATTGGTGATTGTAAAGTGCCTCCAGTCGATTGGTACATTTTATGTGATACTCTTATATTTAATATTTTTATTAAAAATTCTTATTTATTCTGAGTAAATATTGCATTTCAGTAATTTCATAAACTAAAATATGGAATGGAGAAAAACTTTTATTTTGTTATTCTTTGGTGTGAATTTTCTGGTTATGTGAGCATTTCAGAAAATTAGAAATAAAATTATTTAGGCTTTAACAATTGTCAGTCAGTCATTGCTTAAGAATTAGAAGGAGTAATTTGTTATGCTTGATTTGATGGGTAATTTTGGTATCATTTTTATGCTCATTAAAATAGATGCCAAAGTCGTTTCATATATATGCATATGTGTACTAGATACATATTGTATATATAATACATGTTATATGTGATATACACTGAGTGGCCAGATTATTATGACCACCTGACGTTTGTAGGCAAATTAGCTATAATTTCACGCTGAAGTTGCTAGAGGGCCAGACCATTATAAATAGGGAAGCAGGTTGTTTACGACAGTAGAAGTGATTTTTTCTGAAGATATGGGTAAACCACGCGATTTAACAGCCTTTGAACATGGGATATATTTAAACGTGAGTGGCCAGATTATGACCACCTGATGTTTGTAGGCAAATTAGCCGTACACTGCATCATATGGGATATGGAAGCCAAAGGCCTGTTCGAACACCTTTGCTGTCTGCAGTTACCAAGATAAAACGTCTCCCATTCGCACAGGAGCACAAGGATTGGACAGCCAAGCATTGGAAAAAAGTCATGTGGTCCCATGAATCACGTTTCCAGTTGCATCATGCAGATGGCAGAGTGAGAATTTGGTGGAAACAGCATGAAAGCATGCACCCCACATGCATGAGTACAACCCTTCAAGCTGGTGGGGACAGTGTTATGGTTTGGGGCATGTTTTCCTGGCATGATTTGGGCCCTTTAATTCGTGTGGAACAACGTCTGAATAGCACAACATACCTAAGTATCGTTGCTGATCAAGTTCATCCTATCATGTTGATGGCGTATCCCAATGGAGATGGCTTCTTCCAACAAGACAATGCGCCATGCCACGGTGCTCGTATTGTGCAGGAGTGGTTTCAAGAACATGAGGGAGGCTTTACCTTGCTTAGGTGGCCCCCCACAATCACCAGATCTCAATCCAATTGAGCATTTGTGGGACGAAGTTAAAAGAGCCATCAGGCAGCTGGTTCCACAACCATCAAATCTCACAGAACTGGACAGTGCTATTCATCAGGCATGATGTCAGATTCCTCGCATCACCTTTCAAAATCTCGTGAAGTCAGTGCCAAGAAGAATCCCCGCAGTATTGAAGACAAGGTGGCCCAACGAAGTACTGATGGGGTGGTCATAATAATCTGGCCATTCAGTGTGTGTGTGTGTATATATATATATATATATATATATATCTATATCCATCCCACATTCAAAGGCTGTTAAATTGCATTGTTTACCCATATTTTCAGAAAAAAATCACTTCTACTGTCGTAAACAACCTGCTTCCCTATTTATAATGGTCTGGCCCTCTAGCAACTTCAGCGTGAAATTATAGCTAATTTGTCTACATACGTCAGGTGGTCATAATAATCTGGCCACTCAGTGTATATTTGTTATATAATTATATGTAATTACAATTGTAAATATAGTATATGTTATTTATGTGTAATTTATATTTATGTATAATTTAAAATTTTTGACTGATGGCTTCTTGCATTCAAGGAACCCTAGTCTTTGAAAATGTGTCATCTCAGAATTTTTGTCATTATATTGTCTCTCTTGTCCCTCTATCCCCAGGGCAAGAGAAATGTACTTACTCTCTCTAAAGGGCTCATCCTTCATCATAACTACCAAATGCCCATTTCTTATCAACTCCTGAGAGACTTACAAACAGCTTTTAAAAATATGTATAGGACTTCTTCCAGAAATCCTAGGGAAACAATTACCTGATTCTACTACCCTTCCATGCTATTTTACTTTCCTATTTCAATATGATTTTAGAGTTTTTGAAGACACATCCGCCTTCTGCTCTTTACCTCTTTCCTTCTTAATTTCTTCTGTGTTACTTAAGCTGTATACTTGAAGGTCACCTGTAATTTCCTTTTTACTAAACATTGGCCTTGGCTCATCCTTTATCTTGATCTGCAGTATTGGATGGTGTGGAGAGCTTCATCCTCCAAATTCTTCCTTCACTGACTTATATTTTACTTCTCTCACTTTTCTGATTCCTTGAGCAATAATATCCTAAGCCTCCCCCTCTCTTTTATTATCTCCTTCGGCTGTTGTGATAATAAGGCTTTTCTATATTAATCTTAATGCTTAACGAGAACTCTCTCTCTCTTCTTTCTTGTGTGTCTTTCCCCTCCACTCCAACCTTGCAATTCATCATGCACAGATTTACCTCCAATCTATATGTATCTTGCCTTATTACCTATACCTTATTAAAATGGCTTTCTTTATGGTCTGATTCAAGTGCTAACCATTCCAGTTAAGTCTAATTACTCTACTCCCTATTGATTTTCAATTAATTTTATTTTTTTAAAGAGTTTAATAATGTCTTGCCTATTTTATGAATGACTGACATATTTTCAAATAAATTGTATATTCCTAAGCAATAGTTACTTTGTCCTTTGATATATTCTTTAATCCATATTGTATGTGGTGGGGATTTCACAAATACTCATTGCAAATAATAATTGAATTATTTTTCTTTTTAGATTCTTCTTTAGAACTCTTCCTTCTTATCCACAATTTGGATAGCCAAATGTTGAGAGGAGACAAAAGCCAGCAAATTATTGCACAGTTGTCATCTTTACGTAACGTATATCTTATAGCATCTATTGATCACCTCAATGCTCCTCTCAGTAAGTTAAATATAACTTTTTCTTTCTTGAAATATCAGTCTTTACAAGATTAATTTTCTTAATGTTGTCACAGCATTTTTAATTTTTAGTACAGTTTTATTTTTGTTGTATTTTTAAAGACACAGGTAGCCAAGAATCTAGGTGTCCTCAATCTGACTTAGAACATAATTATTGGAAATAAAAATTCGAGTTCTAAAGTAAGTGTGTTACACCTAAACCTCGAAAGAGAGGAGACTCAACTGTTATTTTGGTCTTTTTCTACTCTGAGGTATTGCAACATTTATTTTATGCAGTTTAGTTTAGAGACTGTGATAATCTTATTGAACAAAATGTTAAATTATTCAAGCTTGCCCTAACCGGTTTGGCTCAGTGGATAGAGCGTCGGCCTGTGGACTCAAGGGTCCCGGGTTCGATTCCGGTCAGGGGCATGTACCTTGGTTGCGGGCACATCCCCATTGGGGGGTGTGCAGGAGGCAGCTGATCGGTGTTTCTCTCTCATCGATGTTTCTGACTCTCTATCCCTCTCCCTTCCTCTCTGTAAAAAATCAATAAAATATATATATTTTTAAAAATTATTCAAGCTTTTTAAAAGAATGCCGTGGTAACACTAATATATTTTAACTTGTATTTAACATACTAATGAAGGTTCAAATGCTGATTGATCATGAGATTGTCAGGTACTGATTTGGATGGGGAAATGGCAAAAACAAAAGTTTATAGGATTCATTTTTTTATTTAATGTTTTCTCATTCTTTCCTGGAGTAGAATTTAGTAACAGGACAATATGAGAATAATTAGTAATTGTTTTTATTTCTTTGATTTTGTGCTTTAGTGTGGGATCATGTAAAGCAGAGTCTTTATAACTGGCTCTGGTATGAAACCACTACGTATAGTCCTTATACTGAAGAAACCTCCTATGAGAATTCTCTTCTTGTTAAACAGTCTGGATCACTACCACTTAGTTCCCTAACTCATGTCTTACGAAGCCTTACCCCTAATGCAAGGTAAGAATGAAAACTATAGTTTCTTTTACCTATTTACTTACTTACTTAGTAGTAGAGCTAGGGCTAGAACCCAGGTCTCTTTCATTTATTTAATTTTTATTGATTTCAGAGAGGAAGGGAGAGAGATAGAAACATCAATGATGAGGCCAGTATGTAATATTCCTTGGAGAAAGGAACAGAAGCTAACATAGACAAGCCAAGTATTCCACATTCCCTTCATGTACTTTACTACTAGCTGTTATCTTTTGATGTTAACATTCTGGATTTGAGCTCCTGTGTGTTTTTCTCCCTAGGGGGATTTTCAGGCTACTAATAAAGTATCAGCTGGATAACCAGGATAACCCTTCTTACCTAGGTATTCAATATTTATATTAAATTGTGTCACTTTTGTTTCACCCCATAAATTCCTTTTTCTGGAATCTAATAGCACTGCAGTTTTTCACAGCAGTGAATAAATGGTTTGCTCTGTGATCTTGGTGTCTGCCACATAGCAAATATCCTCACAACCCTATTGAGAAGCAAACCCCGCTTGCTTTTTAAATTTCGTGTGCTAATTATGGATGTGTGTCTACCAATTACATACATTTCATACATTGGGCATCTTGGGAGATTTTTTTCCCTTTGAGTAAAAATAATATGTTAAACATTTTAATAATCGTTCAGCTCTCATGACTTACTTGTTAGTTCCCTCTTTAATAGTCAACTTTATTCACACTATTTAAAACTGCCTGTAGGGTTATGCAACATTTGGTCACAGTTGCCTATTTTCAACCAATTATTTTTGTTTAAAAAATATAAGCCACAGTATTCTCTAGTTTTGCTTCTTCCAGAGGCACTTACCTTGGTTTTAAATCAACACTTAATGACTGCTTTGCAATACTGTGGCCACAGCACTTTATCTCTGTGCTCTTTGATGTGGGTATCCGTATATGGGGTTCTATCCGAAATGCTGACTTATGTTCACATCTGCTTTTCAACTCTCCAGGACTTGCTTTTCAAGATTTTTACCAGCAGTGTCGGGAGGCATTCCTTGTCAATAGTGATCTGACACTTCGGGCCCAGTTAACTGAATTTAGGGACCACAAGCTTATAAGAACCAAGAAGGTGAGACTTTGCTGTTACAGCTTTATATTCCAGGAAGAGCATTGCTTGTTTACTTAAGGACAAGGGTGCCTCTGACCGAGATCCAATTGTGTTACTGAGGCTCCTTCGTGGTCAAGGATCCATTTAGGCAGTGGGCCATTTGAGCTCTGTACAGAGATAAGGTAGTGAGATTAGAGGGCCAGGAACTAAGCCTAGAAGTGTGACAGTTAATGGCCAAGTAAAAGATAAGCCTACAAGGTGAGAGAAACAGCCAGAGTGAGGAAGAAAACCAGGACATGATGTTACAGAAGCCAAGAAAAGCATGTTTTAAGAAAAAAAGAACGGTCTGCAGAACAGGCCTTTTAACGCTCCTGGAGCCAGTTGTTTGCAAATATGCTTGTTCAGTGTGAAAGTACAGTCAGGTGCTGCTGAGCGGCCAGTAGAGGAGGACTAAACAGATGGTTAGGTTTAGGAATATGGAATCCCTTGGTATAAGCCAGCAATTTTCAGCCGGTGTGTCACGGCACACTGTGTGCCGCAAGAATGTTTAAAACATGTAATACCTGACTATTTAGTCAGGGGCACTGATCTCTTTTCCCTTAGATTGTCAAATAAAATAATGACAACAGCCAATACAATAGCTATCCAGTGAATGAATCAAAATTATTCCTATTTTTGTAAGATTGGCAAAAAGATGTTTTTGGGTGTGTCACAGAATTTTAGTAGTTTATGTGTGCCAAGAGATGAAAAAGGTTGAAAATCACCGATCTAAACAAAAGCTCTTTTGGTGACATAATAGTGGCAGTAGCTCGGTCGGACTGGGTTGAGGGAGAAGTGAGGAAATGGAGACCACCATTGTTAGACAACTCTCTGAAAAGGTGCCGAGGCTGGGTGATAGATGGAAAAGAATGAGGTTACTTAATAATGGGAGATACTAAATGTATTTTAAAACCAATGGAATGGATCCACTTGAAAGGGAAATTAAAGAACAAAAAAATCAATAGTATAAGATTCTATAAAAGAGGATGAAGAAAATAATCCACTTACCCGCTGGACTTCTTTTCCACTAGAAAGTGGCCTAACTAAAAACCCAGTGTATTTTAAATATGTGTGTGTGTGTCTGTGTGCCCTTTCCCCTTAACTTTTATACTGCCAAATTTATATAAAATATTAAATCCATTTTTTAAACTACGATAGGATTCAAATTTATCTTACAAATGACTAACATCCAGGGTATTCTTACGTCTTTTAGGGAACTGATGGAGTGGAATACTTACTCATTCCTATTGACAATGGGACGTTGTCGGAGTTCCTGGAAAAGGAGGAAGAGGAGTCCTGAAGCCCTCCTTTACTCCTGAATATTCTGTGGAAGGTTGTACTCCGGCTGCCTCTCCTGCAGTCTAAACTGTGTTTACATCCAGCACCAGACTCTTTCCATTGTACAAGATTTAAAAGTGGGAGGGGGATGTCATGAATTAGAACCTCGATTAGCCTGGCTAGTTAATTACCAGCTCTAGTACTATGCTATTCAGTGGTCCTCAAGTTGGAGAAACTGTGCCTTTCATTCATTACCTCTCTGGAGATTCTTGCTGGAGTGAATAGTGTGCTCAGGGACTATTTGGAACTAGATGTTTTTAATTCTTTTATATTAGAGGTGATACTACTCCTGATTCTTTGAGGGCCTTTTAACACTCCTGGGGCTGCTTGTTCCAGCGTGCAGAAGTAGAGACATTGGCATCACACAGATCTGCTCTGTGTCAGAGCTGATAAGTGAAATGGAGAAGACTTGCTGTTTCTGAACTGGCTTAACGAAAGGAATAAAATTGGCGAAAACTAGGTGATCCAGCTTTCTCCTTTAGGATTTAAACTACATACTGGGTGGAGGCGGGGGGTGCATGACACTATTCAGTTGGGGTAGTGGGAAAAGCATAACAAGTATGTAGAGTGTATACCCAGCCTAGAAAGCACATGAAAAATATGAAACACTTAATGTTTGTGCCACACCTTCATGATACAAGTGAGAAGCCAGGCTAGAGAAATACTTTTTAATTTTTTAGTCACTATCTTCAAGACAATGGAAAATAAAAATTTAAGTATTCTTGTATATTGATCTATTTCTTTTCTTGAATAAATGCAGGTGAGTAGCATATTAATAGCTGGCTTTATATTAAATTTTAAATATTTTTTATTGGTTTCAGAGAGGAAGGAAGAGGGAGAAATAGAAACATCAATAATGCGAGAGAATCATGGACTGGCTGCCTCCCACATGCCGCACATGCCCCTGGATCGAGCCCACACCCAGGCATGTGCCCTGACTGGGAATCATCCTGGTTCATAGGTCGACGCTCAACCAGAGCCACGCGGGCCAGGCTGGCTTTAAATTAATTGATTTCTCTATCAAGTACATCTAAAACTCACTGTAAGGCATTTGTCTTTTTCTTAGTGACAATTTCAAGCCTTCTAAATATTTACACGAGCCTTTTTCTTAAGAAAAAAAGGCTAACCGTGGTCACTGTACTCAGCTTACAGTTTTCACATATTCCCTGAAATATTTCATACTTGGAAATGAAAATCATCATTAATATCACTGTAATAAAGTATATATCACATCAGCATTTTTTACTCATTTCTTATTTTGTAAATGCCTTTCATGAAAATATTTCCCAAAATGCTCAGAATTTTTAAATCATTTCTTTGTGGCATATAATTAATCAATTTTATATTAAATCCGTCAATTAAGGGTTTAATCTTAAAGACAATTACTATTAAAATATTTAAGAATTTATACATTACTGACTCTAAAACTTTTTTTAAAATTTTACTATATATATTTTGTTGATTTTTTACAGAGAGGAAGGGAGAGGGATAGAGAGTTAGAAACATCGATGAGCGAGAAACAATCAGCTGCCTCCTGCACGCCCCCTACTGGGGATGTGCCCGCAGCCGAGGTACATGCCCCCGACCGGAATGGAACCTGGGACCCTTGAGTCCGCAGGCCGATGCTTTATCTACTGAGCCAAATTGGTTAGGGCTAAAACTTCTTTTAATTGTACCAACGGCTAATGAAAAGCAGTTTTTTTCTATTCCTTGATCCAATTCCTTAGGCCAGTGGTTGGCAAACTGTGGCTCGCAAGCCACATGCGGCTCTTTGGCCCCTTGAGTGTGGCTCTTCCACAAAATACCATGTGCGGGCGCGCACATACAGTGTGATTGAAACTTTGTGGCCCATGCGCAGAAGTTGGTATTTTGTGGAAGAGCCACATTCAAGGGGCCAAAGAGCCACATGTAGCTCACAAGCCGCAATTTGCCGACCACTGCCTTAGGCAACCATTGATAGCCTAACCTTCCAGAGGTAGTCTATACACAGATAAGGGTTTTTGTCTGTTGTTTTCCTTTTAAAAACAGAAATGATAGCATATACTTACTGGCTTGCACTTTTTTTTTTATTAACATATCTAGTTTATAACTTGCAGTATAAAAAAGTACACAAAATCTTTAATGATCTAATGTGTAAACTTTACATTTGCCCTTAAAATATCCACTAGTTTATTTTTATAATTTTTGTGCCCATACTATTTGCAAGAAGAATATGTCAGTAGTCTTTATTATTAATAAAATTCCAATTTGGAGAGAATCACTTTTATTTATAGTATTGTTTTTTTCAGTAAAAACATATTGAAGTTCCTCAAAACTAAGCGACCCAGTCAGGGCTAAATATCTGTTCTTTAATAATAGTTACATTACAGTGTTTACCCTAAAAACTATAGAACATTTGGTGAAGCAGATTAACAAACCAGAAATGACAATGTACATTCTAAACATTCTTCCAGAAGGATAGACTCCACTGATCATGTGCGTTTGAGGAGGAGGGAAACGATTTGTAAAGTAGAAGTCACTCTGTGCCGTATGCATCACACTACCTGAAGAGGGTCCCTGTCTGCTTCTGACAGGATAATATTAATCTTATTCTCCAAGTGAACACTCAGCGCATCTCGAAGATCGGAAAGAAAGCCTCGTTCAGTGTTGCTGTGTTCACAGAGGATGACATTTATTCCTTGGGAAGCAGCATCTAAAACATCATGATGGGACATCTCACCTGCCAGCAAAGGAAAGAGCAGATACTTAAACATTAGATTCAGAGTCTGCAATGCTGAGCCACAACAGCAGAAAGACTACGTTTGCTTCTATATGAAGTATAATTTTGAAATGTATATAGGAATATAAAGGCATAAAATATAAGGGAAAAAAGGTTCTTAGAAAAAGAGTTACCCTCCTCCCCCAGGAATGTTTAATTGCCCACATTTCTACCCCTCATATGTGTCATTTCATTATAAGAAATACTTTTTCTTCAAGCACCTATTAAAGCATCTTGATCTATAATAGTAAAGATAAAAAGGAGAAAAAGATACTAACGTGGCCCAGTTAGAAGCCATGCTTTAGGAACGAGTCTGGGTGCCCAGGTTATAAAAGCACTGGCTGGAGGAGGCATGAAAGTGGGGAAATTCTTGGTGACCCTACAATAATAGCTGAAAGCAAAGGAAAGAAAAGCCTGGTACAGGTTGGCAGCTGTGGGAAAGAAAAGGCAAATGAGAGCGTTTATACAGTATCTGCAAGGAGCAAGCTCCTCACCTGCTGGTCTGTCTAGGATATATTTCCCTTCACCCAATTCCATGTCAAGCTCAAAGGAAGGTGACAAGTGGAAGCAGAGGCCTGTTATTTGGTCTTTTGACTGATGGTTCTCATCCCTGAAGTTATAGCCAAAGTGATGCTTCATAGATCATAGACATCTAAAGTCAGCCAGGTAAGAAGGTATTTCTCACTCAGAGCACATATCCAGGTTGCAGGTTCGATCCCCAGTTGGGACACTTACATGGTGGCAACTGATCAATATTTCTCTCTCTCTCTCTCACTTCCTCTCTCTAAAATCAAGCCGAAACCGGTTTGGCTCAGTGGATAGAGCGTCAGCCTGTGGACGAAAGGTCCCAGGTTCGATTCTGGTCAAGGGCATGTACCTGGGTTGCGGGCACATCCCCAGTGGGAGATGTGCAGGAGGCAGCTGATCGATGTTTCTCTCTCATCGATGTTTCTAACTCTCTATCTCTCTCCCTTCCTCTCTGTAAAAAATCAATAAAATACATTTTTAAGAAAAAAATAAATAAAATCAATAAAAACATATCCTTGAGTGAGAATTTATTTTTTAAATTTCTTTATTATTACATATGTGTCCTTATCCCCACATTACCCCCATCCCCCCCACACACACTCATGCCCTCACCCCCCTGTTGTCTGTGTCCATTGGTTAGGCCTATATGCTTGCATATAAGTCCTTTGGTTGATCTCCCCCCCTCTACCCCCAACCTCCCCTACCTTCCCTCTGTGGTTTGACAGTCTTATCGATGCTTCTCTGTCTCTGGACCTGTTTTTGTTCATCAGTTCATGTTATTCATTATATTCCATAAATGAGTGAGATCATGTATTTATCTTTCTCTGACTGGCTTATTTCACTTAGCATAATATTCTCCAGGTCCATCCATGCTGTTGCGAATGGTAAGAACTCCTTTTTTACCGCAGCATAGTATTCCATTATGTAGATGTACCACAGTTTTTTAATCTACTCATCTGCTGATGGGCACTAGGCTGTTTCCAAACCTTAGCTTTGGTGAATTGTGCTGCTATGAACATAGGGGTGCATATATCCTTTCTAATTGGTGTTTCTAGTTTCTTGGGATATATTCCTAGAAGTGGTATCACTGGGTCAAATGGGAGTTCCATTTTTGGTTTTTTGAGGAAGCTCCATACTGTTCTCCACAGTGGCTGCACCAGTCTGCATTCCCACCAGCAGTGAAGGAGTGTTCCCTTTTCTCCGCATCCTCTCCAGCACTTGTCATTTGTTGATGTGTTGATGATAGCCATTCTGACAGGGGTGAGATGGTACCGCATTGTTGTTTTGATTTACATCTTTCAGATGATTAGTGACTTTGAGCATGTTTTCATATGTCTCTTGGTCTTTCTTCTGTCTTCTTTCGAAAAGTATCTAGGTCTGTTGCCCATTTTTTGATTGGGTTATCTTCCTTTTGTTAAGTTTCATGAGATCCCTGTAAATGTTGCAGATTAAACCCTTATCAGTGATAACATTTGCAAATATGTTCTCCCATGCAGTGGGCTTTCCTGTTGTTTTGTTGATGGTTTCCTTTGCTGTGCAAAAGCTTTTTATTTTGATGTAGTCCCATTTGTTTATTTTCTCTTTAGTTTCCATTGCCCTAAGAGCTGTATCAGTGAAGAAATTGCTTCGGCATATGTCTGAGATTTTGCTGCCTGTGGATTCCTCTAGTATTTTTATGGTTTCCCGTCTTATGTTTAAGTCCTTTATCCATTTTGAGTTTATTTTTGTGTATGGTGCAAGTTGGTGGTCTAGTTTCATTTTTTTGCATGTATCTGTCCAATTTTCCCAACACCATTTATTGAAGAAGCTGTCTTGCCTCCATTGTATGTTCATGCCTCCTTTGTCGAATATTAATTGAGCATATTGGTGCGGGTCGATTTCTGGGTTCTCTATTCTATTCCATTGATCTATATGTCTGTTCTTTTGCCAGTACCAGGCTGTTTTGAGAACAGTGGCTTGGTAATACAGCTTGGATCTGGTATTGAGATCCCTCCTACTTTGTTCTTCTTTCTCAAGATTGCTGCAGCTATTCGAGGTCTTTTTTTATTCCAGATGAATTTTTGGAAAGTTCGTTCTAGGTCTGTGAAATATGCTGTTGGTATTTTAAGGGGGAGTGCATTGAATCTATAGATTGCTTTGGGTAGTATGGACATTTTAATGATGTTGATTCTACCAATCCACGAACATGGTATGTTCTTCCATCTGTTTATGTCTTCCTCTATATCCTATTTCAGTGTCCTGTAGTTTTCTGCATGCAGGTCTTTTACCTCCTTAGTAAGATTCCTAGGTATCTTAATTTTTTTGGTACGATGGTAAATGGGATTGCTTTTTTAGTCTCTCTTTCTGTAAGTTCATTATTGCTGTATAGAAATGCCATAGATTACTTGGCGTTAATTTTGTAACCTGCTACATTGCCAAATTCATTTATTAAGTCTAATAATTTTTTTGATGTAGTCTTTAGGGTTTTCTATGTACAGTATCATGTCATCTGCGAATAAGGACAGTTTTCTTTCTTTTCCAATTTGGATACCTTTTATTTCTTCTTGTCTGATCGCAATGGCTAGTACTTCCAATACTATGTCAAACAGGAGTGGTGAGAGTGGGCATCCCTGTCTTGTTCCTTTTCTTAGGGGAAATGGTGTGTTTTTGCCCATTGATTATGATGTTGGCTGTGGGTTTGTCATATATGGCTTTTTTTATGTTGAGGTATGATCCTTCTATTCCCACCTTGCTGAGAGTTTTTATCAAGAAAGGGTGTTGGATTTTGTCAAATGCTTTTTCTGTGTCAACTGATACGACTATGTGATTTTTATCTCTCAATTTGTTAATGTGATGTATCACATTTATTGATTTGCAAATATTGTACCATCCTTGCATTCCTGGGATAAATCCTACTTGGTCATGATGTATGATCTTTCTGATGTACTGCTGGATCCGATTTGCTAGAATTTTGTTGAGGATTTTGGCATTTATGTTTATGAGGGATATTGGCCTGTAATTCTTTCATTGTGTTGTCTTTAACTGGTTTTGGTGAGGGTGATGCTGGCTTCATAGAATGAGCTTGGAAGTGTTCCTTCATCTTGAATTTTTTGGAAGAGTCTGAGGAGGATAGGTTTTAGTTCTTCCTTGAATGTTTGGTAAAACTCCCCTGTGAAGCCGTCTGGCCCTGAGCTTTTGTTTGCTGGAAGCTTTTTGATGACTGCTTCAATTTCTTCCACAGTTATTGGCCTATTGATTTTAGATTCTTCCTGATTGAGTTTTGGAAGGTTGTATTTTTCTAGGAATATGTCCATTTCCTCCAGGTTGTCTAGTTTGTTGGAGTGGATCTATCCATAGTATTTTTTAACAATCATTTGTATTTCTGTGGGGTCTGTTATTATTTCGCCTCTTTTATTTCTAATTTTATTTGGGTCCTTCTCTCTTTGCTTCTTGGTGAGCCTGGCTAGAGGTTCATCAATCTTGTTTATCCTTTCAAAGAACCAGCTATTGGTTTCATTGATCTTCTGTATTGTTTTTTTGGTCTCTCTGTCATTCATTTCTGCTCTGATCTTTATTATCTCCTTCCTTCTGGATACTGTGGGCTTTTCTTGCTCTCTTTCTAATTCTTTGAGTTGTAGAGTTAGATGATTTATTACCATTTTTTCTTGTTTTTTTGAGGTAGGCCTGTAGAGCTATAAACTTCCCTCTCAGGACTGCTTTCATTGTGTCCCATAGATTTTGGATTGTTGTGTTTTTATTGTCATTAGTTTCCAGGATGTTTTAAATTTCTTCTTTGACCTCTATGTTAACCCAATCATTGTTTAATAGCATGCTTTTCAGCTTCCAAGTGTTTGAATATTTGGGATTGTTGTTATTGTAGTTTATTTCTAATATTATGCCGTTGTGGTCTGAGAAAATGCTTGATATGATTTCAATCTTCTTGAATTTGGGGAGACTTTGCTTGTGACCCAATATGTGGTCTATTTCTGAAAATGTCCCATGTGCACTTGAGAAGAACGTATATTCCGTGGCTTTGGGGTGAAATGTTCTGAAGATGTCAGTTAAGTCCATTTGATCTCGTGAGTCATTTAGGATTGCTGTTTTCTTTGCTGATTTTTTGTCTAGAGGATTTATCCAGTGATGTCAGTGGTGTATTAACACATTGTTTGTGGGTAGTTTTTATCGCGCGCTAACAGGTGGCACGGGCCATTTTTGCTAATTTTTTGTGCAAATGGCAACGTTCAGGTTCAGTAAAATTACGATAACTTTAGGTTTACGTATTTATACGTTACCCGCATTCTACCGCTAGTCTATAAAAAATGTATTAATACGTGTCCCGCGCTCTACTACACTGGTAGAACGTATAAACACGTTTCCCGCATACAATGTGTTAGAGTCCCCTACTATGATTGTATTGTTGTCGATCTCTCCCTTGATATCTTCCAGGAGTTTTTTTTATGTATTTGGGTGCTCCTGCAATGGGTGCATATATGTTTATCAGGGTTATATCCTCTTGTTATATCGATTCCTTTAGTATTATGAAGTGGCCTTCCTTATCTCTTGTTATGGCCTTCACTTTGAGGTCTATTTTGTCTGATATAAGTATTGCTACCTTGGGTGAGGATTTTAAAATAAAATAAAAGATTAGAGGCTTGAAGATATTCTTCGGGTAGATGATGATGCCTGGGTAGAGATAAGGGGAAGGTTCTAGAACAGCTGTGGGCAAACTACAGCCCGCGGGCCGGATCCGGCCCGTTTGGCTGTTCTATCCGGCCTGCGGAGCCGAAAGAGCGCAGGGTTCTCTTGATCTCCCCTCCGCTCCTTCACCAGCAGCAGTGTTAACATGGCAACGTCGGGAAACACGGCCGCAGCTCCTTCTTCTGAGTCCAGTTTAAGAACCCATTGTGGCCCTCGAGTCAAAAAGTTTGTCCACCCCTGTTCTAGAAAGATTTTGGAGCTAGAACTGATATGAACTGATGGTTGACTCTAGGGCTGAGTAAGAAGAACTATTTTCTAGCTAAGGCAACACATAGAAAGTGACATGAAATCTGAGAGAAGTCATGTTTAGGAAGAAGATAGGTTAACTGGAGAGCATTATGCTAAGTGAAATAAGCCAGTCAATGAAAGAAAAATACCACATGATCTCACTCATTTATGGATAATTAAGACCATTATAAACTGATGAACAAAATAGATACAGAGACAGAGCAACATTGAACAGACTGTCAAACTACAGTGGGAAGGCCGGGGAGGGTTGGGAGGGGCAGGGGATGGGTACGAGATCAACCGAAGGATTTGTATGCATGCATATAAGCATAACCAATGGACACAAGACACTGGGGGGTATGGGAGGCTAGGGGAAGGTCAAGGGGAGAAAAAAAAAGGAGACATATATAATACTCTTTGTAATACTTTAAGCAATAAAACAATTAAAAAAACAAACAGAAGATAGGTTAAAGAAATGCTAAACATTAGTATTTTTAAATAATCTGATAATAAATTGTTAAATGATTTTTTTCTCTCTCCACAAACAATAAGGTATGTCCCCAATTTTGGTGTAGTTCCTATTTAGTTCAGGTTCAAAAAAAGTTTATTAGCTCCATCTATATGTCAGGGGCAGTCCTAAAATTGCCTTTTTAACCTGTAAAAGATAAACCACGGTTGGGGAAGAACACACACACACAAAAGGGGAGAAGAGAAATCAAAGGCTGCCCTACCTGTGAGGTAGAGGTCGGCCTCTGCCCCCTGCAGAACACTGCTCCCAGAGCCAGCGCACACAGCCACCACTTTGACTTGGGACTCTGCAAGATAAAGGAAGCAAGAGACCAGTACTTTACAAGTCCCCTTCATTTTAATATTACAATTTGCACCCAAAATCCTAAATGTAATGCAGATTTCACACTTGCCCTCATCACCAGTATATAAATTTTGCTTACTAAACTTTAAAAAATAATAAAACATGTCCTCATATAGCAGACAGATTATTCTTTGGTATTGCATAGCATAGCTAACTCAAGGCAGGGTTACTATTCCTTAGACATACATGGCTGCACAAGCCCATATAAGGCGCCCACTGAATAATGTTAAGAGTACAGCTCTTGGCTGTACTGTAGCACTACTACGGGAAGTAACCTACTGGGTCCCCAGGCAACAGGGAGAGTTAGGCAGGTACTATCTCTGTTCTCAGGTGAGGAAGCAGAGGAACTGAAAGGGCTAGTTTGAGGAATGCTACAAATGGATCTGACACATTTTTAAATATCGTATTTATTTTATTTATTTTAAAAATATATTTAAAAAATATATTTTATTGATATTTTACAGAGAGGAAGGGAGAGGGATAGAGAGTTAGAAACATCGATGAGCGAGAAACATCGATCAGCTGCCTCCTGCACACCCCCCACTGGGGATGTGCCCACAACCAAGGTACATGCCCTTGACCGGAATTGAACCTGGGACCCTTCAGTCCACAGGCCGATGCTCTATTCACTGAGCTAAATCAGTTGGGCACCATATTTACTTTAAAAGAGCATCCTCTGGCCCTTGGCTGGTTTGGCCCTAGAGCGTCGGACCACGGAATGAAGGATCCCGGATTCGATTCCGGTCAAAGGCATATACTAGTACACCGGTTGCAGGCTCGATCCCCAGCTTGGTCGGGCCCTGTGGGAGGCAACCAGTCGATGTGTGTCTCTCACAACAGTGTTTCTCTCCCTCTCCCATCTCTCTAAAAATCAATGGAAATATATCCTTGAGTGAGGATTAACAAAAATAAATAAAGGAGCATCCTCTGAAGAGTGAAATAAACTGTCAAGCCCAAATACAACAAGTATTTAGCACTTATGTTTCGAGAATAAACCCTTCATTAGTGGTCACGCAATAGTGCTATTTTAAAAGGGACTTTGGAGTTGGATTGGAAGTCAAATCCCACCTCTGCCATCTGTTTTGTTTGGAAATTAACGCCCACAAGTCATTTGATCCAACTGTAGACTTCTGAATAAGTATCTCTGAACCTCTGTGTTTTCACTGACACAATGGGAACACTGACACCTACCACACTGACACCTACCACAGAGCTAAGGCCAGCACTTACTGCACTTACTGTGCCCTGCCACGTGGACTGTACATCTACTTTGATGAGTTAGGTTTAATTACCACCACAGTTTTCACAGATGTGGCTACCGGGACACAAGAAGGTTAAATAACCTGTCAAAGTCATGCAGCAAGTAGATAAATTTCACCCAAGACACTCGGAATCCACAACCTCTAGGCCCCTTTGCAGTGGGAACTCACATACTTTAACGTACTCATAACACTGCTAGGCAAACTGCAGGGGTCAAATAATGCTCTGTTGGTTCCTTTTCCCGAAAGTACTGGGAAGAGCCGATAGAAAAGACAGTGGCTACAAGACTCAGAAACTGCAGTGGTCACTTCACTTCGTAGCACCTCCCTATAAAACATCACCAGGATCGTAAAACACCAAGATCTGCATGGAAACCGGAGCAGTCCCGCTTCCCAGCTCTCTCCCAAGCACGTGCTAGGATGTTACTTCATGTCCAGCTTGGGTTGGATCGGGCAATGTGACCAACTCGACTATGAGTTAAACGGAAGTTCATTTCTAGGCTAGAATGTTTACATGACGGTTTACGACTCTCCCTTTGCAACAGTGACCACCTACAACGGGCAGACTTGCCCTGCCGATTTGAGATGAACAGACTGTGGGGAAATAAATCTTGTGGTAGCCAATGAGATGTTCACCACAGCACAACCTAGACACCTGATTGATAGCGTAAACCAGTCAGGCATCTCCCATAACTACTTACAGGCTTTCTTTCACTTACAATACAATGAAGAGTTTTTCAACTTTTGCCCAGTGTTAACAGTAGGCATACTGGACAAATAAAGGAGACGTATTTACCTAAGGTCCTCCCTGCCCCAAGAGCAAGGCGAACATGAGATAGTTTTAGGTGCCTTTTGATTCGCTCAATCAAGGTTGCCAAGGAGACAGAGTCATCCAGGGTGCATAACCGTCCCATTCCAGTGTGCAGAAGCAGAGGCTGAAAAACAGGAGTTAGAGAAACTGTCCATCATCAGTCCTAGAAAACAAACCTAGAACAAAGAGCAAATGCTGAGATCAATATAGCATGTACACTGTGAGCTCACAGCTCCAGGCCAACGTTTGTGTCCAGGGGATACAGATCTGACAAAAACACTCTCTGACTTGGAGGAGCTCAGTCTCCTGGGAAGGCCTACTGATCTAACAATTTACAAATGAATTTGCCAGACAATGTTCGGCAATGTAACATATTTTTATTACCTTCTCCAGTGACAGAATTTCAGTCTTCTGATAAAGCTGTCTGTTCTGGGAAAGGAAAGCCACCACCTGCATCAAAGCCTGCTGACTACAGTTCAGACTGACCCGCGTCTGTTCCTCATCATCAGTCCTAGAAAAAGAGTAAAAAGAAAAGTCACTCGCTGGTCCAGGATAAATATAATCAAAATGTATTTTAAGTAATCTACAATTTACAACTCCCTATAATAGATTAGATTTATATGACATTTAGGATTCAATCCCAAACCAAATTATTTTCTAGAACAGTGTTACTCACACTTTAAAATGCATCGAAATCACCTTGTGGACTATTTAAATCATAGATGGATGGGCCCCACCCCCAGTTTCTGATTCAGTAGGTCTAGGTGGGGGTCTGAGAATTTACTTTTCTAACAAGTTCCCAGGGATGCTGATGCTGTTGGTCCAAGGACCTCACCTTGAAACCATGGTTCTAATGGCTCTTAATCCAGGCGTGCATCGCTTCCTAAAATGACAGCTGCTGGACCCTTTTACAGATCCAGTGAAACAGCATCTGTGAATGGGCTGGGGCAAACTGAATTCTTCTTAAAGCCCTAGAGAAGTTAATTTTCAAACAACACTGCATACAAGAATTTCCTGGACAGATTCTCAGGCAAACCCCATTCTAATTACACAGATCTAGGATGAAGCAAAAAATCTGCATTTTTCATAAGTACCCCATTCATAAGGGCAGGGAGTCCTTATCGCCCTTTGAAAAGCAATGCCCTAGAGCAGTGGTCGGCAAACTGCGGCTCGAGAGCCACATGCGGCTCCTTGGCCCCTTGAGTGTGGCTCTTCCACAAAATACCACGTGCGGGCGCGCACATACAGTGTGATTGAAACTTCGTGGCCCATGCGCAGAAGTCAGTATTTTGTGGAAGAGCCACACTCAAGGGGCCAAAAAGCCGCATGTGGCTCTCGAGCCGCAGTTTGCCGAACAGGGCCCTAGAGACTCTCTAAAAAGGCTGGCATCAAGAAAGTTTTGCAATTTAGCCATAAACTCCAAGTATAGAACTCTAGAACTAAAAGGCACCTTAAAATATAATCTGGAAGTGTTGTCAATATTGGAATCATCTGTGGAGCTTTGAAAAGAAAAAGCAAAAACAATGCGTGGGCCCTGACTAATGGTCAAACCCAGATATTAACTGTGATGTGGTCAAACTCGAAATGAACTAAATGTGCATCAGTTAAAAAACGGGGGGGGGGGGGGGGGGGGGGGGGGGCATCAGGTAGGAAGAGGAATGCTTAAAGAATCTACAGTACAGTACAATAAATAAAACAAAACAAAGAAGAAAATAATCTACAGTACATCCGTAATAAGAAACATTACACAGCGGTTAAAAAGAGATCTTATAGCCCTAACCGGTTTGGCTCAGTGGATAGAGTGTTGACCTGCGGACTGAAAGGTCCCAGGTTCGATTCCGGCCAAGGGCATGTACCTTGGTTGTGGGCACATCCCCAGTAGGGAGTGCGCAGGAGGCAGCTGATCGATGTTTCTCTCTCATTGATGTTTCTAACTCTCTATCCCTCTCCCTTCCCGCTGTAAAAAAATCAATAAAATATATTTTTTTAAAAAAAAGAGAAATCTTATATATCTACATGGGAAGATCTCTAAACATATTGTTAGTAATATGGCAAATACCACTTAATTAAGAGAACAACGAATAAAACAAAGCTATACATTTCTTTATGTCGCTATATGTGTTTGGAAAGATACTCACTTCTCTGAAAGGAAGGAAAAAGACTTGAGTTGAAGATACTGGGACTGAGTAACAGCCATACCTCATTTTACTGAACTACACGAGTATTGTCTTTCTTTATAAACTGAAGACAAGACCCTCCACCAGGAAAAAGATTACAACTCGCTTTATTAACTATACTTGCTTTATTATGCTTGTCTGAGACCAAATCCACAACATCTCTGAGGTATGCTTGTGCCCTAAAGTAAAAGCAACTACCTTTCACCATTACCAGGAGGATGAGAAACACTGCATGTAAAATGTGTAGTACAGTCCCTCCCACAGAGGAAATAGTGTTACTTATCATCTTTATTGCTTTGAAAAGCTCCCATGGTTCTCCTCCTTTGAGGACCCAAATGAGAAGCAGGCTGTTTTGTAAACACATCCCAGGGAAAACCATGTTTCAAACCTAAATGTCAGAATTATAGAATTTGTAAGGAAGATCTTTACAAATAAGTACCCACCGAGAAAAGAGGAAAATATACTATACCTAGCAGAAAAGGAAGTGACAGAAACATCCGAAATTCCTTTCACTGTAGACATGACTTTGTCCAGGTCTTGGGTGTGGTTAACATTAAATTCTACCCTGTGTGTTCCCTCTGTCGGGTAGTTGGGTGCTTTGGAAGGATGTATAGGCCTGGAGGTGCAAACGCCTTGAAAAAAATGGTAGGAAAATGGGAGTTTTTGTGTTTTGTTTTGTTTTTTAATTAAAAAGATAAACTATTATGCCCCAAACTTACAAGAAATTAGTATTTTTTAAAATCATTCTCAGATGCTTATATACCCTACACATATACACATATCCTTTTCCTATACAACCAATGTTACCCAACAATGGGGGATTTAATACAGACATACAAAATCAAATTTATTTTTTGAATTATTTTCCAGTATTCTTAAATACCACAAAAATCTGGACAAGAAAGACTGATGCAGTTTTAGATGATACGTGCAATTGTGCTGCTTATTAAATTTACCCATGTACAATATGATTCAGTGTGTAAATCCTCACAGCTACTTGACCACATCAATCCAGCTTATAGCCTTATAAAAGCTTCAGCCCAAAACAAGTAAACTATAAAAAGACGTACTAAAAGTAAAGCTAAAACACATGTGCTGAATTCCCTCATTAAAACTCTGCTCTATATGAGTGACATATTAAGTATGTGCCAGAGAGGCCCAAGCTTTCAGTTCAATTTAACAAGCATTTCTGGAGTGGCCGGGTGGCAGGTACTATGCCACCTGAGTGAGGAATCACAAAGCTCAGACTAGCATGAGGATTTCCCAGGCTCGCCTCGTTCATTAGTCATAAAAATGCTATTTTTCAAATGTCATTTGGTTGCCAGATTTCAGCAACATTATTTTAAAATATATTTTGCATACACAATAACGATCCTACCCTAGAGCAGTGAAAACTCTACTGAAAAGACGTTCTAAAGTTTCAAAGCATTTATAGGGAGAATAAGAAACATGAGAGAACAAGAGGCTTCTCACCGAGCCCTTTAGCCAGCCAGTTGTTGACCCCCTGGGGTGCGGCATCATAGGCCGTGTGGGGAGAGTAAATGGCGATTCTGTTCTCCAGAGCGCGGATCACCAGGCGCTCCTTCCAGGTTTTCCAGGTTATGCGCTTAATGGGCCGGAAAATGGGCGGATGGTAGGAGAGAATGAAATCAGCCTTCTTCCGCAGTGCCTCCTCCATCACTTCTTCGGTCAAATCATTGGTCAGGAAGAGTGTGTTCACCGTGTGTGGTGGGCTTGGTTCCACCAGTAATCCAACATTGTCCCAGCTCTCAGCAAAGGAGAGGGAGGCAAAGTCATTCAAGGAGGAAAGGAGAGCCTTCAGGTCCATGAAGGAAGAGGAAGGATTGCGGACCAGGGAACGAACAAGCTGGACTCTCGTGGGGACCAGGCGTAGGTGAGATGACAACATACAGAAACCGGGAAAAACTGACTATCTGAAGTCAAAACACAAACAATGGTACACATGCACACTTTAGGCCCGTACCTTTGCAAGACAGGAGCAAAGGAGCTGCAGTCGTACATACCTGGGTGCAGGCACCGCCCCTGCCACTTACCAGCATTTTCTTAGGTAAGTTACGTAACCTTTCTGAGCTTGCTCCTCATCTATAAAACAGAAACACTACAACCCACCTCAGGCCATCGAGAGGAGCAGGTGCATTCCTATGTGTAAGTCACCCGGCACAAGCCTGGTACCTACTACACAGACGCTCACCCCTCCGCCCCAGAGCACCTCACCCTTGCTCTAGTTCTCCCCATCCCTGCTTCAGCCCCACTCCTGCCTTCTCCATTTCTCTAAACATTACCCTTCTTTCCAGGTCTCCTTCAACTTCCTAAAATAAAGCCTTTTCTTGACAGATCTTCCTTTTCGGTGTCTCTCTCCTGCCCCGCCCCATTTTGCCCAAGTAGTCTCATAATATTAGATTCCTGTATGTCTGTCTCCCCAGTGTGCTAATGCTACTGGGAAACAGGAACGATCTTTTACATATCTCAGTATCACCAACACAGGCCAGCACTAAACGCTTACTGCAGACCGGCACTGTCCCCCACCCCATCTCAGCAGAGTTTGGAATTAGGGTGGTATATTAAAAACTAATTTGTTAAAAAAAAATTACAAATATATATATATATATATAATTTAAGTACTTTATAAGATGCACAGATGAGTCACTCCAAATGAGCAGGGTCCAGACAGGAAAAGGCAGGGCTGCTGCCCCTGAGCCCACACCTGCTACAGGAACGCTAGGCTCAAGAGGTGGGAGTGCTCAGAGCCTGGAAGCCTAGGGGAGCAGCAATTTTCAAGCTGTTTCATCTCATGGCATTCATAAACTAATTACTAAAATTCTGCGGCACACCAAAAAATATATTTTTTTTGCCAATCTGACAAAAAACCTAGATACTGTATAATGTTGATTCATTCACCCCGACAGCTATTGCTGTGTTGGCTGTTGTTATTTTTATTTGACAATCTATGGGAAAAGAGGTCAATGCTCCTGACTAAATAGTCAGGTTTTGCATGTTTTAAAAACTCTTGTGGCAACGATTGAAAATTGCTGTTCTAGACAGCTATATCCAATACAAAAAATGACATTGCCAACTCCATTCTTCAATTGTTGAAGAAAAGCATTTCATAGTCTGCGCAATAATTAACAAGAAAGCATAGCGAAGAGTAAATTTAATTAAAAGATTCACAACCCAATGATTTCAAAAGCAATTTTAAGACATTTCTACAGCAAAAATATTTAATATTAGAGGTCCAGTGCACGAAATTCATGCCCAGGTAGGGTCCCTAGCAGCTGCCAGCTGCCAGCCGGGGCCTTCCTTGGTTCCACGCTACCCCCTGGTGGTCAGTGCATGTCACAGTGAGCAATGGAACTCCCAAGGGGACACTTTGCATATTAGGCTTTTATATATATAGATGAGACGTGTGTATTTATTCAATATATGATTTGAAGTGCTGAGGAGCCTCTGTTAACCACTCCAGCCTACGGACCTGGAAGATCTTCTAATGTCCTTATACCTCTTCCACCCTCCAGAGTCCTCGGCCTGACAGCACTCCACTCTCCAGGCTCTTCTAAATCTGGCAACCGGGGCAGTGAAGTTACATTTGAAATTGCCTTTGGAACCAACACTCCTCATCTCACAGATCAGGCGACAGCAAAGCTGCCTAGCTTGATGCCAGAATTCACGATGAGAGGCAGCATAGCATGCTGGACAAGAGCAAGGACTCTAACGCCATACTGACCATTCCCCCATCCTCCCCCCCCCCCCCCCCCGCGCCAGAGTCACAGCTGCGTAACCAGTTACTTAGCCACTGCGATTTCCAACTCTGAAGAAGGAAGTGCCCAGCTCATAGTTGGTCGCAATACTGAAACGTAAAGCTGGTGACCATACCTGACCTCGAGTCAGCACGGTGTTTATTGAATAACATTAGTAGGTCCCACTTTACAGCTGCAAAACTGCACCTTCTAGGTTACCTCGTCTACATGCAGGCCACGGCCAGCATGGTGAAGAGCCGGTGGCCAGCCCACGGGCGCCCCAGGCTCTCCCGCGGCAGCCCCGTGTCTGTCCCTACCTCCTCCTCTGCCCCCTTTCACAGCAGCCCTCGGAGAACGGCCGCAGCCCGCACAAACCCGAGGTCCGCAGCTTCGTCCGCCGAGATTCAAATGGCCCGAGACTCACCAGTCCCGAGAACGCTCCTCGCGCGTCACTTCCGGCCCCGGGCGGGATCTCGTGGGAACTGGCTGGGGCAGGCGCCGGGCGGAAGTGGTCCCTCCCATTCTACCGCTGAGTGCCAGGCACTGCCAGAGGCTGTCCACAGTAGTTCCGGGTGGGATTCCTGCCCTAGTGTGAGAAGAGTTCCTTTCCGTGTCGGCAGTGGCCCAGGTGGGCTACCTGACACCGGCTCCCTAGTGCCAGTCGCTTTGGTTTGCGATTTGGGGGGGGGGGGGGGCAATGGGGGGGGCGGAGGAGGCGGGCCCGCGAGGGGCGTTCTCTCGGACGGGTCCGGTGCTCGGCTTCCGGTGGCCTCACGAAACGAATTTGGAACCTTCAGACCTGGGGTGGGGGCACCTGCCATTGCACCTTTTCTGTCTCGGCCGCAGCTGTGCTCCCCGAAGTGGTAAGGTATGGGGTGTCGCGCTCATTTTTCGCTGGTTTATTCAGATACTTGCAGGGCGTGTGTTCTCGTTCTCCGGCTGCTTCGCGTGAGCGTTCCGGGTGGAGAGGCTGCTGCTGAAACAGCAGATCGAATAAAGTAAGAAAGCACGTGGTGTAGCAGGCCCGGTGCTGGGGAAGGGAAGCAGAGAAGGCACTGCGATTAGGGCGTTTTAAGCGGCGCCTTGGAGGGGAGGGCCACGCCCTGCAGGGTCCGAGAGAGCCGGCCGCGCGGAGGGCGGGCGGGGCCCAGGGGGCGGCCGCGCACCGGCTCGGGGAGGACTCGCCCGGCGGCGCTGGGGGAGGGGCCGGGTCGTCGGGGGGTTGGCGCTCAAGTCGGGTAGGGTCTCTTCACCCCTTCCGACACCCGATTTTTATTACTTGGGGCCGGGGGGGGGGGGGGGGGCGGGTGTTCTTCGAGACTTTTTCTTTTAAATTTGCAGTAAACATAAGCATGCGAGAAGAGAGAAAAAAATGAACTTAATTTTTTTTTTCTTTTGGGAATGGAGATTCGTTTTTGAACTTTTCTCGGTAAGACTGAGAAATTAAGCAACAGTAACCATCAAGAAGAAAAATGGTAAGTTTTATAGAATTCTTATGAATGTCTTTCATTGTAAGTAATTTCTAGAAATTCAGTCAAGGGAAAGAAAACTGCATGGAAATATCAATGGCAAGGCAGTGAAAAATGGTTCTAAACAAAACGAGAAATAAGCAGCATTACTTTTTAAGTTATGTTTTGAGAGAATTTTCCTTTTATAGAAAGAGATTGACTACAAGGTAGATAGAGATGAGAAGGGAGAGTAGGCGGAGCAGAAGGGTTTAGCCCTGGTATTATAATTTTAACGGGAACCCTTTGCTCTGTATTTAAGGGGGGCAACTAGAGCTTGAAGTGGAAAACAGCAATGAGCAATGACCCCCATCCCTCTCCCCAACACACACGCCCCTGCTTTCTATCCTCAACCTGGCCATACTCTCTGACTGCTAGATACTAATCTTAAACGAAGAGAAATGAACAAGGAAGCCCCAGAATAATGATTTTCCTTCTTTTGGGAAGTGGATAACAAAAGGAGTATTCACTGAAGCAACAGATAAAACAAACAAAAAACAAAAATAAGAGTACCATGGAAAAGAAGAACTGTGGTTACCTCTGCATAGTTAGAATCTAGAAACACTGATGCTTCTTGTGTCCTGCCTTTGGTCGAGAAAGGAATTTTTAACTTTGTCCCTCATAATTAAATTACATAAGGGAAAGGGTGGAAACAATGTTTTGAAAGTCATTCTCATACCCTTTTTCAATAACTATTAACGATGGTGAATGCCATTTAAATAAGTAATTCTAACATTACAATTGTTTTTGGTTTTTTTTTTTTGTTTTTTTTTTTAAATATATTTTTATTGATTTTTTACAGAGAGGAAGGGATAGAGATAGAGAGTTAGAAACATCGATGAGAGAGAAACATCGATCAGCTGCCTCCTGCACATCTCCTACTGGGGATGTGCCCGCAACCAAGGCACATGCCCCTGACCGGAATCGAACCCGGGACCCTTCAGTCCGCAGGCCGACGCTCTATCCACTGAGCCAAACCGGTTTCGGCAATTGTTTTTGTTTTTATTGATGAAAAATTCAAACTTAAAATAATTATTTCAATCAAAATATTTGCTCCGCAATTTTTTAGCATAGACACCATTTTACCCTAACATATATTTATCTCCTGGAGCTTTTTTTCTACTGCTGAAGTAAATTTTGAAGGATTACAGTTTCTCTAAGAGCTGCTTTGTGGACAGGTCATCTCTGAAATAGTATTTCTGTTTTTATTTACATTGTCTTTAATGTCTTTAATATCTAGTTAGGGAAGTCATACAGTGCATAAAGTCACCTGAAGAAATCTCATTTGTTCTCCCATTCTGTCTCCTTTTTAGTCGGTGACACTGCATACAGATGTAGGTGATATTAAAATAGAAATCTTCTGCGAGAGGACACCCAAAGCATGTGAAGTGAGTACCGTTGTAAACAAACAAAAAATGAGTTAATGCAGCAGGATAACCATTTTGAAACTGACTGATCTAAAAAGCCAACAATGTCCCAAAAAACTTGAAACACTTCTGTATGAAGTCACTGTCAGGAAAAACCAGCCATCATCATTTCTGGCCTGATTTCCACTTACCTTTCCTGATATTGAAGGGCAGATAGGGTGGCTGGCATCTTTTCCTTTTGGCTCATTTTCCTTAGGAAACATAAGTAATCATTAGATATCAGGTAAGAGAACTGTATGTTACATTATTTCACTTGTTTAAATGACAAGGATAGAAGGAAGAAAAGTCAGCTATGCATATTTACTCATTCAGTAGTTACTTGTGAAAGGCTGTCTTGACAGTGTTTGGAAACACAGTGATGAACAGGACACATTCCTTGCACTTGTGGAGCTAATATTCTAGGTGGGGAGACAGATAGGGGGGAGGGAATTTATTCTAGAAAAAAACTAATTCTAGAGCGTGATAATGCCTTGAAGGAAATAAAATGTTGAGATGGAGAATAATGGGGAAGGAATTATTTAAAAGAAGGTGAAGGCAGGCCTAGCCAAGAAAGAGATACTACTTAAACTGAGTGTGAAAGGTAATGAAGGCATCTCCATGAAAAGCTATAAAAGAACATTCCAGGCATAGAGATGGTAGGTACAAAGGCCTCAAGGTAGGAGAGCCTGCCTCTGTGGGATGAATTTTCAGAAGGCTGATGGGGTTAACATAGTAAGCCACACGGGAGGGGTCATTATCAAGAGATGTAGAGGTAGGCCCTGCTGAGGAGTCTGTATCTTATTCCAAAACCCGGAGGAAGCCATAAAAGTGCTTTAGGCAGGGAAGCAACATCATCCAAAGTAATGCCTAAAAGACATAGTTGAAATATGCTGTTATAGTGCTTTTAGTAAATACACTGAGTTCTTTACCTTAAGTGTTTCTGCTACATGATTTCTCAATCATTGTTTTTTACTCTCTTCAGAATTTCTTGGCTCTTTGTGCCAGTAATTACTACAATGGCTGTATATTTCATAGAAATATCAAGGGTTTCATGGTTCAAACAGGAGACCCCTCAGGTAAGTTATCCCATTAATATCTGGAGAATTAATGGTATATAGTATGAAGAGGGCGGGGGATAGACAAAGAATAGAAAAATAAAAGCACATGGAGTATTTATAATTGGGCTACCTTATAATAGTAAGCAGTATTTAAGCTGAAGCTACTAGCACCAGGCTCTGAAAGATGAATATTGATAAGGAGAGTTTTTGTTTTTTTGTAGAAGATATTTTATTTTTCTGGTTTATAAAGTGAAATTTTGGGATGTAAGAGAGGACATATCAAATTTTATTTGTACTTTAAGAGTTACAAAAAGCCTTGAAGTTTTAGAAAATAAAGCCTTTCTCTAATTAGATACTTCTTTTATTTGTCTTGTAATATAGGTACCGGAAGAGGAGGTAACAGTATCTGGGGCAAGAAATTTGAGGATGAATACAGTGAATATCTTAAGGTATGTCCCCAAGCTTTAAAATTATTTTTTCATGCCATGTATATACTTGGAAACTTTGATACATGTGTTGTAGTAATATGTGATATAAGTTAATATCACAAGTGAACATATATACCCACTCTTTTTGTAGTTTCTGCACACTTGATAAATGATATCAGGAGGAAAATATAAATGGCAGTTCTAGCCTAAAATATATGCTGGAATCTCACCATCACATGGATGTTGATATTAAGTGAGCTCATCTTTGGGTCCGGCCTGAAATGTTTAATCAGTAACATACCAAAGGGGCTTACATGTCTCACTATAAAATTCTTGTTGGATGACATGAACCATTGGCCTTTTTTGAGAGTGGGGAGACCTCCTGGTTGCAATATTGCCATTATCAATATCCAACTTTTATCATCTGTTAGATGTTTAAATATCCCTATGTTAACGTTACTTAATGTCTGAGGTAGATTTCAGCAAGGTTAAAAGAGAAGTGCATGTAAATATATCGTTAGCATGTAAAATTAGGGATTTTAATTTTCTTTATCATATTATTTCTAAAACTTTCTAAAGATTTTTTTTCTCTAAAATTAAAAAACTGATGCGTACCTATTTTACAAAATCAGCCCTGGCCATGTGGCTCGGTTGGTTGTGTCGACCCTTGCACTAAAAGGTCGCTGGTTTGGTTCCTGGTCAAGGACACGCCCAGGTGGTGGGCTCGATCTCCTGTCGGGGTGTACGTGGGAAACAGCCGATTGGTGTTTCTCTCTCCCCCCGCCCTCTCCCTTTCGCTCTCTAAAACAAAAAATAAAACCACTTCCCAGAAGTGACATCAATTAACAGTTTATTATGTTGTCTTTTAAACTTTGTATCTGCACAGAATGATAACTTCATAATTTAAAAAAGAGAGACAAATAAACAAACAAGAGAGACAAATTCCCCTCAATCAGAATATGTAATTTAGTATATTATATTTCAGTTACATTAGAATATACCGTGGATTTTCTGGAAAAAAAATTAAATTGCAGTTTTTACCTCTGGACAGTTAGACTAGGAGTAATTTATTTTATCTTTTTGCTTTTCTATCATAAAGAAATACTACCCTTGTTATAGGAGTTGAGGTTAGGAAGTGATACATTATTTTAAAAATCATCCTTTCCTGAATTAGAAACAAAACAACCTTTTAGACATTAATTAATGGCAGTTTTCATAACACTGATCTGTAATCCTAAACCAGTGGTTTTCAACGTTGGCTGCTGTTACAGACTCACTAGTGGAAGTTTTAAAAATATAAAAAAGTAGCCCTAACCGGTTTTGCTCAGTGGATAAAGCATTGGCCTGGGGACTGAAGGGTCCGGATTTGATTCTATTCAAGGGCACATGCCTGGGTTGCAGGCTCAGTCCCCAGTAGGGGGCATGCAGGAGGGAGCCGATCAGTGATTCTCTCTCATCATTGATGTTCTCTCTCTCCCTCGCCCTTCCTCTCTGAAATCAATAAAAATATATAAAATAGAATAAAAAAGTAGGACCTTACCTCCTTCTCCTCCCCCTCTCCCAAATATAGAGAAAAATCATCAGTAGGACCGATCCCACCTTGATTATATTTTAAGGTTCCTTGTTAATTCCTACAATAGCCTAGATCACCTAGTCCTGGGGTTATGAACTGACTGGCAATGGGTGAAGACCCAAAGATGCATTCTATATGGCCATTAGTTAAAAAAAATTTTTAAAGACATTGGGCAAGAGATATATTATTCCTTTAGCCAGATTCCACCACTCCCTAATGTTTACATTCTGCCCACTCATCAACTTTCTATCTGCTGACCTTTGTGAGCATTTGAATTATGAGTAAACCCAGAACTAGTCCAAACTCCCTTGTTTTACAGATAAACTAGCCAGAATCCAGTGTGTGTGTGAAGAGATTATGGGGCTTTTGGTTTTATTGTCTGCCTGATCATTTCATTCCAGCATAACATAAATGTAAGGATTATTTCTATTATACATTGGTACTACTTAAAGTGTTCGTGGCTATATGTCTCCAAAGTGAAAATGAAATTAATTGGGGGATATGATTTGATATATAAACAATATAAGTTGTCAGTGATACAGATAATACAGCAACTGAATATTTGGGTTTGCCCAAATTGAAGCTGATTAAATGTTTTCTTGGTTCCTTAAATATTGGGAGGTTAAAGAGTGCATGTCTTGTTTTAGTCCGGTATTTGGAATATTTATTTAAAAACATAGATAAATAATACTTTGGACTATCTTTTGCAGCACAACGTTAGAGGTGTTGTATCTATGGCTAATAATGGCCCAAATACCAATGGATCTCAGTTTTTCATCACCTATGGCAAGCAGCCACATTTGGACATGAAATACACAGTATTTGGAAAGTGAGTATCCTGGTTATGATATTCGTCTTTGGAATTTCATTGCAAAGGATGCGTATGAGTGGCTGTGATAGTAGCATAACTAATATGGAAAGTGCAGTCTAAGAACTAAACTTACCTGGAATGTAAGCCCAACTTAACCTGCCCTGTGACCTTGGGAAATTATAACCTCTCTCAGCCTATTTCCTGATTTTCTCCAAGACAGGTTAATATGTTTTTTCTGGTCCATTATGCAAATTAACAGTAATATGTCTTTTCATTGAGATAGCATTTTACAGCAACTAACAGATCTGAAAAACAGTGGCTTAAACAAGATAGACTGGGACGGTCCTTTTCTCTTAAGGATACTGTAATTGCTATACATATATGGATATTGTGTTTCAATCAGAAAATTTTCATCCATTATATTATTTCTCTTTCAGGGTAATAGATGGTCTGGAGACTCTAGATGAATTGGAGAAGTTACCAGTAAATGAGAAGACATACCGACCTCTTAATGATGTACACATTAAGGATATAACTATTCATGCCAACCCATTTGCTCAATAGTTATAATAGGCATGGACAAATACTTGGCAGACTATTTGAGGAACACACCTATTGCGGTTTACCCAGCTTGAATTACGTCAGAGATTGTATCATCCTGCTTGTTTACAACTAAGATCTTCTGAGTCCGTGATACCAAGGGGAACCAAATAACTTATACTCTTCTGATTGAGCATATATTCTTTACTATAACTATATCCAATGTATTTAAGTTTAATTTTTTTAAAAAAATGTTTACCTTTTGTTACATAAAAACAATCATTTTTAAATGCTGAGTTTCAAATCAGTCATTTTTGAGCAGCCTAATTATAAACTTCTGCTATATCTAGTCCACATCGTGGAAGTATTATTTTCCATTAATTGTTCACTTTGTGAGGTTACAAAGAAGAAAGACAAGATGAAGAAGTATATAGAAAGGCCAGCCAATACATTTGCTATTTTCTTTGGTCTTTAGATTTATAATAGGGGCTCAGAGATATCCTAGAGTCCAGTAAACACTCAAAATTTCCCAACTGATTTGCCCATGGAACATTTTTTTAAAATATATCTTTTAAAATATGGCAGGATAAAGTTCAACAGATGATCCATTTGAAAAATGCAATTAGTTGGTTAAGAACACCAGTTGTAGAGTTCTGTCTGTGTTTGAATCACAGCTCTGTTCCCTGCTAGTAACTTTAGGCAAATGAACTTACCAAGAACTTAGTTTTCTTATTCATAAATAATATTCCCTCATAGACTATGGTGAGGATTAAAAGAAATTATGTTTGTAAAGCTTCTGGCATGTCATGTTCTGTATTAAGTAATGGAAGCTGTTTTATTTATCTCCACTAGAGCACTACCTAACCAGGTTATTTATCAGACTCTGCTGTTGATTTTATCAAGAATGTTTTCCACTTACTGCCTTGATTAGATTTTGGGTATTCCTAAAACTAAGCATTTTTTGGTTTGTATTATTTTTGCAGATGGCTGATGAAATGTTTTGGTTCTTTCTTAATTACAGTTTGGGAGTTAAGCTTGTAGCTGTCCTCTGGTTACCATCTATACCTTCCACTAAACTGAGGCACCAATTATACTAATGTTCTCACATTTTTGTTTCAGCCTTTTAACCATTTAGGTTTCTAGAATTAGTATGAAAGGCCCTTTTTGGCCAGAGTTTGTTTTACACTTCTTATTCCTGATCTCTTTCTTCTCCAAACATGTCATTGAGTTTTTGTCATCACTTTTAAGAGGCTTTTACTCATTGTCAGGATGTTTTGGTACTGGCTGGCATTCCCTCAATTTTTATTTTAAACGCTGCCATTTTTTAAAGTAGTGTCACTATGGTCACTTTTGGGCACCTTATAAAGTCAGCTCAATTATAGCCGAATAGGTAGGGCGGTATCCTGGCTGCCCACCTTGAGGGCAAGATCCAGAATAATGACTTCTGTCCACTCCCACTGATTTCACGTTAGTGTTTGGGGGATGGCTGTTCCATGTGTTACACTACAAAGACGACTATAATATTGCTGACCAACCAAAATTCTCTTTAAAAGGAGAGGAATATCTAAATCAGAGGTTGGCGAAACAGATTGCCCATCTGTTCTTGTAAATAACACCTTCTTGGAACGCAGTCCCAGTCCATTATGTATTGTCTGGCTGGTTTGTGCTACAGCAGCAATGCCGCTTGGTAGCGACAGAGACCATATCTGGCCCTTTAGGGAAATTTGCCAGCCTTGACCTGGACTGAGAGATGAGCGGTCCAGGTGTGTGTTGGGGGGGGAGGGGGGGGTGCGCACTGGTGCCTCTCTGGCTTGTAGGTGACCGTGTTGTCTTCACATGGTCTTTCTGTGTGTGCCTGTGTCCAGTCTATGATAATAAAAGCATAATATGCTAATTAGACCTGATGTCCAGAAGGACGACCTTCGGGATGAAGCCAGGGCTGAGGGAAGCCTGTGTCTCAAGTGCCAGGGGCAAGCCAAGTGGCAGCCCGGGGAAGGCCTACTCTTGCCCAAATTTCGTGCATGGGACTTCTAGTCTCTTTATAAGGAAAGACACCAGTCCCATTGGATTAGGTCCCACTCTAGTGACTTCATTGAACCTTAACTGCCTCTGTAAAGGTCCTGTTTACAGTCACCTGTGAGATAGTGGCTGATATTAATAAAATTAATTGGGAACACTCCCCAAACACTCATCCCACACATAATGTGCGCTAAAGAATACACTTTTCCTCGTCTCCAGGTTCACAAATACACTCTTCAGTGAGCACAGACGAGGCTGTTCTCACTAACACTTTCAGTGCTTCCCCATTGTCCAACGCTGACCCTGGCCAACATGGCCGCCGGCGCAGCTTCCCCGTCACCTTCAGTAGCGCCTCTCGCGGCCCGGCGCCTGCGCACACGGGGCCCCGCGCCCCGCCTCCCCCTCCTGCGCACGCGCCCCTGCACCTGCGCACGCCCCGCCCGGAGGCGGAGCCTCGCTGCAGCGTCACCGGTGTTTTTCAGAAGAGCCCTGACGCAGCGGCTGTCAGCTCCATTTTGCGGTCGGAGCCCGTCCAGCCCGCAGGGCCTTCTCCGCTGTCGCGTTAGCTTTGTCTCCTTCGGCTTCGACTCTCTGGCCAGGACGGTAAGCGCTGGGGGAAGCGGGCTGGTGTCAGGGCCCCGTGTCTGCGCCCCGCGAGCACCCGGTGATGCCGCCCTACCCGGGCTCGTAGGACGCCGCTCGCGGTCTCCTGCACGGCGGGCCCTTTCCCTCGCCCCATCCGGCTCCGTCCAGCCTGTCGGCGCGAGTTTCTGCCGGAACCTCGACGCCCCAGACGCTGGCGGAGGAGAGTGACCGTGTTTGCGAGGCGGGGGTGGGGCGGGCCGCGCCCGGGCGCCATCTTGTCCGCAGCAGCCGCCGCCTCCCGCGCTGTAAGATGGCGGCGGCGGGCGCCCGTCGCGGCCGGTGTTTACCGTGGTTCCTCGTCAAGGACGCTTCTGTGAGCAACTGTGCCGACAAAGACGGAAGGCGCGGCCCGGGTAGAAGGCGCTATCCCTTCACGCCCAGTCGCTTCTCGCAGGACTGAAGTGCCCCCTCGGTGTGGTCTGGGATCCCGAGGAAAGAAACGATAGAGTATTTGCAGGCGTGTGTGGTCGTGCATCTTGTGTGTGGAATGTCTGCGCCCCACTCGGGGCCGTTTGAGTGAGCGCGGAGACGGGGGGAGTCAAGTTAGGGCTTTTCGTTGGAAACATCGATGGAAGGAAGATGGCGTCCCCCTCCTCGCCCGACGGTGTAAGAAGCGGGTGTGAGCCGGCCCTGAGGAGACGCTGGGTGCAGGGCGTGCTGGGGAGTGGCGCTCAGCGACGGGATCGTGTCGTGTCGCTGGCTGAAGGCCTGGCCAGTTCGGTCGCTTTACCTCCTTTACAGGAGTTTTAGACAATAAATGATTCCGCCTCGAGAACACGGACGGTTGCGTGTGAGTCGGAGGCCAGTGTTGGAGGCCCGTGTTGGAGGCCCGTTCGGAGGGGAGAATCGCGTCCTGTGAACTGGGTTAAGCCTCCGCCGCAGGAATCGATCCGCAGGGTCACGGCCAGCGCGGATTGCAGAGGGTTTTACCAAACCGCCCCTGGCTGACGTGCGGCGCCCGGTAAAGCTGGGGGACTTGTGTGTTCCGCAGATGAGGCACTCGAAGAGAAGTTACGGTGCCGATTGGGACGAGGACTGGGAGGCCGCCAAGTGGAGGAGCAGCAGCCGCAAGAGGGCGAGGCGGTCCCCCAGCAGCGCCCGCGAGAGCAAGCGCTGCCAGTACGACCCCGCGAAAACCTCGGACAGGTGAGGAGGGCGCGGCCGGGGGGCGCCGCTCCCTGTGTGCGGTGTGGCCTGTGCTGCTGGTGAAATTGTGTCTGTGTGTGTGTGTGTGTTGGTGGGAGAAAACAAAATCTTAGTGTTTACTGTCTTAGATTTACTGAGAAGTTGAGGATACTCGGTATTAGCGTGAAGCATTGAGAAAGAGTGTGCTTTTGTTTTTCTAGTCATTATTTGGAAAGCCGGTCTCTAAATGAGAGAGATTATTATAGCCGGCGCTACGTTGATGAATATAGAAATGACTACAGTCAAGGGTGTGAGCCCGGGCATCGCCACAGGGACCATGAAGGCAGATACCAGAACCACAGCAGCAAGTCCTCTGGCCGCAGTGGACGGAGTAGCTATAAAAGCAAGCACCGGACCCACCACAGCACCACCCATCGCCGATCACACGCGGTAGGAGCGCTTTCAAAACCTTTGGAGATTTTATTTCCCCTTGGAGCAAGAAACTTTAATTTGTGTTTGACCATTTGAGAAAGTTCTGTTTAAGATGAAGTTATCTCAATTTTAACTTGCAGGATCCTTTCTATTTGTGCATTGGATAGGAAATGCCCTAAGTACAGTATATATTTAGTTACTTAATAGGTTTTGTTATTAATTGGCAACTGTCATTTCCATGAAATAGTGGAGGGGATTTAATTTAGGTTAGTTTATTGCAGTGATAGCAGTTTAGTCTGACAGATTTTTCATGGTACTTCAAGAAATCTGATTTTTGATAAATTGAAGCCTTAACCACAAAAGTAGACTAGGCCTTTTATATTTGTATGATGAGGATTAGATGTAACTTTGTTCTAGCAACACATTCGCTCTAATTTTTTTTTTTTTTTTTTTTTTTTTTCACTAAGCCCACCATTTAACAGATTTGAACATTATGGAATGTGTATTAATTTGGAGATCAGCTCAGATGGCGTTTAAAGTGTCATGGTGTTATTCTTGTATACCAAAAAAAATTTTTTCTTCCCCAAATTAGGACTTCAGTTTTATTTGCTATCTTAGTATTTTGTTTTCTTAGATTAGTTAGGAAATCTTAATTTGGCCGCAGTCTACTTTGACAAGTAAATATTACATCCTATGATTTTGCAACAGTAAATTGGGACACTAGAAACTTAAAATTATGTTTCAGTGAATGCTACAACTAAGCATTTTTTAAGAAAACAATTGTGTTATGTTTTGTTGCCTTGCCACTTTGAGTATCTTATCTGAAAATCTGTTCCTTGCCATGTTTTTCTCCTGTTAACATAAACTATGTGCCCTGTGAATTTCTGGGGACTGAATTTGAAATTGCTCCTGCCAACCGTTTGTGGCCTGGCGTGTATCTGAATGCCTGAATATCTCCCCGCTGAATGAATTTCGTATTCTGCCCTGAATTCACTCGGGTATATTGATTGGCTGGATGATCTTGGTGCCGCCCACTTGACGTTTCCAGAAGAGTCACCGAAGGAAAAGATCCAGGAGTGTAGAGGATGATGAGGAGGGTCACCTGATCTGTCAGAGTGGAGACGTACTAAGTGCAAGATGTATAGAATATTTTTCAACACTTATTAACTTTTCAGATAACATATCTATATATAGATTAAGATTTCAGGGATTTGGAAATCTTTTCTCTCTTTCTGTTTTTTTGTTTTGTTTGTTTTTTTCCATTTCTTTTGGTGGTGGGGGGGGAATTGTATTTTTGCTTTCTTTAGAAATTTAATGTTTGTTATGTAGAACTTCCAAAACAGTAAATCAAGTTAAATGAAATTAGCTTTAAGACTGAAATTAGACATAAAAATAGTTACATGTTTTTTGACAGTGTTGACCAATAAAATAGTGATAAGGGAATTTAGCATCAACTAGAATAATCTGCATTTATAGCATTATGATAAGCAAAATGTTTTCACTTCTTGATGTGACTGAGATTTATTTTTCTCTTTTAGATGAAATTGTTGATACTTTAGGTGAAGGAGCTTTTGGAAAAGTCGTGGAGTGCATTGATCATAAAGTGTAAGTTTCCTATCCTGTCACTGTACTTGCAGTGATCGGTATAGAAAATATATTTAGCCTTGGGCAGTGTTGCTCAGTTGGCTGAGCATCGGCCCATGTACCAAGAGGTCACAGATTCAATTCCCAGTCAGGGCACAGGTTTTGGGCTTGATCCCCAGTAGGGGGGCATGCAGGATGCAGCTGGTTGAAATCGCTACTCAAAAGAAGGAAAAAATCAACATACCTTTTAAAAGAAAACATATATAGCTTTAGAATGTGGTCTGACCATGAGTTAGATACATCTTTACCCTTTACCTTGGGTTTTTTACTTGTCTGTAGGAAACTCCCAGTAAAAGATACCAGCTGTTTTTATTCTTATATATCTTTTTATTTTTAAAATATATATTTATTGATTTCAGAGAGGAAGAGGGAGAGAGGTAGAAACATCAATGATGATAGAATCATTGATCAGCTTCCTCCTGTACGTCCCCTACTGGGATCAAGCCCACAACCCAGGCATGTGCCCTTGACCAGAATCAAACCTGGGACCCTTCAGTCCACAGGTTGATGCTCTTATCCACTGAGCCAAACCAGCTAGAGCTGATTTTATTTTTAAGTAGTAGTAATTAATAGTATATGCAGCCTCTAATTTCAGTTTTAAGCTGAGAACAGATTTTATTTAAGGAAAATAGTATTTTCTTGTCTCACGAGGCCCAATTGTGGCCATCTTTTTTTTAAAGGTCATTCTAGTTGCTTATTTTAAGTTGCAATTAAAAGATAATACATACAATCAAAGTAGAAGTGTGTACAGTTTGAAGAGAGTGATAGAAAAATGCATTAAAATACCTTGATTATTTTTATTTATAACTTGGATTTTTCTCTAACAGGGGAGGTAGACATGTAGCAGTAAAAATAGTTAAAAATGTGGATAGATACTGTGAAGCTGCCCGCTCAGAAATACAAGTGCTGGAACACTTAAATACAACAGACCCCAATAGTACATTGTAAGTATCAAAATAGAACTAAGAAAATGGCTCTAGGTAGATTTTAAGACGATTATAAGAAGCTGTACTAAGTTATTTTTCATGTGTTTGTAGCCGCTGTGTCCAGATGTTGGAATGGTTTGAGCATCATGGTCACATTTGCATTGTATTTGAATTACTAGGACTTAGTACTTACGATTTTATTAAGGAGAATGGTTTTCTGCCATTTCGACTGGATCATATCAGGAAGATGGCATATCAGATATGCAAGTCTGTGAATTGTAAGTACTTTTTATGAAATGTTAGCTGTTGGTGTGCTAATTTTTTAAGGAGGGTAGTGGGTTTCAGTCCTGGGTGGTTGTCTAGCGGACTAATTGAATGTTGGCCACTTCTTCAGGCTTGTGGCAAAGACATCAGAGAGGTGTGTTTTTTGTTGGTAGGGACTTTGGGTTTTGATTTGTAGAGTACAGCTACTCTTTATGTTTCATTCTCAGTTCTGCACAGTAATAAGTTGACTCATACCGACTTAAAGCCTGAAAATATTTTATTTGTGCAGTCTGACTACACAGAGGCATATAATCCCAAAATGGTAAGTCTTTCATGTATTAACTTCATAGTTCTAAATGAATGTTTAATGCTTTCTTAATAGTAATACCTTCTTAACCATCATTTATGGTTTTTAGAAACGTGATGAACGTACCTTAATAAATCCAGATATTAAAGTTGTGGACTTTGGAAGTGCAACATATGATGATGAACATCACAGTACATTGGTATCTACCAGACATTATAGGGCTCCTGAAGTTATTTTAGGTAAGTATTTAATTGTGCTTTGGGAATCTTACTGAAGCTGATTTTAAATTTTACTTATAGTTTGAAAACATAATCATTTAATTCCTGTTATGTCCCAGATACTTTGCATGTGCAGTCTTTATATGGCATAGTGTGCCCGTTTTACAGGTTAAGAAATTGAGGCTCAGGAAAAAAGAAAATTCCCCCCTCTCTCCAATCACTAGCCTCAAGAGCCTGACTTAAGGCTTGAAACTAGTATCTCCAGAATCCTAACTCTTACATACTATCCTATTATATTTAATCTTGGACTAAGTGCTTGCTTTAGGATCTTTACTATCTCAAACATCAACTTATGCACATTTAAAAAAAATGTTTTTAAGAAACATTGAGGATTTTTCCCCCTGACAGTTTGCTTTATCTTACAGCCTTAGGATGGTCCCAACCATGTGATGTCTGGAGTATAGGATGTATTCTTATTGAATATTACCTTGGCTTTACAGTGTTTCCAGTAAGTGCTTTCTTTGTATAAGTGTCTGTTTATATGAATGAACACTAAATCATACATATATTTCCATAGCTGTACCCCCCTCCCCATCATAGACTATTAGTTGTAGATAAATATAAAGAAATAAAAATTACGGTATTGTGATTCTGTTGGGCATTTCATAATTTATGATTTTATTTAAAATATTTTTTAATCTATTAAATAAACTTGCTGAATTAGGGGAATGTTTGGTGATCTGTAAGGCTTATGTTTTTTTTGGTTTGTTTTATTTTTTTAGCTGTAACTTGCTAAAAGTAGGCCTTTTTCAGTGATCACATCCTTCCTTGTGTCTAAACCATGTAGGGACTAGAAATATAGCAGCTATGTTAAATGAGAAAGCATAATATGCAAGTTCAGGTAGTTAACAAGTTTTCTTTATTATTTTAGACACATGATAGTAAGGAGCACCTAGCAATGATGGAAAGGATTCTTGGACCTTTACCAAAACATATGATACAGAAAACCAGGTATGTTTTGAGAGTAGGTGCCTTCCTTAGTACCAGTTGGTCACCTGTCCTGATTAGAACTATAAAACAGTAATGCTTTTTCACATAAGTAGCTGATGATTATTTTGCAGGAAGCCAGTAACGATCTCACTAGGCTGTCTTTTGAAATCTGTGGAAAATACTAGTCTGATCTATAAACATAATAAATGATTAAACCAATCACTATTAGTAGATGTTTAAATTTTCATTGTCAACATAAACATGGATATTGACTTACTCTTAGGAAACGTAAATATTTCCATCATGATCGATTGGACTGGGATGAACACAGTTCTGCTGGCAGATATGTTTCAAGGCGTTGTAAACCTCTAAAGGTAAGCCTGGGTCATTGCTTAAATGATCCTTGAGTTTTCCCTTTTTACAGTGGAGAAATAAAGTACAAGTGGTAGTAGAAAAAGCTGTTGACTGTTTCTTTTCCTTTCAGGAATTTATGCTTTCTCAGGATGCTGAACATGAGCTTCTCTTTGACCTCATTCAGAAAATGTTGGAGTATGAGCCATCTAAAAGGATTACTCTCAAAGAAGCCTTAAAACATCCTTTCTTTCATCCCTTAAAAAAAACTACATAGATCTCTAATTGTACAGCGAAAGAGGAGATTTTATAGACTGTATCAGTCTAATTAAATTATTTTGTACAGCTTTTGTAAATTTCTTAAACTTTTATATTGCCTTGTTTATTTTGTTTGGATAGTTTGATTTGTTAAGTCCATAGCTAAGTAATGAACATCTTTTACAATGATTTCTGTATAAAATGATCTATTCAGAATAAATGTTTTTGTGTTTATGAAGTTTATATGAATCTGGACAGTTTGGTTTTTGGCACCATTTTTTGTTTCTTGTCACTTTAAAGAATGGGCATGTTTCTTCTATTAGGAAGTTTCCTTCAGTTTTGGAAATATTTAGCTTTGTTTTTATTTTAGTGAATGCCAGCATTGGGACTTACACCTTTTCTAAATCAAATTACATGGGGTGTTGAACACATTATATAATATAGATGCTTTATTATAGAATTATATAATTTTCTTAACCAAGATCATCCCCATAAGTTCAATAAAAAAGTAAAAATAGCCCTGACTGGTTTGGCTCAGTGGATAGAGCATCGGCCTACAGACTCAAGGGTCCCAGGTTCGATTCCGGTCAAGGGCATGTACCTTGGTTGCGGGCACATCCCCAGTGGGGAGCGTGCAGGAGGCAGGTGATCGATGTTTCTCTCTCATCGATGTTTCTAACTATCCCTCTCCCTTCCTCTCTGTAAAAAATCAATAAAATATATTAAAAATAAAATAATTACAGGATATAAAGATCTAAAGATAAACCAAGAAGAATTTGTTCTCCCTTATATTCCTGTTCAGATTTAATATTGCTGCTTTCGTGTCTCCCCCTGAATGGGATTTTGCAAATGGTTTAAGGTCATGTGCTCCTCAGGACATAACAGAAGTTTCCAGATCCTTTACAGCCAAGTCTGAATTATCAAGTCACTATAGTAAGATTTTTGTCCATTATCACCATCCATCACCAGAGGGTTTATTTGCTGTAATAGATGAGCCTATGTTGCCATAATCACCCAAAGCCTACCTTCTGGCTTATTTTTGCCGTTATTCCATTATATTTGTTTAGATAGTTCTGCTCGCAGATAGGTTTCAAGGCAATGTAGTGTGTGATGATGCACTTGTCATAAAACACATTATGTTCACTGCTGTAAAAATACGCTGTTCATCCCTCCCTCCAGCCCTCAACTTACAATAACTAATCTTTTTTACTGTTGTCTAGTTTTGCCTTTTCCAAAATGTAATGAAGTTGGAATCACAAAGTATATAGCCTTTTCAGATGGGCTTTCACTTAAAACGTTTTTCAACCAGTGTGTATGTGGCAAGAATTTTTAAACGTGCAATACCTGCCTGGCTGTTGTGCCTCTGCTTGAGCTTTGACTTTTGAACCAGGAGATCACAGTTCAATTCCCAGTCACTTGCCCAGGTTGTAGGCTCGATCCCCAGTAAGAGGGTACGTGTGCAGAGGAAGTAGCCAATCAGTGATTCTCATCAATAAAATAGCTATACAGCTATGAAGAGTTGAACTTTAAATGCCCATTTAAATCAGCAATTTTCAGCCCTTTTCATCTCATGGCACATATAAACTTTAATGAGGCCTGGTGCACAGATTTGTGCACTTGGAGGCGGGGACCATGGCCTGCAGGGATCACCAGCTGTGGGAGCCCCACTGATCCTACTTAGACAAGTGGCCATGGATCCACCCTCTGAGTAGCTACTGAATGAGGAAATTAGTTGAGCTGATGTTTTGGGGTAATGTCTTGGGTAAAGTCACATTCTGTGTCCAGGGGGAACCTGGTGGAGAGCTTTGCACCCCAAAGCCACTCGGTGAATGTCCTCAATGGTGTGATGCCAGGTTGGTGACACCATTGGGGTTGTTCAGGGCAGCTGTGCTCCAGGATCCTCAGCCAGCAGGACAGAGTCCACAGTCATGTCCCCTCTTGCCATTCACCTATGCCAGCTACCTGCGCTCTTTCTAGAATGCACCTTAGAGGGCCTGCATCAGCTTGTGGGGTCAGGCCAGTCTGGATTGTCTCAGGTATTTGATAGGTGCAGAGACTTGGCATCACCCTGGGCCTGCTAGTGGCTGCTCCCACAATGGGAGCAGCTGCTCATCCTGGTCAGCCAAGCAGTGCACAGTGGGACCACCAGGGGGCAACTCCTGCATTGAGCGTCTGCCCCCTGGTGGTCAGTGCACATCATAGTGACTGGTCGGTGATTCTGGTGGTTTCACCCTTCAGTTGCTGGGCTTTTATACATATACTAGGGGCCCAGTGCATGAAATTTGTGCACTACGGGGGTCCCTCAGCCCAGCCTGCCCCCTCACATACTGGGAGCCCTCAGGTGATGTCCTACTGATGGCTTAAGCCCGCTCCCTGCTCCCCTTGGGGAGCGGGCCTAAGCCACAGTCTGGCCTCCCTTTGTGGGAGGCGACCGGGCTGATCAGAGGAAGGCACCAGACCTGCTGCAGCCACTGCCAGTCACTGCAGCCACCATGGACTCCAGCCCCTTCACCATGAAAAAATGACAACATTCTTTAGGTATTTTCAAGATGTGTCTTTCATAGGATATGACATTTCTTATTTTTTTTTAACCTCACCTGAGGATATGTTTCCATTGATTTTTAGAGAATGTGGAAGAGACAGGGAAAGACAGAAACATCAAAGTGTGAGGAACACTTTGATTGGTTGCCTTCTGCATGAGCACTGACCTGGGCCCCAGCCAGGGAAGAGCCTGCAACCTAGGTACGTGCCCTTGGTCAGAATTGAACCTAGACCCTGTGGTAGGCAGGCCAGGCATTATCTACTGAGCCAAACCGGCTAGGGCAGGATATGATATTTCTTAGCCCTTCCAGCAGCAGACCTTCGTTTTTTTCTCCAGGAGTGAGGTGGAAAAAAACCCTACATCACCTTCTCGGATTCTTATTACCCAAGTTACTAAGAATATTACCAGTGGCATACAGGGAGCTTAGCCAATGAGCGGTCAGAAAAGATGTTTCCTCTGTAGTTCACACCGATCCCCGGCTCAGCCCTTGCCCAGGCCTAAGGCCTCTGGCCGGGGCTTTAGGCCTGGGCAGGGGACCCCCGGCCCCGGGCGATTGCCGGCTCCTCCCCTTCCCATGCCTCAGGCCTCTGTCTGGGCATTAGGCCTGGGCAGGGGACCCCAGCCCACTCCGATGGCCTGCTCCGCCCCTACCCAGGCCTAAGGCCTCTGGCTGGGGACCCCAGCCTGCTCAGATAGCAGGCTCCGCCCCTGCCCAGGCCAGAGGGGTGTTAGGCCTTGCAGGGGACCCCCAGCCTGCTCCAATCGCCTACCCAAGCCTCAGGCCTCTGGCTGGGGCATTAGGCCTGGGCAGGGGACCCCCAGCCCACTCCAATCGCCTACCCAGGCCTCAGGCCTCTGGCTGGGGCATTAGGCCTGGGCAGGAGACCCCCCAGCCCACTCCGATCGCAGGCTCTGTTCCTGCTCAGGCCTCAGGCTTCTGGCCGGGGTGATCGCCGGCTCTGCCCCTGCCCAGGCCTCAGGCCTCTGGCCAGGGCATTAGGCCTAAACAGGGGACCCCCAGCCTGCTCCTATCGCAGGCCCCACTCATACTCAGGTCTCTAGCCAGGGCATTATGCCTGGGCAGGGGACCCCCAGCCCCTGGCAATTGCCGGCTCCGTCCCTACCCAGGCCTCAGGCTTCTGGCTGGGGCGATCGCTGCTCTGCCTTCCCGGGTGGCATCTGGTGCTGCCCGCCCCGCCTTCCCGGTCCCCGATCTGCGGCCAGGATTCCAAGGGCAGCGTCTGGCGCTGCCTGCCCCACCTGCAGTATGCAAATTTAACGGCCATCTTTGTTGGGTTAATTTGCATACTCTTCTGATGGGCTGGCGGGCATAGCGATGGTACGGTCAATTAGCATATTTGTCTTTTACTGATTCCTGCAAGAATAGGGCTTCCTGAAGCTGGAATGAAGCAGAGAAGGGAGCGAAGCCCACCGAGGCAAGCTTCACTCCCTTCTCCACCGCTTTGCTCCTTTCTGTTGCACTTCACTCCCTTCTATGCTGTCTCCAGTCTTTGTTCCACGCCTGTGTATGCAAATTAACCAACATCTTCGTTGGGTTATTTTGCATACTTTGATTAGTTGGTGGGTGGAACAGAGGGATGGTCAATTTGCATGTTTCTCTTTTATTAGTGTAGATGGTTTACTAAAATTCTGTGGTACACACAAAAATATGTTTTGCTTATCTGAAAAAAGGTATTTTGATTCATTCACACCAGAGGGCTCTTGTGTTGGCTGTCAGTTTTTTAAAATCTAAGGGAAAAGAGGTAAGTGCCTGACTAGCCAGGTATTGCATGTTTTGTATTTGAATAACACATCTCGCTTTCTCCTCCTTCAGATGTTTGCTAATTTCAGCAAGGCCTTCCCTGGCTATGGCTACTTGAAATTGCCACAATCCCTCTTGCCAACACTATGCCTGTGCCCTTTCGTTTTTTCTATAAGAACTTTTTATGCAACTCTGCTGCTCAGTAAATATTTGGTGGATGACTTTTTTGGAGCAGAGCTCTGAGGGAGAGATCCATATAGAAAACACAGGTGCCGGAAGCCGGTGCATCCTTGCTGCTTGACACAGTTGCTGCAGGTAAGAAACATCTGCACAGCATATGTTTCAAGGGACCTGGCATATATGGCACACTGTTCTTAATATCTTTGCTCCCCTTCTTAGCGCTATGTGTTTTAACCAAGGTCACCTCTCCAAGAAAGGTTGTTTCCCCAGGTGGGGATTTTTCTCTGGAGTTAGGGATTAACAGGACTGAGGAAGGGAATAAATCAGTAAAACCCCTTAACTAAGTGCCAGGCGGGTAGTTAATCATTTTAACTACGAACAATCAAGCTTAAGCTACATAATCTTTACTTAGGATAATCTCTTTCAGTTACTTCCTTGTAGCTTAACAGAACAATAGAGTAGTGACCTTGGAATGGAGAGAACAAACGCCCTAACCTTTGGAATAGAATGGATAGGATTAAAATCAACTGGTATAAATACAGATGTAACAGGAGAGTAAAGACAGAACCTAGCTAGAGAACCTGGCGAGAGAACCTCGCTATGCTGATCAACTGAACACTGTCTCCTTGTCCTGGAATTGAGCCATAATTACTTGGCTTATAGGTCTACACTCAACCACCAAGCTACATGACCCAGGCCTTAAAAGTTTTTTTTTAAAAAAATATTTTTATTGAACGCCCTCCCGGAAGTAGAATGTAGATCCAGCCGCTGGTGGCCCCCGAGAACAGACCTGGGGCGGTCGTGCCTGAACTATTTCTCTACATTTCCTCTCGCTCCTTCCTGAGATTTCCAGGTCCACGGAGTGAGGACACGTCTCCACCATCATGGGGGGCAGAGACCTGAACCTGAAGAAGAGCTGGCACCCGCAGACACTCCGCAATGTGGAGAAAGTGTGGAAGGCTGAGCAGAAGCATGAGGCTGAGCGGAAGAAGATTGAGGAGCTTCAGCAGGAGTTGCAGGAGGAGAGGGCCAGGGAGGAGATGCAGCGCTATGCGGAGGATGTTGGCGCTGTCAAGAAGAAAGAAGAAAAATTGGACTGGATGTACCAGGGTCCTGGTGGGATGGTGAACCGTGATGAGTACTTGCTGGGGCGCCCCATTGACAAATACGTTTTTGAGAAGATGGAGGAGAAGGAGGCAGGCTGTTCTGAGACAGGACTCCTCCCGGGCTCTATCTTTGCCCCTTCAGGTGCCAATTCCCTCCTTGACATGGCCAGCAAGATCCGGGAGGACCCACTCTTCATCATCAGGAAGAAGGAAGAAGAGAAAAACAGAGAGGTATTGAATAATCCTGTGAAAATGAAGAAAATCAAAGAATTGTTGCAAAGGAGTCTGGAAAAAAAGGAGAAGAAAAAGAAGCACAAGAAACATAAGCACAGAAGCTCAAGTAGTGATCGTTGCAGCAGTGAGGATGAGCGCAACTGGGGGAGGTCTCAAAAGAAGATGGTAAATTCTTCCTCTGTTTTATCCAAAGTTCCTGGGTATGGTTTACAGATCAGGGACTCCGACCATAGCCAGCGTCTGCAGGGCCCTTTGATGGCTGAGCCAAAAGGAGTGCATGGGTGGAAGAATCACTCCAGGTCCAGGAGCTCCTCCCCGTCACCTCCCAGACATGCCAGCAAGAACACCAGAGGAGGGTCCCGGGACAGGAGGTCTCGATCCCAGGACAGAAGGTCACGGTCCCCAAGGCCAAGCAAAACGCACAACTCTAAGGTAAACAGGAGAGAGAGAGGCCGAACTAAGAGCCCATCACCTAAAAAAGAGGTCTACCAAAGGCGGCACGCACCTGGATATACCAGAAAGCTCTCATCAGAGGAACTTGAGCAAAAACGGCAAGAAATGATGGAAAATGCCAAGTGGCGGGAGGAAGAGAGGCTGAACATCCTTAAGAAGCACGCGAAGGATGAGGAAAGGGAGCAGAGGCTGGAGAAGCTGGACTCTCAGGACGGGAAGTTTATCCACCGCATGAAGCTAGAGAGTGCGTCCGCCTCCTCCCTGGAGGACCGGGTGAAGCGGAATATCTACTCTTTACAGAGAACCTCGGTAGCCCTGGAGAAGAACTTTATGAAAAGATGAAACCATCCTCTCTTGCTGGTTTTCCTGAATGTTCCAGGGAAGCTGCTGACCCTTAAAAATTCTCTTTATGAGTTCAAGTGACTTCTTCCACAGACGTCAAACCACCACTGTTCAAAGTGACTCTCCTCCGTTGACTCCTGAAACAGCTACTTCGAGAGCTTGCTTTATGGGACCCTCAGCAACGTTTGCTGGGTGCAGAGTGGATTTTGACTGTTTTTAATGGTGGGCACTGGACCATCTAGGTGTGAGCACTCCTGCCACTCTGGAGGGCTGCTTCCTGTGGTTGTGATTCGTATTATGCCTTTCCTCCCACTGTGTGAACACACCTATTCTACCACCTCAGCATATACCAGTCCTTTTAGAAACCTCACTCTCCAGGCGCTGACATAGATTGTGCTCACTTGGGTAAATGAACATTTACTTGGTTTAATAGGTGACAGGGTGAGACCAGGTTAGGGCAGAGCCAAGGGAGTGACAAAGAATCTGGAAGGGGAAAATATTTTTAAAATCCTTAAGTGAACTGTTGGAACCATTGGACTCTCAAACTGTAGAAGTATAGTGTGTGTGTGTGTGTATATGGTATTTTATTTTATTTCTTAAAATATATTTTGATTTTTTACAGAGGAAGGGAGGATAGTCAGAAACATCGATGAAAGAGAAACATCGCTCAGCTGCCTCCTGCACACCCCCCCCTGGGGATGTGCCCGCAACCAGGTACATGCCCTTGACCGGAATCAAACCTGGAACCCTTCAGTCCATAGGCCGATGCTCTATCCACTGAGCCAAACAGGTTAGGGCACAAATGGTAATTTTTACATGCTTTTAAAAAAACATTAGCTTTGTGATAATATCTTGTTTGGTAAGTGACTTTACTATTTAACGGAATCGCATTGTATCTTGTTATTGAGTAATACAGTAAGGCAGGTCAGCTTTTTTCCCCCTTTGCAAATCCAGCTAGTTTAGGAGGGGATGGGTGCTTAGAGTCTTTTATGTGAGAAGTGCAATGATGAAGTCAAATGTATGAGTCAGGACCAAATTTGCAGTATGCTCCCTGGCTCTTAAAAAAAAAAAAAAAAAAATGGAAGCTGTTTTAAAAATTTATATTTTTTTATTGATTTCAGAGAGGAAGGATAGAAAAATCAATGAGAATCACTGATAGGAATCAAACCTGGGACCCTTCAGTCCACAGGCTGACACTCTATCCATTGAGCCAAACTGACCCTGACCAGGGCTTAAGTTTTTTTATTTTTAAATATATTTTACTGATTTTTTACAGAGAGGGAGAGGGATAGTTAGAAACATCTGAGGGAGAAACATTAATCAGCTGCCTCCTGCACACCCCCTACTGGGGATGTGCCTGCAACCAAGGTACATGCCCTTGACTGGAATCGAACCTGGGACCCTTGAGTCCCAGGCAGACGCTCTATCCACTGGGTCAAACCGGTTAGGGCAGGGCTTAAGTTTTTTTTAAAATTGATTTTTATAGGGAGAGAAACATTGTGAGCAAAACATCAACCTGCTGCCTCCTGAACGCGCCCTAAGGAGACCAAGCCTACAATACTGGCACATGCTGATTGGGAATTGAACCTGCAACCTCGTGGTGCCTGGATGATGCCTAACGGAGCCACATGGGCCAGGTCAACTAGGGTTCTTTGTAAGTTACTAAGGTGACAGTGATGGATGCACTGTCCTCATCCTTTTAAAAATTCATTGTAAGTGCACTGGAAAATCTAGATGATTGGACTTGATATGACTCCTAATTACCCAGTAAAATGGGAAGAGGGGTGGAGGAGAAAGGGAGTTTGGAAGCCTTTCTGATCCAACCAAGTTTCACACACTTATGCATAGGGTTGTGTTCAGGTACAAATTCGCTGCAATTCAAGTTTTTTAGACAGAAGCCAATTATAAGCTACTCTGAAGTCAAAAGTACTGATTATATCTTCTAGAGCCCACTTAAAGCCTGCTGAACAACTTAAACCTTTAGGACTCAGCAGGATGAATAGGTTAACTTACATATACTAGGGAACTAACACCTAGCGTAATTCTCACAGAAATGATTAACTTATTTTACATGGCACCTGTAAACAGCACCCGAGGGAAATTTTTATAAAGGCAATTTAGTAGTCTAAGCAATAACGTACACTTAAACTCTGATACTCATGTTACATTTAAAGCCCAGTAGTTGTGCCAGTTCCTGCAAGCATCCTGTGAGACAGTAGATGCATCAGTTAATATTTTAATACCATTTACCAGTGTTTTGCCCAACAACTTAAAATCACTCATCTAGAATTTTAATTGATTTTTATAGATTAGAAGGAACCCAAATAGCTCTCCCATATATTTACAATCAAGAAAGAATATCTTAAGACCACCAAAGTCAATGGGAAATGACTTGTCTAATGCCTGTGGTGAGCTACTGTTAAAAAAAATGGTGACTGGCAGAAAACAAATTTTCTCTATTTCCTAATAACCCTTGAAGAAAAGAATACTGCTTCAGGATATGGATCTACATGAAGATATGTCTGGCAATGCAAATGTCTATCTCTAGGTCCTCTCCTACTTTAAAATAAGACGTATTAGGTCCACATTCTCAGTGGGGGCGGTATCACCCCCAAATGGGACAAAAAAACCTCCCGTATTCTTTTAATGTATAAAGCAGGTACAATACACATACAAGCTTATCTGTAATAAAATTTATTGGGGTGCTATAAGAAAACTCTAAAAAGGCTTCCTGGAGGAGAGTGATGAGCTTTGAGAAACACTGAATTAGAAGTCAGTATCTCAGTCACATGCATTTCCTCTTACCACCATCATTATGCTGTGACAAAATATCCTTGGTGTTTTTGGTATTTGGAATTTTCATAAGAACAGCATAATAAATATCTCTAGGACAATACTCCAGAATAATTAAGATTAAGAAACTTATGATCAGCTCTAAACACATTTAATTATGGCATCTAAGAGACCCTCTGAAACAGAAACCGAGTTAGGAAAATCAACATTTATCCAATCATACAAGTACAGTTTTAACATCTATATTAAGAATTACATATTTGAGGCCATAGGTTGGCACTGGCAACCGAGTTCCAAAATTACCACTTAGAATTCTAAAAGAAAATCTGCAGTCCTTTCAGAAAGCATTCCCTTTTTTTTATACTGTCACAGGTGATACCCATTTACTATAATATTGTAAGTAAACACTACGTTGTCATTATGAAGAAAAAAACTGTGATCAGACAAAGATCATAATGTAGTTCTGGAAGACTACACATTCACTATACACAGTATATAATAAAACAGGGTACACTTTGAATGGCAGTAACATGCAATAATTTGGTTGTTGAAATGTTATGTAGTTTCTGCAACATCAGAATTCTTTGTAGGTGTTTATAGTTTGGGAGCTACAAGGGTGAAAGAGCAATTATTTAATGCTTACATAGTAGAAATGCCTGAATGTATAACATACAGTTACCACTGGACATTAGCATGGAATTTATAAAAAAAATAAAGATTGACCTATATAACCTAATAAGGATGGACTTTATTTTTTTTAAAGTCTTTTAAGGACTACAAATTACAAAGCAAAAGCAAATCACTACGTAGAAACCTAGTGAATACATTTTGCCTGTGCATGAAAATTTTATCAGTTATTCATTTACAATTTCACCCCATTCACAATGGTATCAATAATAATGCTCTTCTTAAGGTAACTATACACCTTCATTTCAAATTATACTACATATTATTCCCTCCAGATTAATTGTTAAACACCAAATTCTTGGCTCATAAAAATGGCACCTTTGAAAGGGGCAATTTCTACTCAGTCTCTGGTGGCATTATTCCAAGCAAATTTCTTTCAATAATCAAAACTTCCAAAATCTTCACTTTTAAGGTGAAGTCTTTCCAATCAAAAAGTGTGGTCACATTTTGTTTTCTGCTGACTACATATATAGATGGGTGGCAGAAAGAAAAGATGGAAATTAAAATAACTGAATTGTATAGAAAAGACTTTTGGCTCATGGCAATTAAAAAAGGCAACTAGGGTATGCTAATAGCCAAATGCTTGAATCATTAATTAGTGAATATTAGTTAGGAGAATGAGGCTGGTCCTATCATTACACTCCATTCTTTACATCAAATACTCTAAGCCAATAGGAAAAGAGTTATATTTAGAGTCCCAATTAGAACATGCTGGCACTTAACATTTTCAACAATTTACTGGGTTTAGTACAGTCGTTTCATTACTCACACTATTTCATGAGTCCTTTCCTAACATTCTAAGTGTTAAATTCATTATGTGACAAGACTTTTCTAAGGTACAGTTGTAAATGGTATGACAAGAATACCCCGTATGTTCTGCTTGAAAAGACAGAAACTGAATGAAGAAGTTTCTCAATAGGAAAAAGCTCAACTTTCTTCTTCCCACCACCTCTGCCCACAATAGTTTCCCAAAGACCTCACTTTCAAGCTTTTCTCCATGGCTTCACTAAGGAATGAAAATCAGAGCAAACAACTGAGCTCAAACACATCTGGAGCTGAAATTCAAGAAAATATTAACATGTGAGCAATGGTTCAAATACTCAAGATTCATGTTAATGAGTTCAATTACTGCATATGAGATTTTTACAGATGAGGAGGGCTTTGGGCATACCGAATTATCACACAAATCATTGCTTTTTGAGACTTTGGATACTTTTACAGTTTAATTTGCAAACAGAATTTTTATAACAAATTATTTTTAACCAAATCATATCTTTAAAACTGTTTATATAGAAAACCCAGGAAAAAAGTGAACTGTTCACTGTGGAAGGCCTTAAATTACATTATTACAGTAGAAAATACAGGAGGTAGAAGATAACTGAAAAGACTAATGCAACATTAGATCCAAATCTACAGCTCCTGTAGCTACTTAAAACATGGTTTTAGAAATTAAACCCAACATTTCCAGTAACCATAGAAACAGTTAAAATAAAATTTGCCATGAAAGCCCTTATATCATGCTTGATATAGGGAGGTAGGAAGATGTAAGAACCAGGACACATGAGACATGACATTTTATCTACAACTCCTGTTTGCTTTACTGAGGGTGTAGTTTCAAAATTCAGTCACCTTCTTCAGCTTCAGACTCAGATTCTAGAAAAGAGGGAAAATGGAGCAAAGCATTATATATCAGAAAGCAAAAGTTCCCTTTTATAACTGTGAAGACTTTATTAATGTCCTACTTATATGAGGGATATTAAAGAGTATTCATTTATAAATCTCAAAATTCGTATCAGACATTCTCAAAATTTTCAAATTTCCTCCTAAGAAAGTAGTACTAGGGTCATCAGAATATTTTAATGAAGTCTAATTTTCCTCAGCTGCCTCAGAGTTAATAAATCAACAAAAATCTGTACTCTAGGTACAAAACGGTCTCTGAAAGAAAGAGGCGCATGTGGAGACGTTCTATAGCCACACTTAACCAGTGCTTAGGCTTCTGCCACAAAAGACTTACCTTCCTCAGCATTTTTGAGCCACTCCACAAACTTTTTCATTTGTTCAAGGAAGACACTTTTCCCTTTTGCAACATGTGCATCTTTGTACCACTTCAGAATGGGCTCCTCACTCAGGACTTCAGCTGTAAAGGAGAGAGCGAGCATTACATTCGGGAAGTTTTCAAACATGTCTCTAACGCCGCATTAGAACCTACCTAAGGTGCAAAAAAGATCCTATTGAAAGGAAAAACCAACAAACCTGTATTCAAAACATTCTTAATTGGTATCTTCAACAAGTAATTTTTAAAGAAAAACATAAAAGACCCACTACCCAGCCAGGGACACCTTCTTTATTAAAAAAAAAATTTTTTTTGAGAAATTTTAAATTACCTTTGTAAAAAAGCACCACTATTTTCTGGAAGGCTTTCATGAAATGAATGTTATCATAGCAATACTCCTGAATCTTCAGTAACAGAGTCAGCTCAGACTGACCTTGAGTAGTAAAGGCAGCAAGGAGAGGGCTGTATTGCTTTTGAAGGGAAGGGAGAAAAGATTTAGTTATTCATTCTGCTAACTATCCATTATAAAATTCCTAAAATACAGAACATAACTATCTTTTACAATCACTGTGAATTAATTATATTCTACTTAGTGGAAATTAAAAAAAAATAGTAAAGCTTAAGCATCTATGTCAAATAAACAATACTGCACCAGGGATTCCAGATAACTGTCAATACAATGTTTAATATTTTAAAGGAAAAAGAAGAAAATTTCCAAAGTTCCATAAAAACCAAACACCAAATTGCAGGCATAAACTACTTTTAAATACTCGTTTTTAACCTGTGAAACAAACAAAACCCAAGCTAGGCTTTAAAATAAGTTACATCAATAATATTTGTCTATTTACTGGTTGAATTATCCCCATGAACTAGATGTGATAAACACTCTTAGAAAAAATACAGTAACAGTTCACTTTTCCAAATTTAAAAGCAGAATGTTTTGTCAAGGCACAGATCTAATACCTTCAAGTGCTTGATGGCCTGCTCTGCTACAAGCTCCTCTTTTTTGTTCCATTCCACGGTGCTCATCACACTGGACCAGATTAATCCAATGACAACCGGTTCTGGGATGTTGTTTTTTTTCATCTCCTCCTTGACATACAAAATTATCTGCAAAAGAATCCAAATTTAGTTAACATAAATGATATGTATGTACATACGCCATACATACCCCCCGGAGTGTTATAATTTCTGGGCCCAAGAAGGCACTAAATATAAAAAAGACAGGCAAAGCCCCAGCATAATATTCTATAGCTATTAACTAAAGCCCACTCTAGTGAAATACTTTAGCCAGATAAAGACAGTTTAAACAAAAAATATCTTACATCCTTAAATGGATCACCACGGGACATCTGTTCTTGAAGCTCTTTCTGGAGTTCTTTACGAGCTCCTATGGTTTGCTGATTCCGAACATATTCTGAAAGCTCTTTTAAGCCTGCCTCAGTGAAATACTTTGTGAAGTGTTCAACGCTTTGTTTATTGGCAGGAAAAAGTTCCTGAAAGGAGAAGTTCATCTAGTTAGATTATCTTTAAATCAGGTTAAGAAAAACTCTTAACAGATTACAAATGACAAGTTCCTTATTACACTTTCATGGCAAGAATGGCATAAGAGAATGAAAGAAGATACCCCAGCTGGGGGAGAACCAAGATGGCGGCATAGGTTAACGCCGGAGTTTGCTGCTTTGAACAACTACTTCAAAAGTGAAACCAAAAAACGGAAGGGACATCACCCAGAACCACAGGAACGCTGGCTGAGTGGAAGTCCTACAACTAGGAGGAAAGAGAAACGCATACGGACACTCAGAGGAGGCGCAGTGCTGAAGTCAAGTTCTGAGGTGCGGAGTGCGCGCAGCGGGCTGGCGGTGGAGGGCGCGGTTGGCGTTTTCAATCCGGAGGGAGTCGCAGACTCTGAGCTCCAGATCCGGGCGAGTCTTTAGGGACCCAGACTCAAACGGGAGAAGCGGGACTGTCTGGCTTCGGTCAGAGCGAGTGCAGCTTTCTCTCTGAGCTTTGCAGCGGGTGCTGGGACTCAGAGAGGCAGAGCCCCTGGGGACAGGACTGAGAGCCGCCATAACTGTTCTCTCCGGCCCACCCTGTTGATCCTGTGTGACCCGCCCCGCCCAAGCCCTGCACACAGGCATTTGCCGGATAGCCTCAGGCAAACGCCAGATTAGCACCTCCCTAGAGGACAGAAGTTCTCTCACTGCTGACACAGCTGATTCTCATAGCCACTTGGCCTGGAGGTCAAAACCCTCCCTGGAATTAGCTACAACAATCAAGATTTAACTATAAGACTGCGAACAAAGACCACTAGGGGGTGCACCAAGGAAGCATAACAAAATGCGGAGACAAAGAAACAGGACAAAATTGTCAATGGAAGATACAGAGTTCAGAACCACACTTTTAAGGTCTCTCAAGAACTGTTTAGAAGCCGCCGATAAACTTAATGAGATCTACAAGAAAACTAATAAGACCCTCGATCTTATATTGGGGAACCAACTAGAAATTAAGCATACACGGACTGAAATAACGAATATTATACAGACTCCTGACAGCAGACCAGAGGAACGCAAGAATCAAGTCAATGATTTGAAATGCGAGGAAGCAAAAAACACCCAACCGGAAAAGCAAAATGAAAAAAGAATCCAAAAATGCGAGGATAGTGTAAGGAGCCTCTGGGACAGCTTCAAGCGTACCAACATCAGAATTATAGGGGTGCCAGAAGATGAGAGAGAGCAAGATATTGAAAACCTATTTGAAGAAATAATGACAGAAAACTTCCCCCACCTGGTCAAAGAAATGGATTTACAGGTCCAAGAAGCGCGGAGAACCCCAAACAAAAGGAATCCAAAGAGGACCACACCTAGACACATCATAATTAAAATGCCAAGAGCAAAAGACAAAGAGAGAATCTTAAAAACAGCAAGAGAAAGAAACTCAGTTACCTACAAGGGAATACCCATACGACTGTCAGCTGATTTCTCAACAGAAACTGTGCAGGCCAGAAGGGAGTGGCAAGAAATATTCAAAGTGATGAATACCAAGAACCTACAACCAAGATTACTTTATCCAGCAAAGCTATCATTCAGAATTGAAGGTCAGATAAAGAGCTTCACAGATAAGGAAAAGCTAAAGGAGTTCATCACCACCAAACCAGGATTATATGAAATGCTGAAAGGTATCCTTTAAGAAGAGGAAGAAAAAGGTAAAGATACAAATTATGAACAACAAATATGCATCTATCAACAAGTGAATCTAAGAATCAAGTGAATAAATAATCTGATGAACAGAATGAACTGTTGATTATAATAGAATCAGGGACATAGAAAGGGAATGGACTGACTATTCCTGGGGGGGAAAGGGGTGTGGGAGATGAGGGAAGAGAATGGACAAAAATCGTGCACCTATAGATGAGGACAGTGGGTGGGGAGTGAGGGCGGAGGGTGGGGCGGGAACTGGGAGGAGGGGAGTTATGGGGGGAAAAAAAAGAGGAACAAATGTAATAATCTGAACAATAAAGATTTAATTTAAAAAAAAATAAAAAAATAAAAAAATAAAAAAATAAAATTAAAAAAAAAAAAAAAAAAGAATCTTATCTGGCCCTGGCCAGTTTAGCTCAGTGGATAGAGTGCTAGCCTGTGGACTAAAGGGTCCCAGGTTCAATTCCAGTCAAGGGCACATGCCTGGGTTGTGGGATCGATCCCCAGTAGTGGGTGCGTAGGAGGCAGTAGATCAATGATTCTTTCTCATCATTGATGTTTCTCTCTCTCCCTCTCTGAAATCAATAAAGAAATATATATATATTTAAAAAAAAAAAAAAAAAAAGATACCCCAGCTGGTGTGGGGCTCAGTGGTTCAGCATCAACCTACGAACCAGGAGATCATGGTTTGATTCCTGATCTGGGCACATGTCCTGGTTGTGAACCTGATCCCCAGTAGGAGGCATGCAGAAGGCACCCGATCAATGATTCTCATCATGGATGCTTCTCTCTCTCTCTCTCTCTCTCTCTCTCTCTCTCTCTCTCTCTCTCTCTCTCTCTCTCTCTCTCTCTCTCTCTCGCTCTCCTTTCCTCTTAAAATAAAGAAGCTACAAACCATCAGTCTGTTATCCATGCTGACTCTCCGAAGACTTGAAGCTACTGCATTGATGTCTTTTTCATTTATCCATGATTTAAAGAGCTTTACAGCAAAAGCTGCTGAAACCCCTGTAGAAAAGAGCACACTTAGCAGAATCGCCTTTCTGGATTCAACCTCCCCATTTCCTCCCTCCATAGTTAAGCCACACAGGACTACTCCCTTTATTCCCACTTACTCCTGAACTTCCCTCTGCTACTGCTTACCATTTAACTCCAATTTCTCTAGTCTACCATTTGCTGATTATATATTCTTACTCAAGTGAAACTGTTTTCTAATGTGTTAAATGAGGGTAAACAGTTCTTACAATTGACAGGGTTGTTGTGAAAATTAAAATAAGGCATGTTAAATACAGAGTACTCTGGCCAATGTGGCTCAGTTGGTTGTAGCATCATCCCATACACGAAAAGGTGGTGGGTTTGATTCCCCATCAGAGCACATATGAAAGGCAAAGACAAACGTTTCTTTCTCTCCCCCTCTCCCTAAAATCGATAGAAACATATCCTTGGGTGAAGATTAAATAATAAAAAAATAAAAAATAGTATTTGTAAAGAGAAGTTATCTTTGTTACTATAAAAAATAATTTACCTGTGGAGATCAATATAAGGGACTTATTTTCCTTTTCAGCTTGACATTTCCCCCAATAGTATTTTCACTATTAAAGATGATCCCAAGTCTCCCAATTGGAATTAATCTCCTTATGGGTTACCATGGAATTAAAATCCTTTTACTTTATAATCACATTGCATCTGGACCCTGTATATTTGCTGTATACCTAAATTAAGCCACTAACCCTCTATGCCAAAAGTATATAATAAATGTCTAATGAATCTGAATCAACCTATTAAATTTAAGGACAGTTAAAAAGACTATACAAGTCAAATCTAAATAAACTCTAAGTTTTATATCAGTCCATCTTTCATGCTCTTATCTACCCTACCCTCAGCCAACTAAAAACTAACCTTTACTAAAGGTTAATTACCTTCTTTAACCAAATTCTCATTATAAAGGCTATTAAGAATGGATGCATTAAGTGTTCCATTAGCCAGAAGAACACCAGTCAACATAGCCAGCTTGTTCCTCTCCGACTCCGAAAAACCCTTTAAGAACAGCAGCAGCTGTAAAAATAAATAGTTATAAGTTAAAAGAGCAACTATTTAAAGAGAAGCAGTAAAGCATACTATACTGGTTACAAGTATGGGCTCTGGAGTACCGCCCACGTCAGTTATAATACACACTAGAGGCCCGGTGCACCAGATTCGTGCAGTGTGTGTGTGTGTCCCTCAGCTTGGCCTGTGCCTTCTCACAGTCCGGGACCCCTAGGGGATGTCCGCAAGCCAGCAGTCACATATCTCTCTTGCAGCCCGCCACCCCTTGCTACTTTACCGCCCGCCACCACTGCTACACTCGCCAGCCCAGCTTCTGGCTGAGCAGTGTTCCCTCTGTGCAAGCGCACTGACCACCAGAGGGCAGCTCCTGCATTGAGCACCTGCCCCCTGGTGGTCAGTGTGTGTCATAGCTACTGGTTGTTCCACCGTTTGGTGGATTTGCATATTATGCTTTTATTATATAGAATTTTATAGGATTAGCTGAGTGATTGTAGGCAAGTTAACTTCTGTTGCCTCAGTTTCTTCATATGTAAAATGTGGATTAAACTTGTTCATAGGGTTTTTGCAAATATTAAATGAGTTTAATTAGAATAGTGTCAGATACTTGGTAAATGTTACCAAAAACATTATTACCATATATTCTGTGCACCTATACATACTGTATAGCCAAGACTCAAATAGCAAGTAAGCTAAATTTCCCTTTTTCAATGTATTTAGTTCTAATCCTCTATTGTCTATCTTTTGAACAAACTCCACTTTGACTTTTAGTCTTCTGCCACTTATTTGGACACAGAGCTAAGGAACAGTGTATAGCAAGTTAAACTAAATGATTTACCCCCAAACTACATTTCAGAAACAATCTACCTAAATATCTAAAATTACCTCAAATCTAAACAGTAAGGAGGTTCCAAAAAAAAAAAAAAAAAAAAAAAAAAAAAAAAAAAATTTAAAGACAGAACTATCATATGATCCAGCAACCCCACTTCTGGTATTTATCTTAAGAAACCCAAAACACTAATTCAAAAAGATATACGCATTCCTATGTTCACTGCAGCATTATTTACATATAGTAGCCAAGGTATGGAACCAACCCAAATGCCCATCAACAGACAAGTGGATAAAAAAAGCTGTGGATAGAGCGTCGGCCCATGGTCAGGTTCGATTCTGGTCAAGGGCATGTACCTCAGTACAGGCTCCATCCCTGGCCCCAGTCAGGGCGCATATGGGAGGCAACCAATCGATGTGTCTTTCTCACATCAATATTCCTCTCTCTCTGTCTCTCCCTCCTACCTTTCACTCTCCCTCTAAAAAAAAAAAAAAAAAATGAATGGAAAAATGTCCTCGAGTGAGGATTAACAACAAAAAACTGGTACATAGGGGGGAGGTTGGGGGTTAATGGGGGGGATGAGGACACATTTGTAATACCTTAACTAATAAAAAAACCAAAAATAAATAATAATTCAAAAAAAACAAACAAAAAAAACCCTGGTACATATATACTTGACCATGAAAAAGAACAAAACCTTAATATAGATGGATCTAGGATATTATGCTAAATGAAATAAGTCAGACAGAGAAAGGCAAATGGCATATGATTTCACTTATATGGGGAAATCTAAAAAAAAATAAATAAAAATGAACAAACAAAACAAATATATTCAAAGAGAACAAACTGACAGTCACCAGATGGAATGGGGACCGGTGAAAAAGGGCAAGTAATTAACAAGTACAAATGACAGTTACATTTAAAATGATCTGAAACCTGTGGCTGAATTAGGACTTAACATTCCCCTTTTTGACCTCAACCTTCTCTTTCCCACAAAACATATTGCTCTTCATACCTTTTTCACTTCATCTTCAAAACCTTTCTCCAGGTATTTGTAGCGCCTGATTAACTTGTTAAAAACCTATTAAGAATAGTAAAGGAATAAATTAAGTTCAATGATAAATTCATATATACAGATGCCAGGTTCCCAAAAAGATCTAGGTCAGGGCACCTGAGATCTCAGTGATAGTATCTCTAGAACAGCAAAGAAGTGAACCGTCCACTAGATACGTTTATAAGCTGTTTAAACCTGCTTGGGAAGAGTCTGTCAACTCCCAAACACTGCAATGTTCCAATGCAATGCTGTTAACTTTAACATTAACCCACAATAAATCTTTATTGCCAAATATTAAAGCAAAGACTAACTGTTGCTCATATATGTCATTTACCTATTTGTAGGATATACTAAATATAGTTCTACTTTCCTAATGACACAGATAACAAAATCGGTTAGATACACTTGAATTCTTGGCTTATAGTAATGCAAGCATAAATAACTATGTATGAAACATTCAAATGAGATTTTGATTGTTAGGCTAATCTGCCTGTAACTCATTCACTTTTTAAAAACTCATACACAGGCCGAAGCCAGTTTGGCTCAGTGGATAGAGCGTCGGCCTGCGGACTGAAAGGTCCCAGGTTCGATTCCGGTCAAGGGCATGTACCTTGGTTGTGGGCACATCCCCAGTAGGAGATGTGCAGGAGGCAGCTGATCGATGTTTCTCTCTCAACAATGTTTCTAACTCTCTATCTCTCTCCCTTCCTCTCTGTAAAAAATCAATAAAATATATTAAATAAATAAATAAAAACTCATACACAGAATAACACAATGATAGAAATCATGACAGGGAACTGATTTCCCTTTTCATTTTCACATTTTTTCTTAAAAATGGATTCATTTCAGGACAAACAGGAAAAGAAGGGCTAATTCAATCTTTTCCTACTTTGTTTGCCTCAACACATTTTGAAGTTTCTAATTCATCATATTTCACAAGAAAATTCACTTTAAACCTTCAATTCAAATTCCTTCAATCTTCTACTGCAACCTCTTAAAAGTTTTATTTACCTGAGCAAATGCTTGCATGGTCTCTAGGTCTTCTTGTGCTGCAAACACACAGACATCTGTACGCATCATGTCATCTGCCAGTGTACCACCTGGGGCTAAGGAACAAAAAATTTGCAGTGACCTTCATTTAAAATGAGTACCATTTCAATTTTACTTTTTGTGAGGATTCTCATCTCTATATATAAAAGGCTAAGTGACCGGCCATACGTCTGTCCTACCAGCCGGTACATATGACGCGCACTGGCAATTTAAAAATAAAGGTTGACCTGAGCATGCACGATATGTATAAAGCTCTCAGAATGGATATTATTAAAATCCCCCATGAAATGATTTGTAACAATCATTATTGAAGCTACCTTTGGAAATAGTATATCTATACATTATATCTAAACGTGATTCTTTGTTCTAAAAATGAGCACGTTCATAAATTAAATGAGGAAATTTTGGATATACTCAATGGAGATTTTCACACCTATTTGAGTGATTCAGTGGATGATGCCAAAAACAAAAATTTTTCCATCGAATTTCTTTAATAGTACTCCTTCGGGAATGCCATGTCATAAAATTAAAATCGCAAGTAGGTGCAATCATCATGCTACTGAGAAATCTTAATAGCAAATGGGGTCTTTGTAATGGTACTAGATTTATTATCAAAAGATTGAGACCTAACATAATTGAAGCTGAAATATTAACAGGATCTGGGGAAGGAGAGGTTGTTCTGATTCCAAGAATTGATTTGTCCCCATCTGACACTGGCCTCCCATTTAAATTAATTTGAAGACAGTTTCCCACGATGCCACAATGACTATTAATAAATCACAAGGACAAACTCTAGACAGAGTAGGAATATTCCTACCTGAACCCGTTTTGGACATGGTCAGTTATATGTTGTTTTCTCTCGAGTTTAAAGAGCATGTGACATTAAAGTTAAAGTTGTAAATACTTCATTATAAAGGAAATTAGTCAAGCATTCTGGAAGTGTTCTTCCTCTTATGTGGTATACAGGGAGATATTAGAGTAAGTTTAATCAATTTATCAGTCATTGTTTTTATATCATGTTTTTGTTGTTTTTATATGTCTTTGTTATTTTATTAATCAATTTATATATTATTTTCACATATATTTTACTAATTTTCTTTCATAGAGAAAGGGCGAATAGCAATATTAAAATATTTCTTCTAGCCCTGACTGGTTTGGCTCAGTAGATAGAGCACCGGCCTGCGGACTCAAGGGTCCTAGGTTCGATTCTAGTCAAGGGCATGTACCTGGGTTGCAGGAACATCCCCAGTGGGGAGTGTGCAGGAGGCAGCTGATCGATGTTTCTCTCTCATCGATGTTTCGTTTCTTTTTTTAAAAAATATATTTTATTGATTTTTTACAGAGAGGAAGGGAGAGGGATAGAGTTAGAAACATCAATGAGAGAGAAACATTGATTCAGCTGCCTCCTGCACGCCCCCTACTGGGGATGTGCCCGCAACCCAGGTACATGCCCTGACCGGAATTGAACCTGGGACCCTTTAGTCTGCAGGCCGATGCTCTATCTGCTGAGCCAAACCGGTCAGGGCTCATCGATGTTTCTAACTCCCTATCCCTCTCCCTTCCTCTCTGTAAAAAATCAATGAAATATATATTTTTTTAAAGAAATATTTCTCCTAACTAATTTCCTTTCAGTGTGCACAAATCTGTGCACTGGGCCACTAGTTATAAAATAAAATGATGAAAGTTCTAACATGATTTAAAAGCAAGTCAACTTCTCAGCAGGAACATGGCTAAGTTGGTTCAGTATGTGTGAATAAAGTGAAGCAGTTTACAGAAATAGCCCACTTTAGGAACTCAACGAAACCCGCTGCATTAATCAATAGAGTCAAATCTGTCACTCTAAGTGGAGACGTTCAAAGGTGGTTTAGATATGTAATTTTACATAAATTCACAAGTTAGAAACTTTATTTTTCAGATACATTTGTAAGCATTTATGGATAAAATGATGTCTGTATACTTAAAAATATGGGGGAGGAGGGATGAAATTGGCATAAACAGAGTAAGACTGCTAATAATTTCTGAATTAGAAGTTCATACTATTCTCTCTAGGATATGTTTGAAAATTTTCTTGGTACATGTTTTAAAAATAATTCTATAAACAGGCTTCTTGATAGCAATATTATGAATGGTAAATAGATGTATTTCATATTTCTTACTACAAGCTGGTAATACAATGAAAGAAATATTCATCTGACTAGGCACAAGAATATATTAATGTTAGGTTTCTGTTCCACCAATGAGCAATTGTTTGACTGCATATAAGTCACCGAAGCCTTTCTAAGCATCCATTCTGCATGTATACAAATGGAGTTCTGATTCTGTCAGCTTGCCCCTGAGGGTCAATGCCATTATTACCATGAAAACATTCTGAAATACATTAAAGAGCTATGAAATGAAATTACCATCATCATTTGAAGATATGTAATTAAGTAGCACAATCTGTTAAGGTACCCTGAGCTGTTGAGGGGGGATGTAGAAGTTAAAGCAGCACTGTGCAACAAAAATATGTGAGCCACATAATGTAATTTCACATCTTCTACTAGCTATATTAAAAAGGGTGAAATTAATTTTAATACACTTTAACCCAGCATGTCAAAATAGTTTTGAACATCTCAGTATTCAAATTATTATTGAAATCTAAGCCTTTAAAATCCAATGTCTATTTGACACTTTTAGCACATCTCACTTTGGACAAGCCACATATACTTTGTAGCTAATATACTGAAGCATACAGGACTAGAGGCTTTTAAATATAGAAGTATTTCATAAGCTAGATCAAGAGGGAAGGGTTTTCCAACCTGTTCAAGCACATATGAGGGAGGAGAGAATCACTGATTGGGGGGTTTTGTAGGGGTTTGTATTATCAGAAAAGTTATCCCCAAATGTTATAATTCTGTAACACACTTTAAATATAAAGCTAGATAAAGCAAGGCAATCTGCTAACTTGCTATGGTCTGGGAGTTAAAAGTGGAAAAATCCTAAGGGGGTTAAAAAAACCAAAGCCAACCCAATTTCATGGGCCTGTCAAACGGTTTATATTCTGGATTCTAACAAACTTCTCCATACAGCACACTTTCCACAAAACCCAGACTCTTACCCAGCATTCCCCCGGCCACCAGAATGTCGAAGAGTGTTTCTGCATATCGGCGGTAATCAAGTTTTGCTCCAGAAGCATCAAGAAACTTTGCTACTGCTTCCAAATCAGTACCAGTTTCACTTAAGCCTTGAATAATACAGTCTTGAAACTGAGTAGGGTCAAACCTCTCTTTTTCATCTAAGGAGAAAGAAAACCCCATTTAGCTTTAAAAGGCTTATCAAAATGCCATGAAATCACCACCTTAGGAAGTTATAACCACTGAATAAGTTAGTCACATTCATCACTATGTCATTTATTTCAACAACTGGAAAAAAACTAACATAAGCTGGATTACCCAAGACCTGGAACGCTAGCAAATAAACAGACTGAACACACACCCCGTGCAAGTTTCCCCTCTGCTAGTCCAAGGCAGGTGCCTAGGCACAGAATTGTGTAGCTTTTCTTCCACTATTTTTCACATGAGTCGCAGTTAAGTAAGCTAAATAAGGTAGCGTGTTTCTACTGCCAGGGAACAACTTCTATCTGAGATGTTCTTCCATTGCCCCTGGGCCTTTCTGAAATTTAGGGCATCCTCTAAAAATTTCCTGAGTGAAGTTTTGTCCAAACACTGGAGCTGTTAATTCTTTTTTTTAAATGCCCATAATACTTTATATGCTTTTTAAAAAACTCACTCCTTTGGTACTTAAGATCCAATGTATGACAGAAACTACACTAGCTCCCTTGCTTCATCCTTACAACAACCTGGTGAGGAAGATCTTTTTGTTCCAACTATTCAGAAGGACAACTGAAGCCCAGAGGAATTAAAGACCAGTAGCTAAGAGCAAGGACTCTTGAGTCAAACGGCCTGATACAAATCCTGACCATCATTAACTGTCTGAGCAACTAGTCTCATTCTTTAGGTGCAAATTTTCCTATTGTAAAAAGTAATGAAGAGTAGTGCCTATCTCAGAAAGCGGTGTGAATATTAAATTGTATTAAGATAGAAAGCAACCAGAACAATGCCCTGGTACATACCTAGCTTTCACTGAATTGTTATCACTCTCCATGACAGGGTTTGATCTCTGTCTAGGTGAGAAGCTACCTTAACTTTCACACAGCATGAGGGTGACCAACTCCTTGTTTGCCCAAGACCCAATCATTGAGAATTAGGAGAGCACCAGTGCTCTCAATCTGGAAGCGGGAAGTGACATCTCTTCCTGTTACCAATAAAATTATTTATATAAAGGTGAATGCCAGGAATCCACTCACTCTTCCCTATTAGTGCTAAGTTGCTCTGGTTTCCAACTTCCGTTCCCTCTCTTGAGAAAACCTACTGAGTTAAATGTAAATGCATCGGCAAAGACTAGAATCAAATCACTCTTTGATCTCCCCAATACAAGGGGACAAACTATAACTACAGATTTACAAAGCATTCAGAATATGGATCTCAAAGTGTCTCTATTCAGAGTAGAAAAACAATTATTAACCAGTAGTTGACCCAGTTCTCCCTTTTCTCAAAATGTACTATAAAATAAGGTTGACATGTGCTTTTGAGCAATAATGAAGTTTGGGGGGGAAATACTAAGCCCAGTATAAAATATACCTGAGATCACATCTCATTTAACTTTGCATCAGCAGTATATAACAATGCTTTGCTACAAAATTCAATATTCATCTAAGTGCCCACTAATATAAAGTAGTAGTTTGTATAATTTTAGTACTTTTCTTAGTAAGTCTGTGAGAAATATTTAAAAAAAAAAAATTTACAATGTTAAAAAAAATTACAATGTTAATAATTAATTATGTTCCATAATTAACTTCCATGGGCCAAGTCTGATTTTGGCTCTCACCAATCTTCACAACCTTTGGGTGAAATTAGTGATCACAGCAGGAGCTCTCTTTTTATAAATGAACCTTTCCCCTCAAACAAAAATGTGCTTAAATGAAATTTACCATTAAAAATGCAGCCCATACTTTTCTAAACAAACAAACAAACAAACAAACAAACTACTTAGAAACATGAAGGGTACCTGAAACAGTCAACTAGAAATTCACGTTCCTTTCTGTATTTTCTCTTATGATTTTAGTACTGAGCCAACTGTCACCCAGAGGAACCAAGGTAAAGAAGTTATTCTGGAGGCCTCCAGAAAGATACTTCTAAAACACAAATTATTTACCTCTTTTTCTGGTTTTAAAACGCTGGCCTGATAGCGTTGGCTTTTGCTGCTTTTGATTATTCATAAAAGACACCCTAGGAGAAGAAAAATAAGGCCGTAAAAATCAGTGCCATAACATCCATTTAAAAAACAAAGCACTAAACCGAGGTCTAGTCTCAAGTAAAACAAATGGAGCGCTCACTTTCGGTCTTGACAACACACCTGGTCAATAATTACCTTCGCTTTAAGGAACTATAACCTCAAAACGTGCCCTTCTCCCGCAAGAAGCCCCCGAAGGCTGGAGCGAGCACTTCCAGGCGACGACAGTGCGGTGATTGGTGGCAAGTCACCCGCAGACACAACGCTCTGGTGTCGTCCTCGCTCCTCTAAACCCGCCGACACCGCCCGCCAACTAACAGGTGCCCAACTGGTCCGTCAACGCGCAGGACCCGGTCAAGGGGCGACTCCCCGCGAGGAACCTGCCCTCCCGCCGCACCAGCGACCGCACCGCTCCCGCCGCAAGACTAACCGACAGCGGGCCGAGCCGCCCCTGCCCCCGCCCCCGATCCCAGCCTCCTCGAGGGCACGTGTCTCCCGCCCACGCCCTTCCCGCGCCAACCGCGACCCGCCACCCCGCCCAGGGTGCCCTGGGTCTCGGCGGGGCGCCGTCGGGGCCGCTCCGCGTCCCGCCGCCCCGTCTCCACTGACCCCGCCGCCGGCGCGGACGGCCGCCGCGACGAGCGGACCGCAGGCGCCGAGGCGCTTCGCGCCGGGGGCCCCGCCGCCCCGTACATCCGCCCGCCCTCCAGCGAAAGCAGCTGCGGGGGAGGCGGCCGCAGTGGTGGTGGCGGCGCCCCCGCCCCGCCCGCCGGAACCCCCCACGCGTACATCACCCAACAGAGGCCGCGGCGGCTTTGTTACCCAGGCCGGGCCGGGCGGAGGGGGCTGTCTCGGCCCCGGCCTCCGCCTCGGGCGCCGCGACGCCCTCTCCGGGGTCCCCGTTCCGGCCCGGCCGCCCCTCGGCCTCCCCGGTGAGACGGCGGCCCGGGCCCTCGAACACTGGCTCCCGCCCGGCCTCATGTGGCGGCCTCCGCCCGGGCCCCTCCGAGCCGGGCCGCATGGCGCCCGCCGCCGCCGCCCTCGCTCTCTACCCGCCGCCCAGGGGCCGCCACTCGAGCCCGGGGCGGGAGGGCGCCGAGCCTCACCGAATTTAAGGCGGAGAGAAAAGGGCCAGAAACTCCAGAGGTGGCGACAACTGCGGCGGTCCGGCGGTCTTTCCTCGGCGACCGGAACTAACGCGAGGAGGAGGAGGCAGCGGCGCCGCCCCCGCCCACCGCTCTCCTGTCGCGAGATTTCGTCGCGCGCCTCGCCCCGCCCCTCTCTTGCGTGGAGCCCCGGCCTTTTCCACATCCGGGAGCTCGGGATGGGAGACGAGGAGAGGGGAGAGTGGAGGGTTTCCAAGCCATTTTTTAACTTTGCCCTTGAGTTCCAGGTTTCCCGGACACTCACCCTGGACTAGCCTGCCCTTCTCCCACCGCGTCGCTCTCCGGCCTCTTAGCACCTGGAGGGGTTGGAGGAATAAAAGGTCCCCCATCCCTCCCGACAGGCTCGAGGAAGGTGGGCTCCGGCGCCCGCGTCCCTTCCTCCTCGGCCCGCTCCTCTAGCCGGAAGTGGAAGCGGGAGGGCGGGCCAGGGTGGGGGTCCGGGGTTTGAACGGGTGGGCGCTGAGGTTGGTTAGAGGGACCCGCCCGCCCTGGTTTCCGCTGGGGCTGTTTGAGTCCTCAGCGCCCGGCTTGCCCGGGGGTGCTGGTCGGGGGGGCGTGCACTCCCCCCAGAGCGAGGAGGCCCCGCCGAGGGTCCAGGAGGAAGCCCTGCCCCGGGACTGTCGTCACCGCCGGGCAGAGGTCTCTGCGTTTCCTCCGGGGAGCGGTCGGGGTGGGGACTGGGAGGGAGAGCATCCACCCCCGGAGGACGTTAAAAAGCACAGATTGAAGACAACCAGAACTTGGCTGGAGTTCCTGGCTAGAGATCCTGGCTAGGCTGCTGATCAACTGAAAATAAAATAAAATAAAATAAAATTAAATAAAAGCATGTAAACTTAAAAAAAAAAAAAAAAAAAGCACAGGTTGTCGGCCTCCCCGAGGAGACCTGGCGTGGGACTCCAGAACGTGCCTGTCCAGCAAGTTTCCGGGGCTGCTGACCTGGGGCCACACTTCCGAGAGCCCGTGATGGCGAACTTTTTGGGCTCGGCGTGTCAGCATTTTGAAAAACGCTAACTTAACTCTGGTGCCGTGTCACATACAGAAATGTTTTGACATTTGCAACCATAGTAAAACAAAGATTTATGTTTTTGATATTTATTTTATATATTTAAATGCCATTTAACAAAGGAAAATCAACCAAAAAATGAGTTCTCGTGTCACCTCTGACACTTGTGTCAGAGGTTCGCCATCGCTGGGTTAGAGGGTGTGTGGTCAGAGCCGGGGCCTGGAGACGGTGCGTGTGAGCAGCAGTGCAGGCGTCATAACAGTGCAAGCAGGAATGCAGGGCGCATCCAGGGCCTCGCCTCACCTTCCGTTCCGTTTGTACCTTAGTTGTTTGCCTCGCCATTGCTTCCTTACTCTCCGATCAGAGAAACCCCCAAAGCAGGGTTTGTCCCTAAAATCACCTTCTCTGGATCTTGCTTCTCTTCATCAATCATTTTGGTAAATTGGTCTAACTTGGCTTCCTTAACTCAGTACCCTCTGCTCCCCCTACCCCGCCCCACGTCAGGGAATGTTTCTGAGTTCTTTTCTGAAGTTATTGCCAAACGCAGACATTCCTTCAGTGCTCCCCTTTGGGCCGCCTCGGAGCATCTCAGGCGTTGTTACCCATGGCCTTAAAATGTCACTCCACTGTCCTTGTTACCTCCCCCAATACTTCGTATTTGCTGGGCTCCTCTTTCCTGTATGCACGCCTTTTATTTTGTGTCATGCTTTCTTACATGTGCAATGGACTGTGGACGAAAGGGGCCACACGCTGACCTGACCAGCTCAGGGGAGGCCTGCGTGGCGGTCTTGCAAACTCAGAAACCTAAAGAAACCACAAAGGATCGTCTGAAATTAAACTTTAAAAGCCGTTACGGTGGGCAGTTACGTCCTAGGCCGGTATCTTCACTGACAAGGTCAACCTTTACCTTAACTGAGCCTATCTGTCTTTTTGCATCTGTGATAACATACCCTTGAAATGTCCGGGTAACTTGTAACTTCCCTTTTTCTGGAGCCTCTGGGGCACCACCAAATGTGCTGGGCGCCAGGACAGATACTACAAATTCCTTCATTGTCATGTTAATTGATCCTGCACCCACCTAAGTATGTGTCCATCATTTTACTTTTTATCCAATCCCAGGGGTTTCCCCTGCTTTGCTTTATCCCTCCTCCTTCATGTATCACCAATGGATTTCATGTAACCACCTACGTCCCCCCTCTGATTGCAATGTATAAATACAAATGTAACCCCGCCATTCTCCGGAGCATTATCTCAATTCGTTGAGGTTCTGCTTCCCGGCATATGTCGACAGTTTGGCTCAAATAAACTCACAAAAATTCTTTATAGGTTTCAATGGTTTGTTTTTTTTTTTACGTCGGGTCCTCAAACTTTTTAAACAGGGGGCCAGTTCACTGTCCCTCAGACCGTTGGAGGGCCGGACTATAGTTTAAAAAAAAACTACGAACAAATTCCTATTCACACTGCACATATCTTATTTCGAAGTAAAAAAACGGGAACAAATACAATATTTGTATTTGCATGTGGCCCGCGGGCCGTAGTTTGAGGACCCCTGCTTTACGTTAACAGGACATAAGAAATGCCCAAACCTTCAGAGAATTTTTATAAGGGTTGGTGTGAGCCAAACTGACGCCATATGTTGGGAAGCAAGATCTCAAGTCTCATCCCAGAGAATGACAGCTGTTTTTTTTTTAACCTAACATGTTATCTTCTTTTTTTCTTTGCATCTCATTATCTTATTATTTTTACGTTTATTGTTGAAAGTATTACATATGTCCCCTCTTTTCCCCCATTGACCCTTTCTAGCCTGACCCTGCTGCCCCAGGCCTTCACCACCCTATTGTCTATGTCCATGGTTGTGCAGATAAGCATGCAAGTTCTTTGGTAATTCTCTCCCCTCCCTCCAGTTTTAAAGTTTCTTTTATACATTTGGAATTAAGGAGGCGATGACAGGAAGATGACATGAAAGTAGGAAAAAGAAAGGTGGGGATTGGGTTACAGGAAAGTTAACAAAATTATGTGCTTTCTTGAGGATGGTTACTCCTTGAGGGGCCTGGAAAAGAGGATTACTTCTGGCATTTCAAGGTGTGTTAACCTAGATGCACAAGAACAATGAGTAGGGCTGGCTTAACCTTTTACTAACGAAGTTATAGGCAGGCTTGGGCCATGACTACCCAGCACACCTGGCAGTCTCATACATTTCCAGGTATTTAGTTTAATCTCCATTTAAAAGAGTTCCAAATTCAAATATCGAATTATTAAATATTTACTGAGTCCAGACTCTGTGCCCTTCCAGGCTGAGTAAACAGCAGTGTGAAGGGCCTGACCTGTTAGACCAAAGGAGGCTAGTGTGACAGATGAGACAGATGGGAGATGAGATGGATGTGAGAAGCAGAGGGAAGTGCCAAGAGTCAGACCTCTATGTCTAGCGTTTTCCCCAAACTCCCAATCCACCTTATCTGGTATCTCCTCTGAACACCAAACTAAAAACTCTTAGTACTATTGATTACTCTTCTCCCCAAACTGTATTTCTCACTTCCACAGTCTGTTAAAGATACAATGTTTCACTAATGAAGATATTAGCTATTTTTATATAGCAGGCACATATGTCATGCATTCTTCTAAGGCTTAGATTAATAATCTAAGCACTAGAGGCCCGGTGCATGGATTTGTGCACATTGAAAGGAAATTAATTAGAAGGTGGCTGTTGGGGTGGGACTTGGCCAGATGGGCCAGACACGCCCTGGAGCCAACCTCCTGCTCCCTGGCCAGCCGCACCTGGGGTGGTGCTGGGGCTCGAAGGGCGTCTGCAGAGTGAGTGGGTCGGTCCACTCCAATCTTTATTATTTCCTTCCTGAAAAGATTGCCATAGACCCCTGTTTTTACCTAAAGTTTAGCAGTTTTTCATAAACACTTCTCTATTTGTTGGCTTTTGCTTGATATTTGGAGTCCTGAAATAGTAGTTTGGGACACTTGCCCAGTTTTATAGTATTTTTGGAGACAGATTTGCTGACCTCTTCACTTTGCCATTGCTGCAAGTTCCCCATGTAACTTTTGGATGTAAAATTTCAACCTATTTATTTATTTTTAAAACATATCTGTTTATTAATTTCAGAGAGGAAGGGAGAGAGATTGAAACATCAATGATGAGAGAGAATCACTGATCAGCTGCCTCCTGCAGGCCCCACACTGGGGATCAAGGCCGCAACTCGGGCATGTGCCCTGACCGGGAATTGAATCGTGACTTCCGTTTCCTAGATTGATGCTCAACCACTGAGTCACGCCAGCCCGGCAAATTTCAACCTATTTAGATGAAAGCTGCTAGGTGCTGCATGTGAACTTGTTACTATTTTTAACTTTGGTGGTGGAAATAGATAAATGCTTCCTTTTCAAGGGCAAGTAGCAATAGGTCTTTCTTCTAGCAACGAGGAAGATGCCAAGGGTCTGTTTTGAAAAGCACAGTGCTTCCCTTGGAAAATGATCTGGGAAAAGTATTTATGTTCCTCTATTTTGGATTAATGATTGTAGAACACCTTATGAACCTGGCTTTAAAAAAAAAATAATAAAAAAAATATATATATACACACACACATACACACTCATACACACATGTGCATGTTAGCATAAGTAGCTAGTTAAGAAGGGAGCCAATGGAATTGGACATTAAACCTGATTCACTAGGAAGCCACGCATTCACAGGCTTTCCAGGGGACAGTGCTCTCCACCCAGGGGCCTTCATTCCGGAAGTGGGCAGGAAGAATCAGCTCCAGTCTTTAGCTGTGATTACCAAGGGAGGAATAGAAACAGCAGTGGCAGTTCCTTTGCTGGGTGCATGTGGCAACTTACAGGGGTGGAGTCTAGCCTGGAAAACCTGGGGGAAAGATTGGAGGGGACGGGGAGGATGCAGCACCAGCCCACAGGAGATAGGACAGAGATTGGCTAGTTTGAAAGAAAGCCTGCTCTCTCCCAAGTCCAGAGTCTATAACCAGATCGTAACAAAGAGCTGTCTCGGCAGCACGCTTCTGCCTGCGCGTTCACTCGTGTGCTCTCTCTGTAGTAGCTGTGTGAGCCAAAGTGCTCCAACCCACTGGGCAACCCGGCCAAGGCTTCACTTACGTTTTCAAAACATCTTTAAAAAAAGAAGTAAATCTTTTTAAAATATGATTTTTATTTATTTTAGAGAGAGAGGGAAAGAGAGAGAAACACTAATTGCCTCCTACATGCCCCAACCGGGAATTGAACCCATAAACTGGAGGTATGTGCCCTGACTGGGAATAAATCCAGTGAACTTTTGGTGCATGGGATGATGCTCAACCAACTGAGCCGCTGTGGCCAGGGCTAAAACATCTTTTTACTTCAACTTATTTCACCCCGGCTGCTCCCACTAAGTTCCCCAACTCTTCTGCTCATGTGTTCAAAAATCGTTCGTAAATTTTGTCCTGCCCATGACCCCTCTGCTCCCGACTCCTTTCTCCTTGTGCTCCTGTCCCACTTTCTCCCCTGGACTCCTGTGCCCTAGTGGAGCCTCCAAAGTCAGCGGATGGGCCTGTGAACAGCTGTGTCCCAGTCCCTTCAATCACATGGGCTCAGTGCCTCCCCTGACCTTCAACCTCCTCCAGGCTGTAAGGCATGTCTAATGTTTACCTTCTCTCACCAACCACCAAACGCTCTCAGCTCGGCCTATCCTTCATTCGCTTCAAGGAGTCACTGTAGTGGAAGGCTTGGTGAGCCTGATCATATGAATTCTGGTTGATAGAATGTCAGTTTACCCCCTGACTTTCTGGTCAAATACGGAATAATTCATTTGCTGGTTTCTCCTTCTCTGAAGGCCTCTAAAATCGAGGAATAAAATTTGGTGGACCCTGCATGTTTCCAACTTCAACATAGGGTGATTACAATTTAGAATTTTTTTTGCTCTGTGTTACCCACTTCAATATATGGGAAATGGAGCAATGAAGTTTTCCTGAAACTCTGATACCAGATCAGGTGTTTTTTTTTTATAAACAGATTTAAGAAGTAAAAGGGTTTTATGATACTACATTGAAAACATTTTTTACAATGCTTTTGCCTTCCAAATTCCAAAAGAATATCAACCAGTTGAATAACTCATCTACAATGAGGAAAATACAACTGCTTTGCTGTCAAATGCACATACACGGACCCATAGCTAATCCACAGTAAAAACAAAATAAAATCAAACCTTGTAGAACTCTGTGGTGTCCCTAACTGTGGCCACTGAATCAAACACATCCCTGGGGAAAGTAATCACATGCTTATCTACTGCGAAGTGTCTTTCATTCTAGGATTGTAGCCTGCATTACAGTCCAATGATATTGGATAAACACAAAGGAAAGATTTGCTTTTACAGCAATATTGACATGATGCTGTCAGAAACAACTTAGCATTAAGATTGATTGCTGTGTGTGACTATCCCAGTGGTTGTCTGGTGGCCTCTAGGCCAGAAAGTCTAAATTAATGATTCGTAAATAATGATTCATCTTGTCAAGGTAATCAGACTTGAATAATGTTTCTAAGTTTTGTGTCATTTTTTCTTCTTCATATCACTATAAGAATATCAGTGTGGAGTCCAGTTAGGATTAACAAGCCATCTTTTCACTTGTAGAAAACTGAAGCACCTGAAAAAAAAAGAATAATTATAAAAGTGTGTAAATCCCTCGACTTGGTGTGAGAGAAGAACAATAAATAGTTGAAAAATTGAACTGGTAAGGTTTATGGCTATGAATAAATACATTGAGGTAGTTATTTATTCTCCCTTGGCCCCCACATCTTCATTTATAAAATAAGAAGCTAGATGAGCCCTGGCCGGGTAGCTCAGTTGGTTGGAGCATGGTCCCGATACACCACGGTTGCAGGTTCTATCCCCAGTCAGGGCATATACAAATATCAACCAACGAATGCATAAATAAATGGAACAACAAATCAATGTTTCTCTCTCTCTCCCTCTCTTTTCCTCTCTCTGAAATCAACAAAAACATTTTAAACAAATAAAAAAAAAGAAACTGGACTTACACACTTGTGTCATCATAAATTTCCATAGAACACAAAGGACTGGATCAGTTTTTCTGAGTAATTATCTTTCAGCTTACTGATCTTACCTTTCAGAAAAGTGACAGCAGTGCTATGCTATAGGGATAGACCAAGGTCTAAATGTCTTAGGGTCATCTCTTGGGATCTAAGAAAGAAAGCAAAATCAAAACAATATCATAAGACCACTGCATATATTTCACCAGGAAAATTATATCAAATCTGTAGATTTGGGGAAATTTTTCTGATGGGAGGAGGTAGCTTTTCCTGGGGAATACCCTTTCTTTCCAGGGTCAACTCTGAAGAGACAGGGGGTCTGGTATTGTGATATCTGCTGCTCTTCTCGTTGTTAAGTAAGAAGACACTCTATTAGTTATCTATCCTTTTTACTTCCAAGATGTGAATCTCACAGAGAATTATATTTCCTATGAACGCATTTGCAGGGTTAGGGAGGGTGGAAAGGGGAGTGGTTAGGTTGAGAGTTGTTTGTGTTGGAGCCTAGGGACCAGGACTCCTGTGCCATAATTTGAGAGCAGCTCTGTCTACACCTTCAGCCAAATGGTTTTTGTCCAGAACCCTTGCCAGTTAAAACCCAGGCTCATTTCCCTATCCTGGCCTTCGAGCCCCAAGAACTTGACTCGTGAATCCTTCCTTCTTGTGGTCCTCAATTCCCGTTTCCTCTGGTGGGAATGCTCTCCCTTAGGTTTGGCCAAAAAAGCAGAAATTACATTCCTTGCCTCTGCTGTTATGCTTTTTTTTTGTCCAAAGAGTTGACTTTTAGTTACACAGGTGTAAAAGCACAAACCTCCCATAAATAACGAAAAGTTATGAGGGTTCCAAAAAGCTTTCCTCCTAATATTTATTGCATAAAAGTACAAAAAGAAGACAAAAAACCCCCCACAAAACAAACAAAAAAACCCAAAACAACCATCCAACTCCTATCAGGATAACTTAACAAATTCTACTCTTCCTGTTTGCTCTTAATCTGTAATGAAATATGAATGGAGGGCTAGGTTCGCCCTTCACAGAGAGACGTCCCTGATTCTCTACTTAGCTGCTGCAACGGGTACCTTATTTACAATCAGCCTGTGGCACCTGCGCTGGGCGGGCTGGACGCTGGACAAAGCTCCTCAGTCTAGTCTGAGGTCGATTCAGGTCAACTCTCCTGCTAAAGGTGATGGCAATTTTTAGTCTCTTCCAAAACCTGCCTCCTGCACTTTCCACCAGACCTGTGTTCCTGAGGTACCCTTGGCTTTGGGACCCAGATCAACACTCATTATCTTGCTACCTCGGCCTTCTTGGGTCTTACCTCCTCCCTACCTCCTTGAATGAGGACATAACTTGCTTTTTTTTGTTTGTTCGTTTCAGAGACCCAGACCTGGGACTTAAGCTGCTCTTCCTTGGCCTTTGGTGACCTTCCCTTTATCTTCTCTCTTGCTTGGTGCCATTGACCCCTTCCTCCCTCCTCCTCTTCCTCCCTGGTTGGTTCTTGATAGCTAGAATGAAGGCAATATGTTCACAATGGCCATCAAGATGGAGTCCACTTTTAGTTAAATCTCAGCTTCTGAGATAGGTCTGTATCCGGTCTCATTGGTGTCAAGGCCCAGTGTCAGTGGTAGCTGCCATCCATCCAGAATTCCTCCTCATCATCTTCATCATCATTATTGTGTAGTAAAGGATTAACTCAGCAGGCTTGAGTTGTCCAACCTCTGCACATTCCAAAGAAAGAGACTTCGACCAGCCCCAGGGAGATAACACCTAAATAAACCCTTGAAGGATCCTGCCTGATTAGAGTGTCTTTGTCTACCTGAGGCGTTGGGTCAGTGGGCATCACCTGGCCTCTGGAAGGGCTGGACACAGTAACTCAGGTCAGTGATGCAGGTGACCTGTGCTCCATCACTGATCCCTAGTGAGAACCCAGAACGCCAGACTCAGGTGAGCTTCCCAGGTGATGGACACTTTGTGTTCCTTCTCCCACCTTGTTGCTGGGAGAATGCAGTGCTGTCGGTGTAGCTCCACCAGGAGAGGCCACTGGAAGCTCCTACCCAGTCTCTCCTGGACTTTGCCCTATCTGCCTTTGCCTCATCTGTATCCTCTCATGGAAGAAACCAAAACCGGGACTACAACAGCATTCTAAGTCCTGTGAGTCCATCCAAAACAGCGGTTCTCAACCTGTGGGTCGCGACCCCTTTTGGGGTCGAACATCCCTTTCACAGGGGTCGCCTACGACCATCGGAAAACATATATAATTACATATTGTTTTTGTGATTAATCACTATGCTTTAATTATGTTCAATTTGTAACAATGAAATTGGGGGTCGCCACAACATGAGGAACTGTATTAAAGGGTTGCGGCATTAGGAAGGTTGAGAACCACTGATCTAGCAAGTCTCTGAAACTGATGGTGCTCCTGGGGACTTCAGACTCCATCATCATCATCGTTATCATCATCATCATCAATGTATATTGACCACTACCTATGTAAGGTCCACTGCTAAATGCTTTCCACATATTATCTACTTAAACCTTACAACAACCCTGTGTGGGAATTATAATTATCCTCTCCACACGCCTCCTCCCCCATTTTATAGATGAGGATACGGAGTGATCAGAAGAGTAAGTAAATCCCGAAAGGGAGAGCTGAGATGCCAGCCTGTCCTCCGGCTCCAGGCCGTGTCCTCACTGAGTTAAAGCAGTGCCTGTTACGCCTTTCCCTCCCGAGATAAGACCTCTTTCTGTCTCACATCCTGCCTTCCTCCCTCCCTCTCTTAATCTCAGGGAATTCAGCTTTGCCTTCTTCCCCCTCTCTCTTCTGATTCTCCCGCCTGAAGGAGTAACCTTCCAGGGACCAGGTAGGAGAGCTTTTAGGTACAAACATATACATTTAACGACAGCATCCGATAAGATAAGCTACCCTCGGTGGTCGGAAAGGCCCCTGCAGGGAGGAGGTGGGTCCGAGCATGGAGGGGAGCAGTCAGTCCCTGCCTCCTGGGACAGGCATGCCCCACGTGGCACCAGTTTCACAGCCTGTGAGAGCGCCGGTGACCCCCGCCAGGGCAGCGCGAGAGGCAGGGGAGAGTGTGGAGTGTGTGTGTGTGTGTGAGTGTGTGTGTGTGTGTGCGTGTGTGTGTGCATGTCGCACTGGAAGGGCGTGGGCGCAGCACCCGAGGAAGGGAGGCACCGCGGGGCGTCTCCGCTCTGAGCGGCCCCTGAGTCATTCGGTCTCCCCGAGTCCACGTGGCCGGCGTGTTTGTGCCGCTGGACGGCCCTGCCCGTGACTGCGGCGTAGCCTTCAGCAGAGCAGCCGGGACACTGCGCGTTTCCACGTGCCGTGGGGTTGGTCGCAGAACCACAGGAAATGGGAGCAGTCCCTGGGACAGGCTGCTCGCCTCTCCCTCTCAGAGAACGGAGGCTGTGCATGGGGCTGGGCGGGGGGGGGGGAGGGGGGGGAGGGTGGGGGCGGTTTGCATGGCGAGGCTGTGCGTGGGGTGAGGAGGGGGTAGGGGGAGCGGCTATGCATGGGGCGGGGGGGGGGGGCTGCTGTGCATGGGGGAGGGGCCGGCTGTGCATGCGGGGCGCGCGGGGGGGGGGGGGTGGGGGTGGGGTGGGGTGGCCGGCTGTGCATGGGGGGGCTGTGCATGGAGGGAGCGGCTGTGCAGGGGGAAGGGGGAGCGCAGGGGAGCAGGCTGCCTGCCCCTGGGACAGCCTCATCCACATCTGGCAGGAAGGGCTGCCCGTACCAAAGTAAACAGGTGGCACGTTTAAGCAAAAAACGCTCCGGCCTTCTTACTAAGGCGGGCTTTTTGCTGAAGCTTGAAGCTAATTATCCGTGAAAATGTGGCTGCTCATCTTGAGCTGTTTTCTGCCCTGGCCAGGTCCACCTGATTGAATGTGGACGCTCTTCAGCCTTGGGGAGGGGCGCATCTGGAAGAAGGTCTTTGACAGTGACGAGTCCTTGATGGAGACTTCTCTCTAATATGTACAGTGACTTGTATTTACACAGCGTTTTTACGAGCATTTAAATGCATATGTTATTTAATTCCAAGAGGAAAAGTAACTACTGTGTCAGACCGTCATTTCTATGTAAGAAATAGGCTGTTATTTACCTTACGGTCATAAGGAGCTTATTAAAAGAGGACTTTCCAGTGCTCATGTTCTAGTCACAGACATTCTACCCTCTCATCTTCTCACCTGTCAGAACAAACTATGTTTTTTAAAAGTTATATTTTTATTGATATCAGAGATGAAGGGGGAGTGAGAGAGAGAGAGAGGAACATGTATGATGAGAGAGAATCCTTCATTGCCTGCCTCCTGCACACCCCACACTGGGGATTGAACCCACAACCCAGGCATGTGCCCTGACTGGGAATTGAACTGTGACTTCTTGGTTCCTAGGTCAACACTCAACCACTGAGCCATCCTGGCTGGGCAGATCAAACTGTGTTTTGACAACAGCATTCAAAGGCCCAAATGCAAAGAATGTTAATGTCTACGCTTCTTTAAAACATTTTTTTTGGTATAGTACAATACTGTATGGCAGTGAGAATCATTATATATTTCAACTTATGAACCATGATGTAGCTGGATCAAATGTAAGTTCTGATGCAGCCTCAGATGTGTTCCAAGATGCCTTAAGGAGACTGGTCTGTAAGGGGGCCTGGAGGCTGCTGTGTGAGCGAACATATTTCTAAAGATCTGAAGAACAGAGCTGGATGGTGACAGAGGCAAGTTGCCAGGAAATCTGTGGACTGGAAGGACTGTCCAGGCTTCACCCTGCTGGTGCGAAGATAAGGGGTGCAGCCACCGACTTTGGTTTCTTTTATCTCTCTGCCAGTGGGAACGATTACAGCCTTTCAGCTACGCATTTTTCCACCCGAGAAGCAAGATCAGAGGCTTAAGAAGATTATTTATTTTTGAGGGCTCCTTAGTCCCAGCCGACTTTAAATCCATTACAACTGCCCCAGGGCCTTTGCACTAGCTGTTCTCTGCCTTGACCTTGCCATCACCAGCTTTTTGTTTGCTCCTTCTCTTCATTCAGGCCTCAGTTTAAATGTGAACACCCAGAGAAAACTTCTCAATAAACTCTATAAAAAATTCTATAATAACTCTCTCCATTGCATTCTAGCCCCTTACTCTTCTATTTTGCCTCCTCTGAAATTATATTGTGTGTTTGTTTACTATCTGGTTTCCCCAGTAAAATGTAAACTCCATGCGGGTGAAGATTCACTGGCTCACTATTTCTTTAGTTCCCCCCTGGTGCCTGGCACATGGAAGGGGCTGAATAGGTGTTAGATGAATGAATGATTACACGCTGAGTGATTAAAGCTGGAGCCACACCCATACCTCCTTTGACTTTAAGAAACGGTTAGGGCTAAGTGAGAACAGATTGCTCCATTGACTCACAGGGATAACCCAGAATCAGCCGAGCACTTATAACTGACAGCAGTGTTTTCCTTTCTCCTCTGCTCCACCGTCAGCTCCTTGAGAGCGGGGACCTGCGTCCGGTTCACCACTACACTCCTGCTACCTCACACTATGCAAGAACAAAGTACCCAACTCATCTCTTGAATATGATTAAAATATGAAAGGTGAGTAGGTTAGCCAGGTGAGGAAAGGAAAGAAGATGGTTCCCAGCAGAGGGAGGAACACGGCGGAGGTCTCTGTCCTTGATACAAGGATCAGCCTGAAGAAGCGAGTGTGGCTGGGATGGAGAGAGAAGGCAGGGTGGGGACCACGTGTGGCTGTAGAGGTGGGGGGCGGGGGTCTGCCACACTGGATTTTACAGGTTTCTGGACGTGGCAGGGAAAATAAAAAAGTTTTATCTTTAACCCAAGAATAATGGGGATCATAGCTGTCACACCACAAATCTCTGGCTGCCGTGGGTGTCGGGAGACTGTTAGGCGGCCGCTCTGACCCAGACTAGAGAGTTGGGGGTTGGACTGAGAGTCTCTAGAGAGTAAGTGGAGACAGATCTCTTTCATTGCCAGCACCCAGCATGCCTGGCACCTATTCGTTTCTCAACAAATGTTTGTTTAAGAGTGGTTGGATGGAGGAACAGAGTGGTGCAGGAGGTTGCTAGGGGTTGAAATGAACAGGACATGGTGAAGGACTGGCTACTGAGAGAGAAAGGGAGAAATGTCAGGCCAGCTCCTAGGTTTCTGGTTTTGTGTTACTACCTGGATGGAGGAGTATTGCCATTTCCCGTGACAGGAAGAAGCAGAAGCATCTGTATTTTGTGTGTCTCTGGTTCTCTGTTAAACCAAGAGTCAGCTCAATGGTTAGCGTCAACCTATGAACCAGGAGGTCAGGGTTTGATTCCCAGTTGGGGCGCATGCCCAGGTTGTGGACTCCATTCCCAGTAGGGAGCATGCAGGAGGCAGCCGATCAATGATTCTCTCTCAACATTGATGCTTCTATCTCTCTCTTCCTCTCCCTTCCTCTCTAAAGTCTCTTTCTCTCTCTATATATATTTTAAACAACAGTCAGGGCTTCCTTTCCACCTCCCTCAGGCTCCACTCAAGGCGGCTTCTGCTCACCCACTTGCTGGTGTCCAGCGGGGGGAGCGGTCTGGAGGCCAGAGCAGAGGAACTCTTGAACCTCCGAAGACTCCCAAGGACTTGAAGGGTTTATATTCTCATATATGAGGTCAGTGGACTGCGAGGAAGATTGCGGGTCAGGATAAGATGAGGGGTAAATGGTCGCTCTCAACATGGTCTAAGCAGCCTCAATAACAAGGGGCTTGTTATTGCGAAGCTAGACATTCTGCCCTGCCCTCGTCTCCAAAACCTGGGCCAGTGGCTCTAAATAAAGACGATGAGTTTGTGGGATACATGAGTTTGGTCATTTATTTTCTTTATGGGTTTAGGCAGCTAGTTTTTGAGTGATCTTTCATGGGAAAAAGTATCTTCTCAATCCAGATGTGAGTGAAGGCTCGCTGAGTCACTCCCAATTACACTGCTCAGACCTTTTCAAATGTTCATGTCAGGGATGCCCTGATTTTGTATAAATAAGGTCTATTTTACGTGTAAACATAGATGAATTAAAAGATGGGTGGAGGGAGGGTGGTCAGACTGGTGACAGATCCAGTGTAAGATTGTGTATCTGTATGTAAATAATTTATCCAAAGGAAAGACGGTTGAAAATGTGTGTGTGTGTGCGTGTGTGTGTGTGTGTGAGAGAGAGAGAGAGAGAGAGAGATATGGTGATTTCTGGTTAGTGGGATTGTGACTGATTTTAACTTTCATCTTTTAATTTGATTAGATACAGATTAGATTACACATTTACCTAAGAGTTATGAGAAGGAGGAAAAGAAAAATCCCCTCCTAGGAAAGTAAACAACTCCTACCATCTCTGTGAACCGGTCTGCACAGGCCATCCGGACCCACTCAGGGGTTGCTGGGCTCTCCACTGTGAAGTCTTCGGCTATGTCTCTCTCTCTGCGTGCGGCGGCCACAGCATCAGTGATGGCAAAGAATACAGATGACCCCAGGAACATTCCGGACTCCCCCAGGCCCTGCAAGAGAGCACATTTGTTTTAGAAGCTTCTATACCAAACTATACGTTGATAGAAGTCAGGGGGGATTATGGGGAAATAGAGATACCCATGTCCTGTCTAAAGGAGGCTGCTGTTCTTCGGTTCTAGCTAACTGCTGCCTTCCAGAAACGCAGCCCAAACGATCAGATCATCCCATTTTTCAAGAGAATTTCAATATTTGTATTTTCATGTAAAATTCCCTGACTTGCCCAGCCAGCGTGGCTCAGTGGTTGAGTGTCGACCTATGAACTGGGAGGTCACGGTTAGATTCTCGGTCAGAGCACATGCCTGGGTTGCAAGCTCAATGCCCTGTGTAGGGTGTGCAGGAGGCAGCCAGTCATCATTGATGTTTCTATCTCTCTCTTTCCCTCTCCCTTCCTCTCTGAAATCAAGAAAAATACATTAAAAATAAATAAATAGCCGAAACCGGTTTGGCTCAGTGGATAGAGCGTCGGCCTGTGGACTGAAAGGTCCCAGGTTCGATTCTGGTCAAGGGCATGTACCTGGGTTGCGGGCACATCCCCAGTGGGAGATGTGCAGGAGGCAGCTGATCGATGTTTCTCGCTCATCAATGTTTCTGACTATCTCTCTCCCTTCCTCTCTGTGAAAAATCAATAAAATATATTAAAAAAAAATAAATAAAATTTCATGACTTTAAAAAGCACTGCATAGGACAAGGAAAACACATCTGCAGGCTAGATTTGGCCAATGGCCCCATTTGCAACCCCTGAGCTAGAGAAACTGAATCGGAGTCCCTTTCCCTTTATCAGTGAGATGCAGGCAATGACACGTACCTTTCAGGGTGTGGTGGCATTCAGGTAGCACAAAAGCACAGCACCTGGTACCTGGTAGGTCCCTGCTGTTAGTACACTTCCCGGCACACGCGCAAACCCATCACTGCCCTACAGGTCTGCCTGTGCGGGGCTGGCCACAACCACAGGAACCAAGGGTCCTGCTTGCCCTGAGAGCTGCTCTCTGTGGGGTCTGAGCATCCTTTTGCCTTTCCCCCTCAGAGTGATTTCCAGCCCAAAGAGAATCCAAAGGCCTGGTGATTGGCCTTCCTTTCAAAATTGCCCCTCCCTTGTGCCGTTCTCCCCCTCATCACCCTATGTCCCCAGAAAGCTCCTGGGCGGCAAGAGGGCTCCATTTTGGAAATGATGCAATTCCAGCAGATGGATATGGACTCCTGGACTTATTGATTTTGGTACTACTTTGCCGCCTCTCATGAGAAGTCTCCCAAAAGAGTTTAAAGACATTTTTAATACTGCATCTCAAACCTAAAGGGAGTTGCAACTGCGAGGGTAGCTCTCCTGGAACCTGCACACAGCAATGCACACACACGCTGACCTTTATTTTAATTTGCAATTTCCTGACGTTAGCAATTGCTGAGGGTTGGTGTCTTTGCTTCCTGACACAGCTGACATCGGGGCCCGATGATTCGTTGCCGTGGACAGCTGTCTTGTGCACTGAAGGCTGTTTAGCAGCATCCCTGGCCTCTACCCACTAGAAGCAGCATCTTCCTCCATGGTTGTGACAACCAGAAACGTCTCCAGGCACTGCCAAATGTTCCCTGAGGGGCGACCCCCCCTTCCTGTCCCATTGAGAAACGTTGCTTTAGATTATTTCTGGGGAGGGAGGAGGCTCCTGAGCCCCTCGGAGCTGAGTGATTTGCCTAGTATCACAGAGTTTGGCTCGGGCAGGAACGCAGGTTTCCTGAGGCCTGGCCCAGGGTTCTGTTCACGCTGCCGCTGGTTTTTAAGGTTTCAGTAGCATTGAAATCTTATTCCCACTCCCATTTAAAATTTTAGTCTTCAGGTTCTTAAGTGAAAATGTTATTCTATCCAATCAAAGCTTTGGCTGAATATTAGAGTTCTCGCTGAAAGAGGATTTAATAAATCAAATCCTTGGCCAGGATGGCCACTGGGTGGATCATTCGTCTTCCCCGAATTTCCCTTTGCTCGAGGTGATTCATCTCCAAATTCTAACAGTCTGTCTCGATTTGGTCTTGATAAGAGTTGACATCTATTTTTTATTTTGTCCACCTGCTTTCGTTTATTATGCTGCCTGACACAGCACACTGCACAGTGGCTGGTGTGGGTGCTTACCTTGGAGGAATAGATGTTTACTGGGGTTTGGGATGCCGGCAACAAGGAGACATTGAACTCCTCTGGGACGTCTGTGATGGTTGGAATTTTGTAGTCATCTGGGCCTCGTGAGTACAGGACACCTTCCGGGGAATATTTCAGCTCTTCAGTGGTGTAAAGGCCCATGCCCTGGATAAACGCACCTTCGACCTGAAGTGGGGAAATGCCAAGCTCTGTGAGACTGTGTGCTTTTCAGAAGGCGTTTACCTACCCACCATGGCTCCCAGGAAGCAGCACCCAGCTAAGTGGGCCAGGACCTACCTGCCCGATATCAATGGCTGGGTTCAGGCTGCAACACGCATCCATGACAATGTCTGTTCTGATTTTCTGCCAAAAATTAAAATGACCTCAAGTGTGAAAACCTGAATTAAAAATAGTACTTAAAGATTTATTCACATGGTCCCAAATGATTCCCAAACTCCTGCTAGTTAATTAAGACTGCATTGAACTCCATCAGCATTAGAGGGGGTAAGACATCTGCTATCTCTTTGGATTTAGTGCGGAGACTATCAGTGGCCCCAGAAGGTCTTTTGCATTCATGGCTTTGACTCAATGAGATGGCAAACACAAAGTTATTGTCACAGCCCTCCCCTTCTCTCCCAACCCCAATCTATTTCTTTAGAGGCAGGAGCACCTTGGGATAACCCACTCTGAAGAAACAGTATCACATTGCTGTGTGCTTTCAAAATGCTTACTCAGGACAATTTGCTAAATTACCTATTTCTTCAGATGAGATAACTTGACCTTTCTTTAGAAACAGAACACCCCCCCCCCCTTTTGTTTTCCACACAACTTTGGAAAGTGATTTTGATGTCTGAATTAAAATAAGAAACGATGCATTTTAGGCTGTCATGAGCAATGCCTCCTGACTACTTCTTTCTAAGTGCAAATTCATGATAAAGCTGGATCTCTAGACATTCCCACGGGATTGAAAGGGTCTTCTTCCTACAGTATACAAGTATGACACAGAGAACTCAGGGCTGTTCATGTGCAACGCAGTTTTGTTCTTGTGTTAACTCACCAAGAAGAAAGCTTTATTACCTTGTGGGCTCCTGTCAGGCAGTCGATTTCCACCTCAGAGCAGGCTGCTCCGTAGACATAGTAAGGAAACGGGTCTCCCTCCCCCTTCTCCCAGTCCATGAAGGCCTTGTAGCCCCTGATGGGAGAAATAAAGCCCTTTAGCTGGGGGTGTGCATGTGTGTGCATGCATGTGTGTGTGTCTGTGTGCGTGCGTGTGTGCAAGCAATGTTGATTCATTTAAAAAATTTCTAAAGTTATGATAGCATTTAATTTGACTGCTGTTTATTTCAACTGCCCTTTTCCACTCCTTTAAACTGCAGCCTGTATTCACATCCCCGCTGGTTGTGGCAACACGAATCTTCGCCTCCACTTTAAAGAGGATGCTCTGTGCTGCAGTCAGGAGGTCAGAAACGGAGAGAAGCCAATGGACCATTTCGGTTCGGCTCTCCAGGTCTGTATTTTGATGGTTTAGGCTTGTGGTTTAGCTCTGCACATTGAGAACTTCAGCTGATTTTACCGGCATTCCCAGTGAGTCCCCCTAGCTGGTAAAAAGAGGGCCAGTACTTCAATGCATTAACTTATAATGGAAAAGTACCCAGCTGGAGGCTGATTCGCTCTCTTCTTGGTAACTGAACTCAGGAATTTAGAACTCACAGTGTACAGGGCATTGGGCATGGCTATTCCCTCCTTTTTTCTTCTTAATGAGATCTCTCTCTCTCTCTCTCTCTCTCTCTCTCTCTCTCTCTCTCTCTCTCTCTCTTTCTCGTTTGGTGGTTTGCTCCATTAGATTGTTACACTAATGTCATGCACTTCCAGAATTTGACAATCAGCTCTCCTCTCTGTGCTTCCTTCAATCAACCCACCTTTTCCAAGGGCCTCCACTGAGGGGTCCTGCACCAGTGATGACTGGTGACCTCCCGCCCACCTCCCCTGTCTACCAAGGGGCCTCCGCACAGAGAGATTTTATGGTATCGGGAGGAAGATTTGTAAACTTGATATGCAAGTTACTTCTTTTTACAATTCACACTAAAGAATATTATTATTCTTTCTTTTCCACAATAAAGAAAAGTAAATAATGATTAGATGTTATAAGTCATGTTTAACTTTCCAATAGGGGTATTTTTGTTATTTAATATTTCTTTGGACATAGCTCAAAGGCCTATGTGAAGTCGTAGAATTTGGGGCCCAGAAAGGACCTCAGAGATCACACGATGAAAACTTGTTTTACAAACGAGGGATGGAGGCCCTGAGTGCGTGGTTGCCTCCCATTTTCTTGGCTAAGTCAAGCTGTTACCGTTGCCATTTTTACCTGAAGTATCCTGTGGCCGAGAGACTGATTCTTTGTTCAAAAGCAGCTTCTATCTGCAGGATGAGCATAATCAGTTAAAATAAAATAAATATACCATCTAATAGGTGAAAATAAAAATATTCAAAATAAAACTGTGTGTCAAAATTGACATATGATCATTGTTGGTGCTTTGTTACCAATAAAAGGACTAACTCATCATAATTTATATTTTTTCCTCTCAGCTGGTACACTAACAATTTCCTTCTGATTTGAGTTCAGGGGTCTGAATTAAAGAAATAAAATGGAATCCTGCTGCCCATCCATGATGTACAGGCTTAGTTTACAAGGTATTAGTGCTTCATATCTAAATGTCAGCACTCTAGTAGTGTATGTGCAAATGTGAGATAATTGTGCTAAAGAAATAGTATATAGGGTATTGTAAAGTTGGATTAAACAAATCATTTCCTGTGAGACTTATTCAATAACAATACTCCATATCGGGTGTGTGTGTGTGTGTGTGTGTGTGTGTGTGCATGTGTGTCTGAGGAAGGCTCAGTCTGGGTCAGGCCTTCTGGGTACTCTTTATACACTTCCATTCCTCTTCTCAGGGATGCTGTTCCCCGGGCGCTCTCTCCATACATACCTGGTAAACATCACGGAACAGCGTCTCAGCCTTTGGGGCTCTTGCCCTTGGGTATAAACCAACTCAGAAGAACTGTCGCTACGAGCTCCAGCTGTGTGCTGCCATGGTGCTCTGGGCACTGGTGTGGGTTTCCTCATTTGTAGTAATGGAGTGGAACACTTACCCAGTTTTCCCAGGAACCTTCTGGATTTTTCTTAATGATGGGCTCAAGGCGTTTCAGAAGGATCTGACAAGCGTTCTTGGAGGAGTAAAGAAGGGCATTCCCATTAGAGAAGAACCCGGGGTCAGGACTTGCGTGGAAGGAGATGAATGGATAACTGATTAGGTCAGCGAATACTATGGAGTGCCTGATACGGGCACATTGGGGACACAGAGCCGGTACCAACACAGCCCCTGACTTTGAGAGGAGCGTCCGTTACTGGAGGGCCTTTCCCTTCCTGCTTCACTTCCTGTGAGAACACAGGCTCAGCTGAGCTTCTCCTCTCAGGTCCCCTTTCTAAATATATCCATGTGCTTAATTCCTGCTTCTCTTTTTCTACATTTTTGACTTGTACCTTCTTTTGTATCTTCTAGCCATTAAAATAAACGAAACATCTTATTTTCATTCAAATTTGTGCTTTCCAATCTCCAACAATGACACGCCAATATCCGCCTGGGTCTGAAACATTATTCAACTCTCTGTCCATCCCTCTGCCTGATCACCCATCCACATCAAAGTACTGCAATGGCGGCCTTTCCTTTGGGTGTGAAGTGAAAAAATAATTGAGTTTGTTTTTTATAATAACCTGATCTACAAAGTTTCTGATACTCAGAACTGAAACCTAAAACTCAGCATCCTAGAACAGCGATTTTCACCCTATTTTATCTCCTGGCACACATACTCTAATTACTAAAATTCTGCAGTACACCCCCAATTTTTTTTTCTGCAATGACAAAAACAATAGGTATAATTTTGATTCATTCACACCAGATGGCTATTGTTGTGTTGTCATTTTTTTAATTTGACAAGCTAAGGGAAAAGAGGTCAGTGTCTCTAAATGTCAGGTATTTCATGTTTTTCGAAATCTTGCGGCCCAGCAGTTGAAAATCGCTGTCCTAGATGAATTAACACTGAGTTTGGGCTGACAACTTCCATACACATTGAGCTATTCCTAACTTGTGTTTGATTCTACCCAAAATTGGATCTCATGAATTTGAGGTTTCCCACACATTTGTTCTGAGTAAAAATCTCTGGTTTTTGAGCCCCTCTCAGGGTGTCCTCACAGAGATAAAATGGATTGAAAAGTGGTTCATCTTGGTAGCTTAAGTGCAGTGTCCTGGCACTGAGGGAATATGCCTTCCCACAACATTCCAATAGAAAAAGGGGACAGTTTATAACAGGAACATGACAGAAGGACAGGCAACCAGATATTTGAATGAAGGAATGTGAAGTCATGGTTCCATTCAGAAAAATCAAAAATTATACACCCGTTAGAAAGCAAGTACAAACAAAAAGGATGAGTACTCTGGTAGGACTCCACTGATGTAGACGCTTTAATTGTACCCTGTCTACCTGGCTGGAGTCCTTTCTGCCTCCCTGCCCACAAGACCTTATTGGTGCCAGGGGAAACGTGCACAGTTCCGCACGACTTGGCTCCCAGATTTCTTCTTTCTGTGTCTTCGAAGGACAGAGACTGCCTCTGCACCAGAACGCAGGCTCCCCTTCTTCCATAGTTGCTGGGCGTGTGGTTTCCCACTGCTCTACCTTCTCCCACCTCCCCTGCAGTGAGCTGTGGCCTGAGGCTGGTTCTACTAATGGATGGCGAGTGGAAGTGACTTGCATGGCTGCCAGATCTGGCCTCCACGCTCTCCCTCCCTGGCTCATTGGCTGATGACGCTCAGGGCAGCCTTGAAAGTCACATGTTGGAGATGGAGGAATTGCCATCAATCTGGGTGCTTGAATGAGTGAACACTCCCCCTGACTCTTCAGCGTACAAGAAAGGGACATTGTTATGTTTCAGCCATTATGTTCTGGGTCTATCTGTCACCGCCATTTAGCCTACTCCAACTAACACACTCTCTGACACTGGTTAGCCTGAGCCTGAGTTTAGTGACACAAATGGCTTCTCTGAAGTCAGCCACTTGTGCCTGTATCCAGCTAAGAAAACTGGAGATGTGGTACAAGTACCCAAGGAAAGACAGACAGACAGACAGACAGACAGACAGACAGCAGCAGCAAGCACCTGCACGGCTCTGCCATTGACATCTGAACCGATGGAGGCAGCTGTAGCAATTGTATTAGGCACCGTAGCTGTACTTGTCTCACAGATGTGCATGTAAGACATAGGTATTTTTAATTCACGGCTGGCCACCTATGAGAAAAAGACATATTTTCAAGTTCAGCAAGGAGTTCTATGAAGATTTGAGTCATCATTTTTCTTAATAAAAATGACTATTTTTAATATGTTCGTGATATCCTTTAAAGCATAAATCTCATGACATGTGGCTACAGGGCTGGACAGCGACAGGACAGGCAACTGCTGGGCTGGACAATACCATGACAGGTAGCCACCCCGCCAGGCATTTTCTCGAGAGGCAGCCAGTATCGCGAGAGGCAGCAATGGGGGGCCGAACTACGTTGTGACTGCCCGTCTTGACGTACATGATAGGTAATAATAATAAGGGAGAGAATACAATATGGTTTCGAATGGGAGGATTTAAAGGAGCCTCCAGACCACACTCAGGTCAGTGGGTGTCAACTGACCAACCACCAACTGGAACAAGACTTAGAAATTGCAGCTCTTCCTTGGAACCCTGTCAGAGCCTCACTGTTCATGGCCCTCACCCACGTCTTGTCTCACCTCTCCTCCCTTCCCTTGATGACAAAAAAGATGCCTGAATGCTGGGCTCTCTTAAGATGAATTTGCAGAAGAAGAAAAAAAAACAAAAAGGAAAAGAAAAAAAAGACAGATTTGCAGAAGCTGTAAGGCACCCCCATCTTCTTGAGTGGGGCCTTCTCGATCAATACACATTTCTTTACTTAAAACTCTGATGTTTTATTGACTTGTTTTTTTAAACACCCTGGCACATGCATCTTGTACCAGTAACAGGAGGGGGATGGGGCTGAAAGCCACCAGAATTGAGGAGTCCTTCAATTGGAATGTGGGAGGTGTATTCCAAAGTAGCTAAGGGGATGGATAGTCAAAAGCTGCAGATATGCACTCCAACAATCTAATGTATTTGTCATACAGTTAAGTTTATTTAAAGAATTAATTTTTTCTCCTGGGGTCACATCTTCCTATTTTGTATGTAGGCATGTGTGTGTTAAAGTATTCTTTAAAAATGATAGGAAAATAACATTGATGAAATACTTATCCTTACTTGTCAAAACAATATCCTAATATTGTTGTCCAAACTTCAAAACTTATGCATGCTGGTCTCAAACAGGAAAAGCAAGAAACTCCTACTCTACGAAGCCTGCATGGCACACCCAGCGCAACGATCCAGGGGCTCAACGGCTCCATCCATGAGCCCTGGCCAAGCTTCAGGAGAATTTGCACGTGTGTGTGTGTGTGATTTCCACCACCTCAGCCATTTTATTTGATATGTAAGAAGTTTTTCAACTAAATAGTCAAGATCTTAGGGTTTGAGTTCAGGGAGTTGTCCCTTACCCTAAAATTAGTGCCAAATGTCAGTCATATCAACAATGAATGAGATCAATGACTTCAGTTTATTGATCTTACCTGTAGCATTTTGGTGTGAATACCTTGTCCCAGTTCGTTGCCTCCGTGTGTGACCAATACAGACCCGTCTGTGTAGATATGAACCAGTGCAGCTGCCTAGAAAAACAATCCGAAGACACAGCTCAGGGCCAGTTTAGTGAGGCTCAATAGAAGAAATGGGGTAGAGAAACGCCAGTCTCGCGCAGTGGGGGGGGTCAGAGGCAAGCTCTCCTGGTGGGGTTCAGAGGCCTAGTTCTGTTTTGTGCAAAAGTCACCTGGAAAGACAGTCTTAGTTAGGAACCTGGTTTTAGTAGGAGCCCCTTGGGATACTCAGGAGTTGTGGGCATTGTTTGAAAGTCACTCTCCTGCTTAAAATCTCTGGCAAACCACTCAACTGGTGAATTAAACATTTGTAAGTACACGCACGTGTTCTGTGCTTGCTCTAGATATATAACCATGAATAAGATGTGCTTCTTCCTCAGGTAGCTCAGTGCAGTGGGGGGGGGGGGGGGAGGGCAGGCTGGAAAGCAGGTCATTAGAATGCAGAATGAGTTGTGAGATAAATGGTGTGCCTTGGGGCCCCAGAGACCTGGGAGGACAGACCCAGCTGCTTCTGCAGAGCCAGGGAAGGGTTCCCCACAGTGACACTGAATGGAATCATGAAAGGGAGAACAGTTTGCCCCTTGGGCAAGGTGGGCAAAAACTCCCCATTGTCTGCAAGGGAGAGCCCTGCACCTGCTCCTTGTTATTATATGAGGCCCTTTGGGATTCGGTCTCTGATGCTTTTCCCACTTCATCCCTGTCTTTTCCTACCTTTCCTCTAAGCCTGACATTACCCCTGTTCCTGCCTGACTTGCACTGTTCTCTTCCTGGTTTGCTCCCCAGCCTTCAACACCCTCCACCCCTGTGGTCTCTATTTTGTTAGAACTTCTGTGAACACTCCTCTTTCCTCTCCAGGAAGGATCCGTTACTCCCTTCTCTGCACCTACTCTTATAGGGGTGTACTGAGTTGAGTAGCGTCCCCTGTAAATCCCTGTCCCTTTAGGACACCAGAAAGCAACCTTATTTGTAAGTAGTCTTTGCAGATGCAATTAGATGAGATGAGGCACGGCAGGCTTCTTCCCCGGGGCCTCCCGAAGGAGCATGGCACTGCCAACATCTGGATTTTTAACATCTAGCCTCCAGAACCGTGAGAGAATGCGTGTGTTGTTTGAAGCCACTCAGTTTGTGGTACTTTGTTATTGAGGCCACAGGAAACGAATACCGGGGTGACAGGGAGTCTCAGTGAGGAGGGGCACCTCGTCTTTTTCATCTTTGTGTCCTGAAGGGAACTCTGAGTAGATCTGAGTCACAGAGACACTAAAAAAGTGTTTGTTAAACTGGATGGATGGCGATGTGGTATTTTTCCTTTGAGGAGAAGAGGGAGGGGGAGGGGGAGGAGGAGGAAGTAGGACTTCTGTCTATTCTGTCTGGAGATGCCTGGGGCCCGGATGGCTTGGAGGGATTCCAGGCATCAAGGCTTGTAGGTTCTAATAATAGTATTTCTTCAGCGTGGCCTCCTGACCCCCTGCGAGGACATGCTACTCCTGCCTGGTTTAGGGATTAGGTGTCCAGCTTTCTGAGTCATCAGCTGACCTGGAATGACACACCTCAGGTCCTAGCCTGGTGTGCCTTGAGCACATCAATTTGGAACTCTGTGGGGAAGCTGGAGGTCTTGCAAAGGGACACTTTGCTGGATTTAAAACATTTTTTTTTTTTTTGTGGTGAGATGAGAAGTTGGCAGAAATTAGGCTGTGGTTTAGGTGAGGGGCAGCCATAAAGGTGAGGGGAGCTGTGGTATTATACAAACAAATATGTGGTCGTTGCCCCTGGTTTTTGACACAGTTCCTAAAACCCATGGAATTTACTGTGCTTTGTATGCTAATGAGATGACTCTTGGAGGGCAACCTATCTAGCTGGGGCGGGGGAGGCAGGATGGTTGCCAGAGAAACCAACCACTGGGAGAGTCACATCTCTCAGCCCCACTCCCTGACCTCCAGAGTAGTGTGAGACTAGAGATTGATTTCAATCCCCGATGGCCGATGATTTACTCAAGTGTATCCAGGTAACGAGATTTCTGGGAGATTCCGGGTCGGAGAACACATCCACGACCAGGTGGGCCCCATGGTGGAGGGAGAGGACATGACAGCCTCACACCTCCTCTTCCATGCGTCTCTTCCATTCGTCTGTTTTTGGGTTGTATCACTTAGAATAAATTCGGAGTAATCATAAGCAAAGTGCTTTCCTGAGTCCTGTGAGTTGATCTAGTGAATTATCAAACCTGAGGGGGTGGGTAGAGGAAACCCCCAAATTTGTAGTTGGGTGGGCGGAAGTGCCGGTAGCCTGAGCACCCCATTGGGCTGGTGTATGAAATTGGGGCGGTCTTGAGGGGCTCGGCCTTTGACCTATGCACTAAGTCTGGGTAGTCAGTGTCAGAATGGAAATGGATTGTTGGACACCCAGCTGATGTTGGAGAATTGCTGTAGAAAAGACGCATTTGGCTGCACATGTGATATCCAGGATCTCTTATGCCTTAGCTGTTGATTCAGTCAGGCTTGCAGACAATTAACCTTCATGCACCTCTGTATAGAATGGGCACCTCAGATCTGAACAGGACTGTGACCAGCAGTCGGGGGGTCTCACCCTACAACAGAGGAGCCGCAGGCCTGAGAGGTGTGTCAGATCTCCTGGGTGTGGGGCGGACTGTCCTGATAACTACACGGTGCTCCAGGAACCCTGCCGATGCCGTGCAGCCATTATCTCATTGAACTCTCATCGACCCTGAGAGAAAGGATTATTGTTCTCAGCTTATAATTGAGGAAGCGGAGGCCCAGAGAGGTTGAACATCACACAGCCAGTAAGTGGCAGGGCCAGCGGTTTCTGGGGTCTGCCTGATTCAAGTTGATCAGGGGTTTGGGGTACTTGGTTTATTACCTAAGAAAGACTTTCTTTGACAGGGAAGCTTTTGTAGTGTGTGTGTGTGTGTGTGTGTGTGTGTGTGTGTGTGTATGTGTGTGTGTGTGTATTGGCTGCCAATAGTTGGGTGTAAGTGGAAGAATGTTTTCAATGGTATATACATAAGGGAGATCTACTGCATTTTTAGATTTATATTTAGACATAATGTGTGTAAGATTTTTCTGCTTTTGATGGACAATCCCGAGATGCAAGTCTTTCCCAGTTTTCTAAACAGCTTTCCTGTATGTGGCCCACTGGGCTTGCTGGGAAGACTCAGTACCAGGCCTCGTGCTATTTAATAGACTCACCTATGTGCCGCCCTTCCCCCTCCCTTCTGGAGAGGGCCTCTGAATGACTTGCCTTTTCCTTTTGCAAACCGATCTGGGAGGATTGGGCCCCACCCCCCTTTCCCCATCAGAATTGACCTGTTCCTGGGAGAGGAGGCTTGAAACAAATAGCTGGTCAGGGCAACGTGGAATGACTTCCCTGCCTAAGACTTAGGGTGCACCAGGAATGCTGTGGGGGCTGGGGTGCAGGCCAGGAGCAGCCCCATTCCTGCCCAAGCCTGTGACCCTTGAGCTTAGAAAGCACAGCCCCCCCACCCCCCTCAAAAAAAGAGAAAAAAAAGCCGAAACCGGTTTGGCTCAGTGGATAGAGCGTCGGTCTGAGGACTGAAAGGTCCCAGGTTCGATTCCGGTCAAGGGCATGTACCTTGGTTGCGGGCACATCCCCAGTAGGAGATATGCAGGAGGCAGCTGATCGATGTTTCTCTCTCATCAATGTTTCTAACTCTCTATCCCTCTCCCTTCCTCTCTGTAAAAAATCAATAAAATATATTAAAAAAAAAGAAAAAAGAAAGCACAGCCCCGCAGGCCCTGTGGGCTCCTGCTCCCTTTTTGAATAGGGGTTCAGTGGGTCAGTCAGGACTCCATCTTGGCAGTCCCCCAGCTGCAGGTCTCATGCTTGCCAATGCTGCTATCTGCTGTGGAGGCGCTTCTCTACTGCACTGCGGAGCAAGTGCTTGCAGATGGGTGCTGCTCAGGCGAGGGGCTCAGCGCCCTGGGAAAGGTGACACTCCGGCAAAGTCAGCACAAGCTGATCGATCGGGCAAGGAGCGTGTCTGACACAGGTAGGACCTTACCTGATGGTAGCTAGTGGCACCAAAGCCGACTGAAAACTTCATGGGGATAATGGCAAGTCCTTTCTTCTTCCAGTAATTCTTCTTATTAAATGCTTCCACTTGCTTTCTTCTGCTGCCAAAGGAAGACTTGTCCAGACATTCGTCCCAACATCGTATCAGGTTCTCGGGGCTGAAGGCTTGTTTGTAGATGGTTTTATCCACAGTTTTGTACATGTTTTTCTCCCTAACCTGACGTGGGAGGAAAATGGAATCGATAGTTATGGCAAGTCGGAAACTGACTACAGCATATATTGAGGAAACGAGATTGAAATGTAAAAAGCAGGCTGGGGTCTGATGGGGTATATGAAGAGCAGAAAGTGTTATCAACTCTAACCTCAACTGCCAGGAGCTGCCCCTGTCTGACTAGCATGTTGTATATACTGTGCGCCTAGGATATTGCGCAAAATAATGTTTTCGGCGAGCATCCTTTTGGCGGTATCTCTCAAGAGTTTTCAAGTGTGCTGGCAATTTCACTTCTGTAAATTTACCCTCTACCTAGGAGGGCAAAGATATACCCCCGAGACATCTGCACCAAGATGTGTATAGCAACAGCATTTTAATAGCCAAGGATGGGTAACGAGCTGAACGTGCACCAGTAGTGGAATGGCTAAGCAAATGACGGCACATCCCTGTTACATAGCACTATTCAGTCTTGAAAAAGAAGGAAGGTCATTCTATTGCTACAGGAAGATGGCCACAGCCTATTGTCAAGGAGAAAAAAGCAGAGTGCAGAATAATGTGTTTATTATGGCCCCATTTTGGTAAATCACTGTATATGTGCATGTATAAACACAGGGCAATGATGATGTGTGTATGTATGAATACAGATGGGTGGATACCCATAGAGAAAGGGCTAGGACAATAAATATGGAAATGCTGACCATGGTTACTCTTAACCAACAGGGACGGAGGGATAAAAAAGGGTACGTTCACTTTTTACTTAATGACTGCAGTGGGGTTTAAAGGTTAAGAAGAGTAATTATCTTTGCACAAGTTTTAAAAAGAAGGAAAAAGAGAAATCTTTGTACAAGAAGGATGAAAGATAAGAGCAGGGAGGTGAATTATTTTAGGTAGCCCTGAATATATTTTGAATTTTGAGCCAGAGCTAATTTGAGTGGTTCTAGGGTATTTCCCTAGGTAGCTGGTTCCCTCCTCATCTGATTCTTCAGCAACCTTGGCTGTGACCTTGATCAAAACCTTACCTTCTCTGGCAGAAGGCCACATTTGGCTGCCACAGCTGTGATGCAAGATTCTGTTACCAGGGTTCCTTGTGGGAAGCCGTATCCGCGAAAGGCCGTGTTGGATGGTAAGTTGGTCATACAGGCACGGCCCCGGAACCTGAGGTTTCGGATTTTATATGCATTTTCCAGCTTTAGTACAAGGAATTCTGTTACCTAAAATAATAGAAGGTATTCACATATATTGGATAACATTTTCCTCTTTTCTCTAAAAGTCAAGAACACAGAGTCGAGCTGCTGTGGAACCTGGTTAAGTACTTGAGGAAGCGCGTTCAGTAAAGACTCATCTAGAAGTTCTGGGTTCTACTCACGACCAAGGTCACTGGTGTGTGATGCACGCACCTGCTCCGAGTCGTCCAGTGTGCACCCTCCGTTAATGAAGCACTCAATGTCTAGAGCTTTGATCCGCCCGTTGTTCATGAATCCCACCTGTCAGCAAATGATGGACATTTTACATGATTAATGTCCATGCCAACTTGGAGCCACAGCCCAGCTCCCCTGTTGGGCAGGACTGAAGACAGACTCTGCTCGCGTTTGCTCTGTGGTGTCCCCACCTGGCTATCCCCCTGGCTTTCAGCACTTGGCTGACAAAGGCCTCCTCTGACCTGAATTTTGCTGAGCCCTTTCCTTTCAACCTGCAATTTTCTGGCTTCACCGTCATCGTGGAATTCTAAAGTTTTTGCTGATCTCCAGACATGTAATTGCTACCCTCTTCTTCCTTATTCTTGGAAGATTCTCCTTCACTTTTTACTGGCATTCCTTCTGAGTTAGCCCGTGGTTTCCGCCCCGTGGAAAAGTTTCTGGAATTTCAGAGTTCGATGGGATGAATGGCAGTGCATCTCGTCGCAGGAAAGCGTCAAAAGCCAGGGCTGGAAATGGTCCCTGGCCTGACGGCGGTTGTGCTGAGCTGTGGAGCGCTTTGCAACTGGTTACATAACAAATGTGAGCTCGTACTGCTGTGCTTCCTGGGTGGGACTCACAGAGGCACCTGGTGTTTTCCTGAGGTCACCACTCCACTCCCACCACGGGACCAGTCTGTCTGTAGAGCCCAGATTGAAAAGAGAAATTCCCACGCCCTGCTGTAGTTCTACCAAAAAGACTGGCTCTGGTTGGTGTCTGTCTTCTGAAGACCCGGGGACAAATACAAGTGATGAAACGTGCAACTATCTGACTATTATCATCTACTCCAAGGGAAGTGTTGGATAATAAACCAGAGCAGTAAGGACATGTGGGAAAACCCGCCAATTCAGAATTTATGGCAATTTTGACAAAGGCTAGGCTGCAGCGTACCTTTAACTTTTCCTGAAGAAAGCATTGCCAAGCAAAGGTAGCAGAGAGAATTCTTCAGCTTTTAAATAAACTTTTGAAGAATTTTGAAAGAATCCCTCACACATAGGTATCTGCTCTACTAATTTACTAGTAGTTCCAAGTAAACAAGCAAACCTTTGTTAGCTAAGTTTAATGAGGATATATACATACATGTATACGCATATGCACATATTATTATATTGGAAGTACAATTATATTTCTTTAAAAATAAAATAAAATTTGGATTTTTAAAATAGTCTAATGATTTCCCTCTTTTATATTATGTTTTATGTTATTATAAATGCGAAAATATTTGCTGTCTAAATCCTCTTAATAGGCAGTAGTACTAAAAGTGTCTCACAACTAATATAAATAAATTCTGATTTATAATTCAGGCCAAAACCAAAGGACTCAGCAACTACCATAATACTAATTGCCACAATCCCAGAATGTGTCTCTACCTTGCTCTTGGTACTAGAAGATAATATCTGTATTAATTTCTGTGCATTTGAAGGCAAATACAAAGTTTAACTGCCAACTATGGTTTATTTCTCTCTAATTTTATAAGTTACTAATGCCAATGGAAGAGATAAAATTGTGAAAAGCCATTGTTTTAGTAATGACAAAAAAATATAACAATTTAGTAATCTCAGGCAATGACAAAATTAGATATGAAATTTAACTATATGTACGCTATGAGTAATTGCCAAATAAAGCATATTTGATAGGGAAATATTACATTAGAACTGTCCAAAGAACTCAAGCACAAATTTGAAAAGTAGTATTGATGTTAATAAGTATTTTTAATAGTGTTTATGCTACAGTTTCATAGAAATGCAATGAATGTGGTTTGAAACAATTTAAATTTATTTCACTTGCTAGTGAATTATTTTTTCCTATTTGCAAATAATTTTTATGACACTTTCATAACCACTTAGTGGAAACACTTGTAAAGTGAAGTTTAGTATAACAATGTTTGTAGCTTCTTTCAGGTTTTTGTCACTGAGGAAACATTAGCATTTTTAATCATGTATTTTTATTATTCAACTTCATAATTCTACACTAGATTTATTAGAAGTTCCTCCCAAAAATGTTATGAGTATTCAAATATACAGCATCCTCACTTAATATTTTAGATACTAAGATTATTGCTTTTAGAATTCAACAAAATCAAAACAATAGAAGAGAATAAAACCATTCAAATAGAATGAGGTATTTTAATAATTTCATCTTTAATACTCACTTTATATTTTCCAAATAATGGGTGTCTTCCCCCAGTTATTAACATGTCATCTTCACGATCAAGAACAAGACGAACAGGGTGACCAGTTCTAAAGGACAACAAATCTTCGTCACAGTCTGCATCCCACCCATCCATCCACCATCTACTCACCTAGTATCCATCCACCTATTTATCCATCCCCTCGTTTATCTATCTACCCACCCATCCTCTATCTACCTTTCTACCCATCCATCCTCTACCTGCCCTCCAATCCATCTTATCCAAACATTCATTTAACCATCCATCCATTCCATATATATTCATTGAGTGCATACACTGTGTGAAGCATTGAGCTAATGTACAACTAAATTACTATCGTCTCCGTGGTCTATAATTAAGATCTAGCTAAAGTGATTAATGTCACATGGCTGTTCACTTGTGTTGTTATGGCTTTAAATTTGACAATCATCCACATCCAGTCATTTTTGCATATCCCCACCACTAGTAATAAAGGAGAAAGAGTGTGAACAGATAAATGCAAACTTAACAACACAACTGCAAGCAAAGACCAACACTTGTCTTAGGATGTGTCAGGATTTGGATCTTCATTTTCTTTCTTTCTTTTTTTAAATATACCTTTATCGATTTCAGAGAGGAAGGAAGAGGGAAAGAGAGATAGAAACATCAATGATGAGAGAGAATCATTGATTGGCTGCCTCCTGTACATCTTCCCACTGGGGATAAAGCCCGCAACGCAGGCATGTGCCCTTGGCTGGAATCAAACCTGGGACCCTTCAGTCCGCAGGCTGACATTCTATCCACTGAGCCAAACCAGCCAGGGCTGGATCTTCATTTTCACTGGGACTGCCCTGATGTTGGCCAAGTTGTACCTTTGGGTAGCTAGGAGCTTCAGCCTTTCTGTGTCTCAGGGGCAGAAGCTCCCAGACTTTGGAGTGTAGAAGAATCCTCTGGAGTGCTGGTGAAATGCAGATTCCTGAGCCTTAGCACTTCAGCAATAGGTTGGGGAGGGGCCCTAGAATCTGCATTTCCCTCAGCGATTTTGATGCAGTGTCTTTAGGTACATGTTGAAAACCATAATTCTAGTGTAGGGTTTCCTTGTCTTTTTTAATGGTGAGGACCACCTGGAGCATCAGTTAAATGTTCAGTTTCTGGGTTCAATTCCTGGTGATTTTGATTCTGTGGGTCTGGGATAGGGAGGCAGAAATTGCTATGAGCTGAGGAAAATCTTATTACCAGCAATTTGGGAGCACTCCTCTGGGGACCACTTAACACAAGGCAGTAGTATGCTAAGGCAGGGTTGTTTAAGATAGTGTTTCCCACAGTTGGCAGTAGAACCACTGGGAAGGCTTTCAAAAAGTGTTTTTATTGACGAGAGAGAGAGAGAGAGAGAGAGAGAGAGAGAGAGAGAGAGAGATACATCAATGGCTTGCCTCCCATATGCACCCTGACCTATGGGATTAAACCTGTAACCTGAGTATGTGCCGTGACCAGGAATTGAACCCACAACCTTTTGGTGTATGGGACAATGCTCCAACCAACGGAACCACCCAGCCAGGGAGGAAAGTTTAAAAAAAAAATAATAATGCCGAAACCGGTTTGGCTCAGTGGATAGAGCGTCGGCCTGCGGACTGAAAGGTCCCAGGTTCGATTCCGGTCTAGGGCATGTACCTGGGTTGCGGGCATATCCCCAGTAGGAGATGTGCAGGAGGCAGCTGATCGATGTTTCTCTCTCATCGATGTTTCTAACTCTCTATCTCTCTCCCTTCCTCTCTGTAAAAAATCAATAAGATATATTAAAAAAATATATATAATAATGGTTGGGTCAGTATGGGGCATCCTAGGCAATTGGATTTAAATATTCCCAAGATGAGTCTAATGTGCAATTATGCTTGAGAAGCCTTAAAGGCACAAAGCCTGGTGGGAATACAACAAATTGATTCTCCCTTGCTGGGTCCCTGGTGGATGTGAATAGAGAGAGGTTCATTATGGAAAGAAGTGGAGGTGAGATTCAGATCCTGTTTTTTCCTACCTCTCATCACGGAAGGAGACACATACTGAGTGTCTTGGTTCCTAGCTCTGAACTATACAGAAGCTGCTAAAGGACATTTACAGGCTGATTGGAGCTCTGACAAAGTACAAAAAAAAAGTAAAAGAAAAAAAGAACACGAACTAGAAAAGCCAACACCATGAACAGCATGAACAGTGAGCCTTCCATTGAGGTGAGCCCGGGAGCTCTCTTTGAGGATGTCATCTGTCCACTGAACACACATTGAAAAGCCAGCTCTCCCCAGGTGCAGGGAGGAGGCAAAGGGTGGGGTCTTTCCTCCCTCACCCCGCCTGTCTGCAGCTGAGAGTAGGAAGGAAAAGTGAGGGAGCATTCTCCCACTTGGCACTCTACTTGGGTAGTTACTTGCCCCACCTCTAAATGGGTCACCTTCTCTGAAGCTCAGGGTCAGGACAACCCTCGCCCTGGAGATGTTCAACTAGTAATGCTACTTTTCCTTTTTATAGGAAATTAGCATAGTCAAAGTCCTATCTACATATGACTTTTCTATTAACTCCAAGAGGGTGGGCATTGTATCTGCAATTAAAAAGAAAAAGAGACAGGAGGCTGAGCTGCCCAAGGGTGGCAGGTGGTTATGACAGCAGCCCAAGCGCCTCTCAGGCCACTGATCGGCCCTCAGCTCTGACATTTTACACCCTTCTGTACCCCCAAATGCACTTACTTGATGGCACCCACAGCTGCAATAGCTCCGAACACAGCTGATTTTCCTACTTTCCCGCCAAAACCTCCACCCACTCGTTTCACATGACAGGTGATCCTGTTGCTTGGGATGTTTAAAGTAGAAGACACTGTTTTCTGTAAAAGTTAGATATTGGGAAAGTTTTACAAGAATGAAATGGTAAGGAGGACTTTGAGTTCCTGAAACACAACATCACTGCAAAATCCATCCACATCTGCTCTGTAAAAAAAAAAAAAGAAAAGAAAAAAGACTGACAGTCTGAATGTGTCTTGTGTAGCCCCATTGAGGTCATAAACATGGGCCATTACCACAGAACACAGCCTTTCCAGTAGAAAAATCGCATTTTCCAGAAGGGAAACTGTCAGAAGAAACCATCCTGGGTTCCTGTCAGAAGCTGAACTCCGAGACAAATGCCTTAACTCCGTGGTAGGCAAACTGTGGCTGGCGAGCCACATGCAGCTCTTTGGCCCCTTGAGTGTGGCTCTTCCACAAAATACCACATGTGGGTGCACGTACAGTGCTATTGAAACTTCGTGGCCCATGCGCAGAAGTCGGTTTTTGGCCTGGACTAGTCTATTTTGAAGAAGTACTGTTGATATTTGACTCTGTTGACTAATGAGTTTGCCGACCACTGCCTTAACTCAGTGTCCCAACAAGGTGAGAAACAGCAAACTCTAGACAACCTCCTGAACAAGAAGCATTTGCAGCTAAAACTTGCTGAGTACTTTATGGCTGGGGAAATGAAAACGTGCTATAAAGTGAAGAGTTTACTCCACAGGTTAACTGTAATAATTATCTTAGAGAAAAACCAAGTATAGCTATAACTTAGTGTTGTCATCCAATCACAAAGTTCATTTAAGCATACTGCCACTGAATGTCTTCTCTAAATCTAAATAATACAACGAATGACTTCACAAGACCAGGAGAAAAGGGGGTTCTGGGGCCTTAGTTCTCCATTGCTGTCCAATGCTTGTATTCTAAGTAAATGCCTGCCAACTCCGAGGCAGAGGGGGGTGAGGCGGAAGTTGCAGAGGTGGGGGGCGGTCCTGGCCCTCACCTGCACGTGGGCTGGATCCTGGGTTGAGACATAGATGTCCAGTTCGTTGTCCTCAGTCTTTGGAATAACAAGCACTCTTTGTGTTTCCATGTAAAAGTGTTCCTGTCCTCCAACATGGACCTCTCCTGTTAGGTGCAAGCACAGGGAAATTCCTGAAGGTGCAGGCTGGTTGGAAATGGTCATGTTGGGGAATTCAAAAGCAAGCAAGATGTGGTGAACTGGCCAGCCTGGATTTGTCCTGACCGAGGAACTGATGGGTTAGGCATTTGTCCTGTGTCAACTGAGAGCAATCTTTCAGAGATTACAGTTCTGGATAACAAGTTTTGATTCCATTCCTCACCCTGCCCTTGACGCATCAAAATCTTAGGAGTTTTTCTTCTATTTCTTCTGCTGCTCCCTACCTCCCACCCTCAAAACCAACAGACACACACACACCCACACTATTTGGAAAGAAGAGATCTAAGAGAAATTTGGCAAAGCACCAAGAGGAAATCACAGGCTGTCAATGTCTGCTTTAGAGTAGAATCCCCCAAAGATCCCATCAAATATCCTGAGTCTCTTACCTTCAACAATTTGATCGACTTTTTCAAATGCTTCCTCAATGTTTCCTTGTTCAAGTTTCTTCTCAGGGCATAGGAATGAGTTGTGTTTTATGGCATCCTAAGTGACAGGAGAAAAACACAAAGCCAATTCTTTGTAAGTTTCTTCCACTGGCAGTGTTTTTCTTAATAAAAAGCCAGCAAACTCCCCAAATTGCCATCTGCTAGGACACATCAAAGGAGTCCTGCAAGCAGGGAAGTACTAGAGCAGTGAACGCACTGCAGAGATGGGATGTTGGAGAGATTGTCTTCTAGATTGCAGAGGAAACCAATAAGGGTTAGAGAAACGTTAAGAACTGAGATCTGGAGGCACTTTGATGGTCCAGGATGATCACTACACTTTTCTCATTTTTAATGTGGATCTCCAGGGAACAGGTGATAGGTCTACATCAGGGGTCCTCAAACTACGGCCCACGGGCCACATGCAAATACAAATATTGTATTTGTTCCCGTTCTGTTTTTTTACTTCAAATTAAGATATGTGCAGTGTGCATAGGAATTTGTTCATAGTTTTTTTTAAAAACTATAGTCCGGCCCTCCAACGGTCTGAGGGACAGTGAACTGGCCCCCTGTTTAAAAAGTTTGAGGACCCCTGGTCTACATGTAGTATGGGTGAGGTTCTGGGCCTTCCCTTTTTACCTTTTCCACGAAGAAAAAACACTGGTGTAAGACTTAGGTAGCTCATGTACAAGAACCTCTAACTCAGAGATCTGAAAGAACAGGCCGTGTTGAGGGAGAAGACTCAAGTCCTAATGCATTTCTGGGTAAGAAAGCCCAATAGATGTTGTAGGAAGTTTTTTCATTTCTTTGAGATTTGACATATCTCACAGGGCTTCTCTAGTTCTTTGTTTTCTTTCTGATAATAACATGAACGAACTCACACAAGAAGACTGGGAGCCATTCTGAGGTTCTGTCAGACCCAAGGTCGTTTTCGATACTTCAGAAGGCACCTGTCTTTTGCATTCTTACTCTCCCATAGCTTTAAAGCTATTGCCTTTTTTGCTAAGGATGATATTAAGATATTTACAAAAGTACTTTTAATCTGTAACCTTATGGGAGAGACCAGTCAGCTTACCTCGATGGTGACGATTACGGGCTCCAGATCTTCATAGGTGATCTTTATCTCTTCAATTGCACGTTTCGCCTGTACATCTGTCTCTGCAGCCACAGCACAGATGATTTGACCCACACAAAGTACCTGTGGAAAGTACATGCATGAAGCAGGTAGAAAATTCTGGGTAGGAGTAGCTTTAAGCTCAACTTTACCAGTGGCATCTTAGTTGTCATCATTGAGAAATAATAACCACTTTGAAGTCACATTCAACTGTATGTGCTTGGTTAACACATTAACATTTTTTTGAATTAAAAAATAATTTAAATAATACAGATGTTTCCATTGGCCATTTTACTCAATGCATGTAAGCTCCAGAGTGAATGTGAGATTGGCTGTGACCTGAATCTGCTCTGTCCTGTCAAGTTAGGGTCATATGTATCGCCTTTGTGGTGTCATTTTAGAGTTTAAAAATAAGGACAGTATTTTTTTGTAGAACATGGACTCCACCCCCATTCATGTGTTGAAGCCCTAACCCCTCAATATGAGTGTATGGGAGATAGGGCCTTTAAAGAGATAATTAAGGTTAAATGAGGTCATAAGGGTGGAGCTCTAAACCAATAGGACTGATGTCCTTACAAGAAGAGGAGGAGAAGCCAGGGAGGTTCATGCACAACAAAAGGCCATGTGAGGATGCTGGGAGAAGATGACCATCACAAGTCAGGAAGAGAGCCTCAGGAGAAACAAACCTGCTGACACCTTGAACATGGACTTTTCAGCCTCCAGAACTGTGAGAAAATAAATTTCTGTTTTTTGAAGCCACTCAGTCTGTAGTATTTTGTATGTCAGCCCTAATAGATAATACAGGTCCTCAGTGACAGCCAACTTCACCTGGAGTTCAACCAAAAGAACAGTGATTCATGCCAAGGCTGCAGGAGACAGTCTGTATGGGACTCACTGAGATGTGGCAATAACAGCTAACACTGAGATCCTTCACGTGCCAAGCACTGTGGTAAGCACTTCACATGCATTAACTCATGTAAATTTCACAGCAACACAGTGAGGCGGGTGCTATGACTATTCTCATCTTACAACTGATGCCACCCAAGGACACACAGTGAGTGAGAGGTAGAGCTGGGACATGAACCAAGGTAGTCTGGCTCCAGACACAAGAGCTCAGTGAATGATTGTTGAATTGGTTAAAGGTCAAAGATGGCAAGAGGAACTTTTTAAAAACTGGAGTGTGTGAGGTAAGTGGAAGGTGGAGGGGATGGGGTTGATCCAGGAAAGGAGGGAGTTCAGTGTAAATAACAGAGAGTGGCTGTGTTTTTTGTACTCTCCTTTCTACATTTTTCTATTCTATTCTGACACAGGTCAGTTCCTGCATTTTCCAGATGAGGATAAATTGACTCAAGAGCATGCCGGGGGGGGGGGGGGGAAACTAAGAGTTATTTTTCCATAATGACTTTACTTTACTTTTTATTATGTTATTTCCTGACTCCAGAAGTGTAGGTTTGTCTGAATAAAGATGTTAGGGGTAGAAAGAAGCTGGGAGAACTGGCACCTCTACCCCCATTGGCAGAGAGGGCAGGGAGGCCATGGGAAGTCGGCTTGGAGAGGGTGCCTTGGTGATTATCTGCACAACTCATGGAAAGGCATATTCTGTACCTCATCTACAGCCAACAATTTCTCATCTTCAGTACCATTGGTGCCTGGAATGTCTTCAGCTGTTATCACATCAACCACCCCAGGCAGTTCAAGGGCCTTTGACAAGTCAATTGATCTGGAAAAAAAAAAAAGGGAAATATTTAAGAGATAGAAATCAACAAGCTTTGAGGGTCCCAAACCTGAAGGAGGGATAGAGCATGGTTGGAAATAAAAGTATAGAACGACTGGTCCAGCTTAGGCCCTGATCAAGACGTCCCCTGCTGGGCCGGAGGTAACATTTTCGCTGCTGGGAGGGGAGCTGTCAGATGGGCCAGTGTGCCTGTTGCAAGGGGCCTCCTTAGGAAGCGTAGGATATGGCCATTTACCATTCAGTAATGAAGTATTTCAGTATTTTATCACCAGTTGAATATCAGCTCTACTTATTTATTTGAGCCTTGCCTGGGGCTGCAGCAGGGAGATGGGGCACTGTGAGGTTAGAATGGAATCAAGAAACCCATAGCTATAATTTTTGTCTTTTCCATGTGGTCATTTCCAGATACTTTATCTTCCTCCTCTGGGGGCTGGTGACCTTTCCTTTTTCTTTTTTTGTGTGTGATCTTTACTTTACTCTTTCTATTTTAGGTCCTTTGGGTTTAGGACATTGCAGAAGAATTGGCACATTTCTCCGAGGAAATCCTCAGCTCTTGGCTCTTCTGGGAGAGCAGTAAAATGGGAAGGCTCTGTGTGTGTCCCTAAAACTCATCATGTGTGTGTAAAAGGCTTTTTGAAAGCTTTTCACTTACATAATTTTTGCATGGGCTCTGGTACTGGTCACCAAGGCCATGAAAAGTTCCTTTTCCACCCTGGGGATGTCATCACAAAACATGGCTTCACCTGTGGCATGTTTGAGACCTGATAGGTGCATGATGGGACGTCCCACCGGATCTTGGAGGGGTTGGCGAGAGTCCACACTCTACAGAGGAAGACAAGAGTTGCTCTTCAGAAGTGGCCTGGACAATTCTCAACTCGCCTGAATCAGGATTGAGAACACACAGTCACCCTTGGGCAACAAACCCTGGAGTGGGTCCGATAGAGAGCATGACAACGTAATGATGCAACTACACTGGGAAACGGTCATTTCAGTTATGTGGCAATACCTTTGACAGGGCCAACTTTTTGGCAAAATTGTGAAACAGGTGAAGGGGCACCCCCGTTTCTCATTTTGGCATCTTCTTTTTCTAAGCAGTATCCCTGTACCCCTTTCTTCTGGAATTCAGGGGTCTGTCTCCCTGTCTTGCTTTCTGATTTTCCCAGTAATCAACCTGTTCACATGTAAAGGGATCATGATGATGAAGGCTAAAGTGATGTAATTCCTGAGGGTGAGGGACCAAAATCTAAGCCCAAAGCAGACCTCTGGTGGGGGAGGGGGTAGCAAATGGCCATGGGGCCCACCCAGATCCGGACTAAGTGCCTTGGCTGCCCTCCAAGGGGCGTAGAAACATCCCTGGGCACGTAAGGCAATGGAGCAAATGTTCGCTCTAGAACTCTTCTCCAGGAAGAGTGGTGTGTGGTGCGTGGAGACGGGGTTGGGGGAGGTGTTGTGCTCTAGATAACTGTAGACATTTTCCAAGTTGTCTTGCAAGGACGGGGGGTTCTGTTACTTGCAGGGCTCTTGTTTTGCTGACGAGATGAAAGGTTTTGCAATCAGGGCGGGAGGCTGAGCCTTGCTCCTCTCCCGTGCTGTCCTTCCCCCACACCAGGCTCAGCCGCTCTTCAAACCAATGTGCAAAGGACGTCATTGGACAGTGTGAAGAGATCGTCAGTTACTAGATGGTCAAACTGTTCCGGGTCGGTTCAGCCTCAGATAAACCAATTGATCTGCATTGATTTGGTGGCTCAGGCCTGAGCTCAGATCCAGCCTCTCCCTGACTCGGCCTAAACAAAGGGCCAGTGTGCAGCAAAAACACAGCGTCAGGACTAAAATCGCCACTCTGAACAGCTTGCTTGTTCGCACGGCTACAGCTTATCTCTTGGTGTCTAAGTTTCTGTTAAATTAAACTCACTGACCTGGTACCTCTGGACTCCCTGGGGCACCGTGACGGACAAATCTTCCAGCCCGCTAAGGAACGGGTCTGAGACGTCAGGATATCGAAGGCCGTCCTGGGTGAAGTTTCAAAACAAACTGATTAGTCCGTGTTTAAGCTGGGCTTTGATTTATGCAAACATGACTTGGCTACAATACCCACAAAACTGCACGGTCAGTGTAGGGAGGTAACCCAAATCCCCATCGCCTCCAGGATTTTACTTTTGATGAAAGCTTCTTGCCCTCCCTCTCCTTCCCTATAAGGAGGAACTGGACTGACTGGTTTGAAGCTGATCCTCAGGTCACCCTGAGAAGGAAGAGAGGGTGAGCTGGCCTGCAGGGAGAGAAGCAAGAAAACTGGGGCTACGTAAGCCATCCAGAAGGAGCTGGCATTCACTGTACACACGAGAGCCCATAGCCTATTGCTTTTCTCAGCTACTCGGCTTTCTGGGAGAGAAGTAAAATGGGAGGCCCTCTGTGTGTCACTAAGCACATCAAGTGTCTTAATTCAGAAATTAAATTCCTGGGGAATGTGGCTGGTGAGGGTCTGAGTAAATGAGAACCAGACACTTCAGGAACGCTGAGCTGCTGGGATGGAGTTGTGGGGAGGGGGCATAAGGTAGGGAGAGAGTTGTGATCATAGTCAGGAGAGGAAAGAGAGAGGAAGGGAGGGAGGAAGAGAATGTTTTGTTTTGCTTAATTATTCCAGAAATTTACAATCAGAAAATCTAGCAAGAAGCTACTTCAGTATCAGCATGTAAATAAATTTTAGTATTTTAGAAAATTAAAATTTTATTTTACACTCCATATTGAAGCTGGAATATGGGCAGGGTGGGAGGGTTGACAGTAAAGGGACAAAAGGGTACATTTTGGGGAAATGGAAATGCCCTGTATCTTGTTTGAGGTGGTGGCTCCGTGGGTTGACACATTGGTCAAAACTCACTGTATTTAAACAGGTGCATTTCATTACGTGCGATTATACTTTCCAAAGTGATATTGGAAGAAAAATAATCGCACACGAGGCAGGAGCGCCATAACCTTTCACTGCACAGGGCACGCGGTCAGCATCTGTGGCTTGAAGGCAGCCTGGCGCCCGGAGCCCCAGGAATCTGGGAGGTGGGATGGCTGGGGACGGACTGGCTGGGACCCAGAACAGGCGGCAGGCCATGGCCCAGGCCCCACGGGACAGCTGGCAGAAGTAGTGGGCACGCTGGGAGCTAAAGGCTGCGAGGAGCCTGGGCAAGCGCGAGCACTTACAGGCGCAGAGGGCCGCTCTGCCAGCGGCTTCAGTGTCTGCAGCACTTGCAGGTAGAACTTGAAGAGGAAGCTGACCACCAGAGTCCTCTTGAACTCCACCCTCCCCCCCGGAGCCGAGCCTGGGAGGGAGACTTCGTCCAGGAGCAGCCGGCAGGCCTCGTCCAGCATCAGCTCGTTCCAGCGCCTGGTGGGATGGAGGCAGCAGGGGACCAGTCAGAGTGCGTGACAGGTGCTCGAGGTTGCTTGGTGATCACTTAGAGACTCCGGAGTCCTATTTATTTATTTATTTATTTATTTATTTATTTATTAATTATTATTTTTTGTTAATCCTCACCTGGGAATGGATGGAGATATACATATATATTTCAGAGAGGAAAGGAGAGGGAGAGAGAAATTGAAATATCGATGATGAGAGAGGATCATCAATCAGCTGCCTCCGGCAGGCCCCACACTGGGGTTGGGGGGATTGAGCCTGTAACCCTGGCATGTGCCCTGACTGGGAATCGAACCATGACCACCTAGTTCTGGTTCATAGGTCGATGGTCAACCACTGAGCCACATTGGCTAGGCTGGGGATACTTTTTCCATTGATTTTTTTTAGAGACAGTAGAAGGGAGGGAGACAGAAAGAAAGAAAAAAGAAGGAGCAGGAGGGAGAGAAAGAGAGAGAAAGAGAGAAAGAGAAACATTGAAGTGAGACACATCAATTGGTTGCCTCCTGCAGGCCAGGGATCCAACCTGCTACCCAGGTACATGCCCTTGACCTGGAATGGAACCGGCAACCCTTCAGTGTGGGCTCATGCTCTAACCACGGAGAAAACGGGCCAGGGCTTTATCGAGCTGGAAGGGAGTGTAGAAATCACCTAACAAGCCCTTCAGGAGAACTGAGGGCACAGCAGGCTGGAACCTGGCATTCAACAAACAGACCACGAGGGCCAGTTCCACAGTGACCTGGACGAGACTCAGACTCGGACGTGGCTTTCACCGAGGAAGAGGCAGCTGGCACCTGAGCAGAGGGTGCAGGTGCCACGCGGACGCTGCCGGGTGTGCGTTTGCTGGAGTATTGGTGTCACAAGAGACTGGGCTGGAGGAGTCCTCGCCATTTCAGTTGTTGTATTCCTCGCCCAAAAAGTGCCACCTACTTAATCATCGTCAAGAAAGGTCTGATTCATTTAGCAAAACTATGGAAAGAACAAGCAGTGCCTCCACACAGAGGCGTTTCCATTTTCTCAGGCTTTGCCAACACTCGCCTGAGCCAAATTTCCACCTTTTTTTTTTTTTTGACGTCGATTCACCCTCAGGCACAGGGCTCACTGCTTACCTCCCTCGGAGCTGCTGGCAGGATTGGCGGGCGCTGACGGTGGCCGCCCCGAGCCCCCCGAAGGCGATGCTCAGGTCCTCGATGGTGTCGGTGCCCTCCTTGAGGAGGACCCGCATGCCCGCGTTCACGTGGGCCCAGGCGTTGTGCTGGCACTGCGCCTGTCGGAAGGCCGACACCAACTCCCCCTGCGGAGGCAAATGCCGTCGGGAGCTGCTCCATGGGTCAACCTCAGAGCACGGTTTCTGCTTCTCGGCGCCACTGATTAATCTCTTGGACCCAACAGAAAGGGACACCAAGGACACTTGGCACCATTTGAGGGCAACTCGGCTGCCTTCTCGTTCAAACTGAGGAGTGTCCTGCGCAAGGCCCCTCCCCCGCCCCCCTGCCCGGTCCCCTCCAGGAACGGGGTCACTGCACCCTTTTCCTGTGAGGCCAGGACAGAACGGCTGGCTCCTTTCCATGTGTCATCTTTCCAGGTGCCTTTCCCCGTAGTCTTCAGGCCCCGTGTCCCCTGCGAGGATGGAGGACCCTCCCAACACCAGTGCTTTTCTTTTCTTTTCTTTTAATATATATGTATTTATATTTTTACTTTTTATTGGTTTCAGAGAGGGAGGGAGGGAAAGGGAGAGAGAGACAGAAACACCAATGATGAGAGAGAATCATGGATCGGCTGCCTCCTGCATGCCCCAACTGGGGACACAGCCCGCAACCCAGACATGTGCCCTGACTGGGAACCAAACTGCAACCTCCTGGTTCATAGGTCGAAACTCAACCACTCTGTGGATGGGGCTCAACACCAGTACTTTTCGATATGATCTGCCCAACATGCAAAAGAGCTCGACCGCATTTCTTGGTTTGCAGAAACCATCACCTTCCATTGTGCAGGGCTCATAAGAGAGTCGAAATGAACTTTCCCACGGTGGGCTAGGGACCCCTGTGCCAGGGGCAAGTCAGGAGGGTGATGCTGCCCCGCTGCCCTCTCGGCACCGGGACCCCTGACATGGGGTCACTGGAGATGGCCGAGCCCCCAGTGTGTTTCCAGCTGTGTGGCTCCGAGGGTGCGGTGTTTATCTGCGAGGTTTCCTGCCTGGGGCCTTTACACAGAGGCACGTTTGACTGGGAACACATTTCAGAGTTCATGCCACAGGAAACATAAATGGAGGTCATGCATGGCTGACAGCATGCCTTACTCTAAGACTTCCTGCACAACCCAGCAGACACCTGGCTTCTGATCAGTGTGTGTGTGTGTGTGTGTGTGTGTGTGTGTGAGTGTGAGTGTGTGAGAGTGTGTGAATGTGTGTGAGTGTGTGTATGAGTGTGAGTATGTGAGTGTGTGTGTGAGTGTGTTTGAATATGAGTTTGTGAGTGTGAGTGTGTGTGAGTGTGTGTGTGTGTTTGAATATGAATGTGTGAGTGTGTGAGTGTGAGTGTGTGAGTATGTGAGTGTGTGTGTGTTTGAATATGAGTGTGTGAGTGTGTGAGTGTGAGTGTGTGAGTGTGAGTGTGTGAGTATGTGAGTGTGTGTGTGTGTTTGAATATGAGTGTGTGAGTGTGTGAGTGTGAGTGTGTGTGTGTGAGTGTGTGAGTGTGTGTGAGTGTGTGTGAGTGTGTGTGTTTGAATATGAGTGTGTGAGTGTGTGAGTGTGAGTGTGTGAGAGTGTGTGTGTGAGTGTGAGTGTGTGAGTGTGTGTATGTGAGTGTGTGAGTGTGTATGAGTGTGAGTGTGTGAGTATGTGAGTGTGTGTGTGTGTTTGAATATGAGTGTGTGAGTGTGTGAGTGTGAGTGTGTGTGTGTGAGTGTGTGAGTGTGTGTGAGTGTGTGTGAGTGTGTGTGTTTGAATATGAGTGTGTGAGTGTGTGTGTGAGTGTGTGTGAGTGTGTGTGTTTGAATATGAGTGTGTGAGTGTGTGAGTGTGTGTGTGTGAGTGTGAGTGTGTGTGAGTGTGTGTGTTTGAATATGAGTGTGTGAGTGTGTGAGTGTGTGTGTGTGAGTGTGAGTGTGTGTGAGTGTGTGTGTTTGAATATGAGTGTGTGAGTGTGTGAGTGTGAGTGTGTGAGAGTGTGTGTGTGAGTGTGTGTGAGTGTGTGTGTTTGAATATGAGTGTGTGAGTGTGTGTGTGAGTGTGTGTGAGTGTGTGTGTTTGAATATGAGTGTGTGAGTGTGTGAGTGTGTGAGTGTGTGTGTGTGAGTGTGAGTGTGTGTGAGTGTGTGTGTTTGAATATGAGTGTGTGAGTGTGAGTGTGTGAGAGTGTGTGTGTGAGTGTGTGTGAGTGTGTGAGTGTGTGTGTGTGTGAATGTGTGTGAGTGTGTGTGTGTGTGTGTGGGGGGGGTGGTTTTGCCTCTCTCTGGGAAGACTGTCCTCTGGGATTCAGACACAGTTTGGGGGAGAGGCACAGGGGACAGAGAATGAGGACAGAGGCCCCGCCATAGCTGGGGGGTGGCCGCATCAACCCCAGGGTGCTGTGCTGGCAGGTGTCTGGAGGCCTCACCTTCTGTGAACTGTGGGGTTGGCTGGAGCGGGAGTTGGAGGCCCGCCCAGCCTCCATGTGCTGTGGGTCCGACAGAGAAGCTCATTCCCAGCCGGGGAGGGTCCCCTCCCGGAGTCGGTCAGAGAGCAGGAGGAAGCAGGACCGACTGACCGCAGGCCTCAGCAGCCGCACCCACAGCTGAAACAACACCCTACACCCACCCCGGGCTGCCTGCCAGGGGCTGAGGCCTGGAGCTGCCGTCCAGGGAACAGGAAGTCATGACTCTGGCAGACATCCTCTCTCCTCCGCTTCAGTGTAAAGACGCCGGGTTCGTGCCGAAGAGCGAGAAGCAGCTCCCAGGAGCGGCCGGCGCGTCTTACCTTTTGAGAGTGAGGGATGTGCACAGATTCCAGAACCTCCTCCGGCCTGAGGTCTGCACTTGCCAACCCGGCAAGAAAGTGCTCGCTTAGCGGAACCTGCCGGGCGCCTCCTGCTGAAGAAGACGACGTTTCTGCACAGGCAACAGGGAGCGCGAGGCGTTCTGTGCGCTTCATTGTCAGCGCCAAAGAGGGGGTCACCCGGCTCAGCACCAAGTGACGAGGGGCAGAGCGTGTGACAGTCAGGACTCTTTTGTGCCTCCAACGGGGAGGGAAGATGGGGTGGTGGTGGCAGCTTCAGGACATTTCCCCCCTCGCAGCCAGTCTCCTCCCGGCCAGGCCTGTGCGGGTTTTCACTGTCCAGCAGAGGCCGGTTAACTCTCTGTGATCAAGGGAAGGGCGCAACCTATGCTGGGACAGGGTTTGTTCGCACGGTGAACAGAGCTCAAACCCCTGGTTTTGCCTTTTGTTCTTGCTGCTGCTCTGGGCTCCTAACCAGACATCTATGCTTTTAATGCACAAAACCTCCTTTCAGCCCCATTGCTATCACTGCACGGTCCCGGTCCCCTCTGGCTTTAAAAGGGGGGTTTGTGGAGCCACAGGAGACGTATGGAGAAGATCACCCTATAGCCTAGAGACCCTGACGGGTCGTGTTCCCGGCACAAGCAGCACCATGCCAGCTGGAACAGGTGTGGGAGGAGGCAGAGCGCCCAGGATCCCCGCTGAGCTCTGGCCCTCCGGGGTCTGGTCAGCGAGCCCACGGCCTGGCTTCTGGAGCTGGGCAGTGCTCCGGGGTGGCTGCTTCGCAGAGCTGGGAGGACAGAGACCTGAAGCGGGGTAACGACCAAGCAACAGCCCAGGAGAAGTTACCCTTCCACTCCTGCGGCTGGTGCAGGAGGCCGGCTGCTGCGGGCCCGGCTGTCCTTTCTATCCTGACGCCCCGGAGTCTTGTCTCTTCTCTCCTGGTCTTTGGGGGATAACTGGGGTCGTCCTGGACCACAGGCTGGAGGACTCAGCCAAAGGGCTGAGGGCTGTCAGGGGTGAAGCCCCTCCGCGGACCCCATGCAAAGCTGATGGGGACCGGAGAGCTGTTCCCCTGCCCCCAAGGCTCTCCCTACACTCTGGGTTCCCACCGACCAGGGATGGGGCCTGGGATAGGACTCCTGGTCGGACACACCCCTGAAGTTCACATGGGGCAGCTGGATTGCTCCCCGACTCCCAGCGCCTGGGCCCGTGTCAGCCCACGGAGGGGTAAATAATGGATGGACTGAGCGGGGTGGACAGGCGGAGTGGGGATGTGATGGGCTGTGCGTGAAGGAGCAGAGAAGGGATGGGAGGGGGACGTAGAGGCCCTGGGAGCAGCCTGAGGGAGAAGAGGCGAGTGCACCCCTTTGGCAATCAGACAGGCTGGGTTCCAGGGCGGGTGTCTGTGCATGTGGGGTAGGGCCTTCCTGCAGGCGCCTGCGCTTCCTGTGCTGCACTGAGAGCCAGGACACGGGCTCCGACTTAAAGAGGAGCCTTTAAAAAAGGACAGAGAATCCTTAGGTGCTGTTGGGAGTGCTCTGGGGTAGCTCACCTGCGGATATCAGATTGAGGGTAGCGTTGCCCACAGCCAGGATTGGGTTCAGATCCGAGTAGCAGTGCCGACTGATGATATGTCCTCCTAAGGACTGAGGAGAGAGAGTTACAGCCTGGGCCAGTCCATCTGCATGCCCTCTGCCCGCAGGCACCTGCTTATGCGAAAGGGCCCAGGGGGCGCTCCGTTCACACTGCCTGGGAGTCCACGCTGCCTGGAGAGGAATGGATGGTAACCCACACTCCCGGAGCTTTTGGTGTGTCCACCTGCTGTCCTCCTTTCCACACACATCTACTCATCCTCACAACAGTCCAATGAGATGGATGTCGTTCCTACAGATTCATTCTACAGATGAAGACACTGGGCACAGAGAACTTGTGAAGTCTGACCGAGGTCTCCCAGCTAGAAGGGGGCCGGAGTGGGATTCAAACCCCAGCAGCGAGGCTCAGTGGCCAGTTCTGAAACCACCCCCTCCCCCCAACCCAGCCATGGCCACCTTGCAGAATTCATGCGAGCATGCCCAGGTGCGGGGCACCCATACCACCGACAGTGGGTGCCTTTCCCCCCTTTTGGAAGACTCCACGCAGAGTGGGTTGAGCCTGTAGCGTCTCAGAACTTGGGAGGGCACTGACTGGCCATTCAACTCAGTACCCTCCGCCCCTCCTAGTGACGGAGTCCACAGTGACCACCCGCGTGGCTGCGGTTTGGGCGGTAATGCTGGTGAGGACAGGGAACCCCAATTCCTCTGTGGACAGCTTGATTTTCAAGTTTTCGCTTCCACTGAGTTGAAATCGGCCTCCTGTCGGTCATACTTCTATCCTCTTGATCATAGGAAGTGAACCCATCGCCCTCTGGAGCCCATAAATATTTGAAAGCAGCTCTCATGGTCCCTCCGACGGTCCCACCCGCACCACCCTCTTCCTGAGGCGATGGCCAGCCCCTCTCTCTCCTGCACCATCTCCTCGCCAGGCTCCAGAGTGTCAGGGTTCTTGACTGGGATTTTGAAATCACTTGAAGAGCTTTTTCAAAGGAAACAGGTGCTCCTTCCCCAATTCTCCATGCCCCGAGGGTTTCTGACACACCGTTTGGGGTATGTAGGAGAGGGAGCATGCAGTGCTCTCTCCTGTGGTCATAAAGAACCTGACCTTAAGCTGTGTTGCCCAGGTCTGAGCATTACACTCCAGCTGTGGTCTAACAGTCTGGAGCAGAGCAGGCCGCCCTCCTTATTTTAGGCACCATCCTTCCGTTAATGCAGCCTGAGGCGGAATTGGGTTCTTTGACAGTCTTCTCATAAAATCAGCAAAACCACGAAGTCCTTTTCCTACCCACCGTGCAACTAGGCCATTTGACTCAAGCTGACTTAGAACCCTCCTTTACATGTTATTAAGGAATGTTTGTTAACTACGTATCTGTTCATCGTGCCTGTCGTTTCACCTGCCGAGACCCTTCTGCATACAGGTTCTGCCAATGCCGATTTCAGCATTTCAGTGGGATTGAGCAGAGGTGCCGTGTGCCCGATGGTGGGGCCGGAGGACTTACCGCCATGTTCCGGATCTGCTGGCCCGCCAGGCTCTTCAGGTGCTTCAGGAGGGCTCGGTAGGTCTGCGTTTTCTCCTCTGGGAGCTCGGACACCCTCTCAGCCAAGATGTCCTTCACCTGGGCCAGGCTGCAGCCGGCGCCTATGGTGAGTCCTGGAAAGCAAGTTGTTTTCACAGGGGACCTGGGAGGAGCCCCTAAATGGTCAGCATGACGCCAGGGCCTGAGTGCTCGTCTAGCACACGGCTCTCCACGCTGGCTGCACAGAGAATCACCGGGAACTCGAAAACAGCACAGGTGCCCCTTCTAGAGCAACTTCATTAGAATCTCTGGGCCTGGGGCTTTTTCAAAGGCTCCGAGGTACTTCTCCTGTGCACCAGGGTTAGGACATCTCAGCTGGTGTATATTCTTTTTAAAGAAAATATACTTTTACTTATTTCAGAGAGGAAGGGAGGGAGAGAGAGAGAGAGAGAAACATGAGTGATGAGAGAGAATCATTGATTGGCTACTTCCTGCACGCCCCCTACTGGGGATCGAGCCAGCAATCAGGGCCTGTGCCCTTGACTGGAATAGAGACCAGGACCCTTCAGTCTGCAGGCCAACGCTCTAGCCACTGAGCCAAACCAGCGAGGGCTGGTCTACATTCTTGTTTGAACAAATGCAAGGGACTAGAACAGGGGTGGGCAAACTCGAGGGCCACAATGGGTTCTTAAACTGGACCGGAGGGCTGGAACAAAAGCATGGATGGAGTGTTTGTGTGAACTAATATAAATTCAAAGTAAGCATCATTACGTAAAAGGGTACGGTCTTTTTTTTTTCAATAGTTTTATTCATTTCAAACGGGCCGGATCCGGCCCACAGGCCGTAGTTTGCCCACGGCTGGTAGAAGCTAGTCACTAGAAGCTAGAGAGAAGGAATGACGGGAACATCTAGCAGGTAGCAGACCCTACTAGAGCTCTCCATGACCTCCTCCTGAGTAACTGCAGTGAAGCTATAGAAAGATGTTTTGTAATTAAGGGGGGCACATCTGATGGCATTGCAGGGCCAGACAATCCACAGGGACTTTTTGTTTGGCCATTTCCATTGCTCACACCCCCCACTACTTTGTGCTAAGCAAGACATCACTATACGGGGAGAATTCTCTTTACTGTACTTATATTCATGCTGCATTCCATCTTTGGTCACAAAACCTAGCTTGTATTTCAGTGGAGTTGAAGAGCTTTAACTTGGTTTTAATCTCAGGATGTGGGTTTTATTTTAACTCATGCTTCTCGGAGTTCCTGTGTCTATGGGATAAAGATGCGGTGACTTTCTGGAGCACTTACTGTGCTAAAGATTTTGAGGGGGAAAAGGTATAGTGAGTGAAACATGCACATGATATAGGGTAGCATGCAACATTGGAGCAAACATATGCCGTCACAGGAATTTATTTTCTGGGGTGCTGGTGGGGTGGGGGAGCGCATGTGGCTACCCCTGCCCCCCACCGGTGTCCTTCACTCTTGGGCCTTAGGAAAAGGTTGAGAATCCTCGGAAACATCCCTGGAGGGCACTAGAGGGCACTCACACTTTAATTTTAAGAGGCCCCTAGGAAGGCGTGGGTTTGTTTCTCAGATTGCAGAATCTGGCTCTAATTTATGGACAGGATCCAAACTGAGTGGTCTGGTCCATTCCAATAGCCAACCGCACAGGCCATGGGGTGGGCCTTGAGGGAGGAGAACGGCAGGAACAAAGGAGCTCTGATTTGGAAGCAGGAGACTGTGGCTTGGCCACCAGCCAGTTTAGAGACCTTGGTCAAGGGCACTTTCCCTTTGCTTCTCAGCTTCCTCATCTATCAAAGGAGGGCCTGGAGTTACACTGAGGATTGGGAGTTGTGCCCTGAAGAGCCCCCTCCGGGGCAGGTATAAGGGGCTCAGTGATAAGGTATAAGGATGCGGGAAAGCTTCTCCCTTTTGCAAACAGCAGCTTCTTTTCAGGTACTTATTCTAAGATCTGTTTGGGGTCAGGGTTGTGGTGCTAAAGAGCAGTTGGGAAAATGTGGGTGCCTGGGGTGAAGACTAGGAAAGGGCTTTCCATCTGAACCTTGTGCTTAAATTAGTTGTCAAACTCCCAACCCACCCATTTTACTATTTTCTCTTCCTCCACTTTCTGTGAGAGCTAAAAAAATTGAATACTTTTCCTCCCATCTTCTAACTTTCCGTAGGCTGGGCTAATAATTAAATTAACAGAGAGATTAACAGGAGAAAATCAAGTTTTAATATATGCATAGGGAGAATTCACATAGGCAAAAAATTCCAAAGATGGCGAGGCTCCATGGGGTATATAAGACATGTGGACAAAGGAGAAAAGGGGGAGAATGAGGTGTTAGATTTCAGAAATGAGAATGGGTGATTTACAGGTGGTTGAGGGAGAGCTGAACACACATGGCAGGAGAATTCTTGCTAGGCGACTCAGAAAAAAATGAACACAGCAGGTATCTGGCTACCAGGCCCCTGTCTGAAGACCTCTATTCACCACAGTTAATTCAGCCCAAGGCGACCTCCTAAGCTCTCCTTTCTCTGTCTGAATCTCTTGGGCAGGAAAGGGGGGTGGGTCAAAGGTTCCCTCTGAATCTGGTTTCTTAATAAACAACTTAAAACCAATATCTGGAAAAAAACAAAGCCAGCTTCAGGGTGGCGACTGGTTCCCTTCATCTCCCTCTCCAAGTGGCATGCAGGTGTGCTGCCTGAGTCGTCCATGGCTGACGCTGGGAAGCTCTGGTGCTGAGCAAAACCAGGAAGGGTCCCTTCCCTTGCACATGGTTGGGGTGAGGCTGGGGAAGGTGGGCTTGCTGGCCTGCAGCACAGTCTAAGCTTGGCTGACGATGGTTAGAGGCCAGGAAGCTAGGCCTCCTGGATGGAGGTGAAAAGGCCAAGGCAGGTCTCCTCCACCACCCACACTGACCCCCACAAACACGCAGTGGCCTGCTTCCAGTTCAGCCAACCTCCTTGCTGCTGAAGTTGAGGAAGTTATCATTTCCTCTGCATCCCAAATTCAAGTTCCTGACCAATTCATTCATTTGTGTGTGTGTTTTCCCCCCATTAAGTCAATGACTGAGCACCTATATGCATGTACAGTATTCATATGCATATACTATATAGGCTAGAACCTCTGGGGGATGCAGAAAAGAGTAAAATAAAGTTCCTTTTGTCAAAGGATTGCTATGCATCTTGAGGGCAACGTCTTGCATGTTTCCTTCCTGTGCTGTGAGAGCCACCTCGCCTGATGATATCTGCACACAGTGGGCTCTTAAGGATGTTTTAGGGACCGGGATGCGTGCCCAGGCGGGTCTTTGTCCCACTTGGCCTCTTGCCATTGTCCCCAGGAGACAAAATAGCATTTGAGTGCCAGACAACATTTCTCCTGCTTTCACTCTGCAAATATTCCCAGTCCCTGGAACTGACCATTCAGCCAACTGATGGGTAACAGCCGTTCTCTCTTGCTGTCCTCCCATCCAAGTGACACTGCAAATGTATTGTCTCTAGGTCACCATGGCATCTACCAGGCAAGAGTCCTGCAGGAGACTACAAGGTATTGAGTGATGTCATCTGAATACCTCATAGTCTGTGCAAAGGTTTTGATAGTAAAGTTTCATGATAGGATGTACAGCACACCAGAAAAATAATAAAGAGTTGGAAATAGGCCAGACAAGACAAGTGTATGAAGAGTTTCCAAACTATTTGGCAAGTGGAAATTAAGTGCAGGGGTTGGATCACTGATGTTTTACAAGAACACCAGGAACTCACCCTCACTTGTTGTAGACACCATACTCAGCTCTGAAATCCTCACAGGAGAGAGGAGAATTGGGTGAACATGTCCTTGAGATTTCATTGCAGGTCCTGAAAAGTAAATATATATATTATAGAGAGAGTTAGGAAAGAGAAAATGCCTTTTTATGGGCATTGGACGTTTTTCATAAAAATGTTCAGATACTAATTTAAAAATTGACAATATATGTATGTAGATGTGAAAGCAGTGGGCATACACCCAGCCAAGTAAATTTATAGCACATATGCTCCCAGTATATGTTTATATTTATGCACTCACTGCATGGTTATATAAAAATGGGAAGTAAAATGAATGAGAGGTTTTTAGAAAACTCTTGCATGTGGGCGCCAGGAGACATATATTAGAATATCTGTAATATTCAAAGCTATTGTTGGAAAGCACTCCATGTCCTTCAACAATAGAATGAATGAGTCAATTGTGCTATAGTCATACCATGAAATCTAGCACAGTTACACGCAACAATGTGGGCGAATCTCAGCTCAATGAACAAACCAAACTGCAGAAGCATAATACTGTGTCAATGTAATTATATGAAGTTCAAAAAGCACATAAAACCAAATGACGTCTTGCTTTGGGATTGAAGTTTATGTGGTAAACCTGTAAAAACATGGAAGGGACTGACCAGCACCACATTCCAGCTGATGAGTACCTCAGAGGAGAGGGAAGGGAAGGGAAGGGAAGGGAAGGGAAGGGAAGGGAAGGGAAGGGAAGGGAAGGGGAGGGGAGGGGAGGGGAGGGGAGGGGAGGGGAGGGGAGGGGAGGGGAGGGGAGGGGTTAGGGAGGGCCCACAGGGCCTTCAAAGTTCGTGGTCAAGTTCTTGTTCTTAAACTGGGTGTGGATGATAACTGGGTGCACATTGTTAATATACCCATACATACTTAATAAAATTCTGCTATATCTACTGACTATTTGCAAAAATAATATAAAAAAGAACAAAATAGAGTAAATGATAAAAAAAAAACAACAACCTCAAAACGCTAATACTTTTCCCCCCGACAGCTCAAGGGGTTACCCTGTATACTCCTAGAGTCTTCAACTTTGGAGACCATTAGGATATGATATGATATAATATGTTTGTATTATACTTTTATATTATTGCTATAATATATATAATTCATATATAATTACTAGAGGCCCAAAGCACGAAGTTCGTGCAAGAGTAGGCCTTCCTTCCCCCGGCTGCCAGCACCGGCTTCCCTCTGGCACTTGGGACTCGGGCTTCCCTCACAGCCTCAGCTTCATCTGGAAGGTCATCCAGTCTAATTAGCATATTGTGCTTTTATTATTATTGATATGAATAATCATATGTAAGTATTACATTATTTATATATAATGGTATAGTATATTTTGTGATATATTATTAACATATACTATTTTTATTTTAAAGGATGAGGCTTTTCTCCTAAAAAGGCAGCGCCTGGAGATGAGAGCAGAGTAGGGATGTAAGTGCAGCTTGGCATTAATGGCGGCATGAGAACCATTGCGCTTGCTTACCCAGTGAGGTGTTGCCCAGGACGAGAGGCGCTTCTGGGTGCTTCACTTTCAGCTCCAGGAGATCCTTGAGGGTCCCAGGGGAGATCCAGGTAACCCTTTCTCCATGAAAGGTCAGGGTTCTTTCTTCTGGGTTCTCTGCCAGTCTCTACGTGCAAATGACAATGTGTGTGCACACCTATCTTCATGGGTTAGGCAAGATCCCGGGTGGAGGCATGTTCCTCTAGGAGATTCCAGGAGTCCTGAGGTCCACTCGACCAAAAAGATACTCCCGACACCTGTTGGCTAATGCCTGAATTTCCATCACTAGAGATTTACTCCTTTAGCTTAACACTGTTTTCATGTAGCTCCTCAGAGACAAGTGACAGTATGAACGGGCACCTGTCATTGACCCTTCAGTATAGAGTAATTTAACATAATTTAGTATCGTGGTCTTAAAAATCACAACTATACTAATGCTCTTAAGTTAATATATTCAGCCTGGACTTTTCCTCCAAAATCCAGACTCATATACCTAAAGGAGTACTCAGTGTCCGCTCTTAGATGTGTAATAGGCATCTCAAATTCAACATGTTCACACCAAGATCCTCATATTCCATCCCCTTCCGAGGCCCAAAAGGAATCCCCCCAAAGAAAAAAACTCTGCTCCCCAGGAGGTCTCCTTCCCCGTAAATGGCTGCTTTCCAGCTGCCCAAAGCCTCGTCTCCTCTGTCCCACACCCACATCACATCCACCAGCAAATCCTGTCTGCTCTTCTTCCAAAGTATCTCCAGACGCCACTTGCTGCTCACCACCTGCACCCTGGCAGTGGTCCATCACCCCCATCAGCACCCTGACTGGGCTCCCTGCTTCTCTCCCCTGGCCTCTCCACAGGCTACTCCCATCCCAGCAGCCAGCATGACCTCACATCCCGTGACAACATTGATAGGAGATACCCCTCCTCTGTCCAGCCTCCCTGATAGCTTCTCATTTCACAGGGAGTAAAAGCCGTAAGTGGGGTATGGTCTGTGCCCCCTGCCCTGCCCCCCACCGCAGCCCTGCCCCCGTCCCCGCAGCCATGCTGGTCCCTGCTCTGTCCCTTCATCAGGAGGGCGCTCTCCTATCTTTCACACCTTTACACTTGCTGTCCCCACTGTTTGGTTTGCTCTTCCCCCATGTATCTTCGTGGCTGGCTCCTCCCTTCCTTTAGGACTTTCTTCAAATGTTACCTCTCAGAGGTCTTCCGTTCACCGAGTATTTAAAATTGCAACCCCTTGCATCCTAGTCCTCTTTTCTGTTTTATTCTTCTTTCTTCTCACTTGTATCTCTTATCTTGCTAATTGCCTGTCTCTCCCACCAGATCATAAACTCCTCCAGGTCTTTGTGTACTTCTGTTTCCTACTGCACATTCAGTACCTAGAGCAGTGCCTGGCCCGTGGCTGAAGGATAAATAGTTGTTCAATGCATGGATCAATGCACCAGAACCCCTTCAGAATTAGGTATTTTGTAGAACTGCACCAGATAGAGATGCTGCTAGACCAGTGGTTCTCAACCTTCTGGCCCTTTCAATACAGTTCCTCATGTGGTGACCCAACCATAAAATTATTTTCGTTGCTACTTCATAACTGTAATGTTGCTACTGTTATGAATCGTAATGTAAATATCTGATATGCAGGGTGGTCTTAGGCGACCCCTGCGAAAGGGTCGTTCGACAGCCAAAGGGGTTGCGACCCACAGGTTGAGAACCGCTGTGCTAGAGGATGAGGAAAGGGTGTGGGTGGCTGAAAGTGATTCTTAGGATTAACGTACTGGAGGGGCCAGAAAGACCAAGTGAGAGGTTGAGCAAAGCTGTATGGCGTGGGACAGTCAACAGGGACACATACGATGATGTCACTTAAAAAATAGCCTCAGCTGAGGCTTTGGGGAGTGTGTCCAGGGCAAGAGCAGGGCTTGGTGAGCTGAGCAGGGAGAAGCATGTTGATCTGATCAAACATTCCCATGATTTGACAAATTTCACAGGAAGAAAAGGGTAATTTGAGCAACTGAGTTTATAACCAGTGACATTTAAACAAGTACATAGAACACCCGGTTCATCTTACCAAGAGTTCTGGGGGGAATATGAGCTCCTGAGTAGGGTCCAAGGGCTGGAACTCATCTTTCGCAAATAACTCTGTGGAAATCTTTATAAAGGGCAGAAGAAGAGGGCTTGGTCAGCCCAGCTCAACTGGAAACAGCACCCCAGTGATTTACATCAATCAATCAGGCAATATGAACTTAGTAATAACTTTCCTACTCTTCTTATACAGGGAAATGGTTCGAACCAATTTGTGTTAAGTAAGAATTTTATTGTAAGAGAGAGATATTGATTAGCCACTAGTAGGATACTGAAGAAAAGGGTGTTCTATGAGATACCTCAAACAGTACCCTGTGGAACATCAACAGAGTCTATGAAAAATTATCAGAGGTTAAGTAGTTTGGGATTCAAACCACTATCCTCTCACCTGTCAAGTCAGGATTCAAAATGCTGAAAGCTCCGAGAAGTCCTGTAGCTTAAGAAAAAAATGACTCTACACCTACATGCCCCTGTGTAAACACACATGCACACCCCACTAATTTTAACAATAATAGTTAAAATTGTTGGAGTGCTTTTTTCCCAAGTGCCTTACATGTTAGTCATTTATTTAATCCTCCCAACAACTGTGCAAAGAAGGTAAATTATCATCTCCATTTTAACGTTTAGGAAACAAAACCTCAACAAAAAGTTACCCAAACTGCAATCTTGTCTAAATAAAAAATGTTTTAGCTTTGGAAACACTTATTCACAGAAAACATTCCTGAGGAGGTGAGGGGAATTGGGGAAGCATTGTGGGGGCAGGGCTAGAGGTCTGAGTAATACGGTAGAGCATGGAGAGAAGTTGGGGGCAGACAGCTCTGGGTTCATTCTCAGCTCTGCCATGACTCCAACCCTCCCTCTGGAAAGGTTCTTCCTTTTAAAGACTAAATGGAAATAACGCATATCTTGAAGGGTAATTGTGACACTTAGGTAAAATGGCCTGACATTTATCTCACACTGTCCATTTTTTTTTTCTGTCTCTGAGGTCTTCTCAGGATCTAGAAAGAAAACATGCCATTGTTCCTTGTAAAGGTTCTGAGTAGGACCCAGATTGAAGCATAACAGGCCAGCATCTGAAGGATCAGTTTTTGTGTTAGTTGGGTTTAGAAGTGTAGGCAGTACGTAGGAGCAATGATGTGGTGTATCTCTAAAACCTAGAAATAAGACTGCATCTGAGAATTAAAGTGCAAAACAAACATAATGAAGAATTAAAAGGTCCCCCTCACAGGTGCTGGACCAAGACCTAACAGTTACTCAGTGGAAAATATTAACAGCTCCCAGAGAAGAGCGGGTCTGTGCAGACGTCTGGTCTACCCTGGTGGAAGAGGGGGTCTTCTATAATGTTACCCTTATGATGATTCAACTGCCCTGCACCCAAGCTCACCAAGCAAGCCTCTCAAATTGTGGCTCCCTGGGTGTGCTTTCTGCAGGGAAGGGACATGGGGCTCAGTGACCATAAGGTCCACTTCATACCTGTGTTTCTCTTTATAACGGAACATCAGGGCCCACCATGTTCTTTTGAGTTGGTTAAAGTACGTCAGGTGGTTTCCAGAGCCCAGGTTGAATTCCCAAGGCCACCAGATCGAGAATCAGACTTTCGAATGTACTGATCCCTGCAAGGCACTAATTTTCTGTGAAATGCTCATGGGGTTGGGGGCGGGGTGCAGCCATTGTCCTTTGCAACACCCTTCTGTTTATTGCACGCCTTCTTCAGACCAAAATGCAGGGACAGTGGGAGGCCAAGAATGGGAATAAGGTAGGTCCGCGGGACTCAGTTTCCTCTGAGGCTGACTCTGTTCTCTTGGATTCCCTCATCTACAGGAGCCAACTCTAGCCTGTATTCTGGCTTCACTAAATAATTCATTTAAGAAGTTGAGTCTTTTTGGAAACCAGTATCTCTGAGAGGACAAAACCAGGGACTGGGATGTCTCAGGCTGGCCTTCCAGCCCTGGGGCCATGACCTCACCACGACTCCGGATGGGCTCCTTCCCCTTCCCAGAGGCTGCAGTGCCCTCCATACACAAAAGGGGACACAGCAATAGAGGACCACTGCCAGCCAAAAACCAGGCACAGAGACTCACCTCCCCCCAGTGGGACTCATCATTGAGGTCATTGCTGGGGCGGGTCTGTCTTCTCTGGCCTGAGCGGGCTTTTGTTTAGTTTCAGGCTCCCCGAGAGCCAAGAGGACAGTCAGATCACAGACTTTGAATCACCCCCTAACCTGCCTCCCAAATAACAAGTGCTTTATCTGTGCAGGCACTTGGGAAACTTGGAACAAAGCAGAGAATGAGCATCAGAACTAATGAGCACACTGTCAACACTGGGCCGGCGTGGAGCAGTGCTCTCAGGGAGAGAACAAATCAAACACAGGGACTCACGTCGGTGCTCCTGCAGAGTGAGGAAGAATCCTCTTCTCCCTGAGCCAAGCAGCATCCTCCTGCTCCCTTCTGCTGACAGCCATTCGACTCCTACGAAGGTGAAATGCCTTGAGATGAGAAACTTTCTTTTATAGGTAAATGGGTGTGTGCCTTGAGCGGTTTGGCAATTTAAACGAGACAACATTGTTCGTCACTTTTGGTAATTTCTATTGGAAAAGGCATCATCAGAAGATCTTTCTCCTTTCTACTTTATTTTTAAAGTAAAATGATACATATGGAATATATAAAACTTATATGTAAGATATACCAAGTATCTAATCTATATACATAAAAGCCTAAGCAACTGTCCAACCATCTGACCGTCCGACCAGTAGCTATGACACACAATGACCACCAGGGGGCAGACACTTCAACCAGTAGCTATGACATGCACTGACCATCAGGGGGCAGACGCTCAATGAAAGAGCTGTTGAGCTGCAGTGACTTGGCAGCTGCGGTTCTCAGGTGATGCACCCGGAACCAGAGAGGAGGGAGCCCCATTCTGGGGTGCATCACCCAAGAACTGCCCTCTTGCAATCCGGGACCCCTCAGGGGACGTGAGAGAGCCGGTTTTGGTCCCAACCCCGTAGGCCAGGCTGAGGGACCCCACTGGTGCATGAATCTGTGCACCGGGCCTCTAGTTATAGTATAAAACAATAATATAGAATATAGAGAAGCATAAAAGAAATAAACTATTATTACCCTATTTCACTGGCAATATTTTTACATAATATATAATGGTACTATATTTTAATACAACATACTTTTCATTTTGTCTTTTTGTTAATCTTTTTTTTGCCTATTGTTTCATTTATTTACTTACCTATTTGTTTAGTTACCTAGAGTAATTTTCCATGTCATTAAAATATAATTTTGCTGATTGCATAATAATCAATCTTCTGGATTTATACTTGTAAAATTTGCTATTGACATATACTTAGGTTTTGCCTACATTTTCTAATTATAAATAACATTATAATAAACATTTCTGTCTATTGCTTGTACAATTTTGTGTACATCTCTGAATTTTTTCTTAGATGAAATCCTAGTGCTAGAATTAATTGGTAAGATGTCTTTCAGGGCAATAACTATCCATTCTCTAGCATATATAAGACTCAACAACATTGAATGCTATCATTTATATAAGGACCTTGAAAAAAGAAAAGAAAAACATGAAGAAAGATGAGTAAAGAAAACCGCTTTGGTAACCAGACGTTTGGGATCTGCATGGGGCTCATTGAGAATGAATGGACAGTCAATGGATTTTAAAGCAGGTTTCCATTTGCCGGCTCTTTATTTCCCATTTTCCCCTAACTCACCTCTTGTATCCTCTTCCTTAAATAATTTTCCCTAAGTATTTAAGGAAATACTTCCAGATACCCCAGTTCTCTGTTTCTGCTCAACTGTCTCAGGCTGCCAGCTTCCTGATTCCGCTCACAATGCTCCCTCATTTACTCAGTCCTCCGACAGCTCCCTGGAGGGGCCATGGGTCAATGATGACAGAACAAGCCAGTCTTCCTGGCCTATTAGCTAGGAACCTCAAGTAGCCCCACTAGGACTCTGTTCCTTTCACCCCCCCCTTTTTTTTTTAATTAAATCTTTATTGTTCAGATTATTACATTTGTTCCTCTTTTTTTTCCCCCCATAACTCCCCTCCTCCCAGTTCCCGCCCCACCCTCCGCCCTCACTCCCCACCCACTGTCCTCATCCATAGGTGCACAATTTTTGTCCAGTCTCTTCCCGAATCTCCCACACCCCTTTCCCCCCCAGGAATAGTCAGTCCATTCCCTTTCTATGTCCCTGATTCTATTATAATCAACAGTTCATTCTGTTCATCAGATTATTTATTCACTTGATTCTTAGATTCACTTGTTGATAGATGCATATTTGTTGTTCATAATTTGTATCTTTACCTTTTTCTTCCTCTTCCTCTTCTTAAAGGATACCTTTCAGCATTTCATATAATCCTGGTTTGGTGGTGATGAACTCCTTTAGCTTTTCCTTTTCTGTGAAGCTCTTTATCTGACCTTCAATTCTGAATGATAGCTTTGCTGGATAAAGTAATCTTGGTTGTAGGTTCTTGGTATTCATCACTTTGAATATTTCTTGCCACTCCCTTCTGGCCTGCAAAGTTTCTGTTGAGAAATCAGCTGACAGTCGTATGGGTATTCCCTTGTAGGTAACTGAGTTTCTTTCTCTTGCTGCTCTTAAGAGTCTCTCTTTATCTTTTGCTCTTGGCATTTTAATGATGATGTGTCTTGGTGTGGTCCTCTTTGGATTCCTTTTGTTTGGGGTTCTCCGCGCTTCTTGGACCTGTAAGTCCATTTCTTTCACCAGGTGGGGGAAGTTTTCTGTCATTATTTCTTCAAATAGGTTTTCAATATCTTGCTCTCTCTCATCTTCTGGCACCCCTATAATTCTGATGTTGGTACGCTTGAAGCTGTCCCAGAGGCTCCTTACACTATCCTCGCATTTTTGGATTCTTTTTTCATTCCGCCCCTCCGGTTGGGTGTTTTTTGCTTCCTCGCATTTCAAATCATTGACTTGATTCTTGCGCTCCTCTGGTCTGCTGTCGGGAGTCTGTATAATATTCGTTATTTCAGTCCATGTATGCTTAATTTCTAGTTGGTTCCCCAATATAAGATCGAGGGTCTCATTAGTTTTCTTGTAGATCTCATTAAGTTTATCGGCGGCTTCTAAACAGTTCTTGAGAGACCTTAAAAGTGTGGTTCTGAACTCTATATCTTCCATTGACAATTTTGTCCTGTTTCTTTGTCTCCGCATTTTGTTATGCTTCCTTGGTGCACCCCCTAGTGGTCTTTGTTCGCAGTCTTATAGTTAAATCTTGATTGTTGTAGCTAATTCCAGGGAGGGTTTGACCTCCAGGCCAAGTGGCTTTGAGAATCAGCTGTGTCAGCAGTGAGAGAACTTCTGTCCTCTAGGGAGGTGCTAATCTAGCCTTTGCCTGAGGCTATCCGGCAAATGCCTGTGTGCAGGGCTTGGGCGGGGTGGGTCGCACAGGATCAGCAGGGTGGGCCGGAGAGAGCAGTTATGGCGGCTCTCAGTCCTGTCCCCAGGGGCTCTGCCTCTCTGAGTCCCAGCACCCGCTGCAAAGCTCGGAGAGAAAGATGCACTCGCTCTGACCGAAGCCAGACAGTCCCGCTGCTCCCGTTTGAGTCTGGGTCCCTAAAGACTCGCCCGGTTCTGGAGCTCAGAGTCTGCGACTCCCTCCCGATTGAAAACGCCAACCGTGCCCTCTGCCGCCAGCCCGCTGCGCGCACTCCGCACCTCAGAATTTGACTTCAGCACTGCGCCTCCTCTGAGTGTCCGTATGCGTTTCTCTTTCCTCCTAGTTGTAGGACTTCCACTCAGCCGGCGTTCCTGTGGTTCTGGGTGCTGTCCCTTCTGTTTTTTGGTTTCACTTTTGAAGTAGTTGTTCAAAGCAGCAAACTCTGGCGTTAACCTATGCCGCCATCTTGGTTCTTCACCCCCCCTTTTTTTCTTTTTTTTTTTCTGGTAGCTGGGTTATGACTTTTTTTCTTTTTTTTAAATATATTTTTTATTGATTAAGATATTACATATGTGTCCTTGTCCCCACGTTACCCTCTACCCCCCACCCCCCACCCCGCTCATGCCCTCACCCCCCCGTTGTCCATGTCCATTGATTAGGCCTATATGCTTGCATATAAGTCCTTTGGTTGATCTTTCCCCCTTACCCCCACCCTCCCCTACCTTCCCTCCAAGGCCCGACAGTCCAATCAATGCCTCTCCGTCTCTGGATCAGTCCTTGTTCATCAGCTTATGTTGTTCATTATATTCCACAAATGAGTGAGATCATGTGGTATTTATCCGCTCTCCAGTTCCATCCATGCTGTGGCAAATGGTAAGAGTTCCTTTTTCTTCTTCCTCTTCTTAAAGAATACCTTTCAGCATTTCATATAATGCTGGTTTGGTGGTGATGAACTCCTTTAGCTTTTTCTTATCCGTGAAGCTCTTTATCTGACCTTCTATTCTGAATGATAGCTTTGCTGGATAAAGTAATCTTGGTTGCAGGTTCTTGCTATTCATCACTTTGAATATTTCTTGCCACTCTCTACTGGCCTGCATGGTTTCTGTTGAGAAATCAGCTGACAGTCGTATGGGTACTCCCTTGTAGGTAACTGACTGTCTTTCTCTTGCTGCTTTTAAGATTCTCTCTTTATCTTTTGCTCTTGGCATTTTAATTATGATGTGTCTTGGTGTGGTCCTCCTTGGATTCCTTTTGTTTGGGGTTCTCTGCGCTTCCTGGACTTGTAAGTCCATTTCTTTCACCAGGTAGGGGAAGTTTTCTGTCATTATTTCTTCAAAAAGGTTTTCAATATCTTGCCCTCTCTCTCCTTCTGGTACCCCTATAATTCTGATGTTGGTACGCTTGAAGTTGTCCCAGAGGTTCCTTACACTATCTTCATATTTTTGGAATCTCTTTTCTTTTTTCTTTTTCGGTTGGGTATTTTTTGTTTCTTTGTATTTCAAATCTTTGACTTGATTCTTGGGATCCTCTTTTCTGCTGCTGGATCTCTGTAAATTATTCTTTATTTCAGTCAGTGTATGCTTAATTTCTAGTTGGTCCTTTTTCATGTCCTCCATGGTCTCACTATACTTATTGAGGGATTCATTAAATTTATCGGCGGTTTCCATAAAATTCTTGAAAAACCTTATAAACGTGGCCTTGAACTCTATATCCAATCGTTTGCTTTCCTCCATTTCTGCCATTTGTGACCTGTTTCTTTGTCTCCGCATTTTGGCAGCTTCCCTGTGTTGATAGAGTAGCCCTGTGCACCAGGTGTCCTGTAGCTCAGCCTCCCCAGTTACCTGGGGTGGACACTCTTGGTGCACTCTTGGTGCCTTGGTTGTTGTAGAATCACTGGGAGGAATTGACCTCCAGGCCAATTGGCTGTGAGAATCAGCTGTGTCTAAAGTGGGAGAACTTCTGTGCTGAAGACACCCTTCTGGGGCAAGACTTGCTTCAGTGGGGCTTTGGTGCTCACTGAGTCTGCTCCCTGAGTGTGTCCCTTATGGATCTGAGGAGTTGCAGTCTGGATGGTCCCCCTCTGACCACTGGGTACAGTGGCTCCTGGATCTAAGGAGGTGCTAATTCAGCCTCTGCCTGAGGCCACACAGCAGGAGCCACGAAGAGGCTCAGCTGTGAAGCAATGCAAGCAGCTGCGGGGCCTTGGGCCTTCTCTTGGAAGTTCCGGGTCTGCCTGGTTCGGCTGCAGTTAGGTACATTCACATGCAAAAGCCTCTGCCGAAGCCTGGGTGGGGCGGGGTCTCAGGGAGTCAAAGGGCGGAGAAAGCAGCTATGGCCGATTCTCCGCCCGGAGTCGCGCGTCTCAGTGTCCCGGTAACGGCTGCAAGCACCTCTGAGGGAAAGCCGCCCTCAAGTTCGCCCGCTGCCGGACAGACCAGCCTCTCCCCGTATGAGTCCTGGGTCCCCAGAGACTTCCCGGAACCGGAGTTCAGAGCAGTGGGGAGCTTGTGATTCAAAAAGACAGCCGCGTCCTCAGGCGCCACCCCCTTTCCTCGTGCACGCGAGCCGCCGTACCTCTGCACTTCACCTCCGCAGCGCCTCTGGCTCTCAGCATGCTTTTCTTTCCTTCTAGTTGTAGAATTTACACTCAGCCAGCCTTCCTGTTGTTCTGGATGATGTTTGCTCAGTCCTTTGCGGTAATTTTCAATTGTTGTGTGAGGCGACAATTTCCCGGTGTTTACCTATGCCGCCATCTTAGTTTTCAATCCACCCCCTTTTTTTTAAAAAAAAAAAACTTTTTTATATATTTATTTATTGATTTCAGAGAGGAAGGGAGAAGGAGAGAGAGATGGAAACATCAATGATGAGAACCATTGATCGGCTGCCTCCTGCACGCCCCCTACTGGGGATCGAGCCTGCAACCCAGGCATGTGCCCTTGGTCGGAATCGAACCCGAGACCCCTCAGTCCACAGGCTGATGCTTCATCTGCTGAGCCAAGTCGGCTAGGGCCCTTTCACCCCTTAAAGTTTCTGGGGCCTGCTGGCTGCAAGGTGCGTCTCTGACTACACTTTTGCCTTTATTCCCATAGGGAGAGAGGTTTCCTTTAACCTGCTTTACAGTATTTGTGTTTCACAAATGCTTTTCCATTTACACTGGCAGTTTGATGAGTTTACAAGCTATTGATTTTCTCAGTTTGTCATCTTTGGCTCTCCATGTGGCAAAAGTCGAGGACAGGTGTGCAAGGGGGACTGGCCTGGCTCTGGGGACTGGGACATACTGCCAGGCCCACAACTACTGTTTGTGGAGCTGCAGCAGCAAGAGAACAAACAGAGGCCCCCGCACCCTTCTCTGCCCAGCCTGGCTTGGTTCTGCAGCGAGGGGCCTCAAACACCGCGTGAGCACCCAGCCTGACTGTCCACGCTCGGTCTATTCTCTCCAAAAACACCAGTTATTGGCCATCCTTCAGCCTAGGTGCACACACTGGCTGCTATGATCTGCTCTAGGAAGATGGACTTGGGAAGAGGCTGTGTCAGGCCTGGGAATGGGGTCAAGACCAAACCTGGATCCTGGTCTAGAAAAGAGGTGAAGGCTTCAGGTGAACAAGTCACCTTGGACCCAGGGCTTCCTGAGAGTGGCTGAAGGAGGACCAGTGAGGGGCCCTTCAATGTGTGGGGTCCTCCTTGCTTGGGTCGAAGGGTGGTACTGCCCACATCAATCCTGCCCTGAGGAGAGGGCCATCGGATGTGCCTGGCTGGTCTCCCCGTCAATCTCTATTCACAGTGGCAGCAATAACAGTAGTAAGTATTTGTTGAGCTCTTTTAAGTGCCAAGACTTTGCTACATGCTTGGCCATGACTTCTCACCTGAACTTCATAGCAGCCCAGGGAGGGATCCTCATTTTGTTGAGGAAGCTCCCTGTGCTTTTGTACCTGGGGTGAATTTTGGATTCTGCTCTGCGTATTTGGCTTCTTTATTTGCTCACACTCTCAGCTGGTCTGGATTCTTGGACTAAAGCTGGCCTCCCTAAAGCCAACTCCATGCCCTTGCTTGTTGTCTCTGGGCTCGCTGCAGCCCTCCGACCTGTCCTGCTCTAATGCTTTGCTTAACTATCATGGGAGATGCCTGGTTAGATCACCTGGCTTCCCTCTGTGGCGTGACATGGGACATCAAAGGAGGAGTAAGGTTTACCTTGTCCTCAACAGATAGCTAAAACTCCCCTGAGTCAGCTGGAGCTAACTCACTTTTCTCCCTTATAGTCTGTTTAGATGGTTTTAAAAAGTCAATTCCTAAATTCCCAGCCTTGACCAGAGGTCACTGGCATTCTTACTCTGTAAGGTGTCCCCATGGTCATCTACTCACCATGCAGAAGGTCTTTCCACTCTCGAGAATTGGCCGGTACCCAGTGCAGCGGCACAGATTGCCTGATAAAATAAGGGGCATGAGTATCAGTAGGCTTTATTTTTACTGGTTTCTTTGGAAAGCTAAAATAGACCCATTCTTCTCTCTGGGGTGAACTGCAGCTACTTTGGAAACAACGAAGGGGTCCTCAAGTGGGGCTGGGGTGACATAGTGGACGGGGTGGAGCAGCTGGAGGCATACTTCCCACCTGCTTTGGGGGTGGTGAGTATTCTCTATGTCAAACCTACCTCCCAGGGCTTCCATGAGCTGCTCCTCTGAGGGCTGTGGGTGGTTCCTGAGCAGTGTGTACATGGACATCACCATCCCAGGGGTGCAGAATCCACACTGGGTGCCGTGGCTCTTGGCGATCCTCTCCTGCAATGACACATACATGGGCACAGGACCTGCCTTCCTGATGCCACCACCTCTCACCAGGCTCCACATCCTGCATCTCCCTTGAGGGGAAGAGCTCATTCCCTAAGCAGTGCACTCCTCCCCTCCATCAGAGGTGGCCAGTGTCCCCTCTCCTCCTCTGCTCCAGGAAGAAGCGACTCAGAAGCCATTTGCTATCCCTACAATCATTTCTCAGGCTCAAATGTCCAGATCTTTCTCATTGGGAATTAGCAGCATGCAGCCTTCCTTGCCAGAGTGACAAGAATTTTCCCAGGCAGCACAGTCAATTCAGCATTAAAAAGATCAAGAAGTGAGAATGTTAACATATGCTCTTACCTGCACAGGGTGAAGCTTGGTTTTGATGCTTCCCACACCTTCCACAGTGGTGACAGCAGCTCCATAGAGAGAGCAGATGGGCACCAGGCATGCGGTGATGGAGAAGTGTCTTTGAATGAGAAATACAAGGAAAATCAAGGGGAATAACATGGTCCTGCCTCCTGGGGAACCCTGGGACCAATAAGGGCAGCAGGAACCCCCCTTCCCCAACCAGAGGCCTATTCAGCCTGGGAGATGGGGGACCGGACAGGGGACAGGTGGAAGAATTAGAGTCCCCTCTGCTGACTCAGTGCTATCTTCAAGAAGTGGGGATCCTCCAGGGAAAGATGGGCATTCTGAACTTCAGAAAACTTTCCAAGCCCAGAACAGACTACCTGGGTCTGGCCTCAATGGGAATGAACTTGTGTCACCAGGAGTAGTATTGGACCTCAATAGGTATTCCTTAGGACATTGACCCCATAACAGGCAAGAGGCACACCTGTGCCTTTTACCCATATTCATGAATTTATTTTGCTTGTTAATTTTAACTTCCCTGTATAAGGTCGCTCAAAAATGTTGGATGCTTTTGTTTTGAAGGCATTTCTTGGGCCAGTAGATTTGGGAACAGCCAAAGTTCTGGAATCTAGTCCTTAATTTAAGGATGGAATTATGGCCCAGGTCCCTGCTCTGCAGGGTTGGTCCAGCCCAACAGTAGGAATGGCATTAGTGTCAGCCAAAACAGGTGGGTTCAAGTCCTTTAACTTACTAGTTGCATGACCTTAAACAAGTCACTACATATTGTTGAGCCTTAGTTTCCTCATCTGTAAGATGAGTGGTTGACCTAAATTGGGGTTTCTTAACTTGGGATGCACACATGGGCTGTGGGAAATCCATGATCTCCCTGAAAGTGTGTGCAAAATGTAATTAATGAATGCATTTTCCGAGAAGACAGTTCACAGCTGTTATCAGATTTTTGGAAGGGCCTGAGATCCAGAGACAGTGAAATCACGAGGCTGGGAGGTCCGTGGAGATCTTCCTTAGCTGCGAGATGAGACTAGAAGCCTGGCAAAGAAACAAAACCCTCCCCTAGCTCTGGGTTTCTGGGCAGGATACCTTATCTTCTTGGACACAGGGTCACACTTGGACACCATCACGGTACAGGCGCCGCAGCTCCCTCTGCCGCAGGCGTACTTGGTTCCTGTGAGACCTACTGGAGGGAGGTGGTCAAGGAAAAGATGCCCAGGTGGACCTGTGGCCGCCATGATAGCTGCCTCCCTAGGGTGTGGCTAGCAAGGAAAGACAGGGATGCACGTCTGAGAAGTCACTCGCCTCCAGGTCTCAGTAAGGACCTCTCCGTACCGTGTCAGCTGTGGGACACATTCTATTAACCTCTCCCTGCCTGCTTTCTCATTTGCAAAGAGGGAACGTGATACCCACGTTATCTTCACCTGCTCACCATAAGCAGCTTGGAGGAGAGTGGATATAAAAGTAAAAGCCCTTTGAAAAAGTCTGTTTCATTAGAAGTACTCTTCTGGGTTCTAATCACGTCATTGGGAGAGACTTATTGTTAGCAGTTCAGAGTATCGCTAGTTTTGCCCAGCAGTTTGTATTGCATTTGAATGCCAGTGACTGAGCCTTTGGAGAAGACCCCTGCCCTTATTTTCATAAACTACCTTGAGTGTCCTGCTCCTGCTTGGTCCAGGTTCAAGTCCAGGACTAGACTCAGCCTCTGCTCCCTCTCTTTCGTCAGCCTTTTCCCTAATTGTGGCCCATTTCCACAAAATTTAGGGGATTGGATATACTTAACTACTGGCTAAGAAGAGTTTAGAGTCACTGACTTTTATTTTTTTTAAAGCCATAGGGCTTATTCATTTAAACAGTCATAACCTTAAATGCTTTTAAGGGAGGTTGTGTGAACCAGTGGAGTGGGTCGGGTATACCTGGAGAGCTCATGTCCCACTTTTCATAGGGGCCTGGGACAGTCCCCACTCACCTCTAAGCCAGACTGTAGCCACACAGGAATGACTAGCTTCCCATTTTTCATGAGAAGCTAAAAATCCTGTTTTTTAAAACCATGGGATTTCCTAATTTTCAAACATTGACAACTAATTAAATCCATGTGAGCTTTTAACCAACACTAGTTTAGGGGCTGATTCCCTCAATTTGCAATTTCTGTCTTTTTTTTTTTTTTTTTTTTTGGCTTCCCTGAGTGACCCATCAGACTTATCCGTTAAAATATATTTGCCATGATGATGGCCTAAATTTCAGAATATAAAATGGTGAGGGAAAATCGGCTGTAAGGAAACAGATGTAGATCTTTTTCTATGACACATGTTCTTCCTGAATCTGGAAAACTTGGTTTCTTTCCAGGGCAGGGTGCCTGAAACACAAGCCTCTATTACATAACTACCCTCCCAGGACCCGAAGGCCCTTAAGGGAGTAATTAGTGCTGAAGTAAAGAGCTTAGCTTCTGTTTCACTGCTGTGAGATCAAGACATGAGAAATTCTGGGGAAACTTCAGCCTCTGTAAATAGCCCAGTTAACTTAATATCCTTAAAACCATTGCCAAAGCAAAGAGAGAGCAAGGGCCAAGGTGCTGACTGTTTGGGGAAGGAGAGTTTGATTAGTTCTCATAATCACAGCAGGCCTGACTTTTAAGGCAAACACAGACATGGCCAAGACTTTGGTCAAAAGGATCCAGTTCTTTCGTAGGAAGGTCAGCAGAGTGACTTCTGGGTCCGCATTTCTCTCTATCACCTGCGGTGAAACCAGAAAAGAGATTATTATGGGGACTGAATCAATGACCTCGTGGTCGGCAAACTCATTAGTCCACAGAGCCAAGTATCAACAGTACAACGATAGAAATTTCTTTTGAGAGCCAAATTTGTTAAACTTAAACTATATAGGTAGGTACATTGTTATTAACTTAATTAGGGTACTCCTAAGGCTTAGGAAGAGCCACACTCAAGGGGCCAAAGAGCTGCGTGTGGCTTGCGAGCCGCAGTTTGCCGACCATGGATAGTGGAACGTCTGTCGTGGCCAGCTGTATTCAGGGTTTGGGGTAAAATACTAGGCCTGGTTTCATCTGCCCCTGCTTTTTAGTGCTCCGACAGCAAACGACCTTCACGTATATTTACAGAGCAGGAGACTCACCAAGCAAGTGTGGCGACTATGCTCTGTGAGGTGATGAGAGCTGGAACCACTGCTGTGCAAGGGGCCCTGGGGCGGTGTTCTCTCTGTTTGATCCACTATCTGTTTTTGTGGAATTTTCCAACCAAGTCTTTTCTACCCTTGAAATATTTTAACCTGGGAGAGACTTGGATGCTGTGTATGTGCGTGCATGTCTGTTTATCTATGCATGCATGTGTGTGTATGTGTGTGTGTATTTAATGAAGGATCCAGGAGGGAAGAAAGCTGGGTAGGAAGAGTTTCTATTCCGGTACCTCTGAGACACTTCTAGTGGGGAGTCCATGTAGTAACATCAGGGATCTTAAGAGTTGGTGGCAGGAAGGGGAGGCAGAGAGGGCTGCTGTCATCAGGAGAGGCCCTAGTGCATGCCAGTGTGGTGAGTGGTGGTGGTGGAGTCTTGTTGCCCCAGCTCAGGACCCCAGGTGGCTTTGATGGGACCCTAGCATCTCTCCCTGCCTCACCTTAAAAAGTGGGGGATTCATCCCTAAAAGCCATGGAGGAACCTTGTTTGGTGCTTCTCTCTCATTTGCTTATTTGAGGATATTTCCTTTGACTGTCCTGCAAACACCACCAGCCATTCTCTTGCATCAGAGGAAAGACAGATTCAGCTAATCATGTTAGGATCTTCTATTCTCCCTGGAAGAAAAACATGACCTAGTGTAGACCTCCAGGAATAAAAATAGTACAGGAAGATGCTTCCAAGTGGAGATATTAAAATTCACCTGCTTTTTTGCCCTAGCTGGTTTGGCTCAGTGGACAGAGCGGTGACCTGCGGACTGAAGGGCCAAGGGCACATGCCTGGGTTGCGGGCCCGATCCCCAGTGGGGAGCATGCAGGAGGTGGCTGATCAATGATTCTCTCTCATCATTGATGTTTCTCTCTCTCTCCCCCTCTCTGAAATATATATAACAAAATTCACCTGCTTTCTGGAGCTCGAGGGGGCTCCTGGTCAACAAAAGAAGAAGCTTTCCCCTGCACTTCCTCCCACCCCAGGTCCTTCAAAAACATCTCCTGAGAATGCAGTTGGATAATGCTTTCATTATCTAGATGACTCCAATCCCCACCACACACATCTGTAGTTTCTCCAACTCACAACTCCCTCCCTGTTCTAGTTGCAGCCACTTCATTTGGGGCTCATGACTCACAGAGGATGTGGAACAGAAAACCGAGGAAGGAGCCTCTGAAGTCTAGGGCAGTGGAACAAGCAAGTAAAGACTCAGCTCATAAGAGATAGTTTTGGAAGAATGTCTGGTGGTTGCTGGCTGGGGCGATTGGACACAGGATGGAGAGTTAGAAGGGAAATGATGAGAACGTAGAGGTTCTATGTTCTATCTCCTTTCTTGATCCAAGCCCTGGCGTGGGCAGTGGGTAAACATGGCCAAATCCCAATTAGGTTTATGGGACTAGAGAGCTGAGGGGTCCTATAGGACAGGTGGTGAGACCCAAGAGAAGCCACCTGCCTTGGGAGGTGGCTTAATGGTCCCATTAAGGATCAGAGAGGGGCTCAGGAGAGGAGGGGGCCTGGCAGAGGGCACTGAGGGTTGACTGTGTGGATGGATGGTGAGGACTGGAGGGAGGGATGCCAGGGAGACTGACAAAGGGAGACCCTCTCTCCTTGTCATATAGGTTCCTCCTGGAACTTAGCCACAGCCCAGGGAAAGAAGGGACCCAATGTGGACTGTAATTACATTTTACCCAGGTCTGTATAATGGAGACTCAACAGAAAAAATAAATTGATAAAGAGAAAAATAAAGGAAGCTCTGTTTCTCCTCCTAAGTTTGAGGATCAGCATAGGCTACTAGATAAAGTGCTTCCAGTACGTCAGGCTCAGTGCTCGGTGATTTACAAGTTTGAGGGGATTCCTAATCAGTGAAAGAAGCACCTCTCTTTTTATCTTGACAACCGCCACAGGAAGTGGGTTCTGAGAAGGGTACTCCGAGGCCCAGGGAGGAGAAGTAACTTGCATAAGTTTATACAGTAAATAGCAGAGCTGGATTGGACCCAAGACTGATACCGAGGCACATGCAATTAACCCCAGTGCTTTACCGTCGCCCACATCCCGGAGGCAGAGCCATGGCTAAATGGGGAACAGGCCAAATTAGTATGGGTTCCAGTCCCTGGCTTCTTCTTCCTTTCTGGAGAAGTCTCAACCCAAATGGGCCACAAAGGCTCCCCTGCAGCTAGTAGTTTCCTGTGGTCTCAAGCACTGGTCGTAACCCCCAACACTTACCTTCCTCCCGTTCACAAAGAAAACCAACTCATCGGATTGCGGCAGGCCAAGCATCACACCTGTAAACAGGTTTCACCTTACAATTCTAGGTGGGTATGCTCTTTGGCACCAGCCACGGGACTGAGCACAAAGGATTCAGGTCCAAGCACTGAAATCCTTCCTTGTGTGGAAGTTGGCAGTTGGAGTCCAGAGAGCAGACTCCTTGGCCTCGTGGCCTTTTAAGTCTAGAGCACCTGTGTGGTCCCGCCTCTTACCTTGTGCCTCACTCTGCCTCCGACCAATCCTGGCTTTAAAGCTTGCTCTGTGCATGGCCCACATCCCTTCTTGCTTACTCTGAGGTTGGAGGGCCTCAGTGTGAAAACCATACACAACCATTTAAGCTCAAACCCACTTTGTACATTGCCTCAGCCCCTGGATGGGTTCCTTCTTCTCAAAGAGAGAGAAGTGGACCTCCCCTTTTCCCAATGCTGATCTCATTCTAATTGTAGAAATGTCTCCTTGTAGGAAGCCATATGGACAATTCCCATCTGTGCCCTAAAGTGGAGTGTGGGGTGCTGCATTCACCCAGCCCCTCTTTACCCTTCCTACTTCCTCCCCACCCGCAGGATTGGTCCACTGGAAAATAGTGATGTAGTCAAGGCAACCACTTTACAGATAAATAAACAGAGGCTCAGATAGGTAAGACCAGTAGCTCTGGACCATGCAGAACGTAAGTGGCAAAGTGGGAACTATAACCAAGGTCTCCTGGATTTAAATACCTGTGAGTGTATAGATGGATTCCTTTCTTGATCAAAAGAACAATATCATTTTGATCTTTCTGAGTATCTCCAGTTAGATGTCTGGAGCTAAAATCAAGCAATTCTTATTCTTTCAACTGAAGCAATGCCCAGGACTTGGCCTCACATGTGGGTGATGCAGGTAGCTGTTCAAGTGGTCTAGTTTCAGGAGAGGAGGCAAGACCTCTCTGTCCCCCAGCCCACTTCCTTCATGAGTGTGTGGAGCCCTGGCATGCCATGGTTAGAGTCAACCCTTTGTCTTAAAGCGAACTCACTGTGACAGTGCCTCAGGCCAGAGACAACAAATACCTGGCATCCTCTTGACCTGGCTAACTAAGGAAGATCCTCCTTCCCACTTGGTCTAGATGTGGCTTCAGAATCCTTCCCACCGCAGAGCTAGTCCAGAAACATCCCTAACCAAATGCACTTGGAAGCTGCCAACTTTATTATTCAATGTCTAGGTCCAAGGCCTGCCCATCTTCGTGCACCTGTGGAGATGAGTGTTTACGCACATGTGCACGTGTTTGTGTGTGCGTGTTTGGGTGTTTCATATATGTTATACAGTTGCTGAATAAATCCACAACAGGGTTATGGGAGAAGTTGGAGGCGACAATGTGAATAAGGTAGGGCCGCAGGTCAGATTTTTTGATCATGCTACTTCTGCTACAAATAGCTCCGTACCTCTCTGAGGCCTAGAACATGAGGACCAAATTCCTAGGCCCAGTGTGCAAAGCCCTCCAAGATCTGTCCCTATTGCTGGCCTCAGGCTCTTTTGCTCTTCAAAAACAATCTTCTGCTCTAGCCCAACTACCCTTCTCATCATTCTTCTGCCTCAACCATTCTTCTACTTGAAACCTTCCACTGGCCTCCCAACACACCTAACAAAACCCCTTAAGCTCTCCATGGAGGCCCCGCGGGACTGGCCCCACTCACTTCTCTGAGCACATCTTCAACCGCTGTCTCTCTTGTTCATAATCTTGGCCACACTGGCTCTTTCCTTGCTTCCTGAATGTGCTCATTTCTTTCCTGTCCCAAGGCCTTGGTGCAAGTTATATTTTCTGCCTTAACTTCTGTTTTCTCAGACTTTGGCGTAGCTGGTGCCTTCTTGTTATTTGGGTCTGAGCCCTTCCTTGATCTTCCAGTCTGAAGTCTCACCTCCGTCCTGCTCTCTTCTACCACCCATTTCATTTTCTCCAGAGCTCTCATCATTGCCTGACCCGGAGTTTTGTTCACCTCATTCGCCTTCTCTGCTAGAATGTAAGCGCCACAAGGGCAGGGACGTCACTGTATCCCTGGGCCTAGAATGGTGCCGACCACAGAGTAAATGCCCAATAAGTATTGGTTGAGTGTCTGAGAGGCTCTCTGTGTCTGCAAAGATAACAGCCCTGATCCTGTCCTGCTGTGATTGCCCTCCCCCTCCCTCCTCCCTTTTAACCTACCACCAAAAAGCAGCAGCAAACCTTCCTTCTATCCTTTTTTCAATTCAAAACACACTTGCAGATCCAAACAATCACTTCTTTACTTTTCATTTAATAAACCAGGGACCAGGAAACCAGTCTCTTATCTGCCACTAATAGTTGGTTATCTTTTCAATGTTTGTGTCTCATTTCCCCAATTGAGTAATATGCTTCTGGAGGTTAGAAGAGCTACTTGTATCCCCCACATGAATGAATGGTAGCTTGCTCTTTGCAGGAGTTAATAAATGCTTGGCTGATTATCTAAAAATACTTTAAATGAAGAAGGCATCGTTAATTCACTCATTCATTTACCCAGTAGACACTGAGCACCCAGCTTGCGCCATGCAGTATGCTAAGTGGTAGAGGCACAGTGAAAAACAAGATCAACAAGAGTTCTTCCTCCAAGGAGTTGATGGTTAACAAGAGAGAGAAAATTAACCTGAGATAGAATATTTACCATTGTGAGAGCATAGACCAGGGAGAGGAGCTTTGTTTTGGGGAAAGGGATCAGGGAAGGCCTGAGGAAGGGACTGCTAGGCCTGAAAGATGAGTAGGAGTTGATTCTGTGGGAATTGGGAATGGAGGCGGGGCAGGCTGGGGAAGGAGGGAGTGGAGGCAAAGGCCCTTCCTATGGCTGCTTGCACTTGGGGAGAAGTGACCCAGGCATTGTTTTTAAGGCTCCACAATCCCTTCACCATCTCACTCTGCACCTTAAAAGAGGGAAGCGGTGAACATAGAGAGCACACGCTTCCCACTTACAGGAGTAGGGATGCTGCCAACAAAACCACAGTTCATGGTGTGTCCCAGTATTTATAGGAAGGAGTCCTCCAGCGCCAACAGAAAATGCAAGCGGGTAATGTAGATTCGGATTGTGGGATTAGAGTTATCAAGTATGAAAGCGCTTCGGATTAAGGGAACCAGATCTGCTACTTTCTGGGAGACTGAAAACTGACCTTGACTGATTTATCAAGAGTGTTTTCAAACTTGTTTCCACCAGGGGAACTTGTTTGCATGAAACCTTATGCGGTGTGAACAAATTCAACAGCAAGGCTAGTTGAGCCTGCTGGGGGTGAGGCTGAAGTCCTGTGGCTTTCTCTCCTTCAGAAACCCCAGGGCTCTGGGAACTCAGTCTAAAAATCACTCAGTGCAGAGTGACCCAAGGGCTGACCGCAGCGCGAAGTCAGGCTGCTGTCTCCACCAAGGGCTCCCCTCCGATCTTATGTCAGACAATGGAGAAAAACAACCACTGATTTTTTTTTTCTTTCATGAAATGGCAAGACCGAATTTCTTCACCTTTAAATGGATTGTTCTGGTGGGTGAGAGAAACTCCCACCTCCTGACTCAGGCGTTTGTATATTTGTTGTAAGAAAGGTCTCATGAATTGGTTACATCAAAGAACCCTTTTACCCAATGACGGAATTAATATTGGAAAGGACACTGCCCTCCCCCGCAACCAAAACAAACCTATTTCTGGAAAAAAACACGGTAACAAATCTTGCTTGCTGATGCCAATGGAAAAGTACTGGCCACACTCCCGTGTCCCTGGTGTGTTGCCCTCTGCTGTGAGCTCTTCAAAAGCCGAAGATGGAGCACAGGTGACCAGGAGTGGGGCACTTTTTAGGACCCTTGATTGGTCATTAAATGCCCATTGTCCAGGCCCTCCATTCTCAACCTTATCGACTACGAGGCCTCTTCCCTCCCCTCCCAGCTCCAACCATTCAGTCTCTGCTGAGCCAGGTGGCAGCTGGGCTTATGGGAAGCTGGGGACCAGTGAGGCCTTAGGCTGTGTGTGTGGGATCCTCTCCAGTGCCTGGAATCTGGAGGAGAGGTTGGTCCTTCGGGTGTGACTGGGGATGGAGAAAGTTTGACATTGGTGTGCACACTCAGGAGTGCCACATGAGTCATCTAACTCCTTCCTGCCCTGAGTCTGGGAGAGTATGAGGACCAGGCCTGGAGGGTAGACCACCTAGCCAAAGGGGAGTATTTTCAAGTCTTCAGAAGTGGAACATCCATGGGGCTTGCCATCCCTTTCCTCTCTCCTATTTCTCCTTGGGAATGAAACTCCTATTTCTCCTTGGGAATGGGACTGTGTAGCTCATGCCTGTCCCACCATACGTTTAGGAAGCACGTAACACGTTTGACATCACAGGTTCACAGTTGGAGAGCAATTTGCCTGCATACGAGAACATGAATTTGTGGGGTGTGGTGGGTAGGCATGGAATGCTGTGGACTCAATGTCTGTGTCCTCCCCAAATTCATATGTTACCTCCTAATCCCCAAGGTGATGGTATCAGGAGGTGGGGCCTTTGGGAGGCGACTAGGTAATGAGGACAAAGCCCTCATCTATGGGATTAGCACCCGTGTCCCTTCTTCCCAATTAGGACACAGTGAGAAGATAGCAGTTTGTGAACCAGGAAGCAGGAGCCCACCAGACACCAAATCTGCTGGCACCGTGATCTTGGACTTCCTGGTCTTTAGAACTGTGAGAAACAAATATGTGTGTGTGTTTTTTTTATAAATCACCCAGTCTATGGTATTCTGTTAGGACAAGACATGGACTAAGATGGAACCCCCATGATGCTGTATATCTTCAGGATAATGCAAATGAAAAGGAGAATTTTGATTCTTTATTATACCTTTTAGTGAAAATTTGCTTCCTAAAATATGATCATGCAGTGACCAAAACTATAGAGAGTGATTTAAAAAATGCTAAAATTTCCCTGGCCAGATGGCTAAGCTAACTGAAGCGTTGTCCCATACATCAAAAAGGTTGTGGGTTCAATTCCCAGTTGGGGCATGTATGGGAGGAAACTGTTCAATATTTCTTTCTCACATCAATATTTCTCTCTCTCTCTCTCTCCCCCTTTCCCCTCTTTCTAATAATGAACAAAACATATCCTCGGGTGAGGATTAAAAAATAAAAAAGCTAAAATTATCATTGACATTTGGGAAATACCATATATATTGCTCTGGTTTGAGAATTTTAAGGGCAATGGTCAACCCTTTCATTTTATAAAAAAAAGATAAGATTAAGACACACGGATGGACCAAGGTGTAAATGTTGAAGGGTCATCTCTGGGGATCTGAAAAAGATAAAATAAAGGTAGACGGTTATTAATACAATGTTGTTATACTGAACAAACAAAACAGAAACGGAGAACAAACTGATGACTGGCAGGTGAAAGGAGGCCTGGGGGCTGGGTGAAAAAGGTGAAGGGATTAAGAAGTATAAATTGACAAAATAGTTACAAAATAGTCATGGGGATGTAAAGTACAATATAGGGAGTATGGTCAATAATATTATAATAACTGATGTATTGCATCAGTTGGGTATGAGAGGTATGGGGGGATCACTTCATAAGTTATTTAAATGTCTCACCACTAAACAGTACACCTGAAACTAATATAATATTGAATGCCAACTGTAATTGAAAAGTAAAAAACAAAACAAAAAATGTATTAAATGGGTCAAAAAAGAAATACTGTTTAATCTCTGCAGTAAAATGAAAGCTGAGATTCAGAGCCACAAAAATAAAAAAGAGGTCAGAATTCTGCTGGCGTGTCCAACTAGCCTTTGTCTCTGTACCCCTATCATGGAGCAGTCAGTCAGACTCCTGGGGAGCAGCCAGCAACCATAACCAGGAGACTGAAAGCCACCCTCTCAGGACCTGGAATGGGTAGGGAAGCAGGACCATGGAAGCAGCCTGGGTCCTGATGGCATCACTGGACTGCCCTGGGATCCAGAACTTCCTTTTGTTTAAGAAAAATAAATGTCTCTTCTGTTTAAAAAAATGCTGTTATATGAAAAATGTTGTAATTCAAAAGAAATATTGTTCGTTTTTTTAAAAAAGAACAAGTCAGTGTCCATTTTATTCTTACCAAAATTTTATAATTTTCACATTTCTTTCCAACCTTGAGTCATAAATCTCCTCATTCTCATAATGTTTGGGGATAAAATGCATCTTAAACCCAGAAGCCCTGTAATGTCAAAGGCCTAAACCGCAGTCTAATTTTATACCAGACTCATGTAGGGCTATAGTGAGCAGCTGAATATAGAAACAGTCGCTGATAGTTCTAGATGTATTTTCAGCAGCTGAAAAATGAAACTGTTCTTTTAACAAGTGCCCAGTGACTTGATATTTTCATTTAAATTCTTTTTATTAGTTTGCTTGAAAGATACTTTCCAAATAATTGACCAGATCAGATATCTATTGAATCTAATTTGGTTACTGAGGTAATTCAAATACCACATCAACTGCTTTTTGACCAAATGTTTAAAGAAATAACCTACCATACTCATTTGCTATTTTTAAAAAATTTATTGTTGAAAGTATTATATATTTCTCCCCTCCCCCCTTTTTTGAAATCAAGGAAGAAATATAAAGCCTCCTGGAAACAAACAGAAATATATACCACTTGCTATCAGCACTGACTCAGTTGAGTGTGCTTTTCTTTGGGGCTGGAAACAGTGAAACATTATTTTAGGAGGTTCACTCACTTTGCAGGCAGCTGCTTTGGAGCATATAGGAAGTAGCAAGTGGAGAAAAGAAGAGAATTTTCATTGGAAAAGTCGAACCTGCGCGAGAATTCTGTCACAGAGACCACGTTCATCCCGAGAACCTGAAAGCCGTGGAAGAGGGGTCCCAGCAGGGGCCCGTCCTCACCAACCTTACCATGTCGGTGAACTGATCAGCACAAGCCATCCGAATCTCCTCAGGCGTCACTGGGCTGTTTAGGATGAAGGTGTTGGTCAAGCCCCTCTCTCTTCGGGCAGCAGCCACTGCATCATGTATGGCGAAAAGCACGGAGTTTCCCATGAACATTGCAGCCTCACCCAATCCCTGAGAAGGAGGGCAGGAGGCCGTCAGAAAGGCATGGCTCCTTCAGGACTGCTAGTCTGTGTTGACACGCACATGCACTCGCACACTCTCGCGCACACTCACCTCCTCTGGCTTCCTAACCCTCAGAGTGGGGTGCCTCTGAATTGCCAGAACCCATCCCCCCACGCGGATTGGTGTGGGCGGTTGTAGTTAATGAAAATGCTCCAGGACATCAGGATAGCAGGGCAGCTAAAAACATCTGTTCCCCTGCCCAGGGCAAGAAGACCAAAGCCCCTGGTGCCCTCTGGAGTCCTTCAATTTGGCCTCTAGACCCGCAATTTTCACCCCGTGTGCCGTGGCTGAAAATCGCTGCTCTAGGCCATGTGTGTTTAATTCAAACCCACAGCAAAAGAACCACAATCTTTGTAGCTGAGCTTGAAAGACAGTGAGGTGTTGCCTCTGAAGAGTGGACGTTGAAGCCTTCTTTGTGCGCACTTTCCTGGTGAGTGCTGGATGCTCTTGAATTAACAGTGTGAATGAACATTGTATTTTGAATAACCCTCCAATGCTTCTTGTACTGGTTTTCCTTCTTTCTTTCTTTAAAGGAGTCTGGTCCTTGGTCTATGTCCAGGGTCTTAGTAGAGAGATGGGACAAAGGGCCCAAAGCAGATAAAGACTGCCCCAGGCTGTGCCTTTTACTCTGAGGCAAATGTGGAGGAAAAGGTGGAGCTGGCAGAAGAAGGGGTTTCCTGTGAGGTGAGGAGGAGGGGGCAAGAGCAGAGAGGTCCTGTGCCCTATTTGGAGCACAACTGGAAGGGAGGGGGCTAGACCCCAAGAGGCAGGGTTGTGCCAGGACAGTCTTTAGAGATAGCCCTGGACAAAGTCTGGTGCAGAAGTGGAGAGAGGGGCTATTCATATCGAAAGACTCACCTTCCTCCCAACTCTGACCTACTCCTAAGAAACAGAGGTAGTTTCCTGAAAACCTGAGGTTAAAGTTGCCATGAGTCTGGCCAGTTGTGGGCTCAGAATGGCACTTAAGTTGGAGAAGTTGTGCTTTTGTACATGTGTTTGAGAATCTTTGCTGCAAGTCTACATGGGCCAGTTAGACCCCACGGCCATGGAGCGTGTGCGTCAACACATCTTATATCAGTGGCTATTAACACCTCAGAGCAAATCGCCCTCAGTGAGAAACTTGTTTGAAAGCCCTTTCTGACCTGGGGAGAGGGTGGGCAGATGCAGTGCGAACAAGAAAGAACTGAGTCTGGAGGACATGTGGGAAGGGTGCAGAGAAGAAGGCTCTGGGCTGGGGAAATTAACCTACAACTTCAGCTTTACCTCCCGGTGGCACTTAGCTTCATGAACCAAGATGTTTGACTTCTTGTTTTATTTAAATATATTTCATGATCTCTCTCAAGAGTGAAGACTCCACTTGGGGTTCTGAAGGCAGTGAGTACCACTCTGCCATGCGTTTGCTCTCCCCTCCCCCATCTCCCTTTGGGACCTGCAATTCCAAGAAGAAAGCAAATTCAGGGGACTCTCATTATTTCTAGAAGGAGCAGGTTATTATGGGCTGAACTGTGCTCCCCTCCAATTTATATGTTGAAGTCTTTAACCGCTAGCACTCAGTGTGTGACTGTAATTGGAGATAAGGTCTTTAGAGAGGTAATTTAGTTAAAATGAGGTCTTTAGGATGTGCTTATAAGAAAAAGAAATTAAGGAGAGAGAGAGAGAGAGAGATAGAGAGATAGAGAGAGAGAGAGAGACATCCGACATGTGCCATATAGAAAGATGATCATGTGAGGACACAGTGAGAATGGCCATCTGCAAGCCAAAGAGAAGTCTTTGAATAAATCAAGCCTTGATCTCACACTTCTAGCCTCCAGAACCCTGAGTAAATATATCTCTGTTGCTTAAGCCACCCCAACTGGTATTTCGTTACGGCAGCGCTAGCAAACAAATAGAGGTGTTGAGTTCTTACCTTGGATGAGTAGATGGCTATGGGATTTTGGGACCGCACCAAAGTAACATAGAACTCTTCTGGTATTTCTGTGACGGTGGGGATTTTGTAGTCATCAGGACCCCGAGAATAAAGCACACCTTCTGGGGAGTATTTCAGTTCTTCTGTGGTATAGAATCCCATGCCTTGGATAAACGCTCCTTCAATCTACAGGCAAAAATGTCACAGTTTATAAGTACATGGCGTTGGTTGAAAATATATCCCAATGTGATTGCAAATGGAGCTCTGAACCACAGTAAGTCATTCTTGAAAGCATTGCAGTGAACTTACAAAGGCATCTGGTGCTTGCCATCCTGCCTGGCCCCAGCCTTAGCTCTTCTTGCCCAGGTACCTCACATTCCAGGGACTCAACACTTGTCAAGTTCTGGGGGATTCTCCAAGCCCACCAGATTGGTTCCATCCTCCAATTCTTTGTAAGGGCAGTTTTTCTCTTTACTGCTCCCCACCTCAGCCTGTCCACTTGGCAAACTCCTATCTCTCTCTCTCTCTCTCTCTCTCTCTCTCTCTCTCTCTCTCTCTCTCTCTCTCTCTTCACTCTAGCTCTCACTGGTTTATAAGCATTATGAGTTCTGGCCTTCTTGTGTTCTGTTCTTAGCATAGTGCCTGGTACATACATTCTCAAAAAATGTTTGTTGAACTATATGAAAAAGAGCTAATGTTAAAAGAATGTGAATAAGTAAATGGAACCGGTGCACAGTATTTCTTATACTATCTGGATTTTTTTGCTTCCTTTTATAAATTATGATGGAGAGTAGATCAAACTTAAGCAAGGTGGGTTTAAAGAAATATATTTTATCAAATTAAATATGTTTTATTACAAGCCATTTGAGTTCTGCTTATCAACTAACTATTATGCTCTGAGAAAAAAAGGTTCATAGTCACCTTTAAAGGAGTTATCTGCCTCAAGGTTAAAAAATTGAAGGAGAGTTACATGTTGCATTCTATTGAATTGTAAAATTACAGAATAAAGTAAACAAATGTAAATGCTAAATTTGGATATTTCCAAATGCTTGTCCCTAAAGGAAAAGATTAAAGTCCAAGAGTTCCAGTCTAACACATTTTTGGCTTTTTCTTCCCTTTCCCAGTGGTAAAAGGTAGGGTTTTTCTGATCGTAACATTTCCATTTTGGCCTTTGCTTAAGAAATAAAGAGGCAGGAACAAGCTGGTAGGAGCAGATAGAAAGGTGAAGGAGAGGTGGGGCCTGAGGTCAGCTGTGGTTGTCAAACTTTACAGACTTGGGATGAATTTCAGGTACAGGTTAAATGGGTAGATTATACGTCCCCGCCCAGCAAACTTTTGTTGGAGAAGTGGGCCTGGGTGGGCACAGGGACCCACACTTCCAATAAACACTGTAGGTGCTTTCATTGCCAAGTGGGAGGACCGCACTTTGAGAAACACTGAGGGACCAATTAAATTGTCCCTCAGCAAGCCCATTGGCCAATCTCGGTCAGCCAGCTCCTTAGGACTCAGGAAGACAGGAAGCTGTTGGCAGATGAAACCACAGGTCTGTCTGTTGGGTTTGAAGCCAAGCTGCTCAACCTGCTACTCAGGTCTAGGCAGGGGGCCTGGTTGGCAGGTTGGGGGTGCGCTGATGTGGCTGGCCTGTTGGCCCCACTTTGAGTAACAAGGCTACGGAGGGGAACGGGGGCGGGAGGTGAGGGGGGTGAGGGGGCGCGGACAGGGGGAACAAACTACACCAACAGCAGGAAAGGCTTTAACTTAAAGCTGAAAAAGATTTTGGGTGTGTTAATTTACTTACTTGGGAGATATAAATCAGAAATTCCGCCAGAGAAAAAATGTTTTTAAGCGTTTCTTTTCCCCTTATATTTCTCTAAATTGTTTAGTCTACTTAAATTCAAATGCATATGAATACAAATGGGGCTTTATTATTATGCATTTATATAATATTCCCTAATTATAAAAGTTAATGTTTGTTGAAGAAAGATTAGAAGGCCTGGAGAATTATAAAGCAGGGTAAATCACACATATTTCTGCCACGTAAAGACAACCACTGCTAACTTTTTCTTGACTTTTCGTTCAATGTTTTATCTATTTGTGTGTGTGTAATATATGACATATATTGCAGAGTACTTGTAGCAGGTATAAGCATTTGGAGAACTCTGGGAAATAATGTGCTGAATGGAATGGACCAAAAGTCCCCGCGGGGCGGTCTGGTACCACGCACCTGCCCAATGTCCAGGGCTGGGTTGATGCTGAAAGCCGCGTCCATGAAGATGTCCGTCCGAAGGAGCTGCACCACGAGAACATACAGGATGGAAAATGTTATTTAAACATAGATCTTAACTACAACTGCCTCCCTGTCCCCGGTTCCCCACTGGCAGGGTCAGGGTGATTAGCATCCACACACAGAAAATGCGTCCATAGAAACGCTCACTCTGTGAAGGTGGGAGCACCCACCCCCCTCTCTACCTTGTGAGCCCCAGTCAGACAGTCGACTTCCACCTCAGAACAGGCTGCTCCGTAAACAAAATATGGGTAAGGCTCCCCTTCCTCCTTCTCCCAGTCCATATGGGTCTGGTAGCCTCTGCGGAGAGAAACCCGAGGGCAAGAATGGTTCCTTCCCGCCTCGTGGTCTGATCCCGGGCGGCACTGTGGGTCCTGGGGATGAACAGAGCGCCACCCAGGACCAAAGGCCTCTCTGACCTTCTCCTACTCGTGTCCGGCACAGACACGGGAAGAAGGCCCATGGGTGTCTGAGCCCTCCTTTCCATCAGGCAGTGACTGTGCCAGGTCACAGGGTGTGTCCCTCTGGCTGAGATAGGGCAGTGGCTCCTAGGGTCCCTGGCCTCCCCTAGGTCTCCTCCCGCCTCCCCAGGCCCATGACTGAAGGCTGACACCGCGCACGGCTGCGCGCCAGTGCTCAGCAGGTATCTGTTCATGATGCGCCCACGCCATCCCTGCCCCAGTGTAATCCCAACCAACGTAAAAGCGTCCTTTACCTGAAATATCCCGTGGTGGACAGGCTGATGGATTCTTCGTAGGCTTTTGCAATCTGAGAGAGGTGATTGACACGAAGAAACGTAAGTGCGGGGACAGCAGGGAAAATCCTGTGCTGGGCTTGCCTCCCGTTTGCAGCACCCTCTGCGCCTTCACCCCCAGCGAGACTGATATGGTGTATAATGAGCACAGGCCGGGCTTCCCACGGGCGGTGCCTACGGGCAGCTGCTAGCTGTGCCCCGGGACCCTTTAGAGTCGCACAGTGTGAAGTTTATTATTTTTTCACCCTTTTTGGCTTTTTAAATTAGAGAGAGGGAGAGACTAGGCCATATTCATGTACTTATGCAATACGTGTGTACACAGGTAGGTATATATGTACATGCACATACACAAACACATGTGTACATAAGTGTCTGCATGTGCGTGTATGTATGTATGTATGTAGTATGTGTGTGTGTATGTATTTTTACCGTGCTTTTTCCCATGTTATTTGATTGGCTGTCTCAGTATTTTATTACATCAGCTTCCCCACTGTAGTAAACTGGGTATAGCTGGAAATAATAGTAATGATGAGAATAGTAATACTTAGTATTAAAAACAGAGTAACCTTTGCTATTGAGACTTCCGTGATCTCCATTGCTCTGGTGGGAAACCCAGGCCCTGAGGCTGGGAGGGGGAGCCTGTGCCCAGAGGGGCAGTGACAGCGCAGGGCTCCCTGCCAGGTGTGTTCTAGGGTAGCGCTAGGCCGTTGTCAGGTGTGTTCTACGGTAGAGCGGTGAGAAACGAGGCTCTTCAGTGAAGCCACGAGATGAACACGGACTCTCTCTCACTCTCAGAAAAGCAGAAGTGAGCGCTAATAAATGCTTTGTTCTTGAGTGGGCACTGCCAACCATCCACGCTCTGAGGGCTTTACCTACCTATCCGGATGCATTTGCCTTCTCTGGGCAGGACAATGCGGACCACTCACCCAGTCCTCCCAGCTTCCCTTGGGGTTTTTCCTGATGACGGGCTGGAGACGGGCCATAAGAATTTGGCAAGCATTCTAAAAATAAGTATTTGAAATGTCATGGGAAGTGAAAGGCACAGGGAGTAGCAAAATATTCAATATTCAAATCAATTCAAATGAGGATGTCAGTTGGTAAACCTGCTTCCGAGTCCTCTAGGCAGAGTTTCTCAAACTTGAACAATGAATGGAACCCCTTTGAAAGAAACAAATATTCTTGTGGGTCCTGCAGTGTTAAAATTATTTTTTATTATAATGTTGTTTAAATACATGTTAACATAAAGCTAGGTAGAGCTGCCTTAGGGTTGTAGCTCTTTTATGTCTACAAAGCAAAAGCCAAAATGACAAAGTGTGCAGACTAATCTATATACCAATAAAATTTGAAATAACATTAATTTAGTTGATGGATAATGTTTTCCTGAAGCTGAATTGCTGCTTGGAGGGTGGAAAGAGTCTCCACCGCTACAGCACACGTACTTCGCCGGCTGTGAGTTTGACATGCTTGCTCTAGTTCATAGACCGATGCTCAACCATGAGCCATATGGGCTGGGCTTTGGCTTCCTCTCTTAATTCAAATAGAAATCTGCTTACACGTGTGCCTTTACTTATTCTTCTCAGACTCAGAATAGCCCTCAGGCCCTCTGTTGGTGTCTGTTCCTTCTGTTCTCGCATCCCCTCTCTGGGAAATGGTCTCTGGCTTCTTATGCATCCAGGAGATCCCTGCATTCATTAACCTATCTTTGCTGGTTCATTCAGTCTTCAATCACTGACCTCATTACAAATGCATGCCTTCCAAAAGAGTAACACACCCAAGGCAAACCCAAGTCGCACAGTTCCTGCCTGTCCAACTATCAGATGGCCTTCTTCTTGTGACCTGACCATACACTTTTGTGCATAACTTTATGCCCAACAGTCGAATGCTCCGCTAACGTAAGTTTTCCCTTTAACAGGCTGAGGTATAGCAGAGACCGTTTGCCATTCTTTTGTGACATCTGAACACCTTTTGGTGCATATTTCTTAGTAGAGTCACCTCCCCCTATTGGAGCTCAAAGTACCAGATACAAATTTTTCTGGCTTTCTCTGCATTAGAGAAGATTTCAAAATACACAAAGGAGAGAATAGTACAATATTTCCTCTTACACCACTTACCCAGCTTTAACAATGAGCATTTATACCCCAACCTCACCCCAGAGACCTAACATTTTCATCCACCTCCCTCCCCTTGGCTCCCTCTGCTCCAGCCATCCTGACTCCTTGCAGCTCCTCAAGCACAGTAAGTGAGCTCCCTCTGCTCCAAGTCCCTACACGGAGGGCTCCTGTCCCTGCTGCCTTCGGACCAGGCTCAAGGGTCACCAACCAGTGCCCAGCCTGGTTTCCTGGCTGCCCAAGGCAGCCCTGACACTTGCACTTTCTCTTTCTATAACTTCCTTTATTTCAATTCATGACACCTGCCACTATGTTTCCTTCTTTTTATTCTTTTTTCTTTATTTATTATACCTAATAATTTGTTATTCATTATCTGACTAATTTTAGGCTAAGGGCTCAAAAGGAGGAGACTGGCACAATAGCTGTCAAATAGCCCCTTAATCCAAATGGGGGTGCTCTGCCTCCTAAGCAGGTCTTGCTGAGAAAGTGGCCACAAACTGTTCTTCACCCACCTCAGAGGTATCACAGGGTTGGAGCTGAAGAGGCTGGAAGGTTGGAGTGAGGGAGAGGATTGCACTGCAGCAGGTTGGTGTGCTGGGATCTCCATCTTCTCAGGATAGAGTGGAAGAAAGGGCTTTCTCCATCGCAAACCCAGCAAGAGACACTCCATAGCCACTCAGAGAGCTTGATGTGTGCCCTCTAGAGTTGCAGGCTTACCAACCTGTCTCTACTGCTGCACACAAGACTATGGGTGAAAGGCAGCTCGCAGCAGTCCCGGGAAGTCCTGGGCCATCTCTGGGGGAGACGCTGTACTGTGACTCCCTGCATGGCCTTCAAAGGGACGTGCATCGGGGTGGAACCTGTGGTGTGGGTGCTGCCTGAGGTACATTTTTTCAATTTTATTGAATTTTCTATATTTAACCATTCCTGTTTAAGAATGCATGATGAAGTAAAACCAAAATGGGATCAGTTTTCCCTACTTGCTGCTTTCTTTACTTTGTGGCATTTAATAGGTAGCTTATCTCTATTTCTCTAGACATAAATGTACTAATGCTTATTGATTTACTTAATCCATTAAGTGTTGCATTTAACTTAGAATTATTTAAGATTTTTTCCACAAGTCTTTTTTCTTTTCTAGCCATTTCCTACACTTTACTCCCATAGAAATGACTTGGGATTTAAAAAGAATTCTGGGGTTCTGAAATGAACAGATTCACCTTCCTCACGATGGGCAGTCTATTTACATCCAGGTTGGAGCCACTGTTGTCTTTGCAGCCAACGGGGCCTCAGCTTTTGCCATATGTTTGCTCTGAAAGTGTAAAGTGGTGGTTGACAGAGGGCCTAGAGCCTCGAGAAGCCTTAGTAAGCCTCCAGAACTCTTGGTAATCACCCCACCAGCGAGCCCACTGAGGAGCTGCAGGCGGTCTGAGGGGCGACCAGGTGACAAGTTCCACTCCTGGCCTTCTCCGCATTTGTGGACACCGCTCTGCCCAAACTAGACAAGGGAAGCCAGTGTGTGGAAAGGCTCCCTTCTAGACTTCCTGTATTTTTAGACTTCAGATAAAGAACTTTATTTTGTCTCAAATGTGCCTGGCAATATTTACACAGTCCTAGAAGAAGGTTTCTGTTGTCAGCTGAACTTTACCCATGGACTTTAAAACAGTGTTATTCTTATACTAGAGGCCCGGTGCATGAAATTCACACATGGGGAGGAGTCCCTAAGCCCTGCCTGCACCCTCTCCAAGCCAGGATCCCTTGGGGGATGTCTGACTGTTGGTTTAGGCCTGATCCCTGCAGGCAGGATCGGGCCTAAACCAGCAGTCGGACATCCCCCTTGCAATCTGAGACCACTGGCTCCTAACCACTCACCTGCCTACTGACCTGATCCCCCTACTACTCTCCACTGCCTGCCTGATTGCACGCCTAACCACCTCTGCCTTGGCCCCACCACTATGGCTTTGTCCAGAGGGTCATCTGGAAGATGTTTGGTCTAATTAGCATAGTACCCTTTTATTAGTATAGATGTATTTTTTTAATTTTTTTTTTGGTGCATGCAACTATCACTACTATTTCCAATATTTTTTCATCACTCCAAACAGAAACTCTATAACCATGAAGCAATAACTCCCCATTTGCTCCTCCTCCTGACTCTTGGCACCCTCTAATCACCACTTTTTAAAAGAGCCCCATCTGTAAGGGCTTCCTACAAGGGATAAGGTGCCTCAGCAGAAAAAGGCTGGAGGAGGCCTGGGGCTTAGGGTGGGGCTGGAGCAGGTCACAAGTGGCTAAAACCATAGATGAGGCACTGACCTTGTTATCGCTGCAGAAGGGACTCCATAAGGAGCTCCCAATGGTGTCCACAAGGGAAGGAGTCAGGTATAACAAGGCCAGGTC